>NC_064616.1:251972120-253192537 GCF_023898315.1 Schistocerca nitens | reverse complement strand
GCCCAGTCAGATTTACAAAGAACTTGGCAGTACGAGTCCACATATTACTATAGCTCTGTACCCCCTCCATCTCGGATGCATGCAGTGATTCGATTGGTAAGGGTGTCTTAAAGCCGTTGTATCCATTCTTGAACAGTGTGGCTGCTACGGTCGCAGGTTCGAATCCTGCCTCGGGCATGGATGTGTGTGATGTCCTTAAGTTAGTTAGATTTAAGTAGTTCTAAGTTTAGGGGACTGATGACCTCAGATGTTAAGTCCCATAGTGCTTAGAGCCATTTTTATCTATTCCTGAGGCAATCCGGCAAACAACGTTTGTAAAAAAATGGTTCAAATGGCTCTGAGCACTATGGGACTCAACTGCTGTGGTTATCAGTCCCCTAGAACTTAGAACTACTTAAACCTAACTAACCTAAGGACATCACACACATCCATGCCCGAGGCAGGATTCGAACCTGCGACCGTAGCAGTCCCACGGTTCCGGACTGCGCGCCTAGAACCGCGAGACCAACGCGGCCGGCAACGTTTGTAACTAGTGCTTGGTTATTGGGAGGTGATGACCTGACTGGGCCTATACATGTTTTATCGAGGGATTTTGCTGGCCACTAGAGTACCTCAATATCACGCAAACGGTTCATAGAGACAAGCTCCATGTGTCAACAAATATTGTCTTGTTCAAAAATAGCACCACGATACTGTCGCATGACAGGTAACGCATGAGGACGTATGGTGTTCGTGGCGTACCCTTCTGCTGCGGAAGACCCCTCAATGATTACAAGCCGTGACCTAAAACCATACCCGATGGAACCCCACACTGCGACGCCAGGAGAAACATCACTGAGCCGTTCCAAAACATTGGAAAAATGGGATCTATCCCCAGTCACCACCATACTCGCCGACGATGGTCCCACTGTAACCGCCATTCATCCCCGTACACAATGCCATGACCAGTCCGAACTGCACGGTCATGGCATCCCTCCAAAAAATGGTTCAAATGGCTCTGAGCACTATGGGACTTAACTTCTGAGGTCATCAGTCCGCTAGAACTTAGAACTACTTAAACCTAACTAACCTAAGGACATCACAAACACCCAAGCCCGAGGCAGGATTCGAACTTGCGACCGTAGCGGTCGCGCGGTTCCAGACTGTAGCGCCTAGAACCGCTCGGCCACTCTGGCCGGCGCATCCTTCCAGATATAGCTTTTTGTGTTGTGGTGTTAACGGCAGCCTACGCATGGGGTGGTAATTTCCTACTCTGGTTGCTGTTTGTCTCCGAGCAGGTGGTGCGGGATGACACAAACTGTTGCTGGAAGTCCATTATTTCTTCTCGGGTGGCAAGCGAAGATGTGAAGGGATTACAGTGAGCTTGGTGAACAATACGGCGATCCTTCCATGTCATGGTCAGACCTGGTCGACTGGAACCTCGGCGACGAGTATGCCTGCTCTCACGTTCTCTTGTAGTTGAACATATAGCCATTTTCACATCCGAATGCCGCCAAATCTGGATATTGCACGATTTGACTAGCCGTCGAAATGGGAGATCTAAAATGAGGCCCCTTTCAAAACTAGACAAGTGCTGATAACGATGTAGCACAAGAGTTCAAGGCATCTCCGTATCCTTGACAGTGATCACTCAACACATCTGACGCTGTACACGTCCCTTATATTGCTTACCAGGCCTGGTAACGACACTAAACCTGACGAACGCTAATGCACTACCTCGGCTGATCCACCTGCAGCTCTTATTCCTTTACATGCCTGCGATGGTTGACACGTGTACGAAGTTACGTTGACGTCGACCATATCTTCTGGGTCCTTCACGTTTTTGTCAGGCACAGTATTTTAATCCTTGGTACGTTTTGCAGAAAAACGAGTGTCAACTTAATCTTCGGAACAGTTTTGCTGTGTTATGCGTGTTTGTTTGAAACGGGTAAAGTGTCACTGTGAAATAGTGACGGAGTTTGTCATATTTTGAACAGCTTTTTTTTTATACAATGGAAGGAAATTCAACCAGATGTGGAAAGGCCCGTGAGCATTATTCTGTATTTCCAAGAGTTAAGTAATGGGCTGCTGAAGTCGAAAGTGGCTGATCAGAGAGAATGATCTTATAAAACTGCAACCACGGCTGAAAACATCGAGAAAGTGCCCAATAGGGTATTGAACGCTTAGCTAGCTGATGTCATAGGCATGTCAGAATAAAGGTTACGGTATATTTGCCTGGCTTTTTAGCTCATTGTGTGTATTTCAATGTTCTGGTACGGCTGCTCAGTGGGTATGTCTCAGACAACAAATCTAAAGGTGCAGAATTCAATCCTTGTTATGTTGAAGGACTGTTTCTGTCTCTTATTGCTTCTTTCACCTCTTAAGTGCGTAAAATGCCGAATAGCACTTTGGTTCTGAGTCTATAGTAAACTGTATACTACCCTGTAACTGGCTGATGACTGGGTGTTGTGTGATGTCCTTAGGTTAGTTAGGTTTAAGTAGTTCTAAGTTCTAGGGGACTGATGACCACAGATGTTAAGTCCCATAGTGCTCAGAGCCATTTGAACCATTTTTTGTACCTGGCTGGATACATCACGTCGTAATTTGAGGGAAGGAAACGGCATACCACTTCCAGCAGGATATGGCAGGTAGAGCACTGTGATGTTCAAACCAACTATTGGAATGTGGACAGAGATATCTTTTCAGGATTTGTCTAGCAGCAAGAAAGAGAAGCTGCTTTCGTTTGCCAGGTAGACTATGAGCAGCTTTTTCTGGGATGTAAAAGGGATTCTGCCCAATGATTTCCTCGAAAATTCCACGAAAGTCTTCTGCACCAGATAGGTGGGAAGTATACTTAGGAAGACTGCTGAAATGAATACGCACACACAAACACAAATCAGTGCTGGGCCCAATAGCGTCCCAGACGTACTCCGCCGCGTTCAGATCAGGCGATTCTGTTTGCCAAGACATCTACGTGCGTTCAATGTCGTACTCTTGCTTAGAGGCATGGATAGTTAGCCTGCTGAAAGATGCTATCTCCATTGTGGAATACATCAAACGCGCTGGGATACAAATGGTCCGCTAAAATGTTCACGTAGTCCACAGCTACCGTGGTGCCTTCGACTACCACCACCGGTCCCATGGAAACCCAAGTGAATGTCCCCCATTGCATCATACTACCCCCACTGGTTGCTTCCTTGCGATGCATGTTCCGAGCAGCCGTTCGCCTATATGACAGCGTGTCCGGGCACGACCATTGACCTAATGTAACCAGAAGTGACTCAACTAACCAGGCTACACCCAATGACCCACGGTTCAATCAAGATGATCACGTGCACACAGCGATCGTGATTGACGTTGTCGTTGGGTCAACATGAGAACACGCTATTGCCATCTGCTGCGGAGCACCATGTTCAACAATGTACGTGGAACGTAATGGTCCGAAATAATTGTGCCGGCGCCATAATTGTACTCTGCCGTCAGATCTCCCACAGGCAGCCATCTTTTCTGCTTTACAGAGTGGGCATGCCGACGACCTTCACCTTCTGGAATGAGGTGTCAATACCCAGCACGTTGTCTACTCATGGTTTCACCATCCTTCAACCACTTACCATGAAGCTCAAACAATAGCACGTGAACACCCGATCAGCCTTACCACTCCCAGACGCCGGTCCATAACAATCTGCGCTTTGTCAAGGTCGCTCATATCAAGGACGCTTATGTCAGTGGATCCACCGGGCGAGGTGGCGCAGTGGTTAGCACACTGATCTCGCGTTCGGGAAGACGACGGTTCAAACTCTCGTCCGGCAATCCTGATTTAGGTTTCCCGTGATTTCCCTAAATCGCTTCAGGCAAATGCCGGGACGGTTCCTTTGAAAGGGCACGGCCGATTTCCTTCCCCATCCTTCCCCAATCCGATGATCTCGCTGTTTGGTCCCCTCCCCCCAAACCAACCAACCGTGGATGTCCTATTTCCAGACTGTATCACCAGTGGAACGATTCCCCATTATCTCTGCTCTGCTTATATACTTTCCTTATCGCATCACGTGTATACAAACACACATGCCCGCGAGGCGGCATTCATTCTCTCAGTGGTCAATGATTATAACGTTTTGTCTCCTTAGTGTGTATAATGAATGAGTCTCGCTTCATTACGACAATTCACCTGTCCACAAATGAGCTTGGCAATAGAAAAATTGGCGCCTTTGAAGTACACATAATTGGATGCCCCTCCCCCCTCCCCACCGACGCACACACACTATTGGACACAAATGTCAGCCTTAAATTTACGAATGGTTCAAATTGCTCTGAGAACTATGGGACTTAACATCTGAGGTCATCAGTCCCCTAGAACTTAGAACTACTTAAACCTAACTAACCTAAGGACATCACACACATCCATGCCCGAGGCCAGGATTCGAACCTGCAACCGTAGCGGTCGCGCGGTTCCAGACTGAAGCGCCTAGAACCGCTCGGTCACACCGGCCGGCTGAGATTTACAGACAGGGTGTTTCCGTAAGAGCGTGCCAAAATGTAACAGGACACAGAGAATGCTCCACTGCACAATTTAAGGTCGGGAACCTGGGGTCCGAGGTGCCAGCTTATGGAGACATGGAAGTAAACTTGTTTACCGATTTGTCTAGCATCGCTGTTTTCCAGTGTACTTACAACTAACACGCGTACAAGTTAACACGTACTGTGCTGTTTATTTACATGTGCATTCCTTATTTCCTGCAAGGAAACAGGGAGGAAGAGCCTGATTATTAGGAAGTCATGACACAGGAGACCGCCTCAATGGCCACCTGTACTTGAGATTCGTGCGAAGAGAACCTGAGTTGTCGGGGAACGTAGTCTTTGCTGTTCGAAGAGGATATGGATACAACATGACGGTGCACCGCCTCACTTCACTGTGGATGTCTGCAACCATCTCAGTGCTGTAGTTCCTGGTCGCTGGATTGGAAGGGGAGATTCTATTCCATGGTCTGCGAAGTCACCTGACCTGAATCCCTTTGATTATTTCCTATGGGGATATCTAAAATCGCTTGTGTATGAGACCCGAATATATATGGACATAGTATTAGTTGCCAGAATTGTAGCTGCCTGTGATGTGATGAAACAAACCAGGGATATTTTTCAGGGTGCGTCATAATCTGGCTCGCCGATGTCATGTTTGAATTGAGGTTGATGGCCGTCAGTTTCAGCACATTTTGTAAGATACAGTACAAATGGTACGTTCATTGTGTCAGTGATGGTATTTGCAGTTAACTGTAACTAACATCAATAAAAACATTCACAGTCGTGTCTTTTTAATCCTTTTATCTCCTTGAGCTGGCTTCGCCGACCTCAGGTTCTCCATCTCAAATTGTTCAGTGGAGCATCCTCTACGTCCTGTTAAATGTTTACACGCTCTTACTGAAACACTCTGTAAACCTCCCAGTTTAAAGACACATGAAATGTATTCGCAGTTGCGAATACGAACAACCATCTGCTGTATAAGCAGCATGCATGCACGTCCGAAGGAACATTGCATCGTTATTCTTAACAGCACAGGCACAGAAATATCGTTTTTATCCACCTCTACCAGGCAGCAACTTTCGATTAGAATATCCACCCCTGTATGAGAATTACATAATATGTGTAGACGTACAGGCTGTGACGCACGAACAACGAATATGGAACTTTTGGTCTGGCCGTGAGTCGTGCTCGGATAGCCAAAGCAATTAAGGCTAGCGTTCGCGTAAAGCGGCAAATCCGGGCCCGACTTCCGGTGTGGCGCAAATTTTCATTGTCGTCATACCCTCATACAGCTGATGGTTGCTCGCATTCGCAACTGCGAATACATTTCATGTATTTCAGAAGGAACATCGAGTCGTTCTTCTTAACAGTATAAGCATGCAACGACGTGTCCAATTTGAAGATATTTGTGACTGGAAAAAGGAAGAGATAATGACAGTAGTGTTGTTGTTGTTGTTGTGGTCTTCAGTCCCGAGACTGGTTTGATGCAGTTCTCCATGCTACTCTATCCTGTGCAAACTTCTTCATCTCCCAGTACTTACTGCAACCCACATCCTTCTGGATCTACTTAGTGTCTCTTAGTCTCCCTCTACGATTTTTACCCTCCACACTGCCCTCCAATGCTAAATTTGTGATCCCTTGATGCCTCAGAACATGTCCTACTAACCGGTCCCTTCTTTTTGTCAAGTTGTGCCACATACTCCTCTTCTCCCCAATTGTATTCAATGCTTCATCATTAGTTATGTGATCTACCCATCTAATCTTCAGCATTCTTCTGTAGCACCACATTTAGAAAGCTTCTATTCTCTTCTTGTACGAACTATTTATCGTCCATGTTTCACTTCCATACATGGCTACACTCCATACAAATACTTTCAGAAACGACTTCCTGACACTTAAATCTATACTCGATGTTAACAAATTTCTCTTCTTCAGAAACGATTTCCTTTCCATTGCCAGTCTACATATTACATCTTCTCTACTTCGACCATCATCAGTTGTTTTGCTCCCCAAATAGCAAAACTCCTTTACTACTTTAAGTGTCTCATTTCCTAATCTAATTCCCTCAGCGTCACCCGACTTAATTCGACTACATTCCATTATCCTCGTTTTGCTTTTGTTGATGTTCATCTTATATCCTCCTTTCAAGACACTGTCCATTCCGTTCAACTGCTCTTCCAAGCCCTTTGCTGTCTCTGATAGAATTACAATGTCATCGGCGAACCTCAAAGTTTTTATTTCTTCTCCATGGATTTTAATACCTACTCCGAATTTTTCTTTTGTTTCCTTTACTGCTTGCTCAATATATAGATTGAATAACATCGGGGAGAGGCATGACAGTAGTAGGTGGATATTTTACAGACCCTCCAGGGTGGCACTACAGGGATGGAACCGACTCAATGAGTAAATGCTGGAGAACGTACAATGACCTAAAAGCAAATAATATATGAAAAATATGTACATTTACACGAAAATACATATTTTATACTTACCAGACTGTAAGAAGTTTTGTTCTCGTTTTCATACACCGATTTCATAAAAGATTTATAAATTTAATTCTTGACGTTCTAGCGCAACCCGCAGATTTGCACAGTGAACAGTTGCCATTTGTCAGACTGTATGTGCTGAAATGGCAAGAACAGGTTCCAGTTGCTCTGTATTTGAGTGTCATGCTGGTAAGCAGTTAGAATAGAGCTGAGAGTATTTAGCACAGTTCGACGTGTGATTAGAGCCAATGACCGGCGACAACGCTTTCGTCGACTCCAGCTGGCAGCTCGCCTGCGGCTAAAACGAATAGGCTGCGCAACAAAGCCCGTGCCCTGAGAAGTAGCTCATGGTCCCAACAAACTGAATGGAACGGGGTCAAATTCTCCCCGTCGGTAATCCCGCCTCTACCGCACCTCCATCCTATTCTTTTCTCCTGTCAGGCGCCTGTGAGGCTGACACGAATGTGCTCTCATTTCTCTAAACTTCTGATTTCTTGGAATACGTAATCTCGAGGTATCCTAAGGCGCTCCGTGATGTTCAATCATTTCTCGTCTAACGTGATATCCTCTTCGAGAAGTATGAGAAGACTTCGAACACTTTCTTATGAAATGCCACTGCGCGCACGTAGATACTGTAACTGCAACGTAGGATCTATACGACACATCGTGATTTTTTCATTTTTTAGCCAATTTTTGTGGTTACGTACAATATAAGAAGCGTCTGTTGGAATATTCCAACCTTTTCCTGGCCCTGAAGTTTTCCCCTGTTCTAGTTTCCTCGAATCTGAGGTAATTATTGTTGTATTTCTTAGCACATGTCGAACTGCTATTTGCATTCTTTTGCTAAAGGTTTTTCATAGGCTGCAATCCTCGCTTATTTAGTAACTTTTCATTTCATTTTTTCGCTTTCCAATTATTTTTCATAACACTTTCTGACGCATACAGTTGCTCATTCTCTTCGCTACACTTCCAGGCGCTATTAAGCTTCAGGTATGCTGTCTCAGAAGCATCTTACCCAATTACAACTTAATTTTTGTACACGTAGGGTTCTTTTCCTTCGCCTGCGTTAGTCTGATTCCGTATCACAATTTTTTGACCATGACGTGATTTTTCGCTTTCTAGGAAGGAAGCATTGATTGAAGTTAACGCCCCTTCTACATCGTTGTTTTAGACTCAGGAGCTCTAGCTCGTTTGGACAAGGACAGATAATGAAATCGGGGTAGTATTGTTGAGACCGTCCCTGCAGCGTCTTAACTCACTTATGGTAACAACAGGAAAGAAAAATAGGGGTTGCTGGAATTGAATTCCTAAATGCTTACTTCACTCGAAAGTAAATTTTTACCTTCTCTAAATTTTGATGTTAAGTAATCTGATTTCTTACTTTTTCTTACTGTTCAACACTTTCCTCTTTCGTAATTAAAATTATGTCCTAAGGAGGAGAAACTAAGCATATGTTAGTGGTATAATAAGGGTTCGCCTCCGACAGTTCAAATGCCCGTCCGGCCATCGTGTTTAGGTTTTCCATTGTTTCCCTAAGTCGATGTGGGGAATGCTGGGATGTACTTGTATCCTTAGAAACCGACGATGCTGCCTTCCTTCGTATTCCTGTTCTCTCCATCATTAATGATATCGTCGCACACGGAACCTCAGACCTTATCCGCCCTCACTGTAAGATTTGATCAAATGGTTCAAATGGCTCTGAGCACTATGGGACTTAACGTCTAAGGTCATCAGTCCCCTAGAACTTAGAACTACTTAAACCTAACTAACCTAAGGACATCACACACATCCATGCCCGAGGCAGGATTCGAACCTGCGACCGTAGCGGTCCCGCGGTTCCAGACTGTAGCGCCTTTAACCGCTTGGCCACCACGGCCGGTTAAGATTTGATCACCAGAATGCATGTTTCATCGAAGAAAACTCTTCATCACAAAAGTCAGGTATGATATGCAAACTACATTTGTTCAGTCGCCGGCCGCTGTGGCCGAGCGGTTCTAGGCGCTTCAGTCCGGAACCGCGCTGCTGCTGCGGTCGCAGGTTCGAACACTGCCTCGGGCATGGATGTGGGTGATGTCCTTAGGTTAGTTAGGTTTAATTAGTTCTAAGTTGTAGGCGACTGATGACCTCAGAAGTTAAGTCGCATAGTGCTCAGAGCCATTTGAACCATTTGTTCTTCAGATAAAACTATGCTCACTGCTGGGACACGTTTACCGTGGGGAGAGAGATTATGTTGTCAATTCTTTCTGATATTGTGTAATGTCGTAATTAGTTTTTAACATTTCATTAGTCCTTCCATACCTAGATTGTAGTGTGGTATTTCATAGTGTCACATTAACCCAATTTTAATATAAAAATTGGAGCCTTTAAATCTCTTAAATTCTACTGCAGGTGAGAAAATATTCGAGAAACAAAACTACAGTTTCAAGATTCAGTTTTAATGCGTGAATGTTGATTCACAGACTATCGGAAGAAAATAAACCAAAATTGACAGACTCTCCTTCACTGTGGTCATCCTGGTGAAAGTACTGTCACTGAAAACTATTGGTAAATATAACACGATGGCTTTAGTATGCGATTAGGAGATTAATAGCATACGATTGAAACATTTGGGTATATTGAGAAGCGGTATAAAATGGGACGATCATGTAAAATCAGTGTTAGGGTCGGGTAATGGAAGACTTAGATATATTGGAGGGTTTCAATGCAAAAGTAATGAATCTGTACATGAAAACGCATTTAAGACGCCAGTGAGACCAGTTACTCGAGTATTTTATGCCCTAGAACTAGTTCAGAAACAGGAGGCAAGGATCGCAATAGGTCTGTATAGCTCATACGAAAGTATAACAGAAATGCTCGGGGAACTTAAATGTAGAAACATGGCGTAGTTCTCGCGAAATCCTTCAGGGTGAGTTTATGGAATCTGTCTTCCAGGAAGATTGTGCAAACCATTATGCCCCCAACATCGCATACGCCGCGTAGGCTCATAAGAATAAGATAGGAGCGATTCGAGCACGTAGATAGGCATACAAAGATTGTTAATTTCCCTCGCTGAAAACGCCTATGGAAAGAGAATCAATAATATTGGTAAGCTACGCTCCCCGCCATGCACTGTACAGTGGCTTGGGGAGTATATGCGTAGATGAGGATGCAAAACTGCAAAAATGTTTGAATTACAGTTTCAAAATAAGGTGTGGTTTTCGAGGTACATCTTCAGTTGTTTGTGTTTATAGAAAATTTATTTCTCAATTGATTCTGTGTAACTAATGTGCTGCTCGGCTTTTGGGCGTCGCTCAGGCGACTACACTTTCTACCAGAAGTAGAAGAGATGCTCAGTTGCTGAGGACAATAGAAAACAGGCCTTGACATTTGTTGAAAGAAGCTGCGCAGCGCCTAGTGGCTGCGTCTCCCTGAGGGGACGCGTTCTGACCCCATAGTTTATCTCCTGTTGAATCCCGCCTGCAGGCTTCGGGACTGCCTCGTAACAATCAACTTTGCTTGCATAAAATAAGTCACATGCTGCGCACAATATCTGAAATCTACTTCCATTTCTCAATTTAACAATGTGTGTCTCCTCAATCTCCGCTTCACAGAATACAAGAATAAACTGTGATCTGAATCTGTCACTTTTTTCTCTGACACGACACCAGTCGGAGCTGAACGAAATCTTTGACACACTTCGAACAACTATTATTTGCCAACATCAAAATTTTCGTTTACATTTCATTGTTTCAGGACTATTGCACTTGGACTTATTTATTTATAATGTCAGTAAATGACAGAGTTATTACGGTTGGCTATGTTCTACTTCTTTGCCGCTGTAGCTTTTATATCATGTGCTGTCACCAGCTTGTTTAAAGATACATTCGAATAACCCCTTCATCCTGTATCTGGGAAATTACGGTCACAACCACAGATGGAAACATAATTGATCAAAAATACTATTTCATTGTGAAAGCTGTTCACCTATGACAAGTTCAAACCCAAAAACGCAGACACAATTACGTCAGCGAGTCTCCGTATTTCAACAAAACTGGCTCCATCAGCCTAACATCACGCTGCCACAGCTAAGTTGACAATACGCAAATCACAAACAAAACCCGCACGATAGTCTACAGGGAGTGCTCGATTTTACAATCAGATTGGCCTCTCTGATGATGATTATTATTATTATTATTTTGGCATGTTATAGGACGGAGGGCGCTTCACGTGGCCTAAGAGGCATCTTCGGTGCTCAGAAATAATGGGAACTTCCCTATATCTAACAAGTTTCTGGATCTTAGCAGTAACTGTCGATTCTTCTCACTACTTGCCATGATACTATTTTCCTTCTGCTCTAAACCGTTACCTTTCAATAGCTTCTGTCCACTGTTCCTCAGATGCGACTAAACGTGTGGACAACATCGACGATTCACAAACTGTGAATCCAAGATAGCAAACTCCTTTCCAGAGGTAACAGTAGAACTTCTGATGATGGTCACCATGTAAGCGTGGGCGTACAAAGGCTCCACTTCCTTTAGTTTCTTTAAATCTGTCTGTAGTGTGGAGTGGCAGTTGAGAGGATGAGGACCATCAGGTATTTCGTATGTCCTAGAGTACGTATGAAACCATGGCCGGATTAAAGGAGGTCTTGTAAGAACTCGTGAATCATTGGGTGCTTAAAATGATAGGAACGTGAAACTCACACGATATTAAAAAAACAAGTCGTCTATAATACCATTAATATTAAATCAGTTTTAAATGAGAAAAAGGATGAGAAAACGAAACAAGCGGGATAACTAATCATACATATATTGTCAGAGATGGTATGTTTTTGTCGCCCGATTATATTGTCTGCCGCTACTATCATCGACAGTGTAGGTACTGATAGTTGTGAATTTGCAGATAACGTATTACTGAAATGAAACAAAAGTTGGCGGTTACAGTTCACTTATTTTAGGGCAGCAAACCTGTTTCCGGTTTCTAATGTGAAACATTCATCATCAGACAACAGTACACGTTCTGCATAATCTCTCATAAATTTTGTTATTGTGTAGAGTTTCATATTGGACATTTTGCGCCAAAGTAATCAACATTTCTTAAAACAACAATGCAATATGCTAAGCAATGCTTTTACAACTACTGTACCATGTCTGGTAACGAACTATATTCCGTCATGAATTTTAAGGAATAAATGACCTCTCGTAGGTGCTAAAAACATGAACGATGATCGTAAACTTCTTGAGAATACCAATTTAATTTAATGCCGGCTTCACTTCGTTAGCAGCGCCGAATAACACAAGAAAATACATCGCTTTTGTGTATAATGTTTTCGTATACGCTAGTGATGTTCAGTTTATTTAATAATCTTAATTCATATCCTCAGTAAGTAAGATTCATTTGATCATCTACGTAATTCTGCAATTAGTGTTACACAGCGGTAAACTTTTAACGATGTCGAATCGATTGCGTTAATGGGAAATTCCTGAATGCGACTCGATGCTCTGTTATTCACAAGTTAACGACGTAATCTACAGTTTTAGATTCCCAGTAGTATAATCACAACTACATAAAAGAGTGCCAAACGGCAATGGAATAGGTGGTCGCGTATTAGCTTGTCTGTAATTGTCGTATAATTTCAGAAAGCAACTGCAAGTGCGCTGTGGTGCAACCGGTTAGCAGCGAGAGTTGAGTAAGTTAGATACGGTACATTCATTACTGTTTCGTATTATAGCTACAAGTTTTCTGCCAGATCATATTTCTTCGGTTCATTGGCGCAGTTTACTAATTTATGTATGATTAACGTTTTCGCAGTTTACTCTCGCTGTCGGGGAACTGAGTACGTAAAAAGTTACCCACATTTTCTCCGATTCGTATTGTAATCCTTATTATAAGGTTTCAATTTAACACCAACTGAGAACTTTTGAATCTGATTGTAATTTAACAGTATAATCATCTATAACTCACACACGTTTGAAGTAACAATGTACTATTTTCCGCGGAGATGCCGATATGACTTTAACAAGACCGTCATTTAACGTTTCGCGTAGGACCTGGACATGATTCTTGAAACTGAATCTTATCTCTAGCAAAGCGTAAGACGACTTACAGCACATAGCTGCAAGAAAATGCTTGTCTGCATGAAACACACGTTTAACGAATTTCTTGCACCGTCTGTTTACAAAATTTCTCTCAGCTTCTAGTTAGTTGCTGTACAGATATCAGTTACAAACGCTGTTGAATGCTTCTCATAGCAGCTAAGCAGTTTCTTCAAGAACCTCGCTGTCGGCGTCACAGTTTGCAGTTTTGAAGTAACGTAAGGCGTATTTACGGGCAACGCCTAACGCCAAGTCGACATTTATGTGGCAGCACAGATGAAACTGAACATAAATTTCCTGCCAAGAGCTTTGTAAAGGTTGGTGCTGCGCGTGTCCTCGACATCGTAAAATCAAGTGAAATCCCGAAACATTTGCTTTGGTGAGGGATGCTTTTTTGAATTAGGTAAATGCACACTTCGCAGACGCGACGAATTTCTAGTACCCAATACAGAGAAATGAATACATATTTGTGTGAAACTCTAATGTTTGTAAATTTTGTATAAAAGTAAGCTGCTATTTTGTGGAAAATCAGTATGCTTAAACCCGGAGTCAACTCTACTACAAATGAAGGGAGGTTAGAGTTCAATACTACACTGCTGGCCACCGTAAATGCAACACCCTGAAGGAAGCATCCGAATCGAGTGAAATTTACACCATGGGTTTGCAGCGATGAGATATGCAACTGATTAGAATTTCAGCGCAGACGCACATCACGCGCGCCTGTGGCGCCACCTCATAGCGCCATTTAAGGCTTGGCGATTTCGACGAGTGTACTTTCGGCACGTGTGTTTACCTTGTGGTTGTTTCACAAGACGATCAGTTATGCCTCGTAGACAACAGCGAACATCGTTTGATCAAGTATCCGAGTTCGACAGAGGAAGGATAGTGGCTTACCGAGATTGTGGATTATCATACAGAGAAATCGCTAGTCGTGTTGGACGAAACCAAACAACTGTAATGCGGATATGTGACCGTTGGGTGCAGGAGGGTACGACGGACCGACGTGGTCGATCGCATTCACCTCGGTGCACCACTGCACGTGCTGATAGACAAATTGTGCGCATGGCAGTGACGGATCGCTCAGTGACATCCCGAACCATAGCACAGCACATTGCGTCTGTAACGCATCATCCAGTGTCTGCGCGTACCATTCGACGCCGTTTACAGCAGAGTGGTCTGTCCGCAAGACGTCCATTGCTTCGTGTACCATTGACGCAGAACCACAGACGTCTCCGTCGCCAATGGTGTGATGACAGACGGATGTGGACGGCAGAATGGAATGACGTTGTCTTTACTGACGAGGCACGCTTCTGTCTGCAGCACCACGATGGTCGGATTCGAGTGTGGAGACACCGTGGAGAGAGGATGCTGGACAGCTGCATTATGCAGCGCCACACTGGTCTTGCACCAGGTATTATGGTATGGTGCGGTATTGGATATTACTCTCGCACGCCTCTAGTACGCATTGCCGGTACTTTAAATAGCCGGCGCTACATATCCGAGGTGCTGGAGCCAGTTCTCCTTCCTTACCTTCAGGGCTCGGCCACAGCCATATTTCAACAGGATAATGCGAGACCACATGTGGCACGCATTGTCCAAAGGTTCTTCGTCAATAACCAGATTGAATTGCTTCCCTGGCCGGCTCGCTTTCCGGATCTTTCGCCGATAGAAAACATGTGGTCCATGGTTGCTCAACGAGTGACCCAGATTAAATTCCCCAGCTGCCACACCAGATGATCTTTGGAAACGTGTGGAAGCTGCTTGGGCTGCTGTACCCCAGGAACACATCCAACGTCTCTTTGACTCAACGCCGAGACGTGTGGCAGCGGTGATCTCCAACAATGGCGGCTACTCTGGCTACTGATTCTGGCAGGAACCACATGTCACAGACGTCTGTAAACGTAATCATTTGATACTTGGTCAACATGTTATTTACAAAATAAATTTTGTTGTGCTACCTCTTGTCTTTCTTGGTGTTGCATAATACGGTGGCCAGCAGTGTATGTCGACACCGACGTGATAACAAAAGGAGCGTAGCTTCAGCCGAATAAGAATGGGGAAGGAATCTGACATTGCCTTCTCGAAGGCACCATGCTGGTCTTCTCCTGGAACGGTTTATTGCAACTGTGGAAAACTTAAATCTTAATGGCCGCACGGTGACTTATGTCAAATTTCTCTGACAGGCAAGTCCAGAATCATGTTCAGAGCACTAGCTCTCTTGTCGAATGTTGTTACTAGCTAAAAAAGTTGTATCTCATTAAACTGTTTGATTCGTTTCCTTCCCTTTAATTAAAAATCGCTTTTTGTGTTAATGGAAATAGAGGGAACGTTTTTTTAAATATACTATGAGGTTCACAATTGTATCAAGACGGACTAGCAATAATTGCGCTAACGTACAAAAGTATATGTGCTAACGAGGAATTTTTGACGTATCTAGGTAACAGTGGCTTGATCTATGTCAGCAGTTGGGCATATGTGGTATTTGTGCAAATGGAGTGACGGTTCATCTTCGGATTCCTGTATTTCTTTCTCTCTCCCCTCCCCCCCCCCCCCCCCACACCCGCCCCAAATCCTTCTCCTCCTCCTCCTTCTCCTCCTTCTTCGACGTCACCATTTTACGGTTTGAGACTATTACAAAGCACATCGTTGGAGCCATATAGGTTCTGTCTTTAGTTTTCATCATCTTAATTCTTATCTCTTTCTTTTCCTCTGTTCGCAGTCTTTCCAATAGTGTTTCCATTTCAATAATCTGCAGCATGCTCGATGGAGCACGGAAGGTATGGACAGAATCTAGTGACATGCAGAAGCTTCGTATCGCTCCGTGAGGTGTGCACGGATTGATCAACCTGTAACACACTGATCACAAATGCTAGGAATCCAGTTTATAGGTCCAGTTCGGCACAAACTTTTAAGGTGTCACAAGTATTCATCGCTGCGTATATTCCACTAAAAATCTACGACATGTCACTTCAATCTGTTAGTAATCGTGCATAGCCCAACTGTATTTGCCTTATTCTTCGTTTTCTTGATGTTGCTCTCATATCACCTACTGAGCCACATAAGTTAAGTGGATCTGCCTGTTTGACGCCAGATTTAATTTTGAAAGGGCAATGTAGTATTTCCTCAAATTTGACTTGTGACGCTATCATTGGTTGTCCAAAACTCTAGTTTTCGTATTTATTTCACTCATACACTCTCACACCTGCGAAAATATTAAATTACCGTACAATACTTGTTTCATCAGACACTAAATTTGCCGTGTTTAAGTATCGAAACATCACTTACAATGTATACCAGAAGTGTCACTTGAAATAACCCTTACACTGTAGTCAGGCTATGGGATATTGATCAGTGAGGGGGTCACTGTGGTCCGTATGTTTTGTGCCGATCTATAAAGCCTTTCCGAATAGATGAGTCGGTGGACTAGTACTCTGAAAGACGGAAATTTGGGTTTGTGCATGGTTCCAAAAGCCAGCTTTAATTTCTCACCGAAATTTAAGGCCATTCATGAACAATTTTTTCAGTAACACGCTTAACTTAGGTTTTTCATTAAATTTGGTTCACCCGTAGAAAAAGAATTATGTATGTTATGATGAATACACAGAGCAAACGTGCACGAATCATTTTAATAATATGTAGTGCTCTTTCCGTTTTCAACCACTATTGTGTGTTTAATATCTGTCGTTTCCATAACTGACACAGTTTTGTGTTCCAAAAATTTTATTGTTCACCCGGTTTGAATCGTAATTTATATTTTGCTATGGCTTAGTGTTGAAATAAGGACATAGCTTATGGTGCCAGTAAGCCTCGTAAATCTCGTATTATGAGACATACCGTTCGCCGAAAGCAAAATAGACGTCCGTCGTGGTACAGAACTGCAGTGGCACGTTCCGTTAAACGTGTACAGGAGTCTTTGTCGCATGGAGAAGCATAGATAGGTACTGTCGTTCACTCGACTGATTTTATGCAACAGAATGCAATTTGAAAATGAAGGTCGCGTCATTTACGTTTATTACGTTCTCGTCATGGCGAGTGTAATGTTCAAAAATGGCTCTGTGCACTATGGGACTTAACATCTGAGGTCATCAGTCCCCTAGAACTTAGAACTACTTAAACCTAACTAACCTGAGGACATCACATACATCCATGCCCGAACCAGAATTCGAACCTGCGACCGTAGCGGTGGCACGGTTCCAGGCTGTAGCGCATAGAACCGCTCGGCCACTCCAGCTGGCGCGTAATGTTCCTTATGTCGCACAGATAGTTTGTACTGGCGAAAGAGTAATGCTGGTTCCTTATCACCTCGTCGTCATCGGGACGCTAAATCCTAACTTATCTTTGTACGATTAGTAATTTGTCAATTTAAGTGGTAAGGTTTTCTATGTAAATTTATTTTTCGTTGTCCAAAGACTTTAGCTGACTAACTTGTGTAATTTTGACTCAATCGTCAATCAAACATTCAGTTCCGGTTCAAGTACTAAATGCATTCAGGATAGTACAACAGCTGTCGACAACATACCTCTGGTTTGCAGTCATTTTATGCATTTGGAGATCCGTTTCGCTTCTTTTAAGTAACTGTATAGCTCTTTTGGGAAGCCTCATGTCATACAAAGAAGCACCTGAATGGTGAAGGAGTTGGTAGCAGATGGAGCACTTTGAATAGCAGTTTCAGTCGTTTCTTTCCCTATTACTTATGGTATCCTAGATTTTGCTCAGTACTGAACATTATGATTTTAAATGCACCTTAGTTGGGGATTGCAGGTGAAGTCGGAGTGCCATACTTGATAAAATTTACTCTAATTGCCTCTTCGATGACCTCACATTGTGAGGACCGTGAGCTTCCGCTGTCGGATGTAGCTGTTTTGGCCTCTAGACTTACAAGGAGTGACAAATACATCAGGGAAGTGGCAAGTCCACACTGAGCTGTCCACACGACCCGCTGAGCATAATAACATACACTTCGTTGTCCTAATGTGTACTTCGTAAGCCAGACACGCACGTGTATCTACGTCTCGAACAATGTCAAGGACACTTCCTGGCATATAGGCAGCAGTAACGTCTACCTTCTGTAAAGAGAAACAAAGAAATTCTGTTCTTTCACCTTCACTCATGAGGACGCCACGCATTTGTTGTCGCTTTAAGAAGAGAAATATATCAAGACCTGTTAATGTTCACAAGTTTGAGAAACAGCGTAACTTATAACTACTGCTACGGTCAACTCGTGGCCTTAAATCAATGCACCACGGACTGCTTCCACACAAAAGATTAACCCATACAGTGCCCTATTACGTGTCCAGTGCCTGAATTTACGAATTATGGGCTCTACGATCACATAAGAACAGTTCGGAACTGCCAGAGTTCTGGTTGCACTGACATATCTTAGTGCTAGTCTCTTCAGTAATGAGCTCTTATGCTGCAAATAAATCATGATGCAATTATCAAACGCGATCTGAGTAATAGATATGGAACATAGAAGGCGCGAAGCTTGCACTGTAACCTCCTGTCGTCATAGAGATCATTAGAGACGCAATACAACCGGCCCGGAAGGGGGGGGGGGGGGGGATGACGGAAGTGGCCGTGGCCTTGCTGAAGAAAACAGCTCGGCATTTTCCTCAAGTTACTGACGGAAGCCAGGGAAAGTTTTAATCAGGTTGAGGAGGAGGAGGAGATTAGTGTTTAACGTCCCGTCGACAACGAGGTCATTAGAGTCGGAGCACAAGCTCGTATTAGGGAAGGACGGAAAAGGAAATCAGCCGTGCCCTTTCGAAGGAATCACCCCGCAATTTGCCGTAAGTGATTAAGGGAAATCACGGAAAACCTAAATGAGGATGGGAGGACGTGGGTTTGAACAGTCGTCCACCCGAATGTGAGTTCAGTGTACTAACCACTGCGATACCCATCTCGGTTTAATAAGAATGAGGAACTAAATACTCTTTCTCCCGAATAAAAGTAAATTGTCCTACAAACTGTTACAGCTCGCTTGGTTGAATTTCCAGAGGACTGTCTGTCCTTGTGAACAATATTGGAATACTTTGAATGCAACTAGCGACATATCAACATTTTTGTTTATTATTTGTTCGTTTTACTAGAACCAAGAAAAGCTTGCTCGCCACATTTTCGACTTACAACTGCTCCATCACCACCCCACAGACGAAAACTTCTTAAGTTCTTCTCGACATGAACAGAAAGAACAGATTCGGACGAGATGAGATTAAGGATGGCGCTGCGAGACGATGAAACGTATGTGTTCGTTTTGTAACCTTTTTCGTTAGGCCTTGTTGATAATTACAAGACAGGTACTGGGTTGTGTCTTGAACGATGATGAGAATGCGAAAATGACGAAGTTTCGACACATTTGAAAACCTAAGGAAAACCAAGGTACAGCTGAAAAGGTCGTTAGAAATCGTAGGACTCAGCGCGAGAAGAAAGTTTTCATTTACGGTAAAGCGAAACTGATAGCAAATTATCTTAAATTAAATTTGAGCCATCATGTAAGTTTTGATAACGGTTTGAGAATATTCCAATATCATACTAGCTACAGATAACAAATACATTAAAAGTGTGCAACAACAGAAACGTGTGGTCAGTCTTTATGAGTCATAGTACTTTTGATGACGTCATATTTCAAAAATGGTTCAAATGGCTCTGAGCACTATGGGACTCAACTGCTGTGGTCATTAGTCCCCTAGAACTTAGAACTACTTAAACCTAACTAACCTAAGGACATCACACACATCCATGCCCGAGGCAGGATTCGAACCTGCGACCGTAGCAGTCGCACGGTTCCTGACTGCGCGCCTAGAACCGCGAGACCACCGCGGCCGGCGTCATATTTCCATGAGGTAAAATCAAGCAGGAAGTTCTGTTTGTCTGAACGGTACCCAAACTGACATTAAATGGTTGTCTTAGCCACTCGAAATAAAGTCAACTCTGAGTGATGGGCAGCGATCTTAGTGGTCTTCAAAAGTTCAAGAGAAAGTCCTTAAATATTAGTCACTTGAAATTCGCTAATACCCAATAGCAGTTCTCGCCAGAACGCATTTCGAACGGATACAGAAACGTGGACAAACATAATTGATACACCTTTCGACCAACCCTGTGACGCTGAACCACGAAATCGAGGCCTGTGAACGGCACACCTCACTACGTTAGGAAATAATGTTGTGAAGGCGACGCCTAAGCTTCTTTGAACCTCTCCCATGCATAAATCATGTTGATATCGAGAACAGGGACATGAGTGGCACATTGATTCGTACCTCCCTCTCTCACCTGATGGTCCCCATTTGTCGAGCTAAAGCTGGCGATCATCAGAGGTTCAAAGATAATTAAACTTCAGTTGCGAAACTCGCGGCGGACTGCAGTTTCGTAGGTAGGTCAATCCAGATGCCGAGGAAGTTTTTGATTTTCGGCCTCGAACGCTGAGATATTGTAATAAAATGACACTTTACGCTGAGGATGAAGCAGCGACCAGTGAGTATCGACGGATATTCTGAACTTGATTCAGCTGGCTATTCGGAAGCTATAGTTAGTAACATACTGAGGAAATGAGTGTTGAGGGAAGACGTCCTAATGGACATCATCATCACCTAACCTGTTATGAAGTGTCATGAATGTACCTTTGTTCGTTACTGAATGTTTGTGCATTGCAGTGTCATATAAATGAAGACTGCAGTGAAAAACGAAAATTTGCACCAAGGTCGGGATTCGAACTCAAGTCTCCTGTTCACTAGCCACATGCATTCACCACTACGCCACCGTGGCACAGTGCCGTTGCAAAGCTGCAACCACGGATACCTCCCCAATCCAAATTCCCATTCACGCCTCAGCCCACTAAGTAATTCGAACGGCATTGCAGAGGTTCTCCAGTTGTTTGGGAATAGCATCTCAAAAACGAACGAAATGGGGGATCCTGCCTGAAATCCAGGCGTAGGTGCTTTAATCAGATGAAAATATATCGTTCCAGAGATCTTTTCAAGTCTCAAACGTCGATGATGTATATATGCAAACTGAAGAGACGAATGAAAACTTGTGTCATGGCCAGTATTCCAACTTGGGTCTATTGCTCATTAGGAACATATGCTCAGCACTACGCCACTCTGGCACAGTGGCTTTGTTCAACTGCACGGACTACCCTAGCATGCCTCCCTCCTCAATTCAAATCCAAGTTACCGCTCACGCTTCAGCCCACTTGGTATTCGCTACGGCCGCTGGTTCGAATCCTGCCTTGGGCATGGATGTGTGTGATGTCCTTAGGTTAGTTAGGTTTAAGAAGTTCCAAGTTCTAGGAGACTGATGACCTCAGAAGTTAAGTCCCATAGTGCTCAGAGCCATTTGAACCATTTGAACCACCTGGTATTCCCCCTAAACTGGAACAGCATTGCATAGGCTCTCCAGCTTCAATCGCTTCAGTCAGGATATAAACATCATAGACGTTTGAGACTTGGAAAGCTCCCTGGAACCATATAATTTCATTTCATTGTGATGCTGTTTCTATTTTATAATGGGTGAAAGGAAGGGTGAGAGTGAAACATGATGTTAGCTCCCTCATCCCCTTCACTTCCGGTAATTACTGGCGGCTAAAATTTGTTACATCACCTGATTACCTCCGAGTTTAGAGTCCCACATAAGGGATGGTTCAAATGGCTCTGAGCACTATGGGACTTAACATCTGTGGTCATCAGTCCCCTAGAACTTAGAACTACTTAAACCTAACTAACCTAAGGACATCACACACATCCATGCCCGAGGCAGGATTCGAACCTGCGACCGTAGCAGTCGCGCGGTTCCGGACTGAGCGCCTAGAACCGCTAGACCACCGCGGCCGGCAAGGGATGGTTCGGGACCTGTGATCAACTATGGTAAAGTTTCCTAATTCGTGTATAACGTTACCACAACGGACAATGTTGCACTCAATACCAGAGCTCCTTGTCTTCGAAATAAATGTTCCAACAATTTATGCTTGTCAAAATCAGAGGGGTCTGTCATATCCTTTGAACTGGCTACTTGCACGGACTAATATCAAATGTACGTCATGCCCACTGCAGGCTAACGTGTCATCGCAAGAAAAATAAAGGACAGTTTCAGAGCACATTTGATCGGCGTTGTTATCTTGTAGAGTTGATGAGCTCACGTAGATAAGTGCTCTCGCTGTTTTGATACCCGGCTGTATGGCCTTCTTACGACGGACCGAGTCAATGATGGCAGGTGCTCGATTTTCCGGAGACCGGTGCACCCCGTCTATAAGAAGTGTGCAGGAAATGTCGAGATCTCTCAAGAGCGGAGGCTGAGAGCGATATACCATTTGTCTCTCAACCAGGAAAAAATTACTGAAGTGAGATGGAGTTTAAATTAGAAGTAGGCGGTTGAAATGACGCGAGGAAACCCGGTGGCCAGTGCGATGTGGCGAGACGTGGAGTGACGGGGCTCACCTGTGCGATCGTGGCGACTGCCAGGCCGAACGTGAGCGCGATCTGCACCGTGGTGGGCGCGTAGCCGTCCGTCCACTTCGCTGTCGTCGAGCCGCAACCCAGGAGCACCAGGAAGAAAGTTCCCACGAATTCGGCAGCCAGTTGCCGCCAGATGGTCCGCGTGTCCGTCACCTCGTGAAGTCCGATAATCGCCTTAGCACCTGCAAAAACCACACGCACACCTTCAGAAAAAGTAGCTCGATCACATATCGGCCTCCGTCTGAAAGTGGAAAAAGGAAGGAAATTTTGAGTTAAATGTCTCCTCGACATCAAAGTCATTAGCAACGCAACACCATCTCATTAGGAGATCGATGGGGGCAGGAAGAGGTGGAAAAAATTTTAGTTCACTATGGTAAGACTAAATCAGGGTCGACGGACGCGCTTTCGGGACTACTCTTTACCTGAATGCGAAAGCGTGCTCCAGGATCGTTTTGAAGTAGTTATGCAGTACCACTAGAATTACGGTCGACGAGTCTCATTAGGTTATTTTTAGACATTTGGTTCTTGTTTCTGAAACTGGAGCGTACGTAACTGCTTCCACACAGCATCTCTGTCAACAAGAACAACTACACTACTGGCCATTAAAATAGCTACACCACGACGATGACGTGCTACATATGCGAAATTTAACCGACACGAAGAAGGTGCTGTGATATGCAAATGATTAGCTTTTCAGAGCATTCACACAATGTTGGCGCCGGTGGCGAAACCTACAACGTGCTGACGTGAAGAAAGTTCGCAATCGATTTCTCATACACAAACAGCAGTTCACCGGCCTTGCCTGATGAAACGTTGTTGTGATGCCTCGTGTAAGGAGGAGGAATGCGTACCATCACGTTTCCGACTTTGATAAAGGTCGGATTGTAGCCTATCGCGATTGCGGTTTATCGTATCACGACATTGCTGCTCGCGTTGGTCGAGATCCAATGACTGTTAGCAGAATATCGAATCGGTGGGTTCAGGAGGGTAATACGGAACGCCGTGCTGGATCCCAAGGGCCCCGTATCACTAGCAGTCGAGATGACTGGTATCTTATCCGCATGGCTGTAACGGATCCTGCAGCCACCTCTCGATCCCTGAGTCAACAGATGGGAACGTTTGCAAGACAACAACCATCTGCACGAACAGTTTGACGACGTTTGCAGCAGCATGGACTATCAGCTCGGAGACCATGGCTGCGGTTACCCTTGACGCTGCATCACAGACAGGAGCGCCTGCGATGGTGTACCCAACGACGAACCTGGGTGCACGAATGGCAAAACGTCATTTTTTCGGGTGAATCCAGGTTCTGTTTACAGCATCATGATGGTCGCATCCGTGTTTGGCGACATCGCAGTTAACGCACATTGGAAGCGTGTATTCGTCATCGCCATACTGGCATATCACCCAGCGTGATGGTGTGGGGTGCCATTGGTTACAAGTCGCGGTCACATCTTGTTTGCATTGACGGCACTTTGAACAGTGGACGTTACATTTCAGATGTGTTACGACCTGTGCCTCTACCCTTCATTCGATCCCTGCGAAACCCTACGTTTCAGCAGGATTAAGCTCGACCGCATGTTGCAGGTCCTGTATGGGCCTTTCTGAATACAGAAAATGTTCGATTGCTGACCTGGCCAGCACATTCTCCAGATCTGTCACCAATTGAAAACGTCTGGTTAATGGTGGGCGAGCAACTGGCTCGTCACAATACGCCAGTCACTACTCTTGATGAACTGTGGTATCGTGTTGAAGCTGCATGGGCAGCTGTACCTGTACACGCCATCCAAGCTCTGTTTGACTCAATGCCCAGGCGTATCAAGGCCGTTATTACGGCCAGAGGTGGTTGTTATGGGTAATGATTTCTCAGGATCTATGCACCCTAATTGCGTGGAAATGTAATCACATGTCAGTTCTAGTATAATATACACTCCTGGAAATGGGAAAAAGAACACATTGACACCGGTGTGTCAGACCCACCATACTTGCTCCGGACACTGCGAGAGGGCTGTACAAGCAATGATCACACGCACGGCACAGCGGACACACCAGGAACCGCGGTGTTGGCCGTCGAATGGCGCTAGCTGCGCAGCATTTGTGCACCGCCGCCGTCAGTGTCAGCCAGTTTGCCGTGGCATACGGAGCTCCATCGCAGTCTTTAACACTGGCAGCATGCCGCGACAGCGTGGACGTGAACCGTATGTGCAGTTGACGGACTTTGAGCGAGGGCGTATAGTGGGCATGCGGGAGGCCGGGTGGACGTACCGCCGAATTGCTCAACACGTGGGGCGTGAAGTCTCCATAGTACATCGATGTTGTCGCCAGTGGTCGGCGGAAGGTGCACGTGCCCGTCGACCTGGGACCGGACCGCAGCGACGCACGGGTGCACGCCAAGACCGTAGGATCCTACGCAGTGCCGTAGGGGACCGCACCGCCACTTCCCAGCAAATTAGGGACACTGTTGCTCCTGGGGTATCGGCGAGGACCATTCGCAACCGTCTCCATGAAGCTGGGCTACGGTCCCGCACACCGTTAGGCCGTCTTCGCTCACGCCCCAACATCGTGCAGCCCGCCTCCAGTGGTGTCGCGACAGGCGTGAATGGAGGGACGAATGGAGACGTGTCGTCTTCAGCGATGAGAGTCGCTTCTTCCTTGGTGCCAATGATGGTCGTATGCGTGTTTGGCGCCGTGCAGGTGAGCGCCACAATCAGGACTGCATACGACCGAGGCACACAGGGCCAACACCCGGCATCATGGTGTGGGGAGCGATCTCCTGCACTGGCCGTACACCACTGGTGATCGTCGAGGGGACACTGAATAGTGCACGGTACATCCAAACCGTCATCGAACCCATCGTTCTACCATTCCTAGACCGGCAAGGGAACTTGCTGTTCCAACAGGACAATGCACGTCCGCATGTATCCCGTGCCACCCAACGTGCTCTAGAAGGTGTAAGTCAACTACCCTGGCCAGCAAGATCTCCGGATCTGTCCCCCATTGAGCATGTTTGGGACTGGATGAAGCGTCGTCTCACGCGGTCTGCACGTCCAGCACGAACGCTGGTCCAACTGAGGCGCCAGGTGGAAATGGCATGGCAAGCCGCTCCACAGGACTACATCCAGCATCTCTACGATCGTCTCCATGGGAGAATAGCAGCCTGCATTGCTGCGAAAGGTGGATATATACTGCACTAGTGCCGACATTGTGCATGCTCTGTTGCCTGTGTCTATGTGCCTGTGGTTCTGTCAGTGTGATCATGTGATGTATCTGACCCCAGGGATGTGTCAATAAAGTTTCCCCTTCCTGGGACAATGAATTCACGGGAGTGTATTTGTCCAATGAATACCCGTATATCATCTGCATTTCTTCTTGGTGTAGCAATTTTAATGGCCAGTAGTGTATTACTTAACTGCACTATGAACTAATACTTCAATCACTGCATTGAAATTTTGTCACCAACAGATTTGCGGAAGCAGCATATGTCGCAGCGCGCTAGCTATCGAGACACGGATATGATCTTGACCTGGATCGAATTCGCGAGGGGGAATAACCGACTGTTGGTCCCGAATAGAGGGCACCCAGAGCGTGCTTTTTCGGAAATTCTACACTCGAAAATACGACTGT
Organism: Schistocerca nitens; assembly: GCF_023898315.1. Lineage (NCBI taxonomy): Eukaryota > Metazoa > Arthropoda > Insecta > Orthoptera > Acrididae > Schistocerca > Schistocerca nitens. Next base: position 253,166,413 of record NC_064616.1, on the reverse strand, counting down.
CATCCGTTAGGCTAGCTGAAGACTGTGGTGATAGGAAGGGGATCCGGCCTCAGAGATAAAAGAAAAGCCAAATAATGAAAGCAGAGGGCCCCGTGCGACTGGATGAACGTATAGAAGGAGAAAACTTTTTCACCAGTAAGTCTACAAACTGCCACATGTCAATATACGCTGGTGTGAAAACTTATAGACAAAAGTAACTTACGCAGTCTGTGTCACTGCCAAGTAGCATAGTTCGATGATGCTTTGACCATACATAAAAAGAACTGATACAATATAGTACAGAAGCTAACTTGTAGTAATACGCAAAGAGAGGAACAGAAATGAAAGTTTCATTCAAAGACAATAGTTACACTGAAGTCACAGCGATTCATGATGATCCACTGGACATTACAAAAGGCATAGGCTGAACATAACGAAAGGCACAGGCTGTGTAATCACCACGGATGGAAACGTGTTACCATGCTGGCCAGAAGACTGGTAATGAGTCGTTGTGGTAGGACGGTTAAATCTTCCACCATCGCGGTTGATAACTGCTCGCTGGTCACCGGAGTGTGTGGACGTACTGCGATACGTACCCCCAACGCGTCCCACACATACTCGATGGGATTTACGTCGGGGGTATCGTCAGGCCAGACCATGCGCCGAATATTCTTTTGTTCCAACTGCTCCTGCGGTGTACCCTTCACCATGCAATATACAGCAGCTTGCAGGGTATTTGTTTGGTTGTAGAATGTTTGCACATTATGCAGTTGTCTATAAGAAAGCAGTAGAGGCAGGAAGACCTTTGGGGGGATCGATCATTTCTGGTGCAAGGACTGTCAGATGACGTGAACGTAAATAAATGTAACTACTGTACATTAATCGTCCTAGAGTCCTCTACTATGTAATGGCACTGTCGTAGAAAACATTAACTACAGTAAAATATCTAGGCGTAATCATCTGGAGCGATCAAAAGCAGGATCCACAGAGCAAAAGCATATTTCAAACTCAGATTTATTTGCAGGAGTCCTAAGGAAGATAATCAACCCAAGAAAGAAGTCGGTTACAAAACACTACTACTGATAAAATCGTGTTACATGGTTGGTTGTGGCTGACATGCTAAGCAGCTGCTTCAACATAAATTATGCACTGGGTAGGTAGTGTCAGAAGCTTCAATAGCTCTGCTATGATCATGTTATGTTAGTATGCCACCATTCTAAGAAAGAATGGCATATTTTTCTCAAAACACTTTTGGACAAATTTAAAGAAACTTCATTCAACTAAGAACCTGACTGAGAACTCCATGTATGGATTTACGACCTGTGTGTACACCACATGAGTCCCATCCACATGTCACTCAAAAGTTCTAAACCAGAATTTGCTTCTGTCTTCGGAAACAAGTGTTTTCTTTCTAAAATAAGTGCCTCTATGTCCATATGCACTGTCTGTATGAGAGAACATATGCAGCGCTCTACCCTAAATCTGTTACCGGGGACGCCAGTACTTTGGAGATAGCATCATGTGCGAATGACATTTTGCAACATATAACGGCTCTTCACTGTCATGCACAATCACAGGAACAGCCAATTTACTATTTGTGGAATGAGTTTACAGGTATAGAAAAAACAACGACAAATTAAAACACTGTTCGATGATTGCCAAATTATTACAATGTAAAAACTACATGAAGAGAATAAACAGGTTGCATTTCAAAATCAGGAAGATGGAAGTTGGGGATGCAATACGCAAATTGCATTTCAGAATCAGGGAGCTGGATGTTGGAGATGCAAATGCTGTATACAGAAGACTGTAATTTTAAAGGAACATTTGTTAATGGTAGGAATAATAGGAAAAGTGGTACCACACAACAATATTCTAAAATGGAGGTGAGAAGGGGTATTATAGATTATCTGTTTGTAGTATAGAAATGCTATTGAGAATATTACAAAACATCTATTTGCTTAAAAAATGGATGGCTACATCGCATCAGCATGTGGTGGACTGGACACTACATCATGTTATCCCATAGGTGTTAGTAAAAAGTATCATAAACTGTCCCTGCAAAAATACAAAAAATGCTCTGCCATATATATATATATATATATATATATATATATATATATATATATATATATATATATATATATATGGTGCTTGGTACAGATTTTAATGTCCCTGGTTATGCACATCGAGTGAACGAATATCGCACTAGACTAACTGGGGCCTGTATCTTCGAAGTGCTCTGAAGTTCTGTACTGAGGAACATTGTTTAACACACATTGCACATTAGTTGTGTTGAGAAAAGTTGAATTACTTATAGCAGTGTACTATCAGAATCAAAATGGCATAGCAATCATTACTCATTTAAATATAGTACAACTGATGTAAAAATGCCTACAGCACAGGTATTGCGATGGAAGAAAGTATGCCAGGGTAATGGTATGATAATAACATTCCACTTTTCGGAAGAAGAACATGTATCTCCTATCATTAAAATAGTGCTACTGTTATTGGTAGGTGTCTGGATTTTAATGTCCCTGACAATACACATAGATTAAACGAATAAAGCACTATCAAATGAGCATGTACAAATCATTTGGTATATACTGGGGAAAAACAGAACTTTCTGCCGACACTAGGCATTGCATGAAAGACTTGATGAGCAGTTCTTGTTTGAGTAAACTGTGGGTAAAAAGTGCAAAAAAGGAAACTGCAAATATACAAAGAAACCGTAGAGCAAAATGAACCTGACGACTCTTGTACACTGTCAGACAACTACAGGGAAAGCCTTGTGCTGTGATTGTATCATCAGTACCTGGATGATATATTCCTTGAAGGTCGTTATAATAAAATGGGGGGAATTGCTACAATTTCCAAGCCATAACTGGAAATGAATTTTGTAAAAATTTGAAGTCGTGTACCTCTGGTAACCTATAATGGTAGGATCGATGTTGTATTCAGTGTAAATGTATAACAATGCGCTGTTAAAGTGGTGGAATGAATTACGTCAGTACTAAGCATCTCTCTAACATCCATTCGTTTAATATATATTGTGCATTAACATTTTCATAAAAGATGAATTTTTAAGGGACTTACTCAACAAAATGGCCAAAGCCATCATTAATCGTTGAATCATGATAATATGTACGAAATGATCTCGTAAGGGGTTGGCCGGAGGAATGGATGGTGCCGTGGTATCTCGCCTATCTGCACTAGGCGTTGGGTGGTTGGCGGGGGTAGGATGAAGAATTGGTTTACTTATTTACGATATCGTTTCTGAGTATTGTCCGTTTCTCAGGTAATAGTTCACCACCGAGTGAGCCAATGCATATTCATTACTCTTAAGATTTGTCACATGCCACTACTGGTCCTCGCACAGTGATAAATAAGCGTGCGTATATACATAAATTTGATAGGAGTTATTATATGAAACACTAAGTTCTTTTATGTAGATGACGAGAAATCCTGTTTTCGTATGCATATGAAGGGAAATATGTAAATACGGGCCCACAAGGACGATGTCCTCTTAACAGTAGTGAATATGCATTGAAGCCCTTTATAATAGGCTGTTACTTGGGAAAGGCACAATAGTAAAAATCGCGATCGCAAAAACAGAAAATTAATAACAGTCCAGGCGGACATATGTTGTCGTTCGTAAAATACTGCAGCATTGTGGACGCAAGTAAACAGAAAATAATCACAAGAATACTAATTCGGAAGCTGTCTGTTGTCGCTTTCCATTACTCTTCTAAACATCATTCAATTCTTTCCATGATTATATTCTCGCGTGGAATATAAAGATCCAATCATAACCGATAGTCTTTCCATACTTGTTAACAAAAACGGATGATTTTTTTCCTGTTGTTTCTAATGCTGTGCACTTTCCAACTATAAGAAAATGTGAGAGTCATTGCTATCAACATAGCAGTGATTTTTATATTAGTCATTGGTTCCTCTTTCGGAGGGAGGATGAAGATATTGCGTAAATAACGAGATAGCACATCAGTACATCATATCACCTGATGATGGCGCCTCGGCTTGCCGCCGAAACGTCGAGTCATTTTGCCATTCACACCCTGTATGATACTTGAGCAGTTTACTGCAAGCCGTTTGCCGGAAAGATTTCGATCGCAAAGCTTCGATGTTCTTCGAGAGAAGGGTCATTATTTATGGAAATGGAAAAGAAATGACGGAAAATAGTTTTGTCCTTGGTTACTTCCTTCCTCTCCGAGTGAGGAGCACAAAATTGAATACTGGCGCTTTAGAAGTCAGCGACTTGGAAAGGTGCGATATTTGTCAGAACTTAGGGGTGCTTACGTTATGTCAGTATTTTAGCCCTGTGGGGAATGGTTTAGCAACTAAATGTAACCGACAGAATTTTTTTAACCAGGTAGACCATTAAAATGGTTCAATGAAAAGTAGGCGATAGGATGGTATCCCCATTGCAGCTCACTTTCTAATGACACATCATTGGATAAGTATAGTTACCGTTTGAACTAAGGGGTGCTTACGCTATGTCACTAATTTAGCCCTGTGGAGAATGATGTAGTAACTAAATGTGGTCGACCAGAATTATTCAACCAGGTAGCTTATTAAAATGGTTTCATGAAACGTAGATGATCGGGTGGTATCCCCCATTCCAACTCACTTTCCAATGATACGTCATTTGATAAGTGTGATTACCGTCACTTCTGTAGCGTTCATTAGAAGTGGATCATCATTCCGCTCTCTCACATCAGTCGCATCCATTTGTTGGGTATTGGTAACATTATTGATAGAAGTGATACCACGACGGTGAAATTAGTTATTGTTTACTTGCAGCTTTCGTGCTTGTGGAATGTGGGATGTCTGTTCTGTAATAAAAAACAGTCAAGGTGCCCGTAATCGGTTGAATGGGAAATGGTTAAGGGCGAATGGATTAAACTCTAAATACAGAAACATCCGACTGCCCCAGCAGAAAGAAGTCTTTTAAAGTTGTTCAGCGGCACGCAGTGACAGAGGTGTACAAAGTCCTCAACTACGACCCACACACCGTTTCCAGATCAACTTGCGGTGCACACTTCACATCAATCGACACTAGACCATCAACAAAACCACATCTGAAAACACTCTTCCCTGCTTGCAGTTTCCTCATTTCATAAATATTTTAAATTATTCGGTACAGGACTAAATCAGTGACTTGGTGTGAATCAGCTGTAAGTCTACAGTACGCTCTTCCTTCATTTCAGGGTATGTAAGATGCTTTCCGCTTGCGCTTCGCCACATCCGCTCCTATTAATGATTTTAAAATATGTGCTTGTCGAGGCATTATGAAAAAATATGTTTTCGTTACAGCAGCTCTGAATAATTCGCGAAATTGCTCCCGTAAATGTGAAAAACCGCTTAAAAGAGGCTCGCACAACGACCAGCTCTTTAGTAGCCGGCTCGCTCCAGATTCGAATCAAGTCACGTCGCGTTTCCCCTTTCCGATAAATGGCGCACTTAAGGCGCATGCGCAACACAGAGAGTGGCCATTTTTAGGCCAACAGCCAGCCGCCAGCGGCCAGGTACGGCACGTTGCTCATTCTTTCCGCGTTTGAAGCCTGTCCCGTCCCGACCGTTACGGCTGTCGAGCGACAATCCGCCGGTGACAAGTAATGCCGCCCATTTGTCTGCTCGCGTTATAATAACTTCTCATAAAACGAATATTGAGCCACTGCCGGCTGCAGGTGAATACACCCACTCGGGTCCGCTCTGCTTGACAGTGCCGTGACAAGATATAACGTTGCATTAGCGCCCACTAAACGATGCCAGCAAGGTGATAAACGTCCGTGTTTTACACTCTTCACAGGAGCACACATGACTTTACACATTTCGCCAGCACACCCAGCAAGTAACATAAGGAAATTATCAATTCTGTGTCGTACGATACGAGAATACCTTTTATCGTATCTTTTTAATTTTGGAGTTTTTAGCCAACTGAGGACCGCAAATAACGTAATTAATTAATATACTTAGAATCCATTATGGTTCCAAAACCTGCTCATTTTCTGGCTGAAAACGACCCTACGTTCTTGTAAAGAAAAGATCTGAAACTTGGTTTTTCGATATGTCGTTAAGTATCTAATAAAATTTAGAATACAATTTTGTTCCGTATCATTTTTCCTGTCATATCTATTTTCTGAAAAATCTCCTTACTTTATGTAAAAAGATGTTATTAACTTTTATTTCAGAGGGAAAGTCAGTCTGGAATTGTGTATTCCGATAAAGTGGCCTTAAAAATTCCGCTGAGTCTTCTATAATCTGTCACAGATTTTCTTATAATGCTTGTGGAGACTGAAACAATAGTTTTTCAAGGTTTTACATCTCACACTTGTTTATACCGGGTGACCAAAAAGTCAGTATAAATTTGAAAACTGAATAAATCACGGAATAACGTATATAGAGAGGTACAAATTGACACACATGCCTGAAATGACAGGAGGTTTTATTAGAACAAAAAAATACAAAAGTTAAAAAAATGTCCGACAGATGGCGCTTCATCTGATCAGAATAGCAATAATTAGCATAACAAAGTAAGACAAAGCAAAGATGATGTTATTTACAGGAAATGTTCAATATGTCCATCACCATTCCTCAACAATAGCTGTAGTCGAGGAATAATGTTGTGAACAACACTGTAAAGCATGTCCGGAGTTATGGTGAGGCATTGGCGTCGGATGTTGTCTTTCAGCATCCCTAGAGATGTCGGTCGATAACGATACACTTGCGATTTCAGGTAACCCCAAAGCCAATAATCGCACGGACTGAGGTCTGGGGACCTGGGAGGCCAAGCATGACGAAAGTGGCGGCTGAGCACACGCTAATTACCAAACGACGCGCGCAAGAGATCTTTGACGCGTCTAGCAATATGGGGTGGAGCGCCATCCTGCATTTTGGTTCTAATAAAACCCCATGTCATTCCAAGCATGTGTGTCAATTTTTACCTCTCTATCTACATTATTCGGTGGTTTATTAAGTTTTCAAATTTATACTGACATTTTGATCACCCGGTATCTTAAATTAGCGATCTACCTCCATTAATGAAGATTCTGTATAAGTAAATGTTTCATGCGTAATTTTGGTCTTTCAACGTCTTGTATTCCGTTCAGCATTGTTGGCCTGTTGTTGTATGTGATCCACGTGAGTTTATAGTCAATTTGTAATTCAGATCTTTATGATTTTCACGGCTTAATTCCAAGAGTCGAACGATTACCATTAAATACGGACCATCTGACCAATAGTATCCAGACACCTCTATGCAGTGCTTTTTTTTTAAAAAAAAGTTTGAGGATACTTCGACACTGGATATAATGCAGCGAAAATTAATTATAACTGAAGCACGGGATACCACCTAAACGAAACTTCCTACTTCCTCGCAAATTCTGCCGCCAAGTTTTTTGTTTGAAACGATCAACTAGTCATTTTTCTCAAAAAATGCGATTTCTTGTTGCAAAGTCCAACATTCTGGACGATCAAATGGTTCAAATGGCTCTGAGCACGATGCCACTTAACTTCTGAGGTCATCAGTTGCCTAGAACTTAGAACTAATTAAACCTAACTAACCTAAGGACATCACACACATCCATGCCCGAGGCAGGATTCGAACCTGCGACCGCAGCGGTCGCTCGTTTCCAGGCTGCAGCGCCTAGAACCGCACGGCCACTCCGGCCGGCTCTGGATGATCATTTAATTTTCTATCATGCACACGTTTGTTCACTGCATATTCACTCGAAGGTTCAGGCTCAGGTTTACAGTTTCACTTTCGTCATCCACTGATGTTGAACTTCCTGGCTTTTCACTTGCACAGGAAATATTGACAGTTTTTGGTTTTCAGATGCAGGAAAACAAGTAAAATAGTTTGTTAGTTTTCTGCTCATCTCTCACCTCCAACTTAACTTACAAGTTGCAATGAAAGACAGGTCACACTGTAAAATTTGGCACAACCGACAAGAACGGAACAGCAAACGCAAACGAATAAAGAACAACAAAACTAAGATGGCAATGAATGGCAAAGTATCATGGTAGCGGGACCGTAGAGACATGTATGGGTATCTCGGCGTTTGAGCGTACGCATATCCGTTTAGCACTACCATCGCCCACTATTAGCCGGCAAGCGCACTACATGCTTGTCGAACTGGCTGCCAGCGATTCAGTTGTCAGCGGTTGCCGCAGCTTTGAAATGCTTGAAATAGTCAATGACATCGCTTTTACCACCAAAAACTGCACTGGCATCGTTCATATTGCAATTACCAACACGAGAAGATGAAACAAAAAATTTACGTCCGTGAAATAAATCCAAGATCTCAACGTTGTAAAAAAATTAATTTGTCGACGAAAAAGTTTAGGGGTACGCATCCCCCAGCATTCCCTCAGAAAAACAGCACTGCCTCTGTGTAATACGGAACTGACCACTAGTTGTCACGACGGGCGATCTAGCCAATATAAAAGGAGGCGGTGGAGGAGGAATAAAAGCAGAATGGGTTGGTCAAAGTGGACTCGTCTCTGGATGCCACCTGAGCAAATTCGTCAAGGGCATCTTAACCCTTCAGAAGCTGCCTAGGTCGATTTCTGGCGATTGTGAAGTGAAAACGCAAGAAAGAACCACAGTTAAACCGAGACCAGGCAGCCCTCATGAACCGACGGAAAACGACCGTCGAGAAACGTGGAAGGTGGTCGCAAAAAATTACACACAATCGGCGGAAGGAATCACTCGTGAGCTTCAAAGTGGTACCAGCAGTCAGGTAGGACAATAACAGTGAGTAAGTAGTTAAAAAGAATGGGGTGAAATGGTCGAGCAGCTTCTCAAGGACCACACATTTCTATAGCCAGCGCTAAGAGCTAAAGAGCGCTGCCACTGGACAGTGAATGACTAGAAACGAGTAATTTGAAGTGATGAATCGCGATATGCCCTGTGGTTCAAATGGCTCTGAGCACTATGGGACTCAACTGCTGTGGTCATAAGTCCCCTAGAACTTAGAACTACTTAAACCTAACTAACCTAACGACAGCACACAACACCCAGCCATCACGAGGCAGAGAAAATCCCTGATCCAGCCGGGAATCGAACCCGGGAACCCGGGGATATGCCCTGTGGCAATCCGGTGGAAATGTTTGGGTTTGGCGAAAGCGTGGAGAACATTATCTGGCTCAAATGGCTCTGAGCACTATGGGATTTAACAGCTGAGGTCATCAGTCACCTAGAACTTAGAACTACTTAAACCTAACTAATCTAAGGACATCACACACATCCATGCCCCAGGCAGGATTCGAACCTGCGACCGTAGAGGTCGCACGGTTCCAGACTGAAGCGCCTAGGACCGCTCGGCCACTCCGACCGGCGAACAATACATGGCATCATGTGTTGTGTCAAAAAAATGGCTCTGAGCACTATGGGACTCAACTGCTGAGGTCATTAGTCCCCTAGAACTTAGAACTAGTTAAACCTAACTAACCTAAGGACATCACACACATCCATGCCCGAGGCAGGATTCGAACCTGCGACCGTAGCGGTCTCACGGTTCCAGACTGCAGCGCCAGAACCGCGCGGCCACTTCGGCCGGCTTGTGTTGTGTCAACAGTGAAATATGGAGGAGGTGGTGTTACAGTGTAGGGGTGTTTTCGTGGTTAGGTAGTGGTTCCCTTATTGCGCTAAAAAAAAAATTCACTAAATGTGGAAGGATTTGAACGCATGGTACAGCATTCTGTACTGTGTACAGTAGAGGAACAGTTCGTAGGTGAAGATTTTTTTTTTTTTTTGTATCAGCGTAACAATGCATTCTGCGATAAAGCAACATCTGCGAGACCATGGTCTGTGGACAATAACATTCCTGAAGTGGATTGGCTCGCCCTGAGTTCACAGCTGAACCCAACTGGACACGTTTGGAACGAGTTAGAACGACCGAGCGAGGTGGTTAACACCCCGGACTCCCTTTCGGGAGGACGACGGTTCAAACCCGCGTCCGGCCACCTTGTTTTCCGTGATTTCCTTAAATGACTTCAGGCAAATACCGGGATGGTTCCTTTGAAAGGGCACGGTCGACTTCTTTTCCCATCCTTCCCTAAATCCGACGAGACCGATGACCTCCCTGTTTGGCCCCTTTCCCCAAATCAACCAACAACAACAACGAGTTAGAACGTCGACTTCGCTCCATACCGAGCGTCGAATATCGCTGCCTTCTCTGGGAAGGGGTGCCATTCCTTCGTCATGGACTGTGTGGCTGATCCCGGCGGAGGTTCGAGTCCTCCCTCGGGCAAGGTTAAGTAGTGTGTAAGCTTAGAGACTGATGACCTTAGCAGTTAAGTCCCATAAGATTTCACACACATTTGATTTTTGCCATTATTTTACAGACATTCAGACATCTCACTACAAGGGCCCTAGCACAGTTCAAGCCGTCATAACGGCGAAGCATGGACACGCCTCTTATTAATGTCAACTAACAGGTGCTGTGATACTTTTGATCAGGTAGTCGATGAAACTAGGTACATGAATTATCTTGAGAATTGAATTATTAAACGCTGGCGCTGAAGTATCGTGGAGTTCTTTATTCGGGCATTACACGGATCACAGTGTACTGGTGCCTGATCTGAACTGACATAAGCAACGACCCATCAACTGAAGCAGCGGAACAACAAATTAGTATTTGTATTTTGATCATAAATAATGGTAAAAGACGTACCCCCAGTTTCACAACCACTACAGTGATAAATTATCAAAATAGCCATCAGCAGCATAAATACACAGTGTGCAAGTGTAGGTCAGAAATAGATAAATAATGGCTCCGAGAATCTATTTACTGTAAGTCACAATCCCGTTCTCTTACCATCCGGTCCTCGTAGATGCTTGACTTTTTCATCGCCTTTCAAGTACACACTGACAAAAACGTAACCTCCGTCGTTCACCTAACTATCTAGAAATATTTCATCCATGAATGGCTGTGCATTTCAGTAGTAATGTAGTGGTGCAGTGACTTACGGAAAAAAGAATCTTCATTTTGAAAGAGTTGGTCAACATCTGACACAATACTTCCTTGGAACACAATATAGAGCTGTTCAACTGTTGCAGTTCTTTCAAGGAAGAATGGACCCATAGTTTGAGTGAAATACAGCAGCATACCCTAGACCTAGTAACATTATCCCTAACGATTTCCTGACTACACAAATTGTTACGCACCCAAGAACATCGCATTGCCTTCGAACACAAGCATTACCACTCAAATGCCTTCTGTTTTTTTGGTTTTCTTAACGTTCAAATAGAGTAAGCTTTATTTGCATTCGGACATTTTCGTGGCGAATATGTAACAAACTCCTTCATTTGTGTGGCCAAGATGTTCGTCATCGCATGTTTTACTAGTTATAAAGACGGATTCGAAATACTTTAGGCAATAAATGTCACTAGAAGACGGTAGCAAGTCTCGTTGCCGTAAGTTCGTGCTGTTTTAACGATTATACCGGGCTGCATACCACAGAAGAATTTAAATAAAAAAATAGTAAATTTTATTCTTGGGTAAACAGTTTCCATTTACCTTCACGGGAGGACGACGGCTCAAACCCGCGACCGGCCGTCCTGATTTAGTTTTTCCGTGATTGCCCTAAATCGTTTCAGGCAAATTCTGGGATGGTTCCCTTGAAAGGGCACGGCCGAGTTCCTTACCCATCCTTCCGTAACCCGATGGGACCGATGAGATCGCTGTTTGGTACCCTCCCCAAAATCAACCAACCAACCTTTACCTTCAAAACTAGAAAAGGTATGCATTTAAATTTCTACAGAACTTCGATTAAAAATTTCTGTGCGCCAAGAAAAATATGCGACGTCGTGGTGAAAAGTAATGCGTCAGAATTTTTTATGTGGAAAGCCTTAAAGCTGAAACTTGCTGGCAGATTAAAACTGTGTGCCGGACCGAGACTGGGATTCGGGACATTTGCCTTTCGCAAGCAAGTGCTCTACCGACTGAGCTACCCAAGCACGACTCACGACCCGTCCTCTTAGCTTCAATTCCGTCAGTACCTCGTCTCCTACCTTCCAAACTTCACAGAAGCTCTCCTGCAAAACTTGAAGAAGTAGGATATTGCGGAGACATAGCTTTGCCAAGCCTGGAGGATATTACCAAAATGAAATTTTCACTCTGCAGCGAAGTTTGTGCTGTTATGATACTTACTGGCAGATTAAAACTGTGTGCCGGACCGAGACTCGAACTCGGGACCTTTGCCTTTGCCGGCCGCAGTAGCCGAGCGGTTCTAGGCGCTTCAGTCCGGAACGGCGCGACTGCTACGTTCGCAGGTTCGAATCCTGCCTCGGGAATGGATGTGTGTGATGTCCTTAGGTTAGTTAGGTTTAAGTAGTTCTCAGTTCTAGGGGACTGATGACCTCAGATGTTAAGTCCCATAGTGCTCAGAGCCAACCTTTGCCTTTAGTGCTCTGCCAGGAAGTTTCATAACAGCGCACACTCCGCTGCAGAGTGAAAATTTCATTCTGGAAAGTCTTAAAGCTTTTTAAATGAAACAAACTTTATTAACATTATACATATTTACTATTGATGTTTACATATTTGTTTCCTAAAATAACCAGCATGGAGACGAACGCATTTCTCCCAACGAGAGACTGGTTTGTTGATACCCTGTAAAATGTTCAAATTTGTTGACAAAGTCTCAGACTCATCTCTGCTTGCACCGCTTCATCATTATCAAAGTGAAGACATCGAAGGTGTTCTTTAAGTGTTGGAAACAGATGAAAATCGGATGTGGCCAAGTTGGGACTGTATGGTAGATGATCGATGACACTGAACCCAAGGCATCGGGTTGTTGCAAATTTCGCAGCGCTCGTGTGTGGTCTGGCATTGTCACGCTGAAGAAGAGGGTGCTCCACGTGTGGACGAGCCCTTCGAATTCGTGCTTTCAGTTTTCTAAGGGCTACCTCAAGCACCAACACAGTTACATTACACACCACCACCTTACACACTACGTCAGGGTGCCCTCTAGTATCAGAGGATCGCAACTTGCGCCGGCGTAGAGGGAAAGCCGACCGAGTAATATGTATAACACGTAATACGTCAATAGATATTGACAGTAGCATAATGAAGGCATTATTCTCAGCACACTCTCGTAACTTCCGCGTTAGCTCAATATATTAAGCATCTAAACAGCGCCGAACTATAAAAGTAAAATCTCTACGTCTCGTCAAACGCATACTTTCCGTCAATTTCCCATTCAGATTTTTGTCGAATTTTATTGCCTAGTGTGATGTATCTGACGTGCACAAAGCGGTTGGTCAGATGATGCTTTAACAAACACCGTAAAATGTTTCTATTTTTTTGTTGCAATATGTCAAACTTGTTCCGTACCTGCAAATAGATGACTTAAATATAAAGCGTGGTTGACAAAAATCCACATATTGAGAGTTCAGTAAGAAAATTTTTGCAGTATGCTCTCATCTCTCGTGAGGTAACTGATCGGGTTTGGCGAGCAGACTGTAAGAGAATAAGGCCGGCCGCAGTGGCCGAGCGGTTCTAGGTGCTTCAGTCTGGAACCGTGCGACCGCTACGGTCGCAGGTTCGAATTCTGCCTTGGGTATGGATGTGTGTGATGTCCTTAGGTTAGTTAGGTTTAAGTAGTTCTAAGTTCTAGGGGACTGATGACCTCAGATGTTAAGTTCGATAGCGCTCAGAGCCACGTGTAAGAGAATAAACATGACAGTTTTTAACGCTCTATGGACTGTGAGGACATGAGAGATGCAGCACTATCTCAAAGTGTACAATGCAGTGGCAGAAAATCGACTGAGAATATTTGAAAGCATTATCCCTACATTAGGCAACGGCCTTGCCGCAGTGGATAGTGGATACACCGGTTCCCGTGAGATCACCGAAGTTAAGCGCTGTCGTTTGTGGTCGGCACTTGGATGGGTGACCATCCAGGCCGCCATGCGCTGTTGCAATTTTTCGGGGTGCACTCAGCCTAGTGATGCCAATTGAGGAGCTACTCGACGAATAGCAGCGGCTACGGTCAAGAATACCATCATAACGACCAGGAGAGCGGTGTGCTGACCCCACGCCCCTCCTATCCGCATCCTTCACTGAGGATGACACGGCGGTCGGCCGGTCCCGGGAGGACACTCTTCGCCTGAAGACGGAGTGCTTTTTTTTTTTACTATCCCTGCATTTGTCTGAAGGTATTTAGGGTAGACATGTATAACGTAAATATCGGAATTCGAACTCTACACCTCCCAAATACGTGTCCAGTGTCTCACCACTGTGTCACCTCGCTTGATGACAACACAGGGCAATAATGCCATACTGAGACCCCATGTGCACAATTATAATACAAGTATAACAGGCACCTGCTACGAGAAGAAAGGTATTTCGAAATTGGTAAACTGAGCCCGCCATCTTTCGGTTGCCGTTACTTGTTTTTGCGATCACAACTGATTAACCTAGTAGGAAAGAAAATCAGAGAAAGAAATTGTACGTAAGTATTACGTTTTGGATAAAATACGAACCTGGTACAATACTCGTTCAGTAATACGGCAACATATCTAGCCATAAGTAGCCCGCGTGTCTGGGACAGCGAGCCCCATTTGTTTCGATCATGAGATCTAGAACCTACGGTACTACCTTATTGAAAACAAATGTGTGTTTCAACGTCATGTATAATCTCGCGCTTAGATATGTATTGAAAACTACTGAATTTAATTTAGTGATATTCCAGATGATAGCGGAATAAGATTAGGGCTTGAATTCCTTGTAGAAGGAAGTCATTAGAGGCGGACCGCAAACGCTCGTAGGACAAGAATAGGGAAAGGAAATTGGTCATACTGTTTTCAAAGGAACCATCTCGACATCACCCCTAAAAGATTTAGATAAAACACCGAGAAAATAGATCTTGATGACCAGCTGAAGTTTTGAAAGCCTCCCCTTATGCGAGACCAATACCATGGCCACTGGACTATCTAGCTTGGTTCAGACTGCCGTAGGTTATAAGGAAAGAAGCGGAAATTGCGGTTGCGGCTTTCCACGACGGCAATCTTTGAAAAATTTTTCTCGGTTTTCTTGCTGCGCTATGTTTGAAAATGGTATCTCAAGCTATAGACGACTTACTCCTGTGTCATACTAAGTAAAATTGTATTGCTGCGTAAAATTTTTCTCACAATGGTTGGTTGGTTGGTTTGGGGGATTAAAGGGACCAGACTGCTACGGTCATCGGTCCCTTTTTCCAAATACAAAGAACACCCACAGAGAATAAAAACGAGGAACAGAAGAGATCACAGACGATACAGAACAAGAGACTTTCTCACAATGTAATCGTAAGTTAATCGACACGCTCTAAATGACGACGTGATGTACGAAAGATAACAAACGCGTAATTACAAAAAATGTAATAGCCAGAGAAGTTGCGCATCGATTCAAGAATATGCCTTGTATTCAGTAGGATCAATTTTCCTGATTTAGGTTGTATGTTGGTTTCGTAAATCACTGGAAGCGAATGGCGAGATAACTTTTTAAGCAAAACCGATTCCCTTCCTCGCCATTGTTCGTTCCTCGGTGTCGAGTGGACATCCTTTTTCAAAATACCTGTCTTCCCCAAGTTTTCATTAGACTGCATCCGAAAAAACTACGTTTGAAGGATTATTATGTAATAAGCAATCTGTTCGTACTGCGTGACGCGCGGCACGCTAGCCTGCGAGTGAGGGTCTGATACTCTGGCCAGTCTGACTGTGGTTGTTAGGTGGTTTTTCACACTCGTTTAGTCAAATGCTAGTCTGATCCACAAATTTCGCTTCAGATAACATGAAGCCCAAGCAGTTACAATAGTTTGACACACAGAACAAAGTTTGCACGATTCACAGAACAGATGCCGCACACGACTTGCTTCCCTTAGATTACGTTGATGACTATATGTCAGGAAAGGCATCCAGGCACATAGTCAGATGCAAATAAAATTTGCCAGATCCTGATAAAGCAGATCGCGTACTAGGATGGATAAATGCTAGGGAAAAGAAATACTTATGTAACAAGCTTTGAAAAGGATGCAGCGTCCCCTTCTGAATCGTGTCAGCATAAAAAATGCAGAAGTGAGTCTAGATACGTTACTTGAAATCACGTAGAAAACTATCTTATCGTTGAATTTAAATATATTGCAAGCACAGTTTTATGATATTGCACACAAAATAAAACAGAAAAAAATTAATTTCAGATGACTAGCTGTAGTAGGCGCACGCCGGCATCAGTCAACGCCGTCATTCACTTATGTGGGATCATACAAATTCATTGAAAATAATGGATGTTTTCTTATACGTATGCATTTGTTATCAATATAGTCTCCTTCTTCCAATAACGAATATAGTAAACGAAGAACTGAAAAATATCTAGGCCAAATTAAAAAGAAAAAAATCCTACCTTTTTGTTCCAGTCAGTGACCTTAACAAATTTCAAGCCTAATTTCGTTTTCTGCAGGGCAGTCCCTGATACGAGTTTTCCTGCTGCAGTTATAACTAACTTTCGAACGGAATGATGACATATACCGGCGAGGGGAGAATACAGCAAGTTATAATAAGGTGCACACTTTCCTGTTTAACGAGCTGGTGTTTCTTTGTTCAGCTTGCACGCGGTTCGACGTTCCCGTGCTCCTTAAGTTCAACAACACGCATTGCGTAAGATGACATTCGGCAGTTAAAGGGGCAGCAGGTGAATGTATTTCAAAGCGTTACCTTTCGCGGCGTGTACTGTCGCACACAGCTGTTGCAGAATCGTAGCTCAACAATAACGTACTTTTCACGATCTAGCTGTTATTATGACAGTAGGAAAATAATAGCACCAAAGTTTCATAGCTGAGCAATGCTTGCAGACGACGAGAGGGCCAAACGTCAGAAAATTCATTAAAACTGCTTTATAATCCTGAGATACAGAACAAATAGATCAAATATCCACCATCGTTATATCAAATATTGCGACATAAAATATGAAAATATTTTTTTCCATTTTTGAGCAAGAACAACTTGACCTTGCGCGATTATAGGAAGAAAAAATAACAAGTTATACTGGTTATTTTACTACTGCTAAATGCTTTAAGTGGCTGTCGACATACACACCAATATAGTAAAAACTGAGAAAAGAAATATATTACAATATTTTCGCATATGAGAAGTAGTACAGTAGAAGTTAACTAAATTAAGAAACTTAGCTCAATGCAAAGGCTGATATGCGGTAGCTCGACGTTTCCCTTCCAGAAACTGCATACATTTCCATGAGGTTCATTGTATGGCTAATCTTAGCGATACCACTTCATTTATCCAGTTTGTGTCTTATCGCTTTCCTGTTCCTGTTTTGTCGAACGAAATTTGCAGTGTTTGAACATACTCTCGTTTGGGTACGATCTGAGTAGTCTCGGAGTAACATCGGGCATGAAACTATATATTACATGTACGTTACTGAGTATGGTCGTGTGTATAAAATAAACAGTTGCGATTTGCGATAAGACAGAGATTTCAACACTGATGTGCTGACTGTATGGACTAGAAGCCACAAATCAAATGAAAAGCATTGACGGAATCAGTATATTTCATATCGTTACAGCTGTTAATTGTTATTGATGCCTTTATTGTACAAACGGCAAAAAAAATCTTACGTAACTATCAGTTCGAAATTTCTGCATCGTACAATTATTTTTGTCCTTAACGTCCAGAAGGATTATCAAAATCACCCTTACATCTCGCTGTATACTCGTCTAACAATCTCAAATGTACCCATCTCGTCTCTGTAGCTAACATTTCTGTCAATAAAGTACTCTATGAAATATTTCAAGGAGAAACACCGAATCTTAAGTATTATTCAGCAGGTTAGCCTTACCATCTGTATTGCGAGCGTAAGAAGTACGTTGTAATCAGGAAACGAGGAACGTTAAGTTTCGAAGAGACATCCAGGTCAGTAGAGAAGGTGACCCGTCCTGCGTCATAATCTGTAAGCTATACCCTGAACACCTTACAATTTTTTTATTTTCTTGAGTATATTCATGGTAAGAGTTGCGTCTCAAGGAACAAATGAAAGATTGAATCTCGAGAATTTTAATCCAGAATCATGTACCCCTGACAAATCATGTACACTGACAAAAAAGACTGTTCATAAACATGGAAAACATTAATTTTAGCACCCAAAAATGCGATTCAAATTCCAGTTTCGAGTACTCCAGTCAGTTTCAGTTACATTTCTGTCGTACTCGAACCAAATTTTTAGACTGCAGTTTTGTTTCTGTGAGTAAATTTTTGAATTATTTCTTCATTATATCTTACTAAGATTTAAGACGCAATTTCATCTCTGCTTACCTTCATATCTGCAAATTAATAAATATATATGAAAGTAATACTCTGATGCATGTTGAATGAGGAAATGTGTTAATTTTATTTTACAGAGACGACATGCACTTTCTTGGTTTTATGAATGAGGCAATGTTCCTATGAGGCCATGTTCACTTTGGCAAGACTGAATATGTCGTTCTCTTACTGACTTCGCTTTGGTGCTAGAGTATGTGGCCGTTCATACTAATTTTCTCATTGCTACTCAGTGTCTGTTGACCATTGAACTTTCCATTATAACTAGACAATTACTTATAGATTAATCTAACATTAATTATCATTGATGGAGTCTGCTAGCGAGATGAATGAAAGTCTTATATCTTGATGAATAGCCTACGCCAAAACAAATGCAAGAACCGGGACTATTCCCCCGAATCTTGTTATGAACTACATCTTGTTTGAACCAAATAACTCAACATGTAGAGGAGTATTCCCACTTATGAAATTCCCTGAAATATTAATATTGCCTTAGACCCGTACCTAACATTTCGCAAGTAATGTTCCTAACAACTAAACAATCTAAGCACATCTTAGAGATTTCGTCTGCCAATTTTTCTTTCCATGTTTTGGCCGCGAAAGCAGCGCTCTGGTTTCGAATCCAGGTTGGAAAAGTGGTTTTGATCTGTTAGAGCGCTTTATACGTTCGTCATCGTCAGCATGCTGCCGATTTTACTACAACTGTCACTACCAGATCAGGAAGAAAATGTTCTCAGGATTCATCGATAGAGTGTGATGGATGTATTTTTACAATCTGGAGCACTTCCGGCTAGATTCTGGAAAACAAGAACGACGTTAATTTGTTCACAACGATATTCAATAAGATCTCAGTAGGTTTATTGTTTATAAAAACTCAATTCTTCAGTCATACTACCAGCCTCTCATGACGACGTGTTATCGCTTGGTAAATATAGGTTCTTATTTTTGGCAACTTCGAAAGAGACTACCGAGAGAGGTGGCGTTGTGATGAAGTCTGTCAGAACTGAACGTCTCTATTGACGTCGACGATTATTTACACGTTAAGAAACGAAATTTTTCTGTCTGAGTCATTTTATTTTTAAGCACCAGCAAGTTCTCATTTCCGAACAAAAGGTTGTTTTTTTTACATGCAGATTAACGCCCGAGGTAATCACCTCTCTTGCCGTTGTCCTAGAACGACAGAGCTCCAGTAATTCCACAATACCAACAGCCCTACAAAAAATATCGGGAGGCTAGAATTTAACTTCGTCTGTAAGTGTAGATCATTAGGGTCGGAGACAAAGTGGTAGGTGGCAATTGGCTTTGGATTTGTCGGAAGATCCGTCCCGACATGCTCTACAACTGTCTTAGGGAAACTATGGAACAACTAAATGTGTATGCTCTCACAAGGTTTCAACCCGATCCTTCAAAATACGAATCTATATCTCTTCGAGTGAGATGAATCACTGGGCTCGTATTCGGGCAAACGTTGTCAGAGTCCTCATCCAGACGTGGTAAGAAACTTCTTAAAATTATGCAACGGTTCATTTGTTTCCTCTCCTTTCGCCAAACCAAGAATGTGTTCCATCTCTAATGACCTCGATGTTGACGAGACCTCCTCTTATTCCTTTTTCAATGTCTTAAGCCGGTCTCTAGGTTCGCCAGTGAAACATTATAACGTGCTCTAAACGTTTACTATGGCTCAGTTTTTTTCATGTGTCTACTTTGAAGTATACGTTGCGGTTGCAATGAAGCTACGTGATTATTAATGTAGCGTGTTCAGTTGATCACAACTTGCAGCGAAACATTATCAAACGATTTCGTGTCGGAAGATGTATCCGAAATGCAGTCTCACTTACTGTCTAGATAAACTACTTGTCTTTTAAGGAAATTTAGGATCATTTGGACGCGAAAATAATGAACCGTACGTATAGATGGTTCCACCACTAATAACTTGCAGCCTCTCGAAGTATGGCAGCGAAACAGATGGCCGGTACTGCGAGATGTTTGCTTAGAAAATATTGGGTTTCTAGCTCTACCTAAATCTTTCATTCACTACGCTAAGTAGTCCTCTCATAATTTCGACACTGGCGGCCGTAACACGTACTATAGCACGCAGACCATTAGCTACCGTACACTGCAAATAGAGGCAGCAGTTACGTGAGCGGTCGTGTTTACGCAGTGAAGAGGCGTATGCATTGCGCGGTACGGGAACTGATAAAACGCTGGTAGCAGCCTCAGCGTCGCAGGACCCGCTGCCTGGAGCCGGTTCTGTTATCTTACACGCAGGGGTGCTTACGCCTGCTTCGCTCACGCTGAAACGCGATACGGTGTGAAACAGATTAGAAGCTGACAATACGTCCAGGTGATACAGAAGAGAGATACTTAAATTCATTATAATCGCAAAATTACTTAACTTCAAGATATCAGTGTGCTATGTTAACTGGTTAATTGTGTCTATCTCGTTTTTATAGTTCAACTTCCCAGTTATAGCCATCATGTGTCCAAGGGGCTCGAGAAAAGCAAAGAAAAAGAAGTTCATTCAGCGTGGAACAGTGTGTCACTAGAGTCTGAAATCAGTAAAGTCCAAATAGGTACTTTATCATCCAACAAAGTTTTTGATATTTTTCATATTTTTTACTATACATTATCGTTGATAATATTTTTAGGGATTTGGCTTAATAATAAAACAAGGTAGGCAGTTAGAAATTACCTGACTTATTACGTGTACATTTTACGAGATGACGATAGAAATTTCCATTTTTGCACTACAAACGTAAATTTGACTATTGAGAGCACTAAGACAAGATTTATTACGTTTCATTGTGACTCCGACGAGAAAAATGAAATATAGATGTTACATATACACAAATTTGTAAATTTGTGAGTCATTAAAGTTTAGATACTACAACTATAGGCAGCACCAATGTTTTCTTCTTATAAATGATTGTGCTTATGAAAATCAGATGATATCAAACATGGCAACATTTACTTAGCTTCGTGCCGCATTTAAAAGTATGAATTCGCCATCATGAATATATTAAACGACTAACTCGTTTTAACGTGAACGTAAATACTCGAAATTATTACGACACAAACAAAAAATCCCAGACTGATTGTATGGCCTCACTTGTAAGGAAATTCATAAAGAAAAACAAGCTTTGAAGTGAAAGTCTACTCGAAAAATAAGGAAACTGTTGTGGGACGTAAGGGTACTTCGATATAGTTCTTAGCAGCAACTCCACCGAAAAAATTCGGAGATTGGCCAAGGATAATTTCTGAGTATTTTGGTATAAGTGAGTTGCGGCCTCCGCTGTCTTGTTATAGAGTATTTTGACTTGTTACCACAATTAAAGTTTGTATCTGTATTGGCCTGAAAATATGTGCACAACAGTGTAAATAACGTCAGAACATACTTTGTGTCTTGGATGAAATCAGACTTGCTCCATACACATGTTGTTGACAACAGTAATGGTTCAAATGGCTCTGAACACTATGGGAGTTAACTTCTGAGGTCATCAGTCCCCTAGAACTTAGAACTACTTAAACCTAACCAACCTAAGGACATCACACACATCCATACCCGAGGCAGGATTCGAAACTGCGACCGTAGCGGTCGCGCGGTTCCTGACTGTAGCGCCTAGAACCGCTCGGCCACCACGGCCGGCGACAACAGTAATAGTCACTTCAAGTCTGCAAAGAGCACTGCTCGGTTCTGTCTCAGCTTTCTTTTTTCAGGAGTGTTAGACTTATGTCAACTTTGATCGCAGCGATATAGACAGGTTTACTGGTGAAGATCCGAGCAATATGCGTCCGTGTATGGGTTGACTGAATGCAGAGGAGGAGCCTAACAATGGCGCTATTTTGAGCTGTTACCGCAGCGACGGCAACCACATCGCGATACTTTTGCATCTGACTCTTCTAGTATTGCTATGTGTTTTGTGTTGGACGTTTTGGTGATTGGGTATTGCAGTTTTTTTCACTGTTGTGAAGGTACACGTACCAAAAAAAAAAAAAAAAAAATGGTTCAAATGGCTCTGAGCTCTACGGTACTCAACTTCTAAGCTCATCAGTCCCCTAGAACCTAGAGCTACATAAACCTAACTAACCTAAGGACATCACACACATCCATGTCCGAGGCAGGATTCGAACCTGCGACCGTAGCGGTCGCGCGGTTCCAGACTGTAGCGCCTAGAACCGCTCGGGCACCCCGGCAGGCGTACTTGTAACAGAAACAAAGGTAATTTGGGTAATAAACCGAATGAGTCGTTACTCTGTAAGAAGCCACCGGGGCCTACGCGACTCTTATATCAATCTACCGCAAAATACTCCTAAATAACGTCCGTAATTTTGTCTGTGGCTTGCTGGTTCACCTTGTATCTTTCATGTGAGATAAGTCGTGGTTTGTGACAATTTTGTGCTGACTTCGGAAAACTGTTTTGTGTTGGACGTTTTGGCGATTGGATATTGCAGGTTTTTTCACTGTTGTGGAGGTACTTGTAACAAAAAATGGTTCAAATGGCTCTGAGCTCTATGGGACTTAACTTCTAAGGTCATCAGTCCCCTAGAACTTAGAACTACATAAATCTAACTAATCTAAGGACATCACACACATCCATACCCGAGGCAGGATTCGAACCTGCGACCGTAGCGGTCGCGCGGTTCCAGACTGTAGCGCCTAGAACCGCTCGGGCACCACGGCCGGCGTACTTGTAGCAGAAACAAAGGTAATTTGGGTAATAAACCGAATGAGTCGTTACTCTGTAAGAAGCCACCGGGGTCCACGCGACTCTTATATCAATCTACCGCAAAATACTCCTAAATGATGTCCGTAATTTTGTCTGTGGCTTGCTGGTTCACCTTGTATCTTTCATGTGAGATAAGTCGTGGTTTGTGACAATTTTGTGCTGACTACGGAAATTGTCCGCGTAACAAATGATGAGTAACAAAGAACGTCATAACTGAGATATATCGTACGAGAGTTACAGAAGGCTCTTAATTTATTTGTGATGTAGCGTGTCGGTACGGACAGAGTATCTCTTGAGAAGGAATGAAGAAATTCAGTCGGTCATACGTGGTGAAGAAGAGGACGTTGGCAACAATGGGAGCGCGAGCAGGGGGCAGTGGGAGTGGCGTCGGCGCGGACTCACCTGTGGCTTTGCCCATGTTGGCTGCGTGGCGTCGGGTCGTAGCACTAGCGCGGCGCGCGCTGCGCTGCCTCTTATAGCTCGCCCCCCACCCGCCATCGCACGCCGGCCGGCGCGCTCCGCAGCCGTGCCATCCTCTCGCCGCCGCTATTCAGGTTGCTTTTTGCACCTACGTCCGCAGCCCTTTCTTCGCCGGCGAATCTACACTCGGCGTCGGACGGATTCGAGGGTGGGTGCCGGATGCTACGCACGCCGTCGTCGTCCTGTGTTTGGCGTCCCGGTAGAACGCTGCATCGACACTACTTCTGCCCTTACTGTTTATCGTCTCTTTCCCTATCAGCCTTTTTCTTAGCCATTCTGCACTGAGGTGACAAAAGTCGAGGGAGAGCGACATGCACATGTACAAATCGCGGTAGTATCGCGCACATAAGGCATAGAAGGGCAATTCATTGGCAAAGCTGTCATTTGTACTCAGGTGATTCGTGTGAAAAGGTTTCCGTACCAAGGGAATTAACAGACTTTTAACGCGTAATGGTAGTTGAAGCTACGCACGTGGGACATTCCATTTAGGAAATCGTTAGGGAATTCACTATTCTGAGACCCAGAATGTCAACCAGATTTTAGATATTACCGCTCACCACGGACAACGCAGTGGCCGACGGCCTTCACTTAACGACCGAGAGCAGCGGCGTTTCCGTAGTGTTTTCAGTGCTTGCAGACAAACGTCATTGCCGGCCAGTGTGGCCGAGCGTTTCTAGGCGCTTCAGTCTCGAACGGCGCGACTGCTACGGTCGCAGGTTCGAATCCTGCCTCGGGCACGGATGTGTGTGATGTCCTTAGATTAGTTAGGTTTAAGTAGTTCTAAGTTCTAGGGGACTGATGACCTCAGCAGTTAAGTCCCATAGTGCTCAGAGCCATTTGAACAAGTCAAATTACTCTATAAGAAGGCAGCGGAGGCCACAACTCACTTATACCAAAATACTCAGAAATTATCCTTGGCCAATCTCCGAATTTTTTCGGTGGAGTTGCTGCTAAGAACTATATCGAGGTACAGTTACGTCCCACAACACTTTCCTGATTTTTCGAGTAGACTTTCACTTTAAAGCTTGTTTGGCTTTTTAAATTTCCTTACAAGTGAGGCCATACAATCTGTTTGGGAGTTTTTGTTTGTGTCGTAATAATTTCGAGTATTTACGTTCACGCTGAAACGAGTTAGTCGTCTAATATATTGATGATATTCATTCCAGTCCAGACCTGTAACTCCTCTACAGATAAATTTGTCCAGTAATTTGTTGACTCACTCACAGTCTGACCAGATTGCCATTTTTGCGCAAAAACCGCTCAGACTGCGCTGTGTTGCTCAGGGAAGTAAGGAAGGACTGCACTCTATTTATTTCGAGCCCTTTTATTTAGTCGTGGAGTATATTTGTCACAAAACACCCGCACTGATCCGACTGTGGTCATATGACACAGGCCACAAACACGTAAACAACTCATAATTTCACCACACAATAGCAAACTGCTCTTAAATAATGCAGTACACAACATCCGCAGACGAGCTCTGTACTATTAAATTCTCCGAATAAAGCACAGCACAGTGCACAGACATGCTCGCAAAATAATGCAAGCCGGCCGGTGTGGCCGTGTGGTTCTAGGCGCTTCAGTCTGGAACCACGTGACCGCTACGGTCGCATGTTCGAATCCTGCCTCGGGCATGGATGTGTGTGATGTCCTTAGGTTAGTTAGGTTTAAGTAGTTCTAAGTTCTAGGGGACTGATGACCTCAGATGTTAAGTCCCATAGTGCTCAGAGCCATCTGAACCAGTTTTGAACAAACATCTTTGTGTGAAATAACTGCAGAAATCAATGTGGGACGTACGAGGAACATATCTGTTAGGATAATGCGTCGAAACTTATCGTTATTGGGCTATGGCAGCAGACGACTGCCTCGAGTGCCTTTGCTAACAGCACATTGCCTGCAGCGTCTCTCCTGGGCTCGTGACCATATCGGTTGGACCCTTGACGACTGGAAACCGTGGCCTGGTCAAATAAGTCCCGATTTCAGTTGCTAAGAGCTGATGGTAGGGTTCGAGAGTGGAACATACTCCACGAAGCGACGGACCCAGCTGTCAATAAGACACTGTGCAATCTGGTAGTGGATCCATAATGGTGTGGGTTGTGTTTACATGGGATGGACTGGATGATCTAGTTAAACTGAACCGATTGTTGACTGGACATGGTTGTATTCGGCTACATGGAGACCATTCGCAGCCATTTATGGACTTCATGTTCCAAAAGAACAATTAAATGTTTATGGTTGACAATGCGCCATGCCATTGGGCCAAAATTCTGTGCCACAGGTTTGAAGAACATTCTGGAGAATTCGAGCGAATGATTTGGCCACCAAGATCGTCCGACATGAAAGCTTTAGAACATTTTTGGGACGTAATGGAGAGTTCAGTTGTTACACAAAATCCTGAACCGGAAAATTTCCGCAATTGTGCCAGGTTACAGAGGTAGCATAGCTCAATATTCCTGCACGGGACTTCCAGCGACTTGTTGAGTCCATAACACGTAGAGATGCTGTACTACACCGGGCAAAGGGAGGTCCGACACGATAAAAAGAGGTATGCCATGACTTGCGTCACCTCAGTGTATACTTACGGGATACTGAGTAACGCATACCTGCAATGTTGGAAAGAAAGTCTGTGGTATCGTCCAGAGATCGTAGTGACACAGCAAAGTCATCAACGCGAATCGATACCACATCCGTTAGCGAGTGCTAGTTGTAATCAACAACGACGTACGAGATACGCTCCAGAAGATCACGACTCCCTCTCAGCAACAGTGAAGTGCTCCCGCTGAGGTCAGTATACGGTTGAGAATGTAAGAGCTCGACCTCAGTCCGTGACCTCATACGAAGGAAATTTGATGATAACTGGCTCCACAAGCTTTGTGAAATTTTTAAATGAAATCAGTTACGCTTTTGTCTGTTAAAACATTATTTATTGTGATTGCAATTTCTTGTCATTTTAAAGCATTCTGAAAACAATCAGTCGTAAATATAGTACACGTAATTATGAAACTGACAAACAGTGAAAGTGAAATTTTTGAAGCTATTTACGTGTGATGTTGTAACCCATACAATAATATAAAACTGTGACATGCCGTGTAAAATCAGTTGCGTGGGGCGTTGTACATTTATCAGCTACTCCATATACTATACACATTATAGAGCGGGTGAAATAATGATGTTAACACTGAAGTTTAAATTTCATGTAGTAGGCGTGGTAATTGGATCACAGAAGTGGAAAAGATGTAGACATACACAGAGTATGAGCTGTGGAGTCTAAAGATGCTAATATATGAAGTCGATATCATGTGGTTTATGAGATGTACGCGTAGAAAAGTGACAGAAATATATGTGAAATATAAACGGAATCTACAAATGATACTGAGAATAGTGATTAAAATTAGATAAAAAGATGAAGTTACTTTCAGGTCAAAATAAAACAAATGTAGGACAGGGTCTAAAACGTCAGATATGGATCACAGTAGCGGTTCACATATGTAAAACAAGCATAAGAATGCATAAATGTAGGAAAGGTATGAAATAGTTACTAGTGTAGCATGGTCCACAATATTTGCCAGGATTAACTGGATTGTAAGATGTTCCTCAAGCAGCCCAGAAACTGCGTATATTTAAGGTCAGTCTTGTCATTAAAAATGTATTCTGGCTGGTCTCGAAATGCTTTATTTATTTATTTATTGTTCCGTGGGACCACATTAAGGAGAAGTCTCCATGGACTTGGAACGAGTCAATACATGAAATTATAACACGATTGTAGAAACAGATAACATGAAATATAAGAAACATATTCAGTTGTAGATTGTAGAAACAGATAAAATGAAATATAAGAAACATATTCAGGCGACAAGTCGTTAGTTTAAATAAAGAAAATCAAGAATGTAACACTGGAATTTGCTTAAATTTTTAGCTCTTCCAGGAGCTCCTCGACAGAATAGAAGGAGTGAGCCATGAGGAAACTCTTCAGTTTAGACTTAAAAGTGTTTGGGCTACTGCTAAGATTTTTGAGTTCTTGTGGTAGCTTATTGAAAATGGATGCAGCAGAATACTGCACTCCTTTCTGCACAAGAGTCAAGGAAGTGCATTCCACATGCAGATTTGATTTCTGCCCAGTATTAACTGAGTGAAAGCTGCTAACTCTTGGGAATAAGCTAATATTGCTAACAACAAACGACATTAAAGAAAATGTATACTGTGAGGGCAATGTCAAAATTCCCAGACTATTGAATAGGGGTCGACAAGAGGTTTTCGAACTTACACCACACATAGCTCGAACAGCCCGTTTTTTAGCCAAAAATACCCTTTTTGAATCAGAAGAATTACCCCAAAAAATAATACCATGTGACATAAGCGTATGAAAATATGCGAAGTAGACTACTTTTCGTGTTGAAATGTCACTTATTTCAGATACTGTTCTAATGGTAAATATAGCGGCATTTAGTTTCTGAACAAGATCCTGAACATGGGCTTTCCACAACAGCTTACTATCTATCCGTACGCCTAGGAACTTGAACTGTTCCGTCTCGCTTATAACATGCCCATTCTGTCTGATTAAAATATCAGTTCTTGTTGAATTGTGAGTTAGAGACTGTAAAAACTGAGTTTTACTGTCATTTAGCATCAAATTATTTTCCACAAGCCACGAACTTATTTCATGAACTACATTATTTGATAATGTTTCAATATTACACACAAGATCCTTCACTACCAAGCTGGTGTCATCAGCAAACAGAAATATTTTTGAATCACCTGTAATACTGGAAGGCATATCATTTATATAAATAAGAAACAGCAGTGGCCCCAGCACCGACCCTTGGGGAACGCCCCATTTAACAGTGCTCCATTGGGATTGAACATCATTACCACTCTCAATATTGCGGAGAATTACCTTCTGCTTTCCGTTCTTAAAGTAAGAGGCGAACCAGTTGTAAGCTACTCCCCTTACTCCATAATGTTCCAACTTCTGCAGTAATATTTTGTGGTCAACACAGTCAAAAGCCTTCGTTAAATCAAAGAAAACACCTAACGTTCGCAACCTTTTATTTAATCCGTCCAAAACCTCACAGAGAAAAGAGACAATAGCATTTTCAGTTGTTAAGCCATTTCTAAAACCAAACTGTACATTTGACTGCAAATTATGTGAATTTAAATGCTGCAGTAACCTTGTATATACAACCCTCTCGATAACTTTAGCAAACACCGATGGCATACAAATAGGTCTATAATTGTCAACATTATCCCTGTCTCCCTTTTTATAAAGTGGCTTCACTACCGAGTACTTTAATCGGTCAGGAAACCGACCACTCCTAAAGGAAAAGTTACAGATATGGCTAAGTACTGGGCTAACATACATGGAACAATACTTCAGTATTCTGCTAGATACCCCGTCATATCCATGAGAGTTCTTGGTCTTTAGTGATTTAATTATTAACTCAATCTCCCTCTTGTCAGTATCATGGAGGAGCATTTCAGGTAACAGTCTCGGAACACTTTTTTCTACGAGCGCTATATGATTCCCTATTGGGACTAGGTTTCTATTTAGTTCACCTGCTATATTCAGAAAGTTATTATTAAATACTGTACATATATGCGACTTATCAGTAACACGGACATTCCCACTACGCACTGATTCTATATCCTCGACCTGTCTCTGCAGACCAGCCACTTCCTTTACGACTGACCATATGGTTTTAATTTTATCCTGAGACTTAGCTATTCTATCTGCATACCACATACTTTTTGCCTTCCTAATAACTTTTTTAAGTACCTTACAATACTGTTTGTAATGGGCTACTGCATTTAGATTGTGACTGTTTCTAACGTTTTGATATAATTGCCACTTTGTTCTACAAGATATTCTTATCCCTTTAGTCAGCCACTCAGGCTGCCTGTTTGTGCTAGTACCCTGTTTTGAACGTTCTAACGGAAAGCAACTTTCAAAGAGCACGAGAAAAATCTTGAGGAAAGCATTATATTTATCGTCTACTGTATCAGCACTATAAACATCTTGCCACTCTTGTTCCTTGATAAGGTTTACAAAAGTCTCTACAGCAACTGGATCAGGTTTCCTAAAAAATTGGTAACTATGTTTAACATGTGTTGCAGCACAAAAATCTTTTAGACTTAAAATTTGTGCATCATGATCTGAAAGGCCATTCACCTTTTTGCTAACAGAATGCCCTTCTAGTAATGACGAATGAACAAAAATATTGTCTATGGTTGTTCTACTGTTCCCTTGCACTCTCGTGGGAAAGAATACGGTTTGCATAAGATTATATGAATTAAGGAGGTCTACCAGCATCCTTTTCCTTGCACAATCACTTATACAATTTATATTGAAGTCACCACATATAACTAACTTTTTGTATTTCCTATAAAGTGAACCAAGAACCTCCTCTAGCTTTAGCAAAAATATTGTGAAATCTGAGTCTGGGGATCTATAAATAACAACAGTAAGAAGTTTAGCTCCACTAAATTTAACCACACCTGCACAACATTCAAACACCTTTTCAGTGCAGTACTTTGAAACATCAATTGACTCAAATGGGATACCGTTTTTCACATACATGGCTACTCCCCCACACCGCAAAGAGCTCCTAGAAAAGCTGCCAGCCAACCTGTATCCTGGTAAAGGAAGCCTCTGAATTATTTCCTTATTTAAGAAGTGTTCAGATATACCAATAATTTCAGAGTCAACATCTATAAGCAGTTTACTAACTTTATCTCTAATGCCTTGTATATTTTGAAGAAATATACTAATTCCCTCATTAATCGGACACCTAAGCTTTGTCGAAAGTGGTTTCTTTGTTAGAGAGACTTCCCTTAAGCAGGAATACCTGTCAGCTGACTTCAATCTAAAAAAGGTACAGCTCTAACACCCACAACTACCGGAATTTTCCCATGAGTGATCCCACCACCACCACCTATTCTGTCACCTATAAGCTTTGCCAACCTCCCCTTTCCATACCTGTTGAGGTGCAGGCCATGTCTAGTGAAACCCGTCCTGCTGATAGACTCCACCGACACCACTGAAATGTGACTCATGCCTTCTGTCATCAGCGCACCCCCAAGTCTCATGTTATTACGCCTGACGGCTGTATTAAGATGAGGCCGATCGTGACGCTGAAACAGTTCCACGAAATGCACATTCGTGTTGCCAGTCTGAGTGGCTATCTTTTCCAGGTCATCATCTATGTCATACTCCCCATCCCTATCAATACTATTACCAGCCCCACCCACAATCACTACCTGATCCTCTTTAGTAAAATCCCTACATAACCCCCCAATGTTAAAAGTCACCTGAGCCAATCCTGCATTAGGATTCACAATGCTGGTGACCTGGTACTCACTCCCCAAAATTTCCTGCAACTGCTGGCCTACACCTCTACCATGAGAACTACCTAACAGCAGAACCTTCTTCTTTCTCTTCGACTTTGCAACTGTCCTAGCCACCGTAACTGCTGAGGTCTGCTGCATACTTCCTACATCTACAGCTACTAGAGATTCCTCTCCACTAGACTCTGACAGTTGGTCATATCTATTACAAACACCAATAGTAAAACTATCTGAAAATCTCCTTCTCCTAGCAGATCTCTTGCCAACAGCCAGCTCCCATTCCCCAACCCCCTTCTCCCTCCTCGTCCTATCTAGCTCCTCCTGTGCGTTTTTCAACTGCACCTGAAGGACACAGATCTTACGCTCCTGCTCCTCTATCAACTTACTCTTGCTACATAACCTGCAGTTCCAGGAGAGGATCTCACCAGAATGCCCACTGGCTTCCCCACTGCATTCCCCCCAGTGAAAATACTTCGAACAAGTCTCACACCGCAATCCACTACTCACGAACCTACGGCAAAGCCAACACTTCTCACTCATGGTAAAATTTTACAGTTATTGAAACAAGAAAACAACTTTATCTAAGTTCCGCTACTACAATAAGAAGATGTTATAAACTGACTACAATAATCACAAACTTGATCTACAAGGGAGGTAACTACTATTATTGACAGTATTAATCAACAACAAATGAGAATATAACAAAATACTAACACAGAAAGAAAATCAAACGTCTAATGACAGTAACGAAACTGAAAGCAGTTCGCAAAAATTTCTTCTGAAATTATTTCACCGGAAAACACCAAGAACACCGGTTGAAGACTACTAAAGTTCCTAAATACACTACTACACACAAACAATTAATTAGAACTTAAATTTCGATACGCCGCTACAGCTGCAACTGGTCAGCGTGGAATGTAAACACGGGTAAGAGGTTAAGTTGCTCGATACGAAACACTCACAAATATCAGGTCACAACACAAGAAAGGCAAAGGTGAATGAAGAAACCACTAATAAGTCACTTATATAGTAAATATCATCACAAAAACCGTTAAAATATATATCTGAAACCTAATGCTCTATAAATTTCGATCTCTTCTAAATAATCAAACGGTCCTCCTTTTCCATTTTTATGGAGAATTTCTAAAGAGTTTTCAATGTGATCATGTGATCCAAACACACACACACACACACACACACACACACACACACACATATATATATATATATATATATATATATATATATATATATATATATATATATAAAGCAATCAAGATCAAGGAAGATAAAAATGAGAATTTTTCATGAGTTAATGGATCAAGTTCTGGTACCTATGACACAACATTGCTCGTAAGATGACATGTAATCAATAAATAAAAATTATGATGGCTACTGCAAATGAAATGTTTTACAAAAGAAGTAGTAGTTTCTGTGGCCCATTAAGTAAACAATTAAGGAAAAGGCTACTGAAGTGGATTTGTGGAGTCTTGCCCCGTATGGTGCCGAAATATGGACATGGCAGCGGACAGAGTAGAAATGTTTAAAGATTTTTTCAGATGTGAATGAGGATGAGAATGGAAGATGTGAAATGGACAGATAAAATAAAGACAGAAATCTGTGTTGCAAAAGGTTAATGAGAAAACACAAATTCTGGAAACAGTTAAGCGGAGGAGAAAAAATTGGGTAGAACGCTGGATGAGGAGACACTGCATAATAAGGGATGCACTAGAAGCAATGCTGATTGGGAAGAGGACCAGAGAAAGGAAAAGATATCATCTAATTGACAACATCAAGATAAGGAAAGGATGGCGGAAAACTGGAAGGACTGGAGAATGCTGGGCTTGCAATGATGAACAAGTCTAATGGGCAGAAGACATCATCGTTGTCATGATTATCTTCTCGTTTTTCGACTTCTGTCATCGTCATCATCTTCATCATCATCGTCATATGGACTATTCTTGGAAAAAGCGACACAGTGAAATAAATGGAAAACTTAATACTAATATATCGCCTACTGTGTTTTCAATAGCGTTTCATTTCATCTCTATTCTCTCCCAACCTTTTGCTCTTCCCTACCACCAAAGAAAGTCAAGTCAGTATCTCTCATAAAGCTCAATCTGGTTAGACTTAAATTTACTGTTAATAAACTCCGTTAATTTGTCATATTAATGAACGGTTATTGCATATTGTATAAAAACTTTGTAGAATTTGCTATCGTACAATACACTAGCGTTTATTCCTATATGAAAGCCACATTATTGTTAAATAACACACCGATGTTTTATAGCTCCTGTAACACTAATATTCGTATTTAATACCACCTTTGAAAACCGTGTACGTTGATAATAACTGTGTAAAAAGGTATCGGAGTTACTTCATTGTGATGTTATGTAAAAAAGAAATGAATAAAAATCGTAGGTGTACAATGATTTTTAACAAAAATCTATACACATGTTGTGTTGCAGTTCT
Organism: Schistocerca nitens; assembly: GCF_023898315.1. Classification (NCBI taxonomy): domain Eukaryota; kingdom Metazoa; phylum Arthropoda; class Insecta; order Orthoptera; family Acrididae; genus Schistocerca; species Schistocerca nitens. The sequence continues at coordinate 253,133,080 of NC_064616.1, read as the reverse complement.
GTATTATATTGCACCACAACTTCGAAAGAACTGAAGGTCTGATTATTAAACTGTGAACTCAAAATGTACATTGTCATAGTAAAAACTCTTGGAAAGATATTAGACCGGTCTTATTATTAAGTTTTCAGGACAGTACATGTGTTTCCTTAGCAAATGACAGCTGTGGGCTGGATAGGTGAGGCACTAAATCCACGCACGATTGATTGCTGCCACATTACTCCTGTCAGGTTGATGGAGAAATCGATGTCTGAAATCCTGCAGACACAAATATTTCTTATGGCCGACCGTGTCAAAGGTTTTTCTATGAGTACTTCAATGGCTAAGAATGCCTCACTTCCCGTGAGTACTTCACTTGGCAGTGGAAATGTTAACAATTTATAGGAGCTAGAGGGCACTGGTGATTAGCACAGATTGTATTAATAGACACATTGACCACATTGCTGAAGATGACTTGCCAGTGGGGTGCTAAACATTATCTAGCATATGTGGGAACATTCGTGAGAAGTTAAAAGTGTGAATCATATCGGGACACGATCCTGATTCTTATTCCTGAGTAGTACGCTACCAAATGGTCTATCGACGCAAGCTCCTCAGACAGACTTAAGAGCTCCAAAGAGACTTCCTGCTATGCTGATAGACTAACACCTCTGAAAAAAAATTAATATGAGAGCTCCTAACAACTACAGTCTCAGAGATGTTACTGAGATGACATTTTTCTTCTCTTGAGCGGAGTGTAGGCTGCAATGAACAATAGCAATATATCAGCAGTCATAGCACTCGGAACATTCATGGTGCTGAGTTCGAAACCATCGGTTAACATGTATCTATCCTCATCAAAAGTGGCAAGACACATTTGCATAGATATTGTATTCCGGCACTGGATACTCGAGAAACTCTGAAGAAGATCTCCTGGACTGATGAGGTGCAGTGCACGTTGGTACAGGCCCTTATTGATCGGAACATTGCAGGGTGAAGCTCAAGTTCATGGTTGTGCTGGAATATTGCCATGGAATGAATTGAGAGTCTCGGTACTTTTCCTGACATGTAGTACAGACAAACGAATCGATGTCGGCTATGATGCTATACGTATCGGTTTGCTTATTTGTAATATCCTGTTGACATATACATTCAGTAAAAATCGAACCACCCAATCATAACATTACAGACGGAATATAAGCCCAAATGGGCGACGATGGGGCCGAAACCAATCACTGACGCACTGAACGAATCGCCTCGACATTCTACTGAAACAGTTTCAGGCTGACCGGATTAGGATTGGCTCAGGCACTCAGGCACTCCTGTAACTCGTGTGGTACACCTTAATTGAATCAGCGGTTCTATGGGACGTTCTACGGACGAGAGAGGCACGCTAGGTCTTCGACGTCAGCTGAACTGTGTGCTACTGAACACGCCTGAAATGGATCGCAGCAGCTATGCACCGTCATCTGGATCACATCTGAGTACCGCTGTTGAGCTGCCGTGGATCAGAACGTATCCACGCCCTTAATCTGTCTTTAGGAGCCTACGCTACTATCACAGCTAATAACACGCGTATCTAATTCGGTTGATTATTAGTCGGTTTGTGTGTCTTAGAGAATTCAGGAGACACATAGCAGCGTACTGGCAATAAACATTCGCGTACTTCAATAGATGGAATAGAAAGGAGAACAGACGATAAGACTACCTTCATGGTATTCAGTGTGGTGCAAGGGTCCATTTAGACTGTTTCAATTATGAACATGAGCACCATAGCGCCAATCAACGGAAGATTGTGGAGGAGTCCACATATCCCCTTTATGTAGTAATGAAACAATTAAGCTGCGAAAATCATGTCATTATTTCCATAAGTTTGGAGTCAATAAACCATTCACTTCATTTCATTGGGGAAACCAGTTGTACTCAATCATTTTTTAGTACATCTTAAATGTGATCGAAAGAGAGGAACGTGTTTTGTACTGTTCTCTGACCAATATAACTAAACAGGGTGGTCCCAACCATGAGTCCACTACCTGAGCCACGGTTGCACTTTTTCCGGTGGTTATTAGAACGACACCATCACGAAACAATTGGCGATAGTATCTGAAAACATATTTCTCAAAGAAAAATATTGCGACAGAAGCTTAATATAAGTATTCTATACTGAATAAACGTGATTGCGGTCAGTAAGAGAAATGCTTTTATTGAAAAAGAATTGTCATTACACTATAATATGTAAGGAACCAAATTAAATGGTGGGGACATGAAGAAACTTAACGTATCTGTTAAACTCAGATCAGAATAAGCTAAAAAGATATTTAACCTGCATTTTTCTTAGGACTACTATTGACAAAAAATGTACGCAGAACGTGTTGTTGTCGTCGAAGTCATTCGACTCGCAGTCGTAACTTAGTTGGGCAAATACAAGGAAAGCTGTCACCTATACCCTTGTTGAATAAATGAAGCCCACATTACTTTGAAGAATCTCACGAAAGATTGGGTTTACTTTACCTCTTGCTAACTGAGATGGGATGTGGGCAAGGTCCTTTTCGGACGCTCTGTCACTCTGGGTTAGTGATTCCGCTGTTTCCCCTCAAGTGGAAATTTATGATTTCAAGCGTTCTGATACAGTTCACCGCGACACTAGAGAGGACAAATTTTCTGAGAACAAACAGCGTAATTTTTTAACAGACGCAAGTACGTTAACGCTACAGCATAAGTATTTTGAACAAGATAACATAAACTCTATTACCTCAGAGAGCGCTAGAAATGTCTTTTAATTGGTTATTCGGCTACTCAGCTATTCAGTTAACTCAAGCTGCTTGAAGATTAGTTTCAATGGAAATTCATTTGTAAATTATTACATAACTATATCCGACACTCCCACCCATATCCGAAATGACGCTAAGCTCAAGTGCGCAGCGCCACGAAATACAAGCTGTGTATCACTAAGCCAAGGAGTATGCAACATCTGGGGCCGTAAGTACTAGAAAAGGTAGAATAAGTTTCGTTGCAGCGCCTAAATTCATTGCCACCAGAGAGGACAGCTTCTGACAAAACAGTGATAATGTACTGTTCAACACTAGATGTTACAACGTTTGCGACATCGACCGACAGTGCACAATCTTCACTAGATAAAGTAAAGTGTGCTACAATTGAAACGGCATGATTTGATAGCAGTGGAGGAGAAGTTACGTCTGTAACATCTGACAGTGCAAAACAACCAGTATCCGAAAGAGAACATTTTTCCGCACCAGGAGTAATTTATCTGCGCTATGTTAACTACCGGTACCAGCAACGTGATTCTCAGTGACAGGTCGATCATGTAAATTGCATCAGTATTTATTTTGCTTTGCCGTGTTAATAATTTCGTTATTGGCCTGCATTATTAGAGATACACTTTATTATGCCTATAGAACCGATACGAATGACTGTCCCTAAGAATAATTAATTCTAGTTCCTGATAAATTTCTAATTTGTAAATGATCTGCTGATTTTTCGTGGTTATAATTTTATGTGCAGTCGATTTGGTGTTAGTGAATCAGCCTAAGAAATGAAACACTATGTCGTAATGGTAAGACGTCCTGTTGGCTCCTAAGAAACTTTGACTCTTCTAAAAATGCGTTATAGCTTTTCTTTGTCATTGATTACACTAATATCGGGAGACCATATAATGAAAGTGATAATGTGATCTGAGGACTAGTCGTCGAAAATAACATATAATGCGTTCTTTTCTACCAAGATAAAGCATAAAATTTCTGAAAGTGCCCATCGAGTTGTGAGACATCTATGGACTGAATCAGCAGTAAGCTAAACAAGTAAATATGACAGTGGAAAACCGGCATTCTTCGGCATGAAGATGAGCAAGAGCATTCGATTTTAGCTGCAGCGTTCTGGAATTCAAGCCTACTACATCCCTAACAACATAGCGTGGTCTGAAACTGCCCACAAAAAAGTCGTCAAATTTGAATGGCTCTTATTTTGCTACAGATCACTATCTTTATGGAATGATAAATAACAATCAGTTTAAATCGCAGATGAACGGATAAAGATCCTCGTATATTATCAGTGCATTATTATATATTGTGGAAGATATAATATTTTTGTTGTTGTGAAATTTCTATGGGCCTCCAGTTAATTACAAAGTGTGTTTGCTGCGTTACAAGACGAATTAAGGCTGTGTGTAATACAAGACTACTTCTCAGACGTGAGAATTTGACCATAAAAGAAAGAATTAACAAGTCGTATATACAACTCCATGTGTCTGTAATACTGTCGAATGTTGAGTGCTTCTAGAAACGTCTCATCATTTTGCTGCTTCCACAGCGCAATTTAAAATTGCATCAGCGAATCCTTGCGAACGCAGTGTCTGCTGAGCTGACCATCTGTCTGTCAGACGTTACATATGAAAGCATCTAGCAGTACATGATGTATACTGACCTGTGTGCGGCTCTCACCGACGTGTCCTTTGCAAGATACAAAGACGACCTCCTCGAAAGGGAAATGTACATACATGCTTGTAAGGAGACAACAGGATATATTTTAGATTTTATATGAAAAAGTCTATCGTTTGGTTCTCTAACTTGGTATGTGCTGTCTAGGATATGACTTCACCAAATAATGTATTTCTTAAAAATACCTTGTGTCATAATACAGTTATACATTTTCGTGATCGTCATTTGTCCTCTACCCAAATCCTCGTCCCTCCTCCCCCCCCCCCCTTCTTTTCGTAAAGTTTTTGCTTATGTAGTCGAATGAAGTGACTATGGTGAAAGTGCTAAAACAAAAGAAAGTTCACTTATTTGTGTGTGGGACACTAAAAACATTTTACCCTGTTGCCTGCGATCTCGTTTGCACGTTCTACAAATAGCTTTTTGCTGCCTTATGAAGTGTAGGACATAATTTACGTAATTTATGAGAAGCAATTTATCTGGATTATTTAGCAGTAGCAGTACTTATATTCGGAGAAAGTGCAGTGGATATTACCGAAAGACGCACTGTGAATTTAAGCGCAGTCTCGCCGCCTATTGACTCTTATAAACGGACGCCTGTAGACTTCAGATAGGTATTTTATGTTCTTACTGGGAGACAGTAGCTAATTAAATAGTCATCACAATGAAAAGTTTTACCGGGAGGTATTACTGTTTTGGAAATGAATCGGTTGTTAAGAAAAATACAAGAAGTGACTGCAGTAGGGAATCGTATTCCCATGAGAGGAGAGCTCGCTCCCTGAGCTTGGCTAATGAGGCAATTAAAGGTCTACGTTTAACGTAAACAATTTATTTTTCTTCTTTTTTGCCCGTGGACCTGTTTCTGTGACTACGTGTTTTCAAAACATTAGTACTGGGGAAAAACGAAACACAAGGCCAATAGTCTATTTAATGATGGAGGGGGGACGGGAGAGTGTTGCACTTAGAGGGTAGTGTACATAGGAACACACGATATTTATTGTCGGTATATTAGTCTAGTGACTGGTTTTAGAATCACATGAATAACGCACTCTACAGACCACCATAAGCAGTTCCCGCCATTTTTAACAGTTTTTGTTGACGTGTTTTGCGCAGCATCTGTAATTATTTTGCGTTCTACACATTTAAGCACTATATAATATATTAAATCTATGTGAAATATACTGTTAATCCTTCCAGTACACAATTTTATGGTGAGTAAAATACTGTATATTTTAGAATTATTTATATAATACGTAGACAGTTACGCCATACTCTGTCGGTCGTGAACCATCTTGTACCTTGAAACAGAAAAAGGTATTTTTACTGTGGACTTGTGATACATGCAGATGAACTGACCTTCTTTAATGGCTTAATGATTTTACCTGTCTTGAACATGGAAATATTTCTTAGTTTCTGGAAGCTTCACATCCAAAATGTAGTTAACTTGTAAACTGCTTTCCGCAAGAAAAACAATGCAGCTCATAAAAAGTAAATGCCATGATTAAAAATGGCATAAGACAACATATAAAACTTACATTACAGGGCGAAAATCTGAAAAGTGTACCAAAATACAGATTGGAGTTAGGAGGGGGAAGAGGGAGAAACGATTAGCCAACGTAACGAATGTCAACATGAAAGAATGCTTCCTGGAGCCCGTAAAGGAAGTCTATAGGTTATTACTTATGGAAAAAGAGGAAGATTGTGGCAGCTTCTTGCAAATGTTGGTTCACGATAATCAATCCAACGAACCGAAAGAATTCTTTCGATCAATCTAAAACTCAAGAAGTGCTATTTAGGAAAAATAAATAAATAAACACGAACACGTGGGAGGAGTGCTCGCATTCTCAGGGTTCGTACAAACGCAATTATGTCTATAGAAAATTCATCCATAGGTTAGTGAGTTTGCGAGTATCATCGTATGTGACGTAAATGGCCTTATATTTCGATTGCATTGACTTCGAAGCTCACATTTTCTACACGGCTAAGGGACGGTAGACCTCAATATGTGGCATAAATATCAACGTGATACCACTACTCTTTACGAAGAAGGGGTCTTAACAGACGGACAGACAGAAGAAGAACAACAAATGTCAAAAAATGCTTTGAGTGATGTAATTAAAAATTAACAGTTTTTAAATTTTTCCTCTACTTGTGCTGTGAAAACGTTACGTCTTGCCAAATTTTATGACCCTGCGTCAACGGAAAGGAAGCTATACGTTTTCTTGAGTGAGTTCGCCGGTATCAGTAAGTGTGACATAAATAGCTGTATCTATCGAATGCATTGATTTAGAAGCTTATGTTTTTGTACCACCAAGGGACTTAGATCTTAGAATTTGACACAAATTTCAACTTGATACTACTACCGGTTCCTAAGAGAAAGAGGTCCTAACAGACGGACTAACAGTCAGGGTACATGAGAAAATATTTAAAAAACGAGCAGAATAATTTCGCACTTAGGAAATTAGTGAAGATGTACTAGAATTGGTTGGATAAAACGAGAAAATTGAAGGAGAGACGTGAGATGAGGCATTAGCATTCGCTATAGAAGACATGATGATCAACAACAGGCCGACAAACAAGATTCCTGGAGAGTATGAAGTTGTGGCAGAACTGATGAAAGTAAAGGAGGAAGGGGGCTAGGAGGGGAGGAGTTTTACTGCATACTGAAATAACGCATACATCATATAAGGTCTGGAACACAGAGAAAATATCTAACAACGTAAAGGAGCTCTGATATGCTAAATCCGTAACGAAGATCAACAGGCACTCTGCAACAAGAAGCTAGATCTACCTCTGGTTAGTACGATATTTAAAACGTCCTGCATCACTTTCTTTTTTATTTACGTAGTAAGAGAGTACATATGCTGGACGTCGAACCGGAGGAGGAAGTCGAATCACACGGTCATCTAGTTCAGTGGACTTGGAGCTCCGTAATTATATGTTTCGGGTACGTACATTTTGTCTACAAAACATTGGTCAACGAATAGAAACTATGGTAGCTAGAGAAAATTTCAGTGTATGAGATCCTTTCTCATATACCTGTAAAACCAAGCACATAACAATACAGTGAACCAAAAACCCATGTAGAGCTCAACAGTATTTCATTCATAACTAAACATACCTGTGTACTAGATCCTTGCAGTCAACACTGCGCAATGAATCAAGATCAGGATAAAGAACGTAGACTATATTATTGATGTTAAACTTATCTCATGTTGTCAGAAACATCCTGCATATAATTTAGGCGTCTATTCTTGTCTGTTATATATGTAACTTGCACCACTTTCCTATGCGTTTTCGTTGTTGCACATTACTTGTGATTGTAGGGCCCTATTTAATGGCTGTGGGGTCCTGTCAGGTATTAGATCATATCCACACCTATTTTTGTAGGGGAAGGCTGATAACTCGGAAAGAATAAACTACTGAAAAGGACTTAGACAGGAAGTAATAACTGCTCATTAACGAGAAAGAGCTACTTTATACGTCTCAATAACATAAGAAAAAAATGAAAAACATACATGAAAAAAAGTGAATGGAGTGTACTCTTACACAATTCAACTGAAATGACACACATTATCTGTTAACTGAGAATATAAGTTAAATCGTAGTAAAGAATGAGATCAATGTGTGAATATGTCGCGCTTTCAGTGGCGATGTACGACTTTGGTAATAAAACAGTTTATCAGAAAGATACTCACTACCAGCATCATAATACATTATTAGTGCGTCACACATTCACGAACAAAATCTTCCTACGGCCCCCATTGTTAATATACTTCACTTTATGATTCGAGGTGAAGAAATCTGATAGATCTTGTGTTACAGTGCGCTAATGTAAATCATACACTGCTAGAGAACATCATTTCGAAAGCCTGTCTAGTTTTCCGACGGCATTAAGTACTTCCGCTCACGTTTCATCGACAAATGGAAGCTTCAGTGCGTCTCTAAATGAAAACAGTGCAAAGCTGGGTCGGAGGCGTTTCATTTAAGTTTAGTGATGGAGAGTTGTCTCTTTGGAAATCAGGTGCTGACGTTTCAGAGTAGTATATCTCAAGGTGGCGTAGAGGTCCACTAAGCTGTCATTCAAGTTTTTAGAGTTCGCTTTTTTTAGAAAAAAAATCAGATTAACATTTTAAAGTTGTGAAGTTGTTCTCATCAGAGACGGGATATTACGTCGGATGCAGTTGCTCAGTGGTAGAAAAGTGCTGTGTTCTAGGTAAGGAACCATAAATGATTTAGAGAAAACCATGAAAAACGGATTCAGTAGGATCTGATTTGATCTGCGTTCCTCTCGATTATAAGTTCATTTTGTGTACACTGTGACAGTTCGATCCTGGTTAATATCATTAGTAACGTATCCAATCATTCGGGTAAAAGTGCTCTGGGAATTCACAGTCTGCATCTATACGTCAAGTATCGCTTTCAGTGTCTGGTTCGGGCTGAAAACACATACCTACGTTCTCTTACTGACCGAGGCTATGACGGAAACCAGGAAGTTATTTGACCAATCACTATGCAGTAGACGCAACCGTCTACGTCAACGAGTGATTTTCCTTGATCAATAACTGCTCTGTTACCGAAATCGATTGGCGGATTGTATCTGAGACGCATGCGGTTACTAGCCGAAGTTTATAACCGTCAATTTTGTAAGAATCTTACAATCGCGAAGGCTAGCAGAGAAAAGAAATGGGAGTACAAGCAGTTTTACAATTTTTTTTAATTTTTATTTATTTTTTATTTGTGGAACACTATTCGTATCTTAACAACATGTGTACTTATTGTTAACACCATTCATTCCCTCTGACTTTAAGCAGAAAAATACCATAACTTAAATGTTAATGAAAGATAAAAATGTAGCCGTAACTGTACATATCTTTATTCACAACGATTTTTCTACTCTTTGCCTCAACTTTCAATGCTAGCAATATATTCTAGTTCGTCTTCTACCATTTTTGTTGTACATTTATTGTACATTGGATATAATTTCTACTCTCTAATAGGAAATACATGTTAATTAATTTGAGATGCAATTTTTGGGAGTTTTACATCCAGAAAAATGATATCTTCTTCCGTTATTCAAAATAACTAGAGAACGTAACAGAATTGTATTCGACTATTTGTTTCATTTATGTTTCGGTACTGGATCAGAAGTATTATCAAATTTAATTGTATATATACTAAGTAATTTACAGCCGACCTCATCTCTGTTACGTTACCTCATTATGTTGACTGACTGGATTAACATTTAGTCATCTAGACGGAGAACTCTCAGGCATAGTAAATCAAAATATTAACATGTATTTCCAATAAGAGGGCAGAAATGATACGAAATTTAGGAGACAACAAAAAGCCATTACAGCAACGACTCTTAAATCTTAGCTGTCTCGTATGGCCGGCCGATGCGGCCGTGCGGTTCTAGGCGCTTCAGTCTAGAACCGCGTGACCACTACGGTCGCAGGTTCGAATCCTGCCTCGGGCATGGATGTGTCTGATGTCCTTAGGTTAGTTAGGTTTAAGTAGTTCTAAGTTCTAGGGGACTGATGACCTTAGATGTTAAGTCCCGTAGTGCTCAGAGCCATTTGAACCATTTTTTTGTCTAGTATGCTTTAAATAATTTGGTTGGGTACAGGTCACATAAGAAATTTATTAGAACCAATTTGGAAACGTTGCATGAGCAAAAGTTTTTGGTTTACGCTGTCACAACTTCTCAGGGCCGATGGAGCAGTCGCTTCCGTTTCCAGCAGCCTAACTGCTGACCACATGCTTCTCGACGGAACTGACTAATAATAACCAAGAATTGCATGTATAATTTGAAATTAATTTACTCCTTTAAAACAGACAAATTATACTCAATTATTACAAAATGTTCGTTTGTAACACCCAATTACCTCCCTATCTTTTCAAATACGACAGCTTCAGGATTTGCAGTCTCTAACAACCACAGCAACAGTGTGAGTTTACGTAGCACTTCTTTACACTGAATCACAGTCTTTTCCAATACAGCTGGCTCTATTTGGACAGCGTCATTTACATTGGTCACATGCTCCTTTAGCGAAACTAAATTTTCGATAAGTTAGTATTATAAAAATGTATGTATGTATGTATGTTCCACATCTCCTCCTAAAGCACTGGATCGTTTTATACGAAACTTGGTATACATATCACTTTTTGTCTGGAAAGAACCATAGTAGGCGTAGCGACCTCCTATCTCTCGAAGTGGTGAGGTTAGTGGCGAAAACGTGAGCGCGTCTCACAGCGCTCAAACATCCAGAATCTATTCACCCAGTATATGAGAAGGAGAGCACTTAGTGACTTTACACATAATTTCTAACCTTTTCGAGAATTATTTGTGCTGACACAACCTAAAAAATCGTGAATGCGTAAAATTTTATCGTTTACTACATTTTCGCTGTTCATGTTGTAAAACCGCCGCATCAGGCATGACCTTCCAATTTAGTAGTATTTTGCTACAAACTCTATTTGCCACACAATTTTTATACAGTATTCACATATACCACCGAATATACTTCCAAAAATATATCATTGTACGACACATCGTTCAGAAGATATGATGTAATAAATACTAAGATGCTTGAAAAGCTGTCGCATCGTCCATGACGTCTACATTTATTATTTCGTTGCTGCTAACTCTATTCGGAACGCATTTCTCAATCAGTATCCACGCAAAAATATATCACTTTACGACACATAGTTCAGTAGATATGACGTGATAAATACTAAGATGTGGGAAAATGTAATTGCTGGCCGAAATTCGCCAGAGAAACAGGTGAACTATTTGTAGAAATACGTGCGAAATATGGTCAACATACGTGACACGTGCATACGTGGGCAAAACCACGGGTAAAATGCTCCTCTTAAAGCTCTGACTCTATTTCACCCAAACTTGCTAAACATATTACTTTCATCCTAGAACGCATTTCTCAATCAGTATCCACGCAAAAATATATCACTTTACGACACATAGTTCAGTAGATATGACGTGATAAATACTAAGATGTGGGAAAATGTAATTGCTGGCCGAAATTCGCCAGAGAAACAGGTGAACTATTTGTAGAAATACGTGCGAAATATGGTCAACATACGTGACACGTGCATACGTGGGCAAAACCAGGGGTAAAATGCTCCTCTTAAAGCTCTGACTCTATTTCACCCAAACTTGCTAAACATATTACTTTCATCCTAGAAAGAAATACTGCGGGGGTAAGGTCTTGCAACCTCCAATTGGAATGGGGTTACAATGTGGAGAGAGAAGGGGGGTAGGAGGAGATGGACAGAGAGGGAGATCCAGAGACGGAGACACATAGGGAGGGTGAGGAGATGGAGAGCCAACGGGGACGAGGAAATGGACAGAAAGGGAAGAGGAGATGAACCGAGAGAGGAAGAGAAGGAGATGGACAGATAGAGGGGGGAAGTGGAGACGAACTAATATAATGCTGAAACAAATACATAACCGGGCAACGCCGAGTACTATGCTACTTTCTAAATAAAGTGCGGGCTGTGAACAGCGGACCCTCGATGGACGATATCTCAACCGGAATTGGTTTCCGAACATATCATTACAAGAACTTTTCTTCTAGTTTTGGCCAGTTTTTCTGTAGGAATATGCGACATATATTTTAAAACCCCTGCATAAGTCACACGAAACAGGAGAGTGCAAAATCGAGTGAGATAAGGATGGGGAAGAAAGTTGGCCGTGTCTTCTACAAAGGAATCATCCTGAAAATCGAATTAATCGATTTAGGTAAACTAAGGAAAACCTAGATCTGGATGCCCAGACATTTATATGAATACCACTCCTCCCGATTTCGAGTGCAATTTCATAACCTTTTTGAACGCAGTACACTGATAAACTGTTGTGAAGAACTCCCAAGCAAAGTGAAAGGAGTTTGTTAGAAAAAAGGTATTCAACATATAAACGAACACTGTGTACCGACCGGTCGCCACGTCACCCTCAGCCTTTAGGTGTTACCGGATGCGGATGGCATGGGGTCAGCTCAGCACTCTACTGGCTGTTGTCAGTATTCGCGATCGGTGCAGCTGCTTCTCAGTCAAGTGGCTCTTCAATTGGTCTCACAAGGGCTGAGTGCACCCCACTTGCCAACAGCACTCGGAAGACCCGGACGGTGACTCATCCAAGTGCTAGGTAAGCCCACAGCGCTTCACTTCGGTGATTTGACGCGAACCGGTGTTACCACTGCGGCAAGGCCGTTGTCTGGTATTCAGTATAGATGTAAAAATTAGAATCTATCATCAAAAGGCTACTTAACATTGAACCTGCAAAAGAGTTCACACCCATCTGTACAATGGGTGAGAGGGTCTTTTATCGAAGTAATACACGGTTTTCTGAACAACGTCCACTTAATGAATGCTCCACCTCGTTCTGAAGGAGCCAATGTTATTAACCACAAATTGTATGAGGGAATAATGTGTCTATAAGGTGAAAAGCGTTAGGATTCCAAGATGCGTGAACAACGGTCTACATGAAGTTCGCACAGTGACACCACCAGATTTCTTGACTCATCTCCTTCGTGAACGGAAAAGTTTGTTCTCAATTGCTATAATATAGACTGAAAATACTTCTGAGGATATTCAACCAGCTTTCGCATTTCAATGCTTTAGCTCGAATAAAATAAATTTTCAAGCAACAGGTTTCAGTGCTGGGGGCACTGCTATCGGTGTGTAGATAGGTACGGTGAACAAGGCTCAGCATGTACAACGGAAAAGTTTGTTCTCAATTGCTATAATATAGACTGAAAATACTTCTGAGGATATTCAACCAGCTTTCGCATTTCAATGCTTTAGCTCGAATAAAATAAATTTTCAAGCAACAGGTTTCAGTGCTGGGGGCACTGCTATCGGTGTGTAGATAGGTACGGTGAACAAGGCTCAGCATGTACATATAAAACAGACGACACAGTGATCACACGGCACTCGTGAAAGAACGGCTATTGGCTGGCAACTGGCTGCTACCACACGACTCGCTGAAAAGTCAACTACAAAGTTAGTTTACTAGCAGACAGACACTTTGGAGAGCAGTTTAATAGTTATGAAAAGAGCAATCAGTTTTTGTACACGATCCAGAATGTGATACATCCAAGGACGCTTTTTGTCTGTTTTCCGTTCGAATAATTTAAAATATGGTGATTTTTTCTCCGTGTGATAATAAAATATCAGTTCCTGGGAACCATATGTCAAAAACTTCCTGAATTTTAACGACAATCGTCCACCACGCCTTGAGGCTGCTACTTATGTCAGTATATTTTGATATGACCTATCGAAAAATTAGTCGAAGTATTTTAAAATTATGAACGTACGTTTTAGTACCCAGTCCATACAACAACGGTGTGAAAAACAGGTATCGACAGACCTTACTGATTGTCTCTAATAATTTAATACTGATGTTGCTGTGAGAACCGACAATTTGTTCTTGTACCCTCAGCAATGGATGTAACCAGCAATTCAAATCATGAAAAATTTAAGCACTTGCATGAAGGGAGGCAGGAAAACAGGAAATTAACTAATATAGTTAGTGAAGGGGTGGGGGCTTAAGGACGTCCACCCCTTCACTAACTGTAATCGTTAATTTCCTATTATTCTACCTAGTGCTACTGCCTACATTTTTCATAACAAATTGTGAGTCCAGAATGAGATTTTCACTCTGCAGCGGAGTGTGCGCTGATATGAAACTTCCTGGCAGATTAAAACTGTGTGCCCGACCGAGACTCGAACTCGGGACCGTTGCCTTTCGCGGGCAGAAATAAAGCTGTGAGTAGCGGGCGTGAGTCGTGCTTCGGTAGCTCAGTTGGTAGAGCACTTGCCCGCGAAAGGCAAAGGTCCCGAGTTCGAGTCTTGGTCGGGTACACAGTTTTAATCTGCCAGGAAGTTTCAAATTGTGATTCATCGATATAACGACGTTTATTTTGGAAAAGAAGTGTTCGGTTCTTAGGACGCATACGGGATTATCAAGAAATCGTCTATTTGGTAATGGAGGGAAGTGTGATGGGTGCAGATTTTAGAGGAATACTAAAGGATGAATAAAGTAAGCAGGTTCAAACGGATGTATGTTTGAATCGTTACTCAGAGGCGAAGAGGCGTCACAGAGCAGACTGGCGTCGAAAGATACACCAAATCAGTTTAAGGACTGAACACCACAAAAATGACATAGAATAGTTTTGTAATAAAATGGAACACCTACAGCCGTCCTTACGATATTATTTATTATGTGGCTACCGGTTTCTGTGCTTCAGTATACAGTCTTCAGGCCTTAACTGACGCCTAGGGGCTTATCTCAAATCATATATACGATTTCATCAGCGGCCAACATCTATGAATCGGTTTCGCAGACTACATGTAGCACGTTTCCAACTATCAACTACAAACTGAGTTAACCCCTATGCGACATTTAAGGCTTGAATATGACATACTGAAGCACCGAAACTGGTGGTCACATAATAAATAACGTCGTAAGGACTGTTGAAGGTGTTCCATTTTATTACCTAAGTGAAAGGCCGAAGCCCCTCTAACGTTCAGTCAGAAGGATGGACACACAAAAGCTAGAATGGTTTTAGTTTCCACAAATTCATCTATCTCTGATTTACCAGCTAGATAAGTTGAATACGTGTGTCCAAGAGAGACAATTTTCCTATGTATTCTTATAGGATTTTGTGTGTCAGTCCAACTTCGAAACGTTATGACTTATTACAAACTAAGTATTGCAGTAATGCTTTTGTAAGGTATGAGAGATGCTTGTAAGACGTTTGTAGTTAGTTTAATACGTTAGCCTGTGTAACAGAAGACATAGAACTCACTACAACCTTCTGCTCTACTAGGGAATGATTCTTAAAGAGTATAGCCATGGCCCAACAAGCCAGTACCTACCTCTGCGCTCGTTTTGGTCAGCTAAGGTCAACAAACGCAGTCGGGCACGAGCGAAATGCGAATGAACGTATCCAATCTACGACACTCTGATTGCACAGATCGGTGTGTTAGCACCTGTAAGTAGTTTATAAACCAGTGGAGTTGACGTCGTTTCATTTCTTCAAGCATCCATAATTGTCACGTTAATTATAAATACACTATTTCGTTGACCTTACTTTACTTCTGATTTAATAGAGAAAAGTCAAATTCTGTGGCTAATTTTCAAAATCAAACAAGCAATAGCCAGTTCGGTTCCATTTAGATTGGAATGAAGTTGCTTGTGCTGAGGGTCAGCTGGTAGTCTTTAGTAGAAGAGCTGATTATCTGCAGATTCTCTAATGCTGCAATATTTCTATAACTGAGCGCATCGTCAACGAACAGTTACATAGGGAAAGCTACTGAAGTTATCTTACTAGTGATATACTGTATATATGACGAGTAATAACAACTCTCTTAATCTTTCCTGAGGCATGAGTGGTGAACCTACAATGTCTCCCCACTAAAAGACATAATGTGCTCCGTTTGGTGAGTGGTGAGAAGTAGCCGTTCGGATATTTTTTTTATTTATTTTTTGCAACACAGAGTCGTATCTAAGGTTTTCCGAGTGTCTGGAAATACGGAAGACACCCGACATTCACCATCTTTACCCTTTTTCATATCGAGACGAACAAGAACGATATGGTGGACACGCGGTCAGTCCTTGCGGAATCCGTTTTGATTACTACTGCAAAGTAGCTGCTTGTTTGGTTCTGCAACGAACTGGGACAACCTGTCTCTTCGTGCAATCAAATGCAACGCTTCGTAGCTTCAGAGATCTATGATTGTCTCCTGTTAGACAATTAGACAATAAAATATGGGGGTAGGAGTTGTTTCACAATATCGTTCTCTTTCTTAGTTTGTATTTTGTGGGACAATGTGACGTGTCTTTTGTAAGGCGATAAGCCAATACCATGAGATGAAGTTATCAAGAACTGCTCACAGAAAACTGTTTGATAACTCATGTTCAAATTATGGATTCTAGTGCAAGCACCACAACCTCTTTGAATGAGGTTTAATATTAGGGCGTGCTGAAAAGTATCCCTCTGAAATTTTTATGTGAAAGCACTTAAAGCTTTTTAAATAACACAAACGTTATTCACATTCTACATCTTTATTCTTTATGTCTATATATTTATTTCAACATAGACATCCTTGAGCCGGCCGCTGTGTACGAGCGGTTCTAGGCGCTTCAGTCCAGAACCACGCTGCTGCTACGGTCGCAGGTTCGAATCCTACCTCGGGCATGGATGTGTGTGATATCCATAGGTTTAAGTACTTCTAAGTCTAGGGGACTGGTGACCTCAGATGTTAAGTCCCATAGTGCTTAGAGCCATTTGAACCATTTGAACATCCTTGCGACGAACACATTTCTCCAGACAAAGAGAGCAGTTTGTTGATACCGTCGTTATAGACTATCTGACTCTGTTGACGGAGCCTCCACCTCATCTCTGCTTGCACCGCTTCATCACTACCAAAACGAAGTCGTCTAAGATGTTCTTTAAATCTTGAAAAGAGACGAAAATCGGATGGGGCCTAGTCTGGATAATGTGGAGGGTGATAGACGACAGTGCTCGTGTGTGGTCTGGTATTGTCATGCTGAAGGTGAGGGTGCTCCATGTGTGGACGAACTCTTCGAATTCGAAACTCGTTTACAGCACGCTGATTCTCACTCACCGACATAGTTATATTACACACCGCCATGTTACAGGCAACAATACGGAGCCCTCTGGCGGAAGAGGGTGGCAAATATGAATGAAATGATAATTAAATCAAGACCCTACGCTGCCGACAGGAGTTGATATACATCAACGGGGACAACTGAACATGTGTGCCCCGACAGGGACTCGAACCCGATATCTCCTGCTTACATGGCATCCATCTGAGCCACCGAGGACACAGAGGATAGTGCGACTGAAGGGACATTCCCCTGCACGCTCCCCTTGAGACCCACATTCCCAACTAAAAGTCCACACATTACATTCGTAGTGCCCCTGCCCATTACACTCATTACTCGCGGCAGACAAATGGTTCAAATGGCTCTGAGCACTATGGGACTTAATTTCTAAGGTCATCAATCCCCTAGAACTTAGAACTACTTAAACCTAACTAACCTAAGGACATCACACACATCCATGCCCGAGGCAGGATTCGAACCTGCGACCGTAGCGGTCGCGCGGTTCCAGACTGTAGCGCCTTTAACCGCTTGGCCACCACGGCCGGCCGCGGCAGACAATCTTACCGAGTCCCGTAAGAGTTCGGGCAATACGTGTGCATCCGCACAGACGAAGAAGGTCAATGGCCAGTTAGCCTTAACTATATGAAGACGTGAAGAATAAAGCTGTAAAACGTTAGTAACGTTTGTCTTATTTAAAAGGCCTTAAGAGTTTTCACGTAAGAAATGTGGAGGCATTACTTATCGGCAAGCCCTCTTAATTCGTTTGCTTAAAAACTTACTGGATATTTGATAATTAAAATCTTCTACTTAAAATTTCGTATATTTAATAAGCTGTAGATATTGGCATAAAAAATTAATTTCAGTAACTGCGACTTAACTATCATTTCGCAGTCGAGCATTGGTTACGGCCCTATTTCGGTATCGTATGATTTCTTCTTTTATACCCGTCATTTAATGGTCTTGTTTTTGTACGTTTACTACGTTTTAGTTGGAACATGTATTAATTTGAACTACATATGGGCTGGCCGCTTATGCCGAGCGGTTCTAGGCCCCTCAGTCCGGAACCGCGCTGTTGCTACTGTCGCAGGTTCGAATCCTGCGCATGGATGTGTGTGATGTCCTTAGGTTAGTTAAGTTTAAGTAGTTCTAAGTCAAGGGGATTGATGACTTCAGATGTTAAGTCCCATAGTGCTTAGAACCATTTGAACCATCTGAACTACACATGGACACGCCTAGATTTGAGCTTGAGCTTCCTCGTCCGAGTTTTGAAAGTTTATTTGAATCAGTAACTATTAATTGCCTCAGTGCCTGCTGCAACAGAATGTTTACATATTGCCATGTGGTGAATGCAAACGTGTGATGCTTCGTGGAAATCGTGGCAAAACTCTTCCGCTACATGAAGGGGTAGGGAAATTCTCTTTCTCTGACAGAATTACAAGTTACGTTTTGCTAAATGCTTACAGCACTAAATATATGAATAAATTTCAGACATAATTATTTTTTCTGTCGCATACACGTAGATTTTTAGTTACGAATTGGAGATACATCTAGTAGTGTCATCAGTTACCCCAAAAAATGTAGTATAAGTTGACTATGTATTAAACTATTAACATATTCACAGTCAGAAAGAAAATTAATTTCTTCATGATCCCTACATCATACACACCGCACTGCATGAATAGCTTACTTGTTCCCAATTTCGAGTTCATCTAATTTCAAAAATGGCTCTGAGCACTATGGGACTCAACATCTTAGGTCATAAGTCCCCTAGAACTTAGAACTACTTAAACCTAACTAACCTAAGGACATCACACACGCCCATGCCCGAGGCAGGATTCGAACCTGCGACCGTAGCAGTCCCGCGGTTCCGAACTGCAGCGCCAGAACCGCACGGCCACCGCGGCCGGCTCATCTAATTTCTTCAGAAACACGAATACAGCGAGTTACATTTAATGGGTATTCAGTTTCTGAACAACACGGCGTAACAAGTGCTTCTGTCTCTTCAAATGCACTACACGCGTTAAGTGACAGGTAATTCGGTTCGTTTGTTATATTTTAGGTGTCGACAGGACGTGAAACTATCAACTAAGAGAGAGCGAAAACTTTCCATGAACTTTCGAAGAGGCGCAACGAGAATGCACGTTCTCTTAGCGCATAGAAGATAGTCAGCAGTGACGGAAGGCGAGTGTGACGTATAAGACAACGATGGGGCTTGCTGCGCCTGGGAAGAGTCTGATGCTGTTGGCCTTGCTATTGTGGCGCCTGCAGCCTTCACGGTATTCTGAATTACTCAGAAGTAGTGCTTTCGGAAAAACCGAATGCAGGAACGCGATACTGCAAAGTTCCAGGCAAGTCTGCCTCACAGTAACAGCAGCACTCGGCACTGACTCACGAATCGTGATTTCGAGCAAAATACTAGCAGGTTACATACGCTGGCCTCGCAACAGCAGGAGAGCTTAGCCGCTCGTGAGATGTTTTCCGTGCTGCGCAGACTGTTTTGACAGCGTTACGCCACTGTTTACAAGGATGTTTATAGCTTGTTAGCTCTCAGACGGACTTGTTCAATTAATGAGCTCTGCAATACTGACACAAGTGTGAAGAAACCGTTCACGGCCAAAATTCTTGCATCTAGTTAAACTTGCTGGAGTTGAGTTTCGCACAAGGGCATTTTACACAAACTACAGCTTTTACTTTAAAAAAAAAAGAAGTCTTATTTACGTCCTTTCGAGGAAAGACTTGGGTTGAAATCCCGGTACAGTCATTCTCAACTGAATTTGGGTTTCACGACAAAGCAGTGTTACATGCCACACTGATGTTGATAAACAGTTTTTTAGGCAAAATTTCGAGGTTTTAATCCGTAGTAACTAATAATGAAAAAAGTCCGTAGCTTGAAGTGCATTATACACTGAAGAGCCAAGGAAACTGGTACACCTGCCTAATATCGTGTAGGGCCGCCGCGAGCACGGAGAAGTGCCGTAACACGACGTGGCATGGACTCGACTAATGTCTGAAGTAGTGCTGGAGGGAACTGTCACCATGAATCCTGCAGGGCTGTCCATAAATCCATAAGAGTACGAGGGGGTGGAGATCTCTTCTGAACAGCATGTTTCAAGGCATCCCAGATATGCTCAATAATGTTCATGTCTGGGGAGCTCGGTGGCCAGCGGAAGTGTTTAAACTCAGAGGACTGTTCCTGGAGCTACTCTGTAGCAATTCTGGACGTGTGGGGTGTCGCATTGTCCAGCTGATATTGCCCAAATCCGTCGGAATGCACAATGGACATGAATTGATGCAGGTGATCAGACAGGATCCTTACGTACGTGTCACCTGTCAGAGTCGTATCTAGACGTATTAGGGATCCCATATCACTCCAACCGCCCACGCCCCACACCATTTCAGAACCCCCACCAGCTTCTGGTACGGTCGCAGGTTCGAATCCTGCCTCGGGCATGGATGTGTGTGATGTCCTTAGGTTAGTTAGGTTTAAGTAGTTCTAAGTTCTAGTTGACTTATGACCACAGCAGTTGAGTCCCGTAGTGCTCAGAGCCATTTGAAGCCCACCAGCTTCATCAATCTCTGCTGACATGCAGGGTCTATGGATTCCACACCCGTAAACGTCCATCCACTCGATACAATTTGAAACTAGACTCGTCAGACCAGGCAACATGTTTCCAGTCATCAACAGTCCAATCTTGAGGTTGACGCGCGCAGGAGAGGTGTAAACCTTTGTGTCATATATTCATCGAGGGTACACGAGTAGGCCTTCGGCTACGACAGCCCGTATCAATGATGTTTCGTTGAATGGTTCGAACGTTGACACTTGTTGATGGCCCAGCAATTTTCGGAGGGGCAGCACTTCTGTCACGCTGAACGATTTCTTCAGTCGTCGTTGATCGCGTTCTTGCAGGATCTTTTTCCGGCCGTAGCGAAGTCGGAGACTTGATGTTTACCGAATTCCTGATATTCACGGTACATCCGTGAAATAGCCGTACGGGAAAATCCCCACTTCATCGATGCCTTGTAGATGCTGTGTCCCATCGCTCGTGCGCCAACTATAACACCACGTTCAAACCCTATTAAATCTTGATAACCTGCCATTGTAGCAGCAGTAACCGATCTACCAACTCCACTAGACACTTGTCTTATGTAGGCGTGCTGACCGCAGCGCCATCTGTTGCCTGTTTATGTATCTCTGTATTTGAATACGCATGTCATACCACTTTCTTTGGCGCTTCAGTGTGTAACTGTTTATCTATAATTGAGAGATAGATCATTAGAAGCATTGTGCGAGGCGTGATCGCATAGCGCAATTAGTAGTGTTTTGCGTCCTAAAGACTGGAAACCGAGATCGAGTTCCAATCTGTACACTTTTAATTCATCAAAAACTTGTAGTATGTTATTTATTATGAATATTCGTATTTATGTTCAGTTACGATTAAGAAAATTACCGTTTGGCTGTTAATATTTTAATAAATCTTGCCAATTTAAGTAAATCAAAAAATAAAAATATGTAACAAATAAAATGTGTTACATTCTGCTTTAATTTCCCACTTCACTGCGCGGCATTGACGGAACGGTTCTCTCACTACATTCGACAGTAGTTAAGATTAAGGCAATACTGATGACGAACGGGGTAAAAAAAACCTTCCGTGAATTTTACTAGATTTACCAAAATTTCCGCAAACGCCATGAGGTGAATGGAAGTATGGTGCATTTAAGGGTCTCCAGCCAATAACTGCTCAGTTGTTCTCCAACAAATTAACTCGAAGGTATGCTCTAACCTTGTAAAAAGACTTTACGTCCGACTTTGTCTTTGTGTGAAGCGACCGATCTCTGTAGACCTATTACCAACTTACCCATCGAGTGAAAAAGAATGACTTTGAGAGTTGTGTATAATTATATAATTATGTACGATTCAAAATGGTTCAAATGGCTCTGAGCACTATGGGACTTAACATCTGAGGTCATCAGTCCCCTAGAACTTAGAACTACTTAAACCTAACTAACCTAAGGACATCACACACATCCATGCCCGAAGCAGGATTCGAACCTGCGACCGTAGCAGTCGCACGGTTCCGGAGTGAAGCGCCTAGAACCACTCGGCCACCGGGGCCAGCAATTATGTATGAGGACAAGAAGAAAAATTCTCCGCCTAACACACAGATGCCGTTCATTTAATGAAAATTTCCTTTGTTTGTATATAGACATGAAAAATGAAAACCTATCATCAACCTGAAGGTTGGTTTGAATACCACAATGCTTTAATATCTGTGGTCGTGTTGGAAGTGGTATGCCGTTGGCTTCCTCCGACCCTGAAACTGACTTATCCAGCCAATTGTAGGGAGACCTACAGTCTTAAGTGGATACCGAACCATCTAACAACTCAGTATTTTCGAATTACCAAACACATGCAGAGGTGAAAGAAGTGAAAAGTAACAAATAAAAATCACAGGATTGACCAGGGAATGCTGCCCAAATATAGTCCAATTTAAACTTCATCTGCCTCATAATTTAGTTTACACAACCTTTGAAGAAAGTCGTGTAGTGTGTGTTTCCTATAAATGATATACTGCAGTATCATGACACCAATTTCTTTGAAATTTTGGACGGTTTATTGTCAACTGAAATTCCTCCAATGTCTACGAAGGTTTATAAAGCTGTGCTTGTTCAGTTACAGTACTGCAGAAATGAACGACTGAATTCAACATGGCAGTAATTCAGTTGAGGTTGTTCCACGTCAAGGACGTCCCAAAACTGCAAGAAACCACCGAGTAAGCGCGTACGATAACATTGAAACATCGGCGCTTAAAGTCGACGCTGTAGATATATCAGAAGGCCAGAAGAAAGTGTACAATATACATTGGTCGAGGAATTAACTGGAAATAGGAAATTGGTGGTAAGCTTCTATGGGACCAAACTGCTGAGGTCATCGGTCCCTAGAATTAATCTAACTTAAACTAACTTACTCTAGGGATAACACAAACACCCATTCCCGAGGCAGGACTCGAACCTCCGACGGGGGAGCCACGCGTCCCATGACAAGTCGCCATAGACCGCGCGGCTACCCCGCGCGGCAGAAATTAACTGTGCGAAAGGTTTCCCAGCAATGTTGAGTTAAAATCCAAATTATATGGAATAATAGATGTACTTGTAAGTAATTACCGTGCTCTCCGAAGAATTTCATGTCACTTATAGACCTGTGGTAAGGGAGAATATGTTGCTGGATGATTTAATCCCTCACACGGAAGATACCGTATACGACCGAACATTATGTCTCCAGACGAATACGTACCTAAATCGTTAAGGAATGATTGCCATATGGGCCTGGATAATATCGCCAGCCATTCCCCAGACCATCATACTACCTCCACAGCCATATGTCCCGCAAGTAATTTTTTTTAGACGTTTCTCGTACGACTTTCTGACATCTATGCGCTTTACGAATCAGAAAACGGATTTCATAGGAGTAGGCTACAGTACCTAATCGTCAACAATCGAATTTCCATACTGTGCAGCTTCACTGTCCAGTCACTGTAATGTGAGAATCTGTGAAAAGCCTGAATAACCACCTTTTGCAGCGGGGGTCGCAGCGAGGCGTGCAGGAAGAGTTTCATTGAGGTTCTGAAAGGTTCAGACATGGATGTGGAGCCATTCTGACTCCAGTGCCTTGGGCAGCTGCGCTGGATTTCTCGTTCGTGGATCCATGGTGCATACAGCCCGATCGAGGTGGTCCCACATATTCTCGACTGGGTTTAAATACGAGAAATTTGGTGGTCAGGGGAGTACGATAAAACTCATCCTGGTGCTTTTCAAATCAAGCATGTGCAATGCAAACTGTGTGACACGTTGCATTGTCCCGCTGGTAGAGGCCAATGTGCCGCGGAAAAACAAACTGCATGAGGGGGTGGACATGGTCTTCAGGGGTAGATGCATATCTGTGTTGATCCGTGTGCCTTCCAGAATCACAAGATCACTCAGGGAATGCAATGAAGACATTCCCCAGACCATAACGCTCCCTCCTGCAGCTTGGACCCTTCCAACGATTGTCGCAGGGTATTTGCTTTCAGACTTTTCACACCGTACTCGCAACGGCTGTCCGTCATCTGGAAGGGCTACCAGCCACCACTCAGTAGAAGTCCTATTGCCATACTGGCGTGCAAGTTCCAGCCTTCGTCGTCGATGAACAACAGTAACATGGGTGCATGAACTAAGCTACTGCAGCGGAGACCAATACGCAGTAACGTTGGCTGAACTGTCGTTGAGGAGACATTGTCTTGGTTTATCTGTGGAGTCAGTTGCTCAACAGTTGCATACCTATTCGTGTGCACACATCTCCGCAGCCGTCTTTTACCTACGTCAGCTACGGCTCATGGTGCACCACGGTTGCGTCGGTGCCGGTTTTGAATAGGACTATTCAGCTATGCTCGATATACTTTAACCATGGCGGCACGCGAACAGTTTACAACCTTAGCCCCTTCGGAAATGCTTCTGCCCTTGGCCCGAATGCCAATGATCATTCCATTTTGGACTTCAGGTACGAGGTGCATTCAAGTTCTAAGGCCTCCGACTTTTTTCTAATTAACTACTCACCCGAAATCGATGAAACTGGCGTTACTTCTCGACGTAATCGCCCTGCAGACGTACACATTTTTCACAACGCTGACGCCATGATTCCATGACAGCGACGAAGGCTTCTTTAGGAGTCTGTTTTGACCACTGGAAAATCGCTGAGGCAATATCAGCACGGCTGGTGAATGTGCGGCCACGGAGAGTGTCTTTCATTGTTGGAAAAAGCCTAAAGTCACTAGGAGCCAGGTCAGGTGAGTAGGGAGCATGAGGAATCACTTCAAAGTTGTTATCACGAAGAAACTGTTGCGTAACGTTAGCTCGATGTGCGGGTGCATTGTCTTGGTGAAACAGCACACGCGCAGCCCTTCCCGGATGTTTTTGTTGCCGTGCAGGAAGGAATTTGTTCTTCAAAACATTTTCGTAGGATGTACCCGTTACCGTAGTGCCCTTTGGAACGCAATGGGTAAGGATTACGCCCTCGCTGTCCCAGAACATGGACACCATCATTTTTTCAGCACTGGCGGTTACCCGAAATTTTTTTGGTGGCGGTGAATCTGTGTGCTTCCATTGAGCTGACTGGCGCTTTGTTTCTAGATTGAAAAATGGCATCCACGTCTCATCCATTGTCACAACCGACCAAAAGAAAGTCCCAATCATGCTGTCTTTGCGCGTCAACATTGCTTGGCAACATGCCACATGGGCAGCCATGTGGTCGTCCGTCAGCATTCGTGGCACCCACCTGGATGACACTTTTCGCATTTTCAAGTCGTCATGCAGGATTGTGTGCACAGAACCCACAGAAATGCCAACTCTGGAGGCGATCTGTTCAACAGTCCTTCGGCGATTCCCCTAAACAATTCTCTCCACTTTCTCGATCATGTCGTCAGACCGGTTTGTGCGAGCCCGAGGTTGTTTCGGTTTGTTGTCACACGATGTTCTGCCTTCATTAAACTGTCGCACCCACGAACGCACTTTCGACACATCCATAACTCCATCACCACATGTCTCCTTCAACTGTCGATAAATTTCAATTGGTTTCACACCACGCAAATTCAGAAAACGAATGATTGCACGCTGTTCAAGTATGGAAAACATCGCCATTTTAAGTATTTAAAACAGTTCTCATTCTCGCCGCTGGCGGTAAAATTCCATCTGCCGTACGGTGCTGCCATCTCTCGGACGTATTGACAATGAACGCGGACTCGTTTTAAAACAATGCGCATGTTTCTATCTCTTTCCAGTCCGGAGAAAAAAAATCGGAGGCCTTATAACTTTAATGCACCTCGTAAATCGTTCCGTTCCCTCATTACGAGAACGACTACACTGTATGTCGCGTCCCTACCAACACGCTGTATCTACCCTCCACTGCTAGTGCTACCATATGCGGTCTGTGAGTCGTTACTGCACGTTGACGTCAAACATAGACGGTGGTTACATTAACGTGACTGGACCGTGTAATAAAAGTATGTGTATGTCACTATCACGTGTCCCGGCACTACCTATTTGTTTTGTAGCGTAGCACCATACGCCACAGCGTTCTTTACAATGTTTTAGAAGGTGTCTCGCTGTCCTCTACTCTATTTGGATGGTGAACTGTCACATAGTAGGAAGACAGTCATAGCCGAAATTCGCCTCACTCATCAATGACACGCAAAGCGCCGCAATTTCCACGACTGTTATTCGAAAGTGCTATGATTTGTCCATTCACAGCCCACTTTCACCCCAGAGGCACGAAATAGTTCACAAACTCCTCTGCTTCAGAGCCACTACCTAGCGAATTGCGGCAGTGGTTAAGTCACTGGTCTTCCAAGCGTTCTTATCACCCATTGGCAAATCAAATGTACAGCCAGTACTTTATGGAATACGAAAGAGATTATTTACTGCCTTAACCGTTGCTTTATTATAAATTAGAATACCACAAATGTCTTTTTTCTGGTTGAAAAAATGCTAAAAAAGTAAAGCTAAGATTTTCCTTCAGAGGAGTGCGTCAGTCCGCCAAGTTACTTTGATAGGAAATCTGAGGGAAACGTCCAACCTGATCACCATATCTGGCGCTCTACGACTTCCATCTGTTACCATATTTAAATAAATCTGTGGTGGATACTTTTTGAGTAGAATCAAGAAAATATGGTGGTCGTAGAGGTAATTTAAAAGACCTCCCGGAGTCGAACTTCCTGGTTGGAATACACTCACTGGAAAACATTACTCAAAGTGTACTGATCTAAGTGGATACTACGTCCACAATGAAGTGCGTTTTTGACGTAAGAAACAAGAAACTCTAAAAATGTGCTTATTCTCTATTTCTTTGTTAAACAGTAAAAAATATCACTTACGAGTTCCTGTTCATTATTTCATCACATGATTTATTTAGATTCATAAGATATCATCGTTCGTTTGTGCCTCAGACACGTGCAATACCTTATGAACTCATTCGTATACACAGTTTTTGTTGTTTCTTTTCTCCGTTTCCTGAGACAGACCAGCGCAGTATGTCCACAGAGTTGTTTGTTGCGCATTATCTTTACATAACTGGTTGTAATCGGAGTCGCGGACGTAGCAAGCGACACCTAATTACTAGACATGCTCCTAGTCACTCAGCTGATATTATCACCTGCAGCCAATACGACCGAGCGGCACACTGCGGTACGTGCAACAGACCAACGCGTAGTGTGGAAAGTTTTGAGTTATCATTTTGCGATGTACTAAAGCCAAGAGAAGAGGCGTTCAGAGCCCCGTCTAGCCATCCAGATTTATGTTTCCTACAGTTTTTTACATCACTTAAAGTGAATGCCGATATGGTTGCTCAGAAGAAAGCCATGACCGATATCCTTCCTTCATTGTCCGGCTAATGTTAGTTGTGACCAAGCCGTCGGCGGGACCTTAAAGTTTTCTTTCCTTCCTATTCTCCCATGAATTTCTGATAAATTAGCGAATCGAACATTTACCACAGAGAGCTGAAGGCCAGTGCTAAGGTCGCAAGCATACGGAGTGATTGCTTTTGCAAAATTTGCGACGCATCATGTCTCCACGATATTACTCATTTCTTTCTAGCCCACTGTCGATTCGTCATTATTTTTTAACAACTATTTTTGTTCCTCTTATTCAAAGGTCTCTTTTTACCACATGAGCCTTGTTGTGCTAGTTGCAAAATTGACTAGGGCCTCACATTACAAGTGTGCAGCAAATATTGCAATGTAGAGCTGAAAAACACAGAATTTTTTGGAGATAGAACAGAGTTACTTTAATGAGTAGAAGAGTATTTACATTCTAAAGACAACTCTGGGTGTAATCGTACAAAATGTGATACTGCACGTGCATGGTACAATGGTTAAGGCATTTGTCTCATGTAATATTTAGTATTGTGTTCGAAATAGGATTTTTCTACGAGGAGTATAGAGACCAGTATTAAATTGGTACATTTGCCCTTCAGAAACAATGATACGTAGAAAGGAAAGGGTCATTTCTTTTTTGTAATCACAGTCCACGTAGTCGTTTTGTTATTACTTTTTTCGTAATTTAATGATTACATCACAGCCTAGAGAAATGATTGTAGAGATTACTATTGTGCAGGAACAATCGTCACTAACGCCTTGAATCACTAAAGAGAGGAAAACAGCTCAGTACGGGTGCCAAGTAACTATATACACATGCATAAAAGTCAGTCTTCATTATGCGTCAATAGTCTCGATCCATACCGATACAGATCAACGTCCAAAAAAGTAACTTATGATAGTATAATTTTGTAATTCCCAGTTTCAACCAATTAGCGATAGTATTAGAAATTATGTATATCACATTAATGTTGGTTATAGTAGACCTGTACACAGGAAACACCACTGAACTGGTG
Organism: Schistocerca nitens; assembly: GCF_023898315.1. Lineage (NCBI taxonomy): Eukaryota > Metazoa > Arthropoda > Insecta > Orthoptera > Acrididae > Schistocerca > Schistocerca nitens. Next base: position 253,104,585 of record NC_064616.1, on the reverse strand, counting down.
TCCGACAATGTGCGGCCGTATGGTAATGACTCTTCTGAAAATATTTATGACTAAGATTTTGTACCTATATCAACAAATCGTCGGATGCAAAACTGGTGGTCGTACAAAGCTAGGACACTGTTGAGTTTGGGATACGAAATGTTTTGTTACTGTAAATATGGATGCAAAAATTTTAAACAAGTGCATCACCAAATAATAATGCTTGCCAGCCAGGTACTTAGAAAAAAAAGTAAGTTCACGAAAATTCGTGTATCCATCTATCGGCTTTCCAGTTTGTAATGGTACTTGAATTACGTAACCATTACGGCACCTCAACTCAACCTCTCGATACCAGCGATATTCTACTGCGTTTCTTTTAACTACTTAACATATTTCTGAGACAACATTGAGATTTGATTTCATTTGTGATACATTGATACGTTTATATTGCAATGATATTATTCTTATGTGTATTCTTTCTTTTGTCACTATGATCTTTGACGTACTTGTAACTCTGATTTTTTGGCGCGTAAGCGATTATTAGTTAGTTGTTAGAGAGTCGGACCTTGAGAAGGTCAAGTCTTGGACGTCATGTTGGAAAGACGCATATTGTAGTCAGCTCATAAAATGTGAACTTTAACAGTGACTGTGAGGAAAATGTTTCCAAGTATGTTTTGTATTGTGAAGTGATGTTTTGTGTGTTACGTGATATTGCAACAAAAGCAATAAAAAGGAAGTGTAACTTAAATTCGGAGTGCTGATTTGTTTTTTACATCACTATTGTGCTAACTTTGAAAGGTTTAATCTTGAAGAATGGTTTGTGAAGCGCATCTACAATACTTTTGAATATAGCAGAATAAAACCTAGGCCTTTTTGCATCAGAGCTTGGAATCATCACCACCTAGATTTTCGACGATTGAGCCATGATCTAACAACGAGACCAGCGTTGGAAACACGAAAAGATGAGTGCCTAGTTTATTCATTATTACATGAAATGACTTTAATAACTGTGCTCTAATGACACCTGCCACATAATAACTTTGTTGTTGCCCGAAAATGCAGTATTTAGCAGCGTGAGCAACACCACAACCATTATTAAATTTTGACCTTTGTTGTGGTAGGGTTGTTAGAGGTTACAAATCAATTTGATGGGCTGTATTAAAATCAAAATACGAGGGCTGTTTGGAGATTAAGGTCCGATCAATCGTGAAGTGGAAACCACATTGAAGTTCCGATGAAGCTTTGCACAGATGTGTTGGGTAGTGTGTTTATTATGCCTGTCGCTGGCATCACGTCGCTCTTTTCAGTTATGACAGCGCAGTAAGCACGTGAAAGTTTCTAGAAAATAGTGTCTTCCAAAAAGTATGACTGCTTGCTCAGAAATTTCGCCTGATTTCATGCAGCCCACATAACGGGACTGTCATGCATTTCCTTCTCCATCACAATTATTGGCCGCACACTGCAGGGGCATTGAAGAAATTCCTGCAGCTTTTTCGATGGCAGGTGTTTGATGACCCACCATACAGACATATCTGGTCACATACACCGCTGGCTATAAAGACAACATTTTGGCACAGACAACGAGCTGTAGACCAGCATAGAAAATTGTCGGTAAGCACAGGTGACTTCCTTATATGACGAGGGTATTGGAAGGTTGGTGCAACGCTACGACAAATGTCTAAGTCGCAGCAGCGACTATGTGGAGAAGTAGCTGGATGGTGTAGCTAACTGTTCCTGATAAAACGGCTTTGGTTTTATGGCTACGAAGACTTTCGCGACGTATTTCTTGAATAAAAGTCTCTCGGTGTACAAGCCGCGTCAATTAAAGATAAAACTCCAAGCTTTCAACCACTACCTCCATGGTCGTCGTCAGGGCAACAACGGACTGTCGCAAACTGGCGAGGCTCCCACTTTTATATACAAAGGACGGCTTCTGATTGGCTGGAATACGTCATAGCAACAGCGATATGGCGCGTAGTGAAGTGGTGGGTTTGATTTTCACTATGGTTTCCGTTTCGTGACCTATCGTTAACCCTCGTATTAGAGCAACCTTCAACTCAATGTAGAAAGTGTGACCAATGGAAAATGTGTTTCTTTTTATCTAAATTAATTTATATGATCATTCATTATTTAAGGTTTACACAAAAATCATTAACACACATATTGTAGGCCTTCACGGCCGTTATTTACACCTTTCGTGAATTTTGTTTTATGGGCATTAGGCCGTGGTCCAAGGCTTATTCCTGTGTCTAACGCTTCGTGTCCTAATGCTGGAGAAATCATCAGAGACTATAAAGACTCAAATGGTAATTTCAAACTTAAACAAAGTCAGTAAACCGGCCAGCTTATACGTAACCACGCAACGATTCCGTTGTGAAGTTATCAAACAGCTGCTCAATATCGCGGAGTCGTGTCGACATGTGTTACGGAGCTCTTTGCTTTATTTAGACTAAGGCCCACAACTTGTCTAGCCTCAAACTTTTTTCTTTTCTGTTAAAGGTGTTTTTGTGCTTATACATTTCTATGGCCTCGCTGTACAGCCTAGCGTTGTAATGACTGCATCTTGATAAAGCCATAGGATATATAATGAATTTGGTGGTACCCTGGTCACAGTGTATGATCTGCTACTGCCGATTTATAGGTGTTTCCCAGACGACACTTTCTCTTGCGTTAATGCTTTTCTTTTATTCTTCTATTCTTTTGATGCGATCCGTGACTGTTGTTAAGAATAGGAGGAAAACTTCCCTGTATTAGATTCTTTTTTACCAGATGCTCCAGATCCTTTAGGATACAGCGAACTATTTATCACTTTGTCGGAGTAACTTTCTTCTGATAGTAGCATTTTAATGATCGACCTCTTCCTCCAAGCACTGTGACTCAGTCATTCCCTTAGCTCAGTCCGCCAATCACTTACGTTTCCTGCTTGGGATGATGATCATAAATTTGGAACAATATCTATCCGTGAGAGTGGGCTCTTGGACTTTCTGCCCTAAAGTTTCGTTGGGTTTTCTAACTACTTCTACTTAAAAAACTGGCGCTTTTAATGATTAAGTATTGTGATAACTAACGAGGAAATACGCGCCTTCCGAATCATGCTGGGTTCCGTTGCAAACTGCTTCCTCGTGAAAGGTTTCGTCTCCGAGAGCGTGACCTTGCGAGTGTTGAGCTGGATGCAGTGATTCATGTTTGACAGCCCTTCTGGTGAGAGAATGGATGAAACCTGGACAGTGATAAACACTTCTTTCCTGAATAGCAAAAGACGTCACCACCAAGTCTAAAATTACAGTCCAGCTTACAAACTGAAAACACGTTTCAGATCGTATTTAATACGATAACATCTTTTTAAAAGGTTATGTGAGACACTACTACTTCACAAAAACATAGGTTTCAATTGCGAGATTAAAGTAAAAGTGATAATAACACAACACTAGCTACTGTGTATTTGCTTACGCCTGATCAATCTTGGAAATAGAAAAAGATAGTGGCAGTGATGCGGCTTATCTGTATATTTGGTGTGGCTGTCAGGTCTGCGGTAGTTATATGAACAACAAACAATACTTTGTGCGCAGCCAACAGAAAATAACCATAAATATTGTCATAGCATACATCCTCGAGGCATTTACATAAGACTCGTTGTCACATACATAACGACGAACCGATATGAAATTTAATGGAGTTAATGACTAGAGCAAAATAGCTGACTAAAACTGCCAGTCGGGAAACAATATTTGCTGGCACTTAGTATCATGTACCAGGACGTTTTTTCTTTCTAGCTTCTCGTATATTGTACCAACCGACGATCTGCACTCGGAAAGGCATATTCTTAGTAACACCAAGGTAGCCAAATATATTCCTCTCATGTGCATGAGTATGCATTTCAGTTTGCGAGTTATTTTCCTAGGTGATAGGGGATGGATTTTCGATGGCTAGTGTGGGAACTTCGTAGAATTGGAGGCTCGCAATTGGGTCAGTATCTCTGATTTAAATGCTCTACACTGAAGTTTATTGAACTGGGAAACAGTAGTTTGCAATAAGGCAGTTGCAGAACGTTAGACTAACTCTTATAAAAATTTCAAATCCAAAATTATGACAGGTGACTGAGATGAAATTTATGCCACAGATTAGGTCCGTTGCCAATATACAAATGAGGAGTGTCCCAGAATAGTGTATTTTCTCTGAATACGAATGTAGTGTGAAGCTTCCCCTTAACCCAACCATCCCCCACCCGCTCCCTATGTACTAGAACCTAAACTTCTAAAACATGTGGCATGAATGAGCAACTGGCTATACTACTGGGGAATTTCCATACACGTGGTTTTCTGTGCGAGTATCAGTAGTTGTTGGAGGATTTGACGAAAACGCAACCATCCAACCAAGTCCAGCCACATTTGATACTTACAGGCTTGGGAAGCAAAGACACAACTCGTTTTCTGTTTGTTGACGGCACATGTGTTTACATCTACATCTACATCTACATCCATACTCCGCAAGCCACCTGACGGTGTGTGGTGAAGGGTATCTTGAGCACCTCTATTGGTTCTCCCTTCTATTCCAGTCTCGTATTGTTCGTGGAAAGAAAGTTTGTCGGTATGCCTCTGTGTGGGCTCTAATCTCTCTGATTTTATCCTCATGGTGTCTTCACGAGATGTACGTAGGAGGGAGCAATATACTGCTTGACTCCTCGGTGAAGTTATGTTCTCGAAACTTCAACAAAAGCCCGTACCGAGATACTGAGCGTCTCTCTTGCAGAGTGTTCCACTGGAGTTTATCTATCATCTCCGCAACGCTTTCGCGGTTACTGAATGATCCTGTAACGAAGCGCGCTGCTCTCCGTTGGATGTTCTCTATCTCTTGTATCAACCCTATCTGGTACGGATCCCACACCGGCGAGCAGTATTCAAGCAGTCGGCGAACAAGTATACCGTAACCTACTTCCTTTGTTTTCGGACTGCATTTCCTTAGGATTCTTCCAATGAATCTCAGTCTGGCATCTGCTTTACCGGTGATTAATTTTATATGACCATTCCATTTTAAATCACTCCTAATGCCTGCTCCCAGGTAATTTATGGAACTGACTGCTTCCAGTTGCTGGCCTGCTATATTGTAACTAAATGATAAAGGATCTTTCTTTCTATGTATTCGCAGCACATTACACTTGTCTACACTGAGCTTCAATTGCCATTCCCTGCACCGTGCGTCAATTCGTTGCAGATCCTCCTGCATTTCAGTACAATTTTCAGTTGTTACAACCTCTCGATATACTACATAATCATCCGCAAAAAGCCTCAGTGAACTTCCCATGTTATCCGCAAGGTCATTTATATATATTGTGAATAGCAACGGTCCTACGACACTCCCCTGCAGCACACCTGAAATCACTCTTACTGTCTTACTTTCACAGTGTATTTTCTCTGAATATCAATATAGCGTGAAGCTTCTCCCTAACCCACCCACCCCCCACCCTCTCCCTACGCACTAGAACCTAAACACTGTAAAAGGTGATATAAACTATTTTTCAGATAGTGCAGTGGCTAACGTCATTTCGTTTCTTACAGAAAATCAATTGTTGCCTAACTACAAGAAAACACAGCGCATTCGACTTCTGACACAGTACTTGTAGAAATGAATTTTGACTGTCTCTGGGTGATCAAATAATTAGTGAAGTAGAACATTTTGAATTCTTGAGACTGAGACTCTCTCTTTGAAGGATCGTATTCGCATTCACAAAAAGTGCAGCTATCTTTGCTATAAAAATAATCTCCCAAGTAGACGACACTGCAGAGAGAAAGCTTAGTTATTCCATGTACATTCACTCTATTACATCTTGTGATATATTTTGGGAAAATTTTGACCATTCACAAAAAATATTATTTGTCCAGAAAAGGGCAGTCATGACGATCTGCAGTTTCAAATCGTAAAGTTAGTGTAGATCTTCGTCCAAACATCTTAGAATTCTGCCGTCCCTACACACATACTTCTGTATACAATTTGTGGTTAATATCGTGGACTTATGCAAAAGGAATTTTCACACTGGCTCAGTGATGAACAGACGGAGAATGATTTGAATATGGACAACAGTTCTTTAGCCACAGCACAAAAGAGTATGCACTAATATACAGAATTGGTTTTCTGTAGACTTCCAGCAGAACTGGAAAATTTGAATCATAAACCCCATATCATCAAACCGTTGAAAGGCTACCTTTTCCCACACTCCTTTTATTAAGTTATGGGTGTTCCTCGCTTAGTTTAGAGACGTGGACTGTTTACTTATCATCGTGGTATTATTAACTTCTTTGTATTTTTTAAAATTTTACAGTTTCCTTTCCTGATTTTTAAAACTTCATATCGGCTCTCCTGTAATGTTCTGGTGACTCATTCCTTGACCAAACAGCTTTGGTTCAGATGATTCCACGAAAGCCGATAAACTAAATTAAATTACGAAAATCTAAAGTCTTTGTTTGGCGTGGCTCGATATTGGTTCAAATGGCTCTGAGCACTATGGGACTTAACTTCTAAGGTCATCAGTCCCCTAGAACTTAGAACTAGTTAAACCTAACTAACCTAAGGACATCACACACATCCATGCCCGAGGCAGGATTCGAACCTGCGTCCGTAGCAGTCGCGCTACTCCAGACTGTACCGCCTAGAACCGCTCGGCCACTCCGGCCGGCGGCTCGATATTGTCTAGCTGAAATATGACATGCTCATTTCTCTGGAGAAGTGTCAGCCCCTCAGGTTCTAAATTCCCCATGAAGTAACAGTTAATGTTCAGACTGGAATCAGTACTAGGAACTGACAACAAACGCTGTTTCGAGTGACATGCCGATTCACGAAATTTAGAGTGTGCCCACTGGGGCGCCCAACGATGAAAGCTGCTAGAGTATGGTTACCATGCTAACAACCAGCACGTATGCGGCCAACTCTCTAAGACAGATTGAAGATGTATTAGCCAGAAAACACCGCATTTTGCCACACAGTGTGTTCATTGCCACATCCTAGTCAGTAGCATTTCACTGTGGAAGCGGATGTAACAACTAGAGTGCTACCGCTCTTAACCAAAGGAAACAAGTTCAACAGTCGACGTAGACGGACACACCCTTTGCAGTGCTCAAGTGACGAGCCAACATTCTGGACAAGGCCATCAGGCCCATTTCGTCCATAACAGAAAAATAGAGGTAGGCCTATGATTTGGTCACGGTGCATGGTCCCATACATGCGTTTCACTATGTACATTCCTCTTTGGACACTTGTTTACATCACATTACTGTCATAATGGCGTGTTTCCTACAAACAAAAATATCACTGTACGTCAAATTCTTGCATCGGAGACTGAGTGTTTTGGATGTTTCTAAATTATATGCATGTTGATATTATACACTTTGACACTGTCGCGACAAACCGTCACTTGCTTCCACGTTTCCACATCGTTTGACAGCTCATCACTAAAGAAACTTGGCGCAACATTGACGTTTTTGGTCTCACAAAAAGCATACGGTATTCAGAATCCAAACGATGAAAGCTGCACCGTTTCTTCGTTTATGATCTTGGCAGAATGTCCCTAAAAATGAAAGTATGCTATTATGCTATTAGATGTTAACCATCTCTCTTTCCTGTCACTTTCCTCCCTCACACCAGCTTCCTTGCTGTTGGTTTAGTGATTAGGAGGAAGCAACTAAATAATGGCCCAATAAAGAATAATCTAACATCGTGCTACTAAGTAACGACTTACTAGCAAACAAGTGTTGCAAAGTGTCTTGGGAGTGGAGATCGCATAGTGATACGTTCCACATTATTTAACTATGACATGATTCAACACTGAAGGTTTCTCCTACTGTTTGCCATTGTCAAAGCTGTGCTGAAAATGCCTTAGGAATGCTTGGGATATCTTTGCATAAATGGTGAGATGCTTTCATAATTTACAATGAAAATCTTTTTCTTCTAAAAAATGTTAACTGGTTCAACATGCATTTTCACAATCACAGTAGCAAAATCACAACAACAAAGAGTGGTCCTCTAACACACAATAGTTTGAGACTCAAATATGCTCTCATCTGTGGAGGAACTGTGGTAATCGTTAGTGGTAAAAGAAAAATTTTACTCTCTCCCACTCCTTACAGATACACAGGAAAAACATGCCTTTCTGTTAATTACCATTCACTACTGTAAAACAGTGGTGACAGAGCAGAGACGTAGCACTGCATAACGTGGAACTAAGAGCCTATGAGCAGTTATTAAATTCAAAAATCACTGTAAAGCGTAATAACAACGCAACCTGCTTGTCTATTACAACTGAGCTAAAGTAAGGCCGGCCTGAGTGGCCGAGCGGTTCTAGGCGCTACAGTTTGGAACCGCACGACCGCTACGGTCGCAGGTTTGAATCCTGCCTCGGGCATGGATGTATGTGATAGCCTTAGGTTAGTTAGGTTTTAGTAGCTCTAAGTTCTAGGGGACTGATGATCTCAGATGTTAAGTCCCATAGAGCTAAAGTAAACGCAATTGAAAACGATAAATCACAAAACCAACACATTCTGATACCCTTCTCGCCAATACCATACAGAAATGCTCAGACGAGCACGTATGCTAACGTATCTAGTTCAGCCGTAAGTGGTTCGAAAACACTACTGCTACCCAAAAACACTCCTCTGTCATAAAGATTTGGAGAGTTTGGAAGTAGGCGGTGTGGAGGAGTACTTGCTCTGTGACACAGAGGGGCGTTGTGAATTTCTCAATCCGGTTCTAACTTCCTTGTTCTTGTTTCAGCTTGTCTCTTACCCTGGTGTATCTACCACCGCGCTGCCCAGAGAGCGGTCGCTCCAGTTAAAAAAATAGGGGTGAGGTTCATTGGGTTTGCAGTGGCCCACTTTCTTGCCTCAGGTTTTGCTATTGTCTATCCTTCTCAAGGTCTAATCACCTCATTGTCGTATCTAAAACGACGTTGACTACGGAACCGTCCCTTTGTTTAAAAATCAGAGGAGGAGAGATTCGTTGGGTTTGAAATTCCCAGCCTCTGTGCCTGTTATGGCCCATTCCCTGCTCCGCATCTGTGCTACAGTAATTTTCATACACCCACACAATCGTTCAACGGCACTGACTCATGGAAAAGAGGATAAAAGAAATTTAAAGTAGCATACCTAGGGACACAAGAAATAAGACGCCTAGCTTAGCCGATGTTCTACCCATTGTCAGAGTAAAAATTTACGTGTCCTAACACAGGATAGAGGGAAAACAGTTGGCTAGAGGTCAGTCTGCAATTTCCAAGCGGTTAGGAGCAAATACAGAAAGACAAACTTCCACTGTAGGGGTGCAGTTTGGGACTCGATGATGCTCTCAGAAGGAGACTCAAGGATACTCGGGGGTCTGATTAACACAATTTATTTGCAGACCAACTACTACACATTTTATATCTTCTCGACTTCAGCCATTATCAATTATCTTGCTACCGAAATAGTGAAACCCACTTGTTACTTTAAGTGTCTCGTTTTCTAATCTAATTCCGCCAGTATCACCTAACTGAATTCGACATCATTCCACTGTACTTGTTTTGCTTTTCTTGATGTTCATCTTATATTCTCCTTTCAAGACACTGTAAATTCCATTCTACTGCTCTTCCAAGTGATTTGCTGCCTCTGACAGAGTTACAATCTCGTCAGCCGACCCCTTAAACTTTTTATTTCTTCTCCTTCAACTTAAATCCATGTTTATTTGTATGGAGTGTAGCCATATATCGAAGTAAAACATGACGATAAATAGTTTAGACAAGAAGAGAATAGAAGCTTTCGAAATGTGGGCCGCGCTGGGTAGCCGAGCGGTCTTGGGCGCCTTGTGGCGGTCCGCGCGGCTCCCCCCGTTGGAGGTTTGAGTCCTCTCTCGGGCATGGGTGTGTGTGTTGTCTTTAGCGTAAGTTAGTTTAAGTAGTGTGTAAGCTAAGGGACCGATGACCTCAGCAGTTTGGTCCCATAAGACCTTATCACACATTCCCATACGTTTTTTGAAATGTGGTGCTACAGGAGAATGCTGGGGATTAGATGGGTGGATCACATAACTAATGAGGAGGTACTGAATGGAAGTGGGGAGAAGAGAAATTTGTGCCAAAACTTGACTAGACGAAGGGAGGACTGCCTCGTTATCACTGGGTGTTGTGTGATGTCCTTAGGTTAGTTAGGTTTAAGTAGTTCTAAGTTCTAGGGGACTGATGACCATAGATGTTAAGTCCCATAGTGCTCAGAGCCATTTGAACGAAGGGAGGACAAATACTGTGGCATCAAGGGATCACTAGCTTAGTATTGGAGGGCAGCATGGAGGATAGACATCGTCGAGGGAGACCAAGAGATGAATACACTACGCAGATTCAGAAGCCTGTAGGTTGCAGTAGGTACTGGGAGATGAAGAAGCTTCCACAGGATAGAGTAGCATGCAGAGCTGCATCAAACCAGTCTCTGGACTGAAGACTACAAGAACAACAATTTTTCTTTGGTTTCCTTAACTGCTTGCTCAATGTACAGATCGAATATCATCAGCGATAGGCTACAACCCTATTTCACTCCCTTCTCAATCACTGCTTCTCTTTAAACTGCCGTTTGGTTTCTGTGCTAGTTGCAGATAGCTCTTCGCTTCCTGCATTTTACCCCTGCTAGCCTCAGAATTTCAAAGAGAGTATTCCAGTCAACACTGTCAAAATATTTCTCTAATTCTACAAATGCTATAAATATAGGTTTGGTTTTCCTTAACCTGTCTTCTAAGATAGTTAATATGCTCAATACAGCCTGACATTTTCCTGCATTTCTCCAGAATCCTAACTGATCTCCCCCGAGGTCGGCTTCCTCCAGTTTTTCCATTGTTCTGTAATGAATTCGTGTTAGTGTTTTGCAACCATGAATTATTAAACTGATCGTTCGGCAATATTTACACCTGTCAGCATCTGCTTTCTTTGGAATTGGAATTATTCCATTGTTCTTGAAGTCTGAGGGCATTTCGTGTTTCTGATACATCTTGCACACCAGATGGGAGAGTTTTGCCGTGAGTGGCTCTCCGAAGTCTATCAGTAGTTGTGATGGAATGTCGTCTGCTCCCAGGGCGCTGTTTCACCTAGGTCTTTCAGTGCTCCGTCAAATTCTTCTCGCAGTAGCATATCTCTCATCTCATGTTCATCTACGCCTTCTTCAATTTCTGTTAAATTGCATTCATCTCCCTTGTATAGACTCTCTATACAGAACTTCCCTCTTTGAGGTTTCCCTTCCTGGCTTAGGACTTGTTTACTACCTGAGCTCTCTTGCTATTCATACACCTGCTTCTCTTTCCCCCAAAGCCACTTTACCTGTAGGCGGTATCTATCTTTCCCATGGTGCGTCTAAACCATTACATTAGTCGACTATCCTTTCCTGCTTAGACATTTTGCACTTCCTGCAAATCGCATTTTTAGACGCTTGTATTCCCTTTCGCCTGCTTCATTTTCTTCAGTTTTATATTTTCCCCTATTATCAATTAAATTCAGTATCTCCCGTGTTATCCAAGGATTTCTACTACGCCTTGTCTATTTACCTATTTGATCCTCAACTGCCTTCAGTATTTCATCTCTCAAAGCTATCCATTCGTTATCTACTGTATTCTTTTCCACTGTTCTAGTCAATCCCTAGCCTAATACTCCCTCCGAAACTCTCAATAACCTTTTGTTATTTCAAATTATCCACGTCCTACCTTTCTACAATTCTTTTAGTTCTAGTCTACAGTTCATAACCGATAAATTGTGGTTAGAGTCCTCATCTGCCCCTGGAAATGAGAAATGGCAAAAAGGGAGGAAATTAAGGGGATGGGACCTAGATAAGTTGAAAGAACCAGAGGCTGTTGAGAGTTTCAGAAAGAGCATTAGGCAACGACTGAATAGAATAGGGGAAAGGTACACAGTAGAAGACGAATGGGTAGCTTTGAGAGACGAAATAGTGAAGGCAGCAGAGAATCAAACATATAAAAACACAAGGTGTTGTAGAAATCCTTGGATAACATAGGAGATGCTGAATTTAACTGGTGAAAGGAAGAAACATTAAAAAAGGAAAAAAAAGGCATCTGCTAAACCTACATGCTGTTAGTAACATTTCCCACTTAAACTCAAATAGCTACGGAATAACAATAATAACCTTACACACTGTGACTGGTTGTGGTACATACATATCTAGTCAATTCAAAAAGTGTCGGGGCTGGATTAATAAAAAAATGGAGAATCGTTAAGGTGCTTGTTTTAAGGCTTCAGGCGTTCTACGCAGTCTCCGGTCATTTTAGTACAACGCACGACAATGTGAAATTGTCAGAAAAGTCCTTCTTTGGGATGTTCTTCAACTCGCGCGTCACACTGGCTTGAATGTCGTTTGTCGTCAAAGCGTTAACCTCCATGTTAATTTCTTAAATTTCTCCTTTCAACATAGTTTCCATACGTAATGACTTTTTCCAGAAAAAATAATTATCTCTGTTTTGCATTTCAGTCAAGTCGTGCCAAGGGTCCACGCTCGCGTCATTGTTGTAGTTCGGGAGAGAGGGTGTGTGAAACAAACTTTGCACACACTTTTCTGTTATTCAATACATTCTGGAGAACGTACTGAACACTTGATTTAGTGAAGTTGCTCCACTGCGATTTGTGACACAAAAAAGTTGACACACTATGGTCGATGTCCACTGCTGAATAATGCTTCCAAACCAACAGTCGCTAGGTCAACATACCACAGTAGTTACTGCGCCGACGGCGCTTATACGCCAGGAGCAAAATCAGGCTTTTTGGATGGACGGTGTATACGTTGTCTGACAAAAACTGAAGCACCAAGAAGCGGAGGAGAAAACGAAACGAAATTTCACGGATTGAGAGGGTATGTGACGTTATTTCCGCGATTAAATATTTGAGTCAAATTTACAAAGAAGGTGGCAGTATCTTTTAGCTGGAAAGGGTGTCATTATGCCGTTTATCCTCTCCTGAAGCAATCTGGCCCACAACGATTGTAATTGGTCATTAATGTGATGGAACTGACAGTGGGATGGAAATGATGTCCTAGCTGGTCCCACACGTGTTCTACTGGGGACAGGTCTGGGGATCTTGCTGACCTCAGGAGTACACCAACATGAAGCATTGAGTTCATAGAGACATGTACCATGTGGGAATGAGCAGTGTTCTGAAGAGAAGTGGAACCACAGTATTGGCAATTGAGAGGTAACACATGAGGATACATGATGTCTGTGATGTACTTCTGTGCCATCAGAATTCCCCAAATCACCATCAGCCGTGACCTGAAGTCATACCCGCCTGATCCCCATACCATAATGTCACGAGTAGCACCGCTGTGCCTTTCGAAATATTGGAAGAATGAGATCTCTCTCCAGGTAGCCAACATAACCATCAACAATCGTCACCCAGACAGTACAAACTCATAATTCATAGCAGAACACAGTCCAACACGATTCATCAACAACCCATGCTTTCTGCTCACGACACCACTTCAAACATAGCCGTTTGTGTTGTGGTGTAAGTGTCGGCCCAAGCATGGGACAGCAATTCCCTAGGTTGGACGCTACTAGCCTCTGATTAGTGGTGTGGAATGATACAGTACGTTGCAGGAAGTCCATTACTTATCCTTGGCTGGCAGACACAGGATTTACGACGTGCTTGGTGCACAATACGGCGATCCCACCTTGTGGTGGTCAGACATGGTTGACTGGATACTAGATGACAAGTATGGCTGCCCTCACGTTCCCACACAGTCCAACAACTGGCCACTGTCTCATTCAAATGTCCCATAAATCCGGATATTGAACAATTTGACCAGCCTGCCAAATTAGGACCCACAATGAGATTACTCAAATTCTGTCAGGTGCTGATAATGCTGTCTCACATGCGAGTATACGTCATCTCCGAGTCCTCACAACGATCACTCGACATCTGATGCTGTTCAGTTCTCTTACATACCCTACCAGGCCTGCTAAAAAAACTTAACTTGAACTTCACTATTGCCCTCTAGTAGCTGTTTTACCTGTCACAGCGAACTCTAACCATTTACATACTAGTTGATGACGTCTATGTGTACAAAGTTACATTAATATTCGAATGTCTTTTGGGTAAAGCAGAGTAAAGTCGTATGGCATGAATCGTTCAGAGACACCGAAGGGCAGATTAAGATGCCTAAATGGAAAGGTTTTCTCTATCTTTCCCGTCTGCAGGCACCTTTCCTTTGCGATGTATGAGCTGTGTTTGCAAGTGTATCTGCTAAGTGTAGGTGACTGTGATGAGTGCGTATGAAGTGCTGCCGGCATATAGCCTACTCCTCTCAGAAAGCACCAAAAGGACCTCAGAGATTAACGTCCCCATCCGACTGACTGTCACGTGCCCTTCTATTCATGAGATACTGCAGCGGGGTCAGGGATTTTCTCTGCCTCGTGATGACTGGGTGTTGTGTGCTGTCCTTAGGTTAGTTAGGTTTAAGCAGTTTTAAGTTCTAGGGGACTGACAATAGATGTTAAGTCCCATAGTGCTCAGAGCCATTTGAACCATGAGATACTGCTGAGAGGTTTGGAATTTAATCCAAGACATTGGCACAAAGACTGGTGGTCAGGAATTTACACCTCCACCTCCCCTCTCCTTGCTGTCCAAATACTGGCAGCGAAAATTTCATCCACCACCAGGATTCAAATCGGCTTACCTCTGAGTTGGGCCCCACGACACAGGCGTGCATTAGCGGTCTCAGCTAAGGGGTTGGTTATGTGTTGTGTGTGCTTTACTCTCTTTTTGAGGCAGTGTGTTATTTATTGTAACACAGTCACAGGAAAACTACACTACTGACCATTAAAATTGCTACACCACGAAGATGGCGGGAAACAGTGCGAAATTTAACCAAGAGGAAGAAGATGCTGTGATATGCAAATGATTAGCTTTTCAGAGCATTCACACAATGTTGGCGCCGGTGGCGACACCTACAACGTGATGACATGACGAAAGTTTCCAACAGATTTCTCATACACAAACAGCAGTTGACCGGCGTTGCCTGGTGAAACGTTGTTGTGATGCCTCGTGTAAGGAGGAGAAATGCGTACCATCACGTTTCCGACTTTGATAAAGGTCGGATTGTAGCCTATCGCGATTGCGGTTTATCGTATCGCTACATTGCTGCTCGCGTTGGTCGAGATCCAATGACTGTTAGCAGAATATGGAATCGGTGGGTTCAGGAGGGTAATACGGAACGCCGTGCTGGATCCCAACGGTCTCGTATCACAAGCGGCCGAGATGACAGGCATCTTATCCGCATGGCTTTAACGGATCGTTTATCCACGTCTTGATCCCTGAGTCAACAGATGGGGATGTTTGCAAGACAACAACCATCTGCACGAACAGTTCGACGACGTTTGCAGCAGCATGGAGACCATCGCTGCAGTTACCCTTGACGCTGCATCAAAGCCTGGAGCGCCTGCGATGGTGTACTCAACGACGAATCTAGGTGCACGAGTGGCAAAACGTCATTTTTTCGGATGAATCCAGGTTCTGTTTACAGCATCATGGTGGTCGCATCCGTGTTTGGCACATCGCGGTGAACATACATTGGAAGCGTGTATTCGTCATCACCATACTGGCGTATCACCCGGCGTGATGGTATGGGGTGCCATTGGTCACACGTCGCAGTCACCTCTTGTTCGCATTGATGGCACTTTGAACAGTGGACGTTACATTTCAGATGTGTTACGACCCGTAGCTCTACCCTTCATTCGATCCCTGCGAAACCCTACATTTCAGTAGGATAATGCACGACCGCATGTTGCAGGTCCTGTACGGGCCTTTCTGGATACAGAAAATGTTCGACTGCTGCCCTGGCCAGCACATTCTCCAGATCTCTCACTAATTGAAAACGTCTGGTCAATGGTGGCCGAGCAACTGGCTCGTCACAATACGCCAGTCACTACTCTTGATGAACTGTGGTACCGTGTTGAAGCTGCATGGGCAGCTGTACCTGTACACGCCATCCAAGCTCTGTTTGACTCAATGCCCAGGCGTATCAAGGCCGTTATTACGGCCAGAGGTGGTTGTTCTGGGTACCGATTTCTCAGGACCTATGCACCAAAATTGCGTGAAAATGTAATCACATGTCAGTTCTAGTATAACATATTTGTCCAATGAATACCGGTTTATTATCTGCATTTCTTCTTGGTGTAGCAATTTTAATGGCCAGTAGTGTATATGTCATTTACTGCTCAAAACTGGGCTATATGAATGAGACCAAGGAAGGAATAAAATACGACGAAGTATAGAGACTAGCTAGTATTGTAAAGAAGGGAATGGCAACATCCGGGTTGTAGTAACAAATGTGCTGCCCACTTGGCAACTCACTTAAAATGAGGCTTGTATGCAATAACAAACGCTGGACCGAAGTGAACTTCTACAAGAAAAGAGTAAACGCTACATAGATGGGAAGAAAGAAATTGAGACCAGTGGCACGTTGGCGAGGATGTTGATGTTTTGAACAGCGAGGAGATGGCAGTGAGGGATAGGCCAGGTGCGCTTGCCGGCGCCCATTCATAAGGCGCAGGCGGCCGGCGGCCACGGGCCGCGTGGTCAAGGCCTCGCTCCTCGCAGCTGGCAGCTGGCAGCTCCTCCCGGACGTCCGCACGCCAGCCACCTTCCGAGGACGTAACCGCCGCCACCGCGCCGTCCTTCTTCTGCTCCGTCTGTGCACTACGCTCTTCAAAGCTGTAGGAGACGCAGCGGTTAAGGCATCAGACCCGTAATCAGCGTGAGTGGAGGTGAAATCCCTGACCAGCCGTCCTGATTTCTTTTCCACGATCCCGAAAGTCACTGCACAAGTTCTCCTAGTAGACGTGAGGATGTGACTGGTTGTAAGCGCAGAACAGTTCACTTGGGAGTTGCAGCTGGACGTGTACACATCAGGAACACGTCGCCAGATTGTTGATAGCTCGTCTTACGCCCTTTGCAGTTGCCGGCCGGGGTGGCCGAGCGGTTCTAGGCGCTACGGTCGCAGGTTCGAATCCTGCCTCGGGCATGGATGTTTGTGATGTCCTTAGGTTAGTTAGGTTTAAGTAGATCTAAGTTCTATGGGACTGATTGTTGTGTTGGCAGAAGAGCCAACACCGTGTTACTAGAGGAGGCCGAAATGCACGCGTTTTAGCTCACGCAGGCTGGCGTGAGGAGGGAAGAACTATACTGACGTGAGGTCTAGAACATGACAAGGAATGAGAATTCAGAAAGCGGACGTAATTAGTTTGATACTTAACTTTAATCCATTAATGATGAACGTCGTTCTTGACGGTACATGATTCACAATATTATCTGTTCAGAATAGAATCTTGAAGCCCGCATCTCGTGGTCGTGCGGTAGCGTTCTCGCTTCCCACTCCCGGGTTCCCGGGTTCGATTCCCGGCGGGGTCAGGGATTTTCTCTGCCTCGTGATGGCTGGGTGTTGTGTGCTGTCCTTAGGTTAGTAAGGTTTAAGTAGTTCTAAGTTCTAGGGGACTGATGACCATAGCTGTTAAGTCCCATAGTGCTCAGAGCCATTTGAACCATTTTTTTTTAATCTTGAAGAATATGGCGCCTTACTAGGTCGTAGCAAATGACGTAGCTGAAGGCTATGCTAAACGGTCGTCTCTGCAAATGAGAGCGTAGGTAGACAGTGAACCACCGCTAGCAAAGTCGGCTGTACAACTGGGGCGAGTGCTAGGGAGTCTATCTAGACTAGACCTGCCTTGGGCGGCGCTCGGTCTGCAATCACTGATAGTGGCGACACGCGGGTCCGACGTATACTAACGGACCGCGGTCGATTTAAAGGCTACCACCTAGCAAGTGTGGTGTCTGTCGGTGACACCACAATGATGACCTCAGAAGTTAAGTCCCATAGTGCACAGAACCATTTGAACCCTTGCAGTTGAGTCTCTGTGGCAGAAGATGACGCTCGGTTATAGCTCCGTTGATGGTTTGGCTATATGAGTCTGTTATAGCACTGTGCATGTCCACTTGTCAGTAATGAGTACGTAATTTTTAAGGGATACTTGGAATTCATTCCACAGCTGCAATGCTTGATGCAGCACGTATCACAGTTATACAATGAAGAGCCAAAGAAACTGGTACACATGCCTAATATCGTGTAGGGCCCTGCGAGCATGCACAAGTGCCGCAACACAACGTGGCATGAAGTCGACTAATGTCTGAAGTAGTGCTTGAGGGAACTGTCACCATGAATCCTGCAGGGCTGTCCACAAATCCGTAAAAGTACGAGGCGGTGGAGATTTCTTCTCAACAGCACGTTGCAAGGCATCCCAGATATGCTCAATAACGTTTATATTTGGGAAGTTTGGTAGCCAGCGAAAGTGTTTAAAACTCAGAAGAGTGATCCTGGAGCCAGTCTGTAGCAATTCTGGACGTGTGGGGCGCGGTGCCGCATTGTCCTGCTGGAATTGCCCAAGTCTGTCAGAATGCACAATGGACATGAATGGATGCAGGTGATCAGACAGGATGCTTACGTATGTGTCAGCAGTCAGAGTCGTATCAAGGGTCCCATATCACTCCAACTGCCCACGCCCCACACCATTTCGCCGGCCGCGGTGGCCGAGCGGTTCTAGGCGCTGCAGTCCGGAACAGCGCGACTGGTACAGTCGCAGGTTCGAATCCTGCCACAGGCATGGATGCGTGTGATGTCCTTAGGTTAGTTAGGTTTAAGTAGTTCTAGGGGACTGATGACCTCAGATGTTAAGTCCCATAGTGCTCAGAGCTATTTGAACCATTTTGAACCTACACCAATTCAGAGCCCCCACCAGCTTGATCAGTCTCTGCTGACATGCAGGGTCCATGGATTCATGAGGTTGTATCAATACCCGTAAACGTCTATCTGCTCGACACAATTTGAAACGATACTCGTGAGACCAGGCAACATGTTTCCAGTCATCAACATTCCAATGTCGATGTTGACGGACCCAGGCGAAGCATAAAGCTTTGTGTTGTGCAGTCAGCAAGGGTACGCGAGTGGGCTTTCGGCTCCGAAAGCCCATATCGATGAAGTTTCGTCGAATGGTTCGCACGCTGACACTTGTTGATGACCCAGCAGTGAAATCTGCAGCAATTTTTGGAAGGATTGCACTTCTGTCACGTTAGAACGATTCCCTTCAGTCGTTGTTGGTGCTGTTCTTGCCGGATCTTCTCCTGGCTGCAGCGATGCCGGAGATTTGATGTTTTACCGGATTCCTGATATTCACGGTACACCCGTGGAATGGTCTTATACGAAAATCCCCACTTTATCGCTACCTCGGAGATGCTGTGTCCCATCGTTCGTGCACCGACTATAACACCACATTCAGACTCACGTAAATCTTGATAATTTGGCAGTGTAGCAGCAGTAACTGATCTAACAATTGCGCCAGACACTTGTCTTATATAGGCGTTGCCGACCGTAGCGCCGTATTCTGCCTGTTTACACATCTTTGTATTTGAACACGCATGCCTATACCTGCTTCAGTGTATACAGGGTGATTCAAAAAGAATACCACAACTTTAGGAATTTAAAACTCTGCTACGACAAAAGGCAGAGCTAAGCACTATCTGTCGGCGAATTAAGGGAGCTATAAAGTTTCATTTAGTTGTACATTTGTTCGCTTGAGGCGCTGTTGACTAGGCGTCAGCGTCAGTTGATGCTAAGATGGCGACCGCTCAACAGAAAGCTTTTTGTGTTATTGAGTACGGCAGAAGTGAATCGGGAAAGTCAACAGTCACAATGTCTGTATATGGGGCACTGAGAATCCGCGGGAAACAACTCAGTATGAACGTGACTCGCCTAAGGTGAACGTTTTCTGTGCCATTTCAGCCAATAAAGTTTTTGGTCCCTTTTTCTTCGAAGGTGCTACTGTAACTGGACTACAGTATCTGGAGATGTTAGAGAATTGGCTGTTCCCTCAGCTCGAACAAGAAGCACAACAATTCATATTTCAGCAGGATGGAGCGCCACCACATTGGCACTTATCTGTCCATAACTACCTGAACGTCAACTACCCGAGGCGATGGATCGGCCGCCAGGCAGCCCGTGACAGAGCACTTCATCACTGGCCTCCAAGAAGCCCTGATCTTACACCCTGCGATTTTTTCTTATGGGGGTATGTTAAGGATATGGTGTTTCGGCCACCTCTCCCAGCCACCATTGATGATTTGAAACGAGAAATAACAGCAGCTATCCAAACTGTTACGCCTGATATGCTACAGAGAGTGTGGAACGAGTTGGAGTATCGGGTTGATATTGCTCGTGTGTCTGGAGGGGGCCATATTGAATATCTCTGAACTTGTTTTTGAGTGAAAAAAAAACCTTTTTAAATACTCTTTGTAATGATGTATAACAGAAGGTTATATTATGTTTCTTTCATTAAATACACATTTTTAAAGTTGTGGTAATCTTTTTGAATCACCCTGTATATTCAAATAAATGACCGTTTCGTTCGACCTTATAATTTGGACGCAAGCACCACGAACTCACTGATATGCAGTTTAAGTAGAACGACGCTGTACTAAAAATAAATATCCTGACCAGTATGGCCATATCTGCTTAAGTGAATCCTGCCTAACGACCTCTCTCGGCAGCAGATGTTCACGAACTTGTTGTCACCCTGCGGTGGCGTGTCTGTCTCTTTGTTATGGCCAGTCGGAGGCCACAAAGGCAGCGCTACCATATAAGGCCATGCTATGACCAATCAATGAGAGGGGGAAACAGTCTTCACGTGAAGAGCCACGCCTTAGCTCGTGATAACTACGCAATAGACTGTGCAATAGTAGCGTGTAACCTTATTGCGCAACATTGCAGCAGGCTAATTATCAAGAAATATTACAAGTTCTACGTCCACGCCTATAATCTGTGGATCACTGTCAAGTGATTGGCGGAGAATACTTTTTATAGTGCCATATTAAAGTTTCTAGATGTTCTATTCATGGACTGAGCTTTGGAAGAATAACTACTTGTACGCTTCTGGGATCTATAGCTATAGGCTGTGAATCACTGTGAAGTGCATGGCAGAGGGTACTACTCTATGTACTTCTAATTATGGGTTCTTCCTATTCCATTCGCATATGGACTGTAGGAAGAATGATTGCTTAAATGCTTCTACGCATGCTGTAAATAGCCTAATACCGTCTTTGCGGTCACTATGGGAGCAATATATAGACAGTTGTAGTGCGTATATTCCTAAATTCTTCGCTTAGAACTGGTTCTTTAAACTTTAAAGTGGGCACTCGTGTGATGCCTGACTTTTATCTTAAGACATATGTCAGTTCAGGTTTCTTGGCATCTCCACGCCGCTCTCCCCTGTGTGAAGCAACCCCTTACCATATATGCTGCTATTCTCTGTATACTTCCAGTATCCACTGACAGTTCTGTTTAGTAAAGGTCCGACACACTTTAGCAACATTCAAGGATGAGCCGCAGGAGTGTCTTGTAAACAATCTCTTTTGCGGAGTTACTGCATTTTCCCAATATCCTACCAATGAATCGAAATATGACTTCTGTTTTACCTATGAATGAGTCTATGTGATCATCCGACTTCATATTCCTACAAATTGTAGCACCTGTGTATTTATAGGAGCTGACTGATTCCAACTAAGACTCCCTCGTAGATACGTGGAATACTGAAGAATATTCGTACTTCCTGCCCTGAAAAGCGATTAATGAGGTTTTTTAAGTACGATTTCATGCAATGCACGTCATACTCCTTATACTGTCTGTCATTTAAGGGTTTTCGTCCTTTCTATTACACTTTCTCTCCTGCCAAACAAGCCTATGACCACTCGTGTCGCCTTTCCCTGCATACACACTCTGTCCCCTGTTAGATCAACCTCGTATGGCTCGTACACAATTTAATAGTGTTAAAGTATCATTATAGCTAGGCATCAACAAAAATGCCAAGTCGTCAAGAGAAAAGTAGCATACATAAAAACAGAGTAATGCCAGATATACGTCTCCTATGTACATCTAAGGAGAAACTAACAGTACTGAAAAAGACAGGATATGGCATGGAGGATATTACAGGTAAGAGCTCCTGATGTTGGCAGTATGCCGAAATGGGCTCATCGTGAGTGATTCATAAAATAAAAACCATTTAATGAGCAGTGTAACTGGCTGATATTCATAACATTCATGTCATTAAAGTACATATTTGGCACTCCTGGCCCTAATGAATAGAAGTTATCCTCAGTAGTTACTTCAAGACAATGGTATGTGACACGCCAATAGAAACGGACGAAGACCGGCTTGCTCGGGTCCAAGTTGCCTGTCTCCTTGTACAACAGACACAAGGGATCTTTGACAGAGCCGGCCACAGTGGCCGAGTGGTTCTAGGCGCTACAGTTTGGAGCCGCGCGACCGCTACGGTCGAAGGTTCGAATCCGGCCTCGGGTATGGATGTGTGTGATGTCCTTAGGTTAGTTAGGTTTAAGTAGTTCTAAGTTCTAGGGGACTGATGACCTCAGAAGTTAAGTCCCATAGTGCTCAGAGCCATTTGAACCATCTTTGACAGAGATCAGCAAAGCTTCATGAGCTGTTGTAATGCATGCATTGAGACTGGCGGTCGTCAGGTTGAACAATTACTATCAACTACGTTGTTGTTACGTGGTGTACGCTTTGTGTATCCAGAACACGGTAAATAGCCATTCCCGACCATTGGTTCCCTATCTCAGTATAATCGGTTGCGGACCCATTATCAGCGGTTTAATTTTGACCAAAAGGGTTTGTGACACACTATATACTGCAGTGTGTCCACGGGACAGTTTCTCATAGTTAAGATTACCTGTAATCAAACAAACAGCACTATTCGTTATAGAGCCCTACTCATTACAAAAACAGAGAATATATGGTCGGGAATTATGTAGTCCCGTGAAAGTCGAAAGAACGCACAGACAGAAGTTCCACAACAGGTGCCATCCAAATAAGAAGATGTTTAACAACAAGGGTGGAAATGAACGAGAAATTGCACCGTTCAAGCTTAGAGAGCTAGCTACACTACTGGCCATTAAAACTGCTACACCAACAAGAAATGCAGATGATAAACGGGTATTCATTGGCCAAATATATTATACTAGAACTGACATGTGATTACATTTTCACGCAATTTGGGTGCATAGACCCGTAATAACGGCCTTGATACGCCTGGGCATTAAGTCAAACTGAGCTTGGATGGCGTGTACAGGTACAGCTGCCCATGCAGCTTCAACACGATACCACAGTTCATCAAGAGTAGTGACTGCCGTATTGTGACGAGCCAGTTGCTCGGCCACCATTGACCAGACGTTTTCAATTGGTGAGAGATCTGGAAAATGTGTTGGCCAGGGCAGTAGTCGAACATTTTCTGTATCCAGAAAGGCCCGTACAGGACCTGCAACATGCGGTCGTGCATTATCCTGCTGAAAAGTAGGGTTTCACATGGATCTAATGAAGGGTAGAGCCGCGTGGGATTAGCCGAGCGGTCTAAGGCGCTGCAGTCATGGACTGTGCGGCTGGTCCCGGCGGAGGTTCGAGTCATCCATCGGGCATGAGTGTGTGTGTGTTTGTCCTTAGGATAATTTAGGTTAAGTAATTTGTAAGCTTAGGGACTGATGACCTTAGCAGTTAAGTCCCGTAAGATTTCACACACATTGTTTTGAAGGATAGAGCCACGGGTCGTAACACATCTGAAATGTAACGTCCACTGTTCAAAGTGCCGTCAATGCGAACAAGAGGTGACCGACACGTGTAACCAATGGCACCCCATACCATCACGATGGGTGATACACCAGTATGGCGATGACGAATACACGCTTCCAATGTGCGTTCACTGCGATGTCGGCAAACACGGATGCGACCATCATGATGCTGTAAACAGAACCTAGATTCATCCGAAAAAATGACGTTTTGCCATTCGTGCACCTAGATTCGTCGTTGAGTGCACCATCGCAGGCGCTCCAGTCTCTGATGCAGCGTCAAGGGTAACTGCAGCCGTGGTCTCCGAGCTGATAGTCCATGCTGCTGCAAACGTCGTCGAACTGCGCGTGCAGATGGTTGTTGTCTTGCAAACGTCCCCATCTCTTCACTCAGGGATCGAGACGTGGATGCACGATCCGTTAGAGCCATGCGGATAAGATGCCTGTCATCTCGACCGCTTGTGATACGAGACCGTTGGGATCCAGCACGGCGTTCCGTATTACCCCCCTGATCCCACCGATTCCATATTCTGCTAACAGTCATTGGATCTCGACCAACGCGAACAGCAATGTCGCGATATGAAAAACCGCAATCGCCATAGGCTACAATCCGACCTTTATCAAAGTTGGAAACGTGATGGTACGCATTTATCCTCCTTACAAGAGGCATCACAACAACGTTTCACCAGGCAACGCCGGTCAATTGCTGTTTGTGTATGAGAAATCGGTTGGAAACTTTCCTCATGTCATCACGTTGTAGGTGTCGCCACCGGCACCAACCTTGTGTGAATGCTCTGAAAAGCTAATTATTTGCATATCACAGCATCTTCTTCCTGTCGGTTAAATTTCGCGTCTGTAGCACGTCATCTTCGTGGTGTAGCAATTTTAATGGCCAGTAGTGTAATTTTCTCCATAATGGCTCTGAGCCCTTTGGGATGCAACATCTGTGGTCATAAGTCCCCTAGAACTTAGAACTACTTAAACCAGCTAACCTAAGAACATCACACACATCCATGCCCGAGGCAGGATTCGAACCTGCGACCGTAGCAGTCGCGCGGTTCCTGACTGAGCGCCTAGAACCGCTAGTGTAATTTTCTCCACAATGCCATTTCGTACAACGGAATTTGAGGGTATACTGACGGAACAAATCAAAACAACAAAATCATTAATGTAGAGCAACGAAATTTCGAAAATATGTTTGTCTAGGTACCATATTTAAGTGATTAACATTGCAAGATCACAGTGTAATGTAAGGGCGAGATAAGCAATGGCAAACGTGAAATGCTGGTACATTTATAACTAGTGTAACCGCCAGAATGTTGGATGCATTGTGTTGTGCAGTGGCCGGACGTCAGTTTGTGGGACAGATGGCGGTGGTGGTTGTTGGGATGTTTAAGGGGGACCAAACAGCGAAGTGTGGGACAGAGATTCACGCCTGTCGCACTTGATCTGTCAATACAGTGACGGTTAATGCTGTCTGTGGATGATGTCCCATATGTGCTCGATTGGTGACCGATTTGATAAGCGAGCAGATCAAAGTAGCATGTCGACACTGTGTAGAGCATGTTGGGTTACAACAGCGGTATGTGGGCGAGAGTTACCCTGTTGGAAAACACACACTGGAATGCTGTTCATGAACGGCATCACAACAGGTCGAATCATCGGACTGACTTACAAATTTGCAGTCAGGGTGCGTGGGATAACCACGAGAGCGCTCCTGCTGTCATACTAAATCGCAACTCGGACCATAACTCCA
Organism: Schistocerca nitens; assembly: GCF_023898315.1. Lineage (NCBI taxonomy): Eukaryota > Metazoa > Arthropoda > Insecta > Orthoptera > Acrididae > Schistocerca > Schistocerca nitens. The sequence continues at coordinate 253,079,176 of NC_064616.1, read as the reverse complement.
AGTTTAAGTCCAATGTGTTCAGCGCGCAGACAGGTCGGTTTCAAGCTCTCACTCTGGTCTCGTTCTAACCAATACATGTCCACCACTGCCACAGAGACAGAAGCAGATTTCAACAGAAAACACAACAGACCTCCACCCTGTCCGCCAATGAGCTCTCGCTCGACACCACTGAAGTCGCAAATGATAGTGAATTGGGTCAGTGGAATGCACATTACAGGGCGTATGACTCGGAGCCGTCTTTAAAGGGGGTAGGACGTCAAACGGGCTGACTTGGAACAGGAGAGACACCACAGGACATTTTAATTTTCACTGTTTATACTTTTACAAGTAAATTCATAAAACTTTGTCAGCATGACCAGGAAGGATTCAGAATTCACACTCGTAGCAGTGGAAGTTCAAAAACATAACAAAATAATTTTTTTACGTGTGAAATTTCATCGTTTTTTCACTTACTATTGGCTGCATTTGTTGCTGTAGATACACTTTTCTTCATAAGTAACACAGACTGTTCGATGAATTTTGCACAGCATACAAGCCATACTTTCAGGTGTCTGAAACTCTAGAATCTATTTAATTTATGAAAAAATGAATGAGCTTTTACGTTTTAAACTTTAAGTTTAGAAAAAAATCTAATTTTGTAGTTAATTATCTGAATTTTTACCAAAGTTTTTAATAGATTTGGAAAATTCTAGAGTTTCATACATCTGTAAGTATGGTTTGTGTGCTGTGCAAAATTCATAAAAGAATCTCTCTTACTTGTGAAGAAAAATGTACCTATAGCAACAAACGCAGCCAACAGTAATTGAAAAAAATGATGAAATTTCATATCTAAAAAAATTATTTTGTTATGTTTTTGCACTTCCACTGCTATGAGTGTGAATCCTGAATCCTTCCTGGTCATGCTGACAAAGTTTTATGAATTTATTTGTAAAAGTATAGACAATAGAAAATAAAATGTCCTGTGGTGCCTCTCCTGCTCCAAGTCGGCCCGTTTGACGTCCTACCCCCCTTAAAGTAATCAGTTTGTTCGTTGTGTCATTGTGGTTCCAACTGCTCTCAAATAGCTGCTGCAGACGCAGCACGGTGCGCCAGAGCCGTAACGCGAAGCACGATGTCTTCCCACTCGAAAGTGCCACGTGGCCGTCTGGAGCCCGACCTTCTTGTGACAGTACATTCTCGTGACCACCGCTTCCAGCAATCATGTACAGCGGCTACATTCCTGCCAAGTCTTCCTGCAATATTGCAGAAGGAGCATCCGGCTTTTCGTAGCCCTATTACACGACGTCGTTCAAACTTAGTGAGGTGTTAATAATGGCATCTGTATGGCATTAAAGGAATTCTTGACTGTCATCAACTAACTAAGTCCAATCTCATAGGTAACTAACGCTCACGACCGTGACAGAGTGTATTTAAAGCAAACCTGATTTGCGCTACTAGCACCACTTTTATGCTACTGACGCGAAATTTGGATAGACTTCATCTTTGGGATATAGAATCACGCCTACCAACTTCCGTTTGAGGTACTTGCAGTTCGCTTTTAGTTGAACAAACGAGATACGATGAAAGCATATTGTGAGAATGTTTATGACAGTTGTGAGAACATTGGTGGAAAACGTATCCTACAAATTAGTTTCTGTTGATAACTACCATCAAAGTAGTTCCAGTGTCATCTAGTGAATGTGTATCTCATCATGAAGCCTCTCTCTTAACACAAACTGTTTCTTCACTACTTTTTCTGTAGTGTAATTGCTCACCATTGACTCGTTTTGACCCTTCAAAGAACGTGGAATCTAGGCTACTACGGGGACGGCATCTGCTATGAATACTAACAGCAAAGAAAGAGAGAGAGGAGGGATGTATAGTAAAATCCTTTCAAATCTTTGTACAGTTATATAAATTGCAAGTTGAAACATTTAAGAATTTTCACTTATTCAGACCGTGCGAGGTGGCGCAGTGACTAGCACACTGAACTCACATTCGGGAGGACGACGGTTCAATCCCGTGTCCGGCCATCCTGATTTAGGTTTTCCGTGATTTCCCTACATCGCTCCAGGCAAATGCCGGGATGGTTCCTTTGAAAGGGCACGGCCGACTTCCTTCCCCATCTTTCCATAATCCGATGAAATTGGTTCAAATGGCTCTAAGCACTATGGGACTTAACATCCGAGGTCATCAGTCCCCTAGACTTGGAACTACTTAAACCTAACTAACCTAAGGACATCACACACATCCATGCCCGATACAGGATTCGAACCTGCAACCGTAGCGGTCGCTCGGCTCCAGACTGTAGCGCCTAGAATCGCACGACCACTCCGGCCGGCACACACAGACATGTTTGAACGTAACAACTCATAAATTGAGAAATAACGTTTAACTCCGTTAATAAAACATGTATTAAAAAGTTGTTGGTGCACATGAGAGTTTTATCCTTTATCAGTACAAATCTTGTATTCACACTTAAAATAGCGTTTTCTTTCAGAATTCAAAATTTCAAAAACACCGGCCGGAAGCTCGCAATACAGGAACTTCTTTTTTAACAAGATCTGCTACAGTATAAAGCAGAAGCTAACTGAAAGAAATACGCAATGAGATGAACAGGAACAACACTTTTATTGAAAGAGAATAATGATGCTAATGTCATCGCGATTTGTGATAGTCCCCTGGACATTAAAAAAGGCGGAACGTGCTTCTCAGTAGGGTTTGTGATCACCATGTACGGCAATGCATGCCCCTGCAACGTACTGCCAAACTGGCCACTAGGTTAGCAAGATGCTATTGCGGTAGGGCGTTCCATTCAAGCGCGATTGACACCTGGTGGATTGATGGATGTTCGTTGGTGCGCGTGGACGTATTGTAATATGTCTTCCCAACGCATTCCAGAACTGCTCGGTGGGGTTTAAGAACGAAAGTGTTTCAGCCAGTAAATGCAGAATAATGGAGAGGAAGATGGCCATAAACTAAGATGAAATGCCAGACAGTCTTTACAGAGTGTGATGCCATCAATTCACAATCCAGGAATGTTATTAGTAATCGCCTGTTCCCACGGGATTATGAATTTATTAAAGAAGAAACAAAAGACGAAAAAAACTTCGGCCAGCCTCTATGGCGTTCTTATCGATAAAAAGAGGAGGCAACGCCTCTGAGAGGAAGATGGGAGACATTGTTGGCCAGGACGAAATTGGAATTAAAAGGGCGCCATGTGCGGCAGTTCTTACCAAATTAGCACCGGGGAGTGGTTTGCAATCAGATCGCAGAATAGACTGCGTGGGCGCGTCATTTCGAAGATCGCGGTAGCCGTGTGCTTCCTCTCGTGACGTGACCAGATCCCCACCGCGCTGATCCTACGCACATCTCACTCCAAAGTGATGGAGACCAGCACATGTTGCTACCTAAGATGGCGACAGACTTCCACGCCAATTTTCGCAAGCACTCTAAAACGAAACGGCATGGAGTAGAGCCCGCGACACAGTGTCCTGGAAAGCGTCTCTTCGTTAGTTTTATTGTCTCGATGGTGAGCCTCAACTGGTAAATAATAATTCCTGTAGTCAACCTCACAAGGAAGTCAGCGCAAACCTCTCGTACAGCTTGTTATGCGGTGGAGTGGGAGCGCCTGCCAGGCTCTTAGAATGGCCATTCTGAAGAGACACAACTAGACCACACCGAAAAACAAGATCTTCCTCTGCGCCAGCGTAGCCGTGAAACCAATTTGAACTTAATGGCTCTTTTCTCTCTACAATCCATGCCATCTAGGAACTTTTTTTAGACAATATACTTAGGGGTACTAAAATGCATACTAGTGTTGCTGTACCATTCTGTGGTGCATTTTTCAGTTTTCCGCGTATCCTCCTTTGTCCCCGTCCTATTCTTTCTCCAGGCCCTCTTCTTACATCCATGGTAGCTGCTGTTTAGGAATGGGATATATTGTTACAGACCTCACGGTAAACTGGAGGGATATAGTCCTTCGCCTCCTGAAGTTTTCTCCATTTCTCAAATTTTATTTCAAACTCATTTTGATGCGAAGAAAGAGGTGTTGATAGGCGACCAAGATTGGAATTACTTAAATCCGCTTCTGTAAACGCAAGATCAAGATTTAGGGAATTTTTGAACTGCATTGTTGGAGGATTTTTTTCTTTTCTTGGTGGTTTAAATCCACCTAGTATTCCTCCACTGTATTTCGTTTCCTTTGTTTGCCTTGGTATCCTTTGCTATGGCATCCATGACTTCAATTGAAAGAAAAGTTTGAAAGGTCTCTGTTGGATTCCTTTCATGTTTAATTTCTCAAATTTGTTGTCTTTTAAGGAATAAATTCCTCTTCTAAATTTACTGTGGCGTTTCTGACTATCTGGGAGGAGACTGAGTAGTGGAACGTGTTACTTTTACATGTAAACAAGAACGATCTCTCACACTACTACACTTTAAAGCACAGTTTATATGTAATTCTTATATGTAATTCATGTCACACAGTCTCATACGGAACCTACATCCGCTTTCTGTTATATACTGTATATGATAAGATACTGTCATCCCCCTTCCCTTCTGTGTGAGAGGATGAATGATCAAATGTGTTTGTAGCTGCATGCTTGAGGGTAGCAGACAAGGCTGTCTGCTAGAGAACAGTAGGACCAACGTTGAAACAGGTAGCTACGGTTCCTAAAAGCAGAGAGGTTTCCATTCTTAGTATGGTCCGGTCCGTCCCCTGTCATGTTGGTATAGGAAGCTGCCCCTCTGGCGCCTTCCGTTTGTCTTTGTGAGGGACTCTCAGGAGCACGCTGGGTAGTTAAGTGGGAGTCTGGCAGTTGGAGTCCAGTAGTAGCGCAGGGCAGTCCAGCAGTTGCAGTCTGGCGGTGCGAGCGTCTGAAGTGGTAAGATCTCCGGCCAAGCGCGTGTCTGTTAAGTCCATAGGACAATGGATTTGTTAAGTTCAGGTTAACTGAGAATTTAATCATTTTATTTCGGGTTAGCTTTAAAATAGCTAAGGTTATCTTTAATTGCAGCGGAGTGTAATTCTCGTGTCCAGTTCAGATTAATTGGCGGTAGTTGCTTTGTTATTACTTTGTGAGTAAAGTGGAACCACGTGTTGGTCAGTAACTCTAAGTAAGATCAGTCTTAAAGGCAAATGCTTGTGTGATTATAACGTATCGTCTTGAAAAGATTTTGAATATACCAACTTTTCTTTATGTTCAACCCACGTGGCGTGTACTTTGTGAGACCAGTACCACGTGCTTATATAACTGTTTGACCCATCAGGTTAATAGTAAGACGTTAGTAACCAGTTCGAGGTTTTTGTTTTGTAATTTGCTTTTTGATCTAATTTATTTTTATTATCTAAATTATTGCGGAGTTATACGCTTTCTGTAAACCAAGTTGACCACGTGAAGGGTAATTACAAGACGGACAGGATTGTGCTATGAAAGTAATCTCTGAATCTGTTTGTAGTGATTAACTTTCTCTTGCATGCGTTTCAATGTTCTTTGTGTGTTGTTTTATGAATGCAGTGTTGTATCCAGTCTCCCAATCTTGACTCCATATTTTATGTGTTCCGTAATATTCCAATCTCACAGTCTCACAATCGTAAATAAGGCACCAGCTCAGTTATAACTCACGTATAATATGCTGAAATTTCAATGAACAATCTTTAAAATAAATTTGCAAATATAAACTGATTTCTTTCTTTTTATTTAAATTCTCCTTTTATATAGATATATTACCGGTTGTTGTATGACTGTAAAAGATTATAATCAATGATAGACTGATTGGTAATATGGTAAACTTAGACTAGTTACCTGCTGAAACAGTGGCCCAGTAAACGCACGGTTAACCTCCCAAGACAGCTCACAGTTTTAAACCGCTTTCATGGTCTAATTAGCACCCGATTTCAGCATACCAAATTCAAGTCACAATCTTACGCTATTCAGCAAAACAAATTAGAGTTACAATCTTTCACATGGCGACCCTGTTCTGTGATTCCGCTAGACTCTGGAATCTCTGAGACGTTAGATTGCAAGCGTTGTATAATCTTAATTTTTTTTCCCTACAGCGCTCAAACAACTTTTGCGTTGTTTCTGAGCAGACGTTCAAAAGATTCACGGCGTTGTTGAGCGGCGTTGTGTTGTTTGTCTTGTTTTGTTTTCTATATTTGTTTGTTCTATATATGTGTGTTTTTTTTTCTTCTCTCGCTTGTAAATTCCACTGTTTCGATCAAACATAAAAATTTGTTTTGCGTGTGAAAAAGTGCGTACTAGCTTGGGTATCTTTCTTGTGACTGTCGTAATTTTTTGGGGGATACATTTACTGTGATTAGTGTGTTGCGTACTGGGTGTAAATTGCACTAATGCTGACACGTAACCAAGCTAAAAGTAAGCGGTCCGACAACTTAAGCAACATGGACCAAGGGGATAATTTGATTTCCAATATTAACGCGTCGGGCGGTTCCGAAAATGCAATGGGGAATACTTCAGACGAAATGCAAAACAGCACGAACGGGCTCACATCAGAGCCAGAAATTAATTCGCCTCCAACTAACCAAATTGATTTGGCGGAACTCATGAAAGCCTTATTGCAACAAAATAAAGAATCATTTGAAAAATCGTTCCGAGAACAAAAAGAATCATCAGAAAAATTGTTCCGAGAACAAAAAGAATCATCCGAAAAATCGATCCGCGAGCTAAACGAACAAATAGACAAAAAACTAATCCAGCAGACAAATAAAGTTGACAAGTCGATGCAGAGAGTGTCCGATGATATCTCACAAAGAATAAACAATCTGGCAAGTGAAATAAAAAGTGACATTATGAAAGAATTAGGCCGTACATTTGAACAAATCGACTACCGTCTGCAAGCCCTAGAACAGAGCAAGCGGTGTGGCGAGGCCGAATCTAAAGAAAGCGAAGAACGGCTACTTAGGAATTTCCAAGAGCTGAGAGAACAATGCCAAAGAGATCGTCAGCAGGTACTCTCGAGGGTCCAGAAGGCTGAAACGCATTGTCCCACGGTCGTTAGCAACACAATAGCGGACAACAGTTTAGCGATCCACGCGTTGGAACTGCAGGTCGAACAATTGAAGCAGACTGGGGCGGAGGACAAGAGACAAATAGATGAGAAGATCGCGGCATTAGCGGACATTGTAGGCACGATGAAGCTGACGGAAAACGAGAACAATATCACACAGGTAGCGGCCGCAGAGACCGAAGAAGTGCGTTCGCTTCTTAAATTCCAGAAGGGACAGTTTGAAGTAAACAGACAGCACAAAGCTGTAACAGGCGATTTACAAGAACGCGTGGCGCATCTGGAAAACCGCATGGCGTGTGATTCCGAACTCGCCAATAGCAATAAAAATAGCCGTACGAACAGTGCAGAGAGGGACTCCGGCCACGAGGGAGATTGTGACGACAGGGAAGAATGTAATTTAAGGGGCAGACATGAGACAAATAGAAACATTCAAGGGCCTCGCCAGGAGGAAATGCGGGAATTTGATTTCAAACATTTCCTTACGGTAAGAAAATTTGAGATATTCCGTCATTCTCAAAAAGGCATACATCCACGAGCATGGCTCGAGCAATTTGAGTTCTGTCTTCCTCCCGACTGGGCAAGTTCACATAAAATAGAGTATATGTGTGGCTATTTGGAAGGCGAACCGGCGAGTCGTATGAGGTCGGCAGCGCGTCACTGCAACTCCACTCGGGAGTTTCGACAAGCCTTTCTCTCCGCCTATTGGTCGGAAGCGGCACAAGATAGGGTCAAACATGGCATAATTATGCTGCCAAATTTGAACCAGTCTGGTTTCGGCAGCCCTGCACGCCTATTCGACCACATGCTGCAGGCAAATCAATTTTTATACGACCCATACGGACCTGCGGAACTAATTAGGATATGCATCACCAAATTGCCGATGCACTTGCGGCACGTCATTCTTGCGGGACGATGCAAAGAGGACGTGGAAACGTTTAAAACGCTTCTCCAAGAGTTGGAATACAATACACCAGAATGCCCGCCTAATCAGGCACAAAGTTATTACGGGGCTCAGCAGCGCGATCGCAGTCGTGGCCGTATTACTAATCAACGGCGTGACTGGTCGTCGCGACGCGAACGAAACAATAATCGAGACAGGCCGTATAGAAACTGGGGTAACAGTCGCGAACACAGATGGAGCAACAGAAATGATAGAGGATGGGGACAAGATCGTGAACGCAACAGGTACGGCAACCAGCATCGTTACTACGATGAACACGGTGGGAGTAGAATTGTAGGCGGAGCCCCACATGATGTCGAAATTCGGCCGGCCAACCCCAGACATAATCCAACAAATGGGAATGAGCGAAACCGGCAATGACAAATGATCAGCCCAGAAGGCGCCAATCGGAACAAATGAGCGACATGGCAAATGAGTACATAGGATTTATAGAGAGGAGAATGAATTGATTAGTTTAAATTTGTGGCGTATGAATTTTGAATAATATGTTAGCAAAAATAATGATAAAGATATTTTTATGTGATTGATTGAAGTGATGTTGTTAATTTGTTTTCTTTCCTTGTGCAATTAGGATTTAGTTTGATTCAAACGTAAAGATAAAAGGTTTCCTTGTGAACAAGTGAAATGCTTTTTTTTTTGTGTCAATTGAAAAGAGTTGCTCCTGAGAGAAGCAAGATCGTTGCTGAAATTAAAAAAAAAAAAAAGAACTCAGGGGAATATCCGATCTGTGGGTATTATGGGTCTGGCAAACCCAGGTCCCCAGCTGTTAGTAGCCTTGTTTCCGATTTTCTGCTTTCAGTGCTACTATCTTTCTATTACTATTCTATACCTGTCAGTGTAAATGAGGATCTCTTACTATAGTATGCGTGCTGTATGAATATTTTAAGATAGGAGAACTCTGAGAAAGGAATGAGTAAGTTTGGAATCTTGAAAACAGGATGCGATAATACGATTGTTTAACCATTGGCTTCCCAATATGCAATGATAGGTCAATATTGATGATATATGTTTTTTTTTGTTCTTTATAGCTGAGTACGTAAAGTGCTGTCTGTGGATTTCGTAAGTATATTGATTCCCTTCTAGGTGAAAGAAGAATTGTGGTTTGTGTAATTTACGTGGTTCTGAAATATTATTGTGGTAGTCAAATACGAGCAGTTTTTCAGCAAATGGAGAATGGAACGGAAATGTGGATCCTTTTTGTAGTCTTGATTGATGTTGAGCCAAAGCCTAAAAAAATTATTCTGCGTTAATACTTGTCCTAGAAAAGCGACGTTTATGTGTTTTGCTGATGCTGTGAGCATTACAGCCTACTGTTTTCGCTGGTGCGGGATGCACTGCAGCTTATATGATTTGTACTGAGGAAGTTTCCCTCTTGAAGGTAGAGGATGATTAAATAATTTTGATTATGGGAACGAAGGAAAGCTTGGTTTAAGGTAATAAGGATGAAGTAAAACATTTGTCATTTAAACCACAGGAGGATTCGGATCTTTTGTGTCTGTTGTAAGTTCAATGTAAAGATGAAACTGTTTTACAGAATAGAGGTGACCACAATTTTGCCATTCATGAGAAATGAATCCAGAATAACCACCACAGGCGAAATAACTGATTTGAAGGCGAAAGGTAACGTAAAGAAGGAACGAAATCGAAGCAAAATGGGTAAGAAAATGTAATATAACCTGTATAATTCAAATATTTTACCTTCTCAGAGCCATCTGTGTGATTAATTCTTGTGACAACGTAATTTTAGATGAAATTTTCTTACTGTGTTATGTGTGAATATATGAGTATGATAAATGTATAATTGTGAGTCTCTTTTCAGGTGTGCGAACTGGTATAAATGTTTTTGCGTGTAAATAACCATTGTTCTTTTTACTGTGTATGTTTAAGGAAAGTTTCTCCATATTTATCATGTGACAAGACGTAGGCAGCGAGCGTCAAGAAGAGGACAAATTAGAACATTGCTGTAGTGGTGTATACACGGTGTTGGAAGTAGCATTGAAGTAGCTTGTTGGATTAATTAGTAGTGGATAGAAGTAGAATTTTGAGTAATGCATGTTTATGGGTAGTTAGTTTGTAGAATAGACAACAGGTGTGCATGTGTGTGTGTAAATAAAATGTGAACCCCATGCTCTCCTGACCTATACTTGCGCAAGGCATAACCCTATTCATTTTAGTGAATTAATAAGTGGCATTTGATTTATTAAAACACAAGTGAACCACATTAGTGATGTGGATTTAAATATTGTATTGTCAATTCATTTAATTTTTATTTTTACATTGTAAAGTCATTTCACTTTTATTTTTTATATTGTCAAGTCATTTAACTTTTAATTTTATATTGTCGATTCATATAACTTTGTTCTTAAAAATTGTGAAAGACAATACTAAGTGGTATTATGTATGACATTGTGTAATCACATAAGGATGATGAAAAATTTCTGTGAATGCAGATGAGAACGTGAAAGCGAACCGGCAAAACTTTTAAGAGACAGCGGGAGCAGCCAGCTAGTTGTAAACTGGCGGGTTTCCCAGCGGGACACGCTGTCAGCCAGGCCACTTCGGGAGCGCGGCCGACAACAAAAGGACGCGGGAAACACTTTCCCTTGCACCTGTAGCTAATGGGCGGCCGCCCCGCGCGACCCTAGCTGAAGGGAATGACCTGAGATGGGCGAGCGGTCCACCGCGCGGAAATCCATCTCCTGGCCACGCTCGCGACCGTGACGAGACGGCCGCGGTGAAACAAAACAAGGGGCGTGGAGCCTTTTGACAGGTACTGTCCAAAGAAACTTGCAGACGTCAACGACGCCTATCGACATTTCCTGACGGATGCCTACTGTCAAGCGACAGTAATTCATGGTTCGATGTTCTCTGGTCGCTAAGGGTGACACAAAAGAAGAGCCATTGAAGTGTCATCCTTGCCCAAGAATATCAACCTGGCATGTCAATAGAGGATACCACACGAATTTGACAATACAAACATGGAACAAAATCGAGATGTACGTGACACAAGAGAAACTTCATGAGAGGGCAGAGACGGCGGGATCGCACGCAACAGATGGACAAAAATCCCTACTGACAGCTGCGGCGACCAACCCCCTCCCCCACCCCTTATATTGTGCCACGGAACAGTGGAACTAGTGAGTGTATCAGTGAACAGTGATTATACGGTTCTTAGTTCAATGCATATACGTGTGTGTCTGTCACAGAAACTTTGACTCGTGTGTTTTGCAGGGACTCGATTTATTGGTGTTTATTAAACTCTGACTCTTGTATTTTGCAGGTGTTCTATATTTTTGTTTTGTTTTTTAAACTTTGACTCTTGTATTTTGCAGGTGTTTATTTATTGGTGTTTTGTTTTAGATGTTGACTACTGTACTGTTTTATTGATCAATGTTTGTTCTTGTGTTAGGTATTGGATCCGTGATATTTTGTTTCGAAAATTCATTGCTGTGGTACTGCTTCCTTTATGAGTCAGATAGCTATTCATTCTCATTGGACTGTGATCGATTAGCCTTTGCATGGGGCATATTTATTGTGAGGAACCCCTTAAGGGTAACAATCACACAATTATTGTACTTTCAGTATAATGACACAGTGCTCATTGTTTGCTAACTAACTGAAATATTGTAGAGTGATTAAATTAGTGCCACATAGTTACGTTAATTCTACAGATTATTAGTTTTATAAGATATAGAATTTTTTTGCGATAACCGCTTTGTAAAACATGTTTTTTCTCTTATATTTTTTTTGCTTTTGCGGATTGTGCATTCTAATGTTCTGCTTTATGATACTGATGTTATTTGATGTTCTTTTTTTTTTAATTGCTGTGGCACCTTTGCTATTTTCATAAATTTTGCCTGTTAATAAACAGTCATAAATTTGCCTGTGATCAGTTGGCTCTTGCAATGAGCAAATACTGGTGAACTCCATAAGGGTAACAACCAGAAATTGTTTTCATATCAATGACACAGGAACCATTGTTTTTACTTGCTGACCGATTTAGGTCTACATGATCTTTTAAATAGGTGTCACAGATTGTGTGTTTTTATTTTTCTCTCTTTGAAATTGGTAGATTGTAAAGATGTTTGAAATTATTGTGTTTTAGCAAGTAGCTGGTGACCTTTTGCCTTTTTCTTTACACTTTTGGTTTAAGTAGGGTGTGAGAAGCCTGCTTGGGAATGTCCTAGCATGGCCAGAAAATTCCCTGCACAGTCTTTTCCCGGAGCGTTGGGGTTATGAAAGGTCTCTGTTGGATTCCTTTCATGTTTAATTTCTCAAATTTGTTGTCTTTTAAGGAATAAATTCCTCTTCTAAATTTACTGTGGCGTTTCTGACTATCTGGGAGGAGACTGAGTAGTGGAACGTGTTACTTTTACATGTAAACAAGAACGATCTCTCACACTACTACACTTTAAAGCACAGTTTATATGTAATTCTTATATGTAATTCATGTCACACAGTCTCATACGGAACCTACATCCGCTTTCTGTTATATACTGTATATGATAAGATACTGTCATCCCCCTTCCCTTCTGTGTGAGAGGATGAATGATCAAATGTGTTTGTAGCTGCATGCTTGAGGGTAGCAGACAAGGCTGTCTGCTAGAGAACAGTAGGACCAACGTTGAAACAGGTAGCTACGGTTCCTAAAAGCAGAGAGGTTTCCATTCTTAGTATGGTCCGGTCCGTCCCCTGTCATGTTGGTATAGGAAGCTGCCCCTCTGGCGCCTTCCGTTTGTCTTTGTGAGGGACTCTCAGGAGCACGCTGGGTAGTTAAGTGGGAGTCTGGCAGTTGGAGTCCAGTAGTAGCGCAGGGCAGTCCAGCAGTTGCAGTCTGGCGGTGCGAGCGTCTGAAGTGGTAAGATCTCCGGCCAAGCGCGTGTCTGTTAAGTCCATAGGACAATGGATTTGTTAAGTTCAGGTTAACTGAGAATTTAATCATTTTATTTCGGGTTAGCTTTAAAATAGCTAAGGTTATCTTTAATTGCAGCGGAGTGTAATTCTCGTGTCCAGTTCAGATTAATTGGCGGTAGTTGCTTTGTTATTACTTTGTGAGTAAAGTGGAACCACGTGTTGGTCAGTAACTCTAAGTAAGATCAGTCTTAAAGGCAAATGCTTGTGTGATTATAACGTATCGTCTTGAAAAGATTTTGAATATACCAACTTTTCTTTATGTTCAACCCACGTGGCGTGTACTTTGTGAGACCAGTACCACGTGCTTATATAACTGTTTGACCCATCAGGTTAATAGTAAGACGTTAGTAACCAGTTCGAGGTTTTTGTTTTGTAATTTGCTTTTTGATCTAATTTATTTTTATTATCTAAATTATTGCGGAGTTATACGCTTTCTGTAAACCAAGTTGACCACGTGAAGGGTAATTACAAGACGGACAGGATTGTGCTATGAAAGTAATCTCTGAATCTGTTTGTAGTGATTAACTTTCTCTTGCATGCGTTTCAATGTTCTTTGTGTGTTGTTTTATGAATGCAGTGTTGTATCCAGTCTCCCAATCTTGACTCCATATTTTATGTGTTCCGTAATATTCCAATCTCACAGTCTCACAATCGTAAATAAGGCACCAGCTCAGTTATAACTCACGTATAATATGCTGAAATTTCAATGAACAATCTTTAAAATAAATTTGCAAATATAAACTGATTTCTTTCTTTTTATTTAAATTCTCCTTTTATATAGATATATTACCGGTTGTTGTATGACTGTAAAAGATTATAATCAATGATAGACTGATTGGTAATATGGTAAACTTAGACTAGTTACCTGCTGAAACAGTGGCCCAGTAAACGCACGGTTAACCTCCCAAGACAGCTCACAGTTTTAAACCGCTTTCATGGTCTAATTAGCACCCGATTTCAGCATACCAAATTCAAGTCACAATCTTACGCTATTCAGCAAAACAAATTAGAGTTACAATCTTTCAAGTTGCTGTTTTCGTTTCCACTACGGAATCTTTCTGCTGACCTGCTTCACTGCTTCCATCCTGCCTTGAGAATAAAATACGTGTCTCAAGTGTTTCTTTGCCCTTTCAGATGGACTAAAATCTTTACCACATTCCATTTATGTATGGCCAGGTTCAAGGATCTGATGGTGCATTCTGTCAATACGCATATTTTGCCTCAAGATGTACAAGCAGTATTTTAAAATATGGTCTATTTAAAAATGCATTAAATATTACTATTTTTCACACACGTGTCGCTGTCAGCCTCACCGACCCCTCCCCGTGCCCATGCCTCAGGAGAGCATAAAACGAAAGGGCTGAAAAACCATGAGCACCCTTCGCTGTTTTGGATCATATTCAAATTTCTTCGAATGGTTTTGAACGGTCCCTAGTGGTGCCACCATGTGTGCCAGAAGAAAAACTGCAGTCACACTGCACTCCAAAGGGGGCAGGGGCGCGATCACGTTCACCGGGGTTGTAGGCAGACGATGTCCTCAAAGAAGGGTTAAATTGACTGGGGGAGCCGCGCGGGATTAGTCCAGCGGTCTTAGGCGCTGCAGTCCTGGACTACGCGGCTGGTCCCGGCGGAGGTTCGAGTCCTCCCTCGGGCATGGGTGTGTGTGTTTGTCCTTAGCATAATTTAGGTTAACTAGTGCGTAAGCTTAGGGACTGAGGACCTTGTCAGTTAAGTCCCATAAGATTTCACACACATTGCAACATTTTTGACTGGAGGATGTCAGCAGTGTCAAGGTCGTCAAGAATGTTGTCCTTCTGCTCATCGCACTGCGAACTGTTGTTTTAGACCTCGAAACGTGCAGGAATCAACGCCCCAAGGAAAGGGGCGGTTTCGTCTACGATCTTTATGCCACCCCCTGAGGCCTGTTCGTGTCGATTCTGAGTGTCGGTTTGTCTGAAATGTTTTGCTCAACCACTCATAAGAAAATCACATGATTTCAATGCTGGGCGTCGTTTGTGTCTTCCATCTAAGTGGTGTCAAAAGAAGGGGTGAAGAAGGGGTGAAATGTAAGACGGGGTGTGATGACCGTCCCATCATGTGACACATCCACTGTGCCGTTGGACAGAATGGTGGTGAAATTGGATGCCAACGTGACATCATTAACCCACCTTACACCACACATGAACTTCTGAGGTCTGTTCCTTTTTCTTTCTTTCATATATAGACATCTTGCTGTTTGAAGCATTGTCAGTCCCGAGAGTGATGTCTCGGGGCACCACGCTTTTGTATCATTACATACGATGGACGTAGGCACGTTTGAAATTTGAATCAAACTTCTACGTCCTAATGGGAGACAATTACGGGATGTTGAAAAAGGACTTCTTTAATTGTGTTTCGCAATGTAGTTCTTATCTACAAAACGTAAATTGCTTCGTTCCGAGAAAGTCATCCGTGGTTACCTTTGATTGGTTGGCAAACTGTAGTACGTCTTCCTCGATTCTTCATGAAATGAATAAATGGTCGTTTCAAACAAGAAATACACTAACTGGATTACAGCAGCACTGTTATTAGTGGCTGTTATAACATCATAGAAAAGCTCACAGTTTCTTTAATGGAATCGTCTCAGTCTCGTTAAGAACAACTGAGGAGCTGCCTAAAAGGAAAAGTAGTGCCCCCGGTTTCGAGAGGAGACACTGATGACTGAGAGTTCGTGATGCTAATCGCACGACTCTTCGACATTGCCTTCCAATAAGGCATTAGGATATAAGATGAAGTATCGGTCGGCCGGCATCTCTCGACCGCCAGAGCCTCGTCGTGGAGTTCACAATACCTGACAATGCAAGTTATCGTCTCCACTATACCGGAAACTGAAATGATCACACTCGTATAGGTACAGCCTCGTACTAGTTCAAAGAGGTGCTCATGGTTATCTCGAAACGCAGCAGGTTAAGTGATACGAGAAAATTCTTCGTGGAGGACGCCGGCCGCGGTAGCCGAGCGATTCTAGGCACTTCAGTCCGGAAACGCGCAACTGCTACGGTCGCAGGTTCGAATACAGCCTCGGACATGGATGTGTGTGATGTCCTTAGGTTAGTTAGGTTTAAGTAGTCCTAAGTTCTAGGGGACTGATGACCTCGGTTGTTAAGTCCCATAGTGCTCAGAGCCATTTGAACCATTTTTTTTTCTTCGTGGACGGGCGCGACATTTGATAGTAGCGTCATGCTTGGTTGGTCGATTTGGGGAAGGGACCAAACAGCGAGGTTAATGGTCCCATCGAATTAAGGGAGAATGGGGAAGGAAGTCGGCCGTGCCCTTTCAAAGGAACCATTCCGGCATTTGTCTGAAGCGATTTAGGGAAATCACGGAAAACCTAAATCAGGACGGCTGGACGCAGGTTTGAACCGTCGTCCTCCCCTATGCGAGTCCTGTGTGCTAACCACTGCGCCACCTCACTCGGTTAGCGTCATGAAATTTATTGATGATAAGAAGGAGGAATGGACGTCAGTGATAACGAAGGAAAAGTTGAAACTTGCATGGCGAGTACTTTTTGGAGTACGTGAAAGCCGGAAATAATACGAATGGATTGGCATTTCGGATTTGGCTTCGTGGCATTCGCTTCAGAACTGTTCCAGAGATTCTCCAGGCAGTGGACCGCTCCATTCCCACCATCAACAGACCAGGGGCTCTGCTAACGGTATACTACGCCTCCCAAATCGCTGGCAACGGGTTCTACACAACGCTGGTGACTACTTTGAAGGACAGTAACAGGTGCAAACATGTAACTCTTTTGTATCGGCTGTGAATAAATAGTTGTCACTATTTAAGTTCAAAAATGGTCCAAATGGCCCTGAGCACTATGGGACTTAGCATCTGAGGTCATCAGGCCCCTAGAACTTAGAACTATTTAGAACATTTTTTCATGCAATGTTTTATAGACTTGCAAAACTAAACAATGATAGGGTTTGAATAGACAGAGAAATTGATGTTATTGTGTATTTAGGTACGAACAGTGGGTATACAGAATAGTTTATTCGTAATATAGGGAAAGCTGCTTTTGGTAAACAGGCGTCATGTCACGTTCCAATGGATGATAACAATATGTATGCTTCCATTCCATATTAAGGTCAATTTTGTGAGCGAATCGTTAGCGCTTCCAGAAAAGATAAAGTACATATTGGCTCCAGTACACGGAGGAAACTCAGTTCCGTCTTACGTACTTCAGTAGGTCAAGTGGTACATAAATTTTCTAAGCCAGACGCTTACAAAATTTCACGCGGATCATGTGATCGTATATCTGTGGGGCAGACTGATCTTGACTTTAAAACTATATTTAGAGAGTGTAATTCCATGAACGCTACTGCCCTTGAATGTCATTTAGTTGGCGAGAATCATTCCCTAGGACCAATTGAAAGTGCGACGTATATCTTGCACTTTGCGTCGAAAGTTATAGGCTTAGATATACTTGAGGAACCTGAAATTTACAAGCATCTTAGGAATAATCCACGTCCTGAACTGATCAAATCAACGCGAATCGTAAATGGTTCTTTAACATTTTTAGTGATTTACTGGATATACAATTCTAGTTTTCCTCTTCCTTGTATCACCATGTCAATTCCCTTGTGCACCTTCTTGTCAAGATGTTATTTTTAACTACCCCCTTCCCACCCCCAACCCCCAAACCCAATCCCCCTCACCTTTTATCGCATTATTTTTACTCTACATGTGTACTCACAACAAATTGCTCTGAGTACAATGAGACTTAACTTCATAGGTCATCAGTCCCCTAGAACTTAGAACTACTTAAACGTAACTAGCCTAAGGACATCACACACATCCATGCCCGAGGCAGGATTCGAACCTGCGACCGTAGCGGTCGACTGTTTAAGTTACAACCCTCATATATGCGACAGTTCCTTAGTGCACTCCCGAAATTACCTTTACATATCTCGATTTTGTTCCATTAAGAACGACGAGTAATATACTGCCTGCTAGGAAGTGCTGAATCCACTCACAAATCTGGTCTGATATTCGGTAAGCTCGTATTTTATTGACTGTAGTACAGTGCCGAACTGTACTGAAAACAATCCTGAAGTCTAAGAAAATGGCGTCAACTTAGCCTCCGTTGTCAACGGCACTCTGGATCTCATATCGATTTGAGTTTCGCAATATCTTGTTAGTGGCATGTACGTTGATTTTTATAGTTGAGATTTTCTGTCTCATAAATCGTTATAGTACCTGAACATAAAACGCGTTCCATAAATTTACGACAGATTGATGCCATCAGTTACACTGTGGATAAATGCTGTCAGGGTTGTAATGGTGAGCAAGGAGTACTGTTGAACAAAAATAGTGACTGATATTTAATTCCTGGTACATGTTCAGTGTTTGGCAGTGCTCCTTTTTAAGAATATCCGATCTCATTTCTCCTTCATCGACGTAATGGCGACGGTGCTTCCACCTGCCATTCTGGTTACGATCTGAATTAACCATATAGGAATTGTTAACACTGAGGACAAGTAACTATCAGCTTAAGGGGAGTAGGACGTCAAATGGGTCGACTTCGTGAAGGAGAGGCACCACAGGACATTTTAATTTGCAATGTCTATACTTTTGCAAATAAATTCATAAAGCTTTGTCAGCATGACCAGGAAGGATTCCGGATTCATACTCATAGCAGTGGAAGTTCAATAACACGAAAAAATAATATTATTTAAATGTGAAATTTCATGATTTTTTTCACTTACTATTGGCTGCATTTGTTGCTATAGGTACATTTTTCTTCATAAGTAAGAGAGATTCGTCGATGAATTTTGCACAGCTTACAAACCATACTTACAGGTGTATAAAACTCTAGAATTTATTTAATCTATGGAAAAATGAATGGACTGTTACGTTTTAAACTTCGTGTTTAGAGAAAACTCGAATTTTATAGTTAATTATCTCAATTTTTACCACAGTTTTTAACAGATTTGGGAAATTCTAGAGTTTCATACACCTGTGAGTATGGTTTGTATGCTGTGCAAAATTCATTGAAGAATATCTCTTTCTTATGAAGAAAAGTGTATCTACAGCAACAAATGCAGCCAATACCAAGTGAAAAAATGATGAAATTTCACATGTAAAAAAAAATTGTTTTGTCATGTTTTTGAACTTCCTCTGCTATGAGTGTGAATTCTGAATCCTTCCTGGTCATGCTAACAAAGTTTTATGAATTTATTTGTAAAAGTATAGACAGTGTAAATTAAAATGTCCTGTGGTGCCTCTCCTGCTCCAAGTCGGCCCGTTTCACGTCCTGCCCCCCTTAATCAGAGTGGCCAAATTGGAAGCGGATGCTAGGTTTTCCGCCAAGTAAAGCCGCACGAGCGGTGCAGGTAGAGTGTGGAGGCTGTTAGGCGTAAGACCAGTACGGGGAAAGCGCGGGTGTCGTTGGCGCCGACTTGCGACACTGGCCGGTGCGAGGGACGGTCAAGATCAGCGGGAAACACGAGGCGAGGCGAGGCGAGGTGCAGACAGCCCGATTGCCAAACGCGCCGCAGGCTGCCGTGAATGGCGGGCGCGCTCAGCGCGAAACCCAAACCAGCGGCCTGCGGTAACCTTAGTCGCCACTGCCGGCAGCCTGGGTTCGGTTCCCGTCCGAACAGGCCTGTCGAGCTTTTCTGTCGTTTCTCTAATGAATTCGTGCTGAATGGTTACTTAGAAGAGGTCACCCTCGTTTTCTCATAGGTCTGTCGAGCTCAGTGAGATGTGTGACTGCTACTAGAAACCGGTTAATCCATCAGATATTAGGAAACCAGCAGGCTTTACAGTTCCAGCCAAAAAAATATGTGACACGATTCCTGAGAGAAGTTACGGAACATATAACATCCTATGGACATAGACTTATGAGGCAAAACACTACGACCACTTCCACTCCGCTCCCACTCAGATGGAATGCCACCTGGTGGCGCTGCGGGCTCGTAATGCGGTAAGGAGTACCCCAGGGTAGTGTGGTAGGTCCGCTGTTGTTTTCTATCTACATAAAAGATCTTTTGGATAGGGTGGATAGCAATGTGCGACTGTTTGCTCATGAAGCTGTGGTGTACGGGAAGGTGTCGTCGTTGAGTGACTGTAGGAGGATACAAGATGACTTGGACAGGATTTGTGATTGGTATAAAGAATGGCAGCTAACTCTAAATATAGACAAATGTAAATTAATGCAGATGAATAGGAAAAAGATTCCCGTAATGTTGGAATACTCCATTAGTAGTGCAGCGCTTGACACAGTCACGTCGATTAAATATTTGGGCGTAACATTGCAGAGCGATATGAAGTGGGACAAGCATGTAATGGCAGTTGTGGGGAAGGCGGATAGTCGTCTTCGGTTCGTTGGTAGAATTTTGGGAAAATGTGGTTCATCTGTAAAGGAAACCGCTTATAAAACACTAATACGACCTATTCTTGAGTACTGCTCGAGCGTTTGGGATCCCTATCAGGTCGGATTGAGGGAGGACTTAGAAGCAGTTCAGAGGCGGGCTGCTAGATTTGTTACTAGTAGGTTTGATCATCACGCGAGTGTTACGGAAATGCTTCAGGAGCTCGGGCGGGAGTCTCTAGAGGAAAGGAAGCGTTCTTTTCGTGAATCGCTACTGAGGAAATTTAGAGAACCAGCATTTGAGGCTGACTGCAGTACAATTTTACTGCCGCCAACTTACATTTCACGGAAAGACCACAAAGATAAGATAAGAGAGATTAGGGCTCGTGCAGAGGCATATAGGCAATCATTTTTCCCTCGTCCTGTTTGGGAGTGGAAAAAGGGAGAGAAGATGCTAGTTGTGGTACGATGTACCCTCCGCCACGCACCGTATGGTGGATTGCGGAGTATGTATGTAGATGTAGATGTAGAAGGAAAATAAGTAGCGGAACTAAGTACATACGCTAATGCGTTAATGCAGAATGGATTTACGCTGAAAAAAAAAATTAGTTCCATTTTGGCCACGAGGTGTAAACCTGGCGTTATACAGCATCCCGTCGATATCTCCGGTGCTGATATTGAACAAACTGTGTAAGTGGCGGTTAATAATAAAATCAACAATATGTCTTCCGCACTTGTTCGACCTTCTCTGCTCAGGACCCGTTCCTTTTCCATTACGTACGGAAATATTTCTATACGTCTCATATGCATTCACAGAGGCATATTTGCAAGTGGTGGCCAAAACTGGAACTCGGTTCGAGTCCTGCCTCCGGCATGGGTGTGTGTGTTGTCCTTAGCTTAAGGGTAGCGTTCTCGCTTCCCACGCCCGGGTTCCCGGGTTCGATTCCCGGCGGGGTCAGGGATTTTCTCTGCCTCGTGATGGCTGGGTGTTGTGTGCTGTCCTTAGGTTAGTTAGGTTTAAGTAGTTCTAAGTTCTAGGGGACTTATAACCACAGCAGTTGAGTCCCATAGTGCTCAGAGCCATTTGAACCATTTGAACCTTAGCTTAAGTTAATAAAATTTGTGTGTAAGCCTATGGATGACCTCAGCAGTTTGGTCCCATAGTCCTTACCATGAAATTTCCATATTGTAAATCGGTTCCGCATTGAGGCATTAGAATATCTACCAAGTTTCGCCGCCGTAAGATAATTACAGCCCACACTGGACCCTTAATTATAACCAGCCAGTATGTAAGCGAAGTAGAGGGAAATGGGGACCCCCTCTGGTGACGGGATGGCTCACAAGTTGGGACATTCACTGACATAAGCGACTTTGACAAACGTCAGTTTTTTGTGACCCAGCACCTAACAATGAACATCTCGTAAACGGTGAAAATGCTCTTCTCTTTGTATGCTGGCGTCGTGAGAATCCAGGAAAATGGTTGATGGACTCTGAAACTGAGTAGACGACAACATGTTGGTTGCTGACGCTTCATCACGGAACGTGGAGGTTGGAGGCCTGTAACGACATTACCAATTAGCAGAGCAGTGGGCACAGAACCACCGAGGTTGGATAGCGGATCAATAGAAAAGTGTCGTCAAGTCGGAGAAATCGCGTTTCTTGTTATATCTGATCGATGACAGCGACGTGATACGCCGTCATTCATGCTTGATGTCTTCGTCAACAGCGATGGCATTTCCCGGTAGGAAAACTGCTCTTGTTACGAAGCCAGAACCGTGCCACAGTGATTTGTGAAGCATGATAGTGAGTTCGTGTTGATGTCTTGCCGCCGGCCGCTGTGGTAGAGCGGTTCTAGGCGCTTCAGTCGGGAACCGTGCTGCTGCTGCGGTCGCAGGTTCGTATCCTGCCTCGGGCATGGAAGTGTGTGATGTCCTTAGGCTAGTTAGGTTTAAGTAATTCTAAATCTAGGGGACTGACGACCTCAGAGGTTAAGTCCCATAGTGCTTAGAGCCATTTGAACCATTTTTGATATCTTGCCACCAAATTCGTATGATAAATCCAATGGAACTCATCTGGGTAGCTAACGGGCGCCAGTTTCCCACTCACAAACCACTGGCCCGTAATTATCGGGAGTTACGTGACCTATGAGTAGACATTTGGTGCCAAATGTATCCGGAAATCAACCAAAGACTTCCCATATCCATATCATTTAGAATTGCTTCCATTCTGCGTTCTGAAGGTTGCCCAAACTGCTATGAAGCAGATGGTCGTAATGTTTTGGCTACTCATTATATGTCCAGAAGTGCATGGTTACCTTGGCAAAGGCCACTTCATCCATTTCATGCTACACCCAGTACGGGAGGCTCCCATAAAATTTTAATTACCACATCGAAAACATTAAGCTGCCACGATGAAAGTCAGTGAATGTGTTGGTTCTTCTCCACGTATTCACCTTTCTATACGATACATATTTTTCGTAACTGTGGCTGACTTGGCGGAGACATTGGTTGTTCCACCTCGAAAATTACCTCATCGTCATTCTGGAAATGCCTGCCACGCAATAGTTTCTTTATCCGAGGATAGAGGAAGAAGTCACTGGGTGGCATGTCAGGAGAATACGGACTGAAACAAAATTTGATAGCCGATGAAGCAGTGGGTGTGGCAGTGTCCTGTAGCAGGATGAGCTGGAGCGTTGCCGTGGACCAAAAACAGCCCCTAGGACAGCTTCTCACTATGCTTCATCTTTACACCCTCTTGTGACCTCGTCACCAGATTTCGTTAGTATGCTCCGGCAACGGTTTGCCTCTCACAAGCATAATGCGTTTGCACCGCACTTGGCAATACCATAAAACGCTCAACGTCGGTTTTCCCGATAGTGATGCAATAATTCCGTGTGGTTCAACGGCCTGGTGCAAGCCTGTCGACAGGTCGTCACTTTGGCGACTTGCGTGTCCCTAACCCACAACAGTAATTCTACCGGGGAAAAGGGACCTACAGTCTGAAGTGGAATCCGAGCGACGTGTTGTTCGTGGTGAATCTTCCCATCATCGAGACGTGAAGCGTGCTTCGTCACCAGATCACCGAGGCGGTAATGAATCCTCATGTTTCCGTTCTTTCTTTGATCCTTCGTGTCGGGATCACAGTGGTACATCAAACAACTGTCTGTGGTGATTAGAGGCTGAAGAAATGGCCTGGATTGGCCTGACACAGCTGCAACACTTCCGCTGCTGCCTCGGTTTGGCGGTCTTCTTGAATGGCTGTGAGCAGCTGCAAAACTCAGAGGCCCGAGTTTCAACAGTAAACTCTCCGTGATGCACAACACCCTTCTTGTAGCATCTGCCACTGGTGTTTGTGGAGAACATTTTGTTCAAAATATTTTACAAGGTGTTGAACAACTGATTCTTCACTGGTTTCCACTTTGCCCACTATCGTAGCGATTGAGGTTCACCAGTGGTAGAGCGCCAGGGCCTCCACTTCTCTTGCAATACCCAGTTCTTAAAAAACTGATGTTCTCCTTTTTTTCTTCGTCATTCAGACATTTTGGGCCTGAATGGAAGCGTCTGCGCCATGTAACCACTGTGTCATATGGTGCTGCACTGTTGCTGTACACTTCCACCAACTCTGCATGGCGGATTTACCACTATGGCTGGCGAGCCAGACAGCCTGGATGTGGTTTTCAGACGATTTCCCATATCCCAGTAGGTACATAAATAACTTGCTGGTACCCACGTTCTCACATGTGAACATGAGATTTACTCTAGACGCAGACAGATGGGGCACACAGATTCCGTCCGGGGGTGTGGGTGTGGGGGGGAGGGGTGGGAGGGTGAATAGGAGACTATAAGAGACTGATGACTACAAATGTTTTGTCTCTCAAAATCCATAATCATCAACACCATCATCATTTCAGCATGCACTGTCATCAGACTTAAAGGTATCTCAGATCTTCATTATTCAATATGGTGTGATCCATGTGACAACTATACTTCAGGGAACGATGACCATTGTAGTCTGGTCCCTTCAACCCCCCTCAAACCAGCCAACCAATAACTATACTTAATATATAATGGAAAATTTGTTGTTACAGCACTGTCCACACTAAGTATATCCTAAACATAAGTACGTGGCTTCTGAAAATAGGCAAAGACTGAAATTAGTCGACCATAAAATAAACAGCAAATTTGGTGTTAAATATTCAAAATATTTTTTGGTTGGTTCAAATGGCTCTAAGCACTATGGGACTTAACATCTGAGGTCATCAGTCCCCTAGACTTAGAACTACTTAAACCTAAGGACATCACACCCATACATGCCCGAGGCAGGATTCGAACCTGCGACCGTAGCAGCAGCGCGATTCCGGACTGAAGCGCCTAGAACCGCTCGGCCACACTTGCCAAAATGTTTCTTCTTCAATATTTTTCACCTGCAGGATGCGAAGTACTGAAAACGTTTACAAAACTTTACTACTACCTCGCGTACAATGATAATGTACACTTATTATAAAGCCAGGAGGTTTAACTAAAGATAGCAAGAAAATGTGTGGGACAATCCCTGATGGAGGATAAGGAAAAAATAGAATCTAACGGACACGCGTGATTTTCTTGCCAGAGGCCACGTCATTCACACCGTGCTGCATCTTGTACAGGACACTTTTGTGGACAAAGCAGTATCTTTCCCTGAAATAGGTCGAAAATGGGCAGAAGCAATATCACATGGGAACCATTAGAATCCTCCGTGCCACCAAATGCGGTTACTTACACAATTCACGATTTAACCTGCCCCTTGTATAGAATGAGGCAGATAACGGTGCAATATAAATCCTCAGTTGCTTCCTACTGCATTGATGACGTTAAACTTATGACAGGTTTAGAAAAGAAAGGAAATAATTTAACATTAAAATCATTCAACTCTCCCCTTCTTTCTCCCTCTCTCTCTCTCTCTCTCGATGGGGAAAAACAGTCTGGTTATAGGATCAAGGAACGTCGAATCGGGGAAATATTTCAAACAACCGTAATTCGGAAACGCATACTTGTGGAGCTACGTGCATTACAATTACAGCTAATGGGCGACGAACACGCGAAAGTGTATGAATTTAAGCTAAGTTGCCCAGCTAACACCTGTTGTACTAAATAGCGCAGTCACAAATTAACGTAGCTGAACAAAACATTCCCATCTGATGAATCAAAGATAGACTTAATAAATGGTTCAAATGGCTCTGAGCACTATGGGACTTAACTTTTTGGACTGCTACGGTCGCAGGTTCGAATCCTGCCTCGGGCATGGATGTGTG
The DNA here is from genome assembly GCF_023898315.1 of Schistocerca nitens. Lineage (NCBI taxonomy): Eukaryota > Metazoa > Arthropoda > Insecta > Orthoptera > Acrididae > Schistocerca > Schistocerca nitens. The sequence goes on along the minus strand of NC_064616.1, from coordinate 253,053,652 downwards.
TGATGTCCTAGGTTAGTTAGGTTTAAGTAGTTCTAAGTTCTAGGAGACTGATGACCTAAGATGTTGAGTCCCATAGTGCTCAGAGCCATTTGAACCATTTTTGAACTTAACTTCTAAGGTCATCAGTCCCCTAGAACTTAGAACTACTTAAACCTAACTAACCTAAGGACATCACACACATCCATGCCCGAAGCAGGATTCGGACCTGCGACCGTAGCGGTCGCGCGGTTCCAGACTGTAGCGCCTAGAACCGCTCGGCCACCCTGGCCGGCTAGACTTAAGAATTTAAACTCCTATCCAAGGGTAATTACCTCAGATGTGCATTTTCGTTAACGTTTACTGAGTAACGCTTGATTATTAAATCTACTATGCTAAAAGTATTGCAGTGCCATTACTTTGTTATGATAATAAGCTTACTACTGTAGGGACAAAACCACACTGCAAGACAAAACCAGATACATTCGCTTACCGGACAAACTTCTTCGCGATCGCCGCTGACTGGCTGCCGTTTTAGGGCAGTGGTTCCCAACCAGGGGTAATGAAATTTTCTGAGCGGTAAAAAGTAAACGATTTAATTGTGTTTCACTCACAAAACTAAATTACTTTCAAAAGATCATTACTATTATAACAATTTTGTACGAATCTAATACTTATTATAAAAGTTATTAATAATTAATTTTCTCAATTAGTAGCAATAATTCGGTAGAGGTTATAGGTCCCTCACATAACCCACCCACTACACACATTTGTTGCGCTTTGTCCCGTACATCGCTGATGATAAAATTGAGACACATATGTAACAAATGCTAAATATATCAAGGAAAAATTTTCTCCAAGTTGTAGATAGTACCTGCATTAGTCCAGAAATTGCTTCATTACTCGCTTAGAAACAGATAAATGAATTAATTGAGAGCACGGCACAGCAGTAACTACATAAGGGCTACAGTATGCAGTACACAGTTTTATTATTATTATTACAGTGATGGGCACAAAGCATTAATAGCCTGAAGTCGTCCAATTTCTGCCAGTTCATATGTAAGGAGTGCAGGAATGAAGCGATTTACGAACAGTAAGTACAGTGCACACAACTGAACTTGTTTCATTTTAAATGGGGTTGCAGTGTGCAGGTCAAGCAAGCGCCGCAATGGAGAGAAGTAATGCAGGGAATGTATGTTTTGCAAAACTTTTTACCCTCGCTGTGAATAGTTAGTTTTCGAGAAGGAATTGTGGGTAGCACTTGCAGTGCACCACGAATTCTTTCATCATTCATTCTAACACACCCACCCACCCACCCACACACACACACACACACACACACACACACACACACCACCCACACACATGCACACACGAACACAAACAAACTAACTATATATCATTCATCTCCCGTCATTTCAACAATAAAAGTGGTCCAAGAAAAGTCTCTCATTCTACAGTTTAGTTAGGTGCTAAAGTTGGTGATAATGAGAGGGAGGAGGGGGAGGGACGGGGGTACTAGCTAACGTCTGACTGTACTCAGGCCTAATGGTCTAAGAAAGGTTGGGAACTGCTGTTTCTGGGCTATGGCTCCACAACGGTACATATCTGACCTATGGTCATACGGAAAATTTTGATCGTTTCGAAGTCCCCTACACGTCTCTGAACTTATTACCAGGTTGTTTCTCTCCACCCTGCATAAGCGCACTGGACAAAGCGTTAGTCACCTCCGCTTGAAAGAGTACAGTGGTCTATTTGCGGAGCTGTCGATGTTGTAGAACTAACATCAAGCGACCATGTGGCCCTCCATTGCTACGGAAGTCATGACAGTGAAATGGTGTTGAGTGTACAAAACAGTCATATGGAAAAAGTGCTGGAACATGGGTCAACGTGACGTGATGACAGAAAAAAATTATTGTGTCTGTATACGCTCGTTTTGTCCATATATCAGCGCGGACTGTCCACCGTGTCTACCACTGTCAGTTATGTAACACAGCATAAGAACAGTGTCGTAAAGCCTGCCGCGGTGGTCTCGCGGTTCTAGGCGCGCAGTCCGGAACCGCGCGACTGCTACGGTCGCAGGTTCGAATCCTGCCTCGGACATGGGTGTGTGTGATGTCCTTAGGTTAGTTAGGTTTAAGTAGTTCTAAGTTCTAGGGGACTTATGACCTAAGATGTTGAGTCCCATAGTGCTCAGAGCCATTTGAGCCAAGTGTCGTAAAAACACCATAAGCGACATGAACCGGAGACTGTCATGCCTTGTCAATGACAATCGGTCTCAAATCTCACAGAAATTGCTATGGTCACCGAATGCAGGTTCATCTCAACCCGTTTCCAGCGAACATTCCGAAGGGAAGCGGATGCAGTGGACATAAACGGTCGGACACTTCGCATAATCCGCACGTGTTTAATGAATCGAACAACACAGCAACAGGCCAGTATGTTATTGGAGGCGAGTTGTGTGACAAGTAGCGAATTTGCCCCTTTTGAAATGAAAAAAAGCGTAGAATGCAGTGACGACCCAAAGAGGTGTCTACCCTCAGTGTGTGTTCACGCCGAAAGTCATTCTGTGACGTTTTGGGGACTTTTCCGTACCATGAGTTGTGCCCACTCATTCAGTACAACGTGAACATGAATCAGGAAGTTTATTTCCACGTTCTCCGTCACCAGGTGTTTCCGTTGCTGCTACATCTTCATGAACGTGCTGTAGACACTCCCGCCTTTCAAAATTTCAACGGACGTGCTCATAGGGCTGCACACACACGCTCCTACTTTGACGAACACTTAGACACGCTATCGCACTTCAGTTTCGTACGCAGCTCGTGGTCGTGCGGTAGCGTTCTCGCTTCCCACGCCCGGGTTCCCGGGTTCGATTCCCGGCGGGGTCAGGGATTTTTCTCTGCCTCGTGATGACTGGGTGTTGTGTGATGTCCTTAGGTTAGTTAGGTTTAAGTAGTTCTAAGTTCTAGGGGACTGATGACCATAGATGTTAAGTCCCATAGTTCTCAGAGTCATTTGAATCCGAAAATTACCTCGAGCAATTAAACAGAGAACCGACTCGTGGAGATAACATCTTGGACCTACTGATAACAAACAGACCCGAACTTTTCGACTCTGTATGTGCAGAACAGGGAATCAGTGATCATAAGGCCGTTGCAGCATCCCTGAATATGGAAGTTAATAGGAATATAAAAAAAAGGGAGGAAGGTTTATCTGTTTAGCAAGAGTAATAGAAGGCAGATTTCAGACTACCTAACACATCAAAACGAAAATTTCTATTCCGACACTGACAATGTTGAGTGTTTATGGAAAAAGTTCAAGACAATCGTAAAATGCGTTTTAGACAGGTACGTGCCGAGTAAAACAGTGAGGGACGGGAAAAACCCACCGTGGTACAACAACAAAGTTAGGAAACTACTGCGAAAGCAAAGCGAGCTTCACTCCAAGTTTAAACGCAGCCAAAACCTCTCAGACAAACAGAAGCTAAACGATGTCGAAGTTAGCGTAAGGAGGGCTATGCGTGAAGCATTCAGTGAATTCGAAAGTAAAATTCTATGTACCGACTTGACAGAAAATCCTAGGAAGTTCTGGTCTTACGTTAAATCAGTAAGTGGCTCGAAACAGCATATCCAGACACTCCGGGATGATGATGGCATTGAAACAGAGGATGACACGCGTAAAGCTGAAATACTAAACACCTTTTTCCAAAGCTGTTTCACAGAGGAAGACCGCACTGCAGTTCCTTCTCTAAATCCTCGCACAAACGAAAAAATGGCTGACATCGAAATAAGTGTCCAAGGAATAGAAAAGCAACTGGAATCACTCAACAGAGGAAAGTCCACTGAACCTGACGGGATACCAATTCGATTCTACACAGAGTACGCGAAAGAACTTGCCCCCCTTCTAACAGCCGTGTACCGCAAGTCTCTAGAGGAACGGAGGGTTCCAAATGATTGGAAAAGAGCACAGGTAGTCCCAGTCTTCAAGAAGGGTCGTCGAGCAGATGCACAAAACTATAGACCTATATCTCTGACATCGATCTGTTGTAGAATTTTAGAACATGTTTTTTGCTCGAGTATCATGTCGTTTTTGGAAACCCAGAATCTACTATGTAGGAATCAACATGGATTCCGGAAACAGCGATCGTGTGAGACCCAACTCGCTTTATTTGTTCATGAGACCCAGAAAATATTAGATACAGGCTCCCAGGTAGATGCTATTTTTCTTGACTTCCGAAAGGCGTTCGATACAGTTCCGCACTGTCGCCTGATAAACAAAGTAAGAGCCTACGGAATATCAGACCAGCTGTGTGGCTGGATTGAAGAGTTTTTAGCAAACAGAACACAGCATGTTGTTATCAATGGAGAGACGTCTACAGACGTTAAGGTAACCTCTGGCGTGCCACAGGGGAGTGTTATGGGACCATTGCTTTTCACAATATATATAAATGACCTGGTAGATAGTGTCGGAAGTTCCATGCGGCTTTTCGCGGATGATGCTGTAGTATACAGAGAAGTTGCAGCATTAGAAAATTGTAGCGAAATGCAGGAAGATCTGCAGCGGATAGGCACTTGGTGCAGGGAGTGGCAACTGTCCCTTAACATAGACAAATGTAATGTATTGTGATTACATAGAAAGAAGGATCCGTTATTGTATGATTATATGATAGCGGAACAAACACTGGTAGCAGTTACTTCTGTAAAATATCTGGGAGTATGCGTGCGGAACGATTTGAAGTGTAATGATCATATAAAATTAATTGTTGGTAAGGCGGGTACCAGGTTGAGATTCATTGGGAGAGTGCTTAGAAAATGTAGTCCATCAACAAAGGAGGTGGCTTACAAAACACTCGTTCAACCTATACTTGAGTATTGCTCATCAGTGTGGGATCCGTACCAGATCGGGTTGACGGAGGAGATAGAGAAGATCCAAAGAAGAGCGGCGCGTTTCGTCACAGGGTTATTTGGTAACCGTGATAGCGTTACGGAGATGTTTGATAAACTCAAGTGGCAGACTCTGCAAGAGAGGCGCTCTGCATCGCGGTGTAGCTTGCTCGCCAGGTTTCGAGAGGGTGCGTTTCTGGATGAGGTATCGAATATATTGCTTCCCCCTACTTATACCTCCCGAGGAGATCACGAATGAAAAATTAGAGAGATTAGAGCGCGCACGGAGGCTTTCAGACAGTCGTTCTTCCCGCGAACCATACGCGACTGGAACAGGAAAGGGAGGTAATGACAGTGGCACGTAAAGTGCCCTCCGCCACAAACCGTTGGGTGGCTTGCGGAGTATAAATGTAGATGTAGATGTAGATTTTGCACTTCAGTTGGTCCGGCAAATCACCTGATCTTAATCTTACGGAAAATGTCTGGGACACTCTAAAATAGTGTGTGAAACATAGAAATAAACATCCCCGCAACTTTGTAGCCCTAAGAAATCTGATCATTAATGAGTAACTTGGCTGCGTCATACCTGAAAAAACACGCACTCTCTCTCAACTGAAGTCATCATCAAGGCTAGAGGTGGTGCTGGGGTGATGGCTCGTGGGGTTGCTATGTATGTGTTTTAGGTTAATATAAATCGAAGCCTTTCAAGTAAATGGTCCCTATTTAGCCATATTTTGGCCGAAAATAAATATTTCCTGAAAAGCTGTTGATACATTTAACCCTTGCTTGATTAAAATGAAATTTGTACACATTTTTGAAATTTTAAGACAATAATAATATCATTTTGGCATCATTATTAGATTTCACTACCATAATATTTTTTAAGTTCTCATTTTTTCCCAATAGGTACAAATGGTTCAAATGACTGTAAGCACTATGGGGCTTAACATCTGAGGTAATCAGTCCCCTAGACTTAGAACTACTTAAACCTAACTAATCTAAGAACAGCACACACATCCATGCCCGAGGCAGGATTCGAACCTGCGACCGTAGCAGCAGTGCGGTTATGGACTGAAGAGCCTAGAACCGCTCGGCCACAGCGGCCGACTTTCTAGTAGGAATCAATGGGGTTTACCATTTTCTGTTGACGGAGATGTTGTGTAATTTTCTAATTTAGACACAAACATACTTTTATAGTCACTAATATAACTCACAAGCTACGTATGCGCGTAACAATTTATATGAATACTGCCAGTGTGTACAAAAATTTTCTTCTTCTTCTGCTTTTACGGCATCACTGGACCAATGCATTTAATAACTTTATAGTCATCTTGTTCAGTAGGTTTCCTTCCCGAACTGTCCAGTATCTTTTTATTGGTTCTGATCTTTTTGGTTGTCCCTCATTTGTGAATATCCTTTTTATTGCTTTTTGTTTGTCTATTTTTGGTTTAAGTGTTATTTTTATGTTTTTAGTTTCTTTAAAGTTTCTTTTTTGTTTCGTGAATTGTCCGTGGTTAATTCTAGCTCTTTCATAATCTTGTTGCTTCATGTTCCAAAGTTTCTCTGCAATTTTTCTTGGTAATCTCATTTCTAGTGTCATCATAATGTGACCAAAAAAAAGACATCTTTTTCCGCATAGTGTCTGTAGTGGGCTCCAGATCGCTATACACCACTTCATTTGGCACTATCCGCCATTGCTCATATTTTTGATATTTCTTATTTATGCATATTCTAGCTATTCTTCTCTCTACTTATAGGATTTTTGGAGATTCATTATATTTCAGTTTTCATTTAAAGTTATAAATTCACGACCTACAGAACCTTATATGCAATAAAACCATGAAAGCACAGTGTGGCAAATAATAGTAAATCACAAGCAGAGCAAACAACTTTTGTTCTCTTTCATTTTTGTGTTACTGTATCTGAATCATCTCTAGTGTGACTGTTTTTTGCAATACGTTTGCCTACGTTCACTACCCGGACATCATGTGACGCACAAGAAACTCCTCTCTTTGCATTGAACTCCTAGTCTCTCTGAATGAAAACTCAGCAATCAGTTGTCTTGCTAATCTGAGACGAAAGGGAAACTAAGCTATCTGTTGCCATTCTGTCTGATGGAATACGTACGAGCTGACGGTAGTCAAACCACCAACAAAAAATCTGTCTGCCGATCATGAATCTTTCTCGAAGCTGATTGAACCTGTCGACTCCACCCACTGTGTATTTGTAATAGCACACAAAGTCAGGACAAGACACAATTATCTTAAAGCCATATTTCGTTTTACTTCCAATAAAGACAACGTGCTCTGCCTGGTTAAAAATAGAAAGCAGATAAATTGCTCTGTTGTCGTGTCACTTCACCGAAGCAACACTATACCTCACCGCAAACTGACAGTCTTTTTTATTTTCTGACATTTCTGGTAACCCTTTCCGGTCTCCTCTTAAATACCACAGCTATAAAGTCCATTTTTTCTCAGTCCTTTCCTCACATATGTTTCACTAATTTCATTCGGCGCACAAAATAATACAATCGCTGGAATGTACGTTTGACAGTGGATTTGTAATAAAAAATGATCATAAAGTAGTAGCAAGAAGAACTGCTTACTTCAAAAATATCTGGGAAGCGTAAACCGATGAAAACCGGCGGACGACAGAAAACAGTGAGGTTACAGCGGCCATTTGTTCATGCAAGTCAACATGAGCAGTCATACATCCTCTGTTGTCTATGCAGTGCTGTTCAGAATTTCTCTCAAGTTTAGTACAGATGACAACACCACGCAGAAGTGGTTAATATGTGCCCCAACACTCAATTCGTTGCTCAAAGTTAAAGCGATGTATATGGCCCATACTCACGAAACGGTTGAAATGTTATTGAAATAATATCCCAAATAGCTATGGAAAATGGAAACGGCTAACTAAAAATTATTTTACCCCAATTTCCCATTCCGCTAGCGAAATATGCAAAGGATGTTAGTAGAACGTTTTGCGTCATAAATACGAGTAACAGCGCTACCTGGGACGGATAAATCTTCAGTAAAGAGTAAGGACAATAGTAATCTTAACACACGATAATGATGCAAGCCACAGATAAATTTAGTATCTGTCAATATTTTTTTTGTCCGCCCCCAGTAGCTGAGTGGTCAGCGCGACAGAATGGCGACCCTAAGGGCCCGGGCTCGATTCCCGCAAATTTTCTCCCCTCAGGGACTGGGTGTTGTGTTGTCCTAACCATCATCATTTCATCCCCATCGACGCGCAAGTCACCGAAGTGGCGTCAAATCGAAAGACTTGCACCTGGCGAACGGTCTACCCAACGGGAGGCCCTAGTCACACGACATTATTATTATTATTAATGATTTTTTGATGTGTTTATTGCCAACTGATGTCTTCCCCCATCATACTCAACCATCCGGTTATATGTCACACATGAAGATACCCTATACATGGTGTAACGGAGATACGTACATTTGTCACTCTTTGCTTGCAGATTCCTCAAACCAAAACAAGCAAACAAGTCTATATAATAATGTGTTCAAAAATCCTTCATTTAATTAACAATGAAAGTTTACATGCACTGCTTATTGAGGCAAAATATGCCCCGTGAAATTAATATAATTCACTGACAGAGATGGGAAATTCTACACCACGACCACCTTGACTGAGCGCTACCAATTTGAAACTCTAGTCTTACATATGAGTGGGATATACTGATTAAAATTACATACTTGAGCGAGACATTTTCATTACAGAAAGGATTCATTCTTACAGATGAAGAATGATGTGTGTATATGATGGCCATTCGTGTAACTTTTCGAGTGGATGTCGCAACGTAATATACCCAGAGGACGTGTACGTGTAGATTACCCCCATAATTCGGACTTTGAGAAAGGTCGAGTCATAGTCAGTTGGTACATGGGAGAATTCCACCGACACAAGCAATGACTGCAGAATGAGTGGTGATGACATGGATGCAGGAAAACACTGTGGCAAGAAGAATAGTCCAGAAGCATCACGAGAAGATCCTATGGTTGTTTGAATGATCCCAACAGATGCCAACAGTTGAAACTCCGGCTGAGGTTACAGGTAGTGTGTCACCACGAACAATTTCGAACAGAGTACTGGAAGCTGGGTTGATATCTCGAGTTGGCATGTGTTATGTTATCTAGCGCCGATATCATACCACAGACATCAGAGACTTCCGTGGTGTATATCCCGAGTGAATGGGAAATAGAGTGGCATTTTGTGGTGTTAAGCGATTAGTCTCGTTTCCACTTGTGGTGATCATATCGACGCCAATTTATTCGTAGACGACCTAGTGAAATATCACAGGAGGCAGAAATTCTCGAGACACATTCTTCTGAAACTACTGGAATCATGGTGTGGCGAGCTGTTGGATATGCACTACTGACCATTAAAATTGCTACACCACGAAGTTGACGTGCTACAGACGCGAAATTTAACCGACGGGAAGAAGATGCTGTGATATTCAAATGATTAGCTTTTCAGAGCATTCACACAAGGTTGGCGCCGATGGCGACACCTACAATGCGCTGACGTGAGGAAAGTTTCCAACCGATTTCTCATACACTAACAGCAGATCCAATGACTGTTAGCAGAATATGGAATCAGTGGCTTCAGGAGGGTAATACGGAACGCCGTGCTGGATCCCAACGGCCTCGTACCACTGGCAGTCGAGATGACACGCATCTTATCCGCATGGCTGTAACGGATCGTGCAGCCACGTCTCGATCCCTGAGTCAACAGATGGGGATGTTTGCAAGAGAACAACCATCTGCACGAACAGTTCGACGACGTTTGCAGCAGCATGGAGACCATCGCTGCAGTTACCCTTGACGCTGCATCACAGACAGGAGAGCGTGCGATGGTGTACTCAACGACGAACCTGGGTGCACGAATGGTTAAACGTTATTTTTTCGGATGAATCCAGGTTCTGTTTACAGCATCATGATGGTCGCATCCGTGTTTGGCGACATCGCGGTGAACACACATTGGAAGAGTGTATTCGTCATCGCCATACTGGCGTATCACCCGGCGTGATGGTATGGGATGCCATTGGTTACACGTCTCGGTCACCTCTTGTTCGCACTGACGGCACTTTGAACAGTGGATGTTACATTTCAGATGTGTTACGACCCGTGGCTATACCCTTCGTTCGATCCCTGCGAAACCCTACATTTCAGCAGGATAATGCACGACCGCATGTTGCAGGTCCTGTACGGGCCTTTCTGAATACAGAAAATGTTGGACTGCTGCCCTGGCCAGCACATTCTACAGATCTCTCACCCATTGAAAACGTCTGGTCAATGGTGGGCGAGCTTCTGGCTCGTCACAATACGCCAGTCACTACTCTTGATGAACTGTGGTCTCGTGTTGAAGCTGCATGGGCAGATGTATCTGTACACGCCATCCAAGCTCTGTTTGACTCAATGGCCGGGCGTATCAAGGCCGTTATTACGGCCAGAGGTGGTTCCTGATTTCTCAGGATCTATGCACCCAGATTGTTTGAAAATGTAATCACAGTTCTAGTATAATATATTTGTCCAATGAATACCCGTTTATCATCTGCATTTCTTCTTGGTGTAGCAATTTTAGTGGCCAGTAGTGTAGGTACAAGGCTTGACGGCTGTACCAAAAGACGTTTATATACGTAAGACAGCAACCTTTACTGTATAGTCGCTTTGCTACGAAAGGATCCGTAACTCATAAACGATGGATCGTGATAGAGCAAGATTCACTCGTACGCTTGACCAGGAAGAATGAGTTCAGTAGATTGTAGAAGCATATCCAGGCTTCCTCATACTAAACGTGTGTAGTTCGTGAGATATATCATAGCACCACATGTAAGGTTTTTCACAGGAAGTTCGTGTAACTGTATCATCTTTAGTGTGTAAACGTTCTTACGGCTACCAGTCACCGTTCCCAGGAAAGCGTTTGCCAATAGCTAGCTTCGTAAACTTCCTATCTACTGACTGTATCTTCAATCCTGTCTACAGAAGAGCCGACATTTGGAAAAGATGGAACAATAACGTTCTCCAAGCATCGTTTGGTTCCGAATGAAAATCCTCATGGTACATCTGAGTGTAGATTATAGTGACGATCTAAAATAAATGTGTTAGTTAGAATTGTACACGACTGTATGGCAGATCTATATTTTCTCCCAGAACATCTTATGTGTGCTGTTTACAATTTACGTCGCTCAGAATACTCTTTCAGAGTTGCCGCAGAATATTCCCCGGCGAATAAAACGAAGTATGTGGTTTATGCATCATGGGATTTCAGAATATTTCAGCCACATTATTCAATGTACGCTCGATGATGTCCGCGAGGACAAAAGGATAGTTACGGGACGATAAGGTCCTCGGGCTACTTTTTCGGCCTATTAATGTCTGTGGACCACACAAAATTTGTAATTTATGAAGCACACATTCCAAAGGAGAGATGCTTCGTCAGTACGAGATGGAAGATTACGAAACCATTCGACACATTGTGGGGGTGTTATACAGTGTGACAATCTAGAAAACGACGAGTGCACGCGTGTTTTGAATCAAGAAAATTTGTGATGAGTTCATAACTAGATTTTGTAAAATATTCTTTCATTAATAACTCAGAAGCGAAGAACTTTTGGAAATGTGTACAAGGACTTTTTCTCTAGTTTTTGTACGTTGGATCCGCCCTGCTCTACACCTACTCCAAAACTTGCAAATTTTTTTGACATATGTAACTTCCCTTTTATCCTTCACATACAGCTTTGGTTTAGACATACTTCGTAAACCTACCACTACAAACATAGCTATTGGTGCTGTTTCGTGCCACCCCGGGGCACGCAAACGAGCATTTTTTCATGCAATGTTTTATAGACTTGCAAAACCAAACAATGATGGGGTTTGAATAGACAGAGAAACTGATGTTATTGTGTATTTAGGTACGAACAGTGGGTATACAGAATAGTTTATTCGTAATATAGGGAAAGCTGTTTTTGGTAAACAGCCGTCAAGTCGCGTTCCAATGGATGACAACATTATGTATGCTTCCATTTCATATTAAGGTCAATTTTGCGAGCGAATCGTTAGCGCTTCCAGAAAAGCTAAAGTACAGATTGGCTTCAGTACACGGATGAAACTCAGTTCCGTCTTACGTACTTCAGTAGGCCAAGTGGTACATAAATTTTCAAAGCTAGGCGTTTACAAAATTTTATGCGGATCATGTGTTCTTATACCTGTGGGGCAGACTGGTCGTGACTTTAAAACTAGATTTGGAGAGTGTAATTCCATGAACGCTACTGCCCTTGAATGTCATTTAGTTGGCGGGAATCGTTCCGTAGGACCAATTGAAAGTGCGACGTATGTCCTGCACTTTGAGCCGAAAGGTATAGGTTTAGATATACTTAAGGAACTTGAAATTTACAAGCATCGTAGGAATAATCCACTTCCTGAACTGATCAAATCAACGCGAATCGTAAATAGTTCTTTAACATTTATAGTGATTTACTGGATATACAATTCTAGTTTTCCTCTTCATTGTACACCATGTCAATTCTCTTGTGCACCTACTTGTTAAGATGTTATTTTTAACTAGCCCCTCCCCATACCCCCCCCCCCATCCCCTTCCCCCTCACCTTTTATCACATTATTTGCACTTTACACGTCTACTCACAACAGCTTATAGTATGTTTACGGCTTTTATTTTTAGTTTTGTCCATGTATCTCTGATCGTTTCAACATTGTTCGTCTGTTATAAACAAAATTTTACATATTATCTGTTCTGATTATTGTGCTAGAATATAGGCCAAGTTGTTCCTGATAAACATGATTCCAGTTCTATTCCAGTGGATGACATCATTACAGCTTTACTTACATCTATAAAAACTTTTGTTTTGTTTTATTGTGCTAATATGTCGGCACTAGATTGTTTAATTCTTTATAACTATTTACGCCAAGTAGCTATTTTAACCCTTTTGTACGCTACTTTTGATTTAGCAGCAGGCAGAGTATTGTACTGTTCAGATTATTTGTTTTGCGCTTTTCATCTGCAGCCATGCTTATTTTCTATTAAGATAGCTGTTATTATTCTATGTATTATATTTTTATATGCAACCAATAAAAACCATGTCACTATGTAGCGTCATACTTGGATGTACAACGTTATCTAACATCAAAAATTTGTACCGTCGTCAATAGTCTCACTGAAAATGCTGTGAATTATACTGTGTAACTATTTTACATCACGCTTGTCTTTTGTAAACTTTTCTCTGTTTTATTGTAAATTGCTTTGTATTCTCTTTGTTTAATGCTGTTTATAAGTCATATGTAATCTCCCACTTTTGCAACGCCATCGTGTTCAAAATTTGTATCTTCGTATAATGATCAGTGAGCTTGTATCAGTTTGGTCATGTTTGTCACAAGTGCGACATGTAGCTGTTATCTCCACTGGTTGCTTGATGTTTCAAGGTACGAGTCTTCTTACGATAGTAATGCTTTAATTGTATGTTTATGTTGGTTTTGTAACCCATTTTTATTTCACATGCAGTTAAGTGATTTATTTCACTTCGTCAGATATCTAATAACGTAAAATGCAGAAAAGCGTAATATTGGATTAATAAATTCGTTTTGCATTCAGTCAATGACTTTTCCCTCAGTAATGTATTCAGCATATTGCAGACTGCACATTTTTTGCACCATGGTCGCATATCTCTTTCGTAACTTTGTTACGGCTATGTAGTACACATAAAAAATACAAAAGTTTCCAGTTCATGATTTTACAAAATATGAGGTTATATTGTTCAAGTATTTCGTCACGATTCCTACGCTTATAAGTTCCATGAGTATCCAAGATATGTGTGGTCGTTGCTGGCCATGTAATTGTGAAAGATACGCAACTCATAGGTCAGGATCGATCAAATGGAGACCGTAACCTACATTGCTAAGCCGGGTTTTCCTAGCAGGAGAAACCTTGCGTCGCGCAAACAGGACAGTCGTTTTGCGTGGCCAGAGACGCAAAACTTAAATACGAAGCGCATTTTTGTTTCCTCAGAAAATGAAATTGCATGCGTGTTAACTATTCAGTCCACTCGTACTGGCTCGGAAGCACCACTGAGTTTTATATAAAAAAATGAAACTATATACAAATCATTGTTCTGTATTATTTGTTGTAGTAGTACTGCTAGGCAACGGCCTTGCCGCAGTGGGTACACCGGTTCCTGTGAGATCACCGAAGTTAAGCGCCATCGGGCGTCGTCGGCACTTGGATGGGTGACCATCCTGGCTGCCATGCCCTGTTGCCATTTTTCGGGATGCACTCAGCCTCGTGATGCCAATTGAGGAGCTACTCGACCCACTAGTAGCGGCTTTGGTCAAGAATACCATCATAACGACCGGGAGAGCGGTGTGCTGACCCCACGCCCCTCCTATCAGCATCCTCCCCTGAGGCTGGCACGGCGGTCGGATGGTCCCGGTAGGCCACTCGTGGCCTGAAGACGGAGTACTAGTACTGCTAATGAGTAAGTTCACTCAATGAGAAACAGAGCAGTTGGGTGACAATGACACTTGACTGAGTAACTTCAAAAAGGGATATTGTAGGAGTGTCAGTGGTTGATCTGAGGAACTGTGTACACGAGTTCTGCGAGGACAAATGACTTTGAATATAATCCACGGTTCCTGAACTATAACTGCATTGACACTATCCATTTGACACTTCCACCTCTGTGATGATTCGGAAAACTCCAATCTTGGTCTCCATAACGAGATCTGGCCGAAACGTTTTTTACGGTCATAGTCATAGTTTTGAAGAACATGTGTGTTTCATTCTGTTGTGGTGGTAATTTCGACAGCTCCTCTAGAAAATTTTTAAAGTGAGGCCTGTCTTCTTTATTCTAATTTAATTATTTGAGAATGGCATCGCTTTCCTTTCTCTTTTTGCACCGCGGACATAGGCTTATCGCTGAGATTCGGGGGGAAACTGGGTCACACTTATTTGTTTCTGGACAATTACCACTGGCGTTTCTGCGGAAGCCATTATTGGGTTCCACCGACACGTTCAAGCAATTTCCCATATTTTTAGTGGTTAGTATTACATTTAAAACAAGTGTTCCTTTCATCTTGCACACATTCTAGAAACCGCAGCCAGTCACAGTAGCTGTCTCTCCTTTTTTTCAGAAGACATTGTGACACCTATTTCTTGTTTTCCCTGTCTTCTGTATTGATCACTGACAGTCTTCACCGCCTTGGCACTCATTCACTAGAAAGCAGATTACAAAGCATTAGACTCGTTCAGAACTAGTTGACCTCGGGCACCTGACGTAAAGCGTTGACACACTGCGCATTACGCTCTGTCGGAAAACACCATCATTACTTTGTCACTTTTGAGCGGACGACTCAGTACGCAGAGTGCATTGCGTACTCCGTGGCGCAAAATTCCTGCTCCAAGAAAAACCCGCTTTTAGGATTCGATTTCCTCCTGCGTGCGGGATGGTGATAATTGGGACATGGGACAGGTAGAGTCTTTGGAGACCAGAAGCGGAGGAAGAATGTGAGAGGAAGGATAGTGGTGACTTGAAGCTGGTGTGTACTTGCAGTGGGGCATTCTTTTTGAAAATGTGGACATTCCCAATATGTACAGGGTCGGAGGTTAATTGGCCGATATAAACCAATGAGACTGGGGAATGAGCTAATTATAACTGCAGATTGGCTGCGAAGCTTTTAATGATGAGAGGACATTGCCTAGGAAATGGAGTAACGAGAGCACCGACGTGGCAGAACTGTAAAGACAGTAAAGGATGATGACAGTTCCAAATCTGTTCACACATGTTCTCATTGTGTTTACAAATGTTAACGTACGAATACCGAGTGAGGTGGCTCATGATTTATGATACAGGACTTGTATTCGCAAGGAGAGGAAGGAAGTCGCAAGGAAGTCATTTCAGTGAAACCTTGGACGGTTCTAGCAGCCGGCCGGTGTGGCCGTGCGGTTCTAAGCGCTTCAGTTTGGATCCGCGTGACCGCTACGGTCGCAGGTTCGAATGCTGCCTCGGCCATGGATGTGTGTGATGTCCTTAGGTTAGTTAGGTTTAAGTAGTTCTAAGTTCTAGGGGACTGATGACTTCAGAAGTTAAGTCCCATAGTGCTCAGAGCCATTTCGTTCCAGCAACAAGCCGCAACCAATTAGTTATTCATATCTATTTTGAGCTAATTATCCGCATTTAATTACCTTGTTGTTTACGGAACATTAGAAACATAACCTTCTTCCCCTCCGTTACCGTACGTTTTAAAGTGTGCCGATTTGCACCGCAAAAATACATACAGCACAGAGCGTAAAATTTCATGATGTACCATTGCACCGATGACCTTAGATCTCATGGGTCCCCAGTTGGTTTCAGTTAAGATGTTACAGTGGTGATTCTCTTCTATTCAGTGCGATCTACCTGGAGCACTTTATACCCGCGGCTGCTAAGTTACCGTAGATGTGCAGGATAGTTTTGAATTCTAAGAATTTTTAATACACTCCTGGAAATTGAAATAAGAACACCGTGAATTCATTGTCCCAGGAAGGGGAAACTTTATTGACACATTCCTGGGGTCAGATACATCACATGATCACACTGACAGAACCACAGGCACATAGACACAGGCAACAGAGCATGCACAATGTCGACACTAGTACAGTGTATATCCACCTTTCGCAGCAATGCAGGCTGCTATTCTCCCATGGAGACGATCGTAGAGATGCTGGATGTAGTCCTGTGGAACGGCTTGCCATGCCATTTCCACCTGCCGCCTCAGTTGGACCAGCGTTCGTGCTGGACGTGCAGACCGCGTGAGACGACGCTTCATCCAGTCCCAAACATGCTCAATGGGGGACAGATCCGGAGATCTTGCTGGCCAGGGTAGTTGACTTACACCTTCTAGAGCACGTTGGGTGGCACGGGATACATGCGGTCGTGCATTGTCCTGTTGGAACAGCAAGTTCCCTTGCTGGTCTAGGAATGGTAGAACGATGGGTTCGATGACGGTTTGGATGTACCGTGCACTATTCAGTGTCCCCTCGACGATCACCAGTGGTGTACGGCCAGTGTAGGAGATGGCTCCCCACACCATGATGCCGGGTGTTGGCCCTGTGTGCCTCGGTCGTATGCAGTCCTGATTGTGGCGCTCACCTGCACGGCGCCAAACACGCATACGACCATCATTGGCACCAAGGCAGAAGCGACTCTCATCGCTGAAGACGACACGTCTCCATTCGTCCCTCCATTCACGCCTGTCGCGACGCCACTGGAGGCGGGCTGCACGATGTTGGGGCGTGAGCGGAAGACGGCCTAACGGTGTGCGGGACCGTAGCCCAGCTTCATGGAGACGGTTGCGAATGGTCTTCGCCGATACCCCAGGAGCAACAGTGTCCCTAATTTGCTGAGAAGTGGCGGTGCGGTCCCTACGGCACTGCGTAGGATCCTACGGTCTTGGCGTGCATCCGTGCGTCGCTGTGGTCCGGTCCCAGGTCGACGGGCACGTGCACCTTCCGCCGACCACTGGCGACAACATCGATGTACTGTGGAGACCTCACGCCCCACGTGTTGAGCAATTCGGCGGTACGTCCACCCGGCCTCCCGCATGCCCACTATACGCCCTCGCTCAAAGTCCGTCAACTGCACATACGGTTCACGTCCACGCTGTCGCGGCATGCTACCAGTGTTAAAGACTGCGATGGAGCTCCGTATGCCACGGCAAACTGGCTGACACTGACGGCGGCGGTGCACAAATGCTGCGCAGCTAGCGCCATTCGACGGCCAACACCGCGGGTCCTGGTGTGTCCGCTGTGCCGTGCGTGTGATCATTGCTTGTACAGCCCTCTCGCAGTGTCCGGAGCAAGTATGGTGGGTCTGACACACCGGTGTCAATGTGTTCTTTTTTCCATTTCTAGGAGTGTATGTTGCAGCCCTGTCAGCCACTGTGAATAATTAATGTGTAAAAAATCCGCCTCAGTTGCAAAATGTTACTGCCCTTTACGCAGGTTTAAGCTAGAGTAATCTAGCCTTATTCATGAAGCCTTCTTACTCTTGCTGAAACCTGGGTAAAGAGCAGTAACATTTCGCACCCGAGGCGGACTTTTGACATATTAGTTTTGAATTCGTTTGGCCTTTATGTATGTATTTCCAAGACTTCTGGGTTGCAACATAATTACTGTGACAAATTTCTTTTTTTCATAAAAGTCATATTTAATCTCATTCTTTAGCTGCCTCCAGTATTATTAAAATAACAAATATGATGTATCTCACGTGTACATCACGCAGACTGAATCATTAAATACGACGTGAGCCATAAGACAGTTGTCACTAGCAATCCTTGGACTCTGTTTTGTCTAGCGTGGTGGTAGTCAGTTGCGAACTTCATTAGTGCACAGTGCCCATAATTCACTTGACACCAGCGGTTTGAGGGTATGTTACTTGTTATCTGAGAAAGGATTAATAGAAAGTTAACTACAGAAAAGTTTTGCAAACTACAGTGATGTTTGTGATTTGTCAATGGAAGGTTTTCCAAACATCCAACCTCCATCTCGACGAGGTATTTTAAATCAAATTTAAGATTTGAAAGGACTGGGTGGTAGCGGAGCTTCCTTCTTGAAGTAGACCAAAGTCTGTTACTGCAGAAGAGAATCTTCAGGTTGTCACGCGAAGATTTGTACAATCACCGACTAAATTTCAAAGAAAAGCGTCCAAGAATTAAGGAATAGCAAGTACAAGGTCACGAAGGCATCAGAAAAAGCTGAAATTGAGACCTTGTAGGCCTACTTTACGTAAAGTCCTAAATGAGGGTGATCCGGACAGGCGTACAGTATTATGTGAACTGCATAGAGTCTAACAAGAAGTTGATCCCAAGTCTCACAAAAGCATTCTTTGGACCGACGAAGTGTCTTTCACCGTGAACGGCAGAAGGAACAGACGCATCTGTGTGTACTGGGATTCTACGAATCACCATGTGGCGGCGGAGACTGCGTTAAAGTCTCCAGGGTGAGTGTATGGGTAGGGATTTTAAGCGGTGGGCTGTTCGAGCCACATTTATGTTAACGATACAGTCAGTTCTGTAAATTACCCAGTTATCCTTCAAGAAGTGTTGTTATAATTGCAAAATATACCACTTTTTAAGCTTTTGCAGTCCGGTAAGGAAAAGCTGAAATGGCGAAAAGATGCTGTACCACTGCGTTATGGAGTTATCGTGAGAGACTTTGCAGATGAAAACTTCGATGAATGGACTGGCAAACAGGGCACTGTTGAATGGCCTCCATGATCCCCAGATAACACACAAATCAATTTTTTAGTCTGCGGTTTACTGAAGAATGAGGCTTATTCCGTTAAGATTCGTGATGTTGAGCATTTGAAGGAACTAATCCAGAATTTGGAAACCTACAGTCCCGTAAGATTGACGACAAAATTTGTAAATCAGTATTTAAAAGACGCAGAGTTTGCATGAAAACCACTTTGAGCATCTTTTGTAGCTTCACTGAACTCTACATGCATTTCTGAGTTGATAATGAACTTTTATTTTCATTTTTTTAGTGTTGGTGTACTAAACTTATTTTTCTGAACTGACTCATAGCTCACCCTGTATATTATTTCTACGATTCACACCATGGGCTAAATTAACAGATGGTCAAAATGAAACAAGTATCTCTCCTACCGCAACAGGTTCGAAGGTTCCACTAAAATCATTACTTCATGTTCATTAAAATGACAGTCTCGTTAAGTCCGATGAAGCTTACAGATGGTCCATTCGAAATAATGAGGTGCTAGTCTCTAACCATCCTTCTTCTTTCTCTTCAAACCAGTCGCGATACATTATTCCTAAATCCATCACACTAATGTCTATGATAATTATAACACCCATAAGGTAATTCCCGCATGATTTCAAACCATGTGCCAGCAGTAAGCGGATAAGATTACAGAGAAGTCTTGTACACGTAGGTCCAGCAGCACCATGTCTCGTATGGGCAGAATGACCAACATAACTCAAAGCTGTCGACGTCACAATAATGAACCGTGACAGCATGAGCCAGTATACACAGTTGGCGTCCAAGGACGGAATATAAACGTAAGATTGAATCCTAGCTGAACAGGATGAGTGGGGCCGAGCGAGGTGGCGCAGTGGTTAGACACTGGACTCGCATTCGGGAGGACGACGGTTCAATCCCGCGTCCGGCCATCCTGATTTAGGTTTCCCGTGATTTCCCTAAATCGCTCCAGGCAAATGCCGGGATGGTTCCTTTGAAAGGGCACGGCCGACTTCCTTCCCCATCCTTCCCTAATCCGATGAGACCGATGACCTCGCTGTCTGGTTTCCTTCCCCAAACCAACCAACCAACCAGGATGAGTGGACTCTAGGAAAAGCGCTTGCCTTATCGTGGCATTTCGAACGACACAGGGTATGTTGTTATGACAGTGATTTGTACATAGTCAGGAGATAGAAAGTAATCGTACAGAACGACGCAAAGGTACTGCAATACGGGACCAGTAAGCGACAATCTCAGTATTGCCCGTAAGAATGTAATGGAAAGAAAGGAAGATTAGAGTTTATCGTCCCGTCGACAACGAGGTCATTAGAGATGGTATGTTAACTCTAATTTTGGATGGATGGTGAAGGAAATAGGCTATGCCATTTCAAAGCAACCACCCAGGCTTTTACCAAAGCGATTTAGGGAAATTACGGAAGCCTAAATTTACCTGTTTGAAAGGGGATTTCAAACGCCATCTTGACAAATATGACTGAAATATCCTACCACCGAGTCATTTCTCTCGGAACGTACAGCTGGGCGCTGGTGCACTGCAGCGAAAGTGGATGTTTCTGCATCGACTGTTTGAGGCTATCTGCTGCAGTCCGGACTAGAGCCACGTATGCCACAACGCAGACTGCAGTGGGCACCCAAAAGCCCACTCTGGCACATAAAATGGCAAAATGTAGTGACTTCATACGATTCATGTTTCAATGTGTTCTGCAGTGTTTGCCGCACTCGCGCTAGACTCCACCATGGTGAGCATAACCTTGCACTCAACATCGCTGGACACCATAGTGGAAAGATGTCATGTATGATAGTTTCAGACGTAATTGGTTATAATACGATATCTCAACTCCGAAGCACTGAGGACAGTTCGATCAGAAACCATGCATACATTTATAGATCGGGGTATCGTCCATCCTTTACACAATTCCACATGCCATATCTTAGTGGACCAGCGTCCAGCCACATGTGGTCAGGAAATGCAAACCTTTGTGTTAGCAGAAGAGCCAACACCGTGTTACGAGTGGAGGCCGAAATGCACGCGTTTTAGCTCACGCAGGCTGGCGTGAGGAGGGAAGAACTATACTGACGTGAGGTCTCCACATGACAAGGGATGAGAATTCAGAAAGCGGACGAAATCGGTTTCATACTTAACTTTAATCCATTAATGATGAACGTCGCTCTTGACGGTACATGATTCACAATATTATCTGTTCAGAATACATTCTTGAAGACAAAAAATGGCTCTGAGCACTATGGGACTCAACTGCTGAGGTCATTAGTCCCCTAGAACTTAGAACTAGTTAAACCTAACTAACCTAAGGACATCACAAACATCCATGCCCGAGGCAGGATTCGAACCTGCGACCGTAGCGGTCTTGCGGTTCCAGACTGCAGCGCCTTTAACCGCACGGCCACTTCGGCCGGCTCTTGAAGACAGTATTTAGAGTAACTGAATATGGCGCCTTGCTAGGTCGTAGCAAATGACGTAGCTGAAGGCTATGCTAAACTGTCATCTCTGGAAATGAGAGCGTATGTAGACAGTGAAACATCGCTAGCAAAGTCGGCTGTTCAACTGGGGCGAGTGCTAGGGAGTCTCTAGACTAGACCTGCCGTGTGGCGGCGCTCGGTCTGCAATCACTGATAGTGGCGACGTATACTAACAGACCGCGACCGATTTAAAGGCCACCACCTAGCAAGTGCGGTGTCTGGCGGTGACACTACACAAACCTTTTTTCCAAGTCCTACTACTGCTTCCATAATACGTGTGTCCTCTCGATACGTTAACTACTGAAGCCGTATTGGATTTGGTCGGTCGACTGCAGGTTCGTCACTGTTCTCTAGCAACTAGTGTTAATGGCTCGTGATGTTACATACGCAATGCGGTGATAGGAATTCCCCAGGAACACTGTGATTCGATAGCACAGCGCTTAAGAGCTCTGATTGCACCACATCGATGTTTCACACGCCATTTATTTCTCAACGTCAGAAAGCGCGCACATTTCTGCAATCATAATAATTTGTGTTTGTCATGCACTTAATCATTGGTATAAAGATCATTTCAATCATATTTGTCTCTCGTGGTGCTGCAATCCCCACAAAAGTTAGTGTAACTTTCTACTGCTCAAACGCTATAATGTACTATTTCCAGCTCAAATTTTAAGTTTGGGTGTATGTTTAGAGTTCTCTTTTTCTTCTTTTCAATGAAATGCCAAAGTGCCTATACCAAAGTGTTTGTCATTATCATACAGGGTGTTACAAAAAGGTACGGCCAAACTTTCAAGAAACATTCCTCACACACAAAGAAAGAAAATATGTTATGTGGACATGTGTCCGGAAACGCTTACTTTCCATGTTAGAGCTCATTTTATTACTTCTCTTCAAATCACATTACACATGGAATGGAAACACACAGCAACAGAACGTACCAACGTGACTTCAAACACTTTGTTACAGGAAATGTTCAAAATATCCTCCGTTAGCGAGGTTACATGCATCCACCCTCCGTCGCATGAAATCCCTGGTGCGCTGATGCAGCCCTGGAGAATGGTGTATCACAACCGTCCACATTACGAGCACGAAGAGTCTCTACATTTGGTACCGGGGTTGCGTAGACAATACCTTTCAAATGCCCCCATAAATGAAAGTCAAGAGGGTTGAGGTCACGAGAGCGTGGAGACCATGGAATTAGTCCGCCTCTACCAATCCATCTGTCACCGAATCTGTTGTTGAGAATCGTACGAACACTTCGACTGAAATGTGCAGGAGCTCCATCGTGCATGAACCACATGTTGTGTCGTACTTGTAAAGGCACATGTTCTAGCAGCACAGGTAGAGTATCCCGTATGAAATCATGATAACGTGCTCCATTGAGCATAGGTGGAAGAATATGGGGCCCAATCAAGACATGACCAACAATGCCTGCCCAAACGTTCACAGAAAATCTGTGTTGATGACGTGATTGCACAATTGCGTGCGGATTCTCGTCAGCCCACACATGTTGATTGTGAAAATTTACATTTTGATCACGTTGGAATGAAGCCTCATCCGTAAAGAGAACATTTGCACTGAAATGAGGATTGACACATTGTTGGATGAACCATTCGTAGAAGTGTACCCGTGGAGGCCAATCAGCTGCTGATAGTGCCTGAACACGCTGTACATGGTACGGAAACAACTGGTTCTTCCGTAGCATTCTCCATACAGTGACGTGGTCAACGTTACCTTGCACAGCAGCAACTTCTCTGACGCTGACATTAGGGTTATCGTCAACTGCACGAAGAATTGCCTCGTCCATTGCAGGTGTCCTCATCGTTCTAGGTCTTCACCAGTCGCGAGTCATAGGCTGGAATGTTCCGTGCTCCCTAAGACGCCGATCAATTGCTTCCAACGTCTTCCTGTCGGGACACCTTCGTTCTGGAAATCTGTCTCGATACAAACGTACCACGCCACGGCTATTGCCCCGTGCTAATCCGTACATCAAATGGGCATCTGCAAACTCCGCATTTGTAAACATTGCACTGACTGCAAAACCACGTTCGTGATGAACACTAACCTGTTGATGCTACGTACTGATGTGCTTGATGCTAGTACTGTAGAGCAATGGGTCGCATGTCAACACAAGCACCGAAGTCAACATTACCTTCCTTCAATTGGGCCAACTGGCGGTGAATCGAGGAAGTACAGTACATACTGACGAAACTAAAATGAGCTCTAACATGGAAATTAAGCGTTTCCGGACACATGTCCACATAACATCTTTTCTTTATTTGTGTGTGAGGAATGATTCCTGAAAGTTTGGCCGTACCTTTTTGTAACACCCTGTATATTAGGTGTTGTTACGCTTGCTTCCTTCCAGTCTGTGAAGAGGCTTATTCCTTACCGTGGGAACCTACAGTAAAATTGGAATCCAGACCAAGACGAAATCACCAAGTGAGGTGGTGTAGTATTTAAGTGTCTGGATTTGTAACCAAGAAGATAAGCCGTTTGAATTTTGTTCGGTTGTTCTGGTTTCCCCAAATCATCTCAATCAAATATCCGAGGATTACTGCAAGAAGATCGTGGCTAATTTCCTGCCATATATTTGTTCAAGCCGAAACAAGATTTATCTCTTATTATCTATACTTTTACATGATGATAAATCTTAATATTCCTTTCTCGTTGCACTGTGGTATTTTTCAGGTTCACAAATATTAATTGGAGATTAAAATGTAGCTCAGCGCTAGGGAAAATATATGATTGCCCGGAGAATGAACCCAGAGCATTCTGCTTCATAGCAGGTAAGTCCTCTTCCAGTTACTGGGGAAGATTTGTTGATTTTTAAAATAAAGTCAAAGGCTGGTGTTGCTTATCTGCGGAACAGTGCGCATTTCATAATAATCAAAACCTTCATTTGTGTCGCTTTTGTTTATGAATATGGAAGGTGAAGCAGGTTTCAGAAATGACGCTTTCTGCACTGAGAAGATGAAGGCAAACTATTTGAAAAATCACGCAGGTGTAGATGGATGCGATAGTTGAGTCACATGTGAATGGTGCATCCAAGTCATTTCGGACTGTGATTTCCAGTACAGGAAAAGCAGTGAGAGGAATCCTTCTTATCGGTTGTGATGAACCTAGGTACAAAGCTGATGAGTATTTAGGTCAACGGATTACTGTTGGCTGCCGCGCAGGATGCCTCTCGACAAGAAAACCACCACAGTCATTATTTAGCTGCTCACAGCGCAGCAAGCTTTCTTCGGCCTTGAGAAGAAGGATGTTTCCAGACGAGTGACTGGCCTTCGTTCCGCACTGTTCGAGTAAATCCGCGAATCCCCGGCGACAGTGTTTTCAAAAGAGTTTGCTTTTTCAGTTCAGCGCATCGGACCGTGACTACGGAGAACTCACTCTGTTTCTGTCCAAACAGTAATCATGAGAGAAGGTTCCAGTCACTTAGCCGCCGGATGTTCAAAATAGCACTAACGGTGAAAAGAAAATCCTATCGCGTCTCATTTTTATTCATCACTTTGTATTTATAAGGCTCTGGTTCAATATCATGACAACTATTACGTTCTGGTTCAAATTAAATCTTTAGCGGCTATGTTGGAAAACATGCCAACCATTGAAACCTAAGTTACTTAGTTATTCTTACAGGTCCAAATTTCGAAAGCGGCTCTACGATTTTGAATAACACTTTTATTCAGCGCAATCCGCCAAATTCCTGACATCGCATGAATCGAACTGACAATTCGAAAGATTTATCTCTGATGTTCGTGGTTTCGATTATACATCTACATCTACGTGATTACTCTGCTATTCGCAATAAAGTGCCTGGCAGAGGGTTGAATGAACCACCTTCAAACTGTCTCTCTACCGTTCCACTCTCGAACGGGAAAAACGAGCAATTAAATTTTTCTGTGCGAGCCCTGATTTCTCTTATTTTATCGTGATGACCATTTCTCCCTATGTAGGAGAATGTTTTCGCAATCGGAGGAGAAAACTGGTGATTGAAATTTCATGAGAAGATCCCGTCGCACCAAAAAAACGCCTTTGTTTTAATGATTGCCACTCCAATTCACGTATCATGTGTGTTACACTATCTCCCCTATTTTGCGATAATACAAAACGAGCTGCCCTTCTTTGTACTTTTTCGATGTCCCCCCTGATGCGGATCCCACACTGCACAGCAATAGGGCGGGCAAGCGCGGTGTAAACAGTCTCTTTAGTAGACCTTTTGCACCTTCTAAGTGTTCTGCCAATAAATCGCAGTCTTTGGTTTGCTTTACCCACAATATTATCTATGTGATCGTTCCAATGTAGGTTATTTGTGATTATACAGGGTGTCCTTAAATTATCTTTGCAAATTGAGACTTTAATGATGTTGAAACTATGCTAGATACTAAGAAATGGTTTTCAACATGTGATAAGATAACTCATAAAGTTATTTCTTCATTTCAGGTGACGCAGTTTTAACGCAAATTTGAACTTGAAAATCCGGTAAACTGTGGATGCCGCAGAAGAAAGCTCAGTGTGCGGCCTTGTTCCCACAGCAGACATTCGAAACCCAAGTGCAACGAAACTTTCGCGCACACTATGGGAGGCAACGACCGTCCCGACCAACTATTCGACCTTGGAATACGTCATTTGTGGAATCAGGTGGTGTTCTCTATAAAAAGAGAGCGGCTCACCCATCTGTTTCAGACGTCGACATGGACAAGGTACGGCAGGCGTTTACAAGGAGTCCTACAAAATCGGTGCCTGCCAGAGAGTTGGAAATGGGACGATCAACAGTGCACAATGTCTTGCACGTGAGGTTAGGGCTTTTTCCTTAAAAGATGCAGCTGGTTCAGGCATTAAAGCCTACGGACCAAGCTCAGCGCGAACAGTTTGCAGTGGGTATGCTATGCAAGATTGAAGCAAACAATAACATTTTGGAAAAGATTTGTTTCTCGGATGAGGCAACCTTTCATGTATCCGGCAGAATGAATCGGCATAACATTCATATACGGGGTTCACAGCATCCTCGTGTTACATGTGAAATGGAAACAGACTGTTCCAAAGTCAGTTTTTAATACGGACTGGTGCACAATTTCATCATTGGTCTATTCTTTGTCATCGAATGTGCCGTCAACCTTAGTGTTTAGCTGGACACGTTACAAGAGTTTGCTGTGCCACAAATGGAACAGATACCACACGGAGTCATATTCCAGCAGGAGGGGGCACCATCCCAACGGTCCCTAAAATGTCCGTCAATTTCTAGATGAAATTTTTCCGGATAGGTGGATTGGGCGAGATGGTTCAATTTGATGGCTGCCACGATTCCTTGACCTCACACCACTAGACTTCTTCCAGTAGGATTTTGTAAAGGATCTGGTGTACCGAACCTAGGTTAAAAACCGACAGGACTTTAAGGCACGCATTCGCATTGCATTTGAACATGTCACCGTGGAGGCCTTGAAAAATATGTGGAGAGAAATGGAATTACGACTAGACATTAACCTTGCCACTAAGAGTACATACATTTATGTTTATGAATGAGGAAACACAACTTTATTAGTTATCTTATCACATGTTCAGAACTATTTGTTAGTATGTAGTATAGTTTTAAAGGTATTAAAGTCTTAATTTGTAAAGATAATTTATGGAAATTCTGCATTTTACTATCTGAAGCACGTCTGACTTGACAAAAATGAAGCAAGGATTGCTACACTCTCCCTACTTTGTCGTTTGATCATCCTAATTATTCTCGCCATCGTGGAGTCTACCACGAGTCGGGTAAACACTACAGGATAGGGAGGTATATACAAAGGGAATGGAGAAATAAGATACAGCCAAGGACGTAGGCACAGAGGGAGTGCAAAAACTGATCGAAAAAGAAAACAGGAAAGGGAGGCAGTTTAAGAATTAACCGGAACATATAGTGAACTCTGCCAGCCTGCGTTCTCCAAGCTTCTGACTACGAGCGGCAAGTTTTCCCTCGGCCTACGACTGTAAACGCACGCTGACGTAACAGTGTCATAAATCCAGGTATCATTATAAAGAAACGACTACGGCTGAACAGACGTCAATCCATAACATGGTTTATGAAGCAGCAGTGCTCTTTATTCACACAGTCGCTGCCTACACAGCTCGCTCATGTACAATAATGAATTTCCTGGTGCTACTTTGCTGCGATATTGTTGTATCTCAAAGGTCAGCGAGCAGATGATGTAGCAAATGTGTCATTTGACAGAAAGCTTTAGATTTTTATCGGTTTCTGCAGCAATACGCTAATGTGGTGGAAGAAAGGAAGCAACAAATGTGGAGCGGATATGTAATTTACTTGCCCCTCCAGCCAGTAATTTTGCTGCCTCCGAGTTTCACAGTCTGCCGTACACATAATAATTATTTAAATAAAAAACTTTTTAATATAACGCGTTTTTAAAACGGATTAAGAAGTATAAAATAATTTATCCTAACCTCATATAGGCTACCAACATCACACATATAGTTCTGAAAAATTGTGCTTGTACATTTTTAATAGCTACGAAGATACTTGACGAATTTAAAACGAAAACGTTGGGTGCATGCAATAGATAATAGGTCGGAGGTGAATTATTCATGCATCATTGATGTAGCGCATGCGCCCAAGTTTTTCGTTTTAAATTGTACAAGAACCTTCATGGCTATTACCAGTTCAGAAGCACAAATTTTCAGAGCTACCAGTATGAGTTTAGGAAGCTGTATGGGACTAGGAAATGTTTTATACTTCGCAGTCCGTTAGAAAACAGCATTATATTCAAACGTTTCTTATTTAAATAACTGTTTTCTCCTTTTTAGTCTGATGTGTGTCAAATTTTTCAGTCGATGTCAAACATTTTAATGAGATTACAACAAAGAAAAGTGGTAAATTTTAGGATTATTTCAGTTTCTTTTCACCCGAGTCAACAAATACTTTGCATCCTCCTACGATTAACTCACGAAAAGATCTCAATGGCAAATTTGGGGAGAATCGGGCGTACACGGGGACTTAACCAGCAACCGTTCCTACCACGAAAATCAGGAAAGTAGCAGTGGTACACAAAAGTACCCCCAGCCACAAACCACACACGAGAGCTGGTTAATATCGTACTGTCATCTAGTTTTGAGCTTTGTTGAAAGTTTCATGTCTTTAACCCATAGGGAAATGATAGTGGTAAACAGAGTACCCTCCACCAGACACCAGGCATGCAAGAGAGTTAAGATCGCTTTGTCATCCAGTTCTGAGCTATTTTGAAAGCTTCATGCCTGTAGCCCATCGGTAATTTAGTCTAAGACCAATTGTAAACTTTGCACCGCACAAAGAGACAAGAAAGCGACCTAATAAAACATGTTAAAAATGAATTGAAGATAACCCCGCCTGTGGCTGATTAATGATACTGCAGGACTTGTCAGTCATTGTGTCTACAGACAGCTCTACTCTGATCATCTAAGCTGACCCTTCACGTATCCTGCGTTACTTCTCATGGGCTATAATGCTCAAGAGTTTGATGTCGTAAGGCCTCCGGAACCAGGCATTACTTATTAATTAGGTATTCTGTTGTTATTATAGCACGAATGAAACTGTGACACATGCTACAGTATCAAAAGTTTGTTTGTTAATCAGTATTCTACAAGTATAACCCGTGTAGTTCTTGTATTAAAGATCACTGGTCATTTGGCTTCTCAGGTCTGTCAGTCGTCCACATAAGAACCAATTCCAGCAGCTGCCATTAACAATTAGGTATAGATTTTGTTTAACATTCAGTTATTTTTATAAAATTTTGTATGTTTTATAATTTATTTCATGCAATGATACATTTAATTGGTTGTGCGCAATAATTTTCATCAGAATAGTTCATTTAAGTAATATTTTTCAATAATGCATCATTTTCCTAAAATAACATACAAAACTGGAGAAAGATAGGTTTTCAGGACGGAGAGGAGGTGAAGTGAGTGCAGCTTTAGCAGTCCTGCCAGGAACGCAGAATCAAACTGTATCAGGCTGAAACAGGACTCGAACGAGGACACTACATTTTGCCACTCTGCGCCAGAGAAGGCGTTCGCTTGTACGTTTGCAATCTGAGGTGTTTGTGATCTTTGGGAAAATGAAACCGACGCAGAGGAATATATGGCACCAAACGCCATCAGAGGGAAACTTCTCCATTTGACTCTCAGAATGCCGTATTTTCTGAATGTTTTTCAGTGGCAGCAATGCGACTCCGGATCGAAGTCCTTGACAGTATCAGAAAAACGGCTCGCGTCTCCACTTCAGAACACAGCCTTTAATCAGCCTCTGAAAATAACAAAAAATTTTCTCTGCCATCATCTTTATTCTAATGCCACCTGCTGAAATACTCAGTATGCTTTTCTCTATCTTAATTTCCCATATTTTCTCACCTTACGCTAACATTATATTTAATGAATTATTACTATTATTATTATTATTATTTTTCTTTCCTGTCTCAGACGTTATGTCTGGTTAAAAATGGAAAGTGACGCGGACCTTGATCAAGCGTGACTTCCTTTTAACTGTACGGTATATGTTACATTGCATTTAGGAACTTTCGGGTAATTGAACATGTATCAATAATTACAGATTTTTTGTAGTTGTATATATACGTTTGGCTGGAGCTGTGTTGCGTTGATGTACTGGTGGATATTGTGCGGTATGACTCCTGTAGTTGATAGTATAATTGGTATGATGTCAACTTTATCCTGATGCCACATGTCTTTGACTTCCTCAGCCAGTTGGATGTATTTTTTCGATTTTTTCTCCTCTTTTCTTCTGTATATTTGTTGTATTTGGTATGGATATTTCGATTAGTTGTGTTAATTTCTTCTTTTTATTGGTGAGTATGATGTCAGGTTTGATATGTGGTGTTGTTTTATCTGTTATAATGGTTCTGTTCCAGTATAATTTGTATTCATCATTCTCCAGTACATTTTGTGGTGCATACTTGTATTTGGGAACGTGTTATTTTATTAGTTTATGTTGTATGGCAAGTTGTTGATGTATTAGTTTTGCTACATTGTCATGTCTTCTGGGGTATTCTGTATTTGCTAGTATTGTACATCCGCTTGTGACGTGATCTACTGTTTCTATTTGTTGTTTGCAAAGTCTGCACTTATCTGTTGTGGTATTGGGATCTTTAATATTATGCTTGCTGTAATATCTGGTGTTTATTGTTTGATTCTGTATTGCAATCATGAATCCTTCCGTCTCACTGTATATATTGCCTTTTCTTAGCCATGTGTTGGATGCGTCTTGATCGATGTGTGGCTGTGTTAGATGATACGGGTGCTTGCCATGTAATGTTTTCTTTTTCCAATTTACTTTCTTCGTATCTGTTGATGTTATGTGACCTAAAGGGTTGTAGAAGTGGTTATGAAATTGCAATGGTGTGGCCGACGTATTTATATGGGTGATTGCTTTGTGTATTTTGCTAGATTCTGCTCGTTCTATAAAGAATTTTATTAAATTGTCTACCTGTCCATAATGTATGTTTTTTATGTCGATAAATCCCCTTCCTCCTTCCTTTCTGCTTAATGTGAATCTTTCTGTTGCTGAATGTATGTGATGTATTCTATATTTGTGGAATTGTGATCGTGTAAATGTATTGTGCTTCTAGATCTGTGTTACTCCATTTCACTACTCCAAATGAGTAGGTCAATATTGGTAGAGCATAGGTATTTATAGCTTTTGTCTTGTTTCTTGCTGTCAATTCTGTTTTCAGTCTTTCTGTTAGTCTTTGTCTATATTTTTCTTTTAGTTCTTCTTTAATATTTGTATTATCTATTCCTATTTTTTGTCTGTATCCTAAATATTTATAGGCATCTGTTTTTTCCATTGCTTCTATGCAGTCGCTGTGGTTATCCAGTATGTAATCTTCTTCTTTAGTGTGTTTTCCCTTGACTATGGTATTTTTCTTACATTTGTCTGTTCCAAAAGCCACAAATGTAAGAAAAATAGCATAGTCAGGGGAAAACACACTAAAGAAGAAGATTACATATTGGATAACCATAGCGACTGCATAGAAGCAATTATTATTATTATTATTACTATTATTATTGTTACCATTACTACTTCTTAGTCAACGTACACGGATAGCCGCTTGAGTTAGCATGCTGCACCCGGGATTTGGGAAGCGCGCAGGTGCATGATCGAATCCGCTCGGTGGATTAACGATGAGGGTCGGTATGCCGGCCAGCCTGGTTATGGTTCTTAGGCGGATTCCCACATTCGACGAGGCGAATACCGAGGTGATACCCATGTCCCGCCTCAGTTACAAGAGTCTCAAACATGTTGTACACGTGCTCACACTTCCACGTGGGGTAACACTAAACGCAGACAGCTGGGGTACAAAAATTCTGTCCCACAGGGGAAAGGGTTGGCGAAAGGAAGGGCATCTGGCCACCCTCTAATATTGCCAAATCCAATAATTAACATGCCGATCCCGTGAGGATATGTGATAAAGGCCAGGAAAAAGAAGAGAAAGAAGACTACTTCTTAGTCACTTTTGTTCTTCGAATACCATCAATTACTGCAATGCCAGAACTCTCTCCGGGTTACATATTCCAGAGGTTGGGCAAGATAATATGTTCAGTACTATTACTTTCATCATCACTATTTATGATGTATGTCATGTTACTGATATTACTGATTTGTTGAGTGATCATGAAGGATGTTTTGTATGTAGCTGTAAGCTGATTAGATTAAATGAACAAATAACTAAAAAAGTAAAATCTATCTTCGATTAAATGTTATCGATCGGGTTGCAGATGTTGTGAATCCTGTAAATAGTGAAACAATAAGCTATCGCGTGCTGTTGTTCGTGATTTTTTTTTTTTTTACTGCAGTACTCCTTGAACTATCTGACATTAAATCGGCTGTACCATTCAGTATGGTAGTCTGATTTGGGAATTCATCGAACAACTCACGTGTATGGCTAGGTTAGGATTCGAATTTATGCACTTCGCGGGCAAGAGTGCAATATAAACGCTCTGGGCAATAGCGATTGTTTCATTCTTTTGATAATACAAATTATTCATTTGGGCACTGTGACAGTACACTGGCATATCACGGAATTATTCTAGATTTATAAAAAAAATTGTTATGACAGCATTCATTGAGCAACATGCTGTATATTTCTTTGATGTTTAACCTTCATCCCGTTTAGAATGGTAGCTGTTAGCGTCATTTGGCAAATCTCCTAGTACCATATTTTTAAATATATTTTGTGCACAAACCGCAGAACTAGTTTCGTGGTACGTTGATCGACAGTCATACATATCAGGATGACACGGAAATGAGTTCATACACCTCACCGAAACTGGAACACACAAAATGGCCGAAATCGTTTAAAATATTCCAAATTCAGCTTACGTATACAGGGTGAAAAGTATTTAAACCGACAAACTCTGGGAGGTTGTAGGAGACATCAAAACAAATATTTTTCCCTAATGTCATTTTTTCCTATGAGTAGTATTTAAACCGGTAGAGGAAGATTTCTCTGGTGGTAAATTAATTAAACCAACAAACACTTTTCTATTTTTTATGACCAAGAGAAAACACATTAACACAACCCAGTTTCAATTACAGTAGATTTTCAAAAATGCCTCCATTGACACGTAAACAAAGGTTACACCGTCGGATCATGTTCTGTCTGACACGGCAAAAACACCAGGAGTATCCTGGATTGTTCCTGCTGCTGTTACTATCCGGGCAACCAGATCCTCTTCTAATGCAACAGGAGTTGCGTAAACAAGGTTGCGCATCTCTCCCCACACAAAAAGTCCAGAGGGGATATATCTGGGGATCGAGCAGGCCATGGTACAGGACCACCTCTGCCAATCCACGTTTCTGGGAACCGTCGATCCAGGAATCGACGTACACGACGACTGAAATATGCCGGCGCCCCGTCATGCTGGAACCACATGCGTTGTCTTGTAGGGAGCTGGACGTCTTCCAGCAATTCTGGCAATGCTCTGGCGAAAAAATTGTAATAGTGCCTGCCATTTAATGGCCTAGGTAGCAGATACGGCCCAATTAAACATTACCTAACAACACTGGCCCACACATCAACGAAGAACCGCACTTTATGAGCGCTAGCAACTGTGGCATGTGGGTTATCCTCACTCGAAGCATGCGAATTGTGCATGTTGAAGACTCCATCACGCCCGAACGTTGCTTCATCGGTAAACAACACAGAGGATAGAAATGTAGGATGCATTTCACACTGTTCCAGGTACCACTGCGAAAACTGTGCTCTGGGTGGATAATCAACTGGTTCCAGGTTGTGGACCCGCTGTAAGTGAAATGGAAGTAACAATTGCTCTTGAAGGACTGTTCTTACATTCGTCTGATTCGTCCCCATGTTACGTGCAATTGCACGAGTGCTGATTGAAGGATCCCGCTCGACATGCTGCAAGACAGCTTCCTCAAATTGCAGCGTTCTTACCGTGCGAAGGCGTCCCTGTCCAGGTAATCTGCTAAATGACCCGGTCTCACGCTGACGTTAGTGTACAGCAGCAAAGGCTGTATGATGTGGGATACGGCTATTAGGATATTGTTGTTGATAAACCCGCTGTGCAGCTCGTCCGTTGTGGTGCGCTACGTAGTACGCACCAACCATATGTGTACTCACTCCAGGTGTATCGCTCCATTATTAAACAGAGACAATGCACTACTACACTGATGGGCAGCAGTTGCCTACAACTGAAGAGCGTAATACGCTCTCTAACAACTGAAGCTCGTAATACGGCCTCTCAAAACTGAAGAGCGTAATACGGCCTCCACCGGTTTAAATAATCCTCATAGGAAAAAGTGACATTAGGGAGAAATATTTGTTTTGATGTCCCCTACAACCTTCCGGAGTTTGTCGGTTTAAATACTTTTCACCCTGTAGTTCTGGATCTACCCTGACGCTAAGCAGAAGTGATAATTAAAATACTGATATTTTTGATACGTTTAGGTCTCGTCGCTAACGATGGACATACGGAATTCCTGGTGGTACTCTCCACACGAGAAGGATGGACAGAGGTAACCAGACGAGTCTATGTTTGTAGTTTGAGAAGAGAAGGGTTGCGCAGACACAGAAGTAATTACGCGTATGGCCCTGGGAAGCGTGGTAGCATCATTACTGTCCTCATATATGTTAATGAGTTTCTGGACAGTATTCGTTGCAATCTCAGACTTCCCGCAGATGCTGCTGTTTTTTCATTAATCGCGTATAACCTGCAGAAATATCCAGTTATATCTATTGTAAATATCTGGCTGTTGCAAATAGGTAACACAAACGTCATGAGTAGATTCATTTGTAGAATACAGGGTTTCTGCCATTTGTTGGACTGGCTGAAAATCACTTGTACGATATGTTATGGACTATTGATCGAGTGTGTAGGATCCATATCAGGTTGAGGTAACAGGGAGCATCGAGCGAATATATAAAGGAGCGACGCGAATTCCGCAAGTTTGTTCGCTTCGCAGGAAATGTAACGCAAATGCTGTCAAATCACAAATGTCAGTTACTCGAAGCAAGGACGCTTACCAACGCGTGAAAATATAACAATGAATTTCCAAAAAACTGTTTTTATCCATTCGCACTCTGGCCGTAAATGAAAGGGGAAGAATCATTAATATACGGTTCAGCGAAAGCTACTCTATGTTGCACACTTTTAGGGATTTTGAGTTTATGCCCCCTCTTCCTGACCCATAAGATCAAACTTACACATACGGCAGAGAACTCTAAACACAGTAGAAAAAACAGATATATGTCGCATCATCTTGAAACAGTAATGTGTGAATCTGTTAAGAATGTGTTTGGAAACTGTTTTAGTTGTTAAAACAAACAATAACCTGCCACATCGACGTTGGGGAACTCGTAAAACAATACATAATCGCCTGTGATGTTTTCGCTGAGGAGTATGCAGCTGCACACAGTTTGTGCCTGGCTGTCGTGCCGGCCGGAGTGCCCGAGCGGTTCCAGGCGCTACAGTCTGGAACCGCGCGACGGCTACGGTCGCAGGTTCGAATCCTGTCTCGGGCATGGATGTGTGTGATGTCCTTAGGTTACTTAGGTTTAAGTAGTTCTAAGTTATAGGGGACTTATGACCTCAGTAGTTAAGTCCCATAGTGCTCAGAGCCATTTGAACCAGGCTGTCAAACTTTACTTTTCGTAGGAGCTTGCTGTCACGGTATAATCACGTCTAGCATTGTGTGAAGGCGGCTTCGACCACCCGTATTTCTGGTGTTAGCAAGAATTCTGTATGAACTTGTGGGAAATAATTTTACAAAATACGTCAATGTTAAGTACAATCTATGACTGGTCCACGTTATCTGGACTTCACCAGAGATGTGTTGCCAGAGATTCTGGACGCAATACCTCTTATTTTCCGCGAAAGTGTGTACTCCCTAAACGACAGTGCACCAGCCCAGTTTAATATCTACGTGCGCTAGTGACGACACAAAACACAAGAAAGGAAGGACATGAACAGGGTGAGAGAATATGTTTATTATGCTTAGTGCTATCTTAGAAGAAAGATTAAGGAAAGGCAAACCTACGTTTCTAGCATTTGTAGACTTAGAGAAAGCTTTTGACAATGTTGATTGGAATACTCTCATTCAAATTCTTTAAGATGTCAGGGGTAAAATACAGGGAGCGAAAGGCTATTTACAATTTGTACAGAAATCAGATGGCAGTTATAAGAGTAGAGGGATATGAAAGGGAAGCAGTGGTTGGGAAGGGAGTGAGACAGGGTTGTAGCCTATCCCCGATGTTATTCAATCTGTATATTGAGCAAGCAATTAAGGAAACAAAAGAAAAGTTCGGAGTAGGTATTAAAATCCATGGAGAAGAAATAAAAACTTTGAGGTTCGCCGATGACATTGTAATTCTGTCAGAGACAGCAAAGGACTTGGAAGAGCAGTTGAACGGAATGGACAGTGTCTTGAAAGGAGGGTATAAGATGAACATCAACAAAAGCAAAACGAGGATAGCGGAATGTAGTCGAATTAAGTCGAGTGATGCTGAGGGAATTAGATTAGGAAATGAGACACTTAAAGCAGTAAAGGAGTTTAGCTATTTGGGGGCAAAATAACTGATGATGGTCGAAGTAGAGAGGATGTAAAATGTAGACTGGCAATGGCAAGGAAAGCGTTTCTGAAGAAGAAAAACTTGTTAACATCTAGTATAGATTCAAATGTCAGGAACTCGTTTCTGAAAGTATTTGTATGGAGTGTAGCCATGTATGGCAGTGAAACGTGGACGATAAATATTTTAGACAAGAAGAGAATAGAAGCTTTCGAAATGTGGTGCTACAGAAGAATGCTGAAGATGAGATGGGTAGATCACATAACTAATGAGGAGGTATTGAATAGAATTGGGGAGAAGAGGAGCTTGTTGCGCAACTTGACTAGAAGAAGGGATCGGTTGGTAGGACATGTTCTGAGACATCGAGGGATCACCAATTTAGTATTGGAGGGCAGCGTGGAGGATAAAAATCGTAGAGGGAGACCAAGAGATGAATACACTACGCAGATTCAGAAGGATGTAGGCTGCAGTAGGTACTGGGAGATGAAGAAGCTTGCACAGGATAGAGTAGCATGGAGAGCTGCATCAAACCAGTCTCAGGACTAAGGACCACAACAACAACAACAACAGCAACAACATGCTTAGTACAGCAGAAACCAAGAAATAAGAACGCAAACAGAAAACAGTCGTCATCCAAGGAGCCGCCTTTATGTGCGTCGCTACCTGAATGCAGCATATAGTCAACATTGCATCGGCCGGGGTGGTCCGGTGCGTTGACCAGCGAGATTGTCAGACGTCACTTGCCTTGACTACATCCTCTCGGGATACGTCAAGACACCGGTGTACGAAACCTCCATTAACAGTGCTGAGGAACTTGTTGCACGTACCGTGGCAGCAGCTGGGGAAGTCCGCGGCCCGGTATTTTCCAGGGCATCAAGCTTTCCATGCGCTGGAGCTGTGAGGCCCGGGGCCGTAATTTCGAACACCTTCTTTGATAACGTTCGTTGTCTGTTTTTATTCTTATTTCTTGGATTCTGCTATACTAAGCATAATAAACAAGTTTCCTCACCCTGTTCGTGTTCATTTTTGTGTTTTGTGCCGCCACTTCCGCAGCAGGAAAGGGTTTGCGACCATGCATTACTATGTGATTTTCCATTGTCTAGGTGTACTCTATCTCTCCTGAAAGTTTGTAACCTATGTGCTAAAGCACCCTGTATGTCTGCGAGCTGCTGCACAACGACGCGGTCGTCGGATATTGTTATTCCATATTTTTTTCCAAAGGACGTAAAAGATGTTGTTAATGTATTAAACCCCAGTCGAAACTGATGAGAGCCCTAATTGTCTGGTGGTACGACATACTGTACCGAGCGAGGTGGCGTAGTGGTTAGACACTGGACTCGCATTCGGGAGGACGACGGTTCAATCCCGCGTCCGGCCATCCTGATTTAGGTTTTCCGTGATTTCCGTAAATCGCTCCAGGCAAATGCCGGGATGGTTCCTTTCAAAGGGCACGGCCGACTTCCTTCCCCACCCTTCCCTAATCCGATGAGACCGATGACCTCGCTGTCTGGTCTCCTTCCCCAAACCAACCAACCAACCGACATACTGTGGGGATAATAGAGAGAATGCGGCAACATTTCATACGGGTTGCAGTGCATATACTAAGAGATGTGGTTAAGAGCTTGAACATTTATACGGAGCTGTTGCAAAAGAATTTTAACTCGTTTATGCACGTACAACAGTAAATATGCGTCTTCGACTATTTATTTGATCATTTAATTTACTCCTGCACGGTGACGGGTTAACAGTGGACTGGTTACTGCTCTTCAGAATTAAAATAAAAAAGTTAAAAGATATTGAAAAATATTTATAAGGCAAAAGAATGAAAACTAGATTCTTTATGTGATGGTGGTGCGCATAGTTCCATTAGCTATGGAGAAAGAGTTCCTGGTAACCGTAGGGTAGTGACTTGAATGCAGATAAGATTGAAGGGACTGCTACATTAAAGTTCAAATGGTTCAAATGGCTCGGAGCACTATGCGACTTAACTTCTGAGGTCATCAGTCGCCTAGAACTTATAACTTATTAAACCTAACTAACCTAAGGACATCACACACATCCATGCCCGAGGCAGGATTCGAACCTGCGACCGTAGCGGTCGCTCGGCTCCAGACTGTAGCGCCCAGAACCGCACGGCCACTCCGGCCGGCCTGCTACATTAAAGAAGGATATGTAGTACGTACAGAGGAAGGATCGACACCTATGGTTCATAATTGTCAGAAGGTAACTAGAATTGAAGTTCGGCAGGAACAAGGTGGGTTGCAGGTAAAGAGATATATGACTGACAGGGTGGGTATATTTCAAGTTTTATTTCACGTTTGGGAGTCGAAGGCGATAGAAGCTACCCTGTGAAAGAATGTGGAGTTATTTGAGGTGAAAGGAAGGTGAGGTATGCCGATGCTGGCGAGGCTTCAGCCAAAGGTTGTCAAAGATGAGGAATACGTTACAATGTTAGGCTTAAGTTTCCAGAAGTTGTAGGACAGGCGAAGTTGTCTGAGGAGGCTTAAAAACTGGATGAGCTTTTTTTACTTGATAAAAAAATGTTTTCGCCTATGAGGTAGGCGGCTATTCATAACTGGCACTCGATTATGGAACCCCATTCGAATCTGATGAAAGCTCTAGTTGTCTGGTTGTTTGACATACTGCGGGTATAATAGAGAGAATGCGGCAACATTTCAAGCGCGGTTGCAGTGCATATACTGAGATGTGGTTAAGAGGTTGGACATTTATACGGAGCTGTTGCAAAGAATTTTAACTCGTTTATGCATATAAAATAGTAAATATGCGTTTTAGACTATTTATTTGATCATTTATATTACTCCTGTACGGTGACGGGTTAACAATAGACTGGTTACTGCTCTTCAGAATTTAAATGAAAAAGTTAAAAGATATTGAAAAATATTTACAAGGCAAAAGAATGAAAACTGGATTCTTTATGTAATGGTGGTGCGCATAGTTCCATTAGCTATGGAGAAAGAGTTCCTGGTAACCGTAGGGTAATGACTTGAATGCAGATAGGATTGGAGGGAATGTTACATTAAAGAATGATGTTTAGAGGAAGGATCGACAACTATGGTTCATAACTGTCAGAAGGTAACTAGGATTGAAGTTCGGCAGGAGCAAGGTGGGTTGCGGGTACGGAGATATATGACTGATAGGGTGGGTATATTTCAAGTTTTATTTCACGTTTGGGAGTCTAAGGCGATAGAAATTACCCTGGGAAAGAATGTGGAGTGATTTGAGGTGAAAGGAAGGTGAGGTATGCCAATACTGGCGAGGCTTCAACCCTAGGTTGTCAAAGATGAGGGATACGTTACGATGTTAGGCTTAAGTTTCCAGAAGTTGTAGGACAGGCGAAGTTGTCTGAGGAGGCTTAAGAACTGTGTGAGCTTTTATTACTTGATAAAAAAATGTTGTCGCCTATGAGGTAGGCGGCCATTCATTATTGGCACTTAATTATGGAACGTCTTAGTCGCAATTTAATTTATTGACTGTTTTTGATATATCAGCATTATAACATGCCTGTCTTAAAAAGAAAAAGAAGGTATTACAGTATTAGTGACACTGAACAATTATATGCACAACAGTCAGACTTTGGATCAATAATCACATCTTACACCAAGTACAGATGTAACGTATGACCACTGTGCATATAATTGTTCTGTGGCATTCATATTACAGCCCCTTCCTTATTAACCCAGCTGTGTTCTGGTGTATCGAAACGCAGCAATAAATTAATTTGCGACCAAGACATTCCACAGTAATGAATGGTACAAGGACAGCTGGCAGAACATAGTCGGATATGGAATGCGAAGTGAAGTACACGTCATTCAAGGATTTGGAGGGTGACAAAAGCTAAAGTAGGTGTTGCTCAACATTACAGAGGAGGGAACAAGAGCATACCCACGGTGTTTTAACAGGTGATCAGAATGCCATACGTGGTCATATGAATTTTCTAACAGGGACGGTTGACGCTTATAACAATGTTAATGAAAGAGGTGGACTAGATATACGTGTTGATTGTCTGCCGAGAAGTTGGGAGGAAAGCCATACAAGGCCGTAGAGGGAGGGAAGTGTCGTCTGAGGTATTTAATGTTACGATTGTAGAGGGTGAACTCGAAGACTCTGTGGAAGACTGAAGTACGAACGATGGCTCGGAAGGATGATGTTTCACTTGAAGGATTATTGTGTTTTTAGAGAGAGAAGGGATTCTAATGACTCCCACCGTTCTGGGTAGGTAATGGTCGAGAGGATCTACATATTAATCTATATTATCACGTACGGCGGATGATACGTTCGGTTCCTCT
This sequence comes from Schistocerca nitens, assembly GCF_023898315.1. Lineage (NCBI taxonomy): Eukaryota > Metazoa > Arthropoda > Insecta > Orthoptera > Acrididae > Schistocerca > Schistocerca nitens. The sequence goes on along the minus strand of NC_064616.1, from coordinate 253,012,642 downwards.
GTCACTTCCTATCCGATTTCGAATGCTGTGGGAGATGAACCACTATTGGTAAGCCTCTTTAATGAACTGGAATTCCTGTACTTTTACCTCAGTCAATTAGTTAGTTTTATTTTCTTCCTGTGAGATATGTGCAGGAGGAAAGCAATAAGATAGCTGAATATTCTAGGAACGTACGTTCTCGCATTTTAACAGCCAACGTCACTGTGATCTACGAGGGTTACACAGAAAGTAATGCGCCGCATTTGTTTCTGAGTCGAAAACAATGTTACCAATGCGAAACGTTACGTATGTATTATCTGAAGTCTCGTGAGTGAGGGCCCCAAGTTTCCGTCACTTCCGACAGAGAGCGTAGCTGCACGAAAGTTTCAAAATGGCGTCTGTAGGTGATGTACGTTACAAGCAACGTTCCGTCATTGAATTTCTCACTGCAGAGAAAGAAACTGTGCGGAATACTCACAAACGCTTGTGCAAAGTCTATGGAGCATCTGCTGTCGACAGAAGTACAGTTAGTCGCTGGGCACGGAGGGTGAGGTCATCAGAAGGCGGTTCGGCGGAGCTCCACGAGTTGCAGCGGTCGGGGAGACCATCCGCGGCTGTCATGTTGCAGCGAGCTGATGTCATTCGCGAGGACAGACGCATTACGACTCTGCTGTTGGCGCTGCATCTGTCAATCAGCCAAGGAAAGCACTGCCTCCGCCACCAGGTCAAGCATTGGTACCGATAGGGCGTCCACGCCCTTGTTTCGCGCTGGAGGAAGGCCACAGAACGGTATGGATATTACGTGGAAAAATGGGGCGTGTAGATAAAACACCATTCTTTCGTATGTGTAATTCTCATTATGTTCAATAAAGAATTGTTGAAGAAAAAAAAATGTGGTGCGTTACTTTCTAGGCAACCCTCCTACAACACGTCTCTTGTTGTGCCTGTAACTGGAATTCTCCATGACTTGAGACGAAACTCGCTCCTCTTCTTTACATATACTCCATTTTCCTCTCTGAATCGTATCTGGTAAGGGTCGCAGAGCGAGGAGCAATAATCAAGTAGCAGTTGAATGACGGTTTTGTAACCTACCCCACTCGTAAGTGGACTGCACATCCTGAGGATTCTTGCAATGAATCTCAGTCTTAAATCTGACATTCCATAATAACTTTTATGTGGTTGTTTCACTTGAAAATTGTCCGTACATAAAATATCAGGTTTCAATGGATGTGATTGTCTCCTGTGATTCTCCAGCAATCATGTAATCAAACAATAACTGGTCTTTCCATGTATATAAATAGGGCTGCCTGATCACTGACGGTTATCTTGAGCTCAAAAAGGAAAAATTTCGGTCTGTTGTCAGAGCCAATAGTTACTCAGGAGAGTGCTGCTACTAAGATTTTTCAGTAGGTAGCAACAGTGTTGGGCTGACAGATTTGTTTGTTCATACAGGGTGGTCCATTGATCGTGACCGGGCCAAATATCTCACGAAATAAGCATCAAACGAAAAAACTACAAAGAACGAAACTCGTCTAGCTTGAAGGGGGAAACCAGATGGCGCTATGGTTGGCCCGCTAGATGGCACTGCCATAGGTCAAACGGATATCAACTGCGTTTTTTTTAAATAGGAACCCCCATTTTTATTACATATTCGTGTAGTACGTAAAGAAATATGAATGTTTTAGTTGGACCACTTTTTCCGGTTTGTGATAGATGGCGCTGTAATAGTCACAAACATATGGCTCACAATTTTAGACGAACAGTTATTAACAGGTAGGTTTTTTAAATTAAAATACACAACGTAGGTACGTCTGAACATTTCATTTCGGTTGTTCCAATGTGTTACATATACCTTTGTGAACTTATCATTTCTGAGAACGCATGCTGTTACAGCGTGATTACCTGTAAATACCACATTAATGCAATAAATGCTACATCAACATCGACTGCACCCGTACCATATTTCTATGCACCATGAATTGCATAGCGACGACCTTGAACGTCGTGTAGAGTTGTGCCACTGTGCACAAGAGAAATTGCGGGACGAGACAGACTTTTGCACACGTTCTATTTAGTGACGAAGCGTTTCTTTAATACTAAATTTCTTCTACTTCTTCAAAACAGTACAAAGGGTTATCGAATCAACGAAAACAATGACTGGGCTCATTTCACACATCCGTAACATGGACCCAAAGTAAATAGACTTCAGAGAAAATTGATACGTGAAAAATTAATAAGTGATAAGAGTCGTTCTTTGCAAATATTCTGTAATTTTGAAAAAAAAACTTATCTGATATGAAAAAACTTATTTATCCCTAATATTATAAAGAAAATAGGAAAAAATATAAAAATTTGGACTCAACTAGCCCTAGTTTATGGTACATTTGTTTATGGGCGGGGGGGGGGGGAGGCAACTGCCAATCCGTGGACCAAGTGTTGATCTTCCGCTAGTCTTCCTACAATTCATTGTAATTTTCTACCGTTGCGACTACTCTCTATATACTCTCTGTTAAGTAAGATCGTGGTCAGGTTCATCAGCGGGAAATTATGTTTGACAAACTAAAACGTATGCGTACGTCGTATATGAACGAAAGAAAAATGCAGTCATTCGCAGAGTCAATAATTGCTTGGCATCTCCGAGGCATTCTTGAAACCAAGTTTTCAGCGTATTCACGTGGAAGAGACCACCAAATGCGTCGATTTGCTTTGACAGCTCTTTCAAAATGATGACCTTTTTTCCTTGTAACTTTTTTTTTTAATGTAAGACCACACAATTTCAATAGTGTTATCGTCAGGTGACTGTGAGGACCAATCTTTCTCATTTTTCCAGTGGCTGCAAAGCCTGCTGCGATGCTTCGGATCATTGTCCTCCTGCAATATCCTATCTTCATTTTTATCGATGAACCAACGTTTGGCAGTTGGCATCAAACATCCTTGATAAACGCGACCTGTAACCTGCACTCATATAATTTATAGTGTACACTCCTGGAAATTGAAATAAGAACACCGTGAATTCATTGTCCCAGGAAGGGAAAACTTTATTGACACATTCCTGGGGTCAGATACATCACATGATCACACTGACAGAACCACAGGCACATAGACACAGGCAACAGAGTATGCACAATGTCGGCACTAGTACAGTGTATATCCACCTTTCGCAGCAATGCAGGCTGCTATTCTCCCATGGAGACGATCGTAGAGATGCTGGATGTAGTCCTGTGGAACGGCTTGCCATGCCATTTCCACCTGGCGCCTCAGTTGGACCAGCGTTCGTGCTGGACGTGCAGACCGCGTGAGACGACGCTTCATCCAGTCCCAAACATGCTCAATGGGGGACAGATCCGGAGATCTTGCTGGCCAGGGTAGTTGACTTACACCTTCTAGAGCACGTTGGGTGGCACGGAATACATGCGGACGTGCATTGTCCTGTTGGAACAGCAAGTTCTCTTGCCGGTCTAGGAATGGTAGAACGATGCGTTCGATGACGGTTTGGATGTACCGTGCACTATTCAGTGTCCCCTCGACGATCACCAGTGGTGTACGGCCAGTGTAGGAGATCGCTCCCCACACCATGATGCCGGGTGTTGGCCCTGTGTGCCTCGGTCGTATGCAGTCCTGATTGTGGCGCTCACCTGCACGGCGCCAAACACGCATACGACCATCATTGGCACCAAGGCAGAAGCGACTCTCATCGCTGAAGACGACACGTCTCCATTCGTCCCTCCATTCACGCCTGTCGCGACACCACTGGAGGCGGGCTGCACGATGTTGGGGCGTGAGCGGAAGACGGCCTAACGGTGTGCGGGACCGTAGCCCAGCTTCATGGAGACGGTTGCGAATGGTCCTCGCCGATACCCCAGGAGCAACAGTGTCCCTAATTTGCTGGGAAGTGGCGGTGCGGTCCCCTACGGCACTGCGTAGGATCCTACGGTCTTGGCGTGCATCCGTGCGTCGCTGCGGTCCGGTCCCAGGTCGACGGGCACGTGCACCTTCCGCCGACCACTGGCGACAACATCGATGTACTGTGGAGACCTCACGCCCCACGTGTTGAGCAATTCGGCGGTACGTCCACCCGGCCTCCCGCATGCCCACTATACGCCCTCGCTCAAAGTCCGTCAACTGCACATACGGTTCACGTCCACGCTGTCGCGGCATGCTACCAGTGTTAAAGACTGCGATGGAGCTCCGTATGCCACGGCAAACTGGCTGACACTGACGGCGGCGGTGCACAAATGCTGCGCAGCTAGCGCCATTCGACGGCCAACACCGCGGTTCCTGGTGTGTCCGCTGTGCCGTGCGTGTGATCATTGCTTGTACAGCCCTCTCGCAGTGTCCGGAGCAAGTATGGTGGGTCTGACACACCGGTGTCAATGTGTTCTTTTTTCCATTTCCAGGAGTGTATTTCAGTCAAGAATTCAAAGTGAATTAATTCTTTGGTGACATTGCATGACTGAAGAAGGTAGAATAATGACAATATGATGACAGGATGGTGGGTTTTACGAAGTGGTGGAAAGAGATGGAGTGATGACAAAATTATGCCCGAGTGGTGGTTTGTGCATTTTTTACAATGTGGTTTGTATACTGTGCGCCGTGATACAGATCTTTTAATTTGTTTGTGGTGTGAACTGTAAGCACATGAAGTTGGGATCGACAGGAGTAACGATTGTGTGAATGTGCACGTGGACATATGGGACACTGTCAGAATCGAGATTATCAAGGATGGTAAATGCGTCTTGGAGATTGATTGAAAAATAGGCTTTCGTTAATTTTTCAAGGAGAGTTTGGTTTTGTATGTGAGTGTGTAGTGTGGAGCGTGATTAATGCATGAAACTAGTGGAAAGCTTTCCAGTCCTTACTGGAGTTTATGAAGTGCTGTATTGAGTTGAGTGGACGTTGGTCACCTGTTCCACCTTCCTGTTAGCCGGCCGAAGTGGCCGTGCGGTTAAAGGCGCTGCAGTCTGGAACCGCAAGACCGCTACGGTCGCAGGTTCGAATCCTGCCTCGGGCATGGATGTTTGTGATGTCCTTAGGTTAGTTAGGTTTAACTAGTTCTAAGTTCTAGGGGACTAATGACCTCAGCAGTTGAGTCCCATAGTGCTCAGAGCCATTTTGAACCACCTTCCTGTTCATTTAGCAAATTGCGAACTGGTCTTTGTAATTGCAACTGACGTGTTAGTGTGTTCCACTTATGCTTGCGGAGGAAAAAGCGCTGAGCCTACAGCACCCAATGAGAGTTTCAAGAACTCGTTGGGGAGTTGGACGGTGGGCTTAGGGAAGGTGGCAGGAAATTCGGACAAAAGGGACGAGCGAGTGACAATATTTGTGGTTGCTGCTTCAGTCATAATTTCTTATACGAAGTAAGCGGTGTACGAGTTATTTTCGGAGTTTTGGAAGGTAGGCTTTTCAATGGGCGTGGTGATAGTCTTGCATTATTGTGGCTGAAGTACTGAGGTGCTGGGTTTGTTGACTGGGAGCATAGTTAGTTATAGCTTTTAACCGTATCGATGGCCTATGCAGTTATGCTTCCAAGCAGATTGGCGGTTGCTCTTGTGGCATCTGCTATGGATTCACTTTCAGGTTGATTTTGGCGTGATGTCGGTCTATGTCATCAAAAAGGAAGATACTACTCTCACGCCACCAGTTGATTTTAACTTTGCGGTGGCTATGCACGTTACGTAACAGACTATAACTCCACTTATGGCTACTAGATGGGGGTTGCTGTTTCGATGGAGGTTGTAGAGAGAGGTGAGGATGGTGTGGTGAAGTTGGATAAAGGTTTAGTTTACGGAAGTGGTGTAAAGTTTTGCATTGTTTGCTTTTACGGAGCAGATATAGAGGATACCGAGCGAGGTGGTCATTAGTTAGCACACTGGAGTCTTATTCGGGAGGATGTTGGTTCAAATAAAAGTTTAGCCATTCAGATTTAGGTGTTGTGTAATTTTCCAAAGTCGCTTAAGGCAAATGCTGGGAAGGTCCATTTGGCTAGGCACCACCGATTTACTTCCCACCCTTCGCGAATCCAAGCTTGTGCTCGGACAGTAGCGAACTCGTCGTCGGCGGACATTAAAACCCAGTCTTCCTTTGTTTGTTGGTAAAGGGGATAACTGTGGGTAAGGGATTTAAAAAAAAATCTTGCCTGGTAGTGGGTGTATGTGGCAGTTAGCTTAAGGTGAGAAATGATTGGAGAACCAGGCAAAATACAGGAGCATTCAAATTTATAGATGTTTGTAGAACTATCGTAATGATTCGGATTACGTCTTCAACACTTGGACTGTGATGGAGGGAATCGTTTGACTGCATTGGGATATAAACTATGCGACTGGGGGTGGTGAGTTCGGGATTCCTTGTAACAGGCACGGCCTTCTATTTGTGGGTGTATGTGGGTGGGAATCATTACATATATTCCCAATGGGAGAGAATTACAAGTCTAAGAAATGCTTATGGAAGTGTTTAAACCATTTCTTTCCAACCTTAAACTTCTCAAGTAATGGTTGACTGTCACTATTATAATTTTGACCCTAAACGAATATGTAAATAATGTGTTTGAGAAGTAATGAGTCGTATTTCCCTTTCGGACCAGTGTTAATATTCTCGAGGAGTATTTAGAAAACTCCGAAAAAAGGAAACGAGGATGGCGGGGTTGGGCCCCTCGCAACTGGTGTCCAGTAGCGGTACGCCACCTTTTTAGGAAAGAGAGTAACGACTGCGAACAGGTCCAGGCGTGACAGAGAACTCTCGTAAGAGGGCGCGTTCCTGCACGCCGGTTCAGATCGAAGGAAAAACCAGTCCGGGTGCGCTTGGAACAGACAGCTCTGTAACACGGGATGCTGGACTCGAGAGTGAACGCTCTTTCTGAGTACGGCGCCGCGCCACGTTGTTGCACAAACAGATCTCGCCAGGGACTGCGCGAATCAGCTGCCCAGTTCCGCGGTGCTCCATCTGCCCACGATCTGCAGCTCTAAAGCAGTCTTTGGAAACGCTCATCGTACTTAATCCCTTAGAAACCTTACTATAATCTGTTTTTAATTGCTCATTTCATTTCCTTGTCCTACAACGTATTTTTTTAATATTACAGAAAATGAATACCAGAAACTGAAAGTAGATAATCACATGTAGTAACTGCTTCCAGTCATATAATTTCACTGTTTCAAATATTCTAACTCACAACTATCAATATTTTTCCATTCTTATCGCATACAGAAAGCCATAACTTTAATTTTGGTTGCTTTCACATCGCTGAAATTGCAGCACATGTGTGCTTCATTCCGTGCCCAATAGCCGAATAGTTACTATTTCATTGTTATAGAAATACCAGGTGTAGAATAAAGCCCAAGGGCTACACGACTCCCTTCGATCAGCGACAGCTGCAAGTCTATCACCAAGTGAAGACTATTTCGAAAAGGCAAATCGTGCACTTATTCAATATACACTAACTAATTATTCATTATATAGTAAGTCGATGCAACTTAAGATGTAGTGCTATACGTTGTGAGATGGAGAGGTAAGCCAGTTTCAGCACATCACCCAATCTGAGTGTGCTTTTTAGAATTTTTTCATACTCATCTATACTTCTTAGAAATGGAGTACGCATTCAGCTTGAGCATGAGAACACATAGAATAAAATTTACATTTTCATGAGACACATGAGATGCACTTTCCACATAATATAACAGGCAAACGTAGAATGGGAGCTTATGCGTCACGTGTGAATCCCTATAACTTGTATGAACGTCATAAAAGATATTGTCATTCTTTTACAGCAGGCAAGATACACTCAAAAATGGTTCAAATTGATCTGAGCACTATGGGACTTAACATCTGCGGTCATCAGTCCCCTAGAATTAGAACTACTTAAACCTAACTAACTTAAGGACATCACACCCATCTATGCCCGAAGCAGGATTCAAACCTGCGACCGTAGCGGTCGCGCGGTTCCAGACTGAAGCTCCTAGAACCGCTCGGCCACAAAGGCCGGCTAGCTACACTCAAATACTATGAAATAAATCAGTTCTCAACTGGAAGACGGACTGGATCCATCAGTACCGTTCCGAGGTATGAATCTATTTGTGGTGCATCTTCCACAGACCTATGAAAAAACCCACCCGTACTCATAGAATCCGCAGAACAGTGAAATTCGTTGTCTCTTACGCTCACAAGTGGTTGTCAGAATCAAGTCCAGAACATTCTATTTTGAAGTCTGAAGTATATGATCTATGAACCAGCTACGTGTGGCCTTCCAGTAATGAGAAAATGGAAAATAACTTACGACCTTTGAGTAACGATCGAAATAAATGTCATTAGCATAACGCTTTATACTGCCTGTTCGATGAATGCATTGTGTTTCGAGAGCTCTGAGTCAGTTAATATAGCCATAAATTAATTTTATACGATTTGAATTCCAAGGTATTTTATTAAATGATATCGTAATTTATTCCTTCATTTGCAGTAAGCTTCATCAAGCTGTATTTTTTCCTACTCTGTAAAAACTACGAAAATGTAGTGACTTAAGCACCCAGATGTCATTATAGAAACAATAGCACCATATGAGCAGTTACCATATTGCTGATGCATCACATGGTGAGCAAATCCTTACAACAAGAAAGACTTTCTGACTTGCAGAATGTGGCACTAAGACAAAATACAAAAAGACATTAACAATTACCAGTGTAACGTTTCAGGCATAGCTATGTAGTTCTTTGACATGCATTTCTCAATCTACTTATCCCAAAAACATTATAGTAGCCTTGCCACAAGATTTGACTTTTTCATTTTCCTTTACCTTCCGTCGGCTGCACGCTTTTGAAAGCGCAAAATAACAACTACCAATTGCTGGATGTGGTTATTTTTTGGCGGTTTTCCAATGTTACGTCTCTAAATGTGGCAAAATTTCTTCTAATGATTGTAGGAAACAATAGCTATCTGACATGTTCCACACCCACGAGAATCATCTCATTTTTTGGGTCTATGGAACGAAAACTGAATGTAATCTAATCTAATCTAAACTTTATCACTTTATGTAGGAAACCACCCAAACTTGCATGGCTTGCATGGTGTGTTTGCTATACTGCATGTTCTACAAAGCAATTCCTATTTTTAGGTATTACAGGAGCTTTAATGAGTCATCTGAGTGCAGCTTGCTTTCCTTCTCGTTTGGCGAGGAATATTGTAGACTGTTACACAAAGAACTTCTTGAGAAAGAAACAGAATATGTACGTTTGCATCGATTGAAAAGTCATTCAGCTCTTTTTTATTTCAAAAAATTGGTTTCAGTCTCTGCAAGTCTACTTTACTGTAGTGAATTGTTGAGACATTATAGGATACCCTTACACTGTGCCTGATCGGAAGTTGTGGTGTGGAATTGTGTATTGTACTCTTGGACCCATGCTGACCACATGGCATTCATTCAAATGATCAAGAAATTTCTAAGATGTTGCTAGAAAGAGATCCACAGTTTCTGGTCCCGCATTTACAATTAATAGCGTTAGGAATAGTTTTCATATGGTGAAATTAACAATCGTGGGATGTATGCTCTTGATGTATTTATAAGTGAGAGTATAATTTCAAGGAATGTAATTTCACGAAAGATATTAACTGATGATTCTAAACTGACAACGGTTATGCAATTTCCTAGTTTGCTACTCTAGGATGAAAGAAGCACAAGCGTGACGTTAGATACCCACTGCTTTATTCTGTTTTGCGCACTGGTCATGAAATGGTAATGAGCATAGTATCAGCTACTACAGATCTGTTAACACACACAGGATTGTATTATTGTTTATGATCCAAGAAGCTTTCCGAAGCCTGCTAGGTCTTACGTAAGCCACTAGAGCTTCTACGATACTACAGCAAAAGTGACTGCCTTGGAGGACGAGATCCAGTGACAACAGACATGTTACAGTCTTGCAACCACACCGAGAGATCGTCTTGCAAACAGTCTTTCGTATCTACGTATACGAGAGGAAATCTAGCACTACGTAGCTCCCTAGGTCACTGACTCTTGTCACCTCCGCCAAACTAACTTCTTAATGACCCTGTTTTCAATGAATAATTGTCTGCTTCAAAAGTTAATGACGGTGTCAGAGGTATTTTCACTATAGTGACTAGCGTTTTTAGATAAACAAAAAACGTCTGTCATTTAAATAGAACTGCTGCAGGTTGCAGAATCCTGGGTGCCTCTCTTGGACAGCTGAACTTCGGCGAAGTACGTGTCTCTAATGGTGACAACAGCAGAAAATGAATTGCTTTTAGCACCTTCTTGCGAACAAGCTGCCAATTGCTGCGTGTCATCTACAAGTCGTTGGACTGCTGCACTTGCAAGATATGAAGCTCCATCTGTGTGTCTGTTCTACTGAGTGTAATTCTGTGAGTGAAATGAAATAAATTATATGTCCGCCGTACTGTGATGTAACCACCTGCGTAACCGAGGCCAGCAGCGTACATTCCCTTGGCTGCGCTGTACTCGCAGGCAGGCTTGGAAATCTTAGTGCCGGAGTAAATATTCATCGCCAGTATTCGACTAGAGATATGGGAAGAGGTGGTCACCACAATTCTTTGAAGATATGTGGCATTGATAAAGATGCGCTTTACCAAAACTACAGCTCGGTAGCTCTGGTACAGTACATCAATGACGCAGTAAATGGCAGGATTGCCGGTGGTATTGGTAGGGAAAGAAACAAAAATAAATGTGTAAGTGAGGAATTGGGGAACGACGAATTCTCTTTGGTGTTTTGTTTGTTTGATTGTTTGCATTGCACGTAATTAGAACTGCACATCATCAAGTGTTAGTTCATTGTGTATTTTATATCTTGACAGAACATAAATTGCATTTTATAAGTAATAAAAATTAGTTGATCCGCAACTTCTGCGCCTTTATGAAAGCGTAGCAGTTATGATTAATGCATGTGCAGTTCGCATGCGCAGACATAAAAAATCTTTATAATTATTGCTGTTATTTTGTACTCAATAGATCATTTTTCATCATGATCAAAGGCAAGAGTTTCGCGTTATTATCGATAAATGCGGAAGTTATTTGTGAATAACAGAATCATGTTTTGTATAAGCTCGACGAAGTATTGAAGTAATGTTTGATATATTATTGTTTTGTGATATTTTTATTTTAGTCTTTTTTCGGAAATTGAGTTTTCTAGCGCTAAATATATGTATATATATATTTTAATTTTTACAACATCCCTCACTTTCACATTAAAAATCAACAATTTCTGAATAAAACCTGAATGAAACATTGACAATCTCAACATCTAAATAAATACTGTTTACTTTTAAGTAACAGACAGTCAGATAACTATGTAGAACAAAAATGTTCCTTAGGTTACACCGCCCTTTACGTATCCTCAGTCAGTCTGTAGACGGTTCACTGCCTCCAGTTTCTGGGGGACCCTAGTAAAGACATTGATCGCAAACGTTAAGAAAATATCTGAGGTACACCCCGATAGGTATGCTAGACACACCTTACTACAGGTAATGCGGGTATGATCTTAACTGACCAAAGCTACTGGGAAAAATACCGTAGTCTACGATTAATTTTGATAGTATACGGTAGTCTGCGGTAGTTTTAAAACTCCAGACACCGGTGATGGTCATCCGTCCGCCGAACGGCTATGTCAAACTCGGTGGCTTCCTTGGTAGTACTCGGGTGGAGTAGGGTAGGTCCTTGCATCGGCTACCGGCCTCTAAACACGCAATAATCTCTCTCACTTCTTTTGAATATATATATATATATATATATATATATATATATATATATATATATATATATATATATATATATATATAGGGTGTTTCAAAATTGACCGGTATATTTGAAACGGCAATAAAAACTAAACGAGCAGCGATAGAAATACACCGTTTGTTGCAATATGCTTTGGACAACAGTACATTTTCTGGCAGACAAACTTTCGAAATTACAGTAGTTACAATTTTCAACAACAGATGGCGCTGCGGTCTGGGAAACTCTATAGTACGATATTTTCCACATATCCACCATGCGTAGCAATAATGTGGCGTAGCCTCTGAATGAAATTACCCGAAACCTTTGACAACGTGTCTGGCGGAATGGCTTCACATGCAGATGAGATGTACTGCTTCAGCTGTTCAATTGTTTCTGGATTCTGGCGGTACACCTGGTCTTTCAAGTGTCCCCACAGAAAGAAGTCACAGGGGTTCATGTCTGGCGAATAGGGAGGCCAATCCACGCCACCTCCTGTATGTTTCGGATAGCCCAAAGCAATCACACGATCATCGAAATATTCATTCAGGAAATTAAAGGCGTCGGCCGTGCGATGTGGCCGGGCACCATCTTGCATAAACCACGAGGTGTTCGCAGTGTCGTCTAAGGCAGTTTGTACCGCCACAAATTCACGAAGAATGTCCAGATAGCGTGATGCAGTAATCGTTTCGGATCTGAAAAATGGGCCAATGATTCCTTTGGAAGAAATGGTGGCCCAGACCAGTACTTTTTGAGGATGCAGGAACGATGGGACTGCAACATGGGGCTTTTCGGTTTCCCATATGCGCCAGTTCTGTTTATTGACGAAGCCGTCCAGGTAAAAATAAGCTTCGTCAGTAAACCAAATGCTGCCCACATGCATATCGCCGTCATCAATCCTGTGCACTATATCGTTAGCGAATGTCTCTCGTGCAGCAATGGTAGTGGCGCTGAGGGGTTGCCGCGTTTGAATTTTGTATGGATAGAGGTGTAAACTCTAGCGCATGAGACGATACGTGGACGTTGGCGTCATTTGGACCGCAGCTGCAACACGGCGAACGGAAACCCGAGGCCGCTGTTGGATCACCTGCTGCACTAGCTGCGCGTTGCCCTCTGTGGTTGCCGTACGCGGTCGCCCTACCTTTCCAGCACGTTCATCCGTCACGTTCCCAGTCCGTTGAAATTTTTCAAACAGATCCTTTATTGTATCGCTTTTCGGTCCTTTGGTTACATTAAACCTCCGTTGAAAACTTCGTCTTGTTGCAACAACACTGTGTTCTAGGCGGTGGAATTCCAACACCAGAAAAATCCTCTGTTCTAAGGAATAAACCATGTTGTCTACAGCACACTTGCACGTTGTGAACAGCACACGCTTACAGCAGAAAGACGACGTACAGAATGGCGCACCCACATACTGCGTTGTCTTCTGTATCTTTCACATCGCTTGCAGCGCCATCTGTTGTTGAAAATTGTAACTACTGTAATTTCGAAAGTTTGTCTGTCTGAAAATGTACTGTTGTCCCAAGCATATTGCAACAAACGGTGTATTTATATCGCTGCTCGTTTAGTTTTTATTGCCGTTTCAAATATACCGGTCATTTTTGAAACACCCTGTATATATATATATATATATATATATATATATATATATATATATATATATATATATATGAACCCAAACATCAGGTATTGCCTGCAGTAGTGTCCTTATTTAATTTATAAAAGCGACTTTCTTGGCAATCATCGCTCGTACTTTTACAGCTACTCATCATAGTGATTGGGGTCAATAATTACCTATTTCTCTTCAGAAAATCGATTGGCTAGCTTCAGGGTATAGAGTTTTATGTTGTGGTCTCCAGTTAGAAAACTGGTTTGATGCAGCTCTCCACATTATAGTACATTCTGTGCGAGCCCCTTCCTCTCCGCATATTACATCCATATAAACCTACTTACTGTAGTCATGCCTTGTCCCCCCCCCCCCCTTGACACACACACATACACACTTCCCTCCGTTACCAAACTAACGATATCTTAATGCTGCACGATGTGTCCTATCAAATTACCCCCCCCCCCTTTATCAGTGAAGTTGCGCCATACATTTCTTTTCTCCTCAATAAGATTTAGTAACTCTTCATTAGTTATCTGATCCGCCCACTTAATCTCCAGCAGTCTCCTGTAGCAACAAATTTCAAAAGTTTCTGTTACCTTCTTGCCTCAAGTGTTTATCGTCTACGTTGCACTTCCATTCAAGGATACACTTCAGACAAATATCCTTAGAAAAGCTTTCGCAACATTTAAATTCATGTTCAATGTTAACAAATATTTCATTTTCAGAAATTATTTTCTTGGGATTGGCAGTATGTCCTCTAAACTTCTATCGTTACCGTTGTTTTTTTTTCTTCCCAATTAAAGATCCCATTGATTACTTTTAGTGTCTAATTTCCTAATCTAATACTCTCAGCATCGCTTGATTTAATTTGATTACGTTCATTTACCCTAATTTTACTCTTCAAGGCACTATTCATTCTGTTAACTCTCCTTAATGAGCCAATTTGTGCAGTGATAACACACTGGACTCGCGGGGCGATGATTGAAATCCCCGTCCCGCCATCCAGATTTAGGTTCTCGTGATTTCACTAAAATGAATGCGTCATTGCTGGGATGGTCCCTTTGGAAAGGACACAGCAGATTTTTCTTTCTTATCCTTTCCTAATCCGAGCTTGTAGCACGTCTCTAATGACCTAATTGTCAACGGGCCGTTAAACGCTAATCTTCGTTCCTACAACTGCTCTTCTAACTCCTCTGTTATCTCTCTGACAGAAGTAAAATATTAGTTTCATAACTTTTCTTCGCCGTTTCGCTTAGATGGCAGTAGCGGCAAGTTGTGGTACTGGCGGTAGGTCGCGCTTAGGGGTTTGCAAAGATAACGCCATCAAAATATTAGTCGATTTGTCATGGCATCATAAAGCTGTTATCGAACACGTCAACTTAAGTGTACATTTCTCATCATTTTCTGGAAGTTTTAATTTTTTGTTTTAACACGAATAAATCTGAGTGAGGCTCATAAAATGCTGGTTAAGGCCTATGGTGAGGCACCTGTTAGTGAAATAACGTGCAGAGAACGGTTTCAACGCTTCAGTAACGGTGACTTTGACGTCGAAGACCGGCATGACGGTGGAAGAGGGAAGGGTTTTCGAAGCTACTGAAACCGACGGGAACAATCACAAGAGATCGTTATCGAAAGCAATTGATGAGTTTGAGCCAAACACCGAAAGACAAACTGCCACACTACAGCGATAGACATGAAAAGGTGATTTTGCAGCAGGACCGTGCTTGACCCCACGTGGCAAAACTCGTCAAAGCACACGTGGAAACGATAAAATGTGAAGTTATACCCCACTGCCGTATTCTCTTTCTGACTACCACATTTTTCAATCAGTGGCACACGGCCTGGCTGACCAGCATATCCTGTCGTATGAACAAGTGCAACATTGGGTCGATTCATGGATCTCCTCCAAAGACGCACAGTTCTTCTGCCACGAGATTCTTATGATGACAGAAAGATGGGAGGAAGTTGTGGCCGCCGATGGCGGATACTTTGATTCGTAAATTTTTTGTAAATTTTTACAGTAAAACCTCAAACTTAAAGACGCAGAGAAAAAATAGCGGAAGCAAACTTGTAGACCTAATACCAACGGCAATCTCGAAGTTTTATTGAAGGTATATTAAATCCGTCTGTGCAACTACAAAAACATGTATATTTTCACTGCCAACCGCGTTTCGTTTTATTTATGTAACACTTCGTCAGTAGTCTGTAATGAAACACAATACAATTTAACTTATACAATTTAATTTCTTATGTAGGTCTAAAAATATTTTATTAGAAAACATACTGAGGTGTGATTTTACTTACGGTATGTTATGTCCGATTTTCCCAAGCATCAGGGAGTCAAGTCTGCCAGCAAATTTTTGAGGTATTCCCTTTTTGGAACTGCTATTTCTACCTAATTCCGCATGAACTGCGGCAACGGACATTTATTGATGTGGAAAACGACATGTAGCACCAGCACTGTTTGTTTGTATATGTACGGTTAAACGTGTACTTGTGTCTCTCGTGTGAATAGTTTTGCCAACTTAACCGTTACTGTTGATCACGCAAATAAACAATCTCAATACATACATGAGAACGAAATGAAAAAAAAATTCTTCTGAACGAAAAATCGCTGTTGATTTTAATTCATATAAGCACCAGTAGTTTTATTTATTTACAAGTGCGAGCTGAAAAGTAATGGCTCCGATTTTTTTTCCTGTCCTCAACATCGGTTGAGGTATTACAGGTCATGCATATTATTCCGTCGACTTTCTCGCTTCGCTGGCGTAAGTTGGCAATCTGCCGCTAGAGATCTCTAAACTGTAGCGCGTAACATTACGGAGTGTAACGTAACTATGCCGTTGCGTGAGAGACCTTCAGAAAATTGAAAGCATGAATTCGAAGAGTTCGTCCTCACATGGAGCACCCTCTCCTTCATCATGACAGTATCAGACCACACACAAGCGCTGCGACATTTTCAAAAATCCGACGCCTTGGGTTCACTGTCATCGATCAACCTCCATACAGTCCCGACTTGGCCTCTTACGATTTTACTGTTTCAAAAACTTAAAGAACGCCTTCAAAGACTACACTTCGATAGTGATGAAGTAGTAGAAACAGAACATTTTGCACTGACGATGGCAAAAAAACTGGTCTCTCGTTGGGAGAAATGTGTACGCCGCCAGGATGATTGTATTGAGACTATGCGGACATGAAGATCAAATATGTAGGATGTTAATAAAATTAGTTTCTTTTAAAAAGCTTTAGGAGTTTCACATAAAAAATTCTGAGGCGTTACTTTTCATCGCGTCCTAGTAATATCAGTTTTCTGGAGATTTTGCAATGTCATGGGGAGCTCGTGGTTAACACATTTGTGAACTGTGTGTACTGGGTGTTAGAGGCGTCTAGAGGCTGTAGTGGTGCCTTAGTAGATAAGGTTCTAATAAGGAACTCACATCTGGAAATGAACCATTTGGATATAACATAGCCGGCCGGTGTGGCCGAGCGGTTCTAGGCGCTTCAGTCTGGAATCGCGACACCGCTACGGTAGCAGGTTCGAATCCTGCCTCGGGCATGGATGTGTGTGATGTCCTTAGGTTAGTTAGGTTTAATTAGTTCTAAGTATTAGGGGACTCATGACCTCAGATGTTAAATCCCATAGTGCTCAGAGCCATTTGAACCAATAAATAACCATGTATAATGTTACTAACGTACGTTTCATTTAAAAATCTTACAGAGTTTTCACATGAAAATTCGGAGGGATTACTTTTAAGTGCCTCTCGTAATAACCACGATACGTATTTCAATAAGAGGGTGATAGAATACACGTTTCCAGAATGAGATTTTCACTCTGCAGCGGAGTGTGCGCTGATATGAAACCTCCTGGCAGATTAAAACTGTGTGCCGGACCGAGACTCGAACTCGGGACCTTCGCCTTTCGCGGGCAAGTGCTCTACCAACTTTTTTTCAGTTTCATTTTGGTCTAAATTGTTCGTTGAATTTTTTCATGGCGGACGTCCGATGACATCCGTTCAGGTTGATCGTTGATCCGTTCACTCAGTTTTTTTGTTACAGAGGGTAGCTAAACCCTCTGACCGAACACGCTGAGCTACCGTACCGGCTATCAACTGAGCGACCCAAGCACGACTCACGCCCCGTCCTCACAGCTTTACTTCTGCCGGTATCTCGTCTCCTACCTTCCAAACTTTACAGAAGCTCTCCTGCGAACCTTGCAGAACTAGCACTCCTGAAAGAAAGGATATTGCGGAGACATGGCTTAGCCACAGGCTGGGGGATGTTTCCAGAAGGAGATTTTCACTTTGCAACGGAGTGTGCGCTGATATGAAACTTCCTGGCAGATCAAAACGGTGTGCCGGACCGAGACTCGAACTCGGGACCTTTGCCTTTCGCGGGCAAGTGCTCCACCACCTGAGCTACCCAAGCACGACTCACGCCCCGTCCTCACAGCTTTACTTCTACCCGCGAAAGGCAAAGGTCCCGAGTTAGAGTCTCGGTCCGGCACACAGTTTTAATCTGCCAGGAAGTTTCATATCAGCGCACACTCCGCTGCAGAGTGGAAATCTCATTCTGGAAACATCCCCCAGGCTGTGGCTGAGCCATGTCTCCGTAATATCCATTCTTTCAGGAGTGCTAGTTCTGCAGGGTTAGCAGGAGAGCTTCTGTAAAGTTTGGAAGGTAGGAGACGAGGTACTGGCAGAAGTAAAGCTGTGAGGACGGGACGTGAGTCTTGCTTGGGTAGCTCAGTTGGTGGAGTAAAAAATGGTTCAAATGGCTCTGAGCGCTATGGGACTTAACATCTGAGGTCATCAGTCCCCTAGAACATAGAACTACTTAAACCGAACCAACCTAAGGACATCACACACACCCATGCCCGAGGCAGGATTCGAACCCGCGACCGTAGCGGTCTCGCGGTTCCAAACTGCAGCGCCTAGAACCGCTCGTCCACACCGGCCGGCTTGGTGGAGCACTTACCCGCGAAAGGCAATGGTCCCGAGTTCGAGTCTCGGTTCGGCACACAGTTTTAATCAGCCAGGAAGTTTCAGAATAGACATGTTTCTTCGAGAAAATGTAAGGGGGGCCGCCAGTACACAATACAAAATTCATATAATTATTGGTGTCAGAGGCTCACATATTTTGGTTTAAATGCAGATGTGAAATTTGAGAAGAAATGTCTAACAGTTTTTAGAAAAGGAGAATGGGTTTGTTTCGTCAGAAGGTTAGAATATTTAAAGAAAGGTAGGTGAACCTCTGCTATGTTTTGCATATTTGTAGAATTCTGTCCTTGCTTGAAGACCATGTAATGTTAGGGACAAAGGCGTTAGACACTGATGAGTTTTACTGCTCACAGCCGACCCATGGATGACGATTGTATATTGATAGTCCGCAAAGACAATTCGGCGCTACGTGCTCTATGCAATGTCTGGAGGCGGGCGCTGCAACCACCCGCAACCAGCTGCCTATATCTCTGCTGTTGCGGCCTTCGAGAGCCTGGTATTTGTATGGCATCAATCTCTCCTGGCTTCACCATCGAACTTGGACGTTGTCACACTGTGTTTACGAACTTCTGCTTTGGATTGCGATTTAGACCTGTTTTGTCAGTCGCTGACATCCTTGCTTGTTATTTTGCTTTCTCGAGCGAACGGTGTAATTGTATTCACTCACAAATTTAAATTATTTGTTATTTTGGACTGATGGATATAAATAAATTTGGCCTGCAGTGATATAACAGATTTAAGTTACCATCCTCTTCAGTTAGATCGATTGCGGCAAAAAAAAACTTGAATAGGAATTCAAAATTATCGTAACCAGTAATTTTTTCGAAGGTCATAATCTAGACGCATGTGCTTGTGAAATAGTTCTGAATAATTTCCGCTAGAAAACTTTCGACTCTTACCATATTTAGGTGTCATATCAGACAAAATAGCTAAGCTGTTTAAAAAAACAGACATTACGATCGCCTTTGCCACCAACAACAACTTAAAAAAGAAACTGATACATGACATCTCACATCCCACAGAGAAACATAACAAAGCACGAACTTATAAAATTACATGCAGTCATTGCAACAAATATTGTATTGGCCAAACGGGAAGAAATTTTAAAACCCGCTTTAAAGAACACATTGACTGTTTCAGAAATGGCAAACCGAATACATCAGCTACAGCGAAACATATAAATCAAACAGGAAACAGTATTACAATAGACAACGATCTCGTAGTACTACACTACTGGCCATTAAAATTGCTACACCAAGAAGAAATGCAGATGATAAACGGGTATTCTTTGGACAAATATGTTATACTAGAACTGACATGTGATTACATTTTCACGCAACTGGGGTGCATAGATCCTGAGAAATCAGTACCCAGAACAACCACCTCTGGCCGTAATAACGGCCTTGATGCGCCTGGGCATTGAGTCAAACAGAGCTTGAATGGCGTGTACAGCCCATGGAGCTTTAACACGATACCACAGTTCATAAAGAGTAGTGACTGGCCACCATTGACTAGACGTTTTCAGTTGGTGAGAGATCTGGAGAATGTGCTGGCCAGGGCAGCAATCGAACATTTTCTGTATCCAGAGAGGCCCGTACAGGACCTGCAACGTGCGGTCGTGCATTATCCTGCTGAAATATAGGGTTTCGCAGGGATCGAATGAACGGAAGAGCCACGAGTCGTAACACATTTGAAATGTAACGTCCACTGTTCAAAGTGCCGTCAATGCGAACAAGAGGTGACCGAGACGTGTAACCAATGGCACCCCATACCATCACGCCGGGTGGTACGCCAGTATGGCGATGACGAATACACGCTTCCAATGTGCGTTCACCGCGATGTCGCCAAACACGGATGCGACCATCATTTTGCTGTAAACAGAATCTGGATTCATCCAAAAAAATGACGTTTTGCCATTCGTGTACCCAGGTTCGTTGTTGAGTACACCATCGCAGGCGCTCCTGTCTGTCGTCGAACTGTTCGTTCAAAATGGTTCAAATGGCTCTGAGCACTATGGGACTCAACTGCTGAGGTCATTAGTCCCCTAGAACTTAGAACTAGTTAAACCTAACTAATCTAAGGACATTACAAACATCCATGCCCGAGGCAGGATTCGAACCTGCGACCGTAGCGGTCTTGCGGTTCCAGACTGTAGCGCCTTTAACCGCACGGCCACTTCGGCCGGCTCGAACTGTTCGTGCAGATGGTTGTTGTCTTGCAAACGTCCCTACCTGTTGACTAAAGGGTCGAGACGTGGCTGCACGATCCGTTACAGCCATGCCGATAAGGTGCCTGTCATCTCGACTGCTAGTGATACGAGGCCGTTGGGATCCAGCACGGCGTTCCGTCTCACCCTCCTGAACCCACTGATTCCATATTCTACTAACAGTCATTGGATCTCGGCCAACGCGAGCAGCAATGTCGCGATACGATAAACCGCAATCGCGATAGGCTACAATCCGACCATTATCACAGTCTGAAACGTGATGGTACGCATTTCTCCTCCTTACACGAGGCATCACAACAACGTTTCTCCAGGCAACGCAAGCACGTTGTCGGTGTCGCCACCGGGGCCAACCTTGTGTGAATGATGTGAAAAGCTAATCATTTGCATATCACAGCGTCATCTTCGTGTCGGTTACATTTCGCGTCTGTAGCACGTCATCTTCGTGGTGTAGCAATGTTAATGGCCAGTAGTGTATATAATTTAGAAAGGAGCCGGAAAATGGACAGCTTGGTAGAAATGGAAATGTTCATCCATGCCCACATGGGGACTAACGAGATCCTGAATGAAATGACAGACTTCAAAAAATTCACATTTGTTTTCCAATTTCACTAAAGTACTCCTAGAATAAAAGATACATAACATGACACTAGTTTGACTCTAGCCCCAGCAATAGCTTAGAAATGTGTAAAATAAAAAGTTTATATCATGATGTGTTCAATAATATTGTAACAGGTGCCCAATTTGTACTGTATTTCGACAACCTACATCTGTAATACGATAACAAGACGTGCAGAAGACATGTAAACGTCTGACACCACATAGATCGACAAATCAATTGTGAAATCGGAACCAACTGTATTTCGGCAGCCATCTTGTCCACTGCACTACCGAACTGTTTGTGATCGTATTTCCAAGTTACTGCTATGTTAGTGACAATTTGTGAACAGTGACCAAGAGAGCCACGGAAATAGAAACACCTAAACGCATCACAACGAGACTCCCACGCCAGAAGAACAAAGTGAGTGAATGTTACAAAACATTTTAGTGCAAACATCAGTGCAGCTTCCAAGGTGACATCGCCTCCTACTAAGTTTTCTCTTCTTCCATAGGATGACCACAGAATTTACGAAAAGACTATGTAATATCAGTATGACCTTATTGTAAAGTTGTTTTTGTAATGTCATTTAGCCTGAAGATGAGGTATAACCCTCGAAACATGTCGCTAAATAAATAAGTATACAATAGTTGACAAAGTTTGTGACTGCTAGCGGTAATTAAAAAAAAAATCCTTTAGACATTGCGTCAGCATACTCTGAAACAATTCTAATTGGTATACAGTCTGTTTCGGAAGACTTACCTTTAGTAAGGCTTCGTTACTCTGAGGATATCTACTTCTAAGTTACGCATCTTGGCATCTTTTCTTAATTCGAATTCTGGAATACATAATTCGTCTTCTTTGGCGAAGGAATTTCGGAAAACCGTGTTTAGTAACTCTGATTTAGTGACACTGTCAGCAGTAACATTACCATTGCTACCGCGCAGTGATGGTATTGATTGTCTTGCCTCTGGTGTACTTTACATACGCCAAAAATCTCTTTGGATTTTGTGCCAGATTACGAGACAGAGTTTCGTTGTGGAAACTATTAAAGGCATCTCGCACTGAAGTCTGCGCTGCGTTTCGGGCTTCAGTAAAACATCGCCCATCTTGGAGATTTTGCGTTCTTTTATATTTGGCATTATTTTTTTCGCTGCTTCCGCAAAAGTGTTCTGATCTGTTTTGTATACCATGTAGTATCATTGCCATACGTAAGTAATTTATCTGCCCGCATCTCGTGGTCGTGCGGTAGCGTTCTCGCTTCCCACGCCCGGGTTCCCGGGTTCGATTCCCGGCGGGGTCAGGGATTTTCTCTGCCTCGTGATGGCTGGGTGTTGTGTGCTGTCCTTAGGTTAGTTAGGTTTAAGTAGTTCTAAGTTCTAGGGGACTTATGACCACAGCAGTTGAGTCCCATAGTGCTCAGAGCCATTTTTGAAGTAATTTATCTGGTATATGTATCTCAATTTTTCTTCGATACCGTTTCTCTGAATTTAAAACACGTCTGGTCTATATTTACATAGATTGGAAGGAGTGGAGATTGTCTCTTAGGAAGACGTCAAGCGAATTTTTATCTGCTTTTTTTAATTGATATATTATGTGTATATTTTTGGTTGATTTGGATGTTACGGTCTTCAGTCTCGCTACAGTAACCTTGTGGTTACTAATCCCAGTATACGTCACGATGCTCCCTATTTTCTCAGGATTATTTGTTGCTAAGGGGTCATAGCCGTGCGGTCTAACGCACTGTGGCCGAGCGGTTCTAGGCATTTCAGTCTGGAACCGCGTGACCGCTACGGTCGCAAATTCGAATCCTGCCTCGGGCATGTATGTGTGTGATGTCCTTAGGTTAGTTAGATTTAATTAGTTCTAAGTATTAGGGGACTCATGACCTCAGATGTTAAGTCCCATAGTGCTCAGGGCCATTTGAACCATTTTTTTTTATCTAACGCACTGCTTTCCGGGCGGTAAGTCGTGCCGGTTCTCAGCACGAATCGGCCCGGCGAATTAGTGTCGGTGTCCGGTGTGCCGGCCAGTCTGTGGATGGTTTTAAGGCGGTTTTCCATCTGTCTCGGCGAATGCGGGCTGGTTCCCCTTATTCCACCTGAGTTACACTCTGTCGACGATTGCTGAGCAAACTCTGCCACCACGTACGCGTACACCATAATTACTCTACCACACAAACATTGGGATTACACTCGTCTGGCGTGATACGTTCCAGGTGGTGTCCACTGGGGCCGAACAGTGCAATAACACTGAGTTCAGTGTGAGGTGGCGGTGGGGTGAGTAGATTGCTGTAGCCTGTTGTGGGGTTGTGTACAACGGCGGGAACGAAGCCTCTCCGTCGTTTCGAGGTCCCCAGTTCTACACTCCTGGAAATGGAAAAAAGAACACATTGACACCGGTGTGTCAGACCCACCATACTTGCTCCGGACACTGCGAGAGGGCTGTACAAGCAATGATCACACGCACGGCACAGCGGACACACCAGGAACCGCGGTGTTGGCCGTCGAATGGCGCTAGCTGCGCAGCATTTGTGCACCGCCGCCGTCAGTGTCAGCCAGTTTGCCGTGGCATACGGAGCTCCATCGCAGTCTTTAACACTGGTAGCATGCCGCGACAGCGTGGACGTGAACCGTATGTGCAGTTGACGGACTTTGAGCGAGGGCGTATAGTGGGCATGCGGGAGGCCGGGTGGACGTACCGCCGAATTGCTCAACACGTGGGGCGTGAGGTCTCCACAGTACATCGATGTTGTCGCCAGTGGTCGGCGGAAGGTGCACGTGCCCGTCGACCTGGGACCGGACCGCAGCGACGCACGGATGCACGCCAAGACCGTAGGATCCTACGCAGTGCCGTAGGGGACCGCACCGCCACTTCCCAGCAAATTAGGGACACTGTTGCTCCTGGGGTATCGGCGAGGACCATTCGCAACCGTCTCCATGAAGCTGGGCTACGGTCCCGCACACCGTTAGGCCGTCTTCCGCTCACGCCCCAACATCGTGCAGCCCGCCTCCAGTGGTATCGCGACAGGCGTGAATGGAGGGACGAATGGAGATGTGTCGTCTTCAGCGATGAGAGTCGCTTCTGCCTTGGTGCCAATGATGGTCGTATGCGTGTTTGGCGCCGTGCAGGTGAGCGCCACAATCAGGACTGCATACGACCGAGGCACACAGGGCCAACACCCGGCATCATGGTGTGGGGAGCGATCTCCTACACTGGCCGTACACCACTGGTGATCGTCGAGGGGACACTGAATAGTGCACGGTACATCCAAACCGTCATCGAACCCATCGTTCTACCATTCCTAGACCGGCAAGGGAACTTGCTGTTCCAACAGGACAATGCACGTCCGCATATATCCCGTGCCACCCAACGTGCTCTAGAAGGTATAAGTCAACTACCCTGGCCAGCAAGATCTCCGGATCTGTCCCCCATTGAGCATGTTTGGGACTGGATGAAGCGTCGTCTCACGCGGTCTGCACGTCCAGCACGAACGCTGGTCCAACTGAGGCGCCAGGTGGAAATGGCATGGAAAGCCGTTCCACAGGACTACATCTAGCATCTCTACGATCGTCTCCATGGGAGAATAGCAGCCTGCATTGCTGCGAAAGGTGGATATACACTGTACTAGTGCCGACATTGTGCATGCTCTGTTGCCTGTGTCTATGTGCCTGTGGTTCTGTCAGTGTGATCATGTTATGTATCTGACCCCAGGAATGTGTCAATAAAGTTTCCCCTTCCTGGGACAATGAATTCACGGTGTTCTTATTTCAATTTCCAGGAGTGTATATCATACCATACCAACCATGTTTTTTCCAACCATTCACACTGCGAATGGACTCCCGAACTAACTGTTCGAAATAATGTTCGGAGAAAGCATTTGGTACGATTTCGGACGATGTTTTATGCCTACCTTCTTACTTTTCCATTTCCTTGCCACTGCTCAAAAATGGCTATGAGTACTATGGGACTTAACATCTATGGTCATCAGTCCCCTAGAACTTAGAACTACTTAAACCTAACTAACCTAAGGACATCACGCAACACCCAGCCATCACGAGGCAGAGAAAATCCCTGACCCCGCCGGGAATCGAACCCGGGAACCCGGGCGTGGGAAGCGAGAACGCTACCGCACGACCACGAGATGCGGGCCTTGCCACTGCCACTATCCTCTTATCTCTCAGCATAAATAAGAACCAATATGTTCACATGCCACAATTTTCGGTAAAATTTTTAGAGGTGCTAAGGAAGATAGAATGAAACACCTGGTACCGCATTTTTCAGTCAGTCTTTAAAATAAACAGGAATACATTCGCATGTTTTGTGCTCTGATACGAGGATTTTCCCCCTGATTCCCTTCTTTTCCCTGCTGCAGCAAGAAAACGTATATGAAAAGAAATTTGTTGGTCTGTAAAATGCAGACAGTTTACTTACGTGAAACTGAAATAACGCAGAACTAATTTTACACCTCAGACCCGACGTTACGCGGAAAATAAATTTGCATGGCTTCATCTACATGTACATCTACATACATACTACGCAATCCACCATACGGTGCGTGGCGGAGGGTACCTCTACCAAAACTAGCATCTTCTCTCGCTGTTCCACTTCCAAACAGAACGAGGGGAAAATGACTGCCTATATGCCTCTGAACGAGCCCTAATCATTCTTATCTTATCTTTGTGGTCTTTCCGCGAAATATAAGTTGGCGGCAGTAAAATTGTACTGCAGTCAGCCACAAATGCTGGTTCTCTAAATTTCCTCAGTAGCGATTCACGAAAAGAACGGCTCCTTTGCTCTAGAGACTCCCACCCGAGTTCATGAAGCATACCCGTAACACTCGCGTGATGATCAAACCTACCAGTAACAAATCTAGCAGGCCGCCTCTGAATTTCTTCTATGACCTCCCTCAATCCGACCTGATAGGGATCCCAAACGGTCGAGCAGTACTCAAGAATAGGTCGTATTAGTGTTTTATAAGCGGTCTCCTTTACAGATGAACCACATCTTCCCAAAATTCTACCAATGAACCGAAGACGACTATCCGCCTTCCCCACAACTGCCATTACATGCTTGTCCCACTTCATATCGCTCTGCAATGTTACGCCCAAATACACTCCTGGAAATTGAAATAAGAACACCGTGAATTCATTGTCCCAGGAAGGGGAAACTTTATTGACACATTCCTGGGGTCAGATACATAACATGATCACACTGACAGAACCACAGGCACATAGACACAGGCAACAGAGCATGCACAATGTCGGCACTAGTACAGTGTATATCCACCTTTCGCAGCAATGCAGGCTGCTATTCTCCCATGGAGACGATCGTAGAGATGCTAGATGTAGTCCTGTGGACCGGCTTGCCATGCCATTTCCACCTGGCGCCTCAGTTGGACCAGCGTTCGTGCTGGACGTGTAGACCGCGTGAGACGACGCTTCATCCAGTCCCAAACATGCTCAATGGGGGACAGATCCGGAGATCTTACTGGCCAGGGTAGTTGACTTACACCTTCTAGAGCACGTTGGGTGGCACGGGATACATGCGGACGTGCATTGTCCTGTTGGAACAGCAAGTTCCCTTGCCGGTCTAGGAATGGTAGAACGATGGGTTCGATGACGGTTTGGATGTACCGTGCACTATTCAGTGTCCCCTCGACGATCACCAGTGGTGTACGGCCAGTGTAGGAGATCGCTCCCCACACCATGATGCCGGGTGTTGGCCCTGTGTGCCTCGGTCGTATGCAATCCTGATTGTGGCGCTCACCTGCACGGCGCCAAACACGCATACGACCATCAATGGCACCAAGGCAGAAGCGACTCTCATCGCTGAAGACGACACGTCTCCATTCGTCCCTCCATTCACGCCTGTCGCGACACCACTGGAGGCGGGCTGCACGATGTTGGGGCGTGAGCGGAAGACGGCCTAACGGTGTGCGGGACCGTAGCCCAGCTTCATGGAGACGGTTGCGAATGGTCCTCGCCGATACCCCAGGAGCAACAGTGTCCCTAATTTGCTGGGAAGTGGCGGTGCGGTCCCCTACGGCACTGCGTAGGATCCTACGGTCTTGGCGTGCATCCGTGCGTCGCTGCGGTCCGGTCCCAGGTCGACGGGCACGTGCACCTTCCGCCGACCACTGGCGACAACATCGATGTACTGTGGAGACCTCACGCCCCACGTGTTGAGCAATTCGGCGGTACGTCCACCCGGCCTCCCGCATGCCCACTATACGCCCTCGCTCAAAGTCCGTCAACTGCACATACGGTTCACGTCCACGCTGTCGCGGCATGCTACCAGTGTTAAAGACTGCGATGGAGCTCCGTATGCCACGGCAAACTGGCTGACACTGACGGCGGCGGTGCACAAATGCTGCGCAGCTAGCGCCATTCGACGGCCAACACCGCGGTTCCTGGTGTGTCCGCTGTGCCGTGCGTGTGATCATTGCTTGTACAGCCCTCTCGCAGTGTCCGGAGCAAGTATGGTGGGTCTGACACACCGGTGTCAATGTGTTCTTTTTTCCATTTCCAGGAGTGTATTTAATCGACATGACTGTGTCAAGTGCTACACTACTGATAGAGTATTCAAACATTACGGGATTCTTTTTCCTATTCATCTGCATTAATTTACATTTATCTATATTTAGAGTTAGCTGCCATTCTTTACACCAATCACAAATTCTGTCCAAGTCATCTTGTATCCTCCTACAGTCACTCAACGACGACACCTTCCCGTACACCAGAACATCATCAGTAAACAGCCGTACATTGCTATCCACCCTATCCAAAAGATCATTTATGTAGATAGAAAACAACAGCGGACATACCGCACTTCCCTGGGGCACTCCAGATGATACCCTCACCTCCGATTAACACTCACCATCGAGGACAACGTACTGGGTTCTATTACTTGAGAAGTCTTCGAGCTACTCACATATATGGGAACCAATCCCGTATGCTCGTACGTTAGTCAGGAGTCTGCAGTGGGGCACCGAGTCAAACGCTTTCCGGAAGTCAAGGAATATGGCATCCGTCTGATACCCTTCATCCACGGTTCGCAAGATATCATGTGAAAAAAGGGCGAGTTGCGTTTCGCAGGAGCGATGCTTTCTAAAGCCGTGCTGATCCATGGACAGCAACTTCTCTGTCTCAAGGAAATTCATTATATTTGAACTGAGAATATATTCGAGAATCCTGCAACAAACCGATGTTAAGGATATTGGTCTGTAATTTTGAGGATCCGTCCTTCTACCCTTCTTATATACAGGCGTCACCTGCGCTTTTTTCCAGTCCCTCGGGACTTTACGTTGGGCAAGAGATTCGCGATAAATGCAAGTTGAGTAAGCAACCAATGCAGTAGAGTACTCTCTGTAAAACCGAATTGGAGTCCCATCAGGACCTGGAGATTTATTTATTTTCAACTCATTCAGCTGCTTCACAACCCCAGGGATGTCTATCACTATGTCCTCCATACGGGAATCTGTACGAGACTCAAACGGCGGTATGTTTGTACGATCCTCCTGCGTGAAAGATTTCTCAAATGCTAAATTTAATATTTCAGCTTTCGTTTTGTAGTCTTCCGTTGCCAGGCCAGACTGATCAGTGAGTGACTGGATGGAAGCCTTCGACCCGCTTACCGTTTTACGTAAGACCAGAATATCCTTGGGTTTTCAGCAAGATCTTTTGCTAAGGTATGACGGTGGTAGTGGTTGTATGCTTCGCGCATCGCTCTTTTTACAGCAGCACGAATCTCTACTAACATTTGCCTGTCCCCATTTTCCCGATCTTTCTTGTACAGCGAGTGCAACTGCCTTTGCTTCCTGAGCATTCTCCGAATTTCTCTGTTAAACCACGGTGGGTCTTTTCCGTCCGTAACCCACTTTTTCGGCACATACTTGTCCAATGCGTGATTTACAATTTGTTTAAAATTTGCCCATAATTGTTCCACGTCCATCGTACCGGAAGGAAATGAAGTCGATTCATTTACTAAGTGGGATGCTAACAACTGCTTATCTGCTCTTTCTAGTAAGAATACTCTGCTAGCCTTCTTGACCAATTTTTTAACTTCCGTAACCATAGTCGTAATGACAGCTTCATGATCATCCCTGTCTCAACACTGACACCGTCGATGAGGTCTGGTCTGTTCGTGGCTACCAGATCTAAAATATTTCCATTACGTGTTGGCTGTCGATTTAGCTGCTCAAGACAGTTTTCGGATAATGTGTTCAAAAGTAATTCACACGATGACTTGTCTGTACCACCTATAATGAATCCATAGACATCGCAGTATATACTAGGTAGGTTAAAGTCGCCTCCGACTAATATAGCATGATCCGGGTACTTCTACGATACAGAGCGTAGACTCCCTTTGAATGATTCTAGAACTGTCACGGTGGAACCTCGTGGCCGGTAATAACACCCAACAATCAACTTTAATTCTCCTAGCCGTGTTAAACGTGTCCAGATAACTTCACAATCACACTCTACTTCGACCTCAGTAGACACAATATTTTTGTCAACTGCAATGAAGACACCACCTCCTACGGTGTCTAATCTGTCTTTCCGATACAAGTTCCAAACCTCACTAAATATTTCAGAACTTCCTATCTCAGGGTTCAAATGGTTCAAATGGCTCTGAGCACTTTGGGACTTTACATCTGAGGTCATCAGTCCCCTAGAACTTAGAACTGCTTAAACCTAACTAACCTAAGGACATCAGACACATCCATGCCCGAGGCAGGATTCGAACCGGCGACCGTAGCGGTCGCGCGGTTCTAGACTGTAGCACCTAGAACCGCTTGGCCACCACGGCCGGCTATGTCAGGGTTCAGCCAGGTCTCAGTCCCGAGAATAATTTGCGCGCCACACGCTTCCTGGAGGGCAATAAATTCAGGAACTTTATTCCGAACACTCTGAAAATTTACTGCTAATAGCTGAAGTGTCTTTACACTGAGCGCGTCCTGATTTCCCTGCCTGCACGTCGACTGGTGAGTGTTCATCAGGACACCTCGCACTGCTGCCTAGCCTAAAAAAACCCCATGTGCACGCCACAAGTACTCTGCTACCCGAGTAGCCGCTTCCTTTGTGTAGTGCACCCTTGACCTATCTAGGGGCGTCCTACAATTCTCCACCCAATAGCGCAAGTCTAGAAACATGCTGCCAAGACCGTCACAGAGTCGACGAAGCGTCTGGTTGTGAGATTCCACTCGGCTCCAAACCAAAGGACCGCAATCCACTCTGGGAACGATGCTGTAAATAGAGAGCTCTGCTTGCACCCCGCGAGCGAAGCCAGCGGTCTTCACCAAATCCGCCAGCCGCCTGTACGAACTGAGGATCGCCTCAGAACCCAAGTGACAGGCATCATTGGTGCCGACGTGAGCAACTACTTGCAGAGGACTGCACTCCGTACGCTCGATAGCCGCAGGCAAGGCCGCCTCCACATCTTGGATGAGGCCCCCCGGCAGACAAACCGAGTGCACGTTGTAATTCTTTCCAGCCCTGTACGCTAGTTCCCTAAGGGGCTCCATCACCCGCCTAACATTGGAGCTCCCAATAACCAGCAAGCCTTTGCCCCCGTGTGCCTGCTCGGGCCCTGCTGAAGGAGCGGCCACCTGCCCACTGACAGGATGAACGGGCTAGGCCAGCCGGCCAGCCTCCACATTGGCCCTCCGCCTCGAGCGACGAGAACGCGTTGCAGTCCGCCACTCACCCTGAGGTGAGGGCGGCCCCAACGCGCCGGGTACACTAGAAGGTGCCTCAGCGGCTGAGTCAGCGGACGCAGCAAGCGACACCTGGGCTGTCCAAGCGAGGCGCCAGACCCTCCGACGTCGCTGCACCTCGAGGCAGCAGCCTGAAGGCGGCTGACAGTGGCCAACAGCACGCTCAGCAGCTCACGAACCGCGGCCAGTTCCTCCTGCGCCCGCACACGGCACGTACACACCCTTTCCATCCTACTGCTAATATCTAGACGTATAGAGCTGCGACAAATAAAACAGCAATATGCGACTGCACAGTTGCGTCACCAGCGCCAGATTGAGGTGCGATATATGAACAATTACTTACGAACCAAGCAACAAATGACAACGACTACGCCACTATACAGATATTACAATGTGATCCTACCCATGTCTTAGTACAAATGACAACCGCCTACACGATGTTACACTCTACCGTTATTAAAATTTGATACTATCCCTTTCTAATTCGAAAATACGCAAAGACCCGAAAAATTTCACCACGCAAGCACACAAGTTATTTGAATTAAACCTGCGGAACTAACACGAAAAACTGAATATACGACTAGTTTCTGCTACTGCTGCTCGCACACGTTACTCTACAAGCACAGATGAAACTGAACTGGCCTCTGTCTGCTGCTAACTGAACCTACGAAATAAACAGAAAGCGCTGGCTGTCCAGAACAAACAACTGACTAACGAATCCGCGAATTTATAATTTACAGCTATCAATAAGCAATATAACTCCTCTCAAATACGAGAATACGCAAGGATTTCATGTAATTAAATATGGAGGCGCCCAAACAGTCGGAAAGAAATTAAGAATCAAACTACAAAACTGATATGAAAGCTAAATATGCGACTCTCTATTGCACTGCTGCCTCACTACTGCTGCACTGATACTCAAGGCTCATTGTGCTGTGTCAAAAGCGCGCTGGCTGTCCAAAATAAACAACAACAGTACTGCGACATGGGCTTCTCACTTCCCAGATAACAATGGATACACTTTACACCACGTTTCTCCGTGTTACATCACTTTATAAACGGGGTTGTCGCCTCACACTGTATTTTAGATGCGTATTTTACGTGTGCAAGTAGGGTAACTTAGGACTTCTGTACCTCAGAAATGGATAAAGATATGAAGAAACATTTCAAGGTTGTTCGACATCGAAATTTATGAATACATCGAATAATAGTCATTTGCTGTGCAAAGCCGTTTCGGAATCCACGGCAGAGTTTTGGTACCCAAAAAAACTACTTTTTGTGGTGTTTCTCGGAGAGCGGATAGCCGGCCGCGGTGGTCTCGCGGTTCTAGGCGCGCAGTCCGGAACCGTGCGACTGCTACGGTCGCAGGTTCGATTCCTGCCTCGGGCATGGATGTTTGTGATGTCCTTAGGTTAGTTAGGTTTAAGTAGTTCTAAGTTCTAGGGGACTAATGACCACAGCAGTTGAGTCCCATAGTGCTCAGAGCCATTTGAACCATTTTGGAGAGCGGATAAATATTTTTGAAAACGGGGAGACGCCTCTTTTAGATAAAAGCCTAGAGAATTTGGTGTTAAGACTTGAGCCTTTTCCTGCGGGTATTTATTATTTAGATTTTGTCTCATAGGTGCAGAAGTAGGGCAACTTTGGACCTCTGTATCTTGGAAACGGAAAATGATACGAAAAAAATTTTCAAGGCTCTGCGAGATCAGGATCTTAGAAATACATCGTAAAAATTCCAGCCGTTTGGTTTGGATAGCCGTCTTGGAATTCTCGGTTGGGTTTTGATCTGCTGGCGACGGAGAAAGTATAGCAAAAAAAAAAATCTTTATGTGGGGTTTCCCGAGAAACGTACCATGAACCAATGGTGCCTCTGTAAGTCCCATCAAGCCCACAGTAAATGCAAGAAGAACCAAACGATTTGCTCCATTTGTCTACGCAGGACGATGCGTGTAATATTCATTCTTTGACCTGGTACTATAGGATAGTGAACCTAAGACAATCCTTGTGTCGGGTGTAAAAATGGTCCCTAGCCCAACGGCTATCCGACAAATTTAACCAAAGCTATTTGTTACCAATAGAATCGGAAGTATGTGCATCGGAAAATCCCGTTCTTATGCACGGCGTTTTGGAACATATTACGTACGTATGCTGTAGCATGCATACCGATTTCGATTATCAGGTATAGCCTCTGCCCTTACTAACTCACAGCAACTATCTACTTCAATTTCACCACAAAATAAACTACTTCTCATAGCAACAAATACTCTACTACCAATAGTATTCAACGTAGACTTTCTGAACAACGTTATATCCTCCGTAGAAATTTCGGGTGAGTTTATCTCCAGCTTTAGCCAGATCTCGATACCTACAACGACTTGAGTGTCAGTGGCTTCTATTAGCACTTCATGCACTGCTCCTTACTCAAAACAATTTACAACTACAATACAGTTTATTGTTATGTCTACCCACGTCTTGTGTCTTTCCTGCACGCTCTGAGACTGCAGCGCTTCCCGAACTTTCCTGAGACCCTACAACGTAAAAAGACAGCCTATTCCATTCCACACAGCCCTTGCTACACGTGCTGCCACCTCCTGTGTAGTGAACCTCTGACCCGTCAAGCGGAACCAGAAACCACACCTCCATATGGCGCAATCATACATGGTCACCGAACCGTCTGAGCCTCTGATCCAAACCGTCCACTCTGCTATGTACCAAACTTCCGCAACTGGTCACGTCAACGATGCTGCACATGGTGAGCTCTGCCTTCATATCACTAGCAAGACTGGTGGTCTTTATCATTTCGGATAGGCGGCCGAAATCAGGGAGAATCTCTTCCGATACAAAATTATATACGTCAATAGGTCCCACATGAGGCATAATATGCAGATGGCTAGACCCTGCGCTCTTCACGGTATCCGAAAGTACCCACTCCACTTCTTGAATAGCTCCTCCCAGGATGTGCACAGAGTACATAGTGGACTTATTCCCGTTCTTGGCTCCCATATACCTAGGGGCCGCCTGACGCTGGAGATCTTTATAAGCCACAGATAGCGCCTGAAATCAGTTTGTCAGACGAACTGGGGCGCTGGACTCTCGATTGGCCCCCTGGAAGGTCTTTCGCTGCTTGCCACACTTTGAAGCGACCTCCCGATTGACCACGGGTGAGTGGTCACCCTCACTGGGGCAGTAACCATAGCGGCAACAATAGTGGGCCCATCGGGGGAAACGTGGTACCTGCTGGACATCCTTTGGATCGCCACGTTGCCTTCCCCCCTCCCCCCCCCCCCCCACCGCAGTGTTGCCCATTGACAACAGCCTGAAGGTGCGTACCGAAGCCAGTGCCGCTTGGGCACTGGCTTGCCGCTGGCAGTGCCACTTGAGTGAAAGGCCACCAACTCTGCTCGCGCCAGACACATTCCTTATCCATACTAAAGACAGCGGAACTACACACTATACATTAACTGAAACACGGAACTGTGGGCACTAGATACAGAAGCATGCAAAAAATTTAAGAATTAAAACTAAAATGCACACAATACATTTAAATAAATCGGTTCTTGCTAGAAGCTCGTTACAGCTCACAAAATAAACGCTGCACTATGGTGTGCTGCTGCAGTGACGGAAGCTGCCGCCCACCTGACGCATTGTACGACTAACTGCCTATCCACAGCGCTGTCGGACGTGGCCGGCACTTGGATGGGTGACCATCCGGGCTGTCATGCGCTGTTGCCGTTTTTCGGGGTGCACTCAGCCTCGTGATGCCAATTGAGGAGCTAATCGACCGAATAGTAGCTGCTCCGGTCAAAGAAAAACCATCATAACGACTGGGAGAGCTGTGTGCTGAGCACATGCCCCTACTATGCGCATCCTCAGCTGAGGATGACACGGCAGTCAAAAAAAAAAAATGGCTCTGAGCACTATGGGACTTAACATCTTTGGTCATCAGTCCCCTAGAACTTAGAACTACTTAAACCTAACTAACCTAAGGACATCACACACATCCATGCCCGAGGCAGGATTCGAACCTGCGACCGTAGCGGTCACGCGATTCCAGATTGAAGCGCCTAGAACCGCACGGCCACACCGGCCGGCTGACACGG
The DNA here is from genome assembly GCF_023898315.1 of Schistocerca nitens. Lineage (NCBI taxonomy): Eukaryota > Metazoa > Arthropoda > Insecta > Orthoptera > Acrididae > Schistocerca > Schistocerca nitens. The sequence goes on along the minus strand of NC_064616.1, from coordinate 252,977,689 downwards.
TAGTCGGATGGTACCAATGGGCCACCTGTGGCCTGAAGACAGCGTGTAGTGAGGGCATTGTTGAAATTTCTGAAACCAACTGAATCGAGAGTGAATCGAAAAGTTCACATTCTAAATATATTTATACTAAGTAGAGAACTATTTCTCGTGGTCGTGCGGTAGCGTTCTCGCTTCACACGCCCGGGTTCCCGGGTTCGATTCCCGGCGGGGTCAGGGATTTTCTCTGCCTCGTGATGGCTGGGTGTTGTGTGCTGTCCTTAGGTTAGTTAGGTTTAAGTAGTTCTAAGTTTTGGGGGACTGATGACCATAGATGTTAAGTCCCATAGTGCTCAGAGCCATTTGAACCATTTTGAGAGAACTATTTCATGCTGAAGGTAGTGACAGCTCGTAGTCACAGATTTGCAACTATCTCGCAAACAGACCGTTTTTGCCGAAGTTTACTGGAATATTTTTTTATATCTTTTATTCTATTCTTACATCTGTGTCAATTTGCGCTATTAATTATAATACACTGTATGTATTTGGTCAGAACTCCACGGAATTTTATACACACTAGCTGTCACCAATGAATGACGTACATTTTTTAAAGATATATGGAAGTTATCTATTGCCCTTGTATGCTTAAACTCGCTTTAACCTCATACTTTGACAAAAACAATTCCAATGACTTCAGTAATATTGTTTACAAAAGGTGTAGAAATGTTCTCCATTGTTGACTGTTGTTCCTCATTAATCCTTGAATTCTTTCTTCTTGGCCGACTGCAAATAATGGAGAAAGAGAACAACAACCATTTTAATTTCCTAGAAGCGTCAGTAATTGAACATGCGGTCCGAACTTTGGGGCAAAACGTATACAGACAACCAACACATACAGATCGCTACTTCCACAGGAAATTCAGCCTAGATACAAAACAAATAAGAAGTACAATTAAAGGCTTGATGTATGAACAAATACAAAATATGATTCGGTTTGCTTACAAGAGAAGCTCAATTACTTGTTTCCAAGTGGGCCCGTAGGTGAAGCGTAGAACAGCACACCTTCCGTATAACATGGTTGTGTTCTTCATGATTTGCAACTTGATAAATGTTTAAGTTGTTCAGTTTGGGCGAAGGGGGGGGGGGAGGCGGGGGTAGAGAAGGTGGTCGGTACTGGAAATTGGCATCAGTCGTCAGTCGGTCGCGACAGATTACGAAATTGTCTGAATTGGCCTTACACAGCGGTAACGTTTACTCAGTTCTCGCTTACCGCATGATACTCAACTTTATCAACGAGTGTGCCATTTTGTTCTGGCCCATCGAGAGGCGTGCTACGGTACTGTTACACGGGAATTTCAGTCTATAACAGGACTGCAAACACATACCAGAAAAAAACTAACTTATTTTTTCGAGATGATAATTTTAACCTTATGACCACTACTCGTACACTAAAGCCATGTTTATGTTGTGCTGGCGAGTAAGGAGAGGGTTGGCTAAGGAATCAAGTCGATGCAGGACGACCAAAAAAATCTTCGACCCAAAGAAAACGGCATAAGTTCTTGTACTATTTGACGTAATATGTTGTACTGATTATTTAAGTTATTGATCTGATGATGGCGTTCTGCCAGAACGCACAATAGAACAAAGCGCGAAACATTTTGTGTATAAGTGAATTGTGGTCACAGACCTTTATGAAGACTTCCTGTCCTCCATTATTGAACATAATAAGTAATATGTTTAACAGCGTGTATCATGCACTACAGGGAATTTTTCCGGATGTATTAAAATATGTCATTGTTAAGCCTATTTATTAAACTATATCAAAAAATTATTTTGCATTTTACTTGCTAATGCGAAATATCGTATTCATGATCCATGGAACTAGTATTAATTTAATCTAATCTAATCTAATCTAAGATATATTTCAAAATACTTGAAACAGAAATGAACTCACGAGCAATGTTACATTTAAGTGGACAGGGACTTCTTACTATCTCACAGTCGATATTCCACATGGTCTGCATGACTGAGAACGCCATTTCCAAATTAATTCACAAAGTGTTAAGAGCTGTAAATAAGAAAATATTTCCATCTGGATTTTTTATAGTCTCTCCAAAGTACTTCATTGTTCCGATCATGAATCTTTCTTAGAAATAGTTTAAATTCCATAAAATTACTAGTATTACAAACAGCTGGTCTGAATCACACCTAAGAAACAGAATGCATAGTGTGACAATGAGTAATTCAAACCATTCTAGAAGAAGAGAAAACTTCAGAGATGGGAAAAACAGTGTAACGCCACATAGTTCAGTTTTGGTATAATTTTACTATCATGCATATTGGATGACCATCCACTTATCATGCAGAAAGCAGAACTGATAATATTTGCAGAAGACAGTACTGTGAGACTGAGTACTGTTGGGAAGAAATCATCAGGAGAAATTGTTGATCACACATTTCAAAGCATGAATCAGTCGTTCTCTGCAAACAGACTCTCCCTTCATTTCGATAAAACACATCACATGCTGTTTAAAAAGTCAGCTCAACCATCTGTTTATAGACTACAAACACAAGAATTTAAGTGTACTGCTCTTATTTATATTTTATATCAGATGCTCTTTAAGGTTTCTTGTACAGTAATTTTGAAGATGAAAGCTTGACCTTTGAAGTGTGCAAATTCTAATGTTTTTAGTCTGTAAATTGATTTTTAAAACTACAACCTCATATCCATTATCAAAAAATTCAAAATATCATAGACAGTTTTACCAAAACAGGGTATAACAGCACTTGTTAATGTATCACAGGGAAAGAAGCCAATGAATAAGTCAGATTGTTTCAAATTTTTCACTGTAAGTATTGGTGAATAAATGCATTGGAATAAACCAACTGTTGAGCTTCTCAAAGAGCTAAATTTAGTAACATTTGGTATATGCATTAAATACTGGTTTCAAAAACAAAAAAATGGACATCCTAATTTATTATGAACACTTATTGTCATAAATACTATTGGTATAATTTTCTGGAGACTAGAGTTAACTCATTAGTTGAAAAGAAAACGTTTACTGCACAAATATGTCATCTCTAGCACAGACACCTGTTAAAGGAGATTAGCCTTCTAACCACAACTTCAGTATACAATTTCAAACAGTCCACTAACCATATTTCATATTCTAAACTGAAATTGTTTCTTCTGGGAAGCTTCCTTTATTCTATTGCCACATTGTTAATTAGATCTAGTAATTGGGTATCAGATAATGGTATTTACTTTTCTTCAACTTAAGTCTGTTTCATGAATAACATGGATAATACCAAACATTCAATTTTTATGTCAATTTATACCACTATACCATTTAGTACTCTATAAATGGTCATCATGTACAATGTGTAGATAACAAATCATACACAAATATCTCATAAACTGAGTCATTCAACATCATTTTCACAGAAACTCTACCAGTGACCTATGGAACATGGAATTAACTAACTTACACACTGTTAACAGATTTTTTGATACCAACACACACTATCTGCTCATTTAGAATGGGATGTGATACCTGATATTTAGGAAAGTTGACTACAAAACTGGATGGTCGTTAATGAAACTAAGCCAACTGCGGCACTTACAGGCTCTTGAATTGTTTTTAAGGAAACTCATCTAAATCATACATGATTTGTTTTAAATTTTCAGCTGCATTTACTGTCTCCCTTAGTATGACACAGTAAAAATGAAGTAACAGACTGATGAAGATAATACGTACAATTAAATCATGAGCTTTTACTTACTTATGCACTATTTACAACATTTCAGTGTTAACAATGATTGAATATGGTAAAAGGTATTAAGCTATTAGAAACTTGCAAGTATTACATCAAATGCTTGTTGTAATTGTTATGGACAGTTAACCAAGTGAAGCATTGTTAATAGCAGTGGATGTTCTTTTTTCAATGATCTGATTTCTATGCATTAGACTGAAAATAAGCTCAGTACTAAATAATGTTATGTCTTCTGACATTTATAATATCTTTTATGAAGTTTTAAACAAAGCTGAATTGCTTAGGAGTTGTACATAATCAGAAGTTTTTGTGTGTCTGCTCTTTGGGCTGCTTGCAGTCCAGGCAGCATTAATAAAAAAAGTAATACTTTCTTCTAAAATAACATTTCCTAGGTGGAATTCTACTCATTTTTATTGTCTGATAGTTAAGCATTTTTCAAACTCTCTTCTTCAAAGAAACCTTTGTTCTTCCCATGATAGGAGAATGCACGTAACAAAGAAACATGCTTTAAATATATCTAAGTACCTTAGATTTCCTTTGTATGATACGGGGTAATACAAGCCACCCAGAGATGAGTTTCGGTTCAAAGCTTGGGAAACTTAAGGCTGAACTCATTAAATTGTGTTTTTAAAATATATAATACTTCAGTTGTTGACTAATCTTATTATTTACTTCGAATGCAACCACTGGATTAATGAGAAGACAAAATATAGGTCCATTTATTTGTGCAAAATTATCAACTTTTTTAATTGTAATAAAATCATTAAATAATAATCCTTTGCGTTTTATGCAATAAGAACAGCCATGTTTAAAGATCAAGTTATAGGTTTCTTATTTAATTTTTGTTTTACTTTTAATCTGAAACAATGATCTTATTACTTTGGTATTCTCGCACTCAGCACTTCTGTGTTATCTTCACTGAAATTTGGAAGTACAAAAGTTTTATGGCAACAGTTATGGGTGAAAAATAGGCTGTGGCGTAGCATCGTTTAATCACTCATTATGAGGGTAATATTTATTGCTTGCGTATATGCTGTGCAAAGATATAGCCCAAGAGTTCTGTTTCTGTACTGTGCACAAACCATATGGCGCGTCAGTGTGCAAGCATGTATCGATGTCACTAAACCGTGGACCTTGTCGTTGGTTGGGAGGCTTGCGTGCCTCAGCGATATAGATGGCCGTACCGTAGGTGCAACTATAATGGAGGGGTATCTGCTGAGAGGCCATCCAAACGTGTGGTTCCTGAAGAGGGGCAGCAGGCTTTTCAGAAGTTGCAGGGGCAACAGTCTGGATGATTGACTGATCTGGCCTTGTAACGCTAACCAAAACGGCCTTGCTGTGCTGGTACTGCGAAGGGCTGAAAGCAAGGGGAAACTACAGCCGTAATTTTTCCCGAGGGCATGCAGCTGTACTGTATGGTTAAATGATGATGGCGTCCTCTTGCGTGAAATATTCCAGAGGTAAAGTAGTCCCCCATTCGGATCTCCGGGCGGGGACTACTCAAGAGGACGTCGTTATCAGGAGAAAGAAAACTGGCGTTCTATGGATCGGAGCGTGGAACGTCAGATCCCTTAATCGGGCAGGTAGGTTAGAAAATTTAAAAAGGGAAATGGATAGGTTAAAGTTAGGTATAGTGGGAATTAGTGAAGTTCGGTGGCAGGAGGAACAAGACTTTTTGTCAGGTGAATACAGGGTTATAAATACAAAATCAAATAGGGGTAATGCAGAAGTAGGTTTAATAATGAATAAAAAAATAGGAGTGTGAGTAAGCTACTAAAAACAGCATAGTGAACGCATTATTGTGGCCAAGATAGATACAAAGCCCACGCCCACTACAGTAGTACAAGTTTATATGCCAACTACTTCTGCAGATGATGAAAAAATTGATGAAATGAGAGAAAATAAATTATTCAGGTAATGAAGAGAGACGAAAATTTAATAGTCATGGGTGACTGGAATTCGAGAGTAGGATAAGGGCGGGAAGGAAACATAGTGGGTGGATATGGATTGGGGGTAAGAAATGAAAGAGGAAGCCGTCTGGTAGAATTTTGCACAGAGCATGACTTAATCATAGTTAACACTTGGTTCAAAAAACATAAAAGAAGGTTGTATACATGGAAAAACGCTGGAGATACTAGAAGGTATCAGATTTAGGAACTAGGTTTTAAATTGTAAGACATTCCCAGGGCCAGATGTGGACTCTGACCACAATCTATTGGTTATGAACTGAAGAAACTGCAAAACGGTCGGAAATTGAGGAGATGGAACCTGGATAAACTGACTAAACCAGAAGTTGTACAGAGATTCAGGGAGAGCATAAGGGAACAATTGACAGGAATGGGGGAAAGAAATACAGTAGAAGAAGAATAGGTAGCTCTGAGGGATGAAGTAGTGAAGGCAGCACAGGATGAAGTAGGTAAAAAGACGAGGGCTAGTAGAAATCCTTGGGTAACAGAAGAAATATTGAATTTAATTGATGAAAGGAGAAAATATAAAAATGCAGTAAATCAAGCAGGCAAAAAAGAATACAAACGTCTCAAAAATGAGATCGACAGGAAGTGCAAAATGGCTAAGCAGGGATGGCTAGAGGACAAATGTAAGGGTGTAGAGGCTTTTCTCACTAGGGGAAAGATACATACTGACTACAGGAAAATTAAAGAGACTTTTGGAGTAAAGAGAACCACCTGTATGAACATCAAGAGCTCAGATGGAAACCCAGTTCTAAGCAAAGAAGGGAAAGCAGAAAGGTGGAAGGAGTATATAGAGGGTCTATACAAGGGCGATGTACTTGAGGACAATATTATGGAAATGGAAGAGGATGAGATGAATATGAAGTGGGAGATACGATACTGCGTGAAGAGTTTGACAGAGCACTGAAAGACCTGAGTCGAAACAAAGCCCTGGGAATAGACAACATTCCATTAGAACTTCTGACTTTCATGGGAGAGCCAGTCCTGACAAAACTCTACCATCTGGTGAGCAAGATGTATGAGACAGGCGAAATACCCTCAGACTTCTAGAAGAATATAATAATTCCAATCCCAAAGAAAGCAGATGTTCACAGATATGAAAATTACCGAACAATCAGTTTAATAAGTCACAGCTGCAAAATACTAACGTGAATTACTTACAGACGAATGGAAAAACTGGTAGAAGCTGACCTCGGGGAAGATCGGTTTGGATTCTGTAGAAATATTGGAACACGTGAGGCAATACTGACCTTACGACTTATCTTAGAAGAAAGATTAAGGAAAGGCAAACCTACGTTTCTAGCATTTGTAGACTTAGAGAAAGCTTTTGCCAATGTTGACTGGAATACTCTCTTTCAAATTCTGAAGGTGGCAGGGATAAAATACAGGGAGCGAAAGGCTATTTACAATTTGTACAGGAACCAGATGGCATTTATAAGAGTCGAGGGGCATGAAAGGGAAGCAGTGGTTAGGAAGGGAGTGACACAGGGCTGTAGCCTCTCCCCGATGTTATTCAATCTGTATATTGAGCAAGCAGTAAAGGGAACATAAGAAAAATTCGGAGTAGGTATTAAAATCCATGGAGAAGAAATAAAAATTTTGAGGTTCGCCGATGACATTGTAATTCTGTCAGAGACAGCAAAGGACTTGGAAGAGCAGTTGAATAGTGTCTTGAAAGGAGGGTGTAAGATGAACATCAACAAAAGCAAAACGAGGATAATGGAATGTAGTCGAATTAAGTCGGGTGATGCTGCGGGAATTAGATTATGAAATGAGGCACTTAAAGTAGTAAAGGAGTTTTGCTATTCGGGGAGCAAAATAACTGTTGATGGTCGAAGTAGAGAGGATATAAAATGTAGACTGGCAATGGCAAGGAAAGCGTTTCTGAAGAAGAGAAATTAAGTTAACATCGAGTATTGATTTAAGTGTCAGGAAGTCGTTTCTGAAAGTATTTGTATGGAGTGTAGCCATGTGTGGAAGTGAAACATGGACGATAACTAGTGTGGACAAGAAGAGAATAGAAGCTTTTGAATGTGGTGCTACAGAAGAATGCTGAAGATTAGATGGGTAGATCACATATTTAATGCGGAGGTATTGAATAGAATTGGAGAGAAGAGAAATTTGTGGCTCAACTTGACTAGAAGAAGAGGGGATCACAAATTTAGCATTGGAGGGCAGCGTGGAGGGTAAAAATCATAGAGGGAGACCAAGAGATGAATACACTAAGCAGATTGAGAAGGATGTAGGTTGCAGTAAGTACTGGGAGATGAAGAGGCTTGCACAGGATAGAGTAGCATGGAGAGCTGCACCAAAACAGTCTCAGGACTGAAGACCACAACAACAACAACAAACCGTATATTAACGTTTGATTCTATTTTTGCCTATTTCAATACACCGATTGTAATAAAACTTGACACAACATTTTGAAATGGTAATAGTGATTCACCATTCAAGTGTCAAATAGATAACTTTAATAGTTGCTGAGCTACAAAAGTGTGCATAAAACTCGATATCTCCAGTCTTGAAGGATTCATTCCTTGATACATTGACATCACATTGTATACAAATCAAAGAATGAGTCTAGTTAAGCAGCTGATTGTCAAGTTGCCAAAAATTGTTTTTAACTGCCAAGAAAAGATTTACACTGTAGTAAATATTTCAGAACATTTTTATTCATGTGAAGCTATTTTTGGTAAATAATGTACTGTTGTTGAGATGTCATGTGGTGCAATGAATGAACATTGTATGTGAAGAATGAATCTTAAAACTGTAAGTAATTAAGCACTGATGAGTGTGTAAGTAATTAAGCATGTATGAGTGTTGTTCAATCATGCAGTGAATAATGTACACAGTATGAAAGGCATTTGGTAAAACATCTGATATTTTTCTTAAGCAAGTATTATCCTTACTTCCGTCCTTCAGATATGTAAATACTGTATACAACCATTTTATGTTTGTACAGCTATCTGCGCACCTATAATTTGTCAAAATTCGAAAATTAATGAAAGGCCTAAGATTGGTCTGGAAGAGGAAGTACCTAACTATACGAGGGCAGCAACAAATCTCATTGGCCGTAGTTAACCTCAGTCAATAAAAAAGAGTGACTGCGTGGCTCAGTCATTGAGGAGCGATATGCCTCAAAAGGCCCTGGAATTTGGTAAAGTGTTCAGTACTCTATTTTGGTGAGAAAATGTGTGATAGAGGTGAATATAAAACGGACATGATTACTAAAATCTGATTTCGACGCTTTCCCTCAAAGTTTTGTTAGCTAAATTGAAAATTTTCTTTCAGTAACATAGATTACCACAGCAATAAAATAACATGGGTGATTATGCAGCCATTGCTTAAAGACATTAACACTCTAAGCAGTAAGGAACTGTGTAACACTTCAGTGAGCGGTGTTAATCACTGAGTACCATAGGAACATATGACTAATAACGTACTAATTTTGTTGTGGTTTCTAATCTGAAGGTCGTGGATTCGGTATGGATGCTGATTGTAAGTGAGGGGGTATAGTTGAAACAAAACGGTAAAAGAAATGCATAACAATTTACGTTTTTACGAAGAACTAAACACTGAAAAAGTATACTTATTATTTAATACGTAATTGGTGGAAGTGTATGTCGTTATGAGCTTACCTCTGTTAGAGAATGTGGATCTGAAGTGTAGAACAAACATGCAGCAGATTAACAGATAATACAGCAGTTTAGGGACACGTCCAGTAAATTAATTATTGTACAGCTTCTCTTGAATGAGTCATATTGTTTGCAGTCCTAGATCAAGCAACGGACTTTGTAACTCACTGAGGTAAGAGAGCAATAAGGAAAATCAAGTGACGCCGTGAAGCTCTGTAGGAATAATGTTTATTTGATGAACAGCTTTTTACCTGTAATGGCACGAAATTTTTGTGAACCTAATTGGAAGGCTAATAAAAAGCACTTTTATCCCTCTAATTGTTGTTTGAAAATATTTCGTGAATACTAACAATTACTTTGGACGTTCTTATCATCATACACGTGTTCACCCGTGAAGATAATGATGTCAAAACGCTGCAAATATTATTTTTAAAAACAACATTCACAAATCTGTTCAGCAATAGGTTCCAACGCAGTGCTTATACGCTTACTCTATACGTAGTTCAGCCGATTTATAATTTTTCCGACTTGGTCTGGCTTGTCATCTGAATCTGAGCAGGTTCGGATATAAAAGTAACCTATGATTTAAGCAGTGAATCCAAGATACACTATGTGATCAAAAGTATCCGGACAACTGGCTGAAAATGACTTACACGTTCGTGGCGCCCTTCATCGGTAATGCTGGAATTCAGTATAGCATTGGCCCACCATTAGCCTTGATAACAGCTTCCACTCTCGCAGGCAACGTTCAAGCAGGTGCTCGAAGGTTTCTTGGGAAATGGCAGCGCATTCTCGATAGAGTGCTGCAGTGAGGAGAGGTATCGATGTCGGTCGGTCAGGCCTGGCACCAAGTCGGCGTTCCAAAACATCAAAAGGTGTTCTATAGGATTCAGGTCAGGACTCTGTAAAGACCAGTCCATTACAGGGATGTTATTGTCGTGTAACCACTCCACCACAGGCCGTGGATTATGAACGGGTGCTCGATTTTGTTGAAAGACGCAATCGCCATCCCCGAATTGCTCTTCAACAGTGGGAAGCAAGAAGGTGCTTAAAACATCAATGTAGGCCTGTGCTGTGATAGTGCCACGCAAAACAACAAGAGGTGCAAGCTCCCTCCACGAAAAACAAGACCACACCATAACACCACAGCCTCCGAATTTTACTGCTGGCACTACACACACTGGCAGATGACGTTCACCGGGCATTCGCCATACCCACATCATGCCATCGGGTGGCCACGTTGTGTACCGTGATTCGTCACTCCACACAACGTTTTTCCACTGTTCAATCGTCCAATGTTTACGCTCCTTACACGAAGTGAGGCGTTGTTTAAGATTTACTGGCGTGATGTGTGGCTTACGAGCAGCCGCTTGACCATGAAATCCAAGTTTTCTCACCTCAGACTAACTGTCATAGTACTTGCAGTGGATCCTGATGCAGTTTGGAATTTCTGTGTGATGGTCTGGATAGATGTCTGCCTATTACACATTACGACCCTCTTCAACTGTCGGCAGTCTGTCAGTTAACAGACGAGGTCGGCCTGTACACTTTCGTACTTTATGTGTCCGTTCACGTTACCAATTCACTATCACATCGGAAACAGGGATGTTTAGGAGTGTGGAAATCGTGCGTGTAGACGTATGACACAAGTGACACCCAATCACCTGACCACGTTCGAAGTGCGTTAGTCCCGCGGAGCGCCACATTCTGCTCTCTCACGGTGTCTAATGACCACTGAGATCGCTGATTGGGAGTGCCTGGCAGTAGGTGGCAGCACAATGCACCTGATTCGAAAAACGTATGATTTTGGAGGTGTCCGGATACTTTTGATCACATAGACTATGTGAGATATGTGAAGATTTCTGCCTTTAGCTAGAATACGTACTTACATTAAACAAGCTGAGATACACTTTAGTCCACATTTTCACAAACTATAACAGTGACAATATAACGCAACATTTCAACTTTTGGACGCGCTGTTTACTGGTAACGAAAAACACAGATTCAGTCAGTTTAGTATGCTGTTAAATACCTTGTAATGTCAATTAAAACAGACAGATTAACAAAGTTCTATGGATCAATTTGAAAACGGAATAGATTCTTTAAAAGTTTCTCTCAGTGGAGTTCGACAATGTAACTATGGGCTGGTCTTTTTGGTACGTTATGCATTTTGCCAGTAATAAAGGTTTTTGCAATTTCAAACACATTGTTTGTTCAAACGCGCATTACAAGTTTCTGAAATACAGGAGGAGAACAATTTGTGCAGCGTGAGGTGTTTTTTATTATTATACATCACTATGTAATACTAATTATGTTAAGAAGCATGTACTGAATTCTAGTAGTCTCTTTCCTAGTATCACTCTTATATTTTGGTCTTTTGGTACGGGATATTGTGACTTTTTGTTTACACAAACATGAATTTTTATTCGCATCAGGATGTTGAGTGAGTCGGGCGTTAAATACCCATATGTAAAACGCATATTTTAGTAGTTTCTCTTATGAATCATGCGATGTATACATTTCTCTGCCAGGCACCTGTGTGAGTGAATCAGTAAAAGTGGGCATACCTTTTACTAAGCACTTTATGACTGTCTGAAATGTACATCAAAAATGGTTCAAATGGCTCTGAGCACTATGGGACTTAACATCTGAGGTCATCAGTCCCCTAGAACTTAGAACTACTTAAACCTAACTAACCTAAGGACATCACACACATCCATGCCCGAGGCAGGATTCGAACCTGCGACCGTAGCGGTCGCGCGGTTCCAGACTGAAACGCCTAGAACCGCTCGGCCACACCGGCCGGCAAATGTACATCAAGTTTTAGTATTTTAACACTGTGAGCTGTATTCGAAATGCTTTGTTGTTACAGATAATAAACAGCCAACAGTAAATGATAATGAGTGAAATATTGTAACAGAATAAAATCTGTAAATGACAGCGCTCTCATGCATAACAGCCACTAAATTACATGACTGCTGAAGTTCATAACGATGTTTTATAAATACGTAGGTACACTGAAAGCCAAGGATGTATACAATTGCTTCAGACTGGAAATGCAATGAAAATGGTGTGCATGGCACGAGGTCGTTGTAACGGAGATATTTACAGACAATAATCATCGTATGGACTGATGTCTCTATAACTGTTTATTCAAATTAAACATTAATTTTCCATAACAAACGTTTTACATCTTGGAAATACTCTAAGAGAATGTGCAGGCAGGGGATATACCTGACAGTGGTCGGGGACCTTAGTGTAGATTGTGTTATTTTCCCAAGTATAGCTAAATGAAGCTGGTCCATCAATTGCTTTACGTTAAAAAATATCAAATCGTTAGTTTTAAGTTTAGGGTATTACAAAAATTAGAAAGAATCGGGTCACGTGATAGAGATTTCGATTGTAAGAAAACTTTCACTTTCTTGTTAACTGGACACTGTTTCGCAGTGTTAATGTCTTAGAGGAAACATATTCTTGATCATTCTTCAGTTATAAAGCGATGGTTATCGTAAATAAAAACTACAGGTTACCTATATAGTTTTCATTCAGACTCTTACTACTCTTCGTTGTTGGATATCAGCCGATAAATCACCGCTTGGGTGTTGAATTATGACCAGCGAGGGCATTCATTGTTAGAGAGAGATTATCTTTAACAGTTGTTTTACCTCCAGTGATGGTATGTCGGCTTAAATGTGAGTAATGTGTTCAGACGCAGCAGTATCTCGGTAGGTAAGATCCTATAATTATTACGTCTCGAAGCAGAGATGAGAATGGGCGTTGCTTATCGTTTATCCGGAGGATACGAGCCTGAACTACCATTAATACGTCAGAACACCTGCTAATTATGATAGAGGGTTGCGCCGTCTAAACGCTCCAATCACATGCAATGATGACATACTCCGGCAAGATCGTTCACAGAGGAAATTTACGATCGCACATCACGTATTGCAGCACTTTCGCTTCTCATGCAATGCGCCACAAATAACAAATCTTCGATCCAAAAGTGATAGACTTGTTGGACTTTAGTACTGTGTGATCTCAGTGACGGCATGTACATTATATGTGTTATGAAACAGAAAATTCAGCGATATAGATGGTTTGCTGAACCTTTATGTTGAAGTTACATCACACATACTACAGTAGCTCACATTAACATGATATGAACTTGCGTACCAAACAAGATGAGTAAAAAAAATAGTATAATAATATGCGCTGTCCACAAAAATATGTAAGGTGTTTCAGAATTAGATAGCGACAGATGATCCCTCTGGGACGATCGACGTGGATCCATTATCAAGTGTAATTTGCTGTTTTCTATCTCATGAAGAATATGAAATGAGGACGTGAGTGAAATGATAAGCAGTTCTGAAGTATAGTGTTCCAGGCTAAGCCACACTATAACTGCGATGACAGTTCATCTCATGTTCTCTCGGATGACGTTTTCTATATTTTCAAATCGCTCGATGATATCAGAAGAAAAGAAAATTGATATAATGGATTTGTTTGTTAATACCTGGTCGCATAATTTCGTAATTTCATAATTTTATTTGAAAAGTGAACTGTTAATATACTCCAGTATTTCACTTTCGCTTTACAAGCTGTCGATTTCCATGAAAATTGAATATTGTGAAACACGTGTCATTTGAATTCTCATTCATAGAAATGGTATAAGAGCAGGAGAACGGGCAATGCAGTAATTGTAGAATTGCTAATTTTGGCATTAACTATTCCTATGATGTTATAAGGCAGCTTGATGTAAATGTGATGAAATGTGGGTCCGCTTGTTGGAATAAGTTGCACTTCCCAGACCTAATCTTCGTCTCTGCGTCATTAGGCTATGGCGGGGAATACAACAAACCTTATAATTTGTTGTCTGTAGCGGTAAGTATACATTCGTACTGAATAATGGAAAGCCGTACATGTCAACTTTACTACATGATTTCTGCAGGTCAACGAATGTGATATTTTCCCTGGTTGGAAGCTCGACTAACTTTTGATAGAACTCCTCTTATTTCCTAACATCTGAAATGTAACAAAAGTTTTGAAAAACAATAATCCATTGATTTCTTCTTACGTTAAGGTACTTCCGTTATTCGTGGCCATTTTCTATTATTGTCATGACACTTCATAAGTGTTTAAAACAGATTTATCGTCATTCCCACTAAAGAACTTACTTCTGTACAGTAGTCTACACGCTGATTATCTAACGATATCGAGTGAAGATCGTGTAAAGGAGAATAATGTTTTTTTCTCTCTCCTATAATTCTGCTTTTACATCTGCATAAATACTCCTAAGGCCATTGTATAACGCATGGTAAATGGTACTTCTTGCTTCACTCGCGAATGGGACGCGAAAAAGGAAGGAAAGAAAGCACTCTGTGGCACGCCTCCGTATACACTTCAAACTCTTGTCATAAACGTATTGTAGTCTCTCAGGAAATACGATAAAGGCAGTTAATGTGTTCCACAGCGACTCAACACTATTGCTTCCACAAACACTTTCGATAGAAATTCGTGGAAGTAAGCTCGTATTTCTACTACTGTTTCCTATGTATTGTCGCCCAGCACTGCTGTAAAATTCTCGTACCGACTGAACCGGCTGGTTACAGAGACTTTCCTCTGCTTAAATCCGACCTGTCGAGGATCCCAACCACTGGACTGATTCTACTGAATAGGTCAGGTAAGATTCTTGTACGACGTCTCACCTACAGTTGCACTATACTTCTCTAAGATTCCCCCAGGCTTTGATTCATATGAGCATTCGCAGTTTAGGCTAAGGTACTGAGCTGTACATCAGTTAATGGTCACTAAAATTACTGCAGCAGGAAAGAAAGCAAATAAGGAAATGTTACTTATTGTACATATAGAGTAAAATAGGAATAATACTCGACTCAAACTCCGTCCGAACAGGTCTCGGAAGGCCCAACGGCACCGACAGACCACCGTGTCATCCTCATCCCTTAGGCGTCACTAGATGCGGATATGGAGGGACTTGTGGTCAGTACATCCATCTCCCAACCGTTGTCAGCTTTTCAGACCGGGATCGCTATTTCTCAATCAAGTAGCTCCTCAAGTGGCCAGAGTGCACCTCGCCTGCCTACAGCTCTCGGCTGATGTGGACGGTCTCTCAGCGAAGTGCTAGCCAGACCCGACAGCGCTTAACTTCGTGGATCTGACAGGAACCAGTGTTACCACTGACGCACGGCCGTCGTCATAGTAGGAATAATACGTGATTAAATTTGTAGGTGATCTGGAAGTGTACAGGGTAAGAAATTTAGTACACAAACGCTCTAACCCGATTGGACATTGAGTCAAGGTGAGCTCGGATGGTAGATATGGGTACGTTGTTCCACACTGCTTCAGTGTTGTGCCAGAGTTCATCCATCGTAGTGGCTGGTGAGTAGTAACGTGTTAGTCTCTCAGCAACCCATGAACACCAGTTTTAATAGTCTAAGAGGTCTGGAGAACTTACTGGCCAGGCCAATAGTAGAACAACGTCTGTATCTGGATGGGTCAGGACAGCACATTCAACACGATGTCTTGTGGTATCTTGATGAAAGGTAACTTCACGGAAACCCTGAAGACACGGTGCAGTCACCGGTCCTAACGCAGCAGAAACGAAACCCTTTCTGTCCAAGTTACCGGCATACCATCACGCTAAGTGTCGCACCGGCACCAGGGTGACGAATGAAATCTAACAATGTTAGATCTTCTCGGAGCCCCCACAGACGGGTACGCCGATCAAGGACACAGCTGAACAGCCGACATGGTGCCACTACTGTGTTGGGCGGAATACTGCTAGTGCGCCTCTGTCTGCTGCCATCTCAACAGAAGCCACAACAATGTCCACCGTGCTAACAGTCCGTGCTGTTCCAGACGTCGTCGTACTGTGCGTGTGAATTGTTGTTGTACAGATCGCTACTTTCCCTTAGCTTAAGTGACGCATTGCATTTACAATCGTCTGCATACATTTAGGACGAACTTATTTCTCCAATATCACGGTCACGTACAGTAGACGCTTAACTTTTCTTTGACGTCTTGATTGAAACCGCAGTTTAGTTTTTGTGAAAGTTTGAGTCCAGCCTATCTATGCATTCTCTCAGCATCCATGCTAATACTAGAACCTCCAGAACCTTCCCCCACTGCCGGCCGGGGTGGCCGAGCGGATCTAGGCGCTACAGTCTGGAACCGCGTCACCGCTACGGTCGCAGGTTCGAATCCGGCCACGGGCATGGATGTGTGTGATGTCCTTAGGTTAGTTAGGTTTAAGTAGTTCTAAGTTCTAGGGGACTGATGACCTCAGAAGTTAAGTCCTATAGTGCTCAGAGCCATTTGAACCATTTGAACCTTCCCCCACTCCCCATTTGATAACAAATTCAATCCGACTCTGATTTATTTTTTGCACTTAGTCCGGATTCATATGTTGATCAGTGTGACCATCGCCGTACGTCCGTTCGCTCTGTAAATGGAGTGGATTTTCTAATGCAGCAATTTGTTGGCAAATCTTCGTCCAAATAACTGTTTTTCGAAGCTTCCTTTGCTTTCGCCTCAACCACGTGCTTATGTAACATCACGGTCTGCAGCAGAACATGTTGTGATCCCATGTTCTGCTTACTATACCACTACCCACAATTGGCTTTCAGCTCAACCAAGATTACTACAGTTTTTAAGTTGTTTGCACCTGTTTTCCCGAGGAGCCTATGCAATTTGGAAACTGATTGAAGTTTGTGTGGCGACAACAGTTAATTTTGACCATTACTTAACCAGACAAACACCTATCTCTGAATACAAAACGAGCTTTCACATCAGACTGTGATGAGAGTCGTTCTGTAGCATGTGCTCTCTGTGCTGTTGCTTTTATCATCACTCTCCTGTATGGTTACTTACTGAAAATTTGAAAACAATATTTAGCAGTACTAATAACACTGCAGATTTTTCATATTATTTGTATGTGATGGTACAGTTAATTAGGACATGGAATCATAGTAGGGCCTGCTGCAGAACGTGATCTTACAGAAGAACGTGGTTGATGACCAGAAAGGAAGTTTGGAAAAAACGTTACATGGGCAACAGATTGCCTAAATAACTTGTTCTGTTAGAAAAACTAGTACTTTTATTGCGCAATTACGTGTTCAGTGAAGGTCACTGATCAGCATAAAAATCCATACTAAGTGCAAAAAAATAGGTTGCTTTACATGATACGTAAAATAATGATGTCAAAATGTCTGACTGAATTGTTACCAACAGGGATTTAGAATCTAATATGAATATGGATATTCCAAAATATTCCAGAATTCGAATCAAGAACAACTGCCAACATAAGTAGATAACCCCGGAGTACTGAAGCAACTTAAATCACTTAGTAAAAGCAAGTCTTCCGGTGGAAACTGTATACCAGCTACGTTTCTTGCAGATGATTCTGATGCAGTAACTCAATACTTAACAATCACATACAACAGCTCGTCCGACGAAAGATCCGGACTCAGGACTGACTTGGACAGGTCACCAGTATTCAAGAAAGGCAATGGGAGTAATTCGTTAAATTACAAGCCCATGTCATTAACGTCGATATGAAGCAGAATTTTGGATCATATATTGTGTTGGAGCATAATGAATTACCTCGAAGAGAACAGTTTATTGACACATACTCAATACGGATTTAGAAAATATTTTTTTCTGTGAAACACAACTAGCTGTTTACTCACACGAATGATACCGACAAAGGATTTGAAATTGATCCATATTTCTAAATTGCCAGAAGGCTTTTGGCACCGTTCCTCACAAGTGGCTTGTAATCAAATTGCGTGCTTATGGAATACCGTTTCAGTTATGCCACTAAATTCGTGACTTCTTGTCAGAGAGGTCACAGCTCGTAGTAATTGATAGAAAGTCATCGAGTAAAACAAAACTGATTTCCGGTGTTCCCCAAGGTAGTATTATAGGCACCCTGTTGTTCCTTATCTACACAAAAGATTTAGGAGATAATCTGAGCCGCCATTTTAGATTATTTGCAGATGATGCCAAGGGATGCCAAAGGAAAGTGAAAAATTTACTTTACGTAGCTGTGACACTGGAAAAAATGTTCGTCCTAAATGAGTGCAGCCGACTGTAATCGCAATGCGTTACTTTAAACCAAAAGCACGTAGCGATCTGCCCAATAATTGCAGTGACATAAATTTAAAACATCATAGTGACTCGGCAATGACGCCTACGCAGCCGACCAGAACAAAGACAGTAAGGGTATCTCTACTCCGACGTTTAAGAGCAGTAAACCGAAGTATCGTGGCAAAGCGCCTGATTGGCTGCCACACCGAATGAGGCAGCCGTAAGATACGTCAATAGTTTGGCTACCTGCTACTCCAAAGACCTTTAGACCCTTCCAGTCCGTGTTCATACAGAGGGCAATATCGATATTTGTGTATATATTTATGCGTGCCTCTTTGGAAGGAAGGAAGATAAGAGCTTAACGCCTTGTCGATAGCGGGGCCATTAGAGACGAAGCACAAACTAGGATTACGAAATAATGGGGAAGGAAACCGGTAGTGCCTTTTACAAAAGAACAGTCCCGACATTTGCCAGGAGCGGTTTAAAGAAATCACGGAAAACCTAAAACTGGGTGGGTGGACGGGGATTTGAACTGCGTTTTCCAGAATGCTAGTCCAGTGTGCTAATTACTGCACCACCTCGCCCTGTCATGCCTCTTTGAAGTTTCCAAAATACAGTCACCTGTATGTGTTAATGACACGTGACGAAAAACAGTACCGTTTCAGTTCGAAATAAATGATCTTACTGGCGTGTCAGAAGGAAGACTGTGGTACATTACAAATGAATGCTTAGCATGAGAAAACTTTGTGCAAGATGAGTGCCGCATTTGTTGACTATTGTCACAATCAAACACGAAAAGGAATTTTTCTACCGTTAAAAACAATCCATTGGGTTCTGTATGCTGACTTGTTGCTATGGACGAAATGTGAGTACACCACTTATAGTGGTCGTAGCGAAACAGCAATCCAAGTGTGGAGTGGAAGTCGCTGGCCGTGCGCCAATAAATGCGAATTCCATTTCATCATGCGGAGAAGATACAGTTGGTGTATTCTTGTAAGCAAAGAGGATTCTTATTGTTGACTACCTGCTCAAGAATGAAAAAAAATAGCTGCTACATGTTACACAAAATTTCTGAGTTAACGGGAGCAAAAATGCCAGAAGAGTTTTTCTACAGAATAATACATCTTCGCTTGGAGGTACTAAATCACTGGGAAAGCAAAAACATTTCGAAGTTACAAAAAAGTTTCGAGCTCTATGAAGAGATTATGACATAAGTAGAGATATTTTTGCAGATCTTCCAGAATCGTCCTTCGTGGACAGGAAATTCTCTCACGCCGGCCGGTGTGACCGAACGGTTCTAGACGCTACACTCCAGAACCGCGCTGCTGCTACGGTCGCAGGTTCGAATCCTGCCTCGGGCATGGATGTGTGTGATGTCCTTAGGTTAGTTAGGTTTAAGTAGTTCTAAGTCTAGGGGACTGATGTCCTCAGATGTTAAGTCCCATATGGCTTAGAGCCATTTGAGCCATTTTGAACGAAATTCTCTCAAGCTAAACGATGGTCAAAATTCATTGACCTAAAACTGGACTGCATCTAGATAAAATGCATTTTTTTGACCTTAAACGCACAAGCTTTTAATGGCATCAAAAGAAATTTCCATCGCTTCTTCATAGTTCCACTTATGTACGTTCTTAGGTGTAATAACTTCTCAGGTCTCTCTTTCTGGTAATCCACTAGTGAATCACGAGAGAAGAGCAGAGCAGCAGAAAAAGCGGCTGCTTCTTGTGCTCGGCGTGTTTTCCAGCGGACGATGACTGGAACGGAAGATTACCGCAATTGTGGCTGCTGCGGCGAGTTTCCCGCTAGGTCACTGCCGCTGCAGCGGCGCATGCGCGGAACTAAGCTGACATAACGCGGCGCGCGCATCAGGCTTACTGCCGTAATCACCAGCTCTGTAGCACAGGGACGGAACGAGCAGCTGAATGCGGTATCATAAGCAGTCATTCTTTCTCTTTGCTCGTATTTTCTATTTTTCGTCGCCGTTGCTGAATAGAAGCAGCCACTTGCGGGTGTCGTCTGGTTGCTGTTGTATTAGCGCCCAAATACACTGAGGTGACCAAAGTCATGGGATAGCGATACGCTCATATCCAGATGACGGCGTTATCACGTACACAAGGTATAAAAGGGCAGTGCATTGGTGGGGCTGTCATTTGTTCAAAATGGCTCTAAGCACTATGGGACTTAACATCTTGGGTCATCAGTCATCCTGTCATTTGTACTCATATCATTCATGTGAAAAGGTTTCCGACGTGGTTATGGCGGCACGACGGCAATGAACGGACTTTGAAGTGGAGTAGTAGTTGGAGCTAGACGCATAGGACTTTCCATTTCGGAAATCGTAAGGGAATTAATATTCTGAGATCCACAGCGTGAAGAACCTGCCGAAAATACCAATCTTCAGCCACTACCTCTCACTATGAACAATGCGTTGGCCGACGGCCTTCACTTAACGACCGAGAGCAACGCTGTCTGTGTAGAGTTGTCAGTGCCAACAGACAAGCACCTCTGTCTGAAATAACTGCAGAAATTGGTGTGGGACGTACGACGAACGTATCCCTTAGAACAGTGTGGCTAAATTTGGCGTTAATGGGTATGGCAGCAGATGAACGAGGCGCCTGCAGCACTTCCCCTGGGCTCGTGACCATATCTGTTGGACCCTAGACAAATGGAAAACCTTAGCCTGGTCAGAGGAGTCAGTTGGTAAGAGATGGTATTAGGGTTCGAGCGTAGCGCAGACCCCACGTAGCCAGGGACCAAAAAATGTTCAAATGTGTGTGAAATCTTATGGGACTTAACTTCTAAGGTCATCAGTCCCTAAGCTTACACACTACTTACCCTAAATTATCCTAAGGACAAACACACACACCCATGCCCGAGGGAGGACTCGAACCTCCGCCGGGACCAGCCGCACAGTCCATGACTGCAGCGCCTTAACCGCTCGGCTAATCCCGCGCGGCTGCCACGGACCCAAGTTGTCGCCGGCCGCTGTGGCTGAGCGGTTGTAGGGGCTTCAGTCTGGAACTGCGCTGCTGATATGGTCGCAGGTTCGAATCCTGCCTCGGGCATGGATGTGTGTAATGTTCTTAGGTTAGTTAGGTTTAAATAGTTCTAAGTCTAGGGGACTGATGATCTCAGATGTTAAGTCCCATAGTGCTTAGAGACAAAAACAAAACAAGATCAACTATGACCCGACTCCACGTGGCGGGACACGGGCAACGGTGCGATCGGATGCTGGAACTGGTGTGGAGGTTCAGCCATATTAGCGCCCATACACCGATCGCAGCGGTAAGTGGTCAATAAAGACCCACCTTAAGCAATTAGGTGGTGGGTCGTAAAATCAGGGCGGCAAGTGAAAAAAAAGTGCTTAGAGCCATTTGAACCATTTTTGAACCCAAGTTGTCAACAAAGCACTAAGCAAGCTGGTGGTCTTTCCATAATGGAGCGGCTATGTTTACGTGGAATAAGCTGGGACCCATGGTCCAACTGAACCGACCATTGACTGGAAATGATTATGTTCGGCGACTTGGAGACCGTTTTCAGCCATTTATAGTCTTTATGTTCCCAACCAACGATGGAATTTTTATGGATGAAAATGCACTATGTCACCAGGCCACAACTGTTCGCGATTAGTTTGAAGAACATCCCGGACAGTGAAGGATTTGGCCACCCAGATCGCCAGAGATGAATCTCATCGAACATTTGTGGGACATAATCGAGATGTTAGTTCGTACATAAAATCCAGCACCACCAACACTCTCGCAATTATGGACAGCTATAGAGGCAGCATGACTAAAATATTTCTGCAGGGGACTTCCAGCGAATTGTTGAGTCCATGCCACATCGAGTGACTGCATTACGCCGGGCAGGAGGAGGTCCGACACGATACTGGGAGGTATCTCATGTTTTTTGTCACCTCAGTGTAGTATTCGCCTTTATCGTTAAGGTGCCTGTAGAATATCAGTTACCACAACAATTTGTTTATTATAGAACGGGATTAACGTAAGACGCAAAGTCTCTACCTTAAAAAACCTCTCCGTCTACAGGCCAAAGTGGCCCATCGGGTCCATCCGACCGCCGTATCATCCTCAGAGGAGGATGCGGATAGGAGGGGCGTGGGGTCAGCACACCACTCTCCCGGTCGTTATGATGATATTCTTGACCGAAGCCCCTACTATTCGGTCGAGTAGCTCCCCAATTGGCATCACGAGGCTGAGTGCTCCCCGAAAAATGGCAACGGCACATGGCGGCCTGGATGGTCACCCTTCGAAGTGCCGAACACGCCTGACAGCGTTTAACTTCGGTGATCTCACGGGAACCGGTGTATCCACTGCGGCAAGGCCGTTGCCAAAGCCCCTAACATGGAAAGCATAATTTCATAACCACTCAGATGCAATTATTCGGTGTCCTGTTTTAGATTTGAAGCACCAGATGCAGTTGATGTAGAAGTCATCCCCAACTACTGAAAGAAATACAACAAGTAATAATGAAACTAAAAAATGACAAAGCCTGCAGCGAAGATCATATTTTTGCTGGACAATTAAAAATAGATTATTCACAACTACAGTCTTGAACAGAAGCGGTCTGAGAGGCTCAAAACCTACAGATTGGAAAACGACAATTATTTGCCTCCTATTAAAAGAATGATCCCCCTCTGCTTGGTTAAAATAGAAGAGGTGGATTGCTTCGTGTTACTTATAATATGGTTTCAATTTGCGACTTAAATAGACCTATCCTGAAAACTAACTGATGACTATGAATGTGGCTTCCGTAGCAGTAGGTTGTAACATAGCCTTATCCTTTCTGGCACGCAAACCAAATTCAGAGGGTGGCAAAGCACGATGTTTTGCAATGTCTTTCACTTGAATATTGAGAACTCATCGGTTGACTAACGACGGAAGCACTGAGGTACAAATAGACTTGTTTTTGTTAATACTTTTTCGTCACACAACTCCATAATATGTACCACTAATCGACTGCTTAACAGAAAAGTAACTGTTATATGAAGATTTAAAAGGTTCACACTGGAAAGAGTGAGTCTAATATAACAAAAGAGAGTGTGCCAGGGCAACACAACAGCCGGTGGATGGTCACGCAAGAGAACTCGAGTAGCAGTGTCACTGGCGCTCAGCGCCAGTTGTCATCCGAATATTCCTCCATTACTGATATACGCTATGTGATCAAAAGTATCCGTACACCTCCCCAAAACATACGCTTTTCAAATTAGGTGCATTGTGCTGCCACCTTCTGCCAGGTACTCCATATCAGCGACGTCAGTAGTCATTAGACATCGTGAGAGAGCAGAATGGGGCGCTTCGCAGAACTCACGGACATCGAACGTGGTCAGGGTGTCACTTATGTCATACATCTGTACACGAGATTTCAACACTCCTAAACATCCCTAAGTCCACTGTTTCCGATGTGATAGTGAATTGGAAACGTGAACGGATACGTAAAGCACAAAAGCGCACAGGCCGACCTGGTCTGTTGACTGACAGAGACCGCCGACAGTTGACGAGGGTCGTAACGTCTAATAGGCAGACATCTACTCAGTCCATCACACAGGAATTCCAAACTGCTTCAGGATCCACTGCAAGTACTATGACAGTTAGGCGGGAGGTGAGAAAACTTAGATTTCATGGTCGAGCGACTGCTCGTAAGCCACACATCACGCCGGTAAATGCCAAAAGACGCCTCGCTTGGTGTAAGGAGCGTAAACATTGGACGATTAAACAGCGGAAAAACGTTATGTAGAGTGACGAATAACGGTACACAATGTGGCGATCCGATGGCAGGGTGTGGGTATGGCGAATCTCCGGTGAACGTCATCTTGGTTCAAATACCTCTGAGCACTATGGAACTTAACATCTGAGGTCATCAGTCCCCTAGAACTTAGAACTACTTAAACCTAATTAACCTAAGAACATCACACACATGCATGCCCCAGGCAGGTTTCGAACCTGCAACCGTAGCTGTCGCGCGGTTCCGGACTGAAGCGCCTAGAGCCGTTCGGCCACAGCGGCCGGCGAACGTCATCTACCAGTGTGTGTAGTGCCAACAGTAATATTTGGAGATGGTGGTGTTATGGTGTGATCGTGTGGGGGCTTGCAGCCCTTGTTGTTTTGCGTGGCTCTGTCACAGCACAGGCCTACATTTATGTTTTAAGCACCTTCTTGAATCCCACTGTTGAAGAGCAATTCGGGGATGGCGATTGCATCTTTCAACACAATCGAGCACCTGTTCATAATGCACGACCTGTGGCGATGTAGTTACACGACAATTTAACATCTCTGTAATGGACTAGCGTGCACAGAGTCCTGACCTGACTCCTATAGAACACCTTTGGGATGTTTTGGAACGCCGACTTCGGGCCAGGCGTCACCACCCGACATCGATACCTCTCTTCAGTGCAGCACTCCGTGAATAATGGGCTGTCATTTCCCAAGAAACCTTCCAACACCTGATTGAACGTATGCCTGCGAGAGTGGAAGCTGTCATCAAGGCTAAGGGTGGGCCAACACCATATTGCATTCCAGTATTACCGACGAAGTTGTAAGTCATTTTCAGCCATTTGCCGGATAATTTTGATCACACAGTGTAGCACCGATTCCTTATTACATAGCTGATATAAAAATGCTCGCATGTACTTTATAACGACCATGGAATTTAAGATACATATCTTACAACTGTCACACTGGATCACTCCTTTCTCTCCGAGACCTATGCCAAGTAACACTACAAAACATTATGAGAGATTTTGAAATATCTTCAGAATTAATAATATGAGTTAAAATGTGTATAGAAGAAACTTTCTGTCGAATAAAAACATCAGTGGTAGAAGATGAAAATTTTGAGGTGTTGTTGTTGTGGTCTTCAGTTCAAGAACTGGTTTGATGCGGTTCTCCATGCTACTCTATCCTCTTCAACTCTGAGTAACATCTGTAACCTACATTCTTCGCGATCTGTTACTGCATTCATCTCTTGGTCTCCCTTTACCCTCCCCACTGGTGATCCCTTGATGTCTTAGACTGTGTCCTGTCAACCTATCCGTTTTTCTACTCAGACTGTACCACAGATTTCTTTTCTCCCCAGTTCTATTCAACAGTTCCTCTTAAGTAACGTGATTTCCTCATCTAATCTTCAGCACTCTTCTGTGGGACCACCTTTCAAAAGTTTCTATTCCCTTCTTGTCTAAAATGTTTAGCGTCCATATTCCCCTTCCATACATGGCTATACTACACACAAATGCTTTCAGAAAAGATTTCCTGTCACTTAAATCTGTACTCGATGCTAACAAATTTCTCTTCTGCAGAAATGCTTTTCTTTCCATTGCCAGTATACATTTTATATCCTCTCTATTTCGACCATCACCAGATATTTGGCTGCCCATGTCGGAAAATTCATCTTCTACTTGAGGTGTCTCGTTTCAAAATCTAATTCCCTCAGCGTCACCTGATTTAATATTGACTGCATTCCATTATCCTCGTTTTGCTTTTGTTGATGTTCATCTTATATCCCTCTTTAAAGATATTGTCCATTGCATTCCTGTTCAACAGCTCTTCCAACTCCTTTGCCGTCTCTGTGACAGAGTTACAATGTCATCGGCTAACTTCAAAGTTTTTATTCCTCTCCCTGAACTTTAATTCCTACTCCAAATTTTTCTTTGGCTTCCTTTATTGCTTGCTCAAAGTAGAGATTGAATATCATCGGAGGTAGGCTACAAATCTGTCTCGCTCCCTTGTCAACCACTGCTTCTCTTTCATGCCCATCTACTTCTATAACTGTTGGTTCAAATGGCTCTGAGCACTATGGGACTCAACTTCTGAGGTCATCAGTCCCCTAGAACTTAGAACTACTTAAACCTAACTAACCTAAGGACATCACACACATCCATGCCCGAGGCAGGATTCGAACCTGCGACCGTAGCGCTCGCGCGGTTCCAGACTGTAGCGCCTAGAACCCCACGCCACTCCGGCCGGCTTATAACTGCTGTCTCGTTATTGTGCTAGATGTAAATAGCCTTTCGTTTCCTGTATTTTAATCCTGCTACCCTCAAAATTTGAAAGAGAGTATTGCAGTCAACATTGTCAAAAGCTTTTTCGAAGTCTACAAATGCTATAAACGTAGGATTGCCTTTCCTCAACCTATCTTCTAAGAGAAGTCGTAGGTTCAATGGTGTCCCTCGTGTTCCTACATTTCTCTGTAATTTAAACTGATCTTTTCCGAGGTCAGCTTCTACCAGTTTTTCCCTTCTTCTGCAAATAATTCGTGTTAGTATTTTGCAACCATGACTTATTAAACTGATAGTTCAGTAATATTCACACATGTCAGCACCGGCTTTCTTTGGAATTGGAATTATTATATTCCTCTTGAAGTGTGAGTGTATTTCACCTAACTTATACACCTTGCTCGCCAACGGCCTTGCCGCAGTGGCAACACCGGATCCCGTCAGACCACCGAAGTTAAGCGCTGTCGGGCTGGGCTAGCACTTGGATGGGTGACCTTCCCGATCTGCTGAGCGCTGTTGGCAAGCGGGGAGCACTCAGCCCCTGCGACACAAACAGAGGAGCTGCTTGATTGAGAAGTAGCGGCTCCGGTCTCGGAAACTGACATACAACCGGGAGAACGGTGTGCTGTCCACATACCCCTCCATATCCGCATCCAGTGACGCTAATGGGCTGAGGATGACACGGCGGCCGGTCGGTACCGTTGGACCTTCATGGCCTGTTCGGGAAGAGTTTAGTTTCTAGTTTTATACATCTTGCTCGCCAGATGGAAGAGGTTTGTTATGGCTGGCTCTCCCAAGGCAATCAGTAGTTCTAATGGAATACGGGGCGTTATTTCCATTTAGGTCTTTCAGTGCTCTGTCAAATTCTTCTCGCAGTATTATATCTCCCGTGTCACCTTTATATGCGTCGTCCTCCGTTTCTGCAATTTGCCCTCAAGTACATCTCCCTCGTATAGATCCTTTATATACTCTTCCCACCGCTCAGCTTTCTCTTCTTTGCTTAGGACTGATTTTCCATCTGAGCTCTTAATATTCATACAGGGGGATCTCTTTTCTCCAAAGGTCTCTCTAATTTTTTGTAGGCGTTATCTACCTTTCCCCTAGTGATATATGCTTCTAAATACTTAAATTTGCCCTCTGGCCATTCCTGCTTAGCCATTTTGCACTTGCCGTCAATCTCATTTTTAAACGTTTGTATTCCATTTCACCTGCTTCGTTTATTACATTTTGATATTTTTTCCTTTCATCAGTCAAATTCAATATCTCTTGTGTTATCCAAGGATTTCTACGAGACCTCGTCTTTTTGCCTATTTGATCCTCTGCTGCCTTAGCTATTCTACACTCCTGGAAATGGAAAAAAGAACACATTGACACCGGTGTGTCAGACCCACCATACTTGCTCCGGACACTGCGAGAGGGCTGTACAAGCAATGATCACACGCACGGCACAGCGGACACACCAGGAACCGCGGTGTTGGCCGTCGAATGGCGCTAGCTGCGCAGCATTTGTGCACCGCCGCCGTCAGTGTCAGCCAGTTTGCCATGGCATACGGAGCTCCATCGCAGTCTTTAACACTGGTAGCATGCCGCGACAGCGTGGACGTGAACCGTATGTACAGTTGACGGACTTTGAGCGAGGGCGTATAGTGGGCATGCGGGAGGCCGGGTGGACGTACCGCCGAATTGCTCAACACGTGGGGCGTGAGGTCTCCACAGTACATCGATGTTGTCGCCAGTGGTCGGCGGAAGGTGCACGTGCCCGTCGACCTGGGACCGGACCGCAGCGACGCACGGATGCACGCCAAGACCGTAGGATCCTACGCAGTGCCGTAGGGGACCGCACCGCCACTTCCCAGCAAATTAGGGACACTGTTGCTCCTGGGGTATCGGCGAGGACCATTCGCAACCGTCTCCATGAAGCTGGGCTACGGTCCCGCACACCGTTACGCCGTCTTCCGCTCACACCCCAACATCGTGCAGCCCGCCTCCAGTGGTGTCGCGACAGGCGTGAATGGAGGGACGAATGGAGACGTGTCGTCTTCAGCGATGAGAGTCGCTTCTGCCTTGGTGCCAATGATGGTCGTATGCGTGTTTGGCGCCGTGCAGGTGAGCGCCACAATCAGGACTGCATACGACCGAGGCACACAGGGCCAACACCCGGCATCATGGTGTGGGGAGCGATCTCCTACACTGGCCGTACACCACTGGTGATCGTCGAGGGGACACTGAATAGTGCACGGTACATCCAAACCGTCATCGAACCCATCGTTCTACCATTCCTAGACCGGCAAGGGAACTTGCTGTTCCAACAGGACAATGCACGTCCGCATGTATCCCGTGCAACCCAACGTGCTCTAGAAGGTGTAAGTCAACTAACCTGGCCAGCAAGATCTCCGGATCTGTCCCCCATTGAGCATGTTTGGGACTGGATGAAGCGTCGTCTCACGCGGTCTGCACGTCCAGCACGAACGCTGGTCCAACTGAGGCGCCAGGTGGAAATGGCATGACAAGCCGTTCCACAGGACTACATCCAGCATCTCTACGATCGTCTCCATGGGAGAATAGCAGCCTGCATTGCTGCGAAAGGTGGATATACACTGTACTAGTGCCGACATTGTGCATGCTCTGTTGCCTGTGTCTATGTGCCTGTGGTTCTGTCAGTGTGATCATGTGATGTATCTGAGCCCAGGAATGTGCCAATAAAGTTTCCCCTTCCCGGGACAATGAATTCACGGTGTTCTTATTTCAATTTCCAGGAGTGTATGTCTCAAAGCTACCCATCCTTCTTCTACTGTATTCCTTTCCCTTGTTCTTGTCAATCGTTCCCTAATGCTCCATCTGAAACTCTCAATAACCTCTCGTTCTTTCAGTTTGTCCACGTCCCATTTACTTAATTTCCTATCTTTTTTCAATTTCTGCCGTTTTAATCTGCATTTCATAACAAGAAAGTTGTGGTCAGAGTCCACATCTGCCCCTGGAAATGTGTTACAATTTAAAACCTGGTTCCGAAACCTTCCGATGTCTCCACGTATAAAATCTTCTTTCATGATTCTTAAACCAAGTGTTAGCGATGATTACATTACGCACTGTGCAAAAGTTACCAGGCGGCTTTCTCTTTTATTCTTTTTCCCACTCCATTTCGCCTACTATTTTTCCTTCTCTTCCTTTCCCTACTATTTAATCCCAGTCGCAAACGACTACTAAATTTTTGTCTCCCTTAACTATTTGAATAATTTCTTTTATCTCATCACACATTTCTTCTGTATTTTAGTCATCTGCGGAACTGTTTGGCATGTAAACTTGTAGTACAGTGGTGAGCACGGGCTTCGTATCTGTCTTGGCTTCAATAATGAGTTCGCTATGCTGTTCGTAGTAGCTTACCCGCGTTCCTATGTTGTTCTTAGTTATTAAACCTACTCCTGCATTGCACCTATCTGATTTTGTATTTATAACCCTGTATTCACCTGACAAGAAGTCCTGTTCTTCCTGCCACCGAGCTTCACTAATTCACATTATATCTAAATTTAACCTACCCATTTCCGTTTTTAAATTTTCTAATCTACATACCCGATGAAGGGTTTTGACATTCCACTCTCCGATCTGTAGAACGCCAATTTTGTTTCTGCTGCAACTATTGTGCCTCCTTCATTACACACAAACACAAATACACGCACACACAAATTCAGTTTAAGGATTTACACACTAATACCGGAAAATTCTTAGTTGGTTCCATTCGCTGAATAAGAAACACAACATATTGATAGTTTAAACGCGAAAACGCATGAAATTAAAATGTAGACGCTCTGAAGACAGATGGGTGTACGATTCTCTCTACAATCTTAGATTATGCTGATGGCGCATCGAGGAGAGTGGGAGTCAGCTACATAATGGCAAAAATTCAAAGACCAAGATGGACGACCATTCGCGACCTGTGGAACTGAATATTAGAAGACTACGAGAAAGAAGGAAGGAAAGGTTACAAAATCTTTATAGGGTAAAATTCCTTGATTTCAAGTTGGAAAACAAACAAAAATGGAAATCACACACCGAAAATCAGACTGTGCAACAAAAATTAATTTGTGATGCACTTAGAAGTACCTCTTATTAAAACACAGAAAGCTATTAAAATGTTTTTCACTCCATTTTTTGTACAGAATCGTTGTTTTATGTGTAGTATAGCGAAGGTTGATAAAGAAATCCTTGTGCAAGAAGACACACTGCAGATGTCGTGGAAAACAGACTTCGGGATAATGATCCTCTTAAAAAGCTATGTATTTTTAATGTTCGTTAGATTTGTGTGTCTGAACGATGCTGCAAAATACAAGAAGTCTTAGATATTGTATCGCTGGCAAAGTTGACAATGGAAGTCTGTATTCCCACAAAAAAAGTCTGTAATAGCGCGCATGAGAGGGGAAGCTGAAATTCCTCAGCCCCGCGTTAGGTCCTGTCGCCGGCTAGTGTGGCCAAGCGGTTAAAGGCGCTACAGCCTGGAACAGCGTGGCCGCTACGGTCGCAGGTTCGAATCCTGCCTCGGGCATGGATGTGTGTGATGTCCTTAGGTTAGTTAGGTTTAAGTAGTTCTAAGTTATAGGGGACTGATGACCTTAGACGTTAAGTCCCATAGTGCTCGGAGCCATTTGAACCTTTTTTTTTTTTAGGTCCTGTCACGTGTAGAGCAGTTTTCCTTTCTTTTGTCCTAATAACATGTTCTACTAAACTGCTGGGAAAAGGGTGAACATTATTAAACGAGAGCCTACTTCCATTAACTTTGACTAGCTTCTTCTGATTTCCGATAGCGCGCTGTACTGATGAAGACTGAATGTCCTTTAAGAATTGCGGTCACTCGCTCCTGTGCGATGTTAAGAAATATTATTGATATATATATGTAGGTTTAAAAATGTGACAAGTCAGTTTGCTAAAAGCATAACCTTTTCAAAATTCTGTTAAATTTACAATTTGTGTATTCCTCTTAATACTTCCTTGTAAAACGCCCGTCCGCCACCAAAGCAGAGTGGTCAGCGTGTCTGACACACACGCGCGATATGGCGGAGTACAAAAACCGGTCCAGTGATGCGGAGTTGGGTTTTCCTTGTTTTACATAAATTACTTCAGCTGAATATCATGGCAGTTCTTTGAAAACACCCTCGGCAGAATTTCATTCTCTTTTTTATCCAATCTGAGTGCATCGTCTTCCCAGGGTTTTACCACAGTGAGAGAACTGAAACGAACACTTCTCAGTGTCGTAAAGAGCAACTGAGTAACAACGTGACGAAAACGTAGCCGAATCTGTTTGAAAACCTGTCACTAATGGCCAGAAGAGGCGTAATATCATTACATGCCGGCCGAAGTGGCCGTGCGGTTAAAGGCGCTGCAGTCTGGAACCGCAGGACCGCTACGGTCGCAGGTTCGAATCCTGCCTCGGGCATGGATGTTTGTGATGTCCTTAGGTTAGTTAGGTTTAACTAGTTCTAAGTTCTAGGGGACTAATGACCTCAGCAGTTGAGTCCCATAGTGCTCAGAGCCATTTTTTTATCATTACATATTACTCTACTCCAATGTTGTGCACTGATTTTCTTTCATGTACAGATGGCTATCAAAGGAATGTGACACCTTAATTAAGAAGGATATGGTAGCTACAGTTTCAGATCAAGTTTAGCCACTCTACCGCATTATGATGCCTACACAATAGATACGTAAATGTTGTATCAATCTTTCACGGAAAGCAAAACTAAATTCCCTTAACACCATAGCGACGAAATCTGCTGCAAGTTCTATCACTAACCACACATCCCCCAAATTGTTTAATTTAGATTTCTGTGCTATCCAGGGGAGGTGTTACGGTTCATGGACATGTTCGTCAAACCTAATGTGGGTTTTTTAAACACTGCCTTATTCAAAACATATGTATTTCTTTTTTGTTTACTCAGACATATTTCGACAAATATGTGTCACCTTCAGTGGGTCAAAATATCATATAAAGTTCTGGTCGTTTATCCATTTCAGGCCTAAAAACTAATATATGCACATTGTGTTTAGTTCGCTTCGATTGCTGATCAGAAAATGAAATTGGTACTGAAAATAAATATTTACACGTCGAAATTCTTTGTGCTCATTTTTGCCTAGCGTTTTGATAGGATGTCGCCCGCAAAGTAGTCATGAAGAAATTTACTAATTTTTGAAATACTTTTCCGTCAGTAGTGGTTGTGTACGTCACTGTGCTTACATTTTCCGTCGAATTGTGCATCTCGGATACATTTTCTTTTTTCATTGTATACACTGTTTTTCATAATTTTTTTTTTTTTAATTTCACCCTCAACTTTTTTTCTCTTGGGAAGTACTTTACCCAAAGTGAACTTTGAACAGTTGTGTCTCCATATTCATTTAGAGGCGCTATGTTATTGCGCAACTCGTGGTCTCGCGGTAGCGTTCTCGCTTCCCGAGCACATGGCCCCGGGTTCGATTCCTGGCGGGGTCACCGAGCGAGGTGGCGCAGTGGACTCGCATTCGGGAGGACGACAGTTCAATCCCGCGTCTGGCCATCCTGATTTAGGTTTTCCGTGATTTCCCTTTCCTTCGAAAGGGCACGGCCGACTTCCTTCCCCTTCCTTCCTTAATCCGATGAGACCGATGACATCGCTGTTTGGTCTCTTCCCCCAAACATCCCAACCAGGCGGGGTCAGGGATTTTCACCTGCTTCGAGATGACTGTGTGTTGTGTCGTCTTCATCATTATCATTCATTCCCATTATGGTCGGAGGAAGGAAACCACCTACACCTGGACCTTTCCTAGTACGGCGGTGCGGGTCTCCCGCATCGTTCCCCTACGCTCTGTCACCGAGTATGGACTTCGCATCATCATCATCATTTTATTATTGCCGTTACTCACGTATTCATCGTTTTGCTTCTGATCATTGTGACGCTAATTTTTAATGTTCGTAGGAACTGTTGTGGTGTGTCTACTGGGAGAGAAAGTGTGTGTGTGTGTGTGTGACAGAGAGAGAGAGAGAGAGAGAGAGAGAGAGAGAGAGAGAGAGAGAGATTACTATGTTTTATGTGGAAAGTGTCTTTGTATAATTCACTGAGTGCTGCAAACAGTGTTTTGTTGCACAGTGTTGTATTTTCATTCAAGACTTCCTTTCCATCACACAAAAGTATGATGGAGCTCTCCTCTATTATGAGTTTTGATAGAGACTATAGCTTTCTCTCAGGATCTCAAGATCAGTGTCAATGTTGCTTGGTTGTCTGCTTTTTAGTGTCTGGTTATTTGCGAAAGTGGTGTGTGTACTGTCACTTTTAAGTCTCTGAGGTGTTCAGAATATCTGGTTATAAAATTTCTGCATGTTTTGAGTATGTAGAGAGATTGGCATGAGCTACAGGTTAACTGATAGATTCCTGTTTGGGAAAATTTGGTTATGAATGTGTTCTTTGAGTTTACATTTTTCTGTGCGGTATTGCCCGCATCTCGTGGTCGTGCGATAGCGTTCTCGCTTCCCACTCCCGGGTTCCCGGGTTCGATTCCCGGCGGGGTCAGGGATTTTCTCTGCTTCGTGATGGCTGGGTGTGGTGTGCTGTCCTTAGGTTAGTTAGGTTTAAGTAGTTCTAAGTTCTAGGGGACTGATGACCATAGCTGTTAAGTCCCATAGTGCTCAGAGCCATTTGAACCCTGTGCGGTATTGTTTGCACGGAAACATTTTTGTTGTCCTCGTCTCTTCAGAATTTCCCCCACTCTGGGTAAATTTTTGTAGCTGTATGTTAGTATGAGACATGCAGCGTTCTTTTTAAGGTGTTTCTGGTTCCCTGTGTTTGACATGTGGTGTTCCTGGATGCTTGTTGCAGGTAATTCATTCTTGGTTTGTTCTTTTCCAATTTGCTCTTTTATTTTGTTGTTTAGTTTGTTTATTATTTACGTGTTGCATTCATTCTCTCTAGCTATTTTGTGTGTTGTGTTTAGTTCCTGTGTGCCGTTGGGTCAAATCCATTGGACTTCTGTTAAACCTGTGTAGCATTTATCTGAAACTTGACAGTTTGTTTGTTTGTATATGACTGGTTCTACTTGTTGCTGTCGGTTTCCTGAAAATTCGAAAATTGTGTTTGTTGTTGATTTTGTGTATGGTGATATGTAGGAAATAAGTTTCATGTGTACTTCTGTTTCAGGGGAGAATTTTATTTGATCTGGAATTGTGTTTATGTCACTGTGTAATTATTTTATCTGGGTGTCTGTTTCATCGATCAGATAAATAATATCGTCAGATAACGGACTAGTATATAATGTTGTATTGTTTTTTATGTTTAATTTCAATGAATTACGTACGTTTATCATATTACGTGCATTGTGCTGCCACCTACCGTCAGGTACTCCATATCAGATACCTCAGTAGTCAGTAGACATCGTGAGAGAGCAGAATCGGGCGCTTCGTAGAACTCACGGACCTCGAACGTGGTCAGGTGATTGGGTGTCACTTGTGTCACACGTCTCTACTTGAGATTTCCATACTCCTAAACATCCCTGGGTCCACTGTTTCCGATGCGATAGTGAAGTGGATACGTGAAGGGATACGTGCAGCACAAAAGCGTACAGGCTGACTTCGTCTGTTGACTGACAGAGACCACCGACAGTTGAAGAGAGTCACAATGTATAATAGGCCGACATTTATCCTGACCCTCACACAGGAATTCCAAATTGCATCAGGATCCACTGCAAGTACTATGACACGTAGGCGTAAGGTGAGAAAACTTGTATTTCATTGTCGAGCGGCTGCTCGTAAGCCACACATCGCGCCGGTATATGCCAAACGGCGCCTCGCTTTTTGTAAGGAGCGTAAACATTGGACGATTGAACAGTGGGAAAACGTAGTGTGGAGTGACGAATCGACCGCTACGGTCGCAGGTTCGAATCCTGCCTCGGGCATGGATTAGGTTAGTTAGGTTTAAGTAGTTCTGAGTTCTAGGAGACTGATGACGTCAGATGTTAAGTCCCACAGTGCTCAGAGCCATTTGAACCATTTGAGTGACGAATCACGGTACACAATGTGGCGATGCGATGGCAGGATGTGGGCGTGGCGAATGCACGGTGAACGTCATCTGCCAGTGTGCGTAGAGTCAACAGTAAAATTCTGAGGCGGTGGTGTTATGGTGTGGTGGGTTTTTTCATGGAGAGGGCTTGCACCCCTTGTTGTTTTAGGTAACACTATCACAGCACAGGCCTACATTGATGTTTTGAGCACCTTCTTGCTTCCCACTGTTGAAGAGCAATTCGGGGACGGCGATTGCATCTTTCAGCACGATCGAACACCTGTTCATAATACACGGCCTTTGGCGGAGTGGTTACACGACAATAACATCCCTGTAATTGACTGACCTGCACAGAGTACTGACCTGAATCCTATAGCACACCTTTGGGATGTTTCGGGACACCGACTTCGTGCCAGGCCTCACCGACCGACATCGCTAACTCTCCTCAGTGCAGCACTTCGTGAATAATGGGCTGCCATTCCCCAACAAACCTTCCAGCACCTGACTGAAACCGAACGAGGTGGCGCAGTGGTTAGACACTGGACTCGCATTCGGGAGGACGACGGTTCAATCCCGCGTCCGGCCATCCTGATTTAGGTTTTCCGTGATTTCCCTAAATCGCTCCAGGCAAATGCCGGGATGGTTCCTTTGAAAGGGCACGGCCGACTTCCTTCCCCGTCCTTCCCTAATCCGATGAGACCGATGACCTCGCTGTCTGGTCTCCTTCCCCGAAACAACCAACCAACCAACGAACCTGACTGAACGTATGCGTGCGGGAGTGGAGGCTGTCATCAAGACTAAGGGTGGGCCAACACCGTACTGAATTCCAGCATTACCCATGGAGCGCGCCACGAACTTGTAAGTGATTTTCAGCCAGTTGTCCGGATAATTTTGATCACATAGTGTATATCACAAGTAACATCAGCACGGACGCGGTCATCACGAACAGCAGCATACATAACGATATGTGGAGCTGTTACTGTTTATAACATTCATAGGAAGTAAGTGTTCTCTGCTTGCGAAGGCGATATTAGTGCTTCAAGGATCTATGAAGGAGTCTGGGAAAGAGAAGAAGGTTAGAATTAAACTCCTCTCAACGTTGAAGTCGTTATAGACGTAGTCCTTACTCGGACTGGACATGAAAATGGAATGAAACTGGTAGTGGTCACTCTTATGAGTCATCATGGCATTCACCTGAGATGGTTATGGAAAATGAGGAATATCTGTATCAGTATGGCCGAATGGGTATCTGAAACCTTCTCCTCCTCAAAAATAAGAATTTAGCATCTTAACCACTTCACATACCCGCTCGGTTAGGTCTGTTGAGAACAATGACGCGACTTCTGAGAGTACTAACGCATGGTCATCTGGATTCTAGTCTGGAGATGGAGCTAACCATTCAATGTACTTAATTATATGCAAATCGGCTCTAGACATTTTCTGCCATTACTTTTACCTCTGACGATGATTTGTTAATGTGAGAAGTGCCAAATTGTTCGTGGTTCTGGGTATTTGTTAAGCAGTTGGTCTCCTTATAACAGACTCGATGACGTAGCTCGGAAATCAGAGAAAGGCTTAACGTCTCTACTGGGTACATCCCTAGTAAAACACTGATATGATGATGATAACAAGTCCGCAAGCTGAAACCGCTTTGGGGACTGAATCATCGGCTACCGGAATGATACCGAGCGAGATAGGGCAGTAGTTAGCACATTGGACTCGCATTCGGGATGACGACGGTTCAAACCCGCGTCCGGCAGTCCTGGTTTAGGTTTTCCGTGATTTCCCTAAATCGCTTCAGGCAAACGACGGGACAGTTCCTTTGAAGACCACAGCCGACTTCCTTCCCCATCCTTCCCTAGTTCGATGGGACAGATGACTACGCTGTTTGATCCCCTCCCCCTAAATCGACCAACCAGCCGGAGTGATTCTGTATTGACCTTTTGACGCGTGTGCGTGTTGGCAAGCCCAGTGAAATTACTTCCTTTCGTGGAGAAACATGAGCAGACTACTCGTGGCCGGTTGCCTTAAATACGTACCCTATGTCAAGCTTGCTATCAAAACACTGGCTGATGAGGCGTTTTCAGTGCCTGAAATAAAAGCGTCCAGGATGAGTGGTGCTCAAATCTTTGTCCTATGATCCTCATTTAAAATTTTCATAGTATCTCTCAGTCACTTCAAATGAATATCCTTCTGGTTTGACCGAGCGAGGTGGCGCAGTGGTTAGACACTGGACTCGCATTCGGGAGGACGACGGTTCAATCCCGCGTCCGGCCACCCTGATTTAGGTTTTCCGTGATTTCCCTAAATCAGTCCAGGCAAATGCCGGAATGGTTCCTCTGAAAGGGCACGGCCGACTTCCTTCCCCATCCTTCCCTAATCCGATGAGACCGATGACCACGCAGTCTGGTCTCCTTCCCCAAACCAACCAACCTTCTGGTTTGAAAGAAATCCATCGTTGATTTTTTTCATCACACTTCTTTTAATCGAAGCTCGTGTAGCCACCTGCTGCGATTAATTGAAGATGAATATTTAAGCACTTGTCTAGCTCTGACACTCTAACCTGTCTTCAGATTCTCAGGAGCATAAAATCACACATGTTCTCTTACTGTCACCATACCAACTACAGTTCGTCTCTCAAACTTCAACTGTTTGCTAGGCACTGAAAACGTAGGAGGACGGCTGCCCCGCTTGTTTTTCTCTGGTGGTTTCCTGCAGAGCTAAAGTGGTAAATGGAAATGCCGCGTGGCTAGGGCCTCCCGTCGCGTAGACCGTTCGCCTGGTGCAAGTCTTTCGAGTTGACGCCACTTCGGCGACTTGAGTGTCGATTGGGATGAAATGATGATGATAAGGATAACACAACACCCAGTCCCTGAGCGGAGAAAAATCTCCAACCCAGACGGGAATCGAACTCGGGCCGTTAGGTATGACATTCCGTCGTGCTGACCACTCAGCTACGAGTGGTGGACGTTAAAGTGGTAATGACGTACTTAACATCTGTATTAATGATTTTGGTTACCACCGAGCTATTACTATAGAGTACATTGATTCAGTTTTGGTTAAGTGGGTTCATATTGTGTCGTTCTCTTGAGCATATTAGCTAAAAGTTGAACGCAGTTTTGCTGATAATTGGGAAACAGAAGAAGAATTTACGGATAGCTGTGCCTAATGCCGCTGATAACCACTTTGTTGTGTAACTGAAAACAAATCTCTTTCTTACAGGCTGTGACTGAGGAGTGGCCGTCTGTGTCAGTTTTAACGTTCAGATTCCAGTATATTTTGGAGTGATTAGTGACAGCGGCTTCTCATTAATTTTCTACAAGTCTGAGGTAAACGGATTTGTGTTTCCTTTGTTAAAGTATCAGTATGTCGTTTATACGGAGAAATCTAGGGAGAGGCATGTCAGTACAGCAGCGAAGGAAATGGAGCACGTGATCTGACGTTCTAAGGCCAGACAGCGTCGCACGGTCTATAGGCGACGGTGGCACACAGGAAATCACGTAACACCGTTAACAGGTTCCTGCTTTCTACTGGATGTTCGTTCCTTATTCTGAGGAAGCAGTACAAGAACTCTTTATACTTTTACCGGTGCTAATTTCCAGATTTCTTCCGCCAGCCGCTTTATAAAATCTTTAAACGTGGAGTGGTGCATTTTGTAGCGGTTTACATAGCTGAGCAAGTTCCACGGGGTACGTGGTATTACATTCTGTAAGACTTCACTTCTTTTTTCCTAGCACTACAGTGAAGGTCAGAGATCTGTTCGCCTCAAGTTGATTCCTAGACACAGTATCAGAATGTTTTGGTCTCTTGGTTCAGTTCAGTTGTATGTGTAAGATGGCTTACTTTCCACGACCCAGGGAGCAGATACTAGAATTGTTGTAGGGAGAACTGATTTCGAATCACATTTTACATCTGAT
Organism: Schistocerca nitens; assembly: GCF_023898315.1. Taxonomy (NCBI): domain Eukaryota; kingdom Metazoa; phylum Arthropoda; class Insecta; order Orthoptera; family Acrididae; genus Schistocerca; species Schistocerca nitens. Next base: position 252,938,296 of record NC_064616.1, on the reverse strand, counting down.
TTCTCTAAGTCAGGGTATGTGATTGATGGGTGGCACTGAAGGCGAGGCTAGAGTATATCTAACGAGTCTGATGATGTAATTTGTTGTTAATGTCAGTAAATGCCAGTACTGTAGAAATCATGTAGAATTTAAAAAGAAGAAATGAAGACTTCACTCTGTAGCAGAGTACAATAAAAATTTCTGATAGATTAGATGTGTGTGCCGGACTGGAATCTAAGCAGTGGCCATGGTCGAGTCCTAATTTCAATCTGTCAAGAAATTAATTTTAAACATACTTCAAAAACTTTCATTATTAATAAATTGGTATCATATTACCTACAAATCAAGGATATCGTCAAGATTAATACCATTTAAGTACTGTTATTAAAATCTGCCGTTGTTGCAGCTTTCCACTAGTCTCTCCGTATTTACGTAACTGTTGCAACCTAAATCCATTTCAGACTGGTTACTGTATTCAAGCCCTGGTTTCCCATTACAATTTTTATCATCCAAAGTTCCCTCCATCACCTAAATGACGATTCCTTGATCGCTCAGAAGTAGCCTACCAAACGATCTATTCTTTTAGTCAAGTTGTGCCATAACTTTTTTTCTCCCCTATTCCATTAATTACCTCCTCATTAGTTATTCGATACAGCCGTCTTATCTTCAGCATTCTTCTGTAGTAGCACATTTCCAGAGCCGTCCGGCCCCGGTAGCTGAGTGATCAGTCCGACAGAACGTCAATCCTCAGGGCCCGTGTTCTATTCTCGGCTGGATCGGAGATTTTCTCCGCTCGGGGACTGGGTGTTGTGTTGTCCTAATCATCATCATCCCCATCGACGTGCAAGTCGCCGAAGTGGCGTCAGGTCGAAAGACTTGCACTCGGCGAACGGTCTACCCGACGGGACGCCTTAGTCACACGACATTTAAATTTCGAGAGCTTAATTATCTTCTTGTCTGAACTGGTTACCACCTTCACCTCATCTTCGAAAAGACTTCCTGGCACACAAATTTATATTCAGTATTAACAAAGTTCACTTCTTCAGAAACATCAAAGTTCTTATTTCTTCTCCATGAACTTCAATTCAGTTCGCAAATTTATCTTCGGTTTCGTTCACTGGTTGCTCACTGTTCGGATTAAATATCATGGGGGCAGGATAAACCCGTGTCTCAGTCCATTTTCAAGTATTACTTCCCTTTCATACCCTTCGACTCTTACAACTGAGTGTGGTTTCAATAGAAATTGTAAATAAACTTTCGCTCCCTGCATATTATCCCTGATATCTTCAGATACGAAAGTGTGTACTCCACACGACAGTGTTAAAGGCTTTCTATAAATCTACAAATTTATAAACGTAGGTTTCGCTTTTTCATTCTATTTTTCCTTCTATCTCAGTTTCAGTATTGCCTCGCGTGTTCCTACTTTTCTGCGCAACCCAAACGATCCCTCCGCGACGTCGGCTTCTACCAGTATTTCCACTCTTCTGTAAATAATTCGTGCCAGTATTTTGCAACCATGATTTATTGAACTAATTGTTCGGTAATAGTCACATCTGTTAGCGCCTGCCTTTTTTGGAAGTGGAATTGTTACGTTCTCTCGAAGTCTGTGGATATTTCGCATGTATCATGTCCCTTGCACGATAGATGGAAAAATTTGGTCATATATGGTCATACAAGTATCTGAGTGATTTTGAGTAAACGTCACCTACTCCAGGTGCCTTGCTTCGACTAATGTCTTTCAGTGGTCTGTCAAATTCTTCACCCACTGTCATATCTCCCATCTCGTCTTCCTCTACTTCATCTTCCTTTCCATAATATTGTCTTCAAGTCATTTTCCTTGCATAATCCATCGAAATACAGTGAAGGAAAACGTCGCAGCACCAAAAAATAATTAATATAGAGTAATGAAATTTCGGAAATACATTTGACTAGGTAACGTATTTAAGTGATTAACGTTGTTGCAAAATTACAGAGTAATGTAAGCTCGAGATAAGCCATTGCAAATGTGAAATGCTGCTACATTAACAACCAATGTAACCGCCAGAATGTTGAATGCAAGCATGCAAAAGTGCATGCATTGTGTTCTCCAGGTGCCGCATTTCAGTTTGAGGGGTAGAGGTCCATGCCTGATGCACTTGGTCGGTCAATACGGTTAGTGCTTATTTGAGGATGATGCTGGAGTATTTGTCCGATGATGTCCCATATGTGCTCGACTGGAGACAGATACGGTCGTCGAGCAGGCCAAGACAACATGTCGATACACTCTAAAGCATGTTGGGCTACAACCGCGGAATATGGGCGGGCGTCATCCTATTGAGAAACACCTCCTGCAGTGCTATTCGTTAATGGCAGCACAACAGGTCGAATCACCAGACTGACGTACAAATTTGCAGTCAGGGTGCGTGGGATAACCACGAGAGTGCTCCTGTTCTCATACGAAATAGCACGCCAGGCCATAACTCCAGGTGTAGGGTTAGTGCGCTTAGCATGCAGATAGGCTGGCTTCAGGCCCTCAGCTGGTCTACTTCTAATCAACACACAGCCATCACTGGCACCTGGGCAGAACCAGCTTTCATCAGAAAACACAACAGACTTCCACCCACACCACTTAAGTCGCGAACGGTGGAATGTACGCTACATCGCGTTTGAATCGGAGCTGTTCTTGAAGCAACTGACTTGTAACAGTTGGTTGTGTCACTGTGGTGCCAACAGCTGCTCAAATTGCTGCAGTATGGTGCGCCAGAGCCGCACGCCGATCGCGGTGGTCTTCACTTTCGGTAGTGCTACGGGGCCGTCCGGAGTTCGGTCTTCTTGCGAACGTACATTCCCGCGACCACAGCTGCCAGAAGTCATGAACTGTTGCTACATTCCTGGCAGATTAAAACTGTGTGTCGGACCGAGACTCGAACTCGGTTCCTTTGCTTTCCGCGGGCAAGTGCTCTACCATCTGAGCTACGAAAGTACTACTCACGGCCTGTCTTCACAGCTTTACTTCTGCCAGTATCTCGTCTCCTACCTATCTCTTTCTGTAGGTCGCAGAAGGAACAACCAGCTTCTCGTAGCCCTACTAGTCGACGTGGTTAAAACTCAGTGAGGTGTTGATAATGGCATCTTTGTCGCCTAAAATGCATTTTTGATTAATATCAACTAATCACGTCCAGTCTCAAAGGTAACTAACGCTCATGATCTTACAGCACGTAATTAGAGCAAACCTGATTTGCATTCTCATAGTGTCACTAATAGCTCCACTCTTATGCTACTGGCACGAAATTTTAATAGACATAATTTTTCAGAAGTAGAAACAGGGCTACCAACTTTCATTTATGTCGCACAACTCCTTCATGGTGTAGAATTTTTTTTCCGTCACTGTATATTCTTTCCCCCTTTCAGATTTCTTTGCTTAGTTCTGCTTGCCATCTGAGTTCTTGGTTTTCATACATCTGCTTCTCTTTTTCTTCAGATATCTCTTTAATTTTCTCATGGCGTCATCTATCTTTCCTACAGCTATGCATGTTTCTACAACCTTGAATTTCTGTTCTAGTCATTCCTGATTAGCCTTTGTGGAACTTCCGTCAATCTGCTATCGAGTACAAAATTACAGTTTTTCTTAGCTTTCATTAAACTATTCGATCTGTTGTGACATTCTTGTCCGATTATGTGTGTGATTGAAATTATTTTCTCCGCCCATCCGAACAAAGGTAAAATTTCGATGCTCTATCACTCAAGAAGTCAATATAGACACATCATCTAGATAATTATACAATGTTGGCGTTATGAGTCTTTGGTGACTTTCTGCAGGAACCATTCTAGTATACATGAACTGTACTCGCAGTTGCGAATATGAAAAACCATCAGCTGTATAATGGAATGACGACAATGAAAATTTGTGCCCGGCCGGGATTCGAACCCGGATATCCAGCTTATCGCGAAAGTGTCCCCTTACTTTTTGGCTACCCGAGCACGACTCACGACCAGACCCATGCATGCATGTCCGAAGGAACACTGTTCGGATAGCTAATTGGTAAGGCGCATCAGCCTTCAGCGGCGCAGGGGTTCAGACGGTGTTTACGTCCCTGCCGCACGTGTGAGCGAGAGGTGCTTACGTTAAGTGTGTAGCGATGTGCCGCGGTAATAAATAGACCGAATCATGGCTTATCGTTCCGCAAATCGACACTGAAATTTAATTTTGTTAACGAATATGCTCAACCGAGGGCTAAAGAGATAGAACGTTATTTACGGGACGAGCTAAAAATCGAACCTGACGTTCTAGTTGGAATACACTTATCTATATTCAGCAGCGTGGTCTATGTCAAGCTCATCAGTGAAGCGGCATGTGACGAACTACTACTCCGACACCGACAACAACTTCGTTTCTGTCATTCGGACGGAGCGGTTACAGTTGAACACGCCGGCATGAGACTACGAATGATCCGCGTCTTTGAGCTTCCATTCGAAGTGCCAGAAGAACTGGTGACTGACGCCCTCCGTCCTTTAGGAACGGTCCTATCCCATGTGGCTGAAAAATGGGCGAGTTTGAGAACGCATCCTGTCCTCAATGGCGTAAGACGAAAACGGATCCGAAAATATGTTCCGTCATACATGTACATCGCTGGTTGTCGAGCGATTGTCATCTACGACGGACGTGCTCTGGATGTGGGAAGGAGGGACACATACGTTCTGAGTGTACTCAACGAAGATTGTTACAGCTGCCACGGGATGATCCACCACTCACACCGCATCCGACTGTGCTCCCCATGACATATGTCGCCGCATTACGCGATGACGTAGGCCGCGAGACAGAAAGGTACCGGAACCTACAGACAGAGGCAGATCGTGGCGAGCCACGGAAGGACGACGTTGCTCTGGACCGCTGGAGCAGTCACAGGACGCCCTCTCTTCCATGCCGCTTCCAGCCCCTTCAGATAAGGCACTACAGATGTCGATAATTCGACGGCGCACGATTCCGACGTGCCCCACGAACAACCAGAGGCCATGCCGACCTCTGATTCCGAGACTCGGCAATGGAAACAGCAATCACCAAAACGCCGGAAGAAGTGACGCCTCATGGTGGAGAACAATCAACGTGACCCAGCAGGAAATTCTGAGGCGTTTCCGGGTACAGAGCAGACCACCATGGATACAGAAGGACTGCCTAGCGTGGATGGAAGGGTGGTCAGCGGGACGGCGACACGACCTTCCGATGACGATGTTCCAGAAACAGCGGAGGAGTTCGATCGACGGCAACAGGCTACTTAGGGGGCTACAGCGCCTACAACGCACGACAACGATGGGATGCTAGGCTACTGGTCAGAAGATCCACCACTGTCGGGAACAGATGATGCTGGAGGAACTGCTCCCACACACTCTCCTGGTGTAAGACCGATAGAGTGCGCGGAATAACGGCAGACCATATGAGGGGACGGCGGGGAACGTTAGAAAGAAAGCAGCCTGTGTACAGAAGAATTAGCGAACGTAAGGTGCCCTGTCTACGTTGACAGCCATGCAACAAGCTTAGCGCATAGGGTCTGTTAACAGCAATACCACTGGAACGCCAGTAAAAATCAAGATGCTCAGTAACATGATAAAGGCATTAGATTTACACTCCTGGAAATTGAAATAAGAACACCGTGAATTTATTGTCCCAGGAAGGGGAAACTTTATTGACACATTCCTGGGGTCAGATACATCACATGATCACACTGACAGAACCACAGGCACATAGACACAGGCAACAGAGCATGCACAATGTCGGCACTAGTACAGTGTATATCCACCTTTCGCAGCAATGCAGGCTGCTATTCTCCCATGGAGACGATCGTAGAGATGCTGGATGTAGTCCTGTGGAACGGCTTGCCATGCCATTTCCACCTGGCGCCTCAGTTGGACCAGCGTTCGTGCTGGACGTGCAGACCGCGTGAGACGACGCTTCATCCAGTCCCAAACATGCTCAATGGGGGACAGATCCGGAGATCTTGCTGGCCAGGGTAGTTGACTTACACCTTCTAGAGCACGTTGGGTGGCATGGGATACATGCGGACGTGCATTGTCCTGTTGGAACAGCAAGTTCCCTTGCCGGTCTAGGAATGGTAGAAAGATGGGTTCGATGACGTTTTGGATGTACCGTGCACTATTCAGTGTCCCCTCGACGATCACCAGTGGTGTACGGCCAGTGTAGGAGATCGCTCCCCACACCATGATGCCGGGTGTTGGCCCTGTGTGCCTCGGTCGTATGCAGTCCTGATTGTGGCGCTCACCTGCACGGCGCCAAACACGCATATGACCATCATTGGCACCAAGGCAGAAGCGACTCTCATCGCTGAAGACGACACGTCTCCTTTCGTTCCTCCATTCACGCCTGTCGCGACACCACTGGAGGCGGGCTGCACGATGTTGGGGCGTGAGCGGAAGACGGCCTAACGGTGTGCGGGACCGTAGCCCAGCTTCATGGAGACGGTTGCGAATGGTCCTCGCCGATACCCCAGGAGCAACAGTGTCCCTAATTTGCTGGGAAGTGGCGGTGCGGTCCCCTACGGCACTGCGTAGGATCCTACGGTCTTGGCGTGCATCCGTGCGTCGCTGCGGTCCGGTCCCAGGTCGACGGGCACGTGCACCTTCCGCCGACCACTGGCGACAACATCGATGTACTGTGGAGACCTCACGCCCCACGTGTTGAGCAATTTGGCGGTACGTCCACCCGGCCTCCCTCATGCCCACTATACGCCCTCGCTCAAAGTCCGTCAACTGCACATACGGTTCACGTCCACGCTGTCGCGGCATGCTACCAGTGTTAAAGACTGCGATGGAGCTCCGTATGCCACGGCAAACTGGCTGACACTGACGGCGGCGGTGCACAAATGCTGCGCAGCTAGCGCCATTCGACGGCCAACACCGCGGTTCCTGGTGTGTCCGCTGTGCCGTGCGTGTGATCATTGCTTGTACAGCCCTCTCGCAGTGTCCGGAGCAAGTATGGTGGGTCTGACACACCGGTGTCAATGTGTTCTTTTTTCCATTTCCAGGAGTGTAGTCAAAGCGCTATTACAGAAAGTTCGGGTGATCCCCCCTCGAACCTTTAGGGTTACGTTATTTACCCGTGTGACGAGAGAGGCGTTGGCACTGCGATACTATTGAAGGAAGGGATACGTACAGACGAAGTAGAGTATCTGCATTCTCCCCTTGGTAAGGCCGTGACCATAGGTGGAATACGTTTGATCAGTATGTACGCTCCGACCGGCGCGGAAAGAGAAGGGGCAGAGCACATTTTTACGCCAATGAGATTACACCGTTGTTCCGGGGACGATACGAAGCTTGCATACTCGGCGGGGATTTTAATTGTGTGCTCGACAGAAAGGACCAACATCCTAACTACACTACTGGCCATTAAAATTGCTACACCACGAAGAAGACATGCTACAGACGCGAAATTTATCCGACAGGAAGAAGATGCTGTGATATGCAAATGATTAGCTTTTAAGAGCATTCACACAAGGTTGGCACCGGTGGCGACACCTACAACATGCTGACACGAGGAAAGTTTCCAACCGATTTCTCATACACAAACAGCAGTTGACCGGCGTCGCCTGGTGAAACGTTGTTGTGATGCCTCGTGTAAGGAGAAGAAATGCGTACCATCACGTTTCCGACTTTGATAAAGGTCGGATTGCAGCCTATCGCGATTGCGGTTTATCGTATCGCGACATTGCTGTTCGTGTTGGTCGAGATCCAATGACTGTTAGCAGAATATGGAATCGGTGGGTTCAGGAGGCTAATACGGAACGCCGTGCTGGATCCCAACGGCCTCGTATCACTAGCAGTCGAGATGACAGGCATCTTATCCGCATGGCTGTAACGGATCGTATAGCCACGTCTCGATCCCTGAGTCAACATATGGGGACGTTTGCAAGACAACAACCTTCTGCACGAACAGTTCGACGACGTTTGCAGCAGCATAGACTTTCAGCTCGGAGACCATGGCTGCGGTTAACCTTGACCCTGCATCACAGACAGTAGCGCCTGCGATGGTGTACTCAACGACGAACCTGGGTGCACGAATCGTAAAACGTCATTTTTTCGGATGAATCCAGGTTCTGTTTACAGCATCATGATGGTCGCATCCTTGTTTGGCGACATCGCGGTGAACGCACATTTGAAGCGTGTATTCGTCATCGCCATACTGGCCTATCACCCGGCGTGATGGTATGGGGTGCCATTGGTTACACGTCTCGGTCACCTCTTGTTCGCGACACTTTGAACAGTGGACGTTAAATTTCAGATGTGTTACAACTCGTGGTTCTACCCTTCATTCGATCCCCGCGAAATCCTACATTTCAGCAGGATAATCACGACCGTGTGTTGCAGGGCGTGTACGGGTCTTTCTGGATACAGAAAATGTTCGACTGCTGCCCTGGCCAGCACATTCTCCAGATCTCTCACCGATTGAAAACGTCTGGTCAATGGTGGCCGAGCAACTGGCTTGTCACAATACGCCAGTCACTACTCTTGATGAACTGTGATATCGTGTTGAATCTGCATGGGCAGCTGTACCTGTACACGCCATCCAAGCTCTGTTTGACTCAATGCCCAAGCGTATCAAGGCCGTTATTACGGCCAGAGGTGGTTGTTCTGGGTACTGATTTCTCAGTATCTATGCACCCAAATTGCGTGGAAATGTAATCACATGTCAGTTCTAGTATGATGTATTTTTCCAATGAATACTTGTTTATCATCTGCATTTCTTCTTGGTGTAGCAATTTTAATGGCCAGTAGAGTATACTCCTAGCCAAGAACTTCGGGAGCTGGCCAACGGGATGGAATTAGTTGATACATGGGACCTTAAGTTTCACAACCAACCAGGATATACATTCTTTACGAGCCATTCCACGAGCCGTTTGGATAGTATCTACGTTTAAAGGACGTTAGCGATATCGACAGTGGACGCAGAAATCTGGCCGACCGCGTTTACAGACCATGAGGCATAGATATGTACGGTTAACCTTGATAGACAGCAGGTATGGAGACGGAGGGGTACGAGGAAGATGAACGTCTCCCATCTGCGTGATGCAGAATGCCGACGCATGGTGGGGGACGCTTGGCATGGGTGCCTCCGTCGACGAAATTCTTACGGTTCTGTCCTACAGTGGTGGATCGAGTGCGCGAAGCCAGCTTTACGGAGGACGTTAATAGGTCACGGGAAGGAGGTTTCTTAATGGCAGCGCACAACCACTGACTTTTACTTTACGGCCCTCCGGGAACTGTTCCCTCAACCACCTACACCAGAACGCCAGACGGTGGTCCACCGAGTCGAGGCGAAGCTGGTACAACTTGCGAGGCTAAGGATGGCGGGTACGATGATACGCGCGAGGCCGCAGGATTGCCTGCCCAACGATGTTCCTTCAATGCATTATGTGATAAAGGATAGAAGAAGAAGACGAAGTAGTTAATTCTTGAAATAGATCTCGGCGATGGCCGTCGCTTTTCGACAGAAAGGGGAATAGCACAGGCGTTCAAGGATCATTTTACCAGATTCTATGAGAGCGACGGGGAGGGCCAGAGGGAGCTGGGGGACGTCCTGGAAGAGATCCCAGACGCGACACGTGTGAACGGGGAGGCGGACGTGTTATCTGAAATTACGTGTGAGGAGCTGGAGGAAGCGATTACACGAGGTGCCTGCAGCAAGTCCCCAGGTCCAGACGGATTCCCGTTGGAATTTTACCGTGTCTTTGTGACCATTATGACACGGATGTGGTTATGCATGTTTAATGAGCTTCTGCGGCAAGAAGTACCGGTTCCCGTTAAATTCACGGAAGGGCTCATGATCCCAAGCCCCGTGGTGGCAAACGGTCTTGTGATTATCGCCCCTTGACCCTTCTTAATAGTGACTACAAGATCTTTATCAGCATACGGGGCAGCCGTATCAAAATGTCGCTGGCCGATAGAATACATACCGATCAGACTTGTCTTGGCGGCATCAATGATATCCACACAGCCTTGGGAGACTATCGTGACGTCGTCGCCCTCACGGCTGCATGCCACCTCCGGGGGGGGGGGGGGGGGGCACTGGTTGCTGTAGATTTCGATCATGCCTTTGATCGAGTGGATCAAGTGTACCTCGCGGCGGTGATGAATAGGATGGGTGTCTCGCCATTATTGACCACTGCAGTGATGCGGCTGTTGCACGGTGCCAGGTCAGTGATGATGATCAGCAACGGAGGGAGAACAGAGTATTTTAAGATCTTAAGATCAGTCAGACAGGATTGCCCCTCGCCAAACACCGTTGGGTGGCTTGCGGAGTATAAATGTAGATGTAGATATGTGATCGCCTTAGAACCGTGCCTCGCAGGTCTTCCCCCCACCCCCCCCCACCCCCCCACCCCCACCCCCACCCCACCCCATCTTATCGGGATGTCCCTGCGGCATCTATCATTCAAATGTGGAGCATACGCGGATGAAATTGTTTTCCTCGTCCGGAATGAGGGCGAGACTCAATCAGCACTGGAGTGGCTACAGACACATGGGATGTCAGTGATAATATTCTTCTCGGGTATGCAGCCGGATCATGACTTCATGATCCGGCTGCATACCCGAGAAGAATATTATCAATTATTACGCCGGGAAAGCCTTCGTAGTCACATGGGATGTCAGCTGGCAGCGAGGTCAACTTCCGAAAATCACTCTTGCATCTGGGGCGTGGACGAGAAAAAGGCAGGGAAGGACCCTTGCCTATGGTGCAAACCCTTCGATGTTTTGGTATCACCTTTTATAAGGAGACGGCGGGAACGGCTGCGGACAACTACCGACGGCTGTTGCCCAGAGTCCGCACGTCAGTACGACTACACGCCCTACGGTCGATGGATATGCTGCAGCGAGTGTCACTTGTCAACCTTATCTCGTTCCCATGATGTGCCACTTGACACACCTTCTCCCCCGCACGATGGCTATGAGGATTCAGGCGGATTTTGGGAACTATGTAAGCCTGGGAAAGCTTTTTAAGGTACACTACAACACGCTTACCCTCCCAGCGCGAGAAAGGGACGTTGGTTTAGTGAACGTGCACGAGGAGGCGAGTGCCATGTATATTAATACTACAGTACTGGCCATTAAAATTGCTGCACAACGTAGATGACGTGCTACAGACACGAAATTTAACCGACAGGAAGAAGATACTGCGATATGCAAATGATTAGCTTTTCAGAGCATTCACACAAGGTTGGCGCCTGTGGCGACTCCTACAACGTGCTGACATGAGGAAAGTTTCCAACCGATTTCTCAAAAAATGGTTCAAATGGCTCTGAGCACTATGGGACTTAACATCTGAGGTCATCAGTCCCCTAGAACTTAGAACTACTTAAACCTAACTAACCTAGGGACATCACATACATCCATGCCCGAGGCAGGATTCGAACCTGCGACGGTAGCAGTCGCGCGGCTACGGACTGACGCGCCTAGAACCGCTCGGCCACCGCGGCCGGCACGATTTCTCATACATAAACAGCAGTTGACCGGCGTTGCCTGGTGAAACATTGTTTTGATGCCTCGTGTAAGGAGGAGAAATGCGTACCATCACGTTTCCGACTTTGAAAAAGGTCGGATTGTAGCCTATAGCGATTGCGGTTTATCGTATCGCGACATTGCTGCTCGCGTTGGTCGACATCCAATGACTGTTAGCAGAATATCGAATCGGTGGGTTCAGGAGGGTAATACTGAACGCCGTGCTGGATCCCAACGGCCTCGTATCACTAGCAGTCGAGATGACAGGCATCTTATCCGCATGGTTGTAACGGATCGTGCAGCCACGTCCCGGTCCCTGACTCGACAGATGGGGACGTTTGCAAGACAACAACCATTTGCACGAACAGTTCGCCGACGTTTGCAGCAACATGGACAATCAGCTCGGAGACCATGGCTGCGGTTACCCTTGATGCTGCATTAGAGACAGGAGCGCCTGCGATGGTGTACTCAACGACGAACCTGGGTGCACGAATGGCAAAACGTCATTTATTCGGATGAATCCAGGTTCTGTTTACAGCATCATGATGGTCGCATCCTTGTTTGGCGACATCGCGGTGAACGGACATTGGAAGCGTGTATTCTTCATCGCCATACTGGCGTATCATCCGGCGTGATGGTATGGGGTGACATTGGTTACACGTCTCGGTCACCTCTTGTTCGCATTGACGGCACTTTGAACAGTGGACGTTACATTTCACATGTGTTACGACCCGTGGCTCCACCCTTCATGCGATCCCTGCGAAACCCTACATTTCAGCAGGATAATGCACGACCGCATGTTTGAGGTCCTGTACGGGACTTTCTGGATACAGAAAATGTTCGACTGCTGCCCTGGCCAGCACATTATCCAGATCTCTCACTAATTGAAAACGTCTGGTCAATCGTGGCCGAGCAACTGGCTCGTTACAATACGTCAGTCCCTACGCTTGATGAACTGTGGTATCGTGTTGAAGCTTCATGGGCAGCTGTACCTGTACGCGCCATCCATGCGCTGTTTGATTCAATGCCCAGGCGTATCAAGGCCGTTATTATGGCCAGAGGTGGTTGGTCTGGGTACTGATTTCTCAGGATATATGCACCCAAATTGCGTGAAAATGTAATCACATGTCAGTTCTAGTATAATATATTTGTCCAATGAATACCCGTTTATCAACTGCATTTCTTCTTGGTGTACCAATTTTAATGGCCAGTAGTGTATATTAATACTGTGTTAAAACGGTGGCGCAACAGGAATCACTCGCTTACGGGGACGGTCATCGAAGAACTGGTACCTACATCGGATTTTCCCCCGGTCAGTGTCGGCCATATATCGTTCCCGTTAACGTATGCGTGCACGTTCATCGTTGAACACAGTTACGTTCGAGAGCGTTTGCCGACGTGCCAACAGTCGACATCGAAGGACGTGTACCATCTGCTTCTTCGACAGATCGCCCGGAACAGGGTGGAACGGAAACATCCAGCAGTTAATTGGCACGTGGTGTGGCGCACGGTACACCACTCCCACATACCTACATCACTCCGGTCAACGTGGTGCATTGTAGTAAACCGGAAATATCCAACGAATGACGAAAGGTACTCAATACATTTGGCGGATTCGCCCATGTATCAGCCATGCGGCATGCTGGATACGGACGACCACCGGCTGGTCTGCGGCGAGGCGTTGGCTGTCTGGACTCTAGCAAGGAAGATAATAGCGTTCATGCGGCGCACTATATATACAACAATATCTTCCGACAGTATTTTTTCCAGAGGAAACGTATTTTCCGCATCATGAGACGAACACAGTGGCGTGGATCACAGGTATGTCGGTCCATTACATATATAGAGACACACGTCTGAACGTACTGGGTTACTGGCGATACTTACACGATGGACAGACAAAACTGTTACGGCTACGAAAGTACAAGGACTGGTGCGCCAATTTCCTAGGCACGGTTTTTGCAGAACCGCCATACACTTGGGGTGTGCCGGGTGCGTAAAGATGAGCGGCGGTGCTGTCGTTGTTAAACCGACCAAGTGAAGTGATCAACTAAGAAAAACTACGCGAGTATGCGACCCGGAAAGAACTAACACTTGCACAGTTAGCAATCGAATGGTTCTTCGAATTTTGTTTTAATATCTATAAATACTTTTTTTAAGGGTGCCGGAGGTGGCCCCACTTTGACTTTGTTGTTATTTCATGCTGCATGGTAGGACGGCAGCGAGGATCCTTCCAGGATAGTTATAATGTATAAGGACGTACTATGATTTTGTGAATAATGAAGCTTTCTGTTTCTCCTACCTTCCCTAAAAACAAAATAAAAATAAATGGTAAGGCGACTGCCTGCGCTAAGCGGAAAACCCAAGTTCGAGTCCTCGTCCAGCCCAAGTTTTAGTGACGTCATTCCATAAAACAGCGAATGGTTGTTCATATTAGCGACTGCAAATACATTTCATGTATTTCATAACGGCTGTAGTCACCTCACTGCCTGTTCCTTCGGACATGCATACATGTCCGAAGGAACTTTGCATCATAATTCGGAATAACACAGGCATTGCAATATCGAATTCTAATATTCAGCTAAACAGGTTTGAGGAAACCAAAGAAAGCCCAAATGAACATTTCGAGTTACAATTCAGATATATTTACACCAGCGTATACTCATTCTTGAACGTCTAACAGACTTCTTCTTGATCTCTTTGTCACTAGAAGCTATTTTCAGAACACCTTTTTGCTCGTTGCCGTTCCTTTGTGTGTGAGCCAGCACGTGCGCAAGGCAGTTTATTTTTGTGTGTTTTGTAAACAGATTCTTTGTGGAGATCAGCCAGCCTGATCTCATGATACGAATTCACGCTTCTCTATTTTACACTTAATAGTTAATTATAAACTTTTTGGTAAAAACCACTTGCGTGTGCTGGGGTACAACGAAATATTTCCTGAAAAGGCACAGTGTTCCTATTTTATTTACGGAATATAGTTGGAGTACAGTTGTGATATCATTAACTAATTTCCAGTTTTAAATGTGGAACTATGTTTTTGGAGTATAAAATGTATAAAACATTTTCGGTTTACCTTTTGCGTCTAATCTGGATAAAATGTAGAGCTTTCGAGGGAGGATTTCGTCGAAAGCTCGGAATTTTATTCACAATCGACGCGACAAGTAAGCAGAGAATGTTTCCTGCGAAAATGTCGCGCGAAACTTCGATATCATGAGCTTTAGATAATTAAAAGAATTTACTAAGCGGATTTTTCCCTTTAATACTTATCTTGTTCTTTAGTGCTGGTGTCCCTTCGTGTGAATTTATTAATCTCTCTTGTAATGTATACTTTTCAATTTTTCATACAGTTGTGGCTTATTCTATATTTGGCGTCTGATTTTGTAACTACTTACTTAGCGTGTACAAAGACTGTAGTGGAAGAGCTGTAAATCTGAACCAGAGCTAGTTACAGAATTGAATAGACTAAAATTAATAGACCTTGAAGCAATACTACAGACGATGAATTCTAAATGAAAAAAGTGAAACCGACTAGACAGGACATATTTATTTGTGTTTTAGCCTGTGAAACGCAGTATGGCACAAAATAGACGAATAGTTAATAAAATCATATCGAGATTCCAGCAAGGTGAAGTGATTAAATTTCTGCGAGCTTTTGACCAATTACTCCTCGGCCGTTATTAAACGGTAAATGACTGCCGTGTGGTCGATGGTCTCGTCCTTATAGAGCTGTGTTTACTGCTGTGACGTCAGTGGTGCTCAGTTCCTCACCAAGTAAGATAATTACTTATTATGCTCCATGAGTGCTATGCCCGTTTCAAACTCAAGATGGCCGCATAAATTGGCTTCGTTGTGGGAACTTTTTAACTGTTTATTTTCAATTCCTTGTTTTTCATTACGCTTCCCCAGATATCATTTGTCCGTGTGATGACAAAGATATCCTCGAATGCAATTTCAGATCTACTTTCCAAAGCACTTACTGCTAGGGCTGACATAAATCGCACAAACTAAAGCTCAACTTCCGAAATTATAATGGTGGCCCGCATCTCGTGGTCGTGCGGTAGCGTTCTCGCTTCCCACGCCCGGGTTCCCGGGTTCGATTCCCGGCGGGGTCAGGGATTTTCTCTGCCTCGTGATGGCTGGGTGTTGTGTGATGTCCTTAGGTTAGTTAGGTTTAAGTAGTTCTAAGTTCTAGGGGACTGATGACCATAGATGTTAAGTCCCATAGTGCTCAGAGCCATTTATAATGGTGTTTAGAGCATTACACTATTCTGCTTGTGGCTGCGGGAACAGAACGGCTCGTTTCCTCACTAGTGGAAGCTGGACAGCAGGTCGTTCCAGGTCACTGTAAATGTGTCCTGCAGGAGACAAATTCGGCGACCTTGTACGCCAAGGAACGGTGTCAGTGCCACGTTGAGAGAGGCACGCAACGCGTGTTGTAGGCGGTCCACGAGGTCACCGGATCTGTCTCCAAAAGACCACTTTCGGGACGTCGCGGGATTACGTGTGTCCCGAGCTGCAAGTTCTAGATTCTTACAAATGCTGTAACTAGAGCGCGTAAGTGGATGAAATTAACATTTCAACGAACCTGTTATTACACATCACTTCTCTTCAGCATGTGACAGACAACAGATTCTGATATAGGTATACCAACTATCTCGTTTATGCTTGCTGGATATATCTGCATCGTCGTGCTTCGTAAACGAAGGTTCATCTGTTGCTGTATTTTAAAGGTTCGTACGTCCAACTGTCAAAGTGTTCGCCTCTACGACGCAAACTAGCTTAATGGAAATATTTAGAAGTGGGTAAGGGGGCCTTGAAGTGCGCTGCTGCAGGCGCGGACGCTGTTGCATCAGTAGAAAGCCACGTGCCGACCTTTGCTGTGCCGTCAAAGCAACCGCGCCGTTTCTTGTCTTCCTGACGCCACTACGAGACCGCGTGTCGTTTCAGTTCCGCAAGAAATTAACATGCCCGCCAGTGTCGTCTGGAGGGAGCTCGCCGTGTCTGTTACTTGTTACCTAATGACAAAATACACTACTGGCCATTAAAATTGCTACACCACGAAGATGACGTGCTACAGGCGCGAAATTTAACCGACAGGAAGAAGATGCTGTGATACGCAAGTGATTAGCTTTTCAGAGCATTCACACAAGGTTGGCGCCGGTGGCGACACCTACAACGTGCTGACGTGAGGAAAGTTTCCAACCGATTTCTCATACACAAACAGCAGTTGACCGGCGTTGCCTGAAGAAACGTTGTTGTGATACCTAGTGTAAGGAGGAGAAATGCGTACCATCACGGTTCCGACTTTGATAAAGGTGGGATTGTAGCCTATCGCGATTGCGGTTTATCGTATCGCGACATTGCTGCTCGCGTTGGTCGAGATCCAATGACTGTTAGCAGAATATGGAATCGGTGGGTTCAGGAGCGTAATACGGAACACCGTGATGGATCCCAACGGCCTCGTATCATTAGCAGTCGAGATGACAGGCATCTTATCCGCATGGCTGTAATGGATCGTGCAGCCATGTCTCGATCCCTGAGTCAACAGATGGGGACGTTTGCAAGACAACAACCATCTGCACGAACAGTTCGCCGACGTTTGCAGCAACATGGACAATCAGCTCGGAGACCATGGCTGCGGTTACCCTTGATGCTGCATTAGAGACAGGAGCGCCTGCGATGGTGTACTCAACGACGAACCTGGGTGCACGAATGGCAAAACGTCATTTATTCGGATGAATCCAGGTTCTGTTTACAGCATCATGATGGTCGCATCCTTGTTTGGCGACATCGCGGTGAACGGACATTGGAAGCGTGTATTCTTCATCGCCATACTGGCGTATCACCCAGCGTGATGTTATGGGGTGACATTGGTTACACGTCTCGGTCACCTCTTGTTCGCATTGACGGCACTTTGAACAGTGGACGTTACATTTCACATGTGTTACGACCCGTGGCTCTACCCTTCATTCGATCCCTGCGAAACCCTACATTTCACCAGGATAATGCACGACCGCATGTTGCAGGTCCTGTACGGGCCTTTCTGGATACAGAAAATGTTCGACTGCTGCCCTGGCCAGCACATTCTCCAGATCTCTCACCAACTGAAAACTTTTGGGCAATGGTGGCCGAGCAACTGGCTCGTCACAATACGCCAGTCACTACTCTTGATGAACTGTGATATCGTGTTGAAGCTGCATGGGCAGCTGTACCTGTACACGCCATCTATGCGCTGTTTGACTCAATGTCCAGGCGTATCAAGGCCGTTATTACGGCCAGAGGTGGTTGTTCTGGGCACTGATTTCTCAGTATCTATGCACCCAAATTGCGTGAAAATGTAATCAGATGCCATTTCTAGTATAATATATTTGCCCAATGAATACCCCTTTTATCGTTTGCATTTCTTCTTGGTGTACCAATTTTAAAGGCCAGTAGTGTACATTAAGCGAAATGGAAAGTGTTACGCCATGAAGCACCAGTCCGATATTTATCAAATTTTTAGGAGATGTTCACCACCCAACTAATGTCCATCACGCATTGGCTCCAGACACGAACAGACTCCTCTACACTGATCAGGCAGAACATTATAACCCCCAACCTAACTGCCATCTACCTTTGGTGCGGATAACAGCGGCGACGCGTTGTAGCATAGAAGCAAGGAGGCCCTGGTAGGTCACTGGAGGGAGCTGCCACCACATCTGCACACAAAAGTCACCTAATTTCTGTAACATTCGGGGCAGGGTGAGACCAGCTCTAACGCCACGTTGAATCACATACCAGATGTGTGTGATCGGGTTCAGATCTGGGGTGCTGGGGTGCCAGAACATCAAATGGGACTCGTCACTGTGTTCCTCGAACCACTCCTTCACAGTCCTCGCTGTGTGAGATGGCGCATTATCTTGCTGAAAACTGCCACTGCCGTCGGAAAACATGATCTTCAAGAAGGGATATACATGGTGTGCAACCAGTGTACGATACTACTTGGCCGTCATGGTGCCTTGTATGAGCTCCACAGGGCCCGTTGATGCCCATGTGAAGCACAATGGAGCCACCACCAGCTTGCATCCGTCCCGCAGTACAGGTGTCAAGGAGGTGTTCCCTGGAAGACTACGGATTCACGCCCTCCCATCGACATGATGAAGAAGATATCGGGATTCAGCTGCCACTGAGCCAACGTCCAGTGTCGATGGTCACGTGCCGATTTCAGTCGTAGCTGCTGATATCGTGGTGTCAACATTGCTACCTGCGTGGGTAGTTGGCTGCGGAGGCACGTTAGGAGTGTTCGATGCACTGTGTGTTCAGAAACACTTATTCTCTGCCTAGCATTAAAGTCTGATGTTAGTTCCGCCACAGTTCCGCCTGTGCTGTTTTACCTTGGTATCGCATGTGTTGAAGACACCCAGTACAGCACTCCTCAAACACACAAGTCGTACAGTTTCCGAAATGCTCGGGCCGAACCTCCGGATCGTCACAATCTGCCCTCGGTCAATCGCAGATAGATCGCGCGCCTTCCTCATTCTACACACGGACAGCACTCTCACTGATACTACATGCACCGTGCTTATGTCTGACTAGCAGTCATTTCTCGCCAGGAACGTTGCTAACGCGTGGACGGATTTATATCGCTAGTACGTCGGTGGTCATAACGTTCTGGCTGATCAGTGTGTTCGTTTGGAAATGGAAGCAAACAGCCTCCGAATATAACCTTGACGAACATCTTGCCATGCGCAAAACACATGCTGTGTCATTTCAAGAAAAATACTAAATGGAGGTTGGTATGAAAGTAGACGTAGTGTTTTGCTGTGTCTGTGTCTTACAGTGTACTGTGCAGTGTCCTTCAGACATGCATGTATGTCATAGGAGACTGAAAAATAGTATTACATGCCTAGACGTACCGCAAAAATAATAAGTAATATACTTTATTTATACACTGCGGGAAAAAATTAGTACATCTGGAAAAACGATGTCGATTTTCATCCGATGACGGCATATGTTCAAATGGCTCTGAGCACTATGGGGCTTAACTTCTGAGGTCATCAGTCCCCTAGAACTTAGAACTACTTAAACCTAACTAACCTAAGGACATCACACACATCCATGCCCGAGGCAGGATTCGAATCTGTGACCGTAGCGGTCGCCCGGTTCCAGACTGTTGCGCCTAGAACCGCTCGGCCACCCTGGCCGGCCACGACATACGAGGTGCGGCTAGAAAAAAACCGGACTAGTACTGGTGAAACAATAAAACGAATGCAATAATGCTGAAAGTCGCGTAGCCTGTCACGTGACTCTCGCTCCGCCTACTGCTCGAGTTTCATCTTCCTCCTGCACTCAGTCTGCCCGTGGCGTCTGTTTTAAGTAGTTGACGTTTTGTCTGTGCGTCGAAAAATGTTGAGTGTACAGAAAGAACAGCGTGTTAACATCAAATTTTGTTTTAAACTAGGAAAATCTGCAAGTGAAACGTTTGTAATGTTACAACAAGTGTACGGCGATGATTGTTTATCGCGAACACAAGTGTTTGAGTGGTTTAAACGATTTAAAGATGGCCGCGAAGACACCAGTGATGACACTCGCACTGGCAGACCATTGTCAGCAAAAACTGATGCAAACATTGAAAAAATCGGTAAACTTGTTCGACAAGATCGCCGTTTAACAATCAGAGCAGTGTCTGAGTTAACAGGAGTTGACAAGGAAAGTGTTAGGCAGATTCTTCATGAAAGTTTCAACATGAACAAAGTGTGTTCAAAAATGGTTCCAAGGTGTCTCACAATTGAACAGAAGGAACGCCGAAGAATGATTTGTTCTGACATCCTGGAAAACATTGAAAGTGATCCCACCTTCTTACAAAATGTTATTACTTGCGATGAATCGTGGTTTTTTACTTACGATCCCGAAACTAAACGCCAATCGATGCATTGGAAAACTGGTTCTCCACGACAAAAAAAAGCACGAATGTCAAAATCGAAATTCAAGGCAATGATGATTGTTTTTTTTTTTTTTTTTTTTTTTTGACATCAAAGGGATTGTGCACATTGATTGGGTAACAGAGGGACAAACAGTGAATCAGCATTACTACATTAGCGTCCTGGCTACCCTACGTGAGCGAGTACGGAGAAAACGGAACGATTTGTGGAGAAAAAAGTCATGGATCCTTCACCAAGACAATGCCCCAGCTCACAGTGCGTTGTCAGTGAAGACGCTTTTGGCAAAACACAACATTCCCGTCTTAGATCATCCACCCTACTCACCTGATTTGGCCCCCTGTGACTTTTTTCTTTTCCCTAAAGTCAAGTCAGCTTCGAAAGGAACTAGATTTGAGACTGTTGAAGCAGTAAAAGAAAAAGCGACGGAAGTAATGTATGGACTTACCGAAAATGATCTGCAGCATTGCTATGAACAGTGGAAAATTCGTATGGAACGGTGTAGAGACCGAGGAGGAGAGTACATTGAAGGAGATAACATGAAATTGTAAATAATTGTAAATAAATGTTTTTTCCAGCATCAATCCGGTTTTTTTCTAGCCGCACCTCGTATGTCACCTGTGGTATAGCAGATGTACTGATAATGGTTTCAACGCCGTCCTCCTTCAGATAACGTAGCGGCATAGCTATCTGAGAGCCATCTATGTCTACCCTTTAATAGAGAATTCTCAGAGCCAGAAGGCTCATGTTGTGCAAAGGAGTGAAACAAGCAGCAGCTATGCCACGGAGAGACACTAGTGCTTCCTGCAGCCAAATGAGCGAGGTTGAAAATGGTCAAATCGTGGGCTTCCAAGTGGTGGAATGGCCCTTTCGGAGAACTGCCACATAAGTTGGACGTTCCGCGTCAATCATGCAACGATGCTGGTATAAGTGGTCACGTGAACATTATCACACCTAGAGACGAGATTCTTGATGTTCACGCACCACAGATGCCAGCCAGGATCGTCGTATTGTAAGGGCATCAATGGCAGACCGTACAGCTACCACAGCACATATATGAGGGCTTGTGTGTCCAGACATGTCAACACAAGCTGTTGCGAACCTGTGATTTGCAGTGCGATTACATGTACGCATATTTCTTGCCCGTCTTCCACTCACACCACAGCATCGACGTGCACGGTTCGACTGGTGACGTCAGACGATCGCTTGAAGGTGGAATACCGCGCTGTGGTCTTCAGCGATGAAATCAGGTTCTGCCTGCTAGCAAGTGATGGTCGTTTGAACGTACGACGTAGACCTGGCCAACACTGTCTCGTAGAGCGCATTCGTCAAAGACACACTGGCCCATTCTCAGGCTGGAAATGCGATACGCTCAGCTCTGTTGTTTCTGATGGGGGCGCTAACCAGCGGTCAGTGTGTGCAGAATGTTGTTAGACCCGTTATTTTGCCGTTATTGCAACAGGAAGATAATTTGTTGTTTCAACAGGATAACGGTCACCCACACACTGCCCATGAAACTCGCTGTGCCCTGGTCAGCACGATCTCTGGACTTGTCTCCAACTGAGTACGTGTGGGGTGTGATGGGACAAGAAGTGACTCGTGCGACTCGTCAACCAACAACTCGTGCCGAACTACATGAGCAGATCGACCAGGAGTGGCATAACGTATCCCTGGACAGTATTCGCCATCTGGACGATCGACTGGATGCCAGAGTCAACGCCTGCATTGCCACTCATAGAGGTCGATATCTGGTACCTCGGAATCACTTGTGCTATTGATCTGTAAACCTGATCATTTCATGTACTACATATGCACTGTTTCTACAATAAACCTAGAGTTATGCGAAACCTCTGAAAGGATGAACAAATTTTTTCTGGCAGTGTATGACTGAGGTATCTGTTCTGTCACACAAGACTAGCGTGTGACAAACTGAGAATTTGGGTAGGATGGGAAGCATGTTCAGATGACCGAGGCAGTTAAGGCAGCTGCTGGCGGCAAGTAGGAGATTCGAGTTCGATGCCCAGTTTGGCACAAATTTTTAACTTTCACCATCGAATTAATTCGATGCCCAACTGCAGCTGGTGTCGGTCTTTCTCTCGACATTGAATAATAAGTCTCTCCCTGAGCGGGAATCACAGCAACTGGTGAGTGCACGATGTGGAAACACTGTGACATGTGGGTATAGGTCGGTCCGAGATACGTCCTGGGATAGCCACTTCCACAAAGCGGGAAATTCGGCTTCGAGTCCCTGCCCGGCACAAATTTGCATGTATCACCAACAAATTGTGCAGCTGAAGTTTATGAAAGTACACGTCTTCCCGTCGAATCCCACAGATGCCACATAGGTGACAAATTAGAGACCAGGCCTGTCAGGGAAGTCTACGTACATTCCTAAAGAAGTTTGTGGTCTGAACTGCAGAGTGGGGCCTTGCATTATCGTGCTAGAATATGCAGTTTGATGACCTTGTCATAAAATGTATTCCGACATAGTGTAATATAGTTGCCACATACTGTGAGCTTTCATCTTCCTATCACCAATTACCAAACCAGTCCTACTGCCATATCCAAAAGCTCCTCACACTATGCTTCTGAGAGTTGAAGAGGTATGGGTTGCAAGGATCGCTGCTGTTTGATACTTTTCACTTGGTTGTCTGTGGAAACGTTGGCGTCAATCTGATCGCCACATACATAAGCGAGATTTTGTGCTGAACACCACAAGCTGCCACTCAATGTCCGAGTTGTCTATGGCTGTACGCCGTGCAAGTGTCTGTTGTCTGTGGTATGGTGACAGTGGTAAACGACGCATGGCAACGCGAGACCTCAGTCTAACTTCCAGTAACCTATTCCGACGGTTCATGGTGACAATTCGTCTGTAATGTCTGCGTAGAGATTATTTCCATCTGTCTATTCGTCAGGGCCAGTTGAAACAATCGCACTATCTTTTTGTGGATTAGTCCCTCTCCTGGGATAGCATCTCCACTTACAATAACTTCAAACACCTTATAATAAGTAGGAGATAACCAGGTAGCTTAGCTCAATGGTTCAAATGGCTCTGAGCACTATGGGACTTAACATCTATGGTCATCAGTCCCCTAGAATTTAGAACTACTTAAACCTAACCAACCTAAGGACATCACACCACACCCAGTCATCACGAGGCAGAGAAAATCCCTGACCCCGCCGGGAATCGAACCCGGGAACTCGGGCGCGGGAAGCGAGAACGCTACCGCACGACCACGAGCTGCGGACCGGTAGCTTAGCGCTTGGATTGCTATACATGAGGCGAGCCACATGTTGGCTTGTCGGGGGTTATCTGAGTCAAATATTGAATGTTATGGCAGGGCCGCTCTTGAGAAAACGATTCAGTGGAGCATTTTCCGTTCTGTTTATAAACTGTATTTATCTCAAGAACTAGTTTAACAAGTCGGAATTTCATTCGCCTAATAGATTGTGTGCCTTACATGAATTTCCAATGTTTCCAATGTAAATTGAAAAACTGATGTTTGCATGGGTGTGCAAACGACAGCACGTGATTCACGTAACTTAATTAATGTGGGATATGTAATTTTTGTATGT
Source organism: Schistocerca nitens (assembly GCF_023898315.1). Lineage (NCBI taxonomy): Eukaryota > Metazoa > Arthropoda > Insecta > Orthoptera > Acrididae > Schistocerca > Schistocerca nitens. The sequence continues at coordinate 252,914,339 of NC_064616.1, read as the reverse complement.
TCCAGGCATAATAATAATCCATCGTCAAGGAAAATCTTAAACCTTTATTTCAAATCCATACCATTCATGGATTTAGTTAACTGAAGAGCATCTTTTGTGATATAATAGATATGAGCAACTATAAGGCCTTGCACAAATGCTTTATGCAGAAGCAGCTAAAATAAATATTTCCCTGGTTAATTCAATTAATGTTTCACTCAGCATCACTTTTACTCGTAATGAATATTCATGAATAAGCCACTCTTTGCATTAATAAGCTACGTTCAGGTCACAGAAAGTAAGTTCGTCCCGAGAACTTTGAGAAGGCAGATGTGTAACATTCTGATTACATGTTTTGTGATACGATGGTTTTTCAAGCTCGCCACAATGAAGTATATTCGCTTTATATATGAATGCCCAAAATTTAATCTGTATCTTACTACCTACTTACAGAAAGACTAAATGTTGATATGAAGATTCAGTTTGCTTTCAGATAATGGAAAGTCAACCAGTGGACCATATTCACATATGTACGGTATTAACTAAAATATACCATTGTGCTATTTACGCATAGCTGTTTGAAAAAAAAAGTGGTTCAAATGGCTCTGAGCACTATGGGACTTAACCTCTGTGGTCATCAGTCCTCTAGATCTTAGAACTACTTAAACCTAACTAACCTAAGGACATCTCACACATCCATGCCCGAGGCGGGATTCGAACCTGCGACCGTAGCGGTCGCGCGGTTCCAGACTGTAGGGCCTAGAACCGCTCGGCCATCCCGGCCGGCTGTATGGATTTCAGCCTAATAGAGTATTTATACTGACAACTCGACCGTTGTTTTCCCTGTTTAGAACTTCTACAATGCACCCTCCGTCAGATGTGGTAATCATTACTTATGCTCTGGTTCCAAATGCCTGTGGTAACCTATTATCTATATTTCATTGACCCGATTCCAATCTGTTTAACTATTGTGCGTGCTGCAGAAGCCAGTGCCTTTGGTTATTAGCGCGAGGTCAGTAAAATGGGACTCGGTAAGTGAATAAATATGATTACTTGGCCGCATACATTCGATGAGTAAAAACTATTACTTTTTAGCTCCATTATGAATTCTATTACTTGTATTTTGCCTTATCGAGGAAAACATGATATTGTGTAGTTTGTCACTACATCGAAAGGAAAGCTCCCCAGAATTTGTTTAACAGCAGTCACGTTAAGAGAATACGTGGACGGATAGTAAGCGAGGAGTTAACGAGCTGTTGTGGGAAGTTCACTGTGAGCGGCGGAAACGGGCAAGGTCGTGTGTAGCGAGCAGAACGGTCGGGGCGGATTTCACGCGGAAATATATGGAGACACGCTTGTTAGACACAGCATTTATAAGATACAATGACCGTACGAAGGACAATGCAGTACTAAAACATTGCGCTTATTACGAAGTTCTACTTCCGCTCTGTCATTCATAAGAAAATGTAATACGCATAAAATTCTTTCGATTCTTTCCTTTGGGTCGCGGCTACAAGCGTCATGCTCAGAGATTTTCTCACATAAGCGATGTTGCAGCAATTACAGACGTAATTATTTATCATGCTTCCGTTCAGTACGGACTTAACTACATCGTAAGGCTACGAACCTAATGAGTGCCATACTTCGGAGGAGAGAAGAGTGTGTGAATGTTTCGGCCTTAACCGTATTAAAAATTATCAGCAGTACTTTACCAAAATGCACCTTGTTGGACCGAAGTCGAGCATAGATTTCAACGAAGGCTACGATTTGCAAGCAAAGAGATTTCAACGAAGGTTACGTTTTAGTATCAGGAAGGCAGACTGCTTTCCTACTTCGCTGAGACATTAAAAGCACACGACCACGATGACCTCAGGCCTCGTGCGCGCTCCCTCGTAATAAATTAGCAGGTTACGGCGTAGGAGACTTCGCGTTCTTGTGGCCATCTGCTTGCTTGTCGTCCTTAAAAACATGTACTGGATGAACCTTCTCTTTCTTACAGCGGACTCTCTGCACCAACTTAATCCAGGAGCAACACGTAGAACAAACAACCCGGTGCAAACTTCTAAACGCCCTAAGATGATCAGCCTGCCGAAGTGAATGACTAAATTTCTTTGTCAAGATAATACAATACTAAGTCCTTTAAGAGATGTAACAAGAAAGAATAGCTGATTCTGGAATAAAAATTAAGTAGTAATACGGGAAAGCTACGACAGTATTAAGAGACTGGAAATTTCAGATTCGATTTTCGACCTAGCGAGATGGCACAGTAGTTAGGGCCTTGGACTCGCACTCACGAGGACGACGGTTCAAATCCACGCACGGCCATGCTGATTTAGATTTTCCGTGATTACCCTAAATCGCTTCAGGCAAATGCCGGCATGGTTTCTTTGAAAGGCCCGTTTCCTGTCCCCATCATTCAAACAATCCGAGCTTGTGCTCCGTCTCCAATTATTTCTATATCAACGGCGCGTTAGACCCTAATCTCCGACTTTCGGCCCGTGTTGGTATTCAGGGATTCTTCTAACTTGCTGTGTGCGACTACAGTCATTCTCTCTCTCTCTCTCTATCTCTCTCTCTCTCTCTCTCTCTCTCTCTCACACACACACACACACACACACACACACACATTCGTGCAAACAATGGAAAGAAGTGCAGGGCATGATGCATATACTGAAAAGTTTGATTTCGTACTTATAAACCTTATAATTATACTGCAGCCATCGTTCTTATAATGCCAATTTTAGACATGAGAGCGGAAAGTAAGATGACATCGAATTTATTATGCCATTACCAGAAGGGCATATTGTACACGAATGGAACACTCTGGTAGCGCTGCGAGCACGTGACGCTGTAACAAACAATACGTAAGCGGAGCAGATACGGACGTGGGATCTCCCTAGCAACGATATGGGCTCCAAATCGGGAAATCCATTGAGATAAGTGTATTTGAAATTGGGCAAATTATTATTACGCAGAGTGTGTGAAAACGGTGAAGCTGCTCGAAACCTCACGTATTACTGTCGTCAGCATCTGCGGAAAGAGATGCAAGGACAGTGAAACCACCACTAGGCGCTAAATGGTTGGACGTCCACCACTCTTCACAGAACGTGGGGTTCGGAGGTAGTGATTTGCGGCATCTCTACCGAAAGAGCACAATGCTGGTACACGCTGTTTCGGAGCGCACCGTTCATCGTACATCGGTGAACATGGAGCTCCACGGCTGACCATCCATACGTGTTCACATGTTGAACCAACGGCTTTGTCAATTAAGACTACAATGAACAAGAGGCCATCGGGATTCGGCCGACGTTCAAAACGTGTAGGCTGTTCGGGTGAATCACATTTTTGCTACCCTAGGTCGATGGTCGTCTCCACAAACGTCGTCATCGAGTTGAACGGCGACTGGAAACGTGCAGCGCGACGCGGAAGCAGGCTGGTGGCAGCAGTATTATGCTATGGGAGACATTATCTTGTGCTTACATGTGGTATTAATCGAAGACACACTGACAGCTGCGAACCACCTGCACCCCTCAATGTTTGATGTCTTACCCGACGACGATGTCATCTTTCAGCAGTATAATTGTCCTTGTCTCGGAAGCAGGATCGTGCTACTGTGGATTGAAGAGCATTATAGTGAACTCACGTTGATGTCTAAATTCACCTGATGTAGATCATAAGGAATCCATCTCGGTCGCTGTAGAGCACCATCCAGCGTACGCAAATCAGCGGATAGTTATTTACGCGAATTACACGATCTGTGTGTTACATCTAATGCCACTTACCTCCAAAAACTTCCCAACAATCTGTCGTATCCGTGATGCTCAGAATCAGTGATGTATTTAGTTCCAAAGACAGACATACAAGCTATCAAGCTATTGTGCAGGTGGTCGTAATGTTTTGGCTTATCAGTGTATCCTCTAGCACTCTTCAAAATGCTATGATTTTAAGTTAATCATTAAACTTTAAATTCTCAATCGGCACCTCATTCGCTATACATGATTTCGAGCATCTCTCAAAGATTCACAAAACATTCGACAGTAGTTCAGAAAGCATGAAATATAATATATTCAAATGTCGATCGATATTCTAATATCACTGACACTGTACAGAGAAAGAGAAAGCAAATACTGTATCGACTGAGAAGTTAAAGTTCATGTCAAACTTAGAATTTTAAAGACTACTAGTAGATTTTGTCTGGGGTATTTTTCCTACTTACCCTGATTACCTTCGAGCAATTTAATATTTTCCAGAATTTATTTTCACTCTGCAGCAGAGTCTTCACTGATATGAAACTTCCTGGCAGATTAAAACTGTGTGCCGGACCGGGACTCGAAACTGAAAGCTCTGCCTTTCGTGGACAAGTGTTCTGCGAATGAACAAGACAAGCACGATTACGACCCGCCCTCACAGCTTTACTTCCGCCGGCGCCGGTAGCTCACTTCTAACTTCCAACTTCGCAGAAGTTCTCCTGCATACCATGCGGGACTAGCACACCCAGATGAAAGGATGTTATAGAGACGCACACTATGTGATCAAAAGTATCCGGACACTTGGCTGAAAATGACTTACACGTTCGTGGCGCCCTCCATGAGTAATGCTGGAATTCAATATGGTGTTGGCCCTCTCTTAGCTTTGATGACAGCTTACACTCTCGCAGGGGCTGGAAGGCTTCTTGGGGAATGACAGCCCATTCTTCACGGAGTGCTGCACTGGGGAGAGCTATCGATGACGGTCGGTGAGGCCTGGCCTGAAGTCGGCGCTCAAATCATCCCAAAGGTGTTGTATAGAATCCAGGTCAGGACTCTGTGTAGGCCAGTCCATTACAGGGATGTTATTGTTTCGTGACTACTCCGCCATAGGCCGTGCATTATGAACAGGTGCTCGATCGTGTTGAAAGATGCAGTCGCCATCCCCGATTTGCTCTTCAACAGTGGGAAGCAAGAAGGTGCTTAAAACATCAGTGTAAGCCTGTGCTGTGATAGTGCCACGCAAAACAGCAAGTGTTATAAGCCGCCTCCATGGAAAACATGACCACACTATGACACCACCGCCTCCGAATTTTACTGTTGGCACTACACACGCTGGCAGATGACGTTCACTGGGCATTCACCATACTCACACCCTGCTATCGGATCGCCACATTGTGGACCGTGATTCGTCACTCCACACAAGGTTTTTCCACCGGTCTATCGTCCAATGTTTACGCTCCTTACACCAAGCGAGGCGTCGTTTGGCATTTGACGACTTGATGTGTGGCTTATGAGCAGCCGCTCGACCATGAAATCCAACTTTTCTCAACACCCGTCTAACTGTCATAGAATTTGCAGTGGATCCTGATGCAGTTTGGAATTTCTGTGTGATGGTCAGGATGGATGTCTACCTATTACACATTATGAGCCTCTTCAACCGTCGGCGGTCTCTGTCAGTGAACATATGAGGTCGGCCTGTACGCTTTTGTGCTGTACGTGTCCCTTCACGTTTCAACTTCACTATCACTAGGCGTGTGGAAATCTCGCGTATAGACGAGTGACATAAGTGACACTCAATCACCTGACCACTTTCGAACTCCGTGAGTTCCTCGGAGCGCCCCATTCTGCTTTCTCACGATATGTGATGAATACTGAGGTCGCTGATATGGAGTACCTGACAGTAGGTGGCAGCACAACGCACCTAATATGAAAAACGTATGTTTTGGGGAGTGTCCGCAATGATTTTTCACTCTGCAGCGTACTGTGGGCTGATCTGAAACATCCCGGAAGATTAAAACTGCGTGCTGGACCGAGACTCCAACCTGGCTGGCATGCTTCTCTGCTTTCAACGTTGCTACAAGACCTTTCGCGTTCACCAGGTATCTTTTGTGATGGGCTACGCTTTCGCACCTAAGGTGATGATTGACAGTATCTTGAGCAGAATTTTTCATTATCTTTGACACACATATTGTTATCTGATTAAAGCTTACAAATCCTTTTTTATTTGCACGCCACACAAAAAAATGTGGAAACATTTAGCAATCACAAAAACGGCAAAGTCGGGAAAGTGTCAATCCCTGATTACTCTTGGACGTACTTCCGCACTCAGCCTTCGACGTTCCTGGAAGATCTTCCACGTTTGGCAAGTGTTTTGGTGCTCGGCTACACTTGCGCACCTCAAGTGATGCTTGATACATTCCATAGTCGTGTAGGCATAAGATGTTAGTAGAGCTGTTGCCAGCTTTCAATGGTGAAGTGCTAACGGCTACTGGAGAAATAACCAGTAGACATTCATAGTGCTACGACCAAAATGAGGCATTGCCATAGAGACATTTACAAAATTGCTTTCCTCCCATCTTATGTTCTGTAAATGTTCAGAATTTAGTACTTGGTTCGAAGGAAGCCATTTTGACAGTTAAACATCACACTAATTCAACTTCTTATGCGCGAAGCAACTAGACCTTCAAGAAATGAACTTTTGATACCTTATTTGCTTTCCTACAATGTTCTGTTCTCAAAATGTCCTAAATACAATGTCTGATTCGAAAGAAGCCCTAATGACAGTTAAATACCATACCGATGCAACTTTTTATGTGCAAAATGGCTAGACCTTGAACAGATGAACTCTTTGACACTTCATTTACGTCAGTAGCAGTAGTTGATGAACTATTTCAATTTTCCGTCACATCATTAAGTTTTTCTTAATTATTCTGATTACTTTCACCAAAATTAAGTTTTTTTTATCAGTTTGATATCCCATTTGTGCATTTCCCATTGTTCGTTTGGCCATGAAAATTCAGACAAAAATTTTCCCTCTAATGCATATCTAAATTTTGTTAATTATCATGATTACTTTCAACTATTTAAACACTTTTTTGCACAACTTTATTTGTCCATTTCCCATTATTCATATGGATATGAGAATTCTGACTAAAACTCATTATGTAATTTACACGCATTCATGTTTTCGTTGCTCTCAGACATTTAACCAAAAAAGTAAAGCATCCAGAATGGTAAAAGAATACGAAATTAAACTTCATACGTGATGCTGTGTCAGTGATTGCAAAATCGAGTCAAATTTACGAAGAACTTGGCAGTATGAGACCACTTATCAACATGATGTTGCAGCCTCCCTGGCCTGGAACCATGCACTGATTCGGTTGAGAAGAATGTCATAATGCTGCTGTATCCTCTGCTGAAGCAAGCTAGCCCACAACTGTTCTAAATGGTCGTCGATATCCCCTATACCGGCATTGGGGTCGAATTGACGTCACAGTCGATCCCACACATTCTACCGGGCGCAGATCTGGTGATTTTGTTGGCCGCGGCAGTGCCTCAACATCACGCAGACGATTCGTAGAGACGCTTACCATGTGTGGACGAAAACTGGTTGGTTGGTTTGGGAACCAAACAGCGAAGCTATCGGTCCCAACGGATTAGGGTACGATGGGGATGGAAGTCGATCGTGCCCTTTCGAAGAAACCATCCCGGCATTTGCCTGAAGCGATTTAGGCAAATCACGGACAACCTTAATCAGTATGTCCGGACGCTGGTTTGAATCGTCGACATCCCTAATGCGAGTCCAGTGGGACGAACATTGTTTTGTTCAAAAATGACACCTCGATACTGTCGTATGAGAGGTAACACACGAGGATAAAATATGTCCGTGACGTACTGTTTTGCCGTCAGAGTTCCTTCTGTCACCACTAACTGTGACCTGAAGTCATACCCGTCCTTACTCCATGACTCCAAGAGTAGCGCCACTGTGTTTTTACAGAATTTTTGAAGAATGGAAACCCTCCTCAGGTCACCACCATATTCGTCGACGATGGTTATCTGATTTTTCGCTGAACACAATGCGACGCCAGTCATCAGCAGTCTTTGTTTCAATGTCATGGCACTACTTTAAACCCAGCCGTTTGTATCGTTGTGTCAACAGCGTGAGATGTTAATTCCCTTGTCCGAGTGATGCTAGTCTCCGACCAATGGTGTTTGCTGAAACTGAATGTTCCAGGGAGTCTGTTGTTGTTCTGGGATGGTAGGCGCACGTGTGAAGGAGCTACGATACGACTGGTGCACAGTAAAGCTATCCTCTCTTGTGGTGGTCAAACATGATCGACCAGAACTTTGACGACAAATATGCCTGTTGTCACTTTCCCACGCAGTCCAACGCCCTACCACTGTTGCTTTCAAATGCCCCACAAATACTGCACGATTTGACCAGCCTTCCAAGTGCAAATCCCAAACACGTTTCCTTTCAAACTGTCAGGAGCTGATAATGTGGACTCACACGTGTTATGCGGAATTTCAGTGTCCTTCACAGTGATCACTCAACATCTGATGCTATTCACGCCTCTTATGTACACTGTCAGTCATCATACAGCACGGTCGGCCGCTGTGGCCGAGCCGTTCTAGGCGCTTCAGCCCGGAACCACGGTGCTGCTACGGTCGCAGGTTCGAATCCTGCCTCGGGTATGGATGTGTGTGATGTCCTTAGGTTAGTTAGGTTTACGTAGTTCTAAGTCTAGGGGACTGATGACCTCAGATGTTAAGTCCCATAGTGCTTAGAGTCATTTGAACCATCATACAGCACTAAACACGAAGAACACTAGAGCAATCTGTCGGCCGTTCTGCCGGAACCATTTACATACCCACCGACATTGTCTATGTATTCGAAGTTACAGTGACGTCGTACAATGTCTTCAAGGTGCTTTTTCAGCCGAAATGTGTTGACGTTTCCATGATTTATACTTAATTCATGAAATATAGTACTATTAGCACTAAGGCAATTTCTTATGAGAAATTTTTCCATTACGCAGTGGCTGATTATTTGATTGCAAAAAGTTGTAATGTTTACTGCAGGGCGATCGTGTATTTCGTTTGGCAGTGCTGTCCTACTATACGAATCTTCTTCAAATGATATGTGTCATTATCAAAAGTTACATAGCACAAATCAGCAGTACTTGATGAATCTGAGTAGACACCCTTTCTGCACAGTATCAGGATTGTGCTCCAAATTTTTATGTGTTATATTCCAGCCGACAGCGAGGGACATTCGTCAAAAAGCATTGGTGCTGTTTTAAGAAGGTTCAAATGGCTCTGAGCACTATGGGACTCAACAGCTTAGGTCATAAGTCCCCTAGAACTTAGAACTACTTAAACCTAACTAACCTAAGGACATCACACACACCCATGCCCGAGGCAGGATTCGAACCTGCGTCCGTAGCAGTCCCGCGGTTCCGGACTGCAGCGCCAGAACCGCACGGCCACCGCGGCCGGCGTTTTAAGAAGGTATCAGCTGTTGTCTCCTGAAGGATTAATCCTCGAAACTAACTAGAATGAATTAGGCTCTACGTAAAAAACGGAAATAGTATGGGTGCAGTCTAAATTTTGGACGGAGGAAGAACATTTTACAGTTGACATCTTGAAAGCATAGTCATTTCAGACGGAGACTAGATAATTAGATCAGGGTTAGTTGATCAAATACGTACTGAAGGAATGTTTGTATTCTGCTTAAGTGATTTTAAAAAAAAGAAAAGAAAAAAACGCTGGTCATGTGGTGGGGTGGCGTGTGTGTTACAACGAAACAGATAGCCGTACCGTAGGTGCATCCACATCAGACAGGTATCTGTGGAAACGTGAGACTGATTTATGGTTCGTGAAAAGAGGTAGCAGCCTTTTCATTAGCTGCAGAGACAACCGTCTAGATGACTGACTGATCTGGCCTTGTAGGACCACGTTGTCACAGTCAGCGTGGATAGAAGGTAGATAGTCTACGTACCGTAAAAGTACAAGCTTATTTGTCTACTAGCTACGCAGATGATGAAGTGATTGGAAGACGGTATGATGAGATAAAAGGAATTATTCAGGTCGTTAAGAGAAATGAATATGAAATTATGATGGAGAGTTGGAATCTGAGAGTTGTAAAAGGAAGAGAAGAAAAAATAACAGGAGAACGTGGACTGGGCATTAGGAATAAATTGGGAAGCCGCCTAGGGGAATTTTGCTCAGAGTGTAATTTATATCATTTCTACTAATTGATTTAAGAATCGTGGAAGAATGTTCTACACTACGAAGAGACAGAAGACACGCAAAACTTCTCCAATGTCAGATGTGGAGTCTGACCACAATTATTGGGTATGAACTGAGAATTAAAACTGAAGAAATTGCAGAAAGGTAAGAAATGGAGGAACTGGGCCCTGGGAGTAAAATCAGATGATGCTGACAGTTTCAGAGACAGCAATTGGCAAAAATTAACTGAAACAGAAGAGAAGAACGGAATAGACGACGAAGGTAGCTCTAATGAACGTGAATAATGATAGCAGCAGAGGTGCAACAAAGTCAGGTTGCCCAAAGTGATGTTGGTCGGTCTCAGATAATATAGTGGTTGGAGGGGGGGGGGGGGTTAGGTATTTGTGAGAATAGACCGAACTGCGAGGTTATCGGTCTCGTCGGATCAAGGAAGAACGGGGAAGGAAGTCGGCCGTGCCCTTTCAAAGGAACCATCCCGGCATTTGCCTGGACCGATTTAGGGAAATGACGGAAAACCTAAATCAGGATGGCCGGACGCGGGATTGAACCGTCGTCCTCCTGAATGCGGATAATATAGGGGGAATATAAAACAAGGAGAGAAACATGTAGTTATCTCAAAATCGGTGCAAATACTTGGCGGCTATTCAACCGCACGATGGTTGTTGTACACTGGCTTAACATTACACTGCTGAACTTAGAGCTCATAAGGCACCATGCTGCATAGCGATACATCACCTCAAAACCTATCGCTCTCGAATAAGTGTTCTTTAAATTCTTTCCGTGGTCTACCTCTCGATGAGTTTTGCTCTGCTGTTATCTTGACTACTTCTTGGACACAAAGATAAGTTTTGTTACCATTGTAATATTAATTTCTCTGTCATCAAACAGCATCAATCAAATGCTCACAATACACAAATTCCTTGCTGAATCGAATACAGTAGTTGATATAAAGATACTTATCGTGATAAGTGTGTCTGTAATAATCCTATCCGGATTAACCACCGATAAGTCGCCTTATACGCGTTAGATATGATATCTGTTCCAAAAACCCTGATTTGGTAGATAAGCAAACACTGGCTAACCTATGGAACGCAATGCAAATATCAGTTTCTGATGTCTGTGACGTATCGTTCGGAAGCCAGAAGATTTAGACGTTAAACTCGTCGTAAAATTATTTAGAGTAAAAGAATTTTATTGGTGAAGTAAATGTTGATGCTTAGTAAGTGTTAGCGGCCAAACATCTAACGTCATGAGTCTCCGATTCACCTCTAAGGACAGAAGCTGTGCACCCAATCTGGCTGCGTAATAGTAAATTGTTTGTAGAACTGTGGGAAAGTGCACTAAATATTTGCGCAGCGTGTAGTTGAGGCGGAACATGGAACCTTGCCGGTATGCACCTAGTGGGACGTGGGAAACCGCCTAAAATCCACACACAGGCTGACCGGCACACCGACCCTTGTCGCCAATCCTCCGGGAGGATTCGAACCGAAGCGGTCGCGTTAACACGTGCGGCTGCCCGGGCGAGTGTTGACGTAAAAACAGTACTGAAAGGACGTGGTCTTCGTGCAGACTGTAATTTCCATTGAAAGTTTAGTGCAACTAAATTTTTGATTATTACAGAGATGGCGTTAATAACAACAAAATTATCCTTTTGTTACGTAGATGCATGCTGCGCAGAAGCGTAACTAAATTGTAACATAGATCTACGGAATAATTTTGTTCAAATTGGTTTTTCATACTTTTGATGCCTATGTTTCGTTTAAGCGGATACTATCATAAATTTTTTTGTTTTGAAATCGCTAGCTATTTTCTTCCAAGTTACTGGAAACGTATAAAGAGAATGCTCCTTCAGATCTACGTAAGCCGGCCGGTGTGGCCGTGCGGTTCTAAGCGCTTCAGTTTGGAACCGCGTGACCGCTACGGTCGCAGGTTCGAATCCTGCCTCGGGCATGGATGTGTGTGGTGTCCTTAGGTTAATTAGGTTTAAGTAGTTCTAAGTCTAGGGGACTGATTACCTCAGAAGTTAAGTCCCATAGTGCTCAGAGCCATTTGAACCATTTGAAGATCAACGTAAACAAGTGGACAGCAGCAAACAACTCGGCCTATTCCTGCTGAAACTGATTCGTGCAAAGGACATCCTACAACTGCTACCACAACAGGAAACATCGAGGCGGTGCACAGCGTGGTATTAGACGATTGGTGTTTGAAAACGTGTGAAATCTCTTTAGGTATGTCATTAGAAACTTTATGGTACGTTCTGAGGTAAGAATGAACTGTGGAATGATTTTCTTGAATGTTGGCCAAAATCAGATGTAAATACGAAAAATGTGTGTGAAATCTTATGGGACTTAACTGATAAGGTCATCAGTCCCTAAGCTTACACATTACATAACCTAAATTATCCTAAGGACGAACATACACACCCATGCCCGAGGGAGGACTCGAACCTCCGCCGGGGCCAGTGTAAATACGAAATTCACAGCAATATTTCAACCGTTTTAAAAAGCGGTCAAGGTTTTTTGTACAGCAGTTGCCACTATGGGTGAGAGACAGGGAAAGAAGACGGAAATTAGGCTTCAACATACTGTCGAAGGATGTGATTTGGAAGGGAGTTGAAGGAAACAGACTTAGCCTACCTAACCTAAATCTCGATGGCTGAATGGCTGGATGACTGTCTTACAACTGCGCCACCTCGTTCGGCCATAAGAGATAGGTTCACAATTTCTTCCAGAGAAGAAACACCGTTCAAAGCAACTGTCGCTAAGTTTATAGCTTGTGATTTCAGGACAAAAAGGTTCTCCTTGCTGGTTACTTTTCAGACATTAATAAAATTGTTAGGAGCGTCTGTTGGAGCAATGAGATTAACAAATACCGGATAACAAATTCGACTGGGAAAAACTCTTTCATCAGGACTCTGCATATCATCACAAAGGTGCTTTGGCGTTGGATAAAATTAGGGATTCCCACGTATAAAAAGATTTGTTACTGGAAATGTTTTGAGAAAAAAGAACAGGTTATGACAGTAGTACACCATCTGATTAACAGTAAAATGGTTCAAATGGCTCTGAGCACTATGCGACTCAACTGCTGAGGTCATAAGTCCACTAGAACTTAAAACTACTTAAACCTAACTAACCTAAGGACAACACACACATCCATGCCCGAGGCAGGATTCGAACCTGCGACCGTAGCGGTCGCGCGGTTCCAGACTGTAGCGCCAGAACCGCTCGGCCAGATTAACAGTATCCAGACACATATTAGTGGACACTGATGTGGAATGCGTCCACCCTTCGCCTTTGTGCCGACTTGAACTCCGCTGAGGACACTTGTCTGTGGAGGGATACCAGACCAGTCTTCTTCAGGAGTCGAAACCAGTGAAGGTACTGACGCTGGGGCCTGGAGCGAAATCGACCTTCTCATTCATTCCAAAAGTGTTCCATTGGATTTAGGTCGACACAGTGGGCATGTCAGTCCATTTCAAGAATGTTATCGTCCGCAAACCATTGCCTTAAACAAGCTGCTTTATCATAGGATGCGTTGTCATGCCGATGCAAACAATCACCGTCTCCGAACTGTTTCTTGACTGAATGCAGTACACATTGCCGTAAAATGTGTTCATATCCTTTCGTATGTACAGTTTACTTAAGAGCAATAAGGTGACCATATTCTAACCACGAAGAACATCCCGATACCGTAACACAAATTCCTCTTTAGTTCACTAGTGGCACAGCACATGATGGAAGGTAACGTTGTCCAGGGCTTCACCACACCCAAGTCCTATCATCGGTGTGTATAGCGTAAATCAGTACGCCAAATCATTCGTTTCGACTGCCCAGTTCTTTAGGCCACATCAAGCGCTGCTTAGTGTCGACTGCAGAATTTTGTGGCTTAGGAGAAGTTGCTCGACCATATACCTCATTCTTTTTAACTCCCTAGGCACAGTCATTGTGCTAGTTGGGCTGCTAGTAGCATCTTGATACTCAGGAGTAATTTACTCCACTAATTTAATGTGATTTTTTACAACCACCCTCCGAGATGCTCGACGGTCCCTATCCATCAGTACATGAATTCTGCCTGCTCTTGGTTTAGCTGCGGTTGTTCCTTCACGTTTCTACTTGCCTGTAATATGACTGACAATCGACATGGGCAGCTAGAGAATGGTTGAAATGTTCCTGGCGAACTTGTTACTAGTGACATCCAATGAGTACCGTAGTCTACGTTCGAAGACACTGAGCTCCCGTGACCAACCCATTCTCCTGTTATTGCTTCTCTACTGATAACACAACACTCCACACACTCTTTTACACTGGCGGTTACGCCTCTCGTGACATCCTGAAGTCAACTCCGCATTACACAGGGTGTCTGGATACGTCTGTGCCTGCCGGAGTGTCCGAGCGGTTCTAGGCGCTACAGTCTGGAACCGCGCAACCGGTACGGTCGCAGGTTCGAATCCAGCCTCGGGCATGGATGTGTGTGGTGTCCTTAGGTTAGTTAGGTTTAAGTAGTTCTAAGTTCTAGGGGACTGATGACCTCAGAAGTTAAGTCCCATAGTGCTCAGAGCCATTTGAACCATTTGATACGTCTGTAGTGTAGATGAATATTTGGCAGAACATCCAGAATCTGTCTGCAGTGGAGGAATTTTCTCAGTGAAAAATTGTTGTGCACAGTGCATTTACGTAAAAGTTGTCTTCGAGGAAATATAAGAGACTTTTCATTCAAATGACACAGGCCTCGCTTAAGCCGAGAACGGTACACCTTGTCTTCGTACGCTATCTTACAATGTAGCGATATGATATACAACCAATCTGTATAACCACAATCATATATCAACACATGTGTTATCTCGTGCAGACGGATTGTTTGAAATGTCGTTCACCAGGATAGTCAGTTACTTCGACGGAAACACACACACACACACACAAGCCTCGAATGACTGGAGCTTTGGATGGTTCTGCAATGCACTAATTTCATGAATTTATTTTTAATTTCCTTGATCCTATGAGAGGAAAATTTCTACCGTGGGTAACTGCTGCTATAAAACAACTCCCACAACATACATGGTGCCAGAAGGTAACAAATTTATAGTTGGCTTTCAGAAAATAGTTTTATACTTTTTAGCAATGTTACTCAATTTATCGATACTCTGTTCAAATAACTTATGGGAATGAAGCCGGGTGACGTCGTCGACAACCGCCGATATTTCGACAGGAGCATAGCCTGCCATTTTCGAGGCAAAACTGCAGTAAGTAAGCGCTGTGCAAGCGAATTTAAAAACTCGGTTTTTGCAGAAACTCCGTAACGATAACACACGCTGTAAAAACTAGCGCCATCACAAACCAAAGATGACCGACGTCAGAAATGATCGATAGTGAAATTAACAATCAACGAGTGAGGTAGTATAAACTCAGTCCCTCTGTTTTTTGACATGTGAGAGAGCAGGGTTCCATGCAGAGCTCTGCATGGAATCCTGCTCTCTCTCATTTGTCAAAAAACAGACGGACAGAGATTATGCTCCCTCACCTGTTGATTATTAATTTCACTATCGACAATTTCTGCCGTCGGTCATCTTTGATTTGTGATTGTGCTAGTGTTTACGGTGTGTGTGTGCCATCTTTACGGAGTTTCTGCGAAAACCGAGGTTTGCACAGCACTTACTTGTCACAGTTTTGCCTAGAAAATGGCAGGCTATGCTCTTGTCGAAATACCGGCCATTGTAGGCAGAACACTGCCTCTGTTGGTAAAGTATGGAAGCTTTACAAGAAACCAATGAGACATTCGACTACATGGGCGAGGAAAGCCGCTGAAAATCTGAATCAGGATCGCTAGGAGCTATCTTTTTTTTCCACGATCCATCGATCATGTTCACGATACCTCGTTATCATGGGCGATCAGAAAATGGTTTACAAAAATGATATTATTCTCAGCAAAATTTTGGTTGTATTTTAACCTATTAAGTGTTTGCTTTAACTTAAATTTAATTAATATATCTACGTCTATACTATACAAACAACTGTGAAGTGCATTGCTGATGGCACTTTTCAGAGTGCTAGTTATTAGGGCTTTTTCCCGTTCCATTCACGTCTGGGCCATGGGAAGAATGGTTCGTTAAACGCCTCTGTGTAAGCTACAATTAGTTTAATATCGCCTTCACGATCATAAAGGGAGAAGTACATAGGGTGCTGTAGTATATTCCCAAATTCCTTACTTAATTTTAGTTCTTGAAACTTTGTAGGTATTCACTAATGGGCTACTTTGTGTCTAGCTTCGGACGTCTGCCAGTTAATTTTTTTCAGCATCTCCATGACGCCCCCCCATGGGTCAAACAAACGAATCTGTGACCATTCGTGTTGCTCTTCTTCGTATACGTTAGTCCTATTTCTTAAGGGTCCCACACACTTCAATAAATATGTAGGGTAGTTCGCACGAGCGTTTTGCAACCAATCTCATTTCTGCACCAATTGCGATTTCCTAGTATACTATTTGCTTTGCTTGCGACTGAGCCCATGTGATTGTTCCATTTCAAATACCTACAAATTGTAAAAGCTAAGTATCTGTATAAGTTTGCTAATTCTATTTGTGACTCACTGATATTGTAATCATAGAATACTACGTTTTTGTGTTTTGTAAAGTGCACAGTCTTATATTTCTGAACAGTTAAAGAAAGTTGTCGATGTTTGCACCACTTTCAAATCTTATCAAGATCTAATGGGATACTTGTGTAGCTTTTGTCAGATAGTACTTCATTATACTTAACTGCATCATCTGCGAAGAAAAGTCTGAGGTTACTGTTAATATAATCTGCAACATGCAACATCAACAGTAAGGGTCCCAACACACTTCTGAGATTCAGCTGAAGTTACTTCTAAATCTGTCGATAACTCTCATTTCAAAACAACACTACCAAGAAAACCTCCCTCCATCACAAATTTCGTATGACTCTTCACGTAGTCGTACTTCCGATAACAAGTGTATGTGTGACACTGAGTCAAATGCTTTGAGAATCAAGAAATATTGCATATATCCGATTGTCTTGATCTACGGCTTTCAGGTTGTCATGTGAGAAAAGTTCGAATTAGGTTTCGCATAACCGATGTTCTCGGAATTCATGCAGTCTGGTATGGATGGGGTTATTCTGATCAAGATATTTCACTATTTTTGCGCTCAGAATTTATTCTAAGATTCTGCAACAGATAGATGTCAAGGGTATTTGATGGTAGGTTTGCGCATCAATTCTGCTGTCGCTTTTTAGACGGATGTGACTTGTGTTTTCTTCCAAGCAGTGGTCACTATTACTTGTTCGGGGGATGTACGGTATATGCTTACACGAAGTGGTTAAATATGAGGGTAGAGGGGGATTACCCAGCGGCAGATTCTACACTCCTCGAAATTGAAATAAGAACACCGTGAATTCATTGTCCCAGGAAGGGGAAACTTTATTGACACATTCCTGGGGTCAGATACATCACATGATCACACTGACAGAACCACAGGCACATAGACACAGGCAACAGAGTATGCACAATGTCGGCACTAGTACAGTGTATATCCACCTTTCGCAGCAATGCAGGCTGCTATTCTCCCATGGAGACGATCGTAGAGATGCTGGATGTAGTCCTGTGGAACGGCTTGCCATGCCATTTCCACCTGGCGCCTCAGTTGGACCAGCGTTCGTGCTGGACGTGCAGACCGCGTGAGACGACGCTTCATCCAGTCCCAAACATGCTCAATGGGGGACAGATCCGGAGATCTTGCTGGCCAGGGTAGTTGACTTACACCTTCTAGAGCACGTTGGGTGGCACGGGATACATGCGGACGTGCATTGTCCTGTTGGAACAGCAAGTTCCCTTGCCGGTCTAGGAATGGTAGAACGATGGGTTCGATGACGGTTTCGATGTACCGTGCACTATTCAGTGTCCCCTCGACGATCACCAGTGGTGTACGGCCAGTGTAGGAGATCGCTCCCCACACCATGATGCCGGGTGTTGGCCCTGTGTGCCTCGGTCGTATGCAGTCCTGATTGTGGCGCTCACCTGCACGGCGCCAAACACGCATACGACCATCATTAGCATCAAGGCAGAAGCGACTCTCATCGCTGAAGACGACACGTCTCCATTCGTCCCTCCATTCACGCCTGTCGCGACACCACTGGAGGTGGGCTGCACGATGTTGGGGCGTGAGCGGAAGACGGCCTAACGGTGTGCGGGACCGTAGCCCAGCTTCATGGAGACGGTTGCGAATGGTCCTCGCCGATACCCCAGGAGCAACAGTGTCCCTAATTTGCTGGGAAGTGGCGGTGTGGTCCTCTACGGCACTGCGTAGGATCCTACGGTCTTGACGTGCATCCGTGCGTCGCTGCGGTCCGGTCCCAGGTCGACGGGCACGTGCACCTTCCGCCGACCACTGGCGACAACATCGATGTACTGTGGAGACCTCACGCCCCACGTGTTGAGCAATTCGGCGGTACGTCCACCGGGCCTCCCGCATGCCCACTATACGCCCTCGCTCAAAGTCCGTCAACTGCACATACGGTTCACGTCCACGCTGTCGCGGCATGCTACCAGTGTTAAAGACTGCGATGGAGCTCCGTATGCCACGGCAAACTGGCTTACACTGACGGCGGCGGTGCACAAATGCTGCGCAGCTAGCGCCATTCGACGGCCAACACCGCGGTTCCTGGTGTGTCCGCTGTGCCGTGCGTGTGATCATTGCTTGTACAGCCCTCTCGCAGTGTCCGGAGCAAGTATGGTGGGTCTGACACACCGGTGTCAATGTGTTCTTTTTTCCATTTCCAGGAGTGTAAAAACCTCGTGCATGGTTTATGAAGACCAGATGAAATATGGCGGGATGCATAAAACGACAGCGGTGGGGGCACCTGAATGACCCTGCATATTCCCTAAATTTCGTAGCTCCATGGGATTTAATCACCATCAAGTGGATTCAGATGGTTATGCTATGCATGAAGAAACTTGTGGACATTCTTTCTCGCCCAGCTTGGACCTTATCACGACTAGAGGCATTCTTACATAATATTAGCGTGACATCTCCTTGATGGGCGCTAATTTTTTTTCGGTGTGTTTATATGCTCGTTGTGATCGCAAACTTCCGTGTGTTATTAGCAACAATTTTCACCAGAGCGAAATATAGTACCAGATAGGTCACTACATTTCACATGACGCGAGTCAGTCTGCCTCTCTCTATCTAGAACGCTATGCTTTGTCTTACATCTGTTATGCGTTGTCTATGTTTCGTATTTTATCCACCATCAAAAATTGTAAGAAGATTTGTTGAAAGATAAAATTCCTATTATGCAAGTGGTTGCTAATTTTTTCAAAGAAGTTTCTGTTTTTCTGTTTCTTTAGCTGTGCCTTTAGAGTGACTGAATACCATGAAGGGTGCTTCCCATTCATGAACTGTTCTACTAGCTACATGTCACCTAGTGTATGGTCAACTATTCTTTTAAACTTTGGGCACAGTTCTTCTAATTGCTCCTGTCTAGAATAAATATTTGAAGTTCGTCATTGATTTATGACACTACTACCTCTTGAACTAGTTTTTTGAACACATAAACGTTTCTACTCGTTTTGTTGTCCTTTGTTCACTAATCATTGTTGCAACAACTTCCTCATGATCACTGACACCACTTACAATTTGGGCATCCTCGAAGAGGTAAGGTCTATTTCGTGCCATTATATCCAACATATTTCCGTCATAAGTGCTCTTCTGAACTGTCTGTTCTAGACAGCTTTCATAGGAGGTATTTACTATTGTTTAGTTGGTTGTTTTGTCACACTCACCACTTACAAAACTGTAAGTATCTCATTTTATTAAAGTCTCCGATGATGACAGTATGGTAGGTAGGTTTGGGGAAGGAGACCAGACAGCGAGGTCATCGGTCTCATCGGATTAGGGAAGGATGGGGAAGGAAGTCGGCCGTGCCCTTTGAAAGGAACCATCCCGGCATTTGCCTGGAGCGATTTAGGGAAATCACGGAAAACCTAAATCAGGATGGCCGGACGCGGGATTGAACCGTCGTCCTCCCGAATGCGAGTCCAGTGTCTAACCACTGCGCCACCTCGCTCGGTGATGACAGTATGATTGGGAAAGTACATACTATCGAATTGGGGTTTTTCTCTAAGGATGTAGGTCACATCTGGGAATGAGTCTGATGATCAATAGAAGGAACATATTAAGAGTATGCCCACCCATGATATTGAGTCTCACCAGAAAATTCTCGCATGCAGCTTGAATTTCTATCTCGGTGAATTTTAGTTTCATATCAACCGTAGAAAATATACCAGCTACAATTTCAATTAGCCTCTCCTTTCGACAGACTCTTAAATTGTCCCCAAAAATCTCACTGACATCAATTCTGGGTTTGATCCAGCCTTCTGAACCTAGTATTATGTGAGCTTCATTGGTTATTAGGAGCGCTTCAAAGTCTGGCCCTTTTTTGCTAATACTTCGTCTGTTGATCACCATGATTTTAACACTTTCGCCTATTGGAGGCATTTCTTAGGATCCTACCATGATACATCGGGGTCTGCTGCAGATGTCTTTATTTGGAGTGGATGGGGAGTCACCTAATTTTTTTAAAAATCTTGTGTATCCAACACACAATCAGTTACATTGGTAGCTTGTAACATGCGTGCCGCATATGTCGATAGTCCATCGTCAGCGTCGCATTTGTTTCTTTGGCGCGAGAGCTGTGCCCGTGGTCGGGATGTGGTCGAGTTGGGATCCCCCCAATACATAGTGGTTGAAACCGGTTAGCTTGTCGGAGCATGGAGCTGGACATGAAGTCAGAAAGTCAATTTAAATGATAAAATACAATTATTTGGCGCTGCATATACGTGTGTGTCACGCAACAGCACAGACTATACTTTTATTGCACAAATTAAGCCGAATCGTGCATGCTATAAACCTATAATGATGTACAATTGATCGAAACAGGAAGATTGTAGTTATGCTCATGAATAGGCAATTAATAGACTTTTGTGATCTGGATGTGAAAGTGACTCCCATAAACGTGTGAGAATAATGTGTTATCAGTGCAGCCCTGTTTCAGAATAGGTTTGAATGTTATCGAAAGTGTGTTTCTTTAATACAGGGTGTCCAGAAAAGGACTCCCTGATTTCAAAATTAAATATCTCGAAAACAGAGATCGATAGAGGAATGCAGTAAACGGTATGTTTATTGTGAAAGCTGTAAGAAGTTTATACAGCAGTTTGAAATAATAGTTACAAAAGCTGCTAACAGATGGCTCTGTAATCGCCATACGTAATGCCTAGTATAAATAGTGATCCGAAGCCCAGAGCGATCAGTTCCACTATTGAAACGTGAAAGGAGGTTAGCGTACCGAAGGAAGTGATTAAAACCATGTACTCCATTGAACAACGCGTTTTTCTGGTGCTAGAGTACCTCAGGTTAGAAGAGAGTCCTACGGCAACAAGGCGAAGTTTTCAGGCACGATTTAATGTTCCAAAAGGACCCGATGCGAAAACCATTCGTACGCTCTTCGCAAAATTTCAATGAACAGGCAGCGTAACTGATGATCTAGTGGGGCATGTTGGCTGCAAGCAAACCGCAGTTACGCCTGAAAATATCGCCACAGTTTCTGGAATTATTCAGCGAAATCCAATGTCATCCGTCCGTAGAATTGCATCTGAGACTGTTTTGAAACGTTCCAGCACGCAGAAAATACTGAGAAAGCGCCTACACATGTTTCCATTCAAAATTCAAACGCACCAGGCCATACCCGTACGAGCTGTGCAACAAAGGGTTGCCTTTGCTAATCAGATGCTCACATTGATTGATAGTGAAGGATTTGATGTTGGCTGCATCTGGTTTACAGATGAAGCACACTTCCACCTGAATGGATACGTGAATAAGCAGAATTGGCGATTTTGGGGTTCCGAAAAGCCATATTGGTGTGAAGCGAAACCCCTGTATTCTCCTAAAGTTACTGTGTGGGCTGCAGTATGCAGCAGAGGCATTATTGGCCCTTTTTTCATTCAAGAAAGGGTTACTGGTGCACGTTACGTTGCAATTTTGGAACAATTTGTCGCCACACAGCAAGCGTTAGAGGATCGACCAGGTACTGAATGGTTTATGCAAGATGGAGCCCGACCACATCAGTCCGAACAAGTGTTTCGCTTTCTTGAGGCATACATCGGGAATCGAGTCATTGCTTCGGAATATCCCAAATTTACTGGCGCAGGCATGGATTGGCCTCCATATTCGCCGGATTTGACTCCCTGTGACTTTTTTTATGGGGCACAGTGAAAGACATGGTCTACCCGAAGCATCCCGCCACTCTGGACGAGCTTGAATCGGAGATCTCTGTGGCATGTGAATCCATTTCGGTTGAGACACTACGAAATGGGATGGCGAATTTCATTCTTCGTTTGCGCCACCTCTGTAGTGTCAATGGTGAACATTTTGAAAACATTGTGATGTGATTGTTAGCAAAGATTGTTTTCATACGATTATTTCACTTATGTATGCTGATATGAGCTGTACAGCGTACAGCGCCATCTGTTAGCAGCTTTTGTAATTATTATTTCGAACTGCTGTATAAACTTCTTACAGCTTTCACAATAAACATACCGTTTACTGCATTGCTCTATCGATCTTTGTTTTCGAGATATTTAATTTTGAAATCAGGGAGTCCTTTTCTGGACACCCTGTAGGTCAAACAATGGAGAGTCCAGAATGGAATATAACAATATTATGAAAAGGAAAGTTGCCACTCTCTATATAGCGGACGAAGACCTTACGGACCGAAAGCTGTATTTGTCACAGTCTTTTCTTATGCCTTGCTTTAATAGCTGTAATATCTCCTGTTCATTCGCTCCGTGTTGAACTACATATTATGTTGAAACATTTCATTATATCGACAGCGATAGTGCCACGGAGGATGGAGCATCCTGGAGCTTCAGGTGGGTGTTATAGGCCACGGTCCCAAAGTATAGACATCCTTATCACCTAAACCCACGTTATTCCAGCCGGGTGGCTTACAAGCAGGTTCTGATGTGTAGCGCAAACCTACAGTTCTCAACCCTCCTGTGCAACTCTAGGAAGTCGCAGCTTAGTTTGTCACAGAATTTTCAGATGACTTGGTTATCGCCTTCCACTGCACTCAGAACCGAACACCGCGATCAGCTCGGACAATAAGGCGTATTGTGTGCTTCGTTGAAACTCAAAGAGCTGGGCTGGTCTTCCCAAACTTCTCAGCCAGTCGCTGGTATGATCTATGTGTGAACTCGAACCACAGACGACAAGAATTGTTTGTTCCAACGTGCGCCACAATCTGCAGTTGGCTTGCCCCTTTCCCTCAATAGTTTCTGGAAAAACCTCTTCAGAATGTTGATTTAGGCCTCCAGGCATGCAAAATGAGTGCACATGGCGGCTAACAATGCAGTTCTTTATGCGTGTCGCAGACACACACACACACACACAAAATATAAAAAGTGAAATTATCTATTCAAGTATTTGCGTAAAGTAGTTTACATGCAAAACTGATATTATTACGTTGTTCATGTACTTCTCCTTAACGTCTGTCTACAGTAATTCCGATGCAAGGTTATACTCAGCAGCCGTTAAGTGGGAAGTATACATCTAATGACAAGCGTATACAAAAACTTGAGACAGAAAATGACCAACGGAAAGGCGCAGTGGCAGTAAACAGTATTCAGTGAGGTGCAGTTGCAACGGGGTCAGTGCGGCAAGAACTAGGCGACACGGCAGTGAATACAGAACAAACAAAGGCAAATCAAGCTATAGATTTGTCTGTCACATGGAAGAATGGAAAAGATACCAAGGTAAAGAAGCAGTGCTTGTTCGATAGTATAGAATACATGGACGTTAAAAAGTACAAGGACTATCCGGAAAGTAAGGAACGATCGGTCGCGAAATTGAAACCACAGTGTAAATCAAAACTGTTTTATTTGCAACAATTAGCTACAGCTTTCAGCTACTTCTCTACAAAGTCGCCGCTCAGTCTGAGACATTTGTCGTAGCCTTGTACGAACTTTCCGAAACCTCTACGGCAGGCAGCTTCCTGTGCTTTACGACAATTTTCTACCCTGGACGCAGCTCGTTGTCTGTGCGAAAATGTTGTCTTTATAGTCAGCGGTTCATGTAAGTAGAGATGAGAATCAGTTGGAGCGAAGTCCGGGGCCGGCCGGTGTGGCCAAGCGGTTCTAGGCGCTTCAGTCTGCAACCACGCGACAGCTACGGTGGCAGGTTCGAAACCTGCCTCGCGCATGGATGTGTATGATGTCCTTAGGTTAGTTAGGTTTAAGTAGTTCTAAATTCTAGGGGACTGATTACCTCAGATGTTAAGTCCCATAGTGCTCAGACCCAACTGAACCAAGTCTGGGCTGTATGGTGGGTGATCGAACACTTCCCAACGAAAACGCTGCAGGAACGCCCACATTGCCCCTGAAGTGTGTGGCCGAGAAATATCATGAAGAAGGACATGCATGACAGGTAACTTATGTGAAGTTGCATGAAATCAGGCGAAATATCTCAGCATGCAGTGATGGGAGACACTATTTTCTAGGCACACTTACGTGCTCACTGTGAGCTCTGAACTGAGAAAAGCAACGTGATGTTATCTACGGGCATACTAGAGACATTGCCAGACGCATCATACAAAGCTCCAGCGAATTTTGACTGTGGGTTCCATTTAGTGAGTGATCTTTCCTTACTTTCCGAACAGCTGTCGTACACCGGTTTTGTTAGCAGTTTGATTAACTCGATAAACGATGTGTATTGGTCGTTTGCTGATGATGCCCCGGTGTACAGCAAGGTGTCGAAGTTGAGTCACTGTAGGAAGACACAAGACAACTTAGACAAAATTTGCAGTTGGTGTGATGAATGATAGCTAACCATAAATGTGGAAGAATGTAAGTTAACACGGATGAATAGGAAGATCAAACCTGTAATGTTCGGATACAGTATTACTAGTGTCCTGCTTGACACAGTCACGTCGTTTAAATATCTTGGCGTAACGTTGCAAAGCGATATGAGGTGGAACGAACATGTAAGAACCGTGGTAGGGAAGGCGAATGGTCGACTTCGGTTTATTGGGGAATTTTAGGAAAGAGTGGTTCACCTGTAAAGGAGACCGCTTATAGGACGCTGGTGCGATCTATTCTTGAGTACTGCTTGTGTGTTTGGGATCTGTACTAGGTCGGCTTGAAAGAGGACATCGAAGCGATTCAGAGGTGGGCTGCTAGATTTGTTACCGGTAGGTTCGAACAATACTTAAGTGTTACGGAGATGCTTCGGGAACTCACTGGAGGGAAGGCGACTTTGCTTTCGAGAAACACTATTGAGAAAATTTAGAGAACCGGCGTTTCAATCTGATGATCTACCGCCGCCAACATACATTGCGCTTAAGGACCACGAAGATAGAATAAGAGAAATTAGGGCTCATACGAAGGCACAGAGACAGTCGTTTTTCCCTCGCTCTATTTGGGTGTGGAACAGGAAAGGAAATGACAAGTAGTGGTACAGGGTACCCTCCGCCATGCACCGTACAGTGGATTGCGGAGTATCTCTGTGGATGCAGATGTAGACGTAGGAAGATAGTTAAAATCCCAGCAGTATCGAGCTTCCTAGGGATGACCAGTGGCTACCTTGGAGAAGGATGTGAAAAAAAGTGACATTAAATTGAAGGGGATTCGGGAAATTGCTAAAAACCTAAATGATAACGTTTGGAAGAGGACTTGAACACTGCACCTCATATGAGTCCCTCATTGCCATTACGGGTGTAGCCTTCCTCGGTAGACGAAGTAGTTAACGAGCTCTAGTGCGACAGTGCGCAACCTGGCTGTAGTCCGTTCGAATGCTAGGGCCTGTAGAAATGTTTACCAGTAGCACTTGACCGGAAAGAGTATGAGAGATACTGGCGTACAGAGTATATGCCAATGTCCCTTCAGCGGCGAGGTCATTAGAGACGAAACAGAAGCTCGCGATGGACTAGTATATGGAAGAAATTCGTCCGTGTTCTTTTTAAAACAACCATTTCACATTTCACGCTAAGCGATATAGGGATACCTCTTAAAATTAAATATGGATGTTGGGATGGGATATGGATGCCGCCCTTTTCGATTGGGAGTCCAGTATCTTGACAACCGTGCCGACTCGTTGTGCTCTGTGGCACGTGGCTTGATGACATGTGGCACTGTTGATGGTGATCTGGGGACGATATACTAAGTTACCCTTTCAAACGTCAGTGCTGTAGGTTAGTAGGTTTTCTCTTCTCACATTACTTAGAAAAACTCGACATTACACTCTACACGTACTCACCACATGTCATCTACGATAAACACTGTTATTTAGAAAAAAGTTTTCGATAGTGCTGAGCCACAGTCACGCAACATTTTTTTGAAAGAACAAATCACCATTGGACTGTGTATTACTGTATTTATCTTCTGTAATATCAAGAGGCTTTTATGCCATTATGATAAAAGTTCTTACAAGGGAACCTCCCCATCGCACCCCCCTCAGATTTAGTTATAAGTTGGCACAGTGGATAGGCCTTGAAAAACTGAACACAGATCAATCGAGAAAACAGGAAGAAGTTGTGTGGAACTATGAAAAAAATATACAAATATACAAACTGAGTAGTCCATGCTAAGACAGGCAACATCAAGGACACTGGGAGTCAGGGAGCGCCGTGGTCCCGTGGTTAGCGAGAGTAGCTGCGGAACGAGAGGTCCGAGGTTCAAGTCTTCCCTCGAGTGAAAAGTTTAATTTTTTATTTTCGGTTTATGTGACAAACTCTTATGTTTTCATCACTTTTTTGGGAGTTATTATCACATCCACAAGAAAACCTAAATCGGGCAAGGTAGATGAATCTTTTTACCCATTCGCCAAGTGTACAAGTTAGGTGGGTCGACAACATATTCCTGTCATGTGACGCACATGCCGTCACCAGTGTCATATAGAATTTATCAGACGTGTTTTCCCGTGGAAGAATCGGTTGACCTATGACCTTGCGACCAAATGTTTTCGGTTCCCATTGGAGCGGCACGTACTTTCGTCTACTAATAGCACGGTTTTGCGGTGCGGTCTCAAAACACATACACTAAACTTATTGCAGTGAACAGAGACCTCAATGAACGAACGGACAGATCATAACTTTACGAAAATAAAGAAAGTGAAATTTTCAGTCGAGGGAAGACTTGAACCAAGGACCTCTCGTTCTGCACCTACTCACGCTAACCACGGGACCACGGCGCTCCTGAGCTCACATTCTCCTTGATGTTGCCTATCTTGTGCATGGACTACTCAGTTTGTATATTTTACTAATTTTTTTCATTGTTCCACATAACTTCTTCCTATTTTCTCGATTGATATGTGTTCAGTTTTTCAAGGCCTATCCACTGTGCCAACTTATAACTAAATCTGAGGGGGGTGCGATGGGGAGGTTCCCTTGTTGGACCATTAACACGTCATATCTTCTAACTTCTTTTTAGAGAAATATGCACATATTTCGACAAGAAAAACGTCAAAGTGTGCGAAGCGAGAAAAGCTTTTCATCGATGTCCCCCGGTCAATAACGCGACACATTTCATTAATGTATTGTAGGTATGATTTGTGCCATTAAAATCGCAACACACGAATGTGGTGTACAATAGACGTCAAATTCACATGAATTGTACTACATACTTGCTTGCTTTCAAGTGATTAGTATTTCACTGCAGTCGCACAAAGTAGATAGCAAAGATTACGGAACGGGTTTCTCATTCTGAAATAGCATTTCAGTGTTAGTTAATTGTACGAAAGTCATGTTTTACCTTGAGTAATAAGGGGAAACGTCTTCCAGCACTTATCGATATTCGACAGTGGATCGTGGCCCAGCGACACTGCGATTTATCTTTCTGCGACATTGCTGCTGGCGTTTGTCGGGATCCCACGATTGTAATGGGCTTATGGAATCGATGGATGCAGGTGGACCACACTCAACACCGAGGAGAATCTCAACGGCCCCACGAGACTAGCGCCCGAGAGAGCAGGAGGATCGCAGAAAAACTTCACATACCGTAGTCAGCAAATGGGCTTCTTTGCAGCAAGAAAAATGTCTACATGAACAATGCGACATTCTCTGGAACAGCACTGTGACCATCGTTGAGGGATCCTTGACGCAGCAACGAAGATAGGCACGCGAGCAATGGTACGCTCAATGAGCACACAAGACACAAGAGTGGCACCATTTTATATATTGAGACAGCTCTCAGTTATGCGTACGGTATTACGATGGACGTAGCCATGTGTGGAGGCCACGAGATGGACGAATGTTGCCAGACTGCATTCGCCATCGGGCCTAGCACGTGGCGCGATGGTGTGGGTGCCATTGGCCACACAAAACGATATCCTCTGGTTCTGACGTATTATGGGTTCAGATGGTTCTAAGCACTATGGGACTTACTTATTAAGGCCGTTGGCCGTGCCCTATCATCAGATCTCCATGACGTTTACCTTTCAACAACATAACGCAGGACCACATGTCGCCCAGACTGTCCTGACCTAACACGCTATAGCAAGTGTTCGACAGTTGGCCTTGTCAGAAGGTTCTCCACATCTCTCACCTACTGAAAACATGTAATCATGCTATGAGGAGAAAGTGGCACGGCACCATTCGCCAGCTACTATGATGAATTCTGACGCTCAGATAAAACAGAATGGATTGAGGTACCCACATTTTTAATCCAAGCTCAACTCGACCCCTTATCCAGTTGTGTTATTGTTACAGCCGGAGACGTCAGCTCTGTCTACGAAATGCCGCACACTTCATACCTCCAAATCACCTAAACACTTAACTATACATTCTGCCTCCAATACAGTATACGCACAGGAAGTAACCGGACCGTTGCGCTATCGATAGCTCGCGCCACATCTCTTGAAACACAATCTTTGGCGTGAAGGCACGTTTGCCGCATGTGCCGGTAACACCGTGTTTTCCCGGCTAGAGGCAGTCAGTGAAGGCAGCACGGGCAACGCAGGTCTGCGAGGCGACGGACTGGTTGCTTGTTCTACCGCCTTTGTGACTTCCAAACTGGTCTGGCTGAGCATCATCCGGACGCGAAGGACGCGCATCGGTAACGGTAAAGGAGGTGTTATTCCTTTGGCCAACCAGGTCTGGTGGCGAGAGGTTGGTCGTCCTCATCCACACACTGTTTGTCATCACACAGCGGCTTTGTATGCTCGATAAGCTACCTTTAGTTCGTTGATTCTGTACCGAGACCACGTGGTATTCGTTAAGACTGATCTTCCTCCCGCTGTGAGCGTGATACTTGTCACTGGTTCGCTTCCTGCGCGTGTTTGTGTACTGCTTCTTCCTTACTAGGTTCAGCCTACTGTTGTTGTTATTCCCTGTACCTGCGCCCGGCCAGGCGCCCGGGTTCGATTCCCGGCAGGATCAGGGATTTTCTCTGCCTCGTGATGACTGGGTGTTGTGTTCTGTCCTTAGGTTAGTTAGGTTTAAGTAGTTCTAAGTTCTAGGGGACTGATGACCATAGATGTTAAGTCCCATAGTGCTCAGAGCCATTTTTGAACCTGCCAGGCGATATGCGGGTTGTGTCGCTTGTATCAGAACAAAATATCTTCCATTTGGTAATTTCATTGAGTTATAATTTGATTGTGTGTTTTAAATTACTGTGGTTTTGCAAATTTCTTTATGTTCAGTGTCATTAATTATGACGTCTAAAACTTTTTTTTGCCTAGTATATATAGACATCAAAAAAAGTTTTGCATCACCTCGGTTCCGAGAGTTCCGGAACCTGTACAGAAAATTGGCATAGAGATCAACATAAACATCATTTCCAACCTTTTTATTGTTCATGAAAACCACACATTGCATGTTTTACCATCATACAGAGAGACCTTCAGAGGTGGTGGTGCAGATTGCTGTACACACCGATCCCTCTAATACCCAGTAGCACGTCCTCTTACATTGATGCATGCCTGTATTCGTCGTGGCATACTATCCACAAGTTCATCAAGGCACTGTTGGTCCAGATTGTCCCACTCTTCAATGGCGATTTGGCGTAGATCCCTCAGAGTGTTTGGTGGGTCACGTCGTCCGTAAACAGTCCTTTTCAGTCTATCCCAGGCATGTTCGATCCCTTTCATGTCTGGAGAACATGCTGGCCACTCTAGTCGAGCAATGTCGTTATCCTCAAGGAAGTCAATCACATGCTGTGCACGACGGGGACTCGAATTGTCGTCCATGAAGACG
This sequence comes from Schistocerca nitens, assembly GCF_023898315.1. NCBI lineage: Eukaryota > Metazoa > Arthropoda > Insecta > Orthoptera > Acrididae > Schistocerca > Schistocerca nitens. The sequence goes on along the minus strand of NC_064616.1, from coordinate 252,884,108 downwards.
AATGCTTCGCCAATACGCTGCCGATATGGTTGCACTATCGGTCGGAGGATGGCGTTCACGTATCGTACAGCCCTAACGGCGCCTTCCATGACCACCAGCGGCGAACGTCAGCCCCACATAATGCCACCCCAAAACAGCAGGGAACCTCCACCTTGCTGCACTCGCTGCACAGTGTGTGTAAGGCGTTCAGCCTGACCCGATTGTCTCCAAACACGTCTCCGACGATTGTCTGGTTGAAGGCATATGCGACACTCATCTGTGAAGAGAACGTGATGCCAATCCTGAGCGGTCCATTCTACATGTTGTTGGTCCCATCTGTACCGCGCTGCATGGTGTCGTGGTTGCGAAGATGGACCTCGCCATGGACGTCGGGAGTGAAGTTGCGCATCATGCAGCCTATTGCGCGCAGTTTGAGTCGTAACACGACGTCGTGTGGCTCCACGAAAAGCATTTTTAAACATGGTGGCTTTCTTGTCAGCGTTCCTCCGAGCCATAACGCGTAGGTAGTGGTCATCCTGGTCATCCACTGCAGTAGTAGCCCCTGGGCGGCCTGAGCGAGGCATGTCATTGACAGTTCCTGTCTCTCTGTATCTCCTACATGTCCGAGCAATATCGCTTTGGTTCACTCCGAGACGCATGGACACTTCCCTTGTTGAGAGCCCTTCCTGGCAAAAAGTAACAATGTGGACGCGACCGAACCGCGGTATTGATCGTCTGGGCATGGTTGAACTACAGACAACACGAGCCGTGTACCTCCTTCCTTGTGGAATGACTGGAACTGATCGGCTGTCGGACCCCCTCCGTCTAATAGGCGCTGCTCATGCATGGTTGTTTACATCTTTAGGCGGGTCTGTAATACAATATCCGCAGTCAACGTCTATCTTCAGGAGTTCTGAGAACTGGGGTGATGCAAAACTTTTTTTGATGTATACTTGCCTAGTAGTTATAGCTGATATAATAACAACGAACACTTAATGGTTATTTGACATCTTGGTCCAGATCAAAATACTAATATATGGACTGACAATGGAGTATTGTTCATAAATATTAAACGTGAGGAAACTTGTTATGTACTGGTGATGTCGAGAAAGATGTGGACACATTGACGTGAAAGCCTAGATTTGCGGACACCGCCGGCTTGAGGAAATGATGGATGCCCAATCTACCTGGCAAAGGTAGTATTCGCAAATCTCCGGCAAGCTCTGCTGTCCGCATATCTCCGTGTCCGCATTTCTCCGGCGCTCTCTGAGATGTTTTCATTTGGCAGTTACAGAGTTAGGTGACACTGTGGTTAAGACGTTAGTGTCACATTTCGGAGAATGGTGGTACAAATCCTCGTCCAGCTATCTTGATTGAGGCTTTCCGAGAGTCCCCTAAACCATTTAAGGCCATTACCGGCCCGGCTACTTTGAAATGGACACAGTAGATGTATTGCCGCTTCGTACCGCCAGTCTGATATTGTGGTCTATCTCTTGTGACTTTGTTGTTAATGGGACCCCTTTTCCGTTTGATAGACATCTTCTTACCAGGGCACCTGTATGTAACTCCTGAGAAATCACCGTAACACAGTTTCCGAAATTGTAGGCCCTGGGATTTATAACTCATTCGGATCCATACATTTCACACAATTGCAATATTCTCACGGAAAACATCTCTATGATGTTGATACAATATGACTCCACCTATATAACTGCGGCTGCAAAAACTCGCTCTACAATGTTCAGTCCGGAAATTTTTGGTGAAATGGTGAATTGTTGCTGCGCCGTGTAATAGATATAATAATAGTGGGTAGAAATTATAGAAATGAAATACAGGTAGCTTTGTTAGTTTCTTTCATGTAATTCAAATTCTTAATGATATTAAATAAATTGTCCGCCATTGTGACAACATATCATTTCTGTGTCTAAAAATCTATGTATTAAATGTCATATTATCATTGTCATCTTAACGCAAAAATGTCGTTACCGGAATCCTTAAAGTTATTAGAATACAGAACTTCATTTCTTTAACAGAAAGGAATTATGTTTTACCGCAAAAAGTTAGCACTCACAATGATTAATTCCATTTTCAGTCAAAGAGAACTTATTAGGACTAGGGGTTGTGCAAAGCTATTTACAGATCTGAAAGTGGCCAGTTAACAATCTGTTTGGAGGAAGACATTGTGTCGAAAGAATATGAAGGCACACTAATGTTTATGAAAATTGCAGCACTCTGAAAGAATGGCCCGAATGAATAGGTCATTAAGATTACAGAGAGATGAGTACGCGTAGGCTCTGTTGTATTAGCAGAAAGGTCAGTGTTACGCCAACCTCAAAAGAAGTGGAAACTTGAAGTCGAGAGCTAGTGTGCCTCATTGATGTAAAGGATACAGTATCAGTTTGTGAATTCTAACGATGCGGTACGTTAGATCTCCGGAAAGCAGGCGTATAATACTGTAGCATATCGGTTCATACATTACATTCTGCTAAAGCATAGCCACGTGGAACCCGTGGATGGAACAGGATCATTCGCTCTGAGGGACGAACACTTGAACATTCACTGAGACTATAGCAGACGATGACTACTATCTCATCGCGTGGCTAAAAAAAAAAAAAACCATACTAGGTGCCCTGTCACGGTCCGTGCGGCTCTCCCCGTCGGAGGTTCGAGTCCTTCATCTACATCTACATCTCCATACATACTCCGCAATCCACCATACGGTGCGTAGCGGAGGGTACCTCGTACCACAACTAGTATCTTCTCTCCTTGTTCCACTCCCAAACAGAGCGAGGGAAAAATGACTGCTTATATGCCTCTGTACGAGCCCTAATTTCTCTTATCTTATCTTTGTGGTCTTTCCGCGAAATATAAGTTGGCGGCAGTAAAATTGTACTGCAGTCTGCCTCAAATGCTGGTTCTCTAAATTTCCTCAGTAGCGATTCACGAAAAGAACGCCTCCTTTCCTCCAGAGACTCCCACCCGAGTTCCTGAAGCATTTCCGTAATACTCGCCTGATGATCAAACCTACCAGTAAAAAATCTAGCAGCCCGCCTCTGAATTGCTTCTGTGTCATCCCTCAATCCGACCTGATAGGGATCCCAAACGCTCGAGCAGTACTCAAGAATAGGTCGCATTAGTGTTTTATAAGCGGTCTCCTTTACAGATGAACCACATCTTCCCAAAATTCTACCAATGAACCGAAAACGACTATCCGCCTTCCCCACAACTGTCATTACATGCTTGTCCCACTTCATATCGCTCTGCAATGTTATGCCCAAATATTTAATCGACGTGACTGTGTCAAGCGCTACACTACTAATGGAGTATTCAAATATTACGGGATTCTTTTTCCTATTCATCTGCATTAATTTACATTTATCTATATTTAGAGTTAGCTGCCATTCTTTACACCAGTCACAAATCCTGTCCAAGTCCTTCCTCGGGCACGGGTGTGTGTGTTGTTCATAGCGTAAGTTAGTTTAAGTAGTGTGTAGGCTTAGGGACCGATGATCTCAGCAGTTTGGTCCCATAAGATCTTACCTCAAATTTCCAATTTCCAAACCATACTACTTCGTCTACAGTGCTGGAACAATGAAATACGTACAGACCAGTCTGTGTCGACTGCTCGACGACGTTTGTTACGGACTGGACTGGAGGCACACATTTCATTGCCGGCCGGAGTGGCAGTGCGGTTCTGGGCGCTACAGTCTGGAGCCGAGCGGCCGCTACGGCCGCAGGTTCGAATCCTGCCTCGGGCATGGATGTGTGTGATGTCCTTAGGTTAGTTAGGTTTAATTAGTTCTAAGTTCTAGGCGACTGATGACCTCAGAAGTTAAGTCGCATAGTGCTCAGAGCAATTTTTTGAGCCACACATTTCATTGCGTCACTTCCACTTTTTCAGTACCCACAAACACCTCGAGCGTGTTGAGTGGAAAAGCGTAGTGGTATCGATTGAGCCCCGTTACTACATCCATACTGATGATCGCCTACATCAGACACTTCAGACACTACCGTGGTGGCCGCAGCCTGAAAGCCGGGAGCCTACACTGTTGAGTGGCATAGCGAGTAAACACAAAGGTTCTAGTTTGGAGCACCAGTGGATACAATATGCGATATTAGCTCCTACATACTGACAACCGAAATAGCAACCGTTACACCTGACAAATTTTTGGAGCTACTCTCCGAGCCACATTTCAAAGGATGGGGGGCAAATGCCTAGTCGAATTCGGCGAGGAATGCGCATACCTTCTCCGAAGAAAGGTGGCTATGGCTGCTTCCGCTACTTGCACAATCGCGTGACATGTTACCAGTCGGATATGTTCGCACGACCGGTTCGGTTTTCGACACAAGCGACATTTCTGCGCTTACCCCCCCCCCCCCTCCCCTCCCCACAACTTCTCTTTTACACTTTCACCCGTTCCAGTTTTCTTTAATACACTACTGGCCATTAAAATTGCTACACCAAGAAGAAATGCAGATGATAAACGGGTATTCATTGGACAAATATATTATACTAGAACTGACATGTGATTACATTTTCACGTAATTTGGGTGCATAGATCCTGATAAATCAGTACCCAGAACAACCATCTCTGGCGGTAATAACGGCCTTGACACGCCTGGGCATTGAGTAAAACAGAGCTTGGATAGCGTGTACAGGTACAGTTGCCCATGCAGCTGAAACACCATACCACAGTTCATCAAGAGTAGTGACTGGCGTGTTGTGACGAGACAGTTGCTCGGCCACCATTGACCAGACGTTTTCAGTTGGTGAGAGATCTGGAGAATGTGCTGGCCAGGGCACAAGTCGAACATTTTCTGTATCCACAATGGCCCGTACAGGACCTGCAACAAGCGGTCGTGCATTATCCTGCCGTCAGTGCGAACAACAGGTGACAGAGACGTGTAACTAATGGTACCCCATACCATCACGCCGGGTGATACGCCAGTATGGCGATGACGGATACACGCTTCCAATGTGCGTTCACCGCGATGTCGCCAAACACGGATGCGACCATCCTGATGCTGTAAACAGAACCCGGAGTCATCCGAAAAAATGACATTTTGCCATTCGTGCACCCAGACTCGTTGTTGAGTACACCATCGCAGGCGCTCCTGTCTGTGATGCAGCGTCAAGGGTAACCGCAGCCATGGTTTCCGAGCAGATAGTCCATGCGCTGTAAAGGTCGTCGAACTTGTTCGTGCAGATGGTTGTTGTCTTGCAAACGTCCCCATCTGTTTACTCAGGGATCGAGACGAAGCTGCACGATCCGTTACAGCCATGCGGATAAGATGCCTGTCATCTCAACTGCTAGTGATACGAGGCCGTTGGGATCCAGCACGGCGTTCCGTATTACCCTCCTGAACCCACCGATTCCATATTCTGCTAACAGTCATTGGATCTCGACCAACGCGAGCAGCAATGTCGCGATACGATAAACCGCAATCGCGATGGGCTACAATCCTACCTTTATCAAAGTCGGAAACGTTATGGTACGCATTTCTCCTCCTTACACGAGGCATCACAACAACGTTTCACCAGGCAACGCCGGACAACTGCTGTTTCATGTATGAGAAATCGGTTGGAAACTTTCCTCATGTCAGCACGTTGTAGGTGTCGCCACCGGCGCCAACCTTGTGTGAATGCTCTGAAAAGCTAATCATTTGTATATCACAGCATCTTCTTCTTATCGGTTAAATTTCGCGTCTATAGCACGTCATCTTCGTAGTGTAGCAGTTTTAATGCCCAGTAGTGTAAATCACGTGGGCGCTGAATACGAATATTGTACTTCGGAGCCCCGATCGCCCCTCTCAGCGCGATGCTCCAGGTACCCAGTACTAATTGTGATGCGTCCTCTATAGAACTCTAACAGTTGTGGCACCTTTGGCGCCCAAACGGTAGCTTGTGTCACTTCTGCTAAACTGGCCCATTACGTCCGGGATATAGTTGGCATTCAAGCTGCTCGCCACGCATCTTCAGCTACAGCTGTCGATTCTTTATCGGTCGTATACATACCGCTTGGAGGGAGATTCTTTAGAAACGTATCCCCCCCCCTCCCCCAAATTTCTATGCCATATAATTCATAGATAATGATGCAGCACTTGGGCGCTCACGTCCTACTGGTTTCTCAAAGTCAGAGATTATATAAATTTGTACAATCTTATTTATTGCTGTATTGCCTAATACTTGATTTGTGGTGTAAAATTTCTTCCAGCTACTTGTCCTACATCTACATCGATACTCTGCAAACCATCGTGAAGTACATGATGGAAGGTTCTTCCCATTGTACCAAGTGTGAGGGTTCCTCCCGTTTCATTTACGTATACAGGATGAGTCACTAACTGTTGCCACCAAGAATAACTCCGAAAGTATGATACGAACTGAAACGTTTGTCGGACAAAGGTTGCATGGGACAACGGGGGCCATAATATGTTTTTTGTTTCTACGTGAGGACGCTTCAGAGATATGAAGGTCAACTTTGCTTTTTTTAAATGGGATGCTATAGTTAGGTATTTATTTTCTGATAGCGGCTATCGAGACGAATCCAATGATGTGTAACAGTAAGGTCCTGGAAGGTCAACGAAGAAGATGTTCGAAGTGATGACCATTGGTATCAATACAGTGCTGCAATCTTCTTATTCTGGTATACCTTTTCACATTGGCACTTATTGAACTAAATGCTCTGAAAATTCTCTCTCGCATATCTTCAGGTGTCGTTGGAACGTCTTTTTAAACAACGTCTTTACGAATCCCCACCATAAAAAATCCAGAGGCGTCAAATCTGGCGAACGAGCCGGCCACGACACATCTCCTCGACGTGCAATCCATCGATTTGAGAATTGTCTCTGGTACTCATTTCGAGCCATCAGCGAAAAATGTGCCGGACACCCATCGTATTGATACCACATTCTGTTCTTTGTTCCTAAAGGTATTTCTTCCAATAGCAGACCTAATGCTTCTTGCAGGGATGTGATGCATTTATTTATTTATGCGTCAATTTCGTAGATCCAAACTGAGGAGCAAATCTCCAAGGTCATGGAAAGTGTTAGTACATGAAATTACAACATACAATTAATAACACATAAAAATAAAATTTTTATAAACCCGAAAAGTCAATCCATAAGTTTAAGTAAACGCAATAAACAATACAACAAGAATCAGCTTAATTTTTCAAGGAACTTCTCGACAGAATAGGAGTGACCCATGGGGAAACTCTTCAGTTTCGATTTGAATGCGCGTGGATTACTATTAAGATTTTTTAATTTGAGTGGTAGCTATAGAAAATGGATGCAACAGTATACTGCACACCTTTCTGCATAAGACTTAAGGAAGTCCGAACCAAATGAAGGTTTGTTTCTGCCGAGTATTAACTGAGTGAAAGTTGCTTATTCTTGGAAATAAGCTAATATTGTTAACAGGAAATGACAGTAAGTAAGATATATATTGAGAGCCCAGTGTTTCTAATGGCTCTGAGCACTATAGGACTCAACATCTGTGGTCATCAGTCCCCTAGAACTTAGAACTACTTAAACCTAACTAACCTAAGGCCATCACACACATCCATGCCCGAGGCAGAATTCGAACCTGCGACCGTAGCGGTCACGCGGTTCCAGACTGAAGCGCCTAGAACCGCACGGCCACACCGGCCGGCAGAGCCCAGTGTCAAAATACCCAGACACGTGAACAGGGATCGACAAGAAGTTCGTAAACTTACACCACTTATTCCCCGAACCACCCGTTTCTGAGCCAAAATGGGGTTTAGAATGGGGTTGCCCCAAAATATATAAACATACAACATAAGCGAATGAAAATAAGCAAAGCAGACTAATTTTCGTGTCGAACGATCACTCACTTCAGATAGGTTTCGAATAGTAAAAATGGCAGCATTAAGTCTTTGAACAAGATCTTGAGCATGGGCTTCCCACGACAGTTTACTATCTATCTGAACACCTAGAAATTTGAACCGTTCAGTTTCAGTAATCGTACTTCCTACCATTAAGATTTCTTTCGATGAAATAAGGGCCTATAATTCTGTCCTCCAGAAATCCACACCATACATTCACTGACCACGGTTTTTGGTGTGCAACTTTTCGCAGCCAACATGGATTTTCAGTTGCCCAATAATGCATGTTATGCAAATTAACATTTCCACGGTTCGTGAATGTAGCCTTGTCAGTAAATAAACACATATTAATAAATGTGTCATCCCTCTGAAACTGAAGTTGAGCCCATCGGCAAAATTCAATTTTTCAAAAGTTCTTCAGTGTTATTGGTTAATAATTTACACTCTGCGATCAAAAGTATCCGGACGCCTCGCTGAAAATGATGTACAAGTTCGAGGCGCCCTCCATCGGTAATGCTGGAATTCAGTATGGTGTCGGCCCAACCTTAGCCTTGATGACAGCTTTCACTCTCGCAGGCATACGTTCAATCAGGTGCTGGAAGGTTTCTTGGGTAATGGCAGCCCATTCTTCACGGAGTGCTGCACTGTGGAGAAGTATAGAGGTCGGTCGCTGAGGCCTGGCACGAAGTCGGCGTTCCAAAACATCCCAAAGGTCTTCGACAGGATTCAGATCAGGACTTTGTGCAGGACAGTCCACTACAGAGATGTTATTGTCGTGTAACCACTCCGCCATAGGCCGTGCATTATGAACAGGTGCTCGATCGTATTGAAAGATGCAATGACCATTCCTGAATTGTTCTTCAATAGTGGGAAGCAAGAATGTAGGCCTGTGCTGTGATAGTGCCTCGCAAAACAACAAGGGCTGCAAGCTCCTTCTATGAAAAACACGACCACACAGTAACACCACCGCCTCCGAATGTTACTGTTGGCACTACACACGCTGGCAGATGACGTTCACCGGGCATCCGCCATACCCACACCCTGCCATCGCATCGCCACATTGTGTACCGTGATTCGTCACTCCACATAACGTTTTTCCACTGTTCAATCGTCCAATGTTTACGCTCCTTACACCAAGCGAGTTGTTTGGCATTTACCGGCGTGATGTGTTGCTTATGAGCAGAGGCTCGACGGTGAAATCCAAGTTTTCTCATCTACCGCCTAACTGTCACAGTACTTGCCGTGGATCCTGATGGAGTTTGAAATTCCTGTGTAATGGTCTGGATAGATGTCTGCCTATTGCACGTTACCACCCTCTTCAACTGTCGGCGGTCTCTTTCAGTCAACAGGCGAGGTCGGCCTGTACGCCTCTGTGCTGTACATGTCCCTTCACGTTTCCACTTCACTATCACATCGGAAACAGTGGACCTAGGGATGTTTCGGGCTGTGAAAATATCGGGTGCAGACGTATGAGACAAGTGACACCCAATCACCACAGATCACGTTCGAAGTAAGTGAGTTCCGTGGAACGCCCCATTGTGCTCTCTCACGATGTCTAATGACTACTCAGGCCGCTGATATGGAGTACCTGGCAGTAGGTGGCAGCACAATGCACCTAATATGAAAATCATATGTTTTCGGGGGTGTCCGGATACTTTTGATCACATAGCGTATATTCCCGACCCATTTTGTACGCATTATTTCACATGTACCACTCAATGTAACAGATAAATTAAATCCTTTTACGACTTATGGTTCAATGGATTCTACTTCATAAACATTAAGCTCTTGTCGAGCATTTATGAAGAACAGACAAAAACAGATGTAGTATATCTGTAAGCTTGGTTGTTATGATATTTTCAGTGTGGATTCACAACAGGGTCCAAACCTCTTGCGGAAATACAGGAAACACTGCGAGCAAATAAGGTAAATGGAGAGTGACAATACTTCATAGTGCGCAATGCGTTGATAATTTGATTCAGTCGGTAAGCGTTCTCGGATGGCTAAAGCGAGGACTTTGGCTCGAGGACAGGCCAGTGCGTGGACATGTTGCGCAGAAATGGACTGATTTCAGCACATAAAAAAGCACCCTCCACAACAGGCCTTGAAGGCCATACGGTACCGACTGGTCGCCGTGTCATCCTCAGCCGCTAGGCGTCACCAGATACGGATACGGAGGGGCATGTGGTCAGCACGCTGCTCTCCCAGCCATTATCAGTTTTCGTGACAGGTATATCTACTTCCTAATCATGTAGCTCCTCAATTGGCCCCACAAGGGCTGAGTGCACCCCGCTTGCCAAAAGCACTCGGCATACCCGGGCGGTGACCCATCCAAGTGCTCGCCAATCCCGATAGAGGTTAACTTTGGTGATCTGGCGGGGAATGGTGTTACCTCTGTGGTGAGACAGTTGGCTCAGTTCAGCACATATATCATCCTTAATGGCGTGTGTCAGGTCCACATAAACATGTTCAATGCTATTTGCACATTGGAGGATGCAGACAGCCAGCCAAAGACATGCTCAGGATGCGGCAAAGAATGCCACGTCCAGTCTGAATGCCTGCAGAGGAGGACAGTGCAACAACCACCAGGTGGTCCGGATCCCTCCCCCATTGCTGAAAACATACACTACTGGCCATTAAAACTGACCGAGCGAGGTGGCGCAGTGGTTAGACTCTGGACTCGCATTCGGGAGGACGACGGTTCAATCCCGCGTCCAGCCATCCTGATTTAGGTTTCCCGTGATTTCCCTAAATCTCTCCAGGCAAATGCCGGGATGGTCCATTTCAAAGGGCACGGCCGACTTCCTTCCCCGTCCTTCCATAATCCGATGAGACCGATGACCTCGCTGTCTGGTCTCCTTCCCCAAAACAACCAACCATTAAAATTGCTACACCACGGAGATGACGTGCTACAGACACGAAATTTAACCGACAGGAAGAAGATGCTGTGATATGCAAATGATTAGCTTTTCATAGCATTCACACAAGGTTGGCGCCGGTGGCGACACCTACGACGTGCTGAAATGAGGAAAGTTTCCAACTGATTTCTCATACACTAACAGCAGTTGACCGGCGTTGCCTGGTGAAACGTTGTTGTGATGCCTCGTGTAAGGAGAAGAAATGCGTACCATCACGTTTCCGACTTTGATAAAGGTCGGATTGTAGCCTATCGCCATTACCGTTTATCGTATCGCGACATTACTGGTCGCGTTGGTCGAGATCCAATGACTGTAAGCAGACTATGGAATCGGTGGGTTCAGGAGGGTAATACGGAACGCCGTGCTGGATCCCAACGGCCTCATATCACTAGCAGTTGAGATGGCAGGCATCTGACCCGCATGGCTGTAAAGGATCGTGCAGCCACGTCTCGATCCCTGAGTCAACAGATGGGGACGTTTGCAAGACAACAACCATCTGCACGAACAGTTCGATGACGTTTGCAGCAGCTCCGAGACCATGGCTGCGGTTATCCTTGGGACTTGACGCTGCATCACACGTCTCGGTCACCTATTGTTCGCATTGACGGCACTTTGAACAGTGGACGTTACATTTCAAATGTGTTACGACCCGTGGCTCTACTATTCATTGGATCCCTGCGGCCGTCCGCAGTGGCCGAGCGGTTCTAGGCGCTACAGTCTGGAACCGTGCGACCGCTACGGTCTTAGGTTCGAATACTGCCTCGGGCATGGATGTGTGTGATGTCCTTAGGTTAGTTAAGTTTAAGTAGTTCTAAGTTCTAGGGGACTGATGACCTCATAAGTTAAGTCCCATAGTGCTCAGTGCCGTTTGAACAGATCCCTGCGAAACCCTAAATTTCTGCAGGATAATGCACGACCACATGTTGCAGGTCCTGAACGGGCCTTTCTGGATACAGAAAATGTTGGACTGCTGCCCTGGCCAGCACATTCTCCAGATCTCTCACCAATTGAAAACGTCTGGTCAATGGTGGCCGAGCAACTAGCTCGTCACAATACGCCAGTCACTACTCTTGATGAACTTTGGTATCGTGTTGAAGCTGCACATGCCATCCAAGCTCTGTTTGACTCAATGCCCAGGCGTATCAAGGCCGTTATTACGGGTACTGATTTCTCAGGATCTATGCACCCAAATTGCGTGAAAATGTAATCACATGTCAGTTCTAGTATAATATATTTGTCCAGTGAATACCCGGTTATCATCTGCATTTCTTCGCGGTGTAGCAATTTTAATGGCCGGTAGTGTATGTTGCAGTGCTTAAGAGCATTGTCGGCACGCTGCCACCACTGGTGGGCACCAGTGACACCCTGCAGATGACTAGGCACTTCAGTGGAAAGAGATAACTCCCGCACCCACCACAGCCCCAGTTCCTGCCCCGACAGAATGATGACAGATGATGAAAATGCCACTGGAGGCACAAATGTTGGCCCCATGATAGGGCTCATAGCACCGTTTACGCCATATTTGCGTCGTACAACAAGGACACCCACTCACGTAAACAACAATAGATGAAGAAGCACAAAAGTAGATGGAGAACATGTTTTGATGAGTGCGTGACACAGTCACAGGCAGATGATGCTTCATCTCACACAGACTATAACACGCTGCGTCATTATTCAGTCTGAGTAGCCTTGATCGCATTTGTCTCCCATGAACTAGCATCATCGATGATGGACGCAGAAACCGACCGCTAGCCATTTCCGATCATAGAGCGTTCATCAGCACTGTCCTGCTCCCATGTTAGAAGGTATGGGGCCGGCCGCTGGTGGCCGAGCGGTTCTGGCGCTACAGTCTGGAACCGCGCGACCGCTACGGTCGCAGGTTCGAATCCTGCCTCGGGCATGGATGTGTGTGTTGTCCTTAGGTTAGTTAGGTTTAAGTAGTTGTAAGTTCTAGGGGACTTATGACCTCAGCAGTTGAGTCCCATAGTGCTCAGAGCCATTTGAACCATTTTTAGAAGGTGTGGGGGAGTCATGGCTGAAGGAAAATGAATGTAACCTACTTTCAGCAATCGCAATGTTGTCGACTGATAGCTCACACATGGACTGGCTTCAAAGTACGATTGCTGAGAGAACCCTTTACTCTGATGTGGTGACTCGAATGCACCAAACCGGCGCTACGGCGCAGGATGATGTAATGCGGTAGAGAACAGTCCCTTTGGCATCACCATATGACCGAATATTTGCTTTATGTTATTCCGAGAACTCATGATAAGCTCAGTGTCCCCTGAGACTGACAAGCGGAGATTCGTTGCATCAAGACGAAGATAACATGGAGCCATCTCGAAGATGTCGTGGTGCGAACACAGCGTTAAGGTCAAGTCCTACAATATCCTTCGCGAGTGACAACAGCGACAACGAACGATGATCACGTTTTTGACATGTCAGATGGTCGCCGTTTGACTGCACAGGCAGGTATTGTGAACGCATTCGATGATCACAACAGACGTTTTACAGTGTGGAGAATTACGAGGGTGTAGCTTTTGTTGAAGTACCACAGTCGACGTCGGGCACCCTCAATGTCCCAGCAGTGGAATCTCATATCCCAGTTACCCACTCAGATGTCGAAGAAGCCACAGCAAAGAGTGCAAGCAACAGGTCCCCTGTTTCTGACGGTATCCCTTTCGAGTTGTACCATCCCTTTCAAGATCTCATGATTCTTAGATAAACGACGAGGTGTCAGGGATTGATGACACCTACTGTGCCACTGCCTACATTCTTTGTTTGAGGCCTGATTATTCCGATCCTCAACCAACAGGAGGATGAGGGATTGAGCATTACCGCCCACTGACCTTGCTCACCAGCGAGTTTAAGTTCTTCACAAGGCTTCTGGCGGCATGCCTGAAGAGGGTCTTGCCCCAAGTACTTTTTGCGGAACAAACGTCCATGGGAGGAGCTAATAATATGCATATGGTCCTTAGTGATTGTGGCAGTATGATAGCCCTCGCAGTGGCTTGTCGTCTTCGAGGTGCCCTGATAACAGTGGACTTTGACAATACTTTTGACAGGGTGGGCCATGGTTTCCTTGGTGTGGTGAAGGCCCACATGGCTTTACTCCCAGCGCCTTCTCCATGGTCCATCAGCCAAAGTGCTGGTTAATAGACATGTGGTGGGCACCCTGTCAGTTTCCAGATCGGTCTGTCAGGGTTGCCCACTTTCAATGATCTTATTTTCAGTTGCTCTTGTACCATTTATCTGTGGACTGAAGCGTTGTCTGCCAGCGATAACGCTACGAGGTCACACATTTCATTGCAGGACGTATGCAGACGATCTGCTCTTTCTGGTACGATCGGGGGATGAGATCAGTTCGTTACTGGAATGGATCGCGCGATACGGGACAGTGACGAATAGTTGTATGAACATAAACGAGTCTGGGGGGATGAACATTGGTAGAGGTTTCGAGGAGAACAGTTTAGCGCCCCTGCAATTGATGGGCACTCTTAAATTCATGGGAATTCTCTTTATCCGCGATGTCCGCCGCACGGTGGCGATTAATTATAAATGCCTTCTACATGCAGCCCGAACGAGCGTCAGGAGGCACTTGTTACGAGAATTGGAAGTAGTCCAACGAGTCACCTTCATTAACAACCTTGGCATTCAGAATACCACACCTGGCTCATATTTTCCTGATGATGGCCGTGATGACACAACGACTATTGGCAGCTTTAGGTTATTTCATCAGCGCTGGGAATATCCTCAAGACATTATACGAAACCCTCACTCTCCCCATACACAACAGTGGGTTAGGAGGGTTTGTCAAGGTTCGTGCAAGGGCAGCAGCACTGTATATCAGCACAGGGGTTAGTTGTGGTCTCACCACCGTAATAATGCCACTTTTCTCCTGATTGAAGCACTGACACCTGCCCCGCATCCCGCCCATTGCCGTTGCACACATCGCGCACCTCTCTCACATGTAGAGACCTTTTCCCTTGAATGTAGCTATGAGTATGTTGACTTTCCCAGCACCAGAGCATCAATGACGAGGGACATATATTATCTAATGATGAGGAACCATGCCCGGAATGTGACAGTGTGTCCCCGTCCGACGGATATATGGCCCGTGGTATGGCGCCCCATCCACTGTGGTGGTATATATAGGGCTCTCAACAGCGAGGTCATCAGCGACCATCCACTGTGGTTTTCTTGGTACAGTGGAGCGCGTCTCGTGTTTCCTTGTCGTTAATGAGAAACACGAGATGCGGATTCGATTGCGCCGTATCGGCAATGGTGACTGCCCCATCTACTCGCAGTTTCGCCTGATGGATGCGGACGGACGTAGCCTAGTGTGTGCATCCTCAGCGGACGTGTGGCTTCTGGTACGAAGGATCCTCACCTTTTCTCTTCGAACTGCGCTACACGTGATCGAGCCACGGATGTTACTCTGCCCGGAAGACAATTATTTTCGATCTATGAAGGCCCACGCTATGACGGGATCGACGGACTATCAGTTTACTATCTTTTCGGAGACGGTACAAATGATGTGCTCGACTATTGGGCATTCCTACAGGAATGACATGGCTCTTCGATGGAACTTTCTTTATACCGTCAGCAACTTGACAATTATTTGGGTATTGTTTCCACGAAGTCACGGAGTCTCTCCTCCCCCCCCCCCCCCTCCTGCCCCGATACAGTTCAGCGGTGTCGGGCACAGAAGATGATGACGAGATGCTGCTTTTGTTACGGACCCTCACACGGAACTACGAATGTATTCGCCGAGAAAATGTGCCCGTCCACGCG
Source organism: Schistocerca nitens (assembly GCF_023898315.1). Lineage (NCBI taxonomy): Eukaryota > Metazoa > Arthropoda > Insecta > Orthoptera > Acrididae > Schistocerca > Schistocerca nitens. Next base: position 252,868,573 of record NC_064616.1, on the reverse strand, counting down.
CCAGAAATAAGCTCGGGACCTGTTATTAGTTTATTGTTTTCATTATACTGTGGTCGCCGAAAATGTTTAACTTTTATTTCAGGGTCTCTTCCGTTTTTTTGTTTGTCCACGCACACACACACACACACACACACACACACACACACACACATATATATATATATATATATATATATATATATATATATAAGGCCGCCGCTCGCGTAAAGTGGGAAATCCGGATTCGAGTCCCAGTTCGGCACAAATTTTCAACCTATTGCGTTGACTAATTTCAGTGCCTAATTGCGACTGACGTATGAACCTTCCCGAAATACAAACATTAATGGTGATTTTGGGAATACTCATATTAATGTAGTCAAGCTATTTGAAAGTGCATTCGAAGAGAACGGAAAGGTTTTTATGCACAATTATCCAGTAAGTGGGAACCAAAATGGCAACAAGCTGCAGGGATTGAAATTGTCTTTTCAGAAAGTATGTTGGTTTTATATCTACCTTAGTTACTAAATTCCGTAAAATACTTTCTTCCTTCGAAATTAATACGGCGAGAGACATACCTAGAACAACGAGTAATATCTAATTCGAAACTATGCCATGTTAGTGGTAAGTCTCGTAAACGCGTAGCGATCATTTAAATAAATAAACACGTATGATTGGTTATGACGATCTCTCTCGTGGATTAAGATGAGAAACTAAGTTCGTGGAGTTGTGGTTACAGCTTAACTTAATAATGACTTGATATTAGTCTTCCCTACCTTTCAATCTGCCGTGTGACACACAATATATTATCGACATCGTCCGATATTGAATTCCGACGGGAACATCAATTTAAACAGTATGAGGAAGACAATAGTAAGTCACCCTCATAATGCATCACTCCGGTCGGCAATCGCAGACTCTCCCAATCATACCCTGCGCTCAGTATATGTGTGTAGGACACAAAAAGGAAATAATTCGACACGCTTGCAGTACTGTACCAACCCATATTTGTAACATCTGTTTTCATTGTTTAGCGAATCTTGGTGACAAATCATCTAATGATTTAGTATTGGAACTAGATTGTACATATGGCAGTTAATTGCATTACGTTTTACAAAAATGTACTGTTAGCTGCATCGATAGCTAGACATCTTGACATTCACTGAAAAGTAGCGAACAGAGGACCTGACTAAATAAGCCTCATAGACAAAAGAATAGATATCGAGGTAGCATTACTGATTAGGCTATGTACTGTCCATGGGCAGAGCTTCCCATGTTATCAGATAATTACAATGCTCTTCTTGGTGGGTTTAAACAACACTCGACTTCAGGGACAGAAAGAGTTACGTATTCCGATTGTGGGTTTATTGCATGGCAACTCGATACGCACAACAGTCATTTACATTCTAGAGATTATGTCAGTCAAGTCTAAAGCTTAGTATCCGCCGAAAGCCAACACAAGAAGGTCATCTTAGATAACTAAGGTGGCATTCTTATTTTTCCACTCAACTTCCTGTCGGAGGATTTTTTTTCTTTAGAAAGTGCTGTCATTCACTTTCTTCTTTTTCCGCAGCTCGTGGTCGTGTGGTAGCGTTCTCGCTTCCCGCGCCCGGGTTCCCGGGTTCGATTCCCGGCGGGGTCAGGGATTTTCTCTGCCTCGTGATGACTGGGTGTTGTGTGATGTCCTTAGGTTAGTTAGGTTTAAGTAGTTCTAAGTTCTAGGGGACTGATGACCATAGCTGTTAAGTCCCATAGTGCTCAGAGCCATTCACCTTATTCTTTACAAACACCAACATTATCTAGATGGCCGAATTAATTTTAGATTTTAGGGTAAACCCTACAGAAACAAGGTTACTTTAGGCGATTTCCCATTGGAGATATTAGAATATTAGTCAAAATTATGGAGACATTTACTTGGAAACCGACTTAAGAGTCAGGAACTGACAACAATATTTCTCATAGAAGATACTACCGATGAAGTGACAACGACAGCATGAAGAAGGACTTGAGAGCTGTGTGTACCAGATTACAATAACGAATGCAAATGTGTAACGCATGCTGTACGATCAGAAGAACCAGGACCACACCCGAGACAAATATACTGAATGACGTCATCTGTCAGCGGGAAATTTGAGGACAGCAGTCACACAAGGAACCCTTTTACTGTGACGTCACAAACTCAGTCTTCACTAAGTCTCATTTGAAAGTATTGTGTTAACAACTGTGACAGAACAATATTAACTGAGGGTGACAGAAAATGAGTGTCCGGGAAATGCAGAGATCCACCTTCTATGGGATGTACGTATTATATTTCACAAAACGGACATCGTCAACATTCAAGAAATTTCCAGATCAAACCAGTAACTTGCACCACGAACACCGAATGAAAATGTCACGCCACAGTGATCACAAAGGTTGGCACCATCAAGATCAAAGGCGAAATCCATGGGAGCTACAAACCGTGCAGGACGCTGAGTTACGTATCCACTCTTAAAGGATGCATATGGAATCATATTGGTGTAACGGAGTGATGAGAACTGATGGAATCTGATGGCATCCAGTCGACTGCGAAACAGCCTGTCGTGATGTTTATCGTGAGACTGGCTGGCTGCGTAGCTGTAGGTAGTGAGAAAATACGTTTTATAGGCACGGAAAAAACAAGCCTCGAGAGGCAGAATTTGTCCAGTGGTTCCAGGTTGTATGAACTGCAATGTCATACACTTTTAAAGAAGGATAGTGTGCTCTAATGCAATATGATTTTTATATGCAGACCAGGAATCAAGCAAAACAAGTTATGCTTATCCATTAATGTTATTTTAGAAGCGTGACTGTATATTGAATGTAAATAAGTTACACAAAACTGCAACGAGTCACTTTTTTGAATAATTACGTTTTATTCCATGAACCGGTTTTCGAACTTTTTCAGGTTCATCTTCAGATGGTTTCAGGAAGTTACATGATTATTGCTAGCATAAAGCTGGGTGCTGGCTCTATGATAAAAAGATGGAACACACTTTAATGTATCGCCATGACTATAGCTTATCTGTCGATATGGATGTAAATTTAGTTTTGTACTTACTGCGACAGTATAGGCGACTTTTTTCAGTTAGTGTCCATCTGTCTGCCTCCATTTTGATGTCCAGTTGTTATATCACTGCACACACTTCCACACAAACTATATTAATTTACACTCTGACAGCGAGACTTTTCCAGCATCGAGCATGCGTTTTACTAAAGCTGTTTACAATCACTATAACTTTTATACATATGCCTTTATTTGAAATAAACAGAATCTACTCTTGCTAATACCCCAGATCATATTAACATAACAACAGAAATAAGTCAACAGTTCAAATGAAGGTTTGTTATTAATTTAAATTTAAATATAAAGGTCCTAGTCATACAGACGGCTGCATCTCACTGCAGATACAATAACTCTGTATCACTGATTCCTTGGTGTTCATGTTCATGTCAACCATGATTTTTTTTAAATTGCTATAAACTGCCTGTATTATACGTAATATACAAATAGAAATAAGATATCAGATCACCTGAAGTTTGTTCTTGTAGTAATTTATTTATTTATTAATTTTATTTTGTGCTCTCATGTTATCACCAGTCTGATTAAAATATTTGCCCTTACATCGAATTTAATACATATAAATAAGAACAAATTACATCTCTGTGCAAAGTAGGCCTTTGCCATATCTTTCTGTCAAGATCTTTGTTACAAGCAACAGTTGTCAGAGTGTAAATTAATATAGTTTGTGGGGAAGTGTGTGTAGTGATATAACAACTGGCATCAAAATGGAGGCAGACTTATTTAAAAAAAAGCAAGTTATTTTGGCCAGCTATTGGACACAGCAGTACTTGTACCATAGTTGTAGTTCTATTACTCCCATTTTCCCACTTTTGCTTGCTGTGACGTAAATAGTCCTTACTGCCATTTCTAGATCACGCACACATTAAAGAATCGAAGGGGGCAGAGCACCTCCAACCCCTCGCATCACAATAAATAACTTCCCAGCCAATTTACCATCCAGATTAACAGTCGGCACAATTGTATATGAATGCGTTAAGGCATTGATGTTAGTTGATCTTGATACAACTCTATACGTACCTCTAATTTCCAGGGTTCCTTGCATATGTATTTCCTCTCCAGATTCTCATTGGTCGGAGATGAAAACAGGTTCCTAACTGAACGATGTGGTCACTTTGTTTATCTTGTCTACAAATTTTTGGGGCGATTTCGCATACTGCTGTATATTATCAAGTTGACGTTGTTTGAAATTTCGTTGTCTTCCATCTTCCAATTCTACAGCACTATCTGAAGTTATGCAACCATCTACTGCTCCTCTTGAAATCACTGTAATCTATTTCTGGAGCAATTTGATGTGCATAACGTAGTAGGTCACTATCATAAACATCCTGTACGAACTGTATCGAGGATCCTTGAAACGCACAAACACCAGTTTTTTTAACAAGTGCGCCTGGTCCTCACTTGTCTGTGTATAAAAATCATGTTGCATTAGAGCAAAATATCCTTCTTTAAAAGTGTATGACATTGCAGTTTCTCCTATCCATTACACGGCCGTACTGCTGCAGACTTATTCGAAATCTGTACATAATTACTTTTTAATATGCTGTGGCTGATCTTCCATGTACATAATTATGTTTAGTACCTGCTCCGTGGACACCAGTTGTTCTTTATTACGTTTCAGTGGAGACGGGATTTCTCTCTCCCTGTCCGACGAGGATGATGAACTACATGGCTCAAAACCTGTTTCGATATCACTTTCACTTGTTAAGCACGTATCGCCGTTATTGTGCTCATCATGTACATTGTCCGCGTACTCAGGCGTTTGCGATACCACGCATTCCACTGTTTCATCTCGCAGAAACGCTAATGCTTCGTTTGCCACTTCTTTCTCGCTCTGCGAAATTCCTTAAGTTTTTTTCTGACGAAATGTCAACTTCGGCAACTGTTGTTGTAGATATTATACAATATTTGCTTTGTTTGTCGTTGCATTTGCTGTTCTTATATCAACACCAATAACATTGTAGCACTGTTGTGAGTTACTCGCCGACTAAACAGTTCAACTACGCTCCGTAGCCTCATGATGTATTCACCACTGGATACCTTCAGTCCCACCCTCTGTTGCCATTAGTAGCCAATATTATGGATACATGTTAGGCAATACGTGCGGTGTCGTATGCTGTAAATATCATTGGCGTTTTGTGACCTCGCACTCAAGGGTTCTTGTCAGGGTTCCAACTTTGCAGCCAACGTCACAAAAAGACGGCAGTTTCGCCGTACTTTACTTGGAATTAACCGGTTCGAACCCTTAGATGGACGCAGAATTTGACCGACGACCGAGAGGAGGCTGAGGTTGGAGGCGTACATTTCCTGATCATTAGACCTTCCACCAACTTCTTGTATTAAGTCTCTGTAATTTCCACAGTGTCCCATGGGATAAGACGGCAGTGATGTCTCTGTTGGATGAAGACGTTAGGTTCGATGGTGCATTTGTTGCTATCCAGATGGAAAGTTTTCTCTACTCTCTTTCCGATGTTGTCAACGGTAACACAACACTACATTGTATAAAAATCAGAGTTATCGTCCCTAAACAGATGATATTTGAAACGCCACTTCTCAGGGTCTCAGAACTAATCATTGTTTCCTCCCTTTAGTCTTCGCAGACAAATCTTGACAGCATTAAGCCACAACGGGGAAAATGTCAAGTATACGGGGTTCCACTCATATTTAGTCAGTAGGTGCCATGAATGTATTATGTCGCGAGGAGAAATTTCAGCCTTCCTAGGCAGACCCAGTTTTGTTTCCAGAACCATAATGAAGCAAAATATTAAAGGAATTTCCAACTAAAAAGAATTAAGGATGGGGTTTAACCACTCCCGATGGCGAGACCAGAAGAGGCGAAGCACAAGCTCACCTAGTGTATGGATACAGAAGGCTAACAGCTATGTAATTTTCAGGTAAATCTTCCTGCTATTCGTCATAATCTATTCAGCATAACTACGGAAAATCTAAGTCAGAATGATCAATCTGATATGGACCCTGAACTTCCTGAATGGAAGTGCAGTGTGCAAACTAGTGCGTCACCTAGCGCGGAATGCCTTTCCCACGACTCAGAACTCACAAGGTCGACCTATGCAAAATTCTCGAACGCTGACGATGTCTACTCGGAGAATTCTGCACTCATGGACTGTCGTCTTCAGTAGGGAATTTAAAGGTCTGTCACGATTTACAGCTCACACCCTGACCGTAGGGTACAAGGAGCGTGAAACTGATTCCCATAAATCGTAAAGAACTTTGAGAGATCATAAACACCGCTAAAATTGGACTTATGAAACGATTCTACAGGAAGATGAAACAGTAGAAAGACACCTCATACGGTGATAAATTTGCCACACTTTCGGTTAAAGAGTGTGTGTTTGGTAGTCAACTAATAAAAACTACTGCCATCGTGACAGTGCATAGAGCCAAATTAACTGCAAAGCAACACAATTTGGCTCCAGTTTTCACGCAGAGGGCTTGGACCTGCTCTTTCGCAGCATGCTGACGTTACGACTATGGTATTCTTTGTGCTTGTTTACTCCATACCGTCGCACACCAGATTGCAAATGAGTATGATATGTAGGCTACATGTGTTTTAAAGCTTGCTCGTTTTGTATTCATAATGCAGACTTCTTGTCAGCAGGTAACCGATGTTGAATGACTAACACAAGTTGCTGATTTGGAAGAGACTGAAATCTTTTTAAATCTCCAATTCTACTTTATGTAACGTCATTACTGCAATTCGCTACGAACCCTGCGGTGCCATTTTTCAGAAAATCGTCATTTGATGGCACGAATGCACACTGGTTTATGAACCATCATAGTATAAATCTTGGACTATTAGAACGGCATACAGGGAAACATTGGATACAATTATTAATTTTTACCACATGTCTATCATTATTCTTAGTTTCATCGATAGCAGTGCTGGTGAGACACAGGTCAGGAATTCCTGTAACGTCAACGTTATAATAGCAAACATCTACGAACTGATGAGCGATCGGGTGGAAGATAGATTGACCAAACACAGCAGTGTAAGACTAAAATGGCAGACGTACACAAATGAAAGTTGTCTAAAGGTGACTGCATGATTATAAAGAAATTCTGAAGTTTAAAAGATATTTGAATGAATAATTTATCTATTGAGTATTATTGGAAATGAAGATTCCTAGACATCCAAAAATAATTCTACCTGACTAATTTTTTATCATAATATTTTTATGTGCTATGGAGGTCGACGATCTACTATAAAAATACGAGGGTAGGCTGAAAATTAACACACACTTGGTTTCAGAACACGACCCAGATTACGAGAAATGCACCAGGCGGCATGCGGAAGGTAACTGTCCCCTCCATAAGCACTGCAGTTGGAAAACGTTACGTTCATCCAGTGTATATTGTGGAGACGCGTTCTTAGTGCTTCGTCAACGCGAGTTAACCAACGTGCTGTTATCGAATTTTTAACTGCTGAAAAAGTGACGGCGTTACAGTATAGATTTGAGTTCATATGCGCACGACAATAACGTCTCTTACAGATACGACACTGTTACCAATATTTAGGTCAAGGTTTTGCAACAGCAGATGCTGTAAGTCACTTCAGTGCGTCGGTCGCGAAGTTATAGTCCATTCGCTTTTAGCATGAGTACCACTATAGTGAATTCACGGGTCTGGAGAAAACAGTATCACACGTAATAAGCTATTTACGTGTTTCCACAACAGCAGCTAACGTTTTAACCGTGCGTAAATTCATTAAGTTGCAAATAAGATAAGAAATACAGTACATTGTCACTGCTGTTTATAGCGTGCAGTATTCAAACGGTCTAACATTTTCTTTAAAAATGTTCCAGTCGAAAATCAGCTCAGACCGTGACCGAAATGTAAGTGCGTGACCCTAACTCTTCGTGCGTTTTTACGATCCCGTTAATAGCCTGCTTACACAATACACGCGTGTACACACCACGAGACTGCACACCCACTGACTTTCACTGTTTGACTGCAATTATCCGTATCGCTCTCGCGTGGCAGTTTCCCATATTACATTTACAGTGATTTGGCAAAAGTAATGGGATATGAAGATGGTATCTGTTCTTTCGACATGTCCGAAAGAACAGATACCATCTTAAGGCTAACCGGCCATTGATCTTCTTCTGTGCTGGATGCACACGCATTGCCCGAACCCTTACGGGTCTCGGTAAGATTGTCTGCTGCGAGTAATGAGTGTAATGGGCAGGGGCACTACGAATGTAGTGCGTGGACATTAAGTTGGGAATGTGGGTCTCACGGGGAGCGTGCAAGGGATGGATCAGTCAGAGAGCTGGTTGGCCTCTGTAATAAAAAAACTGGGTGAAAGGATCAACAACGAACTTGAACGGATGTCATGTGACGTCCGCCACGACCAATGGATAGAGCGGCTGCCATGTAAGCAGGAGATTCCGGGTTCGAGTCCCGGTCGGGGCACACATTTTCAACTGTCCCCGTTCATGTATATCGACGCCTGTCGACAGCTTAGGGTCTTGGTTTAATTATCATTTCAAAGTCATGGGATGTTTCCTAATATCGTGTCGGATCTCCTTTTGTCCGGCGTAGTGCAGCAGTTAGACTTTGTATGGACTCCACAAGTCGTTCAAAGTCCCTTGCAGAAATATTCAGCCACGCTGCCTCTATAGCCTTCCATAATTGCGAAAGTATTGCCGGTGCAGGATATTGTGCACGAAATGAGCTCTCGATTCTGTCCCATAAATGTTCGATGTGATTCGTGTTTTGCGATGTGGCTGGTCAAATCATTCTCTCGAATTGTCCGAAATGCTCTTGAAACTAATCGCGAACAATTGTGATCTGGTAACATGCCGTATCGACATCCACAAAAAATTCAATCATTGTACGTGAATGTGACGTCCATGAATGGCTGCAAATGGTGTCCAAGTAGCCGAACATAACCATTTCCAGTAATGATCGGTTCAGTTCCACGTAAATATAGCTCACACCTTTATGGGGAGCCACCACTGGCTTGAACAATGCCTTATTGATAATCTGGGTCCGTGGCTTAGTGGGATCTGAGCCACACTCGAACCCTACCATCAGCTGTTACCAACTGAAATCGGGTCTCATATGACCACGCCACGGTTCTACAGACAGGATCCAACCTATATGGTCACTAACCCAGAAGAAGCGTTTCAGGCGATGTCGTGCTGTTAGCAAAGGCACTCGCGTCGGTCGTCTGCTGCCACAGCCCATTAACGCCAAATTTCACCGCATTATCCTAACGGATACTTCGACGTACGTCCTACATAGATTTTTGTGTTAATGTCACGCAGTGTTGCTTGTCTGTTAGCACTGACAATTCTACGCAAACGCTACTGCTCTTGGTCGTTAAGTGAAGGTTGTCGGCCACTGTATTGTTCGTGGTGAGAGGTAATGCCTGCAATTTTGTGTTCTCGGCATACGCTTGACGCTTTTGATCATGGAATATTGAATTCTCTAACAATTTCCGAAATGAAATGTCCCGCACATATAGCTCCAACTACTATTCTGCGCTCATTGTCTGTTAATTCCCTTCGTGTGGTCATAATCACGTCGGAAATATTTTCATATGAATCACCTGAGTACAAATGACAACTCCGCCAATGCACTGCCGTTTCATACTTTGTTCAAAAAAAATGGTTCAAATGACTCTGAGCACTATGGGACTTAACTTCAGTGGTCATCAGTCCCCTAGAACTTAGAACTACTTAAACCTAACTTACGTAAGGACAGCACACACATCCATGCCCGAGGCAGGATTCGAACCTCCGACCGTAGCGGTCGCGCGGTTCCAGACTGTAGCGCCTAGAACCGCTCGGCCACCCCGGCCGCCTACACATATCTTGTACTCACATATTGTACTCACATATTGTGGGATCTGAGCCACACTCGAACCCTACCATCAGCTGTTACCAACTAAAATCGGGTCTCATATGACCACGCCACGGTTTGCATATGGGCAAATAGCTATCCCATGACGCAGTGTAGTTTTTCAACGTACACTACTGGCCATTACAATTACTACACAAAGAAGAAATGCAGATGATAAACAGGTATTCATTGGACAAATATATTATACTAGAACTGACATATTATACTAGCACTGACATGTCATTACATTTTCACGCAATTTGGGTGCATAGATCCTGAGAAAACAGAACCCAGAACAGCCACCTCTGGCCGTAATAACGGCCTTGATACGCCTGGGCATTGAGTCAAACAGAGCTTGAAAGGCGTGTACAGGTACAGCTGCCCATTCAGCTTCAACACGATACCATAGGTCATCAAGAGTAGTGACTGGCATATTGTGACGAGCCAGTTGCTCGGTCACCATTGACCAGACGTTTTCAATTGGTGAGAGATCTGGAGAATGTGCTGGCCAGGGTAGCAGTCGAACATTTTCTGTATCCAGAAAGGACCGTACAGGACCTGCAACATGAGGTCGTGCATTATCCTGCTAAAATGTAGGGTTTCGCAGGGATCGAATGAAGGGTAGAGCCACGGATCGTAACACATCTGAAATGTAACGTCCACTGTTCAAAGTGCCGTCAATGCGAACAAGAGGTGACTGAGACGTGTAACCATTGGCACCCCATACCATCCGGGTGATACGACAGTATGGCGATGACGAATACACGCTTCCAATGTGCGTTCACCGCGATATCGCCAAACACGGATGCGACCATCATGATGCTGTAAACAGTACCTGGATTCATCCGAAAAAATGACATTTTGCCATTCGTGCACCCAGGTTCGTCATTGAGTATACCATCGCTGGCGCTCTTGCCTGTGAGCCCGCATCTCGTGGTCGTGCGGTAGCGTTCTCGCTTCCCACGCCCGGGTTCCCGGGTTCGATTCCCGGCGGGGTCAGGGATTTTCTCTGCCTCGTGATGGCTGGGTGTTGTGTGCTGTCCTTATGTTAGTTAGGTTTAAGTAGTTCTAAGTTCTAGGGGACTGATGACCATAGATGTTAAGTCCCATAGTGCTCAGAGCCATCTTGCCTGTGATGCAGCGTCAAGGGTAACCGCAGCCATGGTCTCCGAGGTGATAGTCGATGCTGCTGCAAACGTCGTCGAACTGTTCGTGCAGATGGTCGTTGTCTTGCAAACATCCCCATCTGTTGACCCAGGGATCGAGACGTGGCTGCACGATCCGTTACAGCCATGCGTATAAGATGCCTGTAATCTCGCCGGCCGGTGTGGCCGAGCGGTTCTAGGCGCTTCTGTCTGGAGCTGCGCGACCGCTACGGTCGCAGGTTCGAATCCTGCCTTGTGCATGGATGTGTGTGATGTCCTTAGGTTAGCTAGGTTTAAGTAGTTCTAAGTTCTAGGGGACTGATGACCTCAGATGTTAAGTCCCATAATGCTCAGAGCCATTTGAACCTGTCATCTCGACTGCTAGTGATACGAGGCCGTTGGGATCCAGCACGGCGTTCCGTGTTACTCTCCTGAACCCAACGTTTCCATATTCTGCTAACAGTCATTGGTTCTCCAACAACGGGAGCAACGATGTCGGGATATCGTAAACCGCAATCGCGATAGGCTACAATCCGACCTTTATCAAAGTCGGAAACGTTATGGTACGCATTTCTCCTCCTTACACGAGGCATCACAACAACGTTTCACCAGGCAGCGCCGGTCAACTGCTGTTTGTGTATGAGAAATTGGTTGGAAACTTTCCTCATGATAGCTCGTTGTAGGCGTCGCCACCGGCGCCAACCTTGTGTGAATGCCCTAAAAAGCTAATCATTTGCATATCACAGCATCTTCGTCCTTTCGGTTAAATTTCGCGTCTGTAGCACGTCATCTCCGTGGTGTAGCAATTTTAATGGCCAATAGTGTATATTTAAGAAACTCATTACAAAGAAGACCAATCATATGCTGAAACTTCTGCATACTGAGCTAATAGGATATACATGTACCATTACAAATAAAGCAAAACCTAGTCACATTTCATGTAGTAGAACAAAACATGAAATATTCTGGGCCATCAAAGATATACAGGTTATCCATAATCAAAGTTCCAGGTTCAAAACGCAGGAGAAGGAGAACTACTAATCAGAATGACATCAAATTGGAACACCATATTATTGACAGACGCAGGGGAAACGTAAAGAAAAGAAATTCCAAATAAATGGCGCCATAAACGTTGGAATACGCACACTAACAGACGCGCGGCACACAGCTGTTCCTCAGTTTGCGTCCGAAACGTCCAAAATGCCTGTCTCCATGAAGGATCGCATGCCGCTGGTAAAAATCTTTTATAAGAATAGTGGCTGTGTGTCAGTAGCCCTGCAAAAGTTCCGGACAATCGAGGCTATGAAGAAAGGCAATGGTCCGATGACTTGCAAGGGTCTGGAGAAAAGATTGCATAATTCGAAAAGAATATCTTCAACATTTCGCGGCCCTGTCAGTAACTGTATAAATATTAATTTTAATTTTAATAACCAACAGCCTCAGTTGCACCGTTTACCTAGAATTTACCTAGATGTCCACTATGGACAAACGGTAGTTACTGTTATTCTGAAGAAGGTTTGGTTATCCCGACTGAAACCTAGGTAAACGGTGCAACGGAGGCTGTTGGTTATTAAAATTAAAATTAATAATTCGAAACGACATGTTCTTTTAAAGTTCAATGTGACAGAGGGAGGAAAGCAGTTGATCCAGCGTCTATCGAAGATGTGGCCACAGCACAGCAAGAGGGGTCGAGCCGTGATGTGCAAACATGCAGTGCACGGGGAATTGCCGAATGCTGAACGTGCTTGCGAGTACTGTGCATAAAATCCTATGAAACATCCTGCACTACTATCCATACAAAATGACACATGTTCAGGAGTTGCTTCCTGTTGAATTGCCGGTAAGCCAGACGTTCACTCAGGAATTTCTTGCCTGCATGGAAATAGATAATGAATGGCTATGGAACATTCTGTGGACAGTCGAAGCCCTTTTCCAGTTCTAAGGACATAGAGAATTGCAGAATATGGGCAACAGAAAATCTGCACACGCATCAACCGGCACCACTTCACCACCTTTCTCGGTACACTGAATGAATGCAGTACCGTGTATCGTGTCTGGCAAACAAGTACTACACAAGAAGTACATATATTTCGGCTATGCTATACTGATACTAGACCGGACTGACGACGGTACATGGAACTGCGCACGGAAGTGCAATGCATTTCAACATCGGCTCGTTCAGTGAACTAAGCAGCGTGTGGGAATGCCGAATTTCTTTAAATAGAAGACGGCGGAAGAAAGCCGCAACCAGTCTCGCGAAAATCTACTGAAAGATTTACGAGTATCTGTCAGCAGTTAGGATCCGAAAGTATCATTCGTAGACATCCCGCTTCCTGTTTGTTGTTATGCGATTCCTTGTCGAACTGTTTGCGAAAGAGTGCGGAAATTCAGAAGCTCGTTTCTGCTAGCCGTGTTGACAGGATGAGTTGTTCACAGCGTATCTCTGCCCAGCTGCAAAAACAATCGTTAACACTTTCAACACAAACACAGCTGTTTTACGTACTTTCCGATATTTTCACAACAGTAGCGATTTTGTTGTGAAATTTGAGACACTACAGTACGGTGCTTAAAGACAAAAATGGGTTACTACCAAGAGTATGAAATATAGAAGGACAAACAGAAAATTTCTGGACCTTGTACAGAGATACAGTTGTTATGAGCGAAATTTTAATTTTAGTATGCTGGTACACTTTATACAATAACGTTAGTCGAGTCTCAATGCGATCTGAGGAATAATTTTACCCGCACACTTTTAGTTTCATTGAAATGGATAAACTGGAATACTGTGACGTCATAAAGTTCTTTGTTTTTCATTGCAAATTGCTAACGGAAACACAGCAAAAGTTGTTGAAGATTCATTGAGTTCGTATTTTCCATTTCAACAACATCGTACGGTTAAGAAGGCCCATTAGTAACATGGGATTATTGGTAACGTGCACCAAAAAGACTACCACGTTATTTAGTGTAACTTAGGTCCTTCTATAAGATGGAGGTAGCCTATATCATTCGATCGTAAATAGAGAAAAGGAATAGCTTAAAATTACTTCTAATTGAAATAACTGTATAGACTGAACAAGAAGAAGAATGGCCCCAAAGGAGAATTCGAAGACAGCTGGAATACTGCAAATGAACTGTTACGAGAAGTAGTTAATTAGTACCCTCTAAATTCGCCACACATGTCAGCGAAGCAATTTCTAATACATTCTTCGAAGACCACAAACTATTGACGGAATAGCAATGTGAACCTCTGGTGATCGGAAAAAGTAATGTGGGAAAATGAGATGTCTTTCAGTTTCCTTCCAGCAGAACGTTGGGGTCGGAGGGTGTGACAAAGAGAGAATCCCCAAATGAGTTGTTCACAGCGTTTCTCTGTCCAGCTGTAAAAACAATCGTTAACACTTTCAACACAAAACAGCTGTTTCTTGCGAGAGTTTCTGAGTATCTAATAGTCACTCTATTTTGCAGGTCACCCAATGAAGGAACTGTTGGCTAGGAAGAAGAATTTTTGTGGGTGGAAGAAGCGATATAAGACAAAGAAACACTAGAATTATTCCATTCACTTCTGTTTGGGTGTAAACATATTTCTGAATGTCTTATTGCCGTGAAGCAACGAAGTATGATTTCACGCGACATATGATTATCTGAATCCTACTTCAAGTACGAAAAGCTCCACGAAACCCTTCGATGTGGCGTAAACAGTAGTTCTATTTAAAGATCCCATTATCTACTGGAGTTAACAACAGTCAAAAGGAAAGAAATGATCATTTACCTTCTTATCGGCAGAATTAGAGATGGAGATGGAAACGCCATGCATTTACTGATATAACTAACCGCCTCGAGAGAATGTGCCAATACGCTGTCACCATAAACGGATTCAGTTGGTGAGAAAAAATGTTTCACGTATTTCACAAAGTTGTATGTAAGAACCACTACTCTAACAGCCGTTATATTGCTGCAGTCAACTTGTGTAGGTGCCGGAGTGCGTGCGTTGAGCAGGCGTTCTGCAGGTCGGCACATCCTGACCCAACCAACGGGTGTTGCAACAGGAAACTTCTTTTATGCGACAGACAGTTCCATTGTTCGGTGGTCCAGTCACGATGTTCGCGTGCCCAGTTCAATCTTAACAATTTGTGTTACTTATCTAGAGTATTCCTACTCCTCGTCGGCTG
Organism: Schistocerca nitens; assembly: GCF_023898315.1. Lineage (NCBI taxonomy): Eukaryota > Metazoa > Arthropoda > Insecta > Orthoptera > Acrididae > Schistocerca > Schistocerca nitens. The sequence continues at coordinate 252,853,316 of NC_064616.1, read as the reverse complement.
CTGAGTTTCATTTTCAATAATGTTTTATAAAATTGTGGTTTCCTCACCACTGTTCTTGGCTCACAGCATATGACGGATTTTTCTTTAGGGTGCGCCAGCCTCTGACGCTTGTGTCCTATGATGGTCCACAGGTGATTTGTCGTATACCGTTTCTGAGTCATTCGTCCACTTCATCTACGAGTACAGTAACACTAGTAGTCATTTCCTTTCCTGTTCCACTTGCAAATAGAAAGAGGGAAAAACGAATGTCTATATATCTCCATATGAGACCATCTTTGTGGTCCTTTCGCACAATGTGTATTGGAGGCAACAGAATCGTTCTGCAGTCAGCTTCAAATGCCGGTTCTCTAAATTTTCTCAATAGTGTTCCTCGAATAGAACGTCCCCTTCCCTCCAGGGACATCCATTTGAGTTCCTCAAGCACCTCCGTAACACTTCTGTGTTGCTCGAGCCCACCAGTAAAAAATGTAGCAGCGCGACTCTTAATTGCTTCGATGTATTCCTTTAATCCGACCTGGTAAGGACCCCAAACACTCCAGCAGTACTCGAAAATGGGTCGCATTAGCGTCCTATATACGGTCTCCTTTACAGACGAACCACACTTTTCTAACATTCTCCCAAACAGCCGAAGCCGACCATTCGGTTTCCCTACCACAGTCCTCACATTCTCTTTCCACTTCATATCGCTTTGCAACGATACACCAAGATATTTAAACGACGTGACTGTGTCAGACAGGACACTACTAATGAGATTTTCACTCTGCATCGGAGTGTGCGCTGATATGAAACTTCCTGCCAGATTAAAAATGTGTGCCGGATCGAGACTCGAACTCGGGACCTTTGCAGGAGAGCTTCTGTGAAGTTCTCCAGACAACGATTTACAATCTGTTTAAACATTGCTAATAATTCCTGTACGTCCTTCTATCTGGAACCAAGTGATGTCATTTCACAGTCTAAGTGAGATATTAACAACTGCTTATCGCCGAAGTGGCGTCAACTCAAAAGACCTGCACCAGGCGAACGGTCTACTCAACGGGAGGCCCTAGCCACACGACATTTCATCTGCTGTCTCTAGTTGAAACACTTTGCTGTCCTTCTTAACTCCCCTTTAGAAACTAAGGCACCAGTACTATAGAATAAGATGTCACAAGCCACGGTTTCAGAGATACCTGTAATCAGCTGAAGAGCTACCACAACCTGTTCTTGGTCAGACGCCCTTACATTAACGTTCACCTTCAATCCCTGATTACAGAGTCGAACGAATACTGACTGCGCATCCATGATACCTGTTATGTATCTTCCGTGCCACATGACATACTCTGGACACAACCAAGGAATGCTCAGTCCCATGGTAGAGGGGAGTCGAATATTTCCACTGAACGCTGTATGCTCTAGGCTATGCCTCCTGTGATCGTTATCACCTCATTAGGTCAAATGCATAGAAATGAGACACAATGAGCATCAAGCAATACGCATTGTTCTTAACAGTATATCGACATATTTAACAGTATTGTGAAAGACTTCCAGGTTTATTCGTAATTCTGGCGGATCGTCGAGCCGTCCTTAGCTGACAGAACTCATATTCGGGAGGAACGGCTACACATCCTCGTCCAGCCCTCCTGATTTACATTTTCCGTTGTTTCCCTAAATGCTCAGACGGTTCCTTTGAAAAGAACACGATCGAGTTCCTCCCTCGTCCGAACAAAAGCACCGTGTATGATGACTCAGTTGTTGACAAGTTGTTAAACAAAACACCAAGTTCGTATTTCCCGACGATAACACATGAAACACGATGGCAGAACAGATGAATATCTCTGATCAGTAAAACATTGTACGTCAGAAAGTACAGTATGCATAGAAGCACTGAAACGTGGAAACAGCTAAAAGTAAGTATGTACAAATTCCATACACAACTCTCCTCCCACTTACCAACTTACAGTTGCTAAAAACATTGTTGAAAGATAATACATTAACCTAACAAACGACGCTTAAAGGATAAATAACAAATCGGTGTTGACAGCAGAATATAAGATAATGGCAGTACCGTAATCTAACATTAACAAAGCGGAGAAAAATGCAACAGTTTTCTCTTAGGCTTAATATTTCAATAAATATGTGCTGTACACTATCGAGAAATCCCGACTAATTGCAGATGCCAAACTGGAGCAAAACATCAGTCGTACTATGAATAACAGACGGTCACTCAAAAATGAAATGTATTAAGGTACATATTTTTCTAATAATGTTGCGAATACAAATACAACAATCCCAAAATTACCATTATGTTAAATAAAAAATATAAATGTCGTGTGGCTAGGGCCTTCCGTCGGGTAGACCGTTCGCTGGGGGCAGGTGTTTCGAGTTGACGCCACTTCGGCGACCTGCGCGTCGATGGGGATGCAATGATGATGATTATGACAAAACAACACCAATCACGCTGACCACTTCTTCTTTTTTTGCATTTTCTTCATTATTTTTCGTTGTATTTCATCGTAGCGGACGTCATATGACATTCGTTGAAGTTCGTTGTTGATCCCTTCACTCAGTTTTTTTTTATTACAGACAGCAGCCGCCGCTCGGATCGAACAGGCTGAGCTACCGTGCCGGCACCACTCGGCTACCGAGGGCGGACATTTTACATATTATTTGATGGAAAATAAAATGAACCAAAAAATGGTTCAAATGGCTCTGAGCACTATGGGACTTAACATCTAAGGTCATCAGTCCCCTATAACGTAGAACTATTTAAACCTACCTAACCTAAGGACATCACATACATCCATGCCCGAGGCAGGATTCGAACCTGCGACAGTAGCGGTCGCGCGATTCCAGACTGAAGCGCCTAGAACCACTCGGCCACACCGGCTGGCTAAAATGAACCGACTGACAATGGTGAAACTTCACCGACATCGGTATGTACGTTAAAGAAGAATATGTGTTTGCTCAAAGCAGAACGTTTTTTCCGTAATTATTCAGGGTGAAGAAAAATTCTCTGACCTTGCAGCACGATTCCTCACATACTAGCAATACAAAAATGTCTGTCACAAAATTTCGTCCTGCGCATATTTCCGGCAGTAAATGGACGTTAAAGACCGGCAATCCTGCGACACTGTAATCACATGTACAGTAAGTACCTCTGTCAGCATAATAGCATAGTGCTGTGCAGTGCAGTGGATAGAGTTTGGGTTAGCACGCAGGAGGTACAGATTTCGATTCTGGGTCGATGCGTATTTGTTTTTCTTTGCTACATGTAGTCTGAGAGGTACGGTATTTGGCGTCTTAAGCGTCATACAATTATTACAGTGGGTCTTCTACAAAAAGTTTGCTCTAACATTCTACGAACACAGAAATGGATGTACAATCGTTTCCACTGGCCAGCTTTTAACGAAGCCTTTTGCATGTCGTGGATGCTCATTGTTTCACACCATTGCATCTACTAGATTCCAAACCTGTTATCTGTGTACACTCCTCTAATGGTCCTATCCATTAGTATCAACTATTATTCTTGCCACGTTCAGGTCCAATACATTTCGTTATGGCATGATGTCAACAGTAGGGCTAGCAACGTGCTTTGCATATAACTTCCAAACGTGTACTATGTGTGTGGTGTCACCGCCAGATACCGCACTTGCTAGGTGGTAGCCTTTAGATCGGCCGCGGTCCGGTAGTATACGTCGGACCCGCGTGTCGCCACTATCAGTGATTGCAGACCGAGCGCCGCCACACGGCAGGTCTAGAAAGTCTTTCTAGCACTCGCCCCAGTTGTACAGCCGACTTTGCTAGCGATGGTTCACTGAAAAATTACGCTCTCATTTGCCGAGACGATAGCATAGCCTTCAGCTACGTCATTTGCTACGACCTAGCAAGGCGCCATTATCATTTGCTATTTATCTTGTGATGCACGTACCGTCAGACCGATGTTCACCAATTATGGATTAAAGTTAAGTATTCCAGAAGCTACGTACCTTTTTTGCTAGTCTCTATTCCTTTAACTGTTCCAGACCTCACGCCAGCCTGCGTGAGCTTAAACGCGTGCCTTTCGGCTACCTCACAGTGGCTTGGCTGTCTTGCCAAGTCACAACAATGTGAACGTTGGACAGATGTGGCTTAAGAAACGACGTATACTACAGTATTATATAGTGGACTGGAACTGGCAAATCATAAAAAAAAACAAATATGCCTCGACCCAGAATCGAACCCTAGGTTCCAAAATGCTACACCCTCTACCAACTGCACAGCAGGACTGCCATATGCTGACAGAGGTACTTTCCGTACATGTGATTACAGTGTTGACAGATTACCAATCTTCAATGTCCATTTAGTGGCGTAAATATGTGCAGGAAGAAATTTTGTGTGAGAGACATTTTTGTATTGCTGTTATATGCAGAATCGTGCAGCGAAGTCTGAATGCGCGAATTTTTCTTCACCCTGTACATACTGGCTGAGAAAAAAGTGAAGCACCCAGAAGGAGAGCAGGAAACGGAATGGAATTTAACGAGTTGAGAGGGTTTGTGATGTGTCTCAGTGAATGTAAAATCGAGTCAGATTTGCAAATAACTTGGCAGTATGAGTCCACTTATCAGTATGGCTTAGCACCCCCTGCGGCCTGGATACGTGCATTGATTCGGTTGGGAAGGGTGTCATAAGGCCGTTCTAACTTCTCCTGAGACGTGCTGGGCCAGAAATGTAGTGACTGGTCCTTAATATCCGTGGCACTGGGATGGAGTTGACGTCCATGCTGATCCCACACATGCTCTATCGGGGACAGATCTGGCGATCTTAATGGGCATGGGAGTACCTATACTGTCGCATGAGAGGTACCACATGAGGACACAGGATTCCATGACATATCATTGTGCAGGTTCTCTCAGTCACTACCAGCTGTGACCTAAAGTCTCTCCACACAATGATACCAGGAGTAACATCGTTCTGCCTCTCCAAAACTCTGGAAGAACAGAAACTCTGCTCAGGTCGCCGCCATACTCGAAGACGAACGTCATCCGTGGTTTGGTTGTGCAGATTTGTGAGTCATTGCTGTGCACAGTGCGACACCATTTGTCAGCATCCTATGCATCCCGGTTGTGACGCCACTCTAAATGCAATCATTTGTGGTCTGATGTTAATGGTAACCTACATGTGGGACGATAATTCCCTAGTCCGGCTGCTGGTATTTTCTCACGAGTGTAGCGGGGTCGGTGTGTCGAACCTGGGACTCCAGATGGGCGAGCTGAAGCTGGGACCCACCGCTCCGTATTTTGTCAGGAGGTCAAACAAGTTCAAGGGCGTCAAGGGGCAGTGCAGAGTGATACAGCGGTATTCGGTAACATTCGTTTATTCTAATAATTTACAGTACTCGATGGGTGAAGCGTAGTGTCGGCGTGCCATCTGCCCGCTGTCCCGTGAGTCCAGACGGCTCAGCAGACTCCCGCTGCTGCCATCAAGGCCGCCCCGCTGTAGGTCGGCTGTGCTCTCCCGCTCTCCCGGTCGCCACCCGCCGATGCATTGCAACTTACGCCACGCTGATGCCGGCGATTCTGGAGACTGCTACATTCCCTGGTTCTACGCCCCATTTGGCCTGCTCTGTCCGACCGTGGGACGAAGGTGGGTGTACTGGTCACCCGTGGCCATCGGGTCGTCACTGCTCCCAGGGCAGGATCGGACTCGAACCCGTGCCCTCCTGTGCTGCAACTTGCCGCTAGTGGTGCTTGCCGGATGGCAACACACACCACCATCTCTAGCGCTGTTCCAGCGCTGTTGTGCCTCCTGCAGCGTACGCCTCTCCCGGACCCTGGTACACAAGGTGGGAAGCGAACGTGGCCCGTAGACTCGAGTGGAACCGAGCCCCTCCGGGACCTGCCGCAGACCGTTGTCACTACCCTCTTTCAGGCAGACCGTGCGATCTCCAAGTTCCAGGCTGCCATTCCGACCCGACCCGGTGTTGTGTCCCCGGAGGCAGAATATAGCCCGAACAAGTACATAGTAAACAGAATACAAGTTCATGCAGAATACTTACAACATTGCTGCCAGATTGGCCCCTATATGCGAAGACCAGCACAGTTCTGTCCAAATGCTCGACTGACCTGGCACACTCTAACCCAAGCTAAAATTGTCCGTCTATTTATATCAGTATTTCCCTCGCTCCTGACGTAGTGTCAGAGAGAGACAGAAACTGTGGCAGGGATAAATTCCCGCACGTCAGCTACTTACAAATCGCCACCCTTGGCTCTGGCCTAGTGCTCCATCTCATATATCACAATAACTTAAAGCAACGTTGCAGTTTTATGCCTCGTTGATGCTCCATTCAAAAAAAATTGTGCGTGCATTACTGCCATCACAGCTCCACGCCTGTGAGCGCCATGTTTACCTTGCCTGGCCCACTGGCTGTTGACTCTTACCACACTCTGCCAGCGACCCCAGATTTCATTGCCCAACCGTGTCATCATTGAATTTTGACAAAATGTCCCTTTCCTTCGACTAGGGCTAATAATAGCGCAGCACACCTCCCTCCTTTCAACAAGATTCGTCCAGAATCGAGATATAACAGACGTGGTCTGTGGCTCCGTAAACATACCTTGTTCCCAAAACTTACATTCTACAGACTAAAACAAACGAGAACGTCAAAACATTAACTCTACACCTGTACATTGTTTACACTGGTTACCCATGCCGTAGGCAACTGATGTGTTGGCACCTCCTCTACTGGTGCACGTCTCCACATTCTCCACAAAGCTATACTCAAGAAAAATAGAAAAACGGCACATCCTGTGGGTGAAATGCTCACTGCCATTATTCTGTCGCTACGATGCTGTTGTAACGTTCGAACGTGTTCCAAAACTTTATTAACCGTGATAGATCCTTCCTGTTGGATGGAGTCCATTACTTGTTCTCTGAGGGCAGGCGCGGTGGTCAGATATGATTGGCTGGAACTTTGACAAAGAGGATACCTGCCCTCACGTCCCCATGCAGTCCAACATCATGCCACTTTCCAATTTGAAAGCCCCATAAATCTGGATCTTGCAAGATTCGACCGAATGAAAACCCACAATGATGCCCGTTTCCTACACTGTCAGGTGCTGTTAATGCTGCCTACTCAAGTACTCGCTATCTCCGTGTCCTTCACAGTGAAAACTCAACATCTGATACTGTCCACGCTTCCTATACCCTGCCAGGCCAGGCAACAACACTAAATACGAACAACACTAATGCACTCTTGTGGCAGAAATCTGTCACAAAAAACTGCAATTCTAGTTACAGGGTTATTCTAAATGATGGACCCATTTTGAGAACCTCGTATTTATTCAAGCGCAAATCAAAAAAGTACAAGCTTGATACCAATTAAAAGAGGAAGTTTCAAAGTTTTTCCATAATGTTTGATGTCAATTTAATAAATTTAATAATTTGTAATTAATTAGTTTTTAATAATTATATAATAATTACAAATGTGATAAATGTTATAAATGTTCAATGTGGCCACCGTTGGCTGCACGGCAAAGACCTACGCGGTAGCCAAACTCGTTCCACATATGCGAAAGCATATCTGCTGTTACTGAGTGCACGGCAGCAGTAATCCGGTCCTGCAGATCGTTCATAGTGGTTGGTAGTGGCTGGACGTAAACAGCTTCCTTCACAGAACCCCATAAAAAATAGTCACAGGGTGTGAGATCAGGAGATCTCGGTGGCCAGAAGTACAGAGCCAGGCCCTCAAATCCCCTTCGACAGATCCATCGCTGACGAAGGGAGTCATTCAAAAAGCCTCGTACATCACGGTGCCAATGGGACGGAGCTCCATCCTGTTGGAAAATGAAGTTCTGGGATTCTTCCGTGACTTGAGGGAACAGCCATTGTTCCAACATGTTCAGGTACGTGATTCCCATTACAGTTCTGTCCGCAAAGAAAAATGGTCCATACATCCTTGTACGGGATGCAGCAGAGAACACGTTGATCTTCGGTGAGTCTCTTTCAAGTTGCAATGGTGAATGTGGATTTTCTAAAAACCATATGAAAACATTGTATCTATGACTTTTCCACTAAGGTGGAACGTCGATTCATCGCAAAAAATTACACGCTACAAAAATGCGTCGTCCTCCTTCTTTGCTAGCACATAAACACAAAATGCGAGAAGCTTCTCTTCGTCATTGGGGTTGAGAGCCTGCACAAGCTGTAATCGGTAGGGCTTGTACAGCAAACGCCGTCTCAGAACTTTCCATTCAGTTGGTTGGGGAAATACAAGTTCTCGACTGGATCTACTAGTAAACTTACTGGGACTGCACTTTCTTGAATCCGTTCGACATCACCCTCTGACACACGCGGTCGGCGAAGTGCATTTTTCTTTGCACACCCTCCCGGTATGTTTAAATTGCTTAAACCAACGGCTAATGCTCTAGCGAGTTGGTGGTTGAATCCCGAATTTGCTACGAAATGACACCTGCACTGCAATTTGCGACTTACTTTTCGCGAACCCAACAATTCAGAAAACCTTGTGCTCCACAGTCGCCGTCTCACTCAACTGACAGTGAAACGGAATGACGGCCCTATTGCCGCGCGCACTCCACCGGATGACGGTATTCATAGCAGAGTGGAAACAAAACTCACTGAAGCACAATTTGGATCTGCTAAGCAATATAGCCAGTTACATGTTACTGGACACTGGGTAATGACAACAGAGAGAAGGCGTTCGTTCTCATACTGGTCTAACACTAGCCCAAACTAAAATGAATCTCTTTGGAAAAGACAATGCTCATTTGTACCTTAACTACTATTCCGCTCGGTAATCTGTAAGCGATAAGAGTTGTGATTTCTGCGTTGGTAACATATTATGATTATTTCAGATTCACCAGACCGGAAATATTTCCTACAGTTAGGAGCGTAATTATAACTGCCGCAGTGGGCTGTTTCTTATATAGAAGGTCTTTCAGTAATTATTTTGAAATGTTTCCGACAGTGCGTCAAGTGCTTGTTGCTTTGAGGTCAATGTAGCAATCGTCTTTGGAAACCAGAGAAGTACTTTGAAAGGAGCGTGGAATGTATTGATTGGCGAGACAGCGAACAATATTTTCAAGCGAAGACAATTGGCCGTCGCAATCAAATTCACTACGTAACTCTCGTTTCGTGACGACAGCTTTTTACAGAGAGAATAGAAGATGTATTCTCAGCAGAGGAAGGAGGTTGTGTTTTTTAATTGCGAAATGCCAACTGCGACGCATCCGCTTTCGCAATTCCGAGGAGGCAGAAATCATTACAGTGCTCCCTCGCGCTGTGCTTTGTTGACTGTTAACCTGCTTGTAACAAGTCAGATCAAATCTCCACCAGCACGAGAAACATTATGGAGGTACTGTGCGGACGTGACAAAACAAGTTAAGCTTCAATGTCATTCTCAAGATAAAACGCTAATGAGCACAGAATCTCATTCAGTGAAGCGAAATTTTAAGTATAACCTTTATTTGCAGAAGGACAACTAACTAAAATGTCATTTACTTAAATATTAGAAGTATACTCACAATAATTACCAAATACATAAACAATTATTGAACCTGTCCAGATAGCCGAGAGCGTTGAATCGCCGCTTCCGGGAAATAGCGAGGCGGTACTCCCAGATCGAATTCGCCTCCTAGTTTAATAACGAGGACTGGTGAGTCGGCCAACCTGAATGTGGTTTTTAGGCGGTTCCCCACATGTATCTAGATGAATACTGGGATGGTAACCACATCTCGCCTCAGGTATTCGCCACGCAACCATTTAGAAAAAAAGTTTTCACAGTTAAACATAGATCTACTGTTGACGCAGGCAGACGCGCGAAACAGATTTCGATCCTCGGGGAAGTGAGGGGGGCGCGTGGTGGCATCAGCAAGGAAAGAGGTAAAAGGAGAAGAAGAGAGTATGAACATTTCTTGTCTCTTCTCCAAGGATTGGCCTGATTTTGCAAAGAAGGATCGACTTACAGCAGATTTATGACTTTTAATCAAAATGGAATTACGAGGGCGTTCAATAAGTAAAGCAACACATTTTTTTCTGAAAGCATGTTGGTTTTATTCCCCACTCTATGGCAACGAAATATTATTTTTCAACATAATCTTCATTCAATGTGACGGCCTCACGCCACCTGAGTAGGGTGGCCTGTATGCCAGCATGGTACTACTCTGCTGGTCGACATCGGAACCAGCGTCCTCCTGCATAAATCCACATATAACTTCCCGCAGAGTGCACCTTCCATTGGTCCAGACAGATGGAAGACGGAAGGTGCGACATCCGGGCTCTAGGGGGCATGAGGAAATTTTGGAAATTTGTGGTAAGGTACTATGGGACCAAGCTGTGGAGGTCATCGGTCCCTAGGCTTACACACTACTTAATCTAACTTAAACGATCTTACACTAAGGACAACACACACACCCATGCCCGTGGGAGGACTCGAACCTCCCACGGGAGGAGCCGCGCGCACCGTGGCGTGACACCCAAGACCGCGCGGCTACCTCGCGCGGTGGTGGATGAAGAAGAACACACTAATGAAGTTCTGTGAGTTCCTCTCCGGTGCGCAGGTTTGTGTGAGGCCTTCCATTTTCATGGAGAAGAAGTTCTTTTTGTGGCGACGAACACGCTGGAGTCGTTTCTTCTGTTTCTTGAGGGTAGCACGACACACTTCAGAGTTGATCGCTGCACCATGAGGGAGGATATCAAACAGAGTGACCCGTTCAGAGTCCCAAAAGACCGTCGCCATGACTTCACTGGATGAGTCTGTGGCTTTGAAAAAAAAAATTTTACGATCATCTACATCTACATCTACATCCATACTCCGCAAGCCACCTGACGGTGTGTGGCGGAGGGTACCCTGAGTACCTCTATCGGTTCTCCCTTCTATTCCAGTCTCGTATTGTTCGTGGAAAGAAGGATTGTCTGTATGCTCCTGTGTGGGCTCTAATCTCTCTGATTTTATCCTCATGGTCTCTTCGCGAGATATACGTAGGAGGGAGCAATATACTGCTGGACTCTTCGGTGAAGGTATGTTTTCGAAACTTTGCAGAGTCTTCCACTGGAGTTTATCTATCATCTCCGTAACGCTTTCGCGATTACTAAATGATCCTGTAACGAAGCGCGCTGCTCTCCGTTGGATCTTTTCTATCTCTTCTATCAACCCTATCTCGTACGGATCCCACACCGCTGAGCAGTATTCAAGCAGTGGGCGAACAAGCGTACTGTAACCTACTTCCTTTGTTTTCGGATTGCATTTCCTTAGGATTCTTCCAATGAATCTCAGTCTGGCATCTGCTTTACCGACGATCAACTTTATATGATCATTCCATTTTAAATCACTCCTAATGCGTACTCCCAGATAATTTATGAAATTAACTGCTTCCAGTTGCTGACCTGCTATTTTGTAGCTAAATGATAAGGGATCTATCTTTCTATGTATTCGCAGCACATTACACTTGTCTACATTGAGATTCAATTGCCATTCGCTGCACCATGCGTCAATTCGCTGCAGATTCTCCTGCATTTCAGTCCATTTTTCTATTGTTACAACCTCTCGATACACCACAGCATCATCTGCAAAAAGCCTCAGTGAACTTCCGATGTCATCCACCAGGTCATTTATGTATATTGTGAACAGCAACGGTCCCATGACACTCCCCTGTGGCACACCTGAAATCACTCTTACTCCGGAAGACTTCTCTCCATTGAGAATGACATGCTGCGTTCTGTTATCTAGGAACTCCTCAATCCAATCACACAATTGGTCTGATAGTCCATATACTCTTACTTTGTTCATTAAACAACTGTGGGGAACTGTATCGAACGCCTTGCGGAAGTCAAGAAACACGGCATCTACCTGTGAACCCGTGTCTATGGCCCTCTGAGTCTCGTGGACGAATAGCGCGAGCTGGGTTTCACACGACCGTCTTTTTCGAAACCCATGCTGATTCCTACAGTGTAGATTTCTAGTCTCCAGAAAAGTCATTATACTCGAACATAATACGTGTTCCAAAATTCTACAACTGATCGACGTTAGAGATATAGGTCTATAGTTCTGCACATCTGTTCGACGCCCCTTCTTGAAAACGGGGATGACCTGTGCCCTTTTCCAATCGTTTGGAACGCTACGCTCTTCTAGAGACCTACGGTACACCGCTGGAAGAAGGGGGGAAAGTTCCTTCGCGTACTCTGTGTAAAATAGAACTGGTATCCCATCAGATCCAGCGGCCTTTCCTCTTTTGAGCGATTTTAATTGTTTCTCTATCCCTCTGTCGTCTATTTCGATATCTACCATTTTGTCGTCTGTGCGACAATCTAGAGAAGGAACTACAGTGCAGTCTTCCTCTGTGAAACAGCTTTGGAAAAAGACATTTAGTATTTCGGCCTTTGTCATCCTCTGTTTCAGTACCATTTTGGTCACAGAGTGTCTGGACATTTTGTTTCGATCCACCTACCGCTTTGACATAAGACCAGAATTTCTTAGGGTTTTCTGCCAAGTCAGTACATAGAACTTTACTTTCGAATTCATTGAACGCCTCTCGCATAGCCCTCCTCACACTACATTTCGCTTCGCGTAATTTTTGTTTGTCTGCAAGGCTTTGGCTATGTTTATGTTTGCTGTGAAGTTCCCTTTGCTTCCGCAGCAGTTTTCTAACTCGGTTGTTGTACCACGGTGGCTCTTTTCCATCTCTTACGATCTTGCTTGGCACATACTCATCTAACGCATATTGTACGATGGTTTTGAACTTTGTCCACTGATCCTCAACACTATCTGTACTTGAGACAAAACTTTTGTGTTGAGCCGTCAGGTACTCTGTAATCTGCTTTTTGTCACTTTTGCTAAACAGAAAAATCTTCCTACCTTTTTTAATATTTCTATTTACGGCTGAAATCATCGATGCCGTAACCGCTTTATGATCGCTGATTCCCTGTTCTGCGTTAACTGTTTCAAATAGTTCGGGTCTGTTTGTCACCAGAAGGTCTAATATGTTATCGCCACGAGTCGGTTCTCTGTTTAACTGCTCAAGATAGTTTTCAGATAAAGCACTTAAAAAAATTTCACTGCATTCTTTGTCCCTGCCACCCGTTATGAACGTTTGAGTCTCCCAGTCTATATCCGGCAAATTAAAATCTCCATCCAGAACTATAACATGGAGGGGAAATCTACTCGAAATATTTTCCAAATTATCCTTCAGGTGCTCAGCCACAACAGCTGCTGAGCCAGGGGGCCTATAAAGACATCCAATTACCATGTCTGAGCCTGCTTTAACCGTGACCTTCACCCAAATCATTTCACATTTCGGATCTCCGTCAATTTCCTTCGATACTATTGCACTTCTTATCGCTATAAACACGCCTCCCCATTCACTGTCCAGCCTGTCTCTGCGGTATACATTCCAATCTGAGTTTAGGATTTCATTACTGTTTACGTCTGGTTTCAGCCAACTTTCTGTCCCTAGTACTATATGGGCGTTGTGACCGTTTATTAATGAGAGCAGTTCTGGGACCTTTCTGTAGACGCTCCTGCAGTTTACTATTAGCACATTAATATTGTTATTCCCTGTTGCATTTTGCCTACTCCTACCTTGCCGCGTCTCAGGAGGCGTCTTGTCGGGCCTAGGGAGGGAATTCTCTAACCTAAAAAAAACCCAATGTGCACTCCACACGTACTCCGCTACCCTTGTAGCCGCTTCCGGCGTGTAGTGCACGCCTGACCTATTCAGGGGGACCCTACATTTCTCCACCCGATAGCGGAGGTCGAGAAATTTGCACCCCAGATATCCGCAGAATCGTCTGAGCCTCTGGTTTAAGCCTTCCACTCGGCTCCAAACCAGAGGACTGCGATCGGTTCTGGGAACGATACTACAAATAGTTAGCTCTGATTACACCCCGCGAGCGAGGCTTTCCGCCTTCACCAATTCCGCCAACTGCCTGTACGAACTGAGGATGACCTCTGACCCCAGACGGCAGGAGTCATTGGTGCCGACATGAGCAACGATTTGCAGTCGGGTGCACCCAGTGCTCTCTATCGCCGCCGGTAGGGCCTCCTCCACATCTCGGATGAGACCCCCCGGCAAGCAGACAGAGTGAACACTGGCCTTCTTCCCCGACCTTTTCGCTATTTCCCTAAGGGGCTCCACCACCCGCCTAACGTTGGAGCTCCCAATAACTAATAAACCCCTCCCTCCGAGTGCCTGCTCGGACCATGCTGAAGGAGCAGCCACATGTCCACTCACAGGCAGAGCGGGCGATGCCACACGGCCAGCCTCCACATTTACCCTCCGCCTCGTGCGCCGCGAACGCCGCTGAACCCGCCACTCCCCTTGGGGAGAGGGTGACCCAACCGCGCCCGGTACCCGCGAAGATGTCTCGACAGCAGGGACAGTGGGTGAAGCATGTAACACCTGGGGTGTACCTTGCGACGCACCAGACTTCCCACTGCCGCTACACTCCGAGGCAGCAGCCTGAAGTCGGCTGACCGCGGCCATCAACACGTTCAGCTGTTCGCGAACAGTGGCCAGCTCCTCCTGCGTCCGTACACAGCAGTCACACATCCTACCCATCCTAAGGAATCAATTTACTGAAGAGAGTTAATCAACTTTTAACTAGACTGCTAATTCACTAAAGGCGGCTGACTATTGACTAAACTGTGATTGCTAGCCACTTCTTGTAGAAAACAAAGAAAATAGCACTACCCGTCTCTGGACTGTATTGAAAACAAACACTAGCACTACTGGCACTATGGTTGACTAGAGGGACTCTCTCTGGCTGTATTCAAAACAAACACGAAATCTATGGAACACTATTAATAGCACTCGACAAATAAAGCTCCCTAAAAGCAAAAACACACGGAAGAAGAAGTGACAAGTAAGAAAAATACAGTTAATACTTAAATTAAGGTAGCTCGCTACACAGCAGACGTGAAGCAGACGGCGGTTAGGACGACACTGACAGCCTCGTAACACGCAAGGAACTCCGTACAGATGATCCTTTGAGTTCCCCAACTGGTGGACGAGTGTGTCAGCACTACCAACAGAAACGTTCAGTTGCGGAGGGAGGTGTTTGACAGTGATCCGTCGCTCACCTCGAATGAGAGCGTCCGCACGTTCCAACATTGCAGGAGTCACAGCAGTCACAGCAGGCCGGCACACAGGAGTTCAGAGAGGTTTGCGTGACCTTGTTGCAATGATCACAGACGCCTCGCCAAACGACACGCCGTGATTTTGTTCACAGTCACGTCTCCGTAGACAATCTGCAAGCACCTATGAATATCTGCGATGCTCTGGTTTTCCGCCAAAAAGAACTCAGTGACAGTTCTGAGCTTGGAACGTACCTTCACTACAGACGCCATTTTGTAGGCTATGTATAGCGCCACCGAGCACGGGGTCCCGGGTTCGATTCCCGGCGGGGTCAGGGATTTTTACCTGCCTCGAGATGGTTCTAATGGCTCTGAGCACTATGGGCCAACTTCTGAGGTCATCAGTCCCCTAGAACTTAGAAATACTTAAACCTAACTAACCTAAGGACGTCACACACATCCATGCCCGAGGCAGGATTCGAACCTGCGACCTGCCTCGAGATGACTGGCTGTTTGTGTTGTCCTCATCATTTCTTTCTCATTCGTGAAAGTGGCAAGAAGGGGCTGAGCAAAGGTTGGGAATTTGTACGGGCGCTGATAACAGCGCAGTTGAGCGCCCCACAAAGCAAACATAATCATCGTTGTCATCATCATCATATAGTGCCACCACCAATGGGTCTGCACAGGACAACAAGGGCTGAAGCGCAAATATTCCACAAAGTCCCACAACCAATTCAACATTTTGTCAACATAAATTGGCCGAGAAAAAGATGGGTTGCATTACTTATTGAACGCTACAGGTACAAGTAAAAGGCATAGTGACTACCGTGCTAAACCAAACATAGATATTGCAACGTTTGTGGATTTAATATCACGACGCTATTCAGTAGAAACGGAAACAAAAAAAAGAAGCTTTTCGTAAGAGCACCACTCGACGGAGTTTACATGGCAGCAGCCGATCCCAGCGGCCTTGCCTTTCAACTCAAACATATTTATATTTCTCGGATGCTTTTCCCGAAAAGATACAACGCTAACATTAATGAGTGCTATAGTATTATACTCGTATTTCAGAACCTTTTGAATGCTGTTAAAACGAGAATATCGTTCCATTTGTAAAGACAGCCATACTTGCGTCTATATCTCGGTTGATACAAGAGTTAAAATTATTAGCCATGCAATAAAATTCTGTGCATCTCTGTCTACTATAATTTATCGATAATCTACTTTCGATATCTTGAACCGATCACGAAATAAATGGCTGTACGTTTTAAGTAGTTCGCTCTGTATAGTTACACTAAAGAATGTTGTTGAATTATAAAGCACTTGATGTGATTTTGAAATGAGTAAGCCCAGAGTGAGTCGGAGGAGTCCAGCCCACAATAATTGCACTGGGGTCGTACAACGTGCCAAAGTAAGTAGGTAATGACAGTTACAGCGCAGGTCTTGTACGTAGCTGCCATTACCTGTGGACTGGCTAAAATATGCGGTTTTTTTGGAAACTATAACTCGTGTGTACAAATAAGTAGTAGGAATTGCAAAACTTTTTAGATTTATTGGGCTTTCTGCTTTAAACATACATATTTTGTAATTGCTCGTGCTAAATCTGAATCCATAGATGAAACTTCAGTGTAATAGTAATTATCGCAGAAAAAACTGAAAATTGATTCCGGCATTAAAATGCATACCCTTGTAACCAAACAAGCGCTATTTCTGTTGAAATTTCTTTTACACCCAATTTAACTCTAAAGAAACTCGCAAAATTCAAGAACAAAGCAAAATTGAGGGTCCATAGTGCAGTACAGTGTGACGCAAATTGAAATGTGGAGAGATGCTAGCCTAGCATTACACTCACTGGAATTATATGCTCGGATTTATTTCCTGATTTACCTGCAGGAAAATTCTTCATAACAACACAATCTGCGAAATTAATTAGATAAAAATGTAATCTGAAACGTCATCAAATATTTCGTAACCATCATCAGGCTTGTCAACGACTTTGTAAATCATTTGATCCAAACGTTTCCCCTTTTCACTGCCCATTTTGAACACAAAAGCAACACAAAATCACGAATAACGCAGGGAAGAAAGAGAACTTGAACATCACCTAACACCTACGAATCCTACCTCGGGCATGGATGTGTGTGATGTCCTTAGGTTAGTTAGGTGTAAGTAGTGCTAAGTTCTAGGGAACTGATGAACTCAGAAGTTAAGTCCCATAGTGCTCAGAGCCATTTTTGAGCACCTACGAAACAAGAGATGGCAACAATGGTTTCAAAAAAAAAAAAAAAAAAAAAAACAAAAAACAAAAAGGCTCTGAGTACTATGGGATTTAACATCTGAGGTCATCAGTCCCCTAGAAGTTAGAACTACTTAAACCTAACTAACCTAAGGACATCACACACATCCATGCCCGAGGCAGAATTCGAACCTGCGACTGTAGCGGTAGCGCGGTTCCAGGCTGTAGCGCCTATAACCGCTCGGCCACCCCGGCCGGCTAAAGGTTTCAAAAACAACATATTCTTCCAGTGATACCACTACTACC
Organism: Schistocerca nitens; assembly: GCF_023898315.1. NCBI lineage: Eukaryota > Metazoa > Arthropoda > Insecta > Orthoptera > Acrididae > Schistocerca > Schistocerca nitens. The sequence goes on along the minus strand of NC_064616.1, from coordinate 252,835,731 downwards.
ATCTATCAGAAACTACGAAGCCTGCACACCCAACAGATGTTTGCAAAATCATCATAACTTGTGTGGTGCAGTATTACTCCCGACTCACATTCCGATTTCCCACAAGCGCGGTAAAACTACATCAGCCGCACGCTAAGTGTTAATACTTCTTCTGAATCGTTTATTTAACGTGGATGCAAGGAATCACGTAATTAATTTTACTGGAATAACCTAATTATTGAGCAAAGTCAACAAACGCGTTCCTTTTCCCGACAGTACCCATTTACCCTCGGCGACAACAGCAACGAACGTATCGGAAATTGGCAACCGAGTCATCTACACTTATATGAATACTCTGCAAACTACTGTGCAGTACATGGGGGAGGATATATCGTACCAATAATACTCATTCCTTTTTTCCAGTCCATTGGCGTAATGAGCGGGTGAGATGTGACTGTCTGTAAGCCTTTTTTCAACCCTAAGCTCACTTATCTCGTACCTATGATCTCTATGCAAGACACACACTGGTGCTAGTATTGCGATCCCATAGTCTTCTTCGAATACAGTTTCTCTAAATTTAACCGTAAGAGTTTCAGGAGAACTAAGTCGTCTTTCTTCCAAGGATTCCTATTTAGAGCATTACTGTTACACTTTTGTATGGGCTATCCCGACCTGTTACGATCCTGGCAGCACGCGTCTAATATCGTTCTGATTCTTTTGTCATGCCTGCTTGGTAAGGTCTTCAAACACTGCAACAATATTCTGGAATTGATCGCACCGTCGTCTTATTTGTGGTTTCCTTCGCAGACGCAACGCTCATTCTCAGACCCTTCCATTTGCCTTCCACAATCCTGATTTTACCTGATCATCTCATTTCATATCGCTTTCAAGTACCTGACGGTTACAACTAAGTGAAGCTACTAACAAGGGAACCTCCCCATCGCACCCCCCTCCGATTTAGTTATAATTTGTCACACTAAGTAGTTCAAGGGAAGATAGGCAACATTAATGACAATAGAAGCGCAGGAGCGCCGTGGTCTCGTGGTAACGTGAGCAGCTGCGGAACGAAAGGTCCTTGGTTCAAATCTTCCATCCAGTGAAAATTTTAATTTTTTATTTTCAGTTTGTGACAAACTCTTATGTTTTCATCACTTTTTTGGGAGTGATTATCACATCCACAAGAAAAACCTAAATCGGGCAAGGTAGAAGAATCTTTTTACCCATTCGCCAAGTGTACAAGTTAGGTGGGTCGACAACATATTCCTGGCATGTGACGCACATGCCGTCACCAGTGTCGTATAGAATATATCAGATGTGTTTTCCTGTGGAGGAATCGCTTGACCTATGACATTGCGATCAAATGTTTTCTGTTCCCATTGGAGAGGCACGTCCTTACGTCTACTAATCGCACGGTTTTGTGATGCGGTCGCAAAACACAGACACAAAACTTATTACAGTGAACAGAGATGTCAATCAACGAACGGACAGGTAATAACTATGGAAAAATAAAGAAAGTAAAACTTTCAGTCAAGGGAAGACTTGAACCAAGGACCTCTCATTCAGCAGCTGCTCACGCTACCACGGGACCACGGCGCTCCTACACTCACTTTGTCCAATATGTTGCTTATGTGAGCCATGGACTACTCAGATTGTATATTTTGCTTATATTTTCACAGTTCCACACAACTTCTTCCTGTTTTCTCAGTTGATCTGTGTTCAGTTTATCAAGGCCTATCCACTGTGCCAACTTATAACTAAATCTGAGGGGGGTGCGATGGGGAGGTTCCCTTGTAAGAGAGATCCAGTGTGAGCTGTAATTATCGGTATGGTAGCGAAACTTTGCAGATATTCTAAGGAGCTAATACGGAACAGATTTGCGCTGGAAAGAAATCAGTTCCAATTTTGGCCATCAAGTGCAAATCTGGCGCTGTGAATGCAACAAATGTAGAAATGTTTCCATACGTAACGCATTAGGAAGGGGACGTTGGCAGAAAAGGTCACACAAGTGAGGAAGGAAAAATGTTTATTTTATTATCAACCGCCGCTTACACAGTTGGTTCAGCTTGCGGATCGGTCCTGTCGACGAGATCCGGCATCCGTAATAGGACGTGAGAAATAGTTGCTCGCAACAGTTCCGGTGGAATCGAACAACGTATTTCCGTATACTAGCCCTGAGGTCAGATAGAGATCGGACGGGTCTTTGTTAAACGCGTTCTTTTAGATATGTCTAGAGCCAAAAAATGTTCAAATGCGTGTGAAATCCTATGGGACTTAACTGCTAAGGTCATCAGTCCCTAAGCTTACACACTATTTAGCCTAAAGTATTCTAAGGACAAACACACCCATGCCCGAGAGAGGACTCGAACCTCCGCCAGGACCAACCACACAGTCGGTGACTGCAGCGCCCCAGACCGCTCGGCTAATCCCGCGCGGCTCTAGAGCCAAAAGTAACAAGGATTCAGATCAGCTGATGTTGCAGGCAGTGCATTTGGAAAACATCTGGAGATAACAAGTTGCGTGAAACAGTGGTTTCTACACAGCTTTGGTCTTCCAAAGCAGGAATCGCATGCTGTACAAGGAGGTCTTGACTACGTATAGACGTCATGGTACACGTAACAGGCCCTCTTGATGCATTCTTTCAAATACGAACGGAACGAGTATGTGAATCCATATTACACAGTCACATACGAAGCGTGCAAAGGCTCTTCGTGCTCAAAACGCGGTTAAACATTACCCCAAATTAGGCAGTTCTGTGTATTCACTGCACCCTGTAGTGTACAACGTGCGCCGGCCACGGTTGCCGTGCGGTTCTAGGCGCTTCAGTCCGGAACCGCAGGACTGCTACGGTCGCAGGTTCGAATCCTGCCTCGGGCATGGATGTGTGTGATGTCCTTAGGTTAGTTAGGTTTAAGTCGTTCTAAGCTCTAGGGGACTGATGACCTAAGATGTTAAGTCCCATAGTGCTCAGAGCCATTTGAATCATTTGTACAATGTGCCTCGTCACCCCATAAAATATTACCCGCTCCATGTCATCAACTTCGATGCGTGCCCGAAACTGAAGAGCAAATTCAGAACGTTGCTGCGGATCGTGAGGTTTCAGTTGCTGCACCGTCTGGATCTTGTACGGGTACCAGTGTAAAATATACCGCAAAAATATCCTTACTGGTGATCATGGAATTTCAAGTGCTTGTGACACCCCAGAAGCACTAACACAACTCTGGAGACATGCTAGATAGAGAGTTACGATAACAATAACCTCGACAGTTACACTACTGGCCATTAAAATTGTTACACCAAGAAGAAATGCAGATGATAAACGGGTACTCATTGGACGAATATATTATACTAAAACTGACATGTGTTTACATTTTCACGCAATTTGGGTGCATAGATCCTGAGAAATCAGTACCCAGAACAACCACCTCTGGCCGTAATAACGGCCTTGATACGCCTGGGCATTGAGTCAAACAGAGCTTGGATGGCGTGTACAGGTACAGCTGGCCATGCAGCTGCAACACGATACCACAGCTCGTCAAGAGTAGTGACTGGCGTATTGTGACGAGCCAGTTGCTCGGCCACCATTGACCAGACGTTTTAAATTGGTGATAGATTTGGAGATTGTGCTGGCCAGGGCACAAGTCGAACATTTTCTGTATTCAAAAAGGCCCGTACAGGACCTGAAACGTGCGGTCGTGCATTATCCTGCTGAAATGTCGGGTTTCGCAGGGATCGAATGAAGGGTAGAACCACGGGTCGTAACACATCTGAAATGTAGCGTCCACTGTTCAAAGTGCCGTCAATGCGAACAAGAGATGACCGAGACGTGTAACCAATGACACCCCATACCACCGCGCCGGGTGATACGACAGTATGGCGATGACGAATACACGCTTCCATTGTGAGTTCACCGCGATGACGCCATCATGATGCTGTAAACAGAACCTGGATTCATCCGAAAAAAATGGTGTTTTCCATTCGTGCACCCAGGTTCGTCGTTGAGTACACCATCGCAGGCGCTCCTGTCTGTGATGCAGCGTCAAGGGTAACCGCAGCCATGGTCTCCGAACTGATAGTCCATGCTGCTGCAAACGTCGTCGAACTGTTCGTGCAGATGGTTGTTGTCTTGCAAACGTCCCCATCTGATGACTCAGGGATCGAGACGTGGCTGCACGATCCGTTACAGCCATGCAGATAAGATGCCTGTCATTTCGACTGCTAGTAGTACGAGGCCGCTGGGATCCAGCACGGCGTTCCGTACTACCCTCCTGAACCCACCGATTCCATATTCTGCTAACAGTCATACCGATTCCATATTCTGCTAACAGTCATTGGATCTCGACTAACGCGGGCAGCAATGTCGCGATACGTTAAACCGCAATCGCGATAGACTACAATCCTACCTTTATCAAAGTCGGAAACGTGATGGTGCGCATTTCTCCTCCTTACACGAGGCATCACAATAACGTTTCACGAGGCAAGGCCGGTCAACTGCTGTTTGTGTATGAGAAATCGGTTGGAAAATGGCTCTGAGCACTATGGGACTCAACTTCTGAGGTCATTAGTCCCCTAGAACTTAGAACTAGTTAAACCTAACTAACCTAAGGACACCACAAACATCCATGCCCGAGGCAGGATTCGAACCTGCGACCGGAGCGGTCTCGCGGTTCCAGACTGCAGCGCCTTTAACCGCACGGCCACTTCGGCCGGCAGAAATCGGTTGGAAACTTTCCTCATGTCACCACGTTGTAGGTTCCCCACCGGCGCCAACCTTGTGTGAATGCTCTGAAAAGTTAATCATTTGCATATCACAGCATCTTCTTCCTGTCGGTTAAATTTCGCGTCTTTAGCACGTCATCTTTGTGGTGTAGCAATTTTAATGGCCAGTAGTGTACTTACACTGGGATAGCACGCCTTCTTCTTTCAGGTGCCCACCAAGCTCTCCTGTTTTCGAATTTCATTATCATCTTCTTTAAACCATTTGACGACACTACGTCTCTCCTCAGATCTTTCAGTCGCTGAAACACTCTCGCTGCAGCGCTGTAACTGATGCCTTTTACGTAAAACAGTTTCAATAACAGCGCACGGTCTCACTTCTCGATAGCCATGCTGTTTACTCATGTAATGGCTTGTCAAATGACAGTGTGGATGTCATAGGTACAAACGGTGTACGGCAGCAGATTTGCAGGTGGTGGCCAAAATTGAAACTAATTTGTTTTCCAGCGTAAATCAGTTCCGCGTAAACGCATTAGAATCTACCAAGTTCTGCTGCCATACGATAATTGCAGCCTACAGTGGACCTCCGTGAGTAGCTACACTTTAATTATAACTACCGGGTGTTTCCCCTAAATACTTAAACGATGTGTCGCGGTGTTGGGAAACTGCAGCCCACAGTAAACGGCGTGTGGAAGGTTGGTGTGCCCGCAGCACCAGAGCGTCCCCGATAACCCGCGGCGCAGGTGTCTGGCGCTGGGAATGCGCAGCGGCGCTTCCGCACGCGAGGGCGCTGCTTGATAGGAGAGCCGGCGCGGCGTGACATTGGCCTGGCCGCGTGGCTGTCCCACGGCCGCCGGATGCACTCAGGCTGCGCACGTTCCCACCCAAGGACTAGGCCGCGCCGGCGCCGGTTCCGACTCCTGCCTCCACCTCCGTATAATCGGAGCGCAAAAAGGACCTCAGTTCAGCTTCACCTACACAAGTACGGTAGATATGTAAAAGCCCACAGTCTTAGTACGGTACTCGTCATTAAAGCTGCAACAATATGGAGAGGGTATGCAACAATCGCCAAATTGGTATGAAGCGTACTACATGCTTGTACACTATGTGATCAAAAGTATCCTGACACCCCCCAAAAACATACGTTTTTCATGTTAGGTGCATTGTGCTGCCACCAACTGCCAGGCACTCCGTATCAGCGACATCAGTATTCATTAGACATCGTGAGAGAACAGAATAGGGCGCTCCGCGGAACTCACGGACTTCGAATGTGGACGGGTGATTGGGTGTCACTTGTGTCATACGTCTGTACGCGAGATTTCCACACTCCTAAACATCTCTAGGTGCACTGTTTCCGATGTGATAGTGAAGTGGACACGTGAAGGGACACGTATAGCACAAAAGCGTACAGGCCGACCTCGTCTGTTGACTGACAGCGGCCGCCGACAGTTGAAGAGGGTCGTAACGTGTAACAGGCAGACATCTATCCAGATCATCACACAGGAATTCCAAACTGCATCAGGATCCACTGCAAGTACTATGACAGTTACGCGGGAAGTGAGAAAACTTGGATTTCATAGTCAAGCGGCTGCCCATAAGCCACACATCACGCCGGTAAATGCCAAACGACGCCTCGCTTGGCGTAAGGAGCGTAAACATTGGACGATTCAACATTGGAAAAACGCTGTGTGGAGTGAGGAATCACGGTACACAATGTGGCGATCCGATGGCAGGCTGTGGGTTTGGCGAATGCCCGGTGAACCTCATCTGCCAGTATGTATAGTGCCAACAGTAAAATTCAGAGGCGGTGGTGTCATGGTCTGGTCGTGTTTTTCATGGAGGGAGCTTGCACCCCTTGTTGTTTTGCGTGGCACTATCACAGCACAGGCCTACAATGATGTTTTAAGCACGTTCTTGCTTGCCACTGTTGAAGAGCAATTCAGGCATGGTGATTGCATCTTTCAGCACTATCGAGCATCTGTTCATAATGCACGGACTGTGGTGGAGCGGTTACAGGACAATAACATCCCTGCAGTGGACTGGCCTGCACCGAGTCCTGACCTGAATCCTATAGAACACCTTTGGGATGTTTTGGAATGCCGACTTCGTGGCAAGCCTCACCGACAGACATCGATACCTCTCCTCACAAGGGAACCTCCCCATCGCACCACCCTCAGATTTAGTTATAAGTTGGCACAGTGGATAGGCCTTGAAAAACTGAACACAGATCAATCGAGAAAACAGGAAGAAGTTGTGTGGAACTATGAAAACAAAAATAAGCAAAATTCACAAACTGAGCAGTCCATGCGCAAGATGGGCAACATCAAGGATAGCGTGAGCTCAGGTGCGCCGTGGTCCCGTGGTTAGCGTGAGCAGCTGCGGAACGAGAGGTCCTTGGTTCAAATCTTTCCTCGAGGTAAAGTTTACTTTCTTTATTTTGGCAAAGTTATGATCGTCCGTTCGTTCATTGACGTCTCTGTTCACTGTAATAAGTTTAGTGTCTGTGTTTTGCGACCGCGCCGCAAAACCGTGCGATTAGTAGACGAAAGGACGTGCCTCTCCAATGGGAACCGAAAACATTTGATCGCAAGGTCATAGGTCAACCGATTCCTTCACAGGAAATCACGTCTGATATATTCTATACGACACTGGTGACGGCATGTGCGTCACAAGACAGGAATATGTTGTTTAGGTGTAGCGTCCCCATACTACGGCGCAGTTACCTCGCATCGGACGGACGGACGGACTGATAATAATTGTCTGAAAATAAAAAAATTAAACTTTTCACTCGAGGGAAGACTTGAACCAAGGACCTCTCGCTCCGCATCTACTCGAGCTAACCACGGGACCACGGCGCTCCTGAGATCAGACTATCCTTGATGTTGCGTACTACTCAGTTTGTAAATTTTGCTTATTTTTTTCATAATTCCACACAACTTCTTCCTGTTTTCTCGATTGGTCTGTGTTCAGTTTTTCAAGGCCTATCCACTGTGCCAACTTATAACTAAATCTGACGGGGGTGCGATGGGGAGGTTCCCTTGTCAGTGCAGCACTCCGTCAAGAGTGGGCTGCCATTCCCCAAGAAACCTTCCAGCTCCTTGTTGAACGTTGCCTGCGAGAGTGGAAGCTGTCATCAAGGCTATGGGTGGGCCAACACCATATTGAATTCCAGCATTTCCGATGGATGGCGCCACGAACTTGTAAGTCATTTTCTGCAGGGTGTCCGGATACTTTTGATCACAAAGTGTATATGTTATCGTGCGAGTTATGATTTCCCTCATTTTATTGTAGTGATTGTTTCTCCCTATTTAAGTCGGCGTCAACAAAATGTTTTTCACATTCGGAGGAGAAAGTTGCTGATGTAAATTTCGCAAGATGATCCTTGCGAAACGAGAAATACGTTTCTTTTTATGATGTCCACCCCAAATCTTATACCATATCGGTGACAGACTCTCAGCTATCCCTCGATAACACAAACCGTGCTGCCCTTCTCTGAACTTTCTTGATGTACTCTGTTAATCCTATGTGATAACAGTCTCACACCGAGTAGCAGAACTTCAAAAGAGGACGGACTAGCGTAGTATAGTCACTCTTTAGTAATCTGTTGCATCTTCTTAGTTTTCTGTCAATAAAACGCAGTCTTCAGTTTGCCTTCCCCACAACATCTTCTATGTATTCTTTCCAGTTTAAGTTGTTCGTGACTGTAATTCTTAGGTATTTATTTGAATTTACAGCTTTTAGATATGATTGATTTATCGTGTAACATATGTTTAAAGGATTCCTTTAGCAGCCGTATGGATAATCTCACACTTTTCATTATTTAGGGTCAATTGCCAATTTCCACGCCATACAGATATGTTTTCTAAGTAGTTTCGCAATTTGTTTTGGTCTTCTGACGATTTTACAAGACGATAAACGACAGCATCATCTGCAGGCAACCTAAAGCAGCTGCTCAGATTGTCTCCTAAATCGTTTATATAGATAAGGAACAACAGAGGGATTATAACACTACGTAGGGAAACGCCAGAAATCGTTTACCTTTTGGTCGATGATTTTCCGTCAGTTACTACGAACTGTGATTTCTCTACCAGGAAATCACGAATCCAGACGCATAATTGAGACGATATTCAATAAGTACGCAATTTGATTACAATCCGCTTGTGATGTACGGTGTCTAAAGCCTTCTGGAAATCTAGAAATATGGAGTCAGTTTGAAATTACTTGTCGATAGTACTCAACACTTCGTGTGAGGATGTTTTCTAAATTCGTGTTGACTATGTGTCAATAGACCATTCTCTTCCAGGTAATCCATGATCTTCGAACACAACATATATTCAAAAATCCTGCTGTATTTCGTCGTTAATGGGCCTGTAATTTAGTAGACTACTCCTACTGCCTTTCTTGAATACTGGTGTGACCTGTGCAACTTTCCAGACTTTGGGTACAGATCTTTCGTAGAGCGAACAGTTGTACATGACTGTTAAGTATGGAGCTATTGCGTCAGCATACTCTGAAAGGAACCTAAGTGGTACACAGTCTGGACCGGAAGACTTGTTTTTATTATGTGATTTGAGTTGTTTCACTACTCAGAGGAAATCTACTTCTAAGTTACTCATATTTGCAGCTGTTCTTGATTCGAATTCTGGAATATTTACTTCGTCCACTTTTGTGAAGAAATTTCAGAAAGCTGTGTTTAGTAACTCTGCTTTAAGAGCAATGTCAAATATAGTATTTTCGTCGCTGTAGCGCAAAGAAGGCACTAATTGTGTCTTGCCGCTAGCGTACTTTACATTCGACCAGAATTTCTCTGGGTTTTCTGCCAGTTTTGGAGACAAAGTTTCGTTATGGAAATTATTACAAGCATCCCGCAATGAACTGTGGGCTAAATTTCGTGTTTCTATAATAGAACGCCAGTCTTGGGGATTATGAGTTCGTTTCAATTGGGCATGTTCTTTTCGTTGTTTCTGCAACAGTGTTCTGACCTGTTTAGTGCACTATGGTGGATCGGCTCCGTCGTTTGTTAATTTATTTGGTATAAATCTCTCGATTGCTGTCGATACCATTTCTTTGAATTCAAGCCACACCTGGTCTACACTTACACAGTTTATTTGGAAGGAATGGAGATTGTCTCTCAGGAAGACGTCTTGCGAACTTTTATCTGCTTTTTTGAATAGATATATTTTCGTTTATTTTTGGAGTACTTGTGAGTTACGATATTCAGTCTCGCTACGACAACACTGTGTTCACCAATCTCTGTATCCCTTTTGATGCTCGTTATTAGTTCAGGATTATTTGTTGCCAAGAGGTCAAGTGTGTTTTTACAACCTTTACCATTCGAGTGGACTCATGTATTAATTGCCATAAATAATTATAAGAGAATGTGTTTAGCACCATTTCAGATGTTGTTTTATGCGTCCTCCGGATTTAAACATGTATTTTCGCCAACATATCGAGAGTAGATTGAAGTGACCACTGAACCTGAGTTGGGAGGTCGGTAAAAGAATTCAGTTATTATTTTATTCTCGTTTCCAAGAATGACCTCTACTCGTAATAACTCACAGGAAATATCTACTTCTATTTTGCTACTTCTAACAGCAACAGAACACCCCACCGCCAACTGTATGTAGCCTATCCTTTCTGAACACCGTTAGGTCCTTCGCAGAAATTTCGGCTGAACTTATCAGTGGCTTTAGCCAACTTTCAGTGCCTATAACGATTTGAGCATCAGTGCTTTTTATTAGCGCTTGGAACTCTGTGACTTTCCCAACAGAACTACGCCAACTTACAGCTGTTGTATTGATGGTTCCTAGCTCTACGTTCTTCCTATGTTCGGCATTTTGAGGCTGAGGCCCTTTTTGTGTTTCCTCGAGACCCGCAAACCTATTAGTTCGTCCAGTCCACGCCACGCAGCCCCTGCCACCCGTGTAGACGTCTCCTGCGTGTAATGTACTCCTTACTATTTATCGGAACGCGAAACCCCACCAGCCTATGGAGCAAGTCGAGGAATCTGTAGCCTACACGGTCGCGGAACCGTCAGAGCCCGTGATTCATACTACCCACTAGGCGCTGTACCAGAGGTCCTCAATCGGTCCTGTAGACTATGCTGCAAATGGTGAGCTCTGTTTTCATCTTACAAGCAAGACTAACAGCCCTTACCACTTCTGGTAGCCGGTCGAAACCAAAGAATATCTTTATCAATCCAAAGCGACACACATCATTGGTACTGACGTGAACCACCACCTGCGGTTGGCTGCACCCTGCGCCCTCTCTGGCATCCGGAAGAACCCGTTCTGTGTCTGGAATGAATCCATCCGGTATGCACACGGCGTGCGCATTGGCTTTCTTCCCCTCCTTTGCACCCATGTCCATAAGAGGGCCCATAACGCGCCTAACATTTAAGCTCCGAATTACCAGTAATCCCACCCTCTGTGACTGCTCGGACTTTGCAGGCTGAGAGGTTTCCTCTAAAACAGGGCAAGCGACTGCATCTGGCTGAGGGGCGGTGTCAGTCACAGACAGCACCTGGAGCCTGTTTGTCAGACTAACCGGAAAGCCTTTACGTTTGGCACTCCAGGAAGTCTTCTGAAGCCTGCCACGCACCGACGCGACCACCCGCTCGACCACAAGTGAGGGATCAACCTCAGTGTGAGCAGTAACTGGGCTGGCCTCTGGTGTGGACCGATCGGCGGACTCGTGGGAAGTGCTGGACGTACGTTGGATCCGCACGGCCGAACCACAACAGTGACGCCCATCCACTGCAGCTGAAAGCTACGTAGCCAAAGCCAACACAGCCTGGAGCTGAGGGCGAAGTGTCACAAACTCGGCTCTCATCCATACACAGCAATCAGAGTCACTATCCAAACTAAAAACCATGGGAAACTACACTACACAGACAAAGTATATTGACTCGCACTGCAGAAATCTACTATAAACACTGACGAAAACGCAAGAAGAGCGTCTAATAAAGTAGACTGAAACGCAGAGACAAAAAAATTAAGTGAGGCTAAATAATTCGCCACTGATTAGGAATTTGTAATATGCCACAAAATTGGATTACTTTCCGACACAAACGAAAACACGTTTGTTTGTTAAATATTAAATTAACATGCAGAAGTTCAAAAACTATGCTACCAAAGCACACAGATGAAACTATATAATTCGCTCCTGGTTAGGGACTCGTAAACTGTCACAAAACCGGTTACTTCACTGTTGCTGTTCTGTCTTAGCCGGTGCCTGCTGCCTGACTGATACTGTTACACAACGTTACGCAAGATTGCTTGTTTCTCTTGCTATCCTGACCTACCTCGATATAGAGTCTGTTCGACTGTTACCCTGGCTAGCATGTTCTCCAGATTTCACTCTAAAACATGATATCACACATTGCCGGAAGACAGACACACCACCACATGTAGCCACTATGACTGAAGGACTCTGCAGTAGAGTTTGCAGCAGCGTGGAATGACATACCCATCCCTGTCATCAAAGTTTAGTTCGTCTCGATACCAAACAAGGTTAGAGAAATTGAAACTTCCTGGCAGATTAAAACTGTGTGCCCGACCGAGACTCGAACTCGGGACCTTTGCCTTTCGCGGGCAAGTGCTCTACCAACTGAGCTACCGAAGCACGCGCCCGCGAAAGGCAAAGGTCCCGAGTTCGAGTCTCGGTCGGGCACACAGTTTTAATCTGCCAGGAAGTTTCATATCAGCGCACACTCCGCTGCAGAGTGAAAATCTCATTCTGGTTAGAGAAATTGTTACTGCCGGAGGTGGCAGCTTTACATACTAAATTCCGCGCTCTTTACACCCTCATATAGTCTGCAAATCTAATCTAATATTCTTTCTACTATACTGTCTGCACACAATAAGTAAAGTTTTGCTATTTGCTAGCCTTCCTGGAGCAGCTGTGCATATCTTTGTACTGGGAATATTTAAGCTGTAAATGTGTATAGGAAAATTCTCGATGCACAAGGATAAGCGTAAAAGGATAAACAATTTTAACAAGTAATTTGTTTAGTTATTTCCACAATCATTCACTGTTGTCGCCAGAACACCACGTTATAAATTAATGCTTCCAAGGGAAAAGGATTGGGTTTTAATATATCGTCGCCGACGAGATCGTTATAACAGAGTAAAACCTCGGATTGGAGGAGGATGTGGATGGAGAGAGAAAAGACTTGGAAGACCAGTTGAACTGACTTAATAGTGTCGTGAAAAGGAGATCATAAGATGAACATCCACAAAAGTGTAACCAGGGTAATGTAATGTATTTGGAGTACATATGGCGATGCTGAGGAAATTCGATTAGGAAATGAGGCTGTAAAAGTAATACGTTTTGCTATTGGGACAACAAAATAACCGATAGTGATTGAAGTAGAGAGGATATAAAATACGGACAACTAACAGCAAGAAAAACGTTTCTAAAAAGAAAAAAATGTTAACATAAAGTATAAATATAAGTGTTCGAATATCTTTTCTGAAAACGTTTGCCTGGCGTGGAGCCTTGTAGGGAAGTGAAATGTCGACGGCAAGCGGTTAAGACAAGAAGAGAATGGAAGCGTTCGACATCTAGTGCTACAGAGGAATGCTGAAGATTAAATGAACAGATAGAATAATTGACGAGGAGTTATTGAATCGAATTGAAAAAAAACATACATTTTGTACAACTTGGAAAAAAAAAAGGTTCGAATGGGATGACATATTTGGAGGCCTGGAAGATTCGTTAATTTGGTAACGACGGGAGTGTAGGCGTTAAAAATCGTAAAGGGAAACCATTGCTTGACTACAATTAGCAAGTTCAGATGGATGCAGGTTACAATGGTTGATGAATAGGCTTGCACCGGTTAGCATTGCGATCTGCATCAAGTCAGTCTTCGGATGACAAAAAAAAAAAAAAAAAAAAAAAAAAAAAAAAAAAAAAAAAGGATGGAAGTCAGGCGTCTCCTTTTCAAATGAAGAGGGTCCCTGAAATGATACAGGATTTGGGGTGGACATCATTGAAACAAAGGCGGCACAATCTTCTCACTAAATTCCAATCACCAGTTTTCTCCTTCGAATGCGAAAATATTTTCTTGACGTCGACCTACATAGGAGAAACGATCATCATAATAAAATAAGGGAAATCAGAGGTCGCACGGATAGATATGGGTGTACGCTATTTTTTCTGCGTACTATACGAGATTGGAATACTAGAGAATTATTGTGAAGGTGATTCGATGGACCCTCTGCCAGGCACTTAAATGTGATTTGCAGAGTATCCGTGTAGATGCAAATATAGATGAATCATCCCAGCATATCCCTTAGCGATTTTAGGAAACCACGGTAAGACTAATTTTGGGTGACCCTAGGTGGATTTGAAACGTCCTTTTGTATGCGACTCCAGGGCACCAGCCTTGTGCCGCCTCCCTCCGTAAATGGTTCGAACTCTGTTTGCATTGACTAAGGACTTTGACAATTCCTGTCGATAGAAGACAGCGGACGTAGTCGTCCGTGCATCACGTAGTGGAGTATAGAATATTGTTAACACTTTATGGCATCATTATCTGGGAATCCTTAGGCTATCACTCACCTAAGGTTGTAAGGTTGTCTCCATTCCCACACAATCTGCACATAGCACTGTTACTTCTGTGAAGTATCAGTTTTGTGTCAAAAATGTAACTGTCTCGTGTTGATGCCTGTAACGCGCAAGAGCGAACTCTACTGTCTCAATGAGATGTTAGTATCTGTAAGATAGGGAGGCAATGTGAAACCAGGTGCAGAAACCAAGAGGACTGCCGAACGTAATATACCCATCTGACAGACGAATCACCACTGTCGACGCCACATGGACTGACACAAGGAATCACCCGCCACCCGCAGGCAGTCTGGTTGCGTGAACTTCACGCCGCCAATTCTATTCCCCCTTGATGAGCAAATGAAAGGATAACGAGACAAATGGAAAAAAGTAAGTCAAATGTTTATTATTTAAGAAATAATTGCCGTAACTGTTACTACATTTATCCCACTGTGAGAAAAGACGGTCAATGCTTTGATGGAAAAATGTTTGTGACTGCCTACAGAACCATGATTACATCTAGACATGCACCTCTTCGTCCGAAACAAATCGTCGACCACGAATGTCTTTCTTCAGGGCTTCAAAACTATGTAAACCGCATGGGGCGATGTCGACACCGTATGGAGCACATATGAAGGCTTCCCAGTGAAGCTTCTGCAGCGTAGTCTAAACAGCCTTGACAACATGTGGGTGGCACTTTTATTGGTAGGTTGCTCCGACTACGCTCCTGAAGTTTCTCTTAGAAGCGATCTCCCCCAGAGCGATTATTATGTTTTTGAAGCCCTGAAAAAAGATATTCGTGGCCGTCGATTTGCTTCGGGCGAAGCAGTGCAGCCCTGGGTACAATCATAGTTCCCCAAGAAAGCGCAAAAAATTTTCCGTGGAGACACTGACCGTCTTCTCACACAGTAGGATAAATTTATTAACAGTTATAGCGATCAGTTTTAAAATAATAAATAGTTTACTTAATTTATTTTCTTCTGTTTCGTTGTCGTTTCACTGCACTTTATACCAGACCTAAAAATACCTTTTGCTGTCAGAAATCGTTGCAGGCTGCCTTCCGGTCACTACAGTAACCCCAATATGAACTTCGATACAGAAGCTGATAGTCTGGTGGAGAAACCAACGACAAGGTTTCCTGTGGGTTTCTTCGACTGATAAATGACACACTTCCGGGTCTCAGATGAGGTTAACGATCCCGATTTCTGCCCAATATTTTGACGATGACAGTTGTAATTTACATCAAGTGGAGTAAGCGACAGTATTTGATGTGTTCCATACCGGGACTCCCACTAGCTTTCTACAACGATGGACGTCTGCTGCATCTAGAATTTCATAGTTTCCTACTGTATGATTGGAGAAATTGTAATGGTTTAATATCTCAGTTTTAATAATTTAATTAGTCCCAGGAGTCATTAGTTATCCAATTTATCAAAAAATGGTCCAAAAATGTTCAAATGTGTGTGAAATCTTATGGGACTTAACTGCTAAGGTCATCAGTCCCTAAGCTTACACACTACTTAACCTAAATTATCCTAAGGACAAACACACACATCAATACCAGAGGGAGGACACGAACCTCCGCCGGGACAAGCCGCACAGTCCATGATTGCAGCGCCCTAGACCGCTCGGAAAAAATGGTTCAAATGGCTCTGAGCACTATGGGACTTAACTTCTGAGGTCATCATTCCCGTAGAACTTAGAACTACTTAAACCTAACTAACCTAAGGAAATCACACACATCCATGCCGGAGGCAGGTTTTCGAGCCGTCGAACGTAGCGGTCGCGCGGTAGTAGACTATAGCGCCTAGAACCGCTCGGCCACCCGGGCCGGCTTCGATTTATCCCTTTAATCTTCAGCACTGTTCTGTAAAATCAAAATTCAAAACCTTCTATTCTCTTCTTGTCTGAACTAATTATCTCCCGCGTTTCACTTCCATAAAGGGTTGTATACATGGAAGAATCCTGGAGATTGTCAGGAAGTCGTTTCTGAAAGAATTTGTATGGATTGTAGCCATGTATGGAAGTGAAACATGGACGATAAATAGTTTGGACAAGAATAGAATAGAAGCTTTCGAAACGTGGTGCTACAGAAGAATGCTGAAGATTAGATGGATAGATCACATAACTAATGGTTCAAATGGCTCTGAGCACTATGGGACTCAACTGCTGTGGTCATAAGTCCCCTAGAACTTAGAACTAGTTAAACCTAACTAACCTAAGGACAGCACACAACACCCAGCCATCACGAGGCAGAGAAAATCCCTGACCCCGCCGGGAATCGAACCCGGGAACCCGGGCGTGGGAAGCGAGAACGCTACCGCACGACCACGAGATGCGGGCTCACACAACTAATGAGAAGGTATTGAATAGAATTGGGGAGAAGAGGAGTTTGTGAGACAACTTGACAAGAAGAAGGGACCGGTTGGTAGGACACGTTCTGAGGCATCAAGGGATCACAAATTTATGAGATAAATTATATAATGGTAAGACAGAGATTTAGGAACCAGGTTTTAAATTGTAAGACATTTCCAGGGGCAGATGTGGACTCTGACCACAATCGATTGGTTATGAACTGTAGATTAAAACTAAAGGAACTGCAAAAAGGTGGGAATTTAAGAAGATGGGACCTGGATAAACTGACTAAACCAGAGGTTGTACAGAGTTTCAGGGAGAGCAAAAGGGAACAATTGGCAGGAATGGGGGAAAGAAATACAGTAGAAGAAGAATGTGTAGCTCTCAGGGATGAAGTAGTGAAAGCAGCAGAGGATCAAGTAGGTAAAAAGACGAGGGCTAGTAGAAATACATGGGTAACATAAGAAATATTGAATTTAATTGTTGAAAGGAGAAAATATAAAAATGCAGTAAATGAAGCAGGCAAAAAGAAATACAAACGTCTCAAAACTGAGATCGACAGCAAGTACAAAATGGCTAAGCAGGGATGGCTAGAGGACAAATATAAGGATGTAGAGGCTTATCTCACTAAGGGTAAGATAGATACTGCCTACAGGAAAATCAAAGAGACCTTTGGAGAAAAGAGAACCACTTGTATGAATATCAAGAGCTCAGATGGAAACCCAGTTCTAAGCAAAGAAGGGAAAGCAGAAAGGTGGAAGGAGTATATAGAGGGTCTATTCAAGGGTGATGTTCTTGAAGACAATATTATGGAAATGGAAGAGGATATAGATGAAGATGAAATGGGAGATACGATACTGCGTGAAGAGTTTGACAGAGCACTGTAAGACCCGAGTCGAAGCAAGGCCCCGGAGTAGACAACATTCCATTAGAACTACTGACGGCCTTGGGAGAGCCAGTCCTGACAAAACTCTACCATCTGGTGAGCAAGATGTATGAGACAGGGGAATAATCTCAGACTTTAAGAAGAATATAATAATTCCAATCCCAAAGAAAGCAGGTGTTGCCAGATGTGAAAATTACCGAACTATCAGTTTA
The DNA here is from genome assembly GCF_023898315.1 of Schistocerca nitens. Lineage (NCBI taxonomy): Eukaryota > Metazoa > Arthropoda > Insecta > Orthoptera > Acrididae > Schistocerca > Schistocerca nitens. The sequence continues at coordinate 252,818,037 of NC_064616.1, read as the reverse complement.
ATAAGTCACAGCTGCAAAATACTTACACGAATTCTTTACAGACGAATGGGAAAACTCGTAGAAGCCGACCTCGGGGAAATTCAGTTTGGATTCCGTAGAAATATTGGAACACGTGAGCCAATACTGACCTTACTGTGGTGTCACCGCCAAACACCACACTTGCTAGGTGGTAGCCTTTAAATCGGCCGCGGTCCATTAGTATACGTCGGACCCGCGTGTCGCCACTGTCAGTGATCGCAGACCGAGCGCCGCCACACGGCAGGTCTAGAGAGACTTACTAGCACTCGCCCCAGTTGTACAGCCGACGTTCATAGGAATGGTTCACTGACAATCACGCTCTCATTTGCCGAGACGATAGTTAGCATAGCCTTCAGCTACGTCAATTGCTACGACCTAGCAAGGCGCCATTACCAGTTAATATGGAAATTATACTTTTGTATCGTCAAGAGCGATGTACACCGATTATGGATTAAAGTTAAGTATTACATCAACTACGTACTTTAATTGCTACTATTAATTCCCTTAACTGTTCCAGACCTCACGCCAGTCTGCGTGAGATTAAACGCGTGTATTTCGGCCTCCTCTAGCAACACGGTGTTGGCTCTTCTGCCAACACTACACTTACGACTTATCTTAGAAGAAAGATTAAGGAAAGGCAAACCTACGTTTCTAGCCTTTGTCGACTTAGAGAAAGCTTTTGACAATGTTGACTGGAATACTCTCTTTCAAATTCTAAGGGTGGCAGGGGTAAAATACAGGGAGCGAAAGGCTATTTACAATTTGTACAGAAACCAGATGGCAGTTATAAGAGTGGAGGGGCATGAAAGGGAGGCAGTGGTTGGGAGGGGAGTGAGACAGGGTTGTAGCCTCTCCCCGATGTTATTCAATCTGTTTATTGAGCAACCAGTAAAGGAAGCAAAAGAAAAATTCGGAGTAGGTGTTAAAATCCATTGAGAAAAAATAAAAACTTTGAGGTTCGCCGATGACATTGTAATTCTGTCAGAGACAGCAAAGGACCTGGAAGAGCAGTTGAACGGAATGGACAGTGTCTTGAACGGAGGATATAAGATGAACATCAACAAAAGCAAAACGAGGATAATGGAATGTAGTCGAATTAAGTCGGGTGATGCTGAGGGAATTAAATTAGGAAATGAGACACTTAAAGTAGTAAAGGAGTTTTGATATTTGGGGAGTAAAATAACTGATGATGGTCGAAGTAGAGAGGATATAAAATGTAGACTGGCAATGGCAAGGAAAGCGTTTCTGAAGAAGAGAAATTTGTTAACATCGAGTATTGATTTAAGTGTCAGGAAGTCGTTTCTGAAAGAATTTGTATGGATTGTAGCCATGTATGGAAGTGAAACATGGACGATAAATAGTTTGGACAAGAATAGAATAGAAGCTTTCGAAACGTGGTGCTACAGAAGAATGCTGAAGATTAGATGGATAGATCACATAACTAATGAGAAGGTATTGAATAGAATTGGGGAGAAGAGGAGTTTGTGAGACAACTTGACAAGAAGAAGGGACCGGTTGGTAGGACACGTTCTGAGGCATCAAGGGATCACAAATTTAGCACTGGAGGGCAGCGTGGAGGGTAAAAATCGTAGAGGGAGACCAAGAGATGAATACACTAAGCATATTCAGAAGGATGTAGGTTGCAGTATGTACTGGGATATGAAGAAGCTTGCACAGCATAGAGTAGCATGGAGAGCTGCATCAAACCAGTCTCAGGACTGAAGACCACAACAACAACAACACAAGGCTTCTATCCAGAAAAATACACTCAGAAAAGCTATGCCAATATTTAAATTTATATTGGATGTTAACATTTTTTTCAGAAATGCTTTTCTTGCTATTGTTTGTCTCCATTTTCTACCATCTCTACTTCGACCATCATCAGTTATTTTGTTGCCTAAACAGCAAAACTCATCTGCTACTTTAGTGTATCATTTTCTAATGTAATAAACTCAGTATAGTCTTATTTAACTCGAGTACACTGTTTTACATTTGTTGATGTTCATATTAGAAACTCATTTGAAGACACTATCACTTCCGTTCAACCACTGTTCCCACTCCTTTGCTGTCTCTGAGAGAATGTCATCGACAAACCTCAAAGAAATTTTCTCCTCCATGATCCTTACCCACCTTTCCAAGTCTCTTCTTGGTTTCCTTTATAGCTTGTTCAGTGCACAGACTCAATGACAATGGGCGTAGGCTGTAACTCTCTCTCACTCCATCCTTAACTACTACTTCCCTTCAATGTCCTTCGAGCCTTATAACTGGAGTCTAGTTTCTGTACTTGTTGTAAATAAACCTTTGCTTCCTCAATTTTAGCCCGGTACCTTCAGAATTTCAAAGAGTGAAATCCATACAATATTGTCAAAAGCTTTCTCTAAATTTGCGAATGCTATGAACATAGGTTTACCGTCCTTTAACCCATTTTCCAAAATAAGTCGTAGGTTCATTATTACCTTGTATGTTCGTACATTTCAGTGGGATCGTCCATTTCAATGTGATCGTACATTTCAAAGTGACATGTTCTGAGGAAATACTCCACCAGTTGTTTTCATTCTTCTGTAAATAATTCAAGTCAACATGCTGCAAACATCACTTATTATACTAACAGATCGTAAAAATTCATACCTGCCAACACCTACCTTTTTCGGAATTTGCGTTATTCAATTTTCATTGATATTTAAAGTCATATCTTGCAAACCAGGTGGGATAGTTTCGTCCTGACTGGCTCTTCTGAAGCTCTCAGTAATTCTGCAGGAAAATCGTATACTCCAAGGCCTTGTTTCAACTTAGGTCCTGCAGTGTCCTGCCAAATTCTTCTTGCATTGTAATATTTCCCATCTCTTCTTCATTTGCTTCCTCTTCTCTTTCTAAAAAAATGGTTCAAATGGCTCTGAGCACTATGGGACTCAACTGCTGTGGTCATCAGTCCCCTAGAACTTAGAACTACTTAAACCGAACTAACCTAAGGACATCACACACATCCATGCCCGAGGCAGGATTCGAACCTGCGACCGTAGCAATCGCACGGTCCCGGACTGCGCGCCTAGAACCGCGAGACCACCGCGGCCGGCTTCTTCTCTTTCTACAATATCGTCTTAGAGTTCATTTGTTACTATGGTGACACTATAAATTCCGCACACCTTCCCGTTTCCCCTTTTTTTCTTAGTGCTCGGTTTCCATCTGACTCTTGATATTGATACAGTTGCTTCTCTTTTCTCCAAAGGACTGTTTAATTTCCCTGTATGCACCATTTATATTTTCCTTAGTCATGCATGTTTCTACAGCGTACCATTTGTCCTCTAATCATACACTGCCTGACAAAAAAGTGATAAATTAGAAGGAGAAAACGGAATTAATTTTCACGGATTGAGAAGAAATGAGATGCTGTTTCAATGATTACAAAATCGACTCATATTTACAAAGAATTTTATATCCCATTTATTTGTGTGAAGTTGTACCCCTTTGGCCTGGATGCATGTACTGATTCGCCTGGGAAGGCAGCCATATAGCGGTCGTATCCTCTCCTGCGGTAAGCTGTCCCACAACCGTGATAACTGGTCTTTGGTATCATGGATGCTGGTACTGGAACGGAGTTGACGACCGAGGTGGCTACAGAGTACCTCAACATCGCGCAGGCAGTTCAGAGAGATACGTGCAATGTGTGCAAGTCCATTGTCCTGCTGAAAAATGGCACCAGGATACTGACACATGAAAAGTAACATATGAGTAGGCCGTGACGTACCGTTGTGCCGTCAGAGATTCCTCAATAACTACCAGCCGTAACCTGAAGCCCTGCCCGATGGCTCCTCACACAATAACGCGGGAATAACTCCGCTGTGTCTCTCCAAAGCTTTGAAAGAATGGGACAGTGGTAATCCGGGGTAGTAGAAAACCGCGATTCATAATTGAACATAACGCGACGCCACTCATCAGAAGTCAATGCTTCCCGGTCACGGCACCATCCCAAACGGAGCCGTTTTCACTTACGTCCAATCTCATTTTTTTAGACGTCTGTATTCCGTACTGCCTGCTTCATTTTTTACATTCTCCCCTACCCTCAGTTAAATTCAATATCTCGTATGTCATCCAAGGATTTACACTGAGCCTTGCCTTCCTCACTTTATGGTTGTTACCTTGACATGATAAGTGGAAAGCAGCCTGCTGTATTGATTCGGGCTAATGTTTCAGTCTCAAAAGCTTCTCGACAAGTTCCATCATCCGACTGTAAAGCGTGCCTTATATGGACCTTATATGCAAACAGGTGCAATCTTATGTGTAGAATCCGTAATTCACGAGATGAGCGTCGAGTAGATATGGATGGGCATCGTAAGGACACCAGTTACACAGCCCCGACACTTTGTGCACTGATTGAAGGCTACCTTGTTCGCGGAAGATCCAACACAATGCCGGTCTGTTTAAATTTCATGCACCACACAAGAATACTTCTATTAAGCTCTTCTGCATTGTTTCGAAAATTTCGCTGCACAGTAATTGGAGATTTTGTTTCGTGATACCACAGAACACAATAGCGTTTTCCTCGCTTAGCACCATTTTACAACAGAGATTACAGTGCTGCCTGCTCAGCTTTTAGCAGCATCAAATATCTGCAAGCAAACTTGATGATTTACTCTTTCACTTGTCACAAATTACAAATTTGTAAGTTTTATAGTTTTTGTAAAATAAATATTGGTAAGTGTACAAAGACTTTTGCTGGTAATACGAGTAGTTTACTGCTGAAATGCATATGCTCATGAGGATTTGTTAAGTGAGTGCTCTAGCCAGAGATACAGAGAACCGCGTGTATGGAACATAATTATTTGTGTGGCAGGAAGTGTGTGTTATTCACACAACGGTGTTTACGCCGCCAAGGCTGGGGAAGAGCGTGCTTGCTTCTGACAGCTGGTACGTTGCGCTGTAGCAACTCACACGTGATGCAGTACTCCTGCAATTTACTTAGCTGCCGTTGTCGTGCGTAAATTTCAGTCGTGACCAACATGTCACCAGTTAATTTGTCCAACCTGCTTCCCTAAGTAACCAAGAATTGTTAACCACTTACAATAACTGGATGATCAAATATCACTACTTTACTTCGCTGGTACCACAAGCTTACGAGGCTATTTCCTCATCAAGCGCCTTTACAAATAAAGTATAGTTTCATTACACTGTTTAAGAGTGTGTGTGTGTGTGTGTGTGTGTGTGTGTGTGTGTGTGTGTGTGTGTGTGTGTGTGTGTTGTTCTTAGCATAAGTTAGTTTAAGTAGTATGTAAGTCTAGGCACCAGTGACCTCAGCAGTTTGGTCTCTTAATAATTCACACATATTTCAACACAATAAAGTCCACTTTATGCGTCATGGGCTAGAAGGCATGCCAAATTGAAAAGAACATATATGTTTTACGAAAGCTTGACATTTAAGGCGAACTTCAGTGAGAGATTCTTTTAACACTTCCCACAACGAAAGTATATCTCGAAATCTGGCAGAAGATTTAAAGAGGTTCTGGTCGTATGTGAAGTACACCAGCGGCAAGACACGATAAATACCTTTACTGTACGATAGCATTGGTAATGTTGTCGATAGCAGTGTCACTAAAGAGGAGTTTTCCGAAATTCCTTCGCCAAAAAAGTCCAAAATTCGAACTAAGAACAACTGCCAACATGAGTAACCTAGAAGTAGATATCCTCGGTCTAGCAAAGCAGCTTAAATCGCTTAATAATGGTAAGGCGTCCGGTCCCGATTGTATGCCATTCAAATTCCTTTCAGAGTATGCTGATACAATGGCTCCACATTTAGCAATCATATACAACCGATCGCCCATTAAAAGATCCGTAGCTGAAGTCTGGAAAGTTGCAAAAGTCACACAAATACCGAAGAAAGGAAATAGGAGTAATCCACTGAATTACAGGCCCATACCGCTGACGTCGATTTGCAGTAAGATTTTAGAACATACACTGTGTTCGAACGTTATGAATTATCGCGAAGAAACCGATTTATTGACAAACAGCCAGTATGAATTCAGCAAATATAGTTCTTGTGAAACACAACTAGCTCTTTACTCTCACGAAGTAACGAGTATTATTGACAAGAGATCTCAAATTGATTCTATATTTTTAGATTTCCAGAAGGCTTTTGACACAGTGCGTCACAAGCGAGTTCTTATCAAATTCCTTGCCTATAAACTAACGTCTCAATTTCGGGACTAGATTTGTGACTTCCTGTCAGAAAATTCACAGTTCAACCTGCCATGGTAGCCGATAGCGCTAACGCGCTGCTTCCTGGACTCGGGTAGGCGCGCCGGCCCCGGATCGAATCCGCCCAACGGATTAACGTCGACGGCCGGTGTACCGGCCAGCCTGGATGTGGTTTTTAGGCGGTTTTCCACATCCTACTAGGTGAATACCGGGCTGGTCCCCACGTCCCCCCTCAGTTGCACGATTCGCAGACACTTGAAACACATTTACGCTATTTCACGATTTACACTCGTCGCAGACAGGTGGGGTACACTAATTCTGTCCCGGGGGGTATGGGGTGGTGGCAGGAAGGGCATCCGGCCACCCCTTAACATTAACATGCCAATTCCGTTTTAACCATGGCCGACCCTGCGTCACCGCGGGACAAGGCGCAAGCGATAGATAGATAGATAGAAAGTTCACAGTTCGTAGTAACTGAGGGAAGGTCATCGAGTAAAACTAAAGTAATATCTGGCGGTTCCCAAGAAAGTGTTTAGTCCCTACTGCTCCTAATCTATGTAAACGGTTTTGGAGACATTATGAGCAACACTCCAAAGTCATCATAAGATTAAAATCATTGCAGAATGATTTAGTTAAGCTATCAGTATGGTGCGAAAAGTGGCAATTGACTCTACATAATGAAAAGTGTGAAGTCATCCACATGAGAACTAGAAGGAAGCAGATAAATTTCGGTTACTCTATGAATCGCACAAATCTGAAAGCTGCAAATTCAGCTATATACCTAGGGATTACAGTTACAAACTACTGAAATTGGAACGATCACATAGGTAATGTTGTAAGGGAGGCGAACCAATGACTGAGTTTTATTGGTGGCACACACAGAAGATTCATCAGGTCTACAAACGAGACTGCCTACAGTACGTACAATACACTCGCCTGACCTCTTCTGGAAAACTGCTACGTGGTATGGGATCCATACCAGGTAGGAAAAACGGTGGACATCGAAAAAGTTCAAAGAAGGTTAGTTCGTTTTGTATTAGCGCGAAATCGGGGGCAGAGCGTCTTGGACATGATACACGGGCTGGGATGGCAATCATTTAAACAAAGAATTGAAATTTATTCCTGAAATTCAACTTAACTGTAAGTATATATGAAAATTTGTGCCCGACCGGGATATGAATCCGGATATGGCGCTATTTGAGCACGCTCCATGGACTGGTCCAAACTTTCACTTGTGGACCCATCTATTTCTTCTCAGACTATTAATTCATTTACTCATACTCGCACATCTCATGGGTCCCTTGCAAGTTTTAGAATCGAGACAAACGAGAAGTCATTGACTATCCGTTGCAATTTTCGTCACAGGCCCGCCTTTGCGAGTTTCATATGTCGCATTATGTAGCACATCTATAGATGAGAGACATGCAGTATCGCCAGGCTTCATTTTTTTGACTTCACTGTTTAACTGTGATGGTTAATCGGAATATTAATATGCTACTCTCTCACATCAAGACATGCTCTATGAATAGCATAATGTAATGATTTTTATTTTTTATAAATAGCACTTAATTGCATGCAAAGTAAAAGACCTGTAATTACAAGACTTGTAGAAAGTGTCTTGTAGTATCGGTCGTTGTCTTTTCTGTGATAATACCGGTTATTAACGATACGCTGCACTTGTACTTATTGAGTAACGATAGAACACATAAGCACGGGTACTCAATGTTCCTATTTCGGCTGTTTTCACCAATGTTTAGCTCATTGTTTTACAGAGATCACAAATAAAGTACAAAAAAATTCTCCTGATCCACACACCCAACACGTGTCCGGCCTCTACACTTCATACAGAGCACCCAGTCTTCTTCAAATGACTCTAAACAGATAATGCACTTTTCAGTCTCTTCTGGTGACACATTATTTCCCGTAAATTACAATTTTGTTCGCTGCTTAGTAATTGGCGCTACATGGCGATACTTTGCGTGTACATTTTACTTAGGGAGACCTGACTTAGGTTCAGCTTCGTTCGATTCCTTTTCAGATTTTTTTCTGCTTTTAATCTCTTCTCTTCTGTGGCGATCTTCTTCTTGTCGTATTGTTGAAAACGCTTCCGCTGCCTACCTCTAGATAATTTTGCTCGGCATAACGTTGCCCAGAGCCATTTTCATACACTTTTCAGTCCATTTTCCTCTCTCTTTTTTTCTCATTTTATATTTCCCCTGAAAAGAGTAAGATGAAGAAAATATTATTTAAAAGATGAACTTACAGCTGACCGGTACTGAAAGACAATCGACTGGTCGGTATTGCACTACAGACACGCCGTAGTATCAAGTTATATTGTATGTTATTTTATACGAATTATCATGAAAGATTTGTTGGATGTCATTCCTTACATACCATACATAACCGAAATATAGCAACAAAATCAATCATTTGCCTTAGAAGCATATACCAGAGACCTCAAAATAACTTCCGTGGGCTAAGATCTATAACAACATCATCAAGCACTCAGAGCAGACAAAGCACTGAAGAGAGGAAGGAGATATCCGACCCCAGTGTGCATGGATACACAAGCTTGCTTGTGCTTACTGTAGTACCCTTGTGCCATTTGGAGACGAAAAGGTAAATGACAGTAGTGGACGGTACTGTGAGCCGGCCGATAATGCACGACTCTTCCCTAAGTATTACAATTAAGTTGTCCTCCCCGATAGCTAAGTGGTCAACGTGATGGATGGCCGTCCTACGGGCCCGGGTTCGAATCCCGGCTGGGTCGGGGATTTTCTCCCCTCAGGGACTGGGTGTTGTGTTGTCTTCATCATCATTTCATCCCCATCCGGCGCGCAGGTCGCCCAGTGTGGCGTCGAATGTACGAGGGCTATTCCGAAAGTAAGGTCCGATCGGTCACGAAATGGAAACGACTATGAAAATCCGATAAAGCTTTGCACAGATGTGTTGGGTAGTGTCTCTAGTATAACCCCAGTTAGCATCACGTCGCTCTTCTCATTTCTGAGCTCGCAGTGAGTGCGTAAAGATGTCTAGAAAATAGTGTCTGCCGCCAAGTACGGGGGCCTGGTGAGAAATTTCCCCTGAAGCTATGCAGCTAACATTACATAACTGTCGTGCTGTTTCGTCTTCAAGACAATTCTCAGCCGCATTCTGCAGGGGCAATGAAGATGCTCCTGCATCGTTTTCAAATGGAAATGTGAGATTACCCACACTACAGCCCGTAATTGTCTCCCTCTGAGTTTCAGCTCAGGTCACATGAACCGCTGGTTATGAAGACAACATTTCGGCACAAGACAACGAGCCGTAGGCCAGCGTAGAGAATTGGCGGAGAGCACTGGCGGCTGCCTTCTATAGCGAGGGTATGGGAAAGTTGGTACAACGCTACGATACATGTCTAAGTCGGGTCGGCGACTATGGAGATAAGTACCTGCAAGGTGTATCTAACTGTTGCAAATAAAACATTTTTGATTTTTACCGTGGTTTCCATTTCGCGACCTATCGGACCTTACTTTCGGAATAGCCCTCGTAGTAAGACCTGCACCAAGGCGGCCGGCCCTGTCCCGTTACGGGCCTCCCGGCCAATGACGCCAAATGCTTATTTCCATTTTCCAGTTAAATTGAAATAAGGAATAAATTTCAGTATTTGAAACTAAGTTCGTAATCAAATATATATATAAGGTGAATACGGGCCTGTGACCAAAATGACAACGATAGTCTATGACTTCTCACTGTCTTGATTCTAAAACCTGCACGGAATCACGATATGTGCGAGTGTGGGTAAATTAATTAATTATCTAATCAACTATAAATGTAAAAACATGAGTCTGTTATAACGCAATAGAGATCAGAGCTTGTACAGAAATGTTTAAGTGTTCATTTTTCCCATACGGGAAGTGGAGAGTGGAACAATAGCGAAAAGATCTGAATGCCGTTCGATGAACCATCTGCCAGCTACATAAGTTGAATTGCAGAATAGTGATGTAGATGTAGCAGTATAATTTTGAAGTAGCTGTTGAAAACGATTGTAGCTGGTTAACTGAATTTATAACTATGTAAAAGATAAAAATGGTTCAAATGGCTCTGAGCGCTATGCGACTTAACTTCTGAGGTCATCAGTCGCCTAGAACTTAGAACTAATTAAACCTAACTAACCTAAGGACATCACACACATCCATGCCCGAGGCAGGATTCGAACCTGCGACCGTATCGGTCGCGCGGCTCCAGACTGTAGCGCCTAGAACCGCTCGGCCACTCCGGCCGGCGACTGGCGCCTTCTGGGGAGTGAATATCACCAATAGGTCGACTTAATTATAGGCTCAGAGATGTTCCCAAGATGCAACTTTTCTGGTCTTCAGCGGAATATACACTGCGATGAACATTTTTACCTGTGTTATTGTAGCCTGACTCGGACGCCTACCTTACCCTGAACGGTCGAGCAATATAATCTCACCTTATAATTGTATTATTTGCACGATATTTATTGGAACAACGTTCTGTTAACGTGAATAGGACCACAACAGAGCTCATAAAAGACCGAAGCAAAAATCTGAATTATTCAGTATGTGATATAAGGCCCAATCTCGTAACAAGTTGTCCAGGTGCTGTTGACAAAAGTAAAAAGAAGTTGTAATTTTGTGTATAAGGCGTTCCACCTTCTTGATATTCAGCACGAAGCAGAAGAAGAAATCTAAAGCACGAAAGAAAACTTGCTCCGTTAGATCCTTGATATCACAGAATTGAAGTTGATGACTTTTGGCCGAGATATTATGTGGTGGACTAATCACGTGCTGTGCTCTTTTAGAGACCGGAATAAACTGCTAAAAAACTCTCAACGTTTTGTTTGCTGCACATGAAACAAATTAAATTAGAAACATCAAACATTTGATGAAATTCGTATGCGAACCAAACACTGCCATCTTGTGACCACTGTCGACTTGCCCTCTGAAGTCTCAGGCATCATTCTCGACACTCGGAAGTCCAGTCTCGCCACAGTTCCTTCACTGTTCCTGTGGTCACAAGATGGCAGTGTTTGGTTCGCATACGAATTTCATCAAATGCTTGATGTTTCTAATTTAATTTGTTTCATGTGCAGCAAACAAAACGTTAAGAGTTTTTTAGCAGTTTATTCCGGTCTCTAAAAGAGCACAGCACGTGATTAGTCCACCACATAATATCTCGGCCAAAAGTTATCAACTTCAATGATCATTTTCATCTTGCGAAAGAGTCAAATGGGAAACAAATCATCCGTTGCTCTCATCTCCTAGTGTTCAGCTAGGATGAGTTTTCCAAGGTCATCTCGCGTCGTATGTGTTTACGCATATCGTCTCCTCCGAAGGAGTCTTTAAAATGGGAAATAAATCATTCGTTTCCCTCATGTCCTAGCTTTCAGCTAGGATGGGCTTCCCAAGGTCGTCTTGGGTCATATGTGTCTTCGCACATCGTCTGTTTCATCTTTGTGCATATGGCTTTGATGAGATTGTGGTCGGGGGAAGAAGAAGGTCTGTTGCGAAATGTCTTCCGTTCTATTCTAGTTTCGCTGGATACGTTCTACACCCTCAGAAGAAAGCCACCACAGTAATTATTTCACAGTATAACTAAAAATATGAGTATACTGTGCAATATTAATTTAACCATCTGCACTGTCATGCGTTTAAAGTACGTGAGGGGACATCTAAAAACACACAGCTCATGGCCGAGCGGTTCTAGGCGCTACAGTCTGGAACCGCGCGATCGCTACGGTCGCAGGTTCGAATCCTGCCTCGGGCATGGATGTGTGTGATGTCCTTAGGTTAGTTAGGTTTAAGTAGTTCTAAGTCCTAGGGGACTGATGACCACAGCAGTTAAGTCCCATAGTGCTCAGAGCCATTTTTTGAACACACAGCTCAGAAATACGACCACCGTTAGGTAAATATTAGATGTACTGTATTGAGGATCGAAACGATTGCCTTGCGACCATCGCACCTTAAGGAAAGTTCCTGTTCGTCAGAAAATGTTATTTTTGACCACTTCACTCTCTTCACCAAATGATAGTTGGTATAGACAATCGTTGCTCATCAGGGAATCTCTCTTTGACTGCTACACATCTTCTTCGTAGACTGACATCCTGAGGCTAAGTGGAAACCATATCCACCGATTGGTAAACGACGTGTTGATTCAAATGCACTAAAGCCATCGTATTCCACGACTCGTCTGGCGTTAATAAAAGTTGAGTTTTAATCCAGTCCTCAGAAATATTATTAGAGACGGGATGATAATGCTATAGCTTGTTCGAATATACATCGACCCAACAGACAGGCAGTCGTAGAACTAGGCCTATGTCAACTTACACCAGGGTGATTTTACAGTAAAGTTGATTGCACTGAAAGTGCAATACGTACTTTATATTTATGCCACCGATGTGATCTTGCTGTATGAACTCGAGGTTCTGGTGGATAGTGTCCTGAATTTTGACCAGTATAGGAACTTTTTCCGATGCACCATGGTTACATATTTGAACGAATCATGATTAATGCACCGATGTGATCTTGCTGTATGAACTCGAGGTTCTGGTGGACAGTGTCCTGAATTTTGACCAGTATACGAACTTTTTCTGATGCACCATGGTTATATATTTGGACGACTCATTATTCGGTTTCTGATGAAGGACCGCGATGAGAGTGTATAAAAGTGTCTGTAGTGCTTCTAATCTCGTGATATTAGCTGTGTCATTCAAACAGAGCAGCAAAATAGCCAAATACAATTGCCATGTTCTATACAGCCATTCACTGCTTAACTTGGAGACGTCGTTAGTGAGAAAATGCAACGTCGGAATTTGAAAGACCAGTGGAGAATTCTAGTCAAATTAGAAACGCAGCAAATTTAGAGAGAGTTGAAGAGATTTATTTAATGATGAATAATTCTAATAAGAGTTTAGTATAAGTGAAGATCACAAAAAATACGTGAGAGAGAATGTGGATGGCGGTTGATGTTCCATATCGGAAATACTTCCACGCGCGGGTATGCGATGAGTCAAGTCGTGTATACGCTCACATCAAAGGTCGAGGTAGCTAGCCTCTCGTTGTAACGGCTCGAGAATACCATGAGGCGAACACGGTCCGTGATCGGATATAAGAAGTAGCTCTGGCACGATAGCAACGTTAGGTTCACTTTTAGATTTATTTCCACACTGATGTAACAGGACTGACGCTGTGCTGTCATTCCCTGCTACGCATACTCGCACGCGCACATGAATACACTAGTAACGACTCTACAGACCACGGACACATCGAACATAAAATCTTCCTTCCCCAAGGCAGAATATCTGGCGCAATTTCAATTTGCCTGTGGGTGACAGTTATAGACTCGCGACCGCATTTTAAACTGGAAGGTGAGTATAAGATTCCAGCCACGTTTTAAGCATAGTGATAGAGATCGTATAAAACAAAACACCGGCGCACCATAAAAGTCAACAACGTTATTGTAGACACTATAGTACTGGAGACAGGAGATAAATATTGTATGTTACCATGTATACCGGACTGTATAGTCGAACTGCATGCCGCTGGAAATGTGTGTATGTCTACGCGGATGGTTGTCTGCCTTTTCGGTTCGCGGGGGAACCACGACAACTACGAAATTCCGAGAGGGAAGTGTATAGTTTTTCGTAAGTTAGCTGATGACCGGCCACTGCGTGTCTTTAAAAGAAACGCGAGAAGATTCAGTAACGGACACCGAGTTCATCTGACAGTTTCCTTTAAATGCCCTCCCGATTTTAAATTTCAGATGCTTGACACCTCAGAACAATGTCAAATATCAGGTCAAGCAAACCTCAGTACTCACGACTGAGCTTTAATGTTACGAGAGTTTATTTCTAGCCCCTGTCTGTAAGGGTTAGAGTAGATTCAGCGATTTTACCTGATAATTAATGCTCATACACAGAGCCATCGTTGTAGCTTCTCTAGAAGCTGTTATAAAAAGATGTAAGCTCTATCGTTCACGGTTAACCAAAGTAAATATTCCCAGGTCGCTCGAGGAAACAATTAAAAAAAGAAAGGTCAGACTAAACGTCTCCTCGGCGCTACGACGATTTCAGATGGTCTCTGTCTCGGACTGAATAACAGAAGGGATAAATAATTGGTTATGGCTTATTCAAGGAATCATCCGGGTTCTAGCATGAAGCGTCCGTGAGAACAGAGAGCTCCTCAGTTTCATACGATTATCGCCAGTTCCACACTGCATTGCGTAATCTAGCGACAAGTAATAAGCTAGGTGACACAACCTAACACGGGTCTAAGGAATTTCAGCTTCCCCTCTATTGTGCACTGTCTCAATGATAAAGACTTTTTTGCGGGAATACGGACTTCCACTGACAACTTTGCCAGCGATTCAATATCTATCTTGCAGCATGGTTCAGACAAACTAATCTTTAGCGAAAAGTGAAAACACATGGTTCTCTAGGAAGCTCATCCCGAAGTCTGGTTCCCACGACATCTGCAGTGTGTCTCCTTGCACAAGGATTTCTTTATTAACCTTAGCTATACTAAACATACACAGATCAAAAACAGTTTTGCATCACCCCGATTCCCAAAACTCCTGGAGATCGACGTTAACTGTGGGTATTGTATCATAGACACTGTCCCTTCGACTGTTCAGAGATGTCACTAAACGCGCTCAAAGATGTAAACAACCATGCATGAGTAGCGCCCATCAGACTGAGGGGGTCCGACAGCCGATCACTTCCAGTCTTTCCACCAGGAAGGAGGTACACGGCTCGTGTTGTCTGTAGTTCAACCATGCCCAGACGATCAATACCGCGGTTCGGTCGCGTCCACATTGTTACTTTTTGCCAGGAAGGGCTCTCAACAAGGGAAGTGTCCATGCGTCTCGGAGTGAATGAAAGCGATGTTGCTCGGACATGGAGTAGATACAGAGAGACGGGAACTGTCGATGACATGCCTCGCTCAGGCCGCCCAAGGGCTACTACTGCAGTGGATGACCGCTACCTACGGATTATGGCTCGGAGGAACCCTGACAGCAACGTCACCATGTTGAATAATGCTTTTCGTACAGCCACAGGACGTCGTGTTATGATTCAAACTGTGCGCAATAAGCTGCATGATCCGCAACTTCACTCCCGACGTCCATGGCGAGGTCCACCTGTGCAACCACGACACCATGCAGCGCGGTACAGATGGGCCCAAAAAGCATGCCGAATGGACCGCTCAGGATTGGCATCACGTTCTCTTCACCGATGAGTGTCGCATATGCCTTCAACCAGACAATGGTCGGAGACGTGTCTGAAGGCAACCAGGTCAGGCTGAACGCCTTATACACACTGTTCAGCGAGTGCAGCAAGGTGGAGGTTCTCTGCTGTTTTGAGGTGGCATTATGTGGGGCCGACGTACGTCACTGGTGGTCATGGAAGGCGCCGTAACGGCTCTACGATACGTGAATGCCATCCTCCGATCGATAGTGCAACCATATTGGAAGGCACACGTCTTCATGGACGACAATTCGCGTTCCCATAGTGCACATCTTGTCAATGACTTCCTTCATGAATGAGATATCGCTCAACTAGAGTATCCAGCATGTTCTCCAGATAGGAACCCTATCGAACATTCCTGGGATCGATTGAAAAGGGCTGTTTATGGACGACGTGATCTACCAACCGCTCTGAGGGATCTACGTCTAATTGCCGATGAAGTAAAAATGGTTCAAATGGCTCTAAGCACTATGGGACTTAACATCTGAGGTCATCAGTCCCCTAGATTTAGATCTACTTAAACCTAACTAACCTAAGGACATCACACACATCCATGCCCGAGGCAGGATTCGAACCTGCGACGTTAGAAGCCGCGTGGTTCCAGACTGAAGCGCCTAGAACCGCTCGGCCATACTGGTTGGCGCCATTGAGGAGTGGGACAATCTGGACCAACAGTGCCTTGTGGATAGTATGCCATGACGAATACAGGCGTGCATCAGTGCAAGTTGACGTGGTACTGGGTATTAGAGATACCGGTGTGTACAGCAATCTGGAGCACCACCTCTGAAGTTCTCGCTGCATGGTGGTACAACATGCAATGTGTAGTTTTCATGAGCAGTAAAAAGTTCGCAAATGATGTATATGTTGATCTCTATCCCTATTTTCTGTACAGGTTCCAGAATTCTCGGAACCGAGGTGATACAAAACTTTTTTGATGTGTGTAAGATCAAATAACTGTGAAACATACTACTTTGTCGAATAATGACAGTATTTGGGAACAGTGGATGTTATGCGATACAGAATTTTTATAATCTACAGCAGCAACTAGCCACTATTCGATTTTGTTTTACTTTATTGAAAAAGGACCATTACCGGTTTAGAATTTACGCATTCATCATCAGACGCCTACGTGCCTTTATCAAAACACATGGCACGTTCGTTCACGTCAATTCATATAACCACGTGTTTTGATAAAAGCATGCAAGCCATCAGACGAGGAATGTGCAAATGTGAATCCGGTAATAGTAGTTATATTACGCAATAAACGAAAACCAAATTGCTGCACGGTGCTGCTGCGCGAAGTAAACAAAATGTTTTACATATGTAGTTTTAACCTCTATGCTCCTCTAGTACTATATATTGTGTGATATGGTAGACAGATAATGAACTACTATTAACTTCAAAGATAAAGGAATCTGTAAACAATTTGTTGTCAATCGCCGGCCGGTGTGGCCGAGCGGTTCTAGGCGCTTCAGTCTGGAACCGCGCGACCGCTACGGTCGCAGGTTCGAATCCTGCCTTGGGCATGGATGTGTGTGATGTCCTTAGGTTCGTTAGGCTTAAGTAGTTCTAAGTTCTAGGGGACTGATTACCTCAGATGTTAAGTCCCATAGTGCTCAGAGGCAACTGAACCATTTTTTTGTTGTCAATCTAGATGTAAGATGAGTACGCGCAGACAAAGTTTGGTGGAAAAACAGAGACTAACGGCCTTGCTCACACAGCATTTGAATAAGGATGCCTGTTTTTCGATGTCATTTTAAGTCTGCGTTTTCGGTTACCGCACCATAGTATTCGATCCAGTTATCGTACTTCCAGCTTCTTCCTCATAGCTGTTTTCACATCCTCCCGATATCTCTACGATTTTTCCTTTGTGGTACGTACTTATCTTACGTTTTGATTCCTCGGCTGCACCGGGTAAAAGTGCATTTATGGTATGTTGCAGATTTTCCGTTGCATGCCGCTGTTGGTAACTGTTGGTACAATGACTGATGGGAAGTGAACACGCCCAATCTATATAAGTTAACAACGTTACACTCCAATCTATGACGATAATCGTATGTTCGTGTTGAAATTCGGTTGCTTCGCCAGGTCACAACCAGAGTGCCACATTTCAACCTAAACAAGACCTCGGGCCTCACTAAAAGCCATTCAGTCATCACATCAAGTTTTCTTCCATTCACATTCGTTGAACTCGTAAACTCACAATCAGACTGTCTCATTCCAACGTAACCTACACATCAGGTTTCGGTACACCCCAGCCCATCAGCACATCTAGTTTTTTTTTCCATTCACATTCGTTGGACTCATCAACTCTCAACTTGCAACCAAATGAAAACAAATCAACACTCGGAGGTACACAATTAATTCCACAACCAAACCATCACGTTTCAACTTAAACTAGACTTCAGGCTTTGCTACAACTCAGTCTGCCAGTACATCTAATTATCTTCCATTCGCATTCATTGGCCTTGCCAACTCACAACCATATTTGTCATATTCTAATGTAACCAAGGACTCGACAAAGCGAAGTGATAAAGAAAAATTAAGTTCTAAGGTACTTGTCACTGAGTTATCTAACAGCACATACTCCATCGCCTATAGTTCCTTGATTTCGCTTCCAAGCGGAAAAACAGAGACTGCCACCATAAATAGGTTAAGAGTAGGCCACATGACTACCAACAAAGTGAAACACTTATTGAAGTTAATACTGTCTCCGAACTGCGATTATTTCGCAGTTGAACAGTATATCATGTATTTTCAGTGGAGTGTGAAAGATATAACACAGAGAAAGACTCTGCACGAAGATCTCAGTTTTTTGTTATTATTCACTGTTATAAGTTCGAAGTACATTGGACATAAGGCCTGTAAGTGCATTTTTAAGTTCACTACGCTTTGTAAAAGTGTTCATTAATGTTAATGAAAGAGTTTACTTCATACATGCTTGAATCTTCAGTTTGCTTGTTTACCATGAAACCTTCTCTTCGTCATTATGTTCATTGTCTTTGTATTAATGATAACAAAGTGTAAAGATACTAAGTTTTAACGCTCAGCAAGGTATATCCCATACATGAAGCAACATCAATTTTATGTTGTCTCGTGTTTTCATAATTTGGTATTTGGTTATATGCGCCATTGTCTGAAATCATTTAAAATAAAACATAGAAATAATAACACTTTTTAAGTCTTCATTCTGGCTGCGTTTAGTTTCATTCTCAAAACTACACATGATGATCTTCGGAATAGCACAATATTTGCCACTGTTATGGATTGCAGGAAGTGGAGGAACTGTGCGCAATGTCCATTACAAGGACTGCGAAGCAGATCGCTTGATATTCCGCGAAGAAACTGCATTTTGAGAATTCAGTTGTGGTCCAATGGAAATTTTTCCTTTGGCGGCACCATGCACTCTACGTAAGTAGGTGAGCCAGAGATCATGAATTCCAGGAACAGACTCCCGGACTGTGGCTTGCATTTCCAAGTACACTGTGCATCACAAATACTCTTACGTACTCTATCGACGGCAGCGAGAAGAATGCGAAGATGTAAGATGGATCTAGCGATTTGACTACTACGACTGCAGCCACGATGTCTTATTTTTGTGCAATAAGGAAAAACTATGGCTCACGTGTCAAGGGATATGTGCAATATAGCTCTCGAATAATACAAGTCAAACTCAAAACTAAACCAAAGGACACTGTGATAACACAAATATACATGCCAACATCGTAAGAAGAAGATGCAGTCGTTGACGAAATATAGGAAGAAATAAGTAATGCGATGAGAAATGTTAAGGGAGATGAAAACCTGATTGCTATTGGGGACTGGAATGCGATTGTGGGTGAAGAACCAGAGGAAGGAAATGTTGGCAAATATGGACTTGGAAGAAGAAATGAAAGAGGAGAACGACTGATTGAGTTCTTCTCGAGGCACCAATTAGTTGTTGCAAACACACTTTTCCAACATCACAAACGAAGAATAACACATAGAAGGCCCCTGTAGACCTGAAGAGACACTAGATTGATTACATTCTAGTGACAGCACGTTTTAGGAACCAGGTAAAAGATTACAGGAGCTATCCATCTGCAGTCATAGCAGTGACCATAGTCTGGACCTGATGAAAAGTTCACTCAGATTCAAATATTTGAAGAAGAAGCCACTAAAACTGAAATGGGAACTAGAAAAACTGAAAACTGAGGGACTGGCAAAGCACTATGCTCACGAAACAGACAACCTAGCTAAAAATTTTAAACATGGTAGAGTCAGTGAAGACTGTGATCAAATTGAATCTTGTATACAGGGTGTTACAAAAAGGTACGGCCAAACTTTCAGGAAACATTCCTCACACACAAAGAAAGAAAATATGTTATTTGGACATGTTTCCGGAAACGCTTACTTTCCATGTTAGAGCTCATTTTATTACTTCTCTTCAAATCACATTAATCATGGAATGGAAACACACAGCAACAGAACGTACCAGCGTGACTTCAAACACTTTGTTACAGGAAATGTTCAAAATGTCCTCCGTTAGCGAGGATACATGCATCCACCCTCCGTCGCATGGAATCCCTGATGCGCTGATGCAGCCCTGGAGAATGGCGTATTGTATCACAGCCGTCCACAATACGAGCACGATGAGTCTCTACATTTTGTAACGGGGCTGCGTAGACAAGAGCTTTCAAATGCCCCCATAAATGAAAGTGAAGAGGGTTGAGGCCAGGAGAGCGTGGAGGCCATGGAATTGGTCCGCCTCTACCAATCCATCGGTCACTGAATCTGTTGTTGAGAAGCGTACGAACACTTCGACTGAAATGTGCAGGAGCTCCATAGTGCATGAACCACATGTTGTGTCGTACTTGTAAAGGCACATGTTCTAGCAGCACAGGTAGAGTATCCCGTATGAAATCATGACAACGTGCTCCATTGAGCGTAGGTGGAAGAACATGGGGCCGAATCAAGACATCACCAACAATGCCTGCCCAAACGTTCACAGAAAATCTGTGTTGATGACGTGATTGCACAATTGCGTGCGGATTCTCGTCAGCCCACACATGTTGATTGTGAAAATGTACAATTTGATCACGTTGGAATGAAGCCTCATCCGTAAAGAGAACATTTGCACTGAAATGAGGATTGACACATTGTTGGATGAACCATTCGCTGAAGTGTACCGTGGAGGCCAATCAGCTGCTGACAGTGCCTGCACACACACTGTACATGGTACTGAAACAACTGGTTCTCCCGTAGCACTCTCCATACAGTGACGTGGTCAACGTTACCTTGTACAGCAGCAACTTCTCTGACGCTGACATTAGGGTTATCGTCAACTGCACGAAGAATTGCCTCGTCCATTGCAGGTGTCCTCGTCGTTCTAGGTCTTCCCCAGTTGCGAGTCATAGGCTAAAATGTTCCGTGCTCCCTAAGACGCCGATCAATTGCTTCGAACGTCTTCCTGTCGAGACACCTTCGTTCTGGAAATCTGTCTCGATACAAACGTACCGCGCCACGCCTATTGCCCCGTGCTAATCCATACATCAAATGGGCATCTGCCAACTCCGCATTTGTAAACATTGCACTGACTGCAAAACCACGTTCGTGATGAACACTAACCTGTTGATGCTACGTACTGATGTGCTTGATGGTAGTACTGTAGAGCAATGAGTCGCATGTCAACACAAGCACCGAAGTCAACATTACCTTCCTTCAATTGAGCCAACTGGCGGTGAATCGAGGAAGTACAGTACATACTGACGAAACTAAAATGAGCTCTAACATGGAAATTAAGCGTTTCCGGACACATGTCCACATAACATCTTTTCTTTATTTGTGTGTGAGGAATGTTTCCTGAAAGTTTGGCCGTACCTTTTTGTAACACCCTGTATAAAAAGCAGCAGAAACGATAGTTGGAAAAACTAAACCCAAAAACTAGAGGAAATGGATTACAGCAGATATTATGGAGCTTATATAAAACTGGAGATTTTACAAAAATGCAACTGATGAGCAAGAAAAAGCTAAATACAGAAGACTAAGGAATTTAGTCAATAGAGAAGCTAGGAAAGCAACAGAAAATGTTCGTGAGGAAATGTGCAGGGGAGTGGAAGAAAATATGCAAAAGAGAAGAACTGATTTAGCCTACAGAACAGTAAATAAATTATTTAACAAACGTAAAAGAACACTCTCAATCACAATAGAACATAAAGAGGGGAAAATGCTGTTTGGTGAAGACATGGTGATGAGATGGAAACAATACATAGGGGAGTTGTATTCCGGAACACCTCTTCCGGAGGAAGTAATAGGAAGAGAAGAGCAAGTAGACGAAGATGGCAAGGGAGGTGACATTCTGCAAGAAGAATTTGACAAAGCTCTAAAGTAACTATAGGACAACAAAGCAACGGGTATTGATGACATCCTTGCAGAACTAATAAAGAATGCTGGTGACAGCATGAAAACGATGCTGCTTAAACTTATTAGGTCCATCTATAACATAGGAGTGATACCGACAGACTTCCAGAAATGTATCATCGTTCCTATACCAAAGAAGGCAACAGCTACAAAATGTGAACAGTACCGAACTTTAAGCCAAATATCACATGCATCAAAAATTCTCATAAAAATAATTCTGAAGAGAATTGAAGAGGAGGTGGAGGATATGCTGAGTGAAAATCATTTTGGTTTCAGAAGGGGACTTGGAACAAGAGAAGCGATTCTGGCACTGAGACTCCTTATCGGCAAGCAATTACAGAAAAATAAACCAACTTTCGTTGCCTTTGTAGACCTGGGAAAGGCATTTGATAACGTTACCTGGCAAGAGATGTTCAGAGTGCTGAGTAAAAGTGGAATGAAGTACAAAGACATCCGTGTGATACTCAGTTTCTATAAGAATGAGGCGGCAGTGGGCAGTAATTAGGAACTGTCACTAGGAACAAGAAGCAAATATTAGAAAAGGGGTAAGACAAGGATGTGCTCTCTCTCCTCTTATATTCAATGCTTACATTCAGGAAGCTGTAGATCAAGTTCGAGAAACTGCTGAGGCGGTGATCAAAATTAATGGGCAGAAGACAGACATCCTACGTTATGCAGATGATACTGCTACAGTCACGGAGGCAAAATAAGATCTAGCGGAAATCCTCAGAACAATGGAAAGGAATCCATGCAATCAGTGTGGAATGAGAATAAACAAGAAAGAGACTAAAGTGATGGTATGCAGTACAGGAGTAGAATATGAACCTCTGAGAATGTGAATTAGAAGAGAGAAGCTGGAAGTGATAGAGGAATTTACTTACCTGGGACACAAAATCACAATGGATGGTAGAAGCCGGAAAGAATTTGCGAGCAGAGTGCAAAAGGCCAAAATTGCATTTAATCGGAGGTGGAACTTACAAACCAGCAATAACATCAGTCTGAAAATAAGGAAACGTATCATGAAAGCTTTAGTTTGGAGTGTGGCCCTATACGGATGTGAAACTTGGACAATCGGAAGAGAAAAGACGGCTAGAGGCCCTGCAGATGTGGTGCTATAGAAGGATGATGAAGATCAGCTGGAGAGACAAAGTAACAAATGAAGAGGTGCTTAGAAGAGTACAGGAAACCAGATCTCTGTGGAGGCACATCCAAACAAGAAGAGACAAACTTTTAGGGCTTATCCTACGACACAACAACATCATTCGAACGATAGCAGAAGGAGCTACTGAGGGAAGAAATCGGCGGTGGCGACCAAGGATATCATACACTCCTGGAAATTGAAATAAGAACACCGTGAATTCATTGTCCCAGGAAGGGGAAATTTTATTGACACATTCCTGGGGTCAGATACATCACATGATCACACTGACAGAACCACAGGCACATAGACACAGGCAACAGAGCATGCACAATGTCGGCACTAGTACAGTGTATATCCACCTTTCGCAGCAATGCAGGCTGCTATTCTCCCATGGAGACGATCGTAGAGATGCTGGATGTAGTCCTGTGGAACGGCTTGCCATGCCATTTCCACCTGGCGCCTCAGCTGGACCAGCGTTCGTGCTGGACGTGCAGACCGCGTGAGACGACGCTTCATCCAGTCCCAAACATGCTCAATGGGGGACAGATCCGGAGATCTTGCTGGCCAGGGTAGTTGACTTACACCTTCTAGAGCACGTTGGGTGGCACGGGATACATGCGGACGTGCATTGTCCTGTTGGAACAGCAAGTTCCCTTGCCGGTCTAGGAATGGTAGAACGATGGGTTCGATGACGGTTTGGATGTACCGTGCACTATTCAGTGTCCCCTCGACGATCACCAGTGGTGTACGGCCAGTGTAGGAGATCGCTCCCCACACCATGATGCCGGGTGTTGGCCCTGTGTGCCTCGGTCGTATGAAGTCCTGATTGTGGCGCTCACCTGCACGGCGCCAAACACGCATACCACCATCATTGGCACCAAGGCAGAAGCGACTCTCATCGCTGAAGACGACACGTCTCCATTCGTCCCTCCATTCACGCCTGTCGCGACACCACTGGAGGCGGGCTGCACGATGTTGGGGCGTGAGCGGAAGACGGCCTAACGGTGTGCGGGACCGTAGCCCAGCTTCATGGAGACGGTTGCGAATGGTCCTCGCCGATACCCCAGGAGCAACAGTGTCCCTAATTTGCTGGGAAGTGGCGGTGCGGTCCCCTACGGCACTGCGTAGGATCCTACGGTCTTGGCGTGCATCCGTGCGTCGCTGCGGTCCGGTCCCAGGTCGACGGGCACGTGCACCTTCCGCCGACCACTGGCGACAACATCGATGTACTGTGGAGACCTCACGCCCCACGTGTTGAGCAATTCGGCGGTACGTCCACCCGGCCTCCCGCATGCCCACTATACGCCCTCGCTCAAAGTCCGTCAACTGCACATACGGTTCACGTCCACGCTGTCGCGGCATGCTACCAGTGTTAAAGACTGCGATGGAGCTCCGTATGCCACGGCAAACTGGCTGACACTGACGGCGGCGGTGCACAAATGCTGATGCTGCGCAGCTAGCGCCATTCGACGGCCAACACCGCGGTTCCTGGTGTGTCCGCTGTGCCGTGCGTGTGATCATTGCTTGTACAGCCCTCTCGCAGTGTCCGGAGCAAGTATGGTGGGTCTGACACACCGGTGTCAATGTGTTCTTTTTTCCATTTCCAGGAGTGTACATGCAACAGATCATGAATGACTCTGGATGTAACACATACTTGGAAATCAAAAGGAAGGCAGGCAGAAGAGAGGAATGGCGCTCTGCTGCAATCCAACCGTCCAACCGCAGGGTTGAACACTAGAAGAAGAAGAACAACCACACCATCTAGGAACCAATATATATATTACCCAACATCAAAAGGCTTTTGATTTTTAATCTCATTTACGAAGAAGAAGCATGTAATCCACATATATACCAGTATTTTGCAACTACCGTGCAGTGCGTGCCGGAAAAGGCGTTGTATTGTACGTACCATATGTCAAAATATTCCCCACTCCAGTCACGAATAAATGAACTGTTGATACCCGTCTGTGAAATCTGCCGAACAAAATCAACGAATAAAATGCGATAATTTCAATCCTGTTAACTCAAATGTCTTCGGAATTTCCAGAACGATGCCGTCTGACTATAAACGATGATATGTTTATAATACCCGTATTTTAAAGATCAACCGGGGAAAGAAATCACATAAAAGACAAGGGTGATCAGTTTCAGAACTCTAGTTAAACGTTTGTATAGGATGTCACTGTGGTACATGTGCTGCACCGTCATTCTGAATAGTTGTTGAACATACACTATGACTGAACTGCCTGTCACACAGCGATGAGAATCTGGAATTTTGCAGCTGCGAGTCACTTAGTGGATAAAAAATCTTGCATGTTGGTTAGTTAATTAGTTTCATGTTCCATGGATCATGTTGCACGATAAATAATGATGTGGATTGACTTGTAATATGGTTATATGCTAAACATTTCTAAGCTTTTTCAATTAATTGATTTTTTAAATATACAGATGTGAGCAATTCCTCCCCACCACCTTTTACACATCACACTAATAGAAATTCTTCCCTGAAGTAGGAATTGTCAAGGAGACATCTTTTGAGTTTGTTTTGAAATTTCACTTCGCTGTCTCTCAGACATTTTATATCACTGGGTAAGTGAACAATAATTTTTGTTTGTGCTAAAGACAACCTCGTTGGTGGAGTAATGAATGTAATTTTTCCTTCTGGTAGTGTACTTGTGTACATCATTTTTCCTCTTGAACTATGGTGGATTATGTACAAGAAAATTCATGAAGCAATAGATATATTTGAAATAGTAGTCAGAATGCCCAGCTCCTTAAACAGATGTCTAGAAGATGATCGTGAGCGAGCACCACATATTACTCTTACGCACGTTTTTGAGCTTCGAAGACTTTCTTTCCTAAAGATGAGTGATTGAATGAAAATATGCAAAATATGTGAAGTTACTCATTTGCCTCTCCCCAAGATTTGCAATTATTCTAGGTGCAAATGTGGCTGAACTGAGTTGTTTTAGGAGTTTCAAAATGTGCTTTTCGGGTTTAAATTCTTATCAATATGGACACCTAACAATTTGGAAATTTCCACCCTATTTATTATTTCATCACCATGTGTTACACTTATCACTGGTATAGTACTCCTACATGTCCAAATGTTGTTTTTTTTTAAATTGAGAGTGAGACCATTCGCAGAAAACCAGGTTTCGAATCGCACAATGCCAATTCAATGGAAAAGAAACACTAAACCAATTCGTAAAACTGGGATATCACATTGCATCAGAGAGATGCTGTGAGAAAGTGTAACGAATATGAATTTACGACCTACGACAACGAATAGGTACTTCATTTGAAATAGAGTGAAGAAATCTACAAGCTACTCTCTGGCTCCAGAAGACACAATCTGTGCCAATTGTGTTTATCTAAAGGAGAAAGAGACCAAGGTGTCTACGGCAAGACGAATAAACTAAAGCCAAGGACTCAGTAGGGCGTAAGACTTGGAGACAGATGTATAAGTTATTCCAATCTCGAATTATGTGGGCATTTAGTTTTCGTTGAGTCACAATGTCGACTGTGTACAGTCGCGAACAAAAGTCTCTTTTGTTGCCAACTGGTTGGAGATACAACTGTGGACAGCATTAGTTACTTCCGGTACTGATGTGAGTGGGTTCCTGAAGTATTACACGTGAATTGCGTCAATAGCTATACACAGTCGAGGATATGGATAACGAGAAGGAAATCATGTCGAACCGAACTTTACTTATCTGAGGTAACTTAGGGCCCTTGTGTTAGTGTAGGGAATATGGTCTCCCAGTTGCTCTTACTTCAGACGCCAATGTGGATTCAACGGGAAAAGTAAGAAAACATGATGAGACAGTCATTGTATTGGCCAACGACTAAGATGCCAGCGTCCAGAATCTGTTCATGCTACAGTAGTGGATAGGAACTTCGATCAGCCAGTGTGTGCGATAATTGTCTACTGATACCTTCGTACCACTGGTTCCCATCATAAAAGTCAGGAAGAAAACAATTTATTACACTTAGTCATCGGAAAGAACGCACTGCATTCTGTATTTAGTACCTCGCAGCTGACAAAGACTCAAAGGACTTGGCGCTCTGGTCCGATACGACAATTCTTGGATCAAATGAGGAATGAAGGCTATCGTTATGAAAACACGATTATACATGCTATTCTCCAAGTGACACTGTTGCCACAGGTGAAGGGTCGGGATGACATTGTCAACAATGCAAGCTTCGTGCGGCTCTGGGGCAACGAGTATCAGACAGAGAGAAGGTTGAGCCGCTGAAAGCCAAAATGCTATAACTCAATTTTTCGCAATTCCGAGAAATGAAAGGTATTGCTTTTCGTTTTATGTACATTCATGCTGTACAATAATTCGTGATTCATCTGATGAAATGTACAAATGAAATATTATAATTACTTTTACTCCAAACATTTTCGTTATTTTTACCTTAAATTCCCTTTTGTAGTCCCTAAAAGTAGGAATACCACTTTTCCTCTCAGAATTTTACTCATTGTGAAAGGGAAAGTGGTATAAATCGAGAGTTGTTCGACTCTTCTTATAAACGTTTTGGTGAAGTTGAATACCTGAGAAGAAATATTTTGTCTTTTAATCTCCATAATTGCAATTTATTTGTAAAACAAACATAATATTATATAGTTAATGTGAGTCTGCACTTATTGCTCCCATTATGCACTTTTCTCTCACAAACTGGGTTAAAATAATTGCATTATTGTTGTTAATTACTGGAATGCTACCTACTGAATCTGCCTAATAGTTCAGCAGTGCGTTCATCAACGGATTTTAAATAAATTGTTGTTTCAAAGTGTCGAAATTTCTTAAAATGTAATTCTTGTCATGCTGATATTTCAAGAGGCTTTATAATGAAGTAGCTCTGTTTACTCGATTTCACTGTCCACATCATCTTCCTCTGACAAAGGGTCAACACGTCTGGGTCCGGATTTCTGAGTGGAAGTTACAGTTGTCAGTTGGTTGAAGGAAGAATGGTGCAGCGGAGGGATGATGTACGGGAGAAGGGTAATCGTGCGTTTCCTTTTTGACACGGTGACAGGGCGCACAGCATTGTTGAAATCTAAAGCAAGAAACAAACACTAATACTTACTAGCACTGTTACTGTAAATAAACACGAAAAACAACACAGAACAACAAGAACACGTGGCCTTGCCGCTTGACTTATACCACTATTCCCACGAACGGACTTCTCTCTGGCGTGAGAGGAAGAATGCATTTGCAGCTATCAAGTGACTCCGGTGAGAGTTATTGTTATACGACTTCTCCACAACAACTATCTGAACACTGTGAGTAAATTGAGTGGTATAACTCAAAAACTAAAATTCTCTGTCTTAGACCACATTGGTTCTCAGCAGCTCAATTATTATTGCAGAACGCTTCACACAAGAAACCTCACAAATGTCGTGAACGTTCTATAACACTTTTAACTAATCACTGTTGTTTTCGTAAATATTTTGCATCGACAAACAACGTTAGTGACGACGTACAATTGCTATGGATTTGGTTAAGGGCTGCAAATTGTGTGTCTAGTTAAATTAAGAGCACACTAGCTGTAAATGGTGTACGAGTGCTACAAGGCGCTTATGTGCCCCTCGAACGCTGCCACAAGTCACTGTAATGAAGTGTTGTGTGGGTCAGTCATATGGGGTCAGTGAAATCTGATGTAAATGCGTTACAGAATGATAGTAAGGAACTATCGTGTTTAGACAATGCCCTTGACCATGCAGTGAATTGAGTTGCCCCATTTGTTGGTGTATCAACTCAGACAATTTGTCGTGTCTACAAGGAATGACGTACCAATCGCAGCTATGTGGCACGGAAGTTAGAACAGACGACGCAAAAAGATCATAACTGAAAGGGACCAAGACGAGTATCACGCCAGGTTAATGACAGTAGATTTCAAAATCGTTAGGAATTGCTGCTGTTAACATGCAAGTCTATGTCACCCAGTTTTCGAGCAAACATTGCGAGTGGAACTGCATACAATGAACATTTCGAGTCAAGTACCTCGCGCTCAAAGTGGGACAGGAAGTTTTTGTGTTAAGTGGCTTCAATAGCACAGAAAGTGGACGGTAGCTGACTGGAAGCGTGCATTGTGGATTCATGTTACCGTCAACATGAACTTGGAGAACGAGTTTTGCCATTTCTTCCACATCTGCAGGATGAGTAAGCCGCAGGCACTGACGACTTCTAAAATGACAACACCCATGTGTACATGGCCACACGCTATGTACCTGGTTTGAAAATCTCTGCAGCACACCATTGCACCCCGACAGGCCTGATAAATCGCCTAGTTTTAATAGCATAGAAAATATCTGGAACTACCTACAAAAGCGCGTGAAACATAGCAGTTATCATCCAAATAATTTCATAGTTTTATGGGGTTGGCATCATCTGGATATGGCACGCCTCAAGAAACTTATGCATTCTGTTCCTCGTTAAACTGAGGCGATTATCAAGGCTAGAGGCGGTTAAGAGCGACAACTTCAGGAATGTGCATGGATACTTAATTTCAGGCACCCTACGCGAAAGAATCAGTATCTCAAATTCTCTACAAAAATAGTAAGCAACTTTAATTAGTGTTACCCAGAGGCAAACTGATCTTTGGCAGCTTTACTTTATTGGGTCAAAGTGGATGTGGGCAAAGGTGTCATTCACCCCGTCTACACCTGCATCATGAGTGTGCAAAATGCTTTATGAACCCCCCCCACACACACACACACACACTTCTCCCTCACCTCCCCCGTCCCCCTCCCTACTGGCCAGTTGGGTAACGTATAAATGGCGGGTTGTTCTCCTGTTTGCTGATGCAACCTGCATCAAATGGTTTATTGTAGCAAGTCTAAATGACTTCAGAAGGAGGTCGAGCAGATAGTGGAACACACACACACAGAAATTATTAATGGTTGGTGTTGTGAACGACTTCGTACACGAGAGTAAGGAGAAGTCGGCTACAGAGTGGTGCGGCAACTATCGTCGTAGGAAAGCTGAACAGGAGCAGAAGTAATTAGCGAACAGTAAACAGAAGATATAATTAACTTGTATTTCTCCAAGCATATGAACACTCATCACAGATAATGCAGCCAGAAACAGAGTCCAGCTATCACAGTGTCAACAAGGATGAGACTTGCTGCTCTAATTACGAACGATGGTGGCGTAGCGACGACGCTCCAAGTCAAATGGCTGTCCTATATTGCGGCAGGGGGCGATCGTAGTCTGGAGCCCCTGGAGCCGTGGCTCAGCAGGCGTGCACCATTGTGTCCGCCGGATCTCGCACCACCGCTATTTCAGTCTGACGGAAACTTGTATTTCAGTTGGCAACATTGCGACGCCCGTGTGTGGTATTGGCATGTGATACCACAACCAGTAATTTATTTAAACTTGTGCATGGCAAGTACTTCACTTTGGAAACAATTATTGTCTTAACAGATGACATGTACTTGATACTGTCGCTGACGCAATCTTTAGCACTTTGTTCATTGCAGAATGCCGCGCGGGGCAGTCGTGAGGTCTTAGGCGCCTTGCCATGGTTCACGCGACTCACCCCATCGGATGTTCGAGTCCTCCCGCGGGCAAGGGTGTGTGTGCTGTCCTTAGTGTAATTTAGTTTAAGTAGTGTGTAAGCCTAAGGGCCGATGACCTCAGCAGTTTGGTCCTATAGGAACTTACCACCACAAAAAAAAGAATTATTGCAGAATAATAGTTTCACATCAAAGTACAACTGTCTAAAACTTGATGCAAAGTACTGAAAAATTGTTCCATTAGTGTGAAGCCAGATCTGTGCTAAGATGATGCTGGCGTAAGTGATGATTACAAGTGGTCGCTGATTACACAGTGACTGTGGATGAATGGCACTTCATTCATACATAAATAACTTTCCGACTGCGGCAGTGTAAGGAAACACATGGGGGCATGTCCACGCCGACGTCTCCGATTCGTTGATGCGTCTGGCGAGTGGCTGTCTTTACTTGTGGTGCCATTATGAGATACCGACTTCTGCATGAGAGCTCTTTCTCTGGACAACACCATAATATCTTCATTGCTATAATTTGTTATACAATACGGCGTCCGAGAAGGACGCGAAGGAACTTGCCCCCCTTCTTGCAGCGGTGTACCGTAGGTCTCTAGAAGAGCGTAGCGTTCCAAACGATTGGAAAAGGGCACAGGTCATCCCCGTTTTCAAGAAGGGACGTCGAACAGATGTGCAGAACTATAGACCTATATCTCTAACGTCGATCAGTTGTAGAATTTTAGAACACGTATTATGCTCGAGCATAATGACTTTTCTGGAGACTAGAAATCAACTCTGTAGGAATCAGCATGGGTTTCCAAAAAGACGATCGTGTGAAACCCAGCTCGCGCTATTCGTCCACGAGACTCAGAGGGCCATAGACACGGGTTCCCAGGTAGATTCCGTGTTTCTTGACTTCCGCAAGGCGTTTCATACAGTTCCTCACAGTCGTTTAATGAACAAAGAAAGAGCATATGGACTATCAGACCAATTGTGTGATTGGATTGAAGAGTTTCTATATAACAGAACGCAGCATGTCATTCTCAATGGAGAGAAGTCTTCCGAAGTAAGAGTGATTTCAGGTGTGCCGCAGGGGAGTGTCGTAAGACCGTTGCTATTCACAATATATATAAATGACCTTGTGGATAACATCGGACGTTCACTGAGGCTTTTTGCGGATGATGCTGTAGTATATCGAGAGGTTGTAACAATGGAAAATTGTACTGAAATGGAGGAGGATATGCAACGAATTGACGCATGGTGCAGGGAATGACAATTGAATCTCAATGTAGACAAGTGTAATGTGGTGCGAATACATAGAAAGAAAGATCATTTATCATTTAGCTACAATATAGCAGGTCAGGAACTTGAAGCAGTTAATTCCATAAATCATCTGGGAGTAGGCATTAGGAGTGATTTAAAATGGAATGACCATATAAAATTAATCGTTCAAATGGTTCAAATGGCTCTGAGCACTATGGGACTCAACTGCTGTGGTCATAAGTCCCCTAGAACTTAGAACTACTTAAACCTAACTAACCTAAGGACATCACACACATCCATGCCCGAGGCAGGATTCGAACCTGTGACCGTAGCGGTCGCACGGTTCCGGACTGCGCGCCTAGAACCGCGAGACCACCGCGGCCGGCAAAATTAATCGTCGGTAAAGCAGATGCCAGACTGAGATTCATTGGAAGAAACCTAAGGAAATGCAATCCGAAAACAAAGGAAGTAGGTTACAGTACCCTTGTCCGCCCACTGCTTGAATACTGCTCACCGGTGTGGGACCTGTACCAGATATGGTTGATAGAGGAGATACAGAAGATCCAACGGAGACCAGCGCGCTTCGTTACAGGATCATTTAGTAATCGCGAAAGCGTTATGGAGATGGTAGATAAACTCCAGTGGAAGACTCTGCAAGAGAGACGCTCAGTAGCTCTGTAGGGGCTTTTGTTGAAGTTTCGAGAACATACCTTCACCGAGGAGTCAAGTAGTATATTGCTCCCTCTTACGTATATCTCGCGAGGAGACCATGAGGATAAAATCAGAGAGATTAGAGCCCACACAGAGGCATACCGACAATCTCTCTTTCCACGAACAATACGAGACTGGAATAGAATGGAGAACCGATAGTGGTACTCAAAGTACCCTCCGCAACACACCAACAAGTGTGTAGATGTAGATGTAGAACTAGGACATCACTATCAAACGTAGCTACCTGTATGAACTCTGATATGAGTCTGCCCCTATGCTGTTATAGCAGACATAACCCAGTGTGAAACGGTTGAACATTTAAATAAGATAGCTTTCATATTCGCATATTCCATGGTCTATTTGTTTAGGAACGTTTCTGGATCCCTCCAGACATGTATGTAGCGGTATTAAGTTAAAACATGTTGCTGGCCACAAATAAGAAATCGCCAGTTCTGTGCTAAGTCTAAGATTTAAAAACAAACCGGGCGTGTTAGCTTGTTTGACCCCTATATATTGCATGGTCTGTTTATATAAACATTTCAGAACTTTATGATGCAATGTAAGACATGGCCCATTTTAAGCGTGTAAGTGTAGCCGTCTTTCTTTAAACAAAGTACACCGTTTCAACGTGACAATTACACTGCGCAGTTGCAGGGATGCTTTATTTGCCGTTAAAATGTTTCAGTGAACATCTGCTCACTTCAGAAAACATTGCCGCAGCCCCACAGAGACTGGAGCGAAGCGCCTACCACTAATTGTGCTCTGCCCAGGAATGATCTCCAGATGCATGCTGTATCACGCTGTCGTTCACCGTCCTCTGGCTGACTCGCGTTTTTGACACCCCCACAGTGTCAGTGCAAAGTTCTGTTACCTCCCAAACCCCACCACCGCAGCCCCCGTGGGGGAGCGCATTTTTTCACTTCATTCGTAAATACAGCATCCCACACAACGTGTATTAGCAAAGAATACTACACAGTTTCTCTCTTCCGGAAAAATATTTCTAAGCATTTAATTTTCCAATTCGTCATTAAGGCTGCGGGCTCAGTTCATATCTGATGCTTTCGTAGGTCTTACATGGGAGCATGTAAATCATTGCAATATTATCAAAGTGGGAACTGTAAAGGATTTTGATCGATCTGTGCAATATGTATACATTACAACGATACTAGAATTTTTCGTGATTTCTGGAAGCATAAAATGTTACTTTACAAACAATTCCATTACCTACATGTGCGGCTTACGACCATTTCTCTAGTACTGAAGCCAGACTAAGAGTGTTGTTTTGGCTAGTCTCTTACATCTGAATATGCAGTTCCCAGCCTGGTTTCTCATCCCTGTCCAAAAATGGTATTATGTGTGTTCTAATTGCTTCGTTTTTCGGGGAAGGTAGCATAATATTCTAAGTGATTCTCTTCTGTCCTATCACGATGTGGCAGTGTTATTCAGTTAGATAGAAAGCCATCCAAATCCCATGCTGCCAGTGGCTGCGCACACAGCCATCGCAGTGAGGAGTGTTTCGTTTCGAAGTAGTGTCGCGTAATATTCTCGTTTATTCTCTTGCCGTGCGATTACGATGTAACAGAACCATTCCATTCGATAACAAGCTCTCTCGTCCTCCAATCTTGCACTGACTATGTAGACCGATATCACACGACAAAATTAAGCCGCGTCTCTCGCAGTATCTACCGTTGGAGTTTGACCATTTCCACGACGAACGTGTGACGAGACGTGCCAGTTTTCGTTGGAACTTCTCTCTCTTTTTGTTAATCCAACAAGATAATGTTCCCAGACTGATTAGCAATACTCAAAAAGAAACGGTCTTAAAACTGTTTTGTAAGCCACTTGCCTTGCGGATGAATTACATTTCCTAAAGATTCTTCAACGAACATCGGCATGGCATCCGATTTTCCTACAAGTTGTGTACTACTGCCCATTAAATCTGCTACACCAAGAAGATATTCAGATGACAAACGGGTATTCATTGGTCAAATATATTATACTAGAACTGACATATGATGACATTTTCATGCAATTTGGGTGCATAGATCCTGAGAAATCAGTACCCAGAACAACCACAAAAATGGTTCAAATGGCTCTGAGCACTATGGGACTCAACTGCTGAGGTCATTAGTCCCCTAGAACTTAGAACTAATTAAACCTAACTAACCTAATGACATCACAAACATCCATGCCCGAGGCAGGATTCGAACCTGCGACCGTAGCGGTTCCAGACCGAAGCCCCTAGATCCGCACGGCCACACCGGCGCGCTGTACAGGTACAGCTGCCCCTGCAGCTTCAGCACGATACCACAGTTCATCAAGAGTAGTGACTGGCGTATTGTGACAAGCCAGTTGCTCGGCCACCACTGACCAGACGTTTTCAATTGTGAGAGATCTGGAGAATGTGCTGGCCAGGGCTGCAGTCGAACATTTTCTGTATCCAGAAAGGCCCGTACGGGACCTGTAGCATGCGGTCGTGCTTTATCCTGCTGAAATGTAGGGTTTCGCAGGGATCGAATGAAGGGTAGAGCCATGGGTCGAAACACATCTGAAATGTAACGTCCACTGTTCAAAGTGCTATCAATGCGAACAAGAGGTGACCGAGACTTGTAACCAACGGCACCCCATACCATCACACCGGGTGATACGCCAGTAGGGTGATGACGAATACACGCTTCCAATGTGCGTTCACTGTGATGTCGCGAAACACAGATGCGACCATCGTGATCCTGTAAACAGAACCTGGATTCATCCGAAAAAGCCAGCCGGGTTGGCCGAGCGGTTCTAGGCGCTACAGTCTGGAACCGCGCGACCGCTACGGTCGCAGGTTCGAATCCTGCCTCGGGCATGGATGCGCGTGATTTCCTTAGGTTAGTTAGATTGAAGTAGTTCTAAGTTCTAGTGGACTGATGACCACAGATGTTAAGTCCCATAGTGCTCAGAGCCATTTGAACCATCCGAAAAAATGACGTTTTGCCATTCGTGCACCCAGGTTCGTCGTTGAGTACACCATGGCAGGCGCTCCTGTCTGTGGTGCAGCGTCAAGGGTGACCGCAGCCATGGTCTCCGAGCTGATAGTCCATGCTGCTGCAAACGTCGTCAAACTGTTTGTGCAGATGGTTGTTATCTTGCAAACGTCCACATCTGTTGACTCAGGGATCGAGACGTGGCTGCGCGATCCGTTACAGCCATGCCGATAAGATGCCTGTCATCTCGACTTCTAGTGATACGAGGCCGTTGGGATCCAGCACGGCGTTCCGTATTACCCTGCTGAACCTACCGATTCCATATTCTGCTCACAGTCATTGGATCTCGACCAACGCGAGCAGCAGTGTCGCGATACGATAAACCGCAGTCGCAATAGGCTACAATCCGACCTTTATCAAAGTCGGAAACGTGATGGTACGCATTTCTCCTCCTTACACGAGGCATCACAACAACGTTTCACCAGGCAACGCCGGTCAACTGCCGTTTGTGTATGAGAAATCAGTTGGAAACTTTCCTCATGTCAGCACGTTGTAGGTGTCGCCACCGGCGCCAGCCTTGTGTGAATGCTTTGAAAAGGTACTCATTTGCATATCACAGCATCTTCTTCCTGTCGGTTAAATTTCGCGTCTGTAGCACGTCATCTTCGTGGTGTAGCAATTTTAATGGCCGGTAGTGTAGTTTAGGTCGGCCCAGATAGTTACCCCTAGGAATTATATGATAGTTGCTGTACCCGTGACCTATTTACACTGAAGTGGCAGTATAATGCCTAAATCGAACAGTAAAGTACTCTTCTGCTTTTTACGTGCAATACCTACATTTATTTACGTTCAAGGTCAACTGCCAGTTCCTGAGCTGAGTGGTGAACTCTTGCAGTTCTTCGTGCATTTCTCTACAACCTACTGATGTTGGAACTCTCCCACAGACAACAGTATCGTCATCAAACAGCCCACATCTACATCTAAAAACGTAATCCGCAAGCTGCTGTACAGTGCACGACGGAGGGTACATCGTAACTTTCTTCCGTACGCCAAGCACTTACTGACTGAGAAAGAATAAAGGTTCTCTATATACCTCTGTATGTGCCCTAATCTCTCTTATCTCATTCATATGATCACTACACCAGATATGCGATGTGTTGATGTAATGGCCTCACAGTCTTCGATGAATATAGTTCTCTGAATTTACCTAACAGGGTTTCGTGAGAAATACGTTGTCTGTTACCCTAGTATTACAAATTAAGGTCACCGAGCTTTCCTGTTACCTTCTGGAAAATGTCATTCCGACCTGATACGATCTTAGCAGCCTGATGGAGCTTTTGACGTTATGCACTGGATCATCTATATAGGTGCGTCTGTTTCGTGGATCAGCCGTAGCCAGAAAATGCGATTTTATAAGTAGTTTCAATATGTGACCCACCTGTATATGTATTAAAGTGACACTTGTTTTGTAGCTTGACAGCTATATAGCACCATTGCACAGCAAAGCTATACATACTGCAAGGCCCCAATCTAATTGCAACGTCTTTGATATCGCACAGAGCAATAATGGCACACTGGCGAAGTGTCACCATTCCGAAATGCGAATTGTGTGGATTTCTGTTTCACAGATCAGTGTTGTGGACTATACAGCACATATGAAACGTAGTTACAAGAATCGAAGTAAAACATTCCCCATGTCATTACTTATGTGTCATTGCCACCCTGCCACTGTTTCCTCTGCTTATAAATGCTGTAACGACTCCATTTAAAGAAAGAGGGTGACGCTGAATTTTTTTAAGATCTAGCATTTACCATTGCTATGTAGTTTCCAGTCAACACATAGCGACGCAACTGTAATATGGTTCAAATGGCTCTAAGCACTATGGGACTTAACATCTGCCGGTCGGAGTGGCCGAGTGGTTCTAGGCGCTACAGTATGGAACCGCGCGACGGCTATGGTCGCAGGTTCGAATCCTGCCTCGGGCATGGATATGTGTGATGTCCTTAGGTTAGTTAGGTTTAAGTAGTTCTAAGTTCTAGCGGACTGATGACCTCAGAAGTTAAGTACCATAGTGCTCAGAGCCATTTGAACCATTTTTTTGAACTTAACATCTGAGGTCATCAGTCTCCTAGACTTAGATCTACTTAAACCTAACTAACCTAAGGACATCACACACATCCATGCCCGAGGCAGGATTCGAACCTGTGACTGTAGCAGCAGCGCGGTTCTGGACGGAAGCGCCTGAAACCTCTCGGTCACAGAGGCCGGCTAACTGTAATATGTAATGGGAATACTGTACTACGTTATTGTAAGGTGTTCGAACCAATATTTTTACTGCCAGTATCTACGTCTGCATCTACATTACTACTCTGCAATTGACTATTAAGTGCCTAGCAGAGGGTTCATCGAACTTCCTTGAAGCTATATATGCACCATTCCAATCTCAAAGAGTGCGCGGAAAAATCACACATTTAAATCTTTCTGTGTGAGCTCTGATTTTTCTTACTTTATTGCAATGATTATTTCTCTCTATGTAGATGGGCGCCAACAAAATATTTTCGCATTCGGTGGAGAAAGTTGACAACTGAAATTTAGTGAAAAAATACTCCCACAACGAAAGACGCCTTTCTTTAATGATTACCACCCAACTCGCGTATCATATCTATTACACTCTCTCCCACATTTCACAATAATACAGAACAAGTTGGTCTTCTTTGAACTTTTTCGATGTCATCCGTCAACACTGTCTGATGCGGATCCCATACCATACAGCAGTACCGCAGAGTAGGACGGACAAGGGTACTGTATGTTTAATGGATCTGTTGCATCTTTTAAGTGTTCTGCTAATAAATCGCAGATTTGATTTGCCGTCTCCACATTACCAATGTGATTAGCATGAAACTACACTCCTGGAAATTGAAATAAGAACACCGTGAATTCATTGTCCCAGGAAGGGGAAACTTTATTGACACATTCCTGGGGTCAGATACATCACATGATCACACTGACAGAACCACAGGCACATAGACACAGGCAACAGAGCATGCACAATGTCGGCACTAGTACAGTGTATATCCACCTTTCGCAGCAATGCAGGCTGCTATTCTCCCATGGAGACGATCGTAGAGATGCTGGATGTAGTCCTGTGGAACGGCTTGCCATGCCATTTCCACCTGGCGCCTCAGTT
The DNA here is from genome assembly GCF_023898315.1 of Schistocerca nitens. Lineage (NCBI taxonomy): Eukaryota > Metazoa > Arthropoda > Insecta > Orthoptera > Acrididae > Schistocerca > Schistocerca nitens. The sequence continues at coordinate 252,779,400 of NC_064616.1, read as the reverse complement.
GGACCAGCGTTCGTGCTGGACGTGCAGACCGCGTGAGACGACGCTTCATCCAGTCCCAAACATGCTCAATGGGGGACAGATCCGGAGATCTTGCTGGCCAGGGTAGTTGACTTACACCTTCTAGAGCACGTTGGGTGGCACGGGATACATGCGGACGTGCATTGTCCTGTTGGAACAGAAAGTTCCCTTGCCGGCCTAGGAATGGTAGAACGATGGGTTCGATGACGGTTTGGATGTACCGTGCACTATTCAGCGTCCCCTCGACGATCACCAGTGGTGTACGGCCAGTGTAGGAGATCGCTCCCCACACCATGATGCCGGGTGTTGGCCCTGTGTGCCTCGGTCGTATGCAGTCCTGATTGTGGCGCTCACCTGCACGGCGCCAAACACGCATACGACCATCATTGGCACCAAGGCAGAAGCGACTCTCATCGCTGAAGACGACACGTCTCCATTCGTCCCTCCATTCACGCCTGTCGCGACACCACTGGAGGCGGGCTGCACGATGTTGGGGCGTGAGCGGAAGACGGCCTAACGGTGTGCGGGACCGTAGCCCAGCTTCATGGAGACGGTTGCGAACGGTCCTCGCCGATACCCCAGGAGCAACAGTGTCCCTAATTTGCTGGGAAGTGGCGGTGCGGTCCCCTACGGCACTGCGTAGGATCCTACGGTCTTGGCGTGCATCCGTGCGTCGCTGCGGTCCGGTCCCAGGTCGACGGGCACGTGCACCTTCCGCCGACCACTGGCGACAACATCGATGTACTGTGGAGACCTCACGCCCCACGTGTTGAGCAATTCGGCGGTACGTCCACCCGGCCTTCCACATGCCCACTATACGCCCTCGCTCAAAGTCCGTCAACTGCACATACGGTTCACGTCCACGCTGTCGCGGCATGCTACCAGTGTTAAAGACTGCGATGGAGCTCCGTATGCCACGGCAAACTGTCTGACACTGACGGCGGCGGTGCACAAATGCTGATGCTGCGCAGCTAGCGCCATTCGACGGCCAACACCGCGGTTCCTGGTGTGTCCGCTGTGCCGTGCGTGTGATCATTGCTTGTACAGCCCTCTCGCAGTGTCCGGAGCAAGTATGGTGGGTCTGACACACCGGTGTCAATGTGTTCTTTTTTCCATTTCCAGGAGTGTATATAAATTATTCGTAACAGTAATCCGTAAGAACTTATTGAAGTCACAAGCTTTAGATTTGAGCGATTTAGCGCGTAACGGAAGTTTAGAAGACTCCTTTTAGTACTAATTTGGGTGACGTCACACATTTCATTATTCAGAACCAATTGTCACTTTTCGCACCATACAGATATTTTGTCTAATCATTTTGGATTTGGGTTTGACCATCTGATGACTTTACTAGACTGTAAATGACTGCATCATCTGCAAAAAGTCTCAGAGGGCTGCTCAGAATGTTTCCTAAATCGTTTACATACATTGGGAACAGCAGAGGGCCTATAGCACTTCCTTCGGGAACGTTAGATACTACTTCCGCTTTGCTCGATGAATTTACGTCAGTTACTAAAAACTGTGACCTTTCTGACAGTAAATGAGGAATCTAGTAGCACAACTGAGAAGATATTCCACAGGAATGCAATTTGATTAGAATTTGCTTGTGAGGAATGGCGTCAAAAACCTTCTGAAAATCTGTAAATGTGGAATGAATTTGATATCCCATGGCAATAGCCCTGAGTTCTTCGTATGAATAAAGAGCTAGTTATTTCAAAAAAACATTGTCGGAATCCATGCTAACTATGTGTCAACAGATCGTTTTCTTTGAGGCAATGTATAATGAATTTGAGATCCCATGGCAATAGGCCTGAGTACTTCGTATGAATAAAGAGCTAGTTATTTCACAAAAACAACATTTTCGGAAACCATGCTAACTATGTGTCAACAGATCGTTTTCTTTGAGGCAATTTATAATGTTCAAACACATTATTTCAAAATCCTAATGCAAATCGACATAAAGCAGAGCAGTTTGTTAGAATTATTTTGCTGTAACGCAGTGATGTATGGAATAAATTGTCAAAATTTTGTCATCTGTAACCGAGAATACTATCAGATATCCAACAAGAATCTGTTATATAAACCGATTTTGACACAAAATTTGTTGCTTTTGATACAATGTGGCTGACTTAGAATTCGACGCAATGAGAAAGACATTACAACGCATAATTCTGACATGATAACAGTTTTCTGCTATGAAGTTCCGTCCTATATATTTACAGGCTATGGAGGAAATTTTTGGCATCGTGTATTTATTGAGCTATATCATGTCCTTTTCCTCTTATATCTAGCACTTAAGCTAAATAGTGCCAAATGGCGAATGATTGTGGTGAACGAAGAATATGCATGTGTTAAGAAGATCGTATATAGTATGTGTGAATAGCAAAATTAATATTTTTTAAAAGTTACAACATATGTTTCACGTCCTGTCATACATATTAATATGGATTGTTTTTTATGTGAGACATAACTCCACATTATAATCATAGCGTGAGAGATGGATAAAAGTTTTTGACTTCCAGCACGAAACCATCAGAATAGCTGTATTAGATATTAACAACGATGCGTGGTACAAAGATAAAACTAACCCCACTGTCAATTGCTGCTAAATCTGTAAGTTGTGGCAGTAGTGCCATTGTTTGAGCCACGCGTATTTTCTTTCTGTCGTAGAACGATGAAGTTACAACAGTAGTACTACATGTGTGTTTTATACTCAAAATCTTACTACGCTGATACATAATAAACACAATTTATATTTTTGGGCACAAGATAGTATTTTAATTTGCAATCAGAGATTTATAACAATGTTTGCATAGTACGGCTAACAACATACTAGTACATGTATTTTTTGTTTGCAGAGTGTTACTCCACATATCATTACAGCTACTTACAGAGGAAACTCCAACGTGTGGCAATTTCCCATTGCTATGTACAGAAAATGCAAATATTTTATATGCCCAACTTGTACCCAGACTTTTACATACATGGTGTTTAAACTAGACTGTAAGTCTTTCTTGCACATTTGCAGCGAGCTGCTCTTTTTCCAGTGGCAGTTTATATTCTTCCTTCGTGGCAGTTGTTTTCGCTATATACAACAGTTTCAGCATTTTTCCTTTGACCACTTTGATTTCCAATTTAGTTTGTCGTACACATAACTTAAAGAAGTAGTTTCTTTAATAGGGAATGACTTAAGTCTGTTTTACAGATTCCTTGCTTTGCTGATGTCCTGTGGAAAACTGCTGTTTGTTGGAACCAATCCTAATTCAGTAATATCTATATTTGTTGTTAATGTGGAGTATAATATCCACTACTGAGTAAAACATATTTCCCCAGCTTTAACATAACACTTGTTTGTAAGACTTATATCGTCATTGCTGGAGTCTGTGTTAACAATCTCCACCTAGTTTACGTGAAATTGGCAACTAAAGAAAACTTCCCAAGCCAAGATCACTAAAAAGCATTTTGTTGCATAACCTGATGGTCGCACATGTAAGTCGTTATGTTTACGTCACTTCTGTCAGTTTCCAACTGGTAGTAAACAATAACACTTGCATTCAGCGCAATATAGTTATGTTTATGCTTGTAAATAATACTTTTATGTCTGACATGTTGATGTATTGTGCTCTTCGTGGTAGTGGATGTACACATGCAGTGTGAAGCGACATGTAACACTGATGGATAATATGTTGTAAAAATTCAAAAGCATAAGATCCGATGATGACAGCACAGCTCTGCAGAAACCGGTCATCCAATAAAATGCTTTTTTAGTGGTCGTGGCTTGTGAAGTTTTCTTCAGTTACCATAACCCACAGACCGCCTCCAGACTGACTATGTTGGGAACATATTACACGAAATTAATTAAAATTATGTACAGCGGAACATGGTTTCTCGTTCATGATTGTCTGCAAGTTTTACTGTATACCATTTAACTTTCGAGTGTTCTTTTTTGTAAGCTATCTGATAAGTTATACTGCATAGAAGTGATTATCACAGAGCACACTGGAACATGTAAATACTATTGATGGCCTTTAACACGTAGACTGTCTTCCAGAGGATCAGACTCACAGCGCATTCCACAGTTATAAATTATAGCTTCTAGTCAGGTAACACCATGATTTTTACACAAAGGTGGTGCATATCAGGCGACATTATAAAATCATTGCGATGGTTACAGCTACCGTTTTTCAGTGCTCGGCTCATGACTAACATATATTTTTATTCTACCGTTGGAACTCGTCCCCGTTGAACAGTCTCCTTTTTAGGATTTCTGATGGTTATAGATAAGCAGAAAAAAGAGACAATTTACTCCATACATCATTATGTAACAAAAAACAGTTCTAAAAAACTGCTCCGATGACAGAATTTTGCTTCGAACACTAAGCGTTATGTAGTAGAACACTTCACCCACTGAAAATTAGATTTAAAAAAATGAGCCTCACCCCCTTTCTTTAAAAATGGAGTCGTTACTGCTTTTATAAGCAGAAGAAAGAGTGGCCGAATGGCAATGTTCTCCTTCGATTCTTGTAACTATATTTTAAATGTCCTACATAGTCCAGAACACTGATCTGTGACATAGGTCTCCAACAGATTGCATTTTTAATGGAAAAAGATCGCAGCACCAAAAATAATTAATGTATGGTAAGTAAATTTCGGGAATATATTAGTCTAGGTAACATAAAAATGGGTCAAATGGCTCTGAGCACTATGGGACTCAACTGCTGAGGTCATTAGTCCCCTAGAACTTAGAACTAGTTAAACCTAACTAACCTAAGGACATCACAAACATCCATGCCCGAGGCAGGATTCGAACCTGCGACCGTAGCGGTCTTGCGGTTCCAGACTGCAGCGCCTTTAACCGCACGGCCACTTCGGCCGGCCTAGGTAACATATGTAAGTGATTAACAATGCAAGATCACAGGTTAACGTAAGCCCGAGATAAACCATTGATAATGTGAAATGGTGGCACATTAATAATCGGTGCAACCGCCAGGATTTGAATGCAAGCACGGAAACTTGCATGCATTGTGTTTTATAGGTACCGGATGTAAGTTTGTGGGATGGAGTTCCTTGCCTGTTGAACTTGGTCGGTCAGTACAAGGACGATTATTGCTGCTTGTGGATGATACAGGAGACGTTCGATGATGTCGCACATGTGTTTGTCGAAAGGCAGATCTTGTGATCGAGGAGGCCAAGGGAACATTTAGACACCCTGTAGAGCACGTTGGGTTATAACAGCGGTATGTGGACGAGAGTTGCCCTCCTGGGAAACACCCCCTGGAATGCTGTTCATGAATGGCAGCTCAACAGGTCGAATCACTAGACTGAGGTACAAATTTGCAGTCAGGGTACGTGGGAAAACTGCGAGTGCTCCTGTTGTCATACGAAACCGCACCCCAGAAGGTAATTCCAGGTGCAGGTCCAATGCGTCTAGCACGCAGACACGCTGGTCGCAGGCCTTCAGCTGGCTACCTTATAACCAACACACGGTCATCATCGGCACGGCGGCAGAACTAGCTTGCATCGATAAACACAACACACCTCTATCCTGCCCACCAGTGAGCACTCCCCTAACACTACCGAAGTCGCAGATGGCGGTCGTTTGTATTCGGTGGAATGCACAGGACATCTATCTCGGAGGTTTCCTTGAAGTAACAGATTTGTAACCGTTCGTTGCGTCACTGTGGTTCCCACTGCTGCTGCAGTTGTAGTAGGACACGTCAGAGCCATACGCCAAACACTACGGTCTTCCCTCTCGGTAGTGCCACGTGACCGTCCAGAGACCGGTCTTCTAGCGACCGTACATTTTCGTGACCACCGCTACCAGTAAACTTGTACAATGGCTACATTCCGGCCAAATCTTTCTGCAGTACCGCAGAAGAACGATCCAGCATCTCGTACCCCTATTACACGACCTCATTCAAAGTCAGTGAGTTGCCGATAACGGCGTGTTTGTCGCCTTAAAGACATTCTTGACGAAGATCAACTCACCAAGTCCAACTCAAGGGTAACTACCGCCCAAGACAGTTACAAGCATGTATTTAAAGTAAACCTGATTTTTATCCTCATAGGGGCTCTACTAGCGCCACCCTTATGCGACTGGCGCGAAACTGGAATAGTCATCATTTTCCAGATGTAGAAACACGCCTACCAACTTTCGTTTACGTCCTTCTTGGTGCTGGGATTTTTTTCGTCAATTTAGACTGGGGATTTGCGGAACGAATCGCTTCACTGCACAGTGATGCAGTATACAAAGCTCTCAAGCTGCAATATAAGTGCCACTTTAATACACATACACATGGATCACACATTGATACTACTGATAAAATCGTGTTACGTGACTGATCGACTGTGGCTGACCCAGGAAACGGCCGCACCAATATAGAGGATCCAGTGCATAACGTTGGAAGCTCCATGAGGTTACAGCTCGTATCAAGTAGATACACGATATTCGAAAATGCAACAAAAACGTGGTTATCCTTGGGAAACTGACGACATATTTCTCGAGAAACACAGTCGGGTAAATTAAAAAAAACTGCGTATAACTAAGAGTGTGAGACAGTTTTGCCAACACCATCGTATAATCTTGCACAGCAATCATAAGAATAAGAAAAGAAAGACTGCAGCACGTGCAGTGGTGTGTATTCAATATTTTAGTTTTCCCTCGATTAGTACGTGCTAGCTATAGTGTTGAGTTTAATCAAAAGCACTCAAATGATCATTTGTGAACTTGTTTGAGCCAAGATTTTTGTACGTCTTTGCTTTTACGCACCACCGTGTCTTTGATCTGCACAGTCTCTGTACTCGTCCACTTGATTATTTATCTACTTGCCAGTGTGTACCTGTTATCATCTCATGTCTTATCATATGTTATGTTCATCGTACAGTATGTCATGTAGCACTTACGTTAGTATAATGTGCGAGTTTCTTTTAACCTGAAGTGATCGAATGAAGTGTGCAGTAATGTCTTCACCAGTGTTATCAATAGAAATAATTTATCGGCTGTGCCCACATGCATCAGAATTCTCAATTCTCTGGCCCAGGCCAGGATACTATTGTTTATGAAAAGAACTGTGTACTCGGTGAAAATGGCGAAGATTTACTTGATTAATGTGCTGAAGCTAATTGGATGCGAAAACAACGGAGACAGCTTTTGCAATCGAAGGACTTTCAAAATCTATGTCAGAAGCAGTTGTAACAATGACATTAATGAAATCAGACAAAGCGTAACTTCATATATCTTCAGTACAGGGATTTTAAGTGGGTGTTTTAATCGACGTGAATGGTACGTTGATTCGGGTGCTAGTGTGCATCTGACGGCAAATAAAAACTGGCTAAATAATATAGTGAACGATGGTAGCATGCACAAAATTTTGGTAGTGAATCAAATTGAAATTCCAGTATTGTTTTCTGGATAAATTGACATAACTAACAGTTGTTGGAGAGATTTGCTACGATATCACAGTGAAAACTGCTGTGTGTGCCCCAGAACTGACAAACTTATTGCCTGTGAGTAGGTTGATCGACCAAGGAAACTCAGTTGAGTTTAGTAGCGATCACTGTAGTGTTTTTAACAAGAATCAAGAATTAGTTGCAACTACAGATCTTATTAATGTTGTTTATGAGCTTAACATTGACGGGAGAAGTAATTTATTATGAATGTTTACTGTTTCTAGTTGGCACAGAAGATTAGAACAAAGGACCATGAAAGATGGTGCCGCTGAACGAATAGGGTGTGAAGTTGTTAACTTCAATATTAGTAATCAGAATTGTGTGATAGGTAATGAAGGCAAGCAAACACGACAGCCTTTTCCGCACGAAGACAGTAGAAATCCTCAACCACTTGCCGCTATGCATGCAAATCTGTGTGGATCAACATCCAAAGAAAAAGGATGAAATTTTTAAAAAAAATGGCAGAAAATCAGGAAGAATGGAAAATCAAAATTATGAGAACAGATAATGGCAAGAAATGTGTTGTGTGAGGTTTGATGAGTCAATATTCAACTGACTAATAGTTATATACCAGAACAAAATGGTAAAGTAGAGACGTCGCACAGAACTCTAATAGAAAAGGCAATCTGATAAAAGTTTTGGGCTGATGCTGTTAATAGCGCAGTATATTTGCATAATAGATAAGAAATTTCAAGTTTAGGAAATAATACACCATATGAACGGAGAACTGGCAAACATTAGTCTTCTCAGGATAATTGGAAGTGAGGTCATTATGCATATTCCTAAAGTGAAGAGAAATAAATGGGATAAAAACGCAGATGAAACGATCTTAGTGGAATACAACAATAGTTCAAAGGACTATAGGCTTTATGATCCTGAAGGAAATTATGTAGTAATAGGGAGAGATGTGACCGTTATGAAAAATATCAATAATGTAAGAGCTGAAATAAAAAAGAAACAGCAATAAATCATGAGTTCAATGTGGGATGACGAAGATCCTATATCAAGAGACGGTTTACATGATACTTAAGAAAACCCAGTTGTCAGAGGAAGAAACAGATCATCAAATACTTGTTTCACAGGGAGATAAAGTGAAGAAGAATAGAAGATTACAACGGCAGTTCAAGCTAAATAGCAGGTTTGATGATTGCGAGACTTATTTTTTCTACAGGAACTTCAGATCAGATGGAGGATGCAGCAACGAAGGAGGATGATCTTTCCAGAACTGGTGGAAAGAATCGAGACGTGCTAGTGATAAAGAGATACAGGTTTTAGAATACAACGACGCTCGGAAAGAGGTAAATCTTCTACAAAGTGTTACTATTGTGCACTGTATATGGGTTTTAAGACAAAAAAAAATCAGCTGTTAGGGTAACGTGAAGTAACGTTACAGGGTAGTGGCAACTCAGAAACATGGAATTGGTTGTTATGAGGCCTTCACACCTATTGTAAGGTATTTTACACTAAGACTTTAATGGCTTTATCTCTGAAATAAAGTCAAACATCACACACCTTGCTGTGAAGACAGGTTTCTTAAATGGAATTCTCAAGACAGAAATTTTTACAAATCTACCAGAAAGTTTGGTAAATGAAAATTTTTAAAATTAAAAAGTGCTACGTGTAGGTTAAAATAATCACCCAGAATATCGACTCAAAGAGTAAACGATACTTTAAACTATCTGAATTACAAAAAGTCTATACTAAAATCTTAAGTGTTTTTAAAATATAAGAACAAAGACTTTGTTACCAGGATAGCCTTAGACTGAGGTGACAAAGGTAGTGGGATAGCGACATGCACATACACAGATGGAGGTAAAATATCTTACACAAGGTATAAAAGGAAAGTGCATTGGTGGAGCTGTCAGATGTACTCAGGTGATACGTATGAAAAGGTTTCCGACGTGATTATGGCCGCAGGACACAAATTAACAGACTTTGAATGTGGAACGGTATTTGCAGCTAGACGAATGGTACATTCAGTTTCGGAAATCGTGAGGCAGTTCACTATTCCGAGATACACAGTGTCAAGAGTATACCGGAATACCACACCAGGCATTACCTCTCACTGCAAACAACGCAGTGGCTGACTGCCTTCACTTAACGACCGATAGCAGTTGCGTTAATACAGTGTTGTCAGTGCTAACAGACAAGCAACACTGTGTGAAATAAAAGCAGAAATGAATGTGGAACGTACGACGAACATGTCCGTTGGGACAGTGCGGCGAAATATCACGTTAATTGGCTATGACAACAGACGAGAGTGCCTTTGCTAACAGCACGACATCACCTGCGGCACCTCGCCGGGGCTCGAGATCTTATCGGTTGGACCCTAGACTACTCTAAAACCGCGGTCTGATCTGATGAACCCCTATTTCAGTTTGTTAGAGCTGATGGTAGGGTCCGACCAGGTTGTCAATAAGGCACTGTGGAAGCTCGTGGTGGCTCCATAACGGTGTGGGCTGTGTTTACGCGAAGTGGACTGGGTCCTCTGGTCCAACTGAACCGACCATCGACTGGAAATGATTTTGTTCGGTTACTTGGAAATCATTTGCAGCCATTCATGGACTTCGTGTCCTCAAACAACGATGGAATTTTTATGGATAACAATGCGCCATGTCAACAGGCCACGGTTGTTCGCGATTGGTTTGAAGGATATTCTGGACAATTAGAGCGAATGGTTTGGCCTCCCAGATGGTCCTACATGAATGTCATCGAACGTTTATGGAACATAATACGGAGGTCACTTTGTATAGAAAATCATGCACCGGCAACACTTTCGCAGTTATGGACGGCTGTAGAGGCAGGGGGCTTACAGTGACTTGTTGAGCCCATGCCACGTCGAGTTGATACACTACGCCGGGAAAGGGAGGTCCGAAACGATATTAGGAGGTATCCCATGAATTTTGTCACCTCAGTGTATGATCATGATGTTCATATTTTCTCAAATGACACATGTGAGAGTGATTTCTTGAACCACGAGTTAAGTTTGAAATTCAAAGTAAAGGATTTAGGAATAGCAAAAAAATTTTAGGGATGGCAATCAAATATGGCAAGAATAATGGAGTGTTGGCTTTAAGTCAAGACAAGTATGTAGATCAGTTATGGAAAAGATTCAATATGACTGATCGCAAAACTATTAAAACTCCTATCGAAAGCATACCTGATGTTCAAAGTGAAGCTCAGACGTTGAATTTATACAAAGATGGTAGAGGTGGTACATTTATCAATCACTTTTACACTACTGGCCTTTAAAATTTCTACATCAAGAAGAAATGCAGATGACGGGTACTCATTGGACAAATATATTATACTAGAACTGATATGTGATTACATTTGCACGCAATTTGCGTGCATAGGTCTTGAGAAATCAGTACCCAGAACAACCACCTCTGGCCTTAATAACGGCCTTAATACGCCTGGGCATTGAGTCAAACAGAGCTTCGATGGCGTATACAGGTACAGCTGCCCATGCAGCTTCAACACGATACCACAGTTTATCAAGAGTAGTGACTGGCGTATTGTGACATGCCAGTAGCTCGGCCACCATTGACCAGACCTTTTCAGTTGGTGAGAGATCTGGAGAATGTGTTGGCCAGGGCAGCAGTCGAACATTTTCTGTATCCAGAAAGGCCCGTACGGGACCTGCAAGATGCGGTCATGCATTATGCTGATGAAATGTAGGGATCGAATGAAGGGTAGAGCCACGGGTCGTAACATATCTGAAATGTAACGTCCACTGTTCAAAGTGGAACAAGAGGTGACAGAGACGTGTAACGAATAGCACCCCGTACCATCACGCCGGGTGATACGCCAGTACGGCGATGACGAATACACGCTTCCAGTGTGCGTTCACCGCGATGTCGCCAAACACGGATGCGACCATCATGATTCTGTAAACAGAACCTGGATTCATCCGAAAAAATGACGGTTTGCCATTCGTGCACCCAGGTTCGTCGTCGTGTACACCATCGCAGGCACCCCTGCCTGTGATGCAGCGTCAAGGGTAACCGCAGCCATGGTCTCCGAGCTGATAGTCCATGCTGTTGCAAACGTCGTCGAACTGTTAGTGCAGATGGTTGTTGTCTTGCAAACGTCCCCATCTGTTGACTCAGGGATCGAGACGTGGCTGCACGATCAATTACAGCCATGCGGATAAGATTCCTGTCATCTCGACTGCTAATGATACGAGACCGTTGGGATCCATCAAGGAGTTCCGTATTACCCTCCTGAACCCGCAGATTCCATATTCTGCTAACAGTCATTGGATCTCGACCAACGCGAGCAGCAATGTCTCGATACGATAAACCGCAATCGCGATAGGCTACAATCCGACGTTTATCAAAGTCGCAAACGTGATGGTACGAATTTCTCCTCCTTACACGAGGCATCACAACAACGTTTCACCAGGCAACGCCGGTCAACTGCCGTTTGTGTATGAGAAATCGGTTGTTAACTTTCCTCATGTCAGCACGTTGTAGGTGTCGCCACCGGTGCCAACCTTGTGTGAATGCTCTGAAAAGCTAATCATTTGCGTATCACAGAATCTTCTTCCTGTCGGTTAAATTTCGCGTCTGTAGCACGTCATCTTCGTGGTGTAGCAATTTTAATGGCCAGTAGTGTATTAAGACTTCATAATTATTTGCTACAAGTGTGGATGCAGGGAGACCGCCCCAGTCTGTCATACCCTCGGTGTTGTCACAGTAATGATCACTGAACAAGGGACACCTTCAGTGGACTTTGTTCAATCTCCTTGGCCAATGGTGTATCGTAAGAGGGGTTAGATGGTGCCCCGGACGCGGGCGCACAGGGAAGGGCTCAAGACGCATCGCTCTCTTGCTTTCCAGCGTCTGAAACACTAACATGTACCTCTCCCGCTCTCACATGCCATCAGTTGCATTCTGGGCTTAGTGTGAGCCGTGATCTTTGTACAAAAAAAAGGAATTATCCGAATGTCACAGAAATCGGTAGACATGAAGTGCATGCGCAGCCAAACAAATCATCATAATTTAAGAAAAATTGGATGATTTATTCAAGAGAAAGAGCTTCACGAATTGAGGAAGTCAATAACAAGTTGGTTCCCCTCTGGTCCTTATGCAAGCAGTTATTCGGCTTGACATCGAGTGAGTGCGTTGTTCGATGTCCTCCTGAGAGGTAGCGTGCCAAATTCTATCCAACTGGCGCGTTAGATCGTTCAAATCCCTGGATGGTTGGAGGCCCTGCCCATAATGCTTTACACGCTCTCAATTTGGGAGATATTCGGCGAGCTTACTGGCCAAGGAAGGGTTTGGCAAACACGAAGACAAGGAATAGGAACGCTCGTCGTGTGCGGGAAGGAAGGCAATGTAGTTAAAATCGCGATACATGTTTTAGATCTTTGTTGGTTATATAACATATTCAAGGCGAGAACTTGTGCAGTTTATACTACTTAACGCACATTTGTTACTACAGTACACGAAGGTGAAAGGATCAGAATCTGTTAATTCTGGCTACCTTCCGTTTCTAAAACATATGAGAATGGGGTCATAAAAGACCGATGCGTTGTTGTAGGCCATAAAGCAATATTCACTACCCATTCATCACTTTATGGCAAAAGGTGTGCTACTCGTAGTACCTGACGTTTGATGATATTGGTCTTCCAGGAAGGGCCATATTACCTCTCACACTAGGAGAAGTTGGTGATATATTGGCGCTCACTTTTGTTGTGAAAGTGTCCTGTAAAACTGCGAGTGTGATCTTATAAGGCAATAAAAAAACAGGATACAGAAAGTACGTAGTGGTTCATACCAGGACATATGTGCTACCATCGTTATTTAATAAATGCTAGTTTTAGACTCAAAATATCACTTTACTGGTCACTTAACTTATGAAGCCCTAATGCAGGTTTTTAACACAAACTGTTTTTGAACAGATACAAGTCGTGATTCTTCTAAAAAGAGATAGCATCCCTAATTGTTAAATATGATTTTCCATATGCGTGCTTTTGTGGGTACGCATATACAAGCGGCTTTTACATCTCAGATTTATGTTTCTCTCTTAAAATGTGAAATGGGTCATGTCTACACTGCTATTAGTTCGACTTCCATTTGTTCTATGTCATACTTATGACTGGCAGCGTACTGCAACATAGCCTCTTTTCGGGTTGAGAACTTAAGTATGCATTACCACGCAGTTCTAGCAATACATGTTATTTGATTCATCAAAACAAGTTGCAGGTGTCCTCTTCAAGGCTTCTCCTCGAGTTCACCTTGCTATGTTACTTTCGTTGCGTAACGATGACTTAACAGTTCCCCTCACACCTATGTTATATTCCATTTGCATCTCGCTCTAACGTAGCCAGGAGAATGAAGCAACGTCGTAATTAACACATAAATATCGAAGATCACAGATTTTATCATCTAATTCCAACTTCAAAGCCATACTTCGAGACCCATTTCCATCTCATTTTACACTGGCGTTAATTTTTTCATGTTCTAAAGACTGTAATACATTCATAAATATCATTATTTTTTTCCTACATACCTAAATATTCTTGAACACTATTTTCCTCACGTTTATAATTTTGTCTGAATATGAATTTGTTACTCTTATTTCGTTTGCTATTTTTTACCACCACATTTTCCTAAGAAATCCTGTAACGTTTGAGAAAGTGCCACAATTAGAATGTATGCCTGGCTAAATCAAAACCCATAGGTTGTGAATCACAGTGTTCCAACAGTAAGTGATTACGAGTGCTGAACTGTAGTACCAACAGGACAAATAATGACCTCTTTTAGGTGGATAGGTACTTCCGTGTTACGTCAAACTGAGCCAATGAAGAGCCTTCAGATGTGACAGCATATGCCAGTAAACCACACAGATATTGCACCACGTTATTTCAAGATATGAAACATCGAATAGTGCAAAACGGCCATAGTCCAGGAAATGACTTGGTCATAACGCGGCATTCAGATTTGCACGATACTACGATAACGATGAGTGTGTGACAAACTGATAGTAGAGTGTCATGCGCAGCGACGAATGGGACAAATCCAGTAATATTTCCACAGAACTTAATGATCAGGATATTGACCCCACGTCCGTAACGAACATTACTGCATCGTTTATTGTTTTGATTCAGCACTAAAACGCTGCGAATCCCCAACGCCCCAAAATAATGGGTACGACAAGCGCTACATAATAAGGCGAGAGGAAAATTATTTTTTTAAACTCTATTTACGACGAGACCACCTTTAAACTGTCATACCGTCCAATAAATACAATGGCTTAACGTCCCCTTCACAACGATGTCACCAGAAACAGAATACAGGTAGGATTAGGTAACAAAATCGGCCATACCATTCCAAAGGAACGACTATTACACTTACTGTCTGTTGTTTAGGGGAATCAAAACCCAAAATTTCGATGACCAGAGGCAGACTTCATCCGGTGGCATCGCAAATGTGAGTCAAGCGCCGGAACCACCGTGCCATCTCGATCGATACAGAGATGGCCCGCAACAGCTAGCCAACACCACTCTATCACAAAGATGATGATGTTAGCTTTGTGGGGCTCTCAACTGCGCGGTTATCAGCGCCCGTACAAATTCCCAATCTTTGCTCAGTCCAAACTCGCCACTTTCATGAATGACGATGAAATGACCAGGACAACACAAACACCTAGTCATCTCGAGGTAGGTGAAAATCCCTGACCCCGCCGGGAATCGAACCCGAGACCCCGTGCTCGGGAAGCGAGAACGCGAGACCACGAGCTGCGGACTGTCACAAACAGGCACCTTGCGTTATTGAGAGGCATAACAGCAAAACGCAAAGTCTGATAATTTACAGCGCCTTGGATATGACGCGCTGTCTCTATTGGACTGGGGGAAATCTGAGTATCAATTGTCACACCAAGAAAAAAGGAAGGAAGTCAGAAAGGAAGAATATCGTTTAATGCCCCGTCCATGACGAGATCAACACTCATGCACTCACTGACCGCGTCGTAGGCAGGGGCTCGGCCACTATAAATAACGAAGCTTTTGGAGCACCAGGACACGTTTTGTCGTGCTGCCATTCTGTCCGTGTTGAAGAACCAGAGAAAATGACAGTGTAATGAGTTTCAGTGCAACTATGACGAGATGTTCGATGATGAGCAACCTGCTTGCTGACTTCAACACCAAGAGAGCCAAACCTCATCCACACTACAGTTGTGGCCTGCCGTTGTTGCCTATCTGGGTTAACTTGGATGGGAATACGGGTGAGCAGCCAGCCCTCCTCCTCCAATGAGTCATCATGGCTGAACTACGACGTGCCGTATTCGCACCGACCAAGGGAGGTGCGTCCGTGCAGCCTCCTGGCCGACTAGTGATCATCTGCTGCTGTCTTCTACAGCTACATCTACATCTACATGGATGCTCAGCAAATCACATTTAAATGCCTGGCAAAGGATTCATCGAACCACCTTCACAATTCTCTATTATTCCAACCTCGTATAGCGCGCGAACAGAACGAACACCTATGTCTTTCCGTACGAGCTCTGATTTCCCTTGTTTTATCGTGGTGATCGTTCCACCCTATGTAGGTCGGTGTCAACAAAATATTTTCGCATTCGGAGGAGAAAGTTGGTGATTGGAATTTCGTGAGAAGATTTCGTCGCAACGAAGAACGTCTTTCTTTTAATGATTTCTAGCCAAAATCCTGTATCATTTCTGTGACACTCTCTCATATTTCGCCATAATACAAAACGTGCTGCATTTCTTTGAACTTTTTAGATGTACTCCGTCAGTCCTATCTGGTAAGGATACCAAACCCCCAGCAGTATTCTAAAAGAGGACGAACAAGTGTAGTGTAGTCAGTCTCATTACTAGGTCTGTTACATTTTCTAACTGTCCTGCCAATAAAACGCAGACTTTTGTTAGCCTTCCCCACAACATTTTCTGTGTTACTTCCAATTTAAGTTGTTCGTAATTGTAATACCTAGATATTTAGTTGAATTTACGGCCCGGGTTCCCGGGTTCGATTCCCGGCGGGGTCAGGGATTTTCTCTGCCTCGTGATGACTGGGTGTTGTGTGATGTCCTTAGGTTAGTTAGGTTTAAGTAGTTCTAAGTTCTAGAGGACTGATGACCGTAGCTGTTAAGTCCCATAGTGCTCAGAGCCATTTTTTTTTAATTTACGGCATTTGGATTAGACTGATTTATCGTGTAACCGAAGTTTGAGTTCCTTTTAGCAACTGCCACTTTTCGCTCCCTTCAGATATCTTTTGTAAACCGTTTTGCAGTTTGTTTTGATCTTCTGATGACTTTAAGAGTCAATAAACGACAGCGTCATCTGCAAAAACAACCGAAGACGGCTGCTCAGATTGTCTCCCAAATCGTTTATATAGATAAGGAACAGCAAACGGCCTATAACACTTCCTTGAGGACCGCCAGAAATCACTTCTGTTTAATTCGATGACTTTCCGTCAATTACTACGAACTGTGACCTCTCTGACAGGAAATCACAAATCCACTCACATAACCTCGCAATTTCACTACGAGCCGCTTGTGTGGTACAGCGTCAAAAGCTTTCCGGAAATCCAGAAATACGGAATCGATCTGAAATCCCTTGTCAATAGCACTCAACACTTCATGTGAATAAAGAGCTAGTTGTGTTTCACAGGAACGATGTTTTCTAAACCAATGTTGACTGTGTGTCCATAGACCGTTTTCTTGGAGGTAATTCATAATGTTCGAACACAATATATGTTCCAAAATCCTGCTGCATATCGACGTTAACGATATGGGGCTGTAATTTAGTGGATTACTCCTACTACATTTCTTGAATATCTTAGTCGATCCATGGTGGGTGACCATGCACGAAAACCAGCATCCTGGACAACATCCGGTAGACTCCACCTGAGTGCATGACTGGATTGTCTTCGAGAGCGCTGAGTTCGTTGCCAGTGTGGGTCACTGTAGTATGTCCGGCGGGACGTGGCAGTTTCACCCACTACTCTCACCAGCACCACACACAGCCAAGGCACTGACCTGCGACAGCAACATCACGACGCGCTGAAGAGGCATCAGCATTCCTTTGCGGCATTTGCTTCCGTGATTGTCCACCGCTCGCAGCTTTGAAGCTATAACTTTGTAAAGTCTGCCTGAGCAATAACATTGTATCAGTAATGATACCGGGCTTGTACTGGACCACTCACCCTCACACTTCTCTCGATCAGCTGATTACATTGCGACCCCAGGTCGCTACAACGCTATACAGACAGAATGGTTGGCTCTGAGCACTATGCGACTTAACTTCTGAGGTCATCAGTCGCCTAGAACTTAGAACTAATTAAACCTAACTAACCTAAGGACGTCACACACATCCATGCCTGAGGCAGGATTCGAACCTGCGACCGTAGCGGTCGCTCGGTTCCAGACTGTAGCGCCTAGAACCGCACGGCCACTCCGGCCGGCACAGACAGAATGTAAGGCTTGTAGAAGACTACTGTTCGCGAAGTACTGCGCTACACAGCGACTGTAAAAATGTAAATAAAACAGAATATGTTACCTATAAAGTTGTACTTATTTCTCGCCTATCCTAAAAAATATTGTTTGTGACCATCTGCTGCCACCGCCTCCATCGGCCCGCGTCGCCGCTGTCACTGATGTTGTGTCCCCATTTGTCGAAATCTGTAATGGAGCGGTGTTAGAGAGATACAGCCTCACCATAGGCCAGAGCAGTGGGCCGATAAGACGCCCACCTTCATAACAACTGGTACATGCTGCAACAACACGTCCACAGCAGTAGTCAAGTATGAAATAAGAATTCATGAAAGAATGTACCCACTGTGTGATTAGTGAGTAGTGTGATTGATACCCAAATATCAGCATAATTCAACCTACTTGCTAAGCTGCATTGTCCATGCAAACTATTATCACCACATTTATTTTGAAAGGAAGTACACTGAGAAGACAACACAATTTATTTTCTATTTTACAGCCAACACAATGCTGTTTAATAGGTCGAGATCTAGCAATCTGGCATTATACATTATCATCATCATGTTTATAGCAGGACTCATACTTAGAAACAAGGACGTCATTTTTAAATACTTGAGGCAGCCATCTGAATATGTGTGAAATATCACATAGCAAAGGTATAGGTTGTGTGGTAAACAAATAATAGTTCAAATGGTTCAAATGACTCTGAGCACTATGCGACTCAACTACTAAGGTCATCAGTCCCCTAGAACTTAGAACTACTTAAACCTAACTAACATACGGACATCACACACATCCATGCCCGAGGCAGGATTCGAACCTGCGACCGTAGCGGTCGCGCGGTTCCAGACTGTAGCGCCTAGAACCGCTCCGCCACGACGGCCGGCCAAATAATTGTCTACAGCATTCAAACTGCGATGCCTTTCAGTAAGTTTCCTGTAAATGTCCAAAACCAGTTTACAAATATTTCATGATTTCAATCACTCAAACACGTAAGAAACAGTAACGCGAACGTTGCCTTCACCTTAGAAACTTTATTTCTCCAGCTGAAGCATCGTAGCATATTCGGGAATATAGATAACGTCTGGGTTAAGCTGATTTCTTGATTACTCAAAGGTTGTGCAGTCACAGTTCTCCCTCAAGAGCGACATAATGCCTGTATTCAGACATGAATCAGTGGTCGTAACTTGCAATATACACTCACTGCCCTCACACTCGTTACGCACGAGCACCGTTGCTCAGCATAGGACATAATCTTGTTGTTTATTTTGACAAAGAACTGAGAGTAGAGCTCAATGTAATCGTCTTTTATATCCAAACCAAAGATAATATTTTTTAAAACTTGCATACACTGCTTCTGATAATATCTATTAACATCAATTAGTAAAAACCTCACACAAAAAAATGGTTCAAATGGCTCTCAGCACTATGGGACTTAACATCTATGGTCATCAGTCCCCTAGAACTTAGAACTACTTAAACCTAACTAACCTAAGGACATCGCACAACATCCAGTCATCACAAGGGCGAGAAAAATCCCTGACCCCGCCGGGAATCGAACCCGGGAACCCGGGCGCGGGAAGCGAGAAAACGTCACACAGTTGTGAGAGAATCGTCAGAGAGTGAAGATGTCAAGGTGCATAGCAAGTGAGGTAAAGTCATCGCAGTAACATGAAGTGATAATTATGTTATTTAACGTTAGCTATAGTTTAAACAACACCAGCTGTAAATGCATTAGTTTGGGTCTGACATCTCTGAAAGCTCCATCCAGTGGTTGTTTCCGAAAGTACACTATTTAGTGGCGTCAAAGTTATATTGTCGACGGGTGAATGGGTTCGACTATGTGATGGAAAAAAGGGTTCGACTATGTTATATGTCAATGCAGATTTCTACTTTATTCTACGGAAACGTTTCTCCCTGTTAGTAATACCCACAGGAGCAGACGTTAAAGAAGCTAATGTACACCGGCTGTGAAACACAGCATTCTGTAGGGTGTCGACTAAGCTGGCAATCACATTTCCACCGAGTCTACGAGACATTGTGAAGCAATGTGATGGAGTTAGCTCGTGTTCTTTATTATATATCCTACATGCAGTGGTTGACTAAGCCAGTCGAAGACCCAGGATGACGAAACTAAACGAGGTCCTCGTCTGCATCGAAATTAATGGATTTGTTCTGTACATTACGTAAAAAATAAATATTGTAGGTATAATGGCTGACAAAAAACTCAAGCGTTTGTGATGTGTGTACCCTACGCTCTAGTAATTGTAATATATATACCTAAAGATATAGGTGAAAACTTAGAATACTAATCGCCATTTAGCACACTAAGCAACAGGTAGCGTGCAATGAAATAACAATGCACAGAGTAAGAAAATTACCTTTTATTTCATTTGTCCAGAAACAAAATTTGTACATTACTAATATCATTACAATGAAATCGGCAGTTCTGAGTGCCGTCTGTATTCATGCATTTATGTTCGACGATTGCCAATCTTGCGCAAGGATGTCTGTGTCATCCGTGTAGAAGACTAACGTCATCTTTTGTGTTGCTGGTAACTCATCAATGTAAAGGTTGAACAAGATGGGCCCCAGAATGCTTCCCTGGGCTACTCCAGCTTGGATACCGTGTTGTGTCGATTGTTTGCCCTGCACGTCGTTGTTAAAACATCTGTTCGTGACATATGAGTGTATGAGACGTACGAGTCCGTCTGGGAAACCAGCTTCGCTCAGTTTTCGTAGGAGGCCGTTGTGCCAGAGACGGTCGAAAGCTTTTTCGATGTCCAGGAACACGGCCTCTGTGGCTTTGTTCGTGTTGTAGCCGTGTGATATATGTTCGACTACGCGGAGGGGTTGTTGTGTTGCCTTGGATGGATTTTACATAGTATATAAAGAAGGCGAAAAGAATGACTATAACTTTTCTACAGTTCCAAAACTGGTGATGCTAAAGTAACACATCAAAATGCACGAATTCCAACAAGATGTAAAGAATAATTAGCACAGGGAGAGAACAGACGTTTTGGACTGACCTCTCGAATTTATCGTTGGGCTTCTCCACCTACACTTGACACTGAAGCGGCATTGTCACAACTTAGCCCAGCACAACGCAATATCCAACGCATCTTTTTCGAGACGCTGTTAAATATATTGACATTATCCTCTGCAGCCTTTTCCGACACAAAGAGTAACCTAAGGATTCTCGAACTTCCAAAATGTTGTCTTCTATACGGACGTATCTAGTTATTTGATTCATTTGGTCAGTTTGCTTTCATGGTAGTGCTGCCAAAAATTATGGTGCTATATTTAGCCTTTTTTAAGTCTGCAATAATTTTTTTCCTTAACACGTTCACCGTGAATTCGTTTGTCTTACTTTTCGACAAATAAGAAAGTACTCTCTTTGGCTCACCAGCGGGGTTTTCAAGTTTTAAACAGTGCTATTTCAATCCTGGATCATATTTCCCTATCAACTGTATCAATTCTAAGGAATTTCCTCTGTTTTCCTATGAAATGTCTACACGATGAACGCGGGGAGCAAGTTTTGCTGGGCTAAAAATAGTGTAGTATCTAAAAGGCGATGTAAAATGTTTGTCCATTTCCTGCTCTTATCATTAACCATCTTCTGATTATCTTTGTCAACGGCTTTATTAAGTTTAAAGCCCATAGAGAGTGATTCTCAATTTTTCTAACTTTGATAGATTTTCAGGCTATGGTTCATGCTTTGCTACCTTTGGATTCAACTTCTAACACTGACAGAAGCAAGAAATGAATTTATTTTTGTTAGTATACTTTTCAGATGCAAATAACCGACATCAAAAACAATACAGTTTCTTTGTTGATCGAGAGTATAGCATTTGTTTCCTTAAATATTTAGTCTTGTTCCAGTGTGAATAAAGCCACGACGAATTTGAACAACGATGTGTTCCTTTAGTGTTCTCCTGATCTTTATATAGATTCAAACGATCCCTTTCTGTTTTTTAATATTCTTCACTGCCCTTTTTGGCGATCACAATTATAATACTTTCTGTGACAGGTATTAGCCACTGTGTAGTATCAATGGACGAAGAAGTGTAGAAGTTAGATGCATCTGAAATGTGTTCAGTCTCAGCAGTTTTCTCTTCATTACTAGCATTATCCTTTTCTTCCGTGCCACTTACGTCAAAGTCTTTATTACAATCACATACTGCAGGCTTTGGCTTTGAGCTCGTAGTTTCAAAATCAATAATTATCTGTATTCTGGGGCCAGAATTACTCTTTCCTTTGCCTTCTTTATTTTCTCCACAAGTGAAAAAGTATTTCGATAAAGAACCAGTGGGTAATTTAGCCTCTTCAGTCTTTACTTTTCTTAGTGCTATTTTCCTAGTGGCAGATGGCTGGATTCTTGTCACTACGAAAAATATTCACAAGATTATTTCGGTGACGGATCATGCATGGTGTAGACGTCCGTTAACTGTAATTTTTCTCACCATGTAGCCTGTAGGATCGAGGATACGTACCATCATGATCATAAATGCATGGTAATATTCAAATTAATACTATGTATAGAGTGTATATAGAGGCTGACAATAAAGCCAGTTTTTTGTGGAGCAAAGGAATAATTTTGTTTTACTATTTGATAAGCTATTATTTTTTGTTTAACATCATGATTCTGCAGTTTGTTGCATGTTTTGATTTTAGATCAAAGCGTGATTTGCTGTAAAACAGTGTACAGAAAGAATCTAATGTTTGCAAAGGATTATAAAACTTCAAGTGCCCATGCATATCTGATCCTTATAGTATGCACTAGAAAATTTAGAGATAACAATAACCTAATTTGAAAGGTAGATGAGTGTTATCCATACTGAATGCTGTTCCATTATACGGTGTAGAATATGATCCATCGTTCGACTTCACGAGTTCATGCCTTATCTACAGTTATTAACATCTAAAGTGCCATTACTGCATTAAAGACGTAATATGACAGTTCTATTAGCAACTGTGGTGTTAAACGTGCAGTTAAAGTATGAAAATGGTAATGTGTTGGTAAAAAATGTGACAAACGCGCATCTAGTATCTGCGAACTCCACCTACATGTAAGTACACGAATATTTTCAACTACTTCCATGTGCATGAGGATGTTAGGAAAGTTCAAATGTTGTTTGGAATAACTATAACCACCTGTTTCCCATTGTCTTCAAACACAGAGTGCTGGTGATTCGGAGAAACATGTACCTTCGTTGAAAATCTGTGAAGAACAGACACAACATCTTTTGTTCGACAAAACACATTTAGGCCTGAAAAGCGACAGATAGAAGTAACATCAGCGTAATGTTGGAAGGAACTATTTTACATACTGAAAACTGCGAGAAAGTGCTTCAAATGCTCGAGGCAAAACACGGACTTACAGTAATACTCGAGAAGTATTAATCTGAGTTCAACTATTTACGTAGTCCTTCACCAGTGCTTTATTTATCTTGTTTAGAACGTACATGTAGCATCTGAATTCATATTTAGTCATAAAATGTTATTTGTCACGTGTCTAAAAAGGGTTCGTACCATACTGAAATCGCGGTGGGCAATGTTCATCAGGTGCCGTTTTGCTTACATGGATTGCAATTGGGTACCTAGTCGACTCTCGAGTTGGCGAAGTCACTTTAATGTAACAAAAAAACTTATTTGTACATTGAAAGAGACCCGGTCAAGTTATTCAAAATGTGCGTTAATTATTAAATTCCACACCTGAATGTGTTTAGAGGCAAGTGAGTGTTCGGTAATCACAAAGTACTGTGAAACAGTTGTTAAGACATTGATCAGAAGTAGAGCTGTTCAGAACTCTTCAGGATATACTAATTTTGAATATCCATAGTTTCTCCGAGTCCCGTTATCCTCAAAAAAGCCAAGAATGCCGCCCAGGATGTCGACGATCTGCTAAATATTAACATTATTTTCCTCGTTCTATATTACTCTTCATTAAGAGGCTTCTATGATCGTTGACTCAAATCGATATAATCATTTCTGTGAAGAATACGCGAAACCCGTAAGACCATCTCCTCTTTCTCATCTCACCACACTGACGACTGATAACGAAGATGCAGTTATTACCGCGATATCTCCGGGTTTCACTCATGATATGCGTTGCTGTCTATGAAAACAATGGTCACATTACATAGGATGTATCGTCCGCTGGATTTCGAGAGAAATGGTACTGTTACACCCCGTTGCCATTGATAGCTGCACTCAAAGTACACCGACTCAGTTAATCCATGGAAACTACAGGGTGGGCAAATAAAAGTGTCCCGGAGAATAGAGTTCCAGGGCACAAAGAAACACACCGGATAAAAGGAAATACAGTACTAACCTGACTATAGCAGATGTTGAAAGTGATCACCATTCATATCTTCGTGCTTTGGGCCCAGGTCAGCAAGCTGCTGGATCGAAGCTGTACTGTTTAAATAGCTGCAATCTCATCCGAAATGTTCTGCTGCAGTTCTTGAAGGCTATGAGAGTTGTTGCGATACACCTTAGACTTGAGGACTCTCCACAAAATATAATAGGACACTGACAGATCAGGTGACCTGGCTGCCCAGCTAGGGTGGCGACCAGACTGACTGCTAACAACTCTTGTCAGGCGTGAATGTGTTCCAAGGTTCGGTTGGCTGTATGGGCTGTTTCCCCATCCTGTTGAAAGCAACTTTTCCTTCTCCGTTAATGCATATAAGCCCCGTCGAGTTTATGAATGAGGCGTCTATTCATTTGTCCTCATTAGCAGAAATCAAATTTACTGGGTACTTGCTTTTCCATCATTCTTCGTCAATTTCTACGTGGAAAACATTTCTCAAGAGCCGCAACCAGAGAAGTTAGCGATGTTTGGATGCAGGAGTGTGGAGCGAAGTCGCCGTTCTAACTTCTTCCGAAGTTGTTCCTTTGGGTGCAGATTGGGTTTCTGGACAGCCTAATCAATTTAAAGAAAGTTGCTGTTGTTGTTGTGGTCTTCAGTCCTGAGACTGGTTTGATGCAGCTCTCCATGCTACCCTATCCTGTGCAAGCTTCTTCATCTCCCAGTACTTACTGCACCCCACATCCTTCTGAATCTGCTTAGTGTATTCATCTCTTGGTCTCCCTCTACGATTTTTACCCTCCAAGCTGCCCTCCAATGCTAAATTTGTGATTCCTTGATGCCTCAGAACATGTCCTACTAACCGATCCCTTCTTTCTGTCAAGTTGTGCCACATATTCATTTTCTCCCCAATTCTATTCTATACTTCATCATTAGTTATGTGATCTACCCATTTCATCTTCAGCATTCTTCTGTAGCACCACATTTCGAACGCTTCTATTCTCTTCTTGTCCAAACTATTTATCGACAAAGTTTCACTTCCACACATGGCTACACTCCATACAAATACTTTCAGAAACGACTTCCTGACACTTAAATCTATACTCGATGTTAACAAATTTGTCTTCTTCAGAAACGCTATCCTTACCATTGCCAGTCTACATTTTATATCTTCTCTACTTCGACAATCATCGGTTATTTTGCTCCACAAATAGCAAAACTCCTTTACTACTTTAAGTATCTCATTTCCTAATCGAATTCCCTCAGCATCACCCGACTTAATTCGACTACATTCCGTTATCCTCGTTTTGTTTTTGTTTATGTTCATCTTATATCCTCCTTTCAAGACACTATCCATTCCGTTCAACTGCTCTTCCAAGTCCTTTGCTGTCTCTGATAGACTTTCAATGTCATCGGCGAACCTCAAAGTTTTTATTTCTTCTCCATGGATTTTAATTCCTACTCCGAATTTTTCTTTTGTTTCCTTTACTGCTTGCTCAATATACAGATTGAATAACATCGGGGAGAGGTTACAAACCTGTCTCACTCCCTTCCCAACCACTCCTTCCCTTTCATGCCCCTCGACTCTTATAACTGCCATCTGGTTTCTGTACAAATTGTAAATAGCCTTTCGCTCCTTGTATTTTACCCCTGCCGCCTTTAGAATTTGAAAGAGAGTATTCCAGTCAACATTGTCAAAAGCTTTCTCTAAGTCTACAAATACTAGAAACGTAGGTTTGCCTTTCCTTAATCTTTCTTCTAAGATAAGTCGTAAGGTCAGTATTGCCTCACGTGTTCCAACATTTCTACGGAATCCAAACTGATCTTCCCCGAGGTCGGCTTCTACCAGTTTTTCCATTCGTCTGTAAAGAATTCGCGTTAGTATTTTGCAGCTGTGACTTATTAAACTGATAGTTCGGTGTTTTTCACATATGTCAACACCTGCCTTCTTTGGGATTGGAATTATTATATTCTTCTTGAAGTCTGAGGGTATTTCGCCTGACTCATACATCTTGCTCACCAGATGGTAGAGTTTTGTCAGGACTGGCTCTCCCAAGAAAGTCAGAAGTTCTAATGGAATGTTGTCTACTCCCGGGGCTTTATTTCGACTCAGGTCTTTCAGTGCTCTGTCAAACACTTCACGCAGTATCGTATCTCCCATTTCATCTTCATCTACATCCTCTTCCATTTCCATAATATTGTCCTCAAGTACATCGCCCTTGTATAGACCCTCTATATACTCCTTCCACCTTTCGGCTTTCCCTTCTTTGCTTATAACTGGGTTTCCATCTGAGCTCTTGATATTCATACAAGTGGCTATCTTTTCTCCAAAGGTCTCTTTAATTTTCCTGTAGGCAGTATCTATCTTACCCCTAGCGAGATAAGCCTCTACATCCTTACATTTGTCCTCTAGCCATCCCTGCTTAGCCATTTTGCACTTCCTGTCGATCTCATTTTTGAGACGTCTGTATTCCTTTTTGCCTGCTTCATTTACTGCATTTTTATATTTTCTCCTTTCATCGACTAAGTTCAATATTTCTTCTGTTACCCAAGGAGTTCTACTAGCCCTCGTCTTTTTACCTACTTCATCCTCTGCTGCCTTCACTACTTCATCCCTGAGAGCTACACATTCTTCTTCTACTGTATTTCTTTCCCCCATTCCTGTTAATTGTTCCCTTATGCTCTCCCTGAAACTCTGTACAACCTCTGGTTTAGTCAGTTTATCGAGGTCCAATCTTCTTAAATTCCCACCTTTTTGCAGTTTCTTTAGTTTTAATCTACAGTTCATTACCAATAGATTGTGGTCAGAGTCCACATCTGCCCCTGGAAATGTCTTACAATTTAAAACCTGGTTCCTAAATCTGATACCTTCTAGTATCTCCAGGATTCTTCCACGTATACAACTTTCTTTCATGATTCTTGAACCAAGTGTTAGCTATGATTAAGTTATGCTCTGTGCAAAACTCTACCAGGCGGCTTCCTCTTTCATTTCTTAGCCCCAATCCATATTCACCTACTATGTTTCCTTCTCTCCCTTTTCCTACTCTCGAATTTCAGTCACCCATAACTAGTAAATTTTCGTCTCCCTTCACTACCTGAATAATTTTTTTTTATCTCATCATACATTTCTTCAATTTCATCATCTGCAGAGCTAGTTGGCATATAAACTTGTACTACTGTAGTAGGCGTGGGCTTCGTGTCTATCTTGGCCACAATAATGCGTTCACTATGCTGTTTGTAGTAGCTTACCCGCACTCCTATTTTTTTTATTCATTATTAAACCTACTCCTGCATTACCCCTATTTGATTTTGTGTTTATAACCCTGGATTCACCTGACCAAAAGTCTTGTTCCTCCTGCCACCGAACTTCACTAATTCCCACTATATCTAACTTTAACCTATCCATTTCCATTTTTAAATTTTCTAATCTACCTGCCCGGTTAAGGGATCTGACGTTCCACGCTCCGATCCGTAGAATGCCAGTTTTCGTTTTCCTGATAACGACGTCCTCCTGAGTAGTCCCCGCCCGGAGATCCGAATGGGGGACTATTTTACCTCCGGAATATTTTACCCAAGAGGACACCATCATCATTTATCCATACAGTAAAGCTACATGCCCTCGGGAAAAATTACGGCCGTAGTTTCCCTTGCTTTCAGCCGTTCGCAGTACCAGCACAGCAAGGCCGTTTTGGTTAATGTTGCAAGGCCAGGTCAGTCAATCATCCAGACTGTTGCCCCTGCAACTACTGAAAAGGCTGCTGCCCCTCTTCAGGAACGACACGTTTGTCTGGCCTCTCAACAGATACCCCTCCGTTGTGGTTGCACCTACGGTACGGCCATCTGTATCGCTGAGGCACGCAAGCCTCCCCACCAACGGCAAGGTCCATGGTTCATGGGGAAGTAAAGTAAGTTATCGTCCACAAACCATTACCTCACAGACGCTGGTTAATGACAGGCTGCATTTCCATGCTTTTACAAACAATTATAGTTTCCGAACTGTACCTGTACTATACGCAGTACTTGACGGTTTAAAATATGTATATATCCTTTCGCATTTAGCCTTTCCTTAAGCACAATAAGGACATCACACCCTAACCATGAAAAGCACCCCAAAACGCAACACCACCTCCTCCATACTTCACTGTTGGTATTTCACATGATGCTGAGTAACGTTCTCCAGGCGCTCATCAAACCCAACCTTTCCATCGGATTGCCACAGCATAAAGCGTGATTCACAACAACAAATCGCTCATTTTCAATCATCCGCTGGAAGTGGGATGACTCTTTCAAGCCACCGCAAGCATCGCTTAACGTTGACTACAGAAACGTGTGTCAATTGAACTGCTCGAGCACTGTACCTCATTGTTTTTAACTCCCAACACACAGTCGTTGTAATAGCTGGGCTGCTGGTTGCCCTTCAGAACTCCTTCAGCTCATTTTATGTGATTTTTTACAACCACCCTTTGCAATGCTCAGTGTCCCTGCCCATCAGTACATGAGGTCTACCCAGTCTTGGTTTGTGTACTGTGTATTGAAACCGGCGGCTTAGAAACGACGGAGAAGCTTCGTCCCGCCGTAGCCCTCAGTGGTTCACAACCCCACAACAGGCCATAGCGGTCCACCCAACCCATCTCCGCCCAACACCGAACCCAGGGTTATTGTGTGGTGCGGCCCCAGTGGACCCCCTCCCCACCAGGAACGTCTTATACCAGACGAGTGTAACACCAAAAGTTTGCGTGGTAGAGTAATTATGGTGTATGCGTACGTGGAGACAATGTTTGCACAGCAATCGCCGACATAGTGTAACTGAGGCGGAATAAGGGGACCCAGCCCGCATTCGCCGAGGTAGATGGAAAACCGTCTTAAAAACAATCCACAGGCTGGCCGGCGCCCCGGACCTCGACACTAATCCGCCGGACGGATTCGTGCCGGGGACCGGCACGCCTTCCTGCTCAGGAAGCAGCGCGTTAGACCGAGCGGCTAGTCGGGCGGGCTGTCTTCGTTTACCTGTGATTCGTTCTTCGCGTTTCCACTTCACACGCACCTCAGCAATAGTCCACTTGAGCAACTTTATAAGAGTTGAAATGTCCCTGGCGGATTTGTTACTCAAGTGGCATCCAATGACTAGTCCACGTCTACTGAGCTCGCCTGACTGACCAGTTTCGCTGCTGCTGCTTGTCTACTGACACACAATCTTCGCTACTTCCTTTTATACTAGCGGGTCCGCCTCTCTTGAAATCTTGTGGTCTGTTCAGCACAATTCGTAGAGGTGACCGCATACTTTTAATCAGCTAATATACAGTTTATACTGGTCGCATTAACACATTTAAGAGGCGCAGTCATCATCTCATTTACAGTTTTTGTATACAATATCAGGCAAAATTCCCATTCTTTGGTTTTGTCGATTAACTGAGTTATTTACTGTTCTAATCCTAACAACAAGCATAGCATGGCACTTCTTGTGACGACAGTGTGAAAGATATAAAGGTCTTGTGTAAGTATGTGTGTTTGCGTGACAGAGAGAGAGAGAGAGAGAAAGAGAGAGAGAGAGTGACACGGACACGTTTTGGTGCCTTTCTTACCTGGCTCACCCTGTCTGTAATCGTAGTTACGTGAGCAATCTATCTCTCTTTCTCACTTCTCTCGTACCCCCTCCCGCCCCACACAGCCACCCAAATCTCCGCGTCCGCGTCCGCGCCTCAGCAATGCCTCTGCGACGTCTAGGTTACCGTCGTCGCTGACGGCGCAGTGTACCTGTGTATCGGAGCTTAAAAGCAATTGATATTGACTTTGCTGGACAGCTTAATAAACAGCAATTAACTGGAGGTCCCAATGTGTTTCGTGGACTGCGTCTTAATTTCACTTGTGATGTACAAGCAGTGTTTGGAGGTAGTACATGGCTGACATTGGCTGTTGTATGGGGTAATCATGCAGACTATGGAGGCCTTGAAGCATTCCCAGATGCCAATATTATTACTTGGAAGACATGGAGTATTGCTGAGACTACAGGACTGTTGGCTAAGCAGCCTTATGGTACTCTTGTTCCTAGTATGCCTTTTCTTTTGTCTACGAGGAAGAAGAGGAAGTTAAATGCTGATGAGTACCTGTTTATATGGGCCAAAGTCGGAAATGGGAATTGTAAAATAAAGATCAATGGTGACGCGGACACGGAGATTTGGGTGGCTGTGTGGGGTGGGAGAGGGTACGAGAGAAGTGAGAAAGAGAGATAGATTGCTCACGTAACTACGATTACAGACAGGGTGAGGCAGGTAAGAAAGGCACCAAAAGGTATCTATAACGGGAAGATATATCGAAGTGCGGCTTTAACTAAGTCACAGCGGACAATGAGGTGTATTTTTTTACGTTAATAGCTGCCAAATAGTGGAATACTCTCTTTAAAATTCTGATTGAGGCTGGGGTCAAATACAGGGAGCTAAAAGCTATTTACAATTTGTACAGAAACCAGATGGCAGTTACAAGAGTCGAGTTGCACGAAAGGAAAGCAGTGGTTGCGAAGGGAATGAGACGAAGTTGTAGCCTATCTCCAATGTTATTCAGTCTGTATATTGAGCAAGCAGTATAGGAAACAAAAGAAAACTTTGGAGTAGGAATTAAAATCCATGGAGAAGAAATAAAAATTTTGAGGTTTGCCGACGACATTGTAATTCTATCAGAGACAGCAAAGGATTGGAAAAGCAGTTAAACGGAATGGCATTGTCTTGAAAGGAGAATATAAGATGAACATAAACAAAAACAAAACGAGGATAATGGAATGTAGTCAAATTAAGTCGGGTGATGCTGAGGGAATTCGATTAGGAAATGAGACACTTAAAGTAGTAGATGAGTTTTCCTATTTGGGGAGCAAAATAACTGATGATGGTCGAAGTAGAGAGGATATAAAATGTAGACTGGCAATGGCAAGGAAAGCGTTTCTGAAGAAGAGAAATTTATTAACATCGAGTACAGATTTAAGTGTCATGAAGTCTTTCCTGAGAGTATTTCTATGGGGTGTAGCCATGTATGGTAGTGAAACATGGAAGATAAATAGCTCAGACAAGAAGAGAATAGAAGCTTTTGAAATGTGGTGCTACAGAAGAATGCAGAAGATTAGATGGGTAGATCACGTAACTGATGAGGAGGTACTGAATAGAATTGGGGAGAAGAGGAATTTGTGGCACAACTTGATTCAAATGGCTCTGAGCACTATGGGACTCAACTTCTGAGGCCATCAGTCCTCTAGAACGTAGAAATACTTAAACCTACCTAACATAAGGACATCACACACATCCATGCCCGATGTAGGATTCGAACCTGCGACCGTAGCGGTCGCGCGGTTCCAAATTGTAGCGCCTAGAACCGCTCGGCCACCCCGGCCGGTGCACAACTTGACTAGAAGAACCCTCTGCCAGGCACTTTAATGTGAATAGCAGAGTAAACTCGTAGATGTAGATGTAGATCGGTTGGTACGACACATTCTGAGGCATCAAAGGACCATCAGTTTAGTACTGGAGGGAAGCACGGAGGGTAAAAATCGTAGAGGGAGAACAAGGCATGAATACACTAAACAGATTCAGAAGGATGTAGGTCGCAGTAGTTACTCGGAGATGAAGAAGCTCGCACAGGATAGAGCAGCATGGAGAGCTGCATCAAACCAATCTCTGGACTGAAGACCACAACAACAACAACAGCTGCCAAATTACGACACCGACATAATTTTTTTGGAAATGTGTATTTTTCTTCTACGATATTTGAAAGATCTTTCGAGGTGAACCTCAGTGACATAACATGTGTGGATCTTGATCTAAGAGTAACAAGATATAGGGTGTTTCAAAAATGACCGGTATATTTGAAACGGCAATAAAAACTAAACGAGCAGCGATAGAAATACACCGTTTGTTGCAATATGCTTGGGACAACAGTACATTTTCAGGCGGACAAACTTTCGAAATTACAGTAGTTACAATTTTCAACAACAGATGGCGCTGCAAGTGATGTGAAAGATATAGAAGACAACGCAGTCTGTGGGTGCGCCATTCTGTACGTCGTCTTTCTGCTGTAAGCCTGTGCTGTTCACAACGTGCAAGTGTGCTGTAGACAACATGGTTTATTCCTTAGAACAGAGGATTTTTCTGGTGTTGGAATCCACCGCCTAGAACACAGTGTTGTTGCAACAAGACGAAGTTTTCAACGGAGGTTTAATGTAACCTAAGGACCGAAAAGCGATACAATAAAGGATCTGTTTGAAAAATTTCAACGGACTGGGAACGTGACGGATGAACGTGCTGGAAAGGTAGGGCGACCGCGTACGGCAACCACAGAGGGCAACGCGCAGCTAGTGCAGCAGGTGATCCAACAGCGGCCTCGGGTTTCCGTTCGCCGTGTTGCAGCTGCGGTCCAAATGACGCCAACGTCCACGTATCGTCTCATGCGCCAGAGTTTACACCTCTATCCATACAAAATTCAAACGCGGCAAACCCTCAGCGCCGCTACCATTGCTGTACGAGAGACATTCGCTAACGATATAGTGCACAGGATTGATGACGGCGATATGCATGTGGGCAGCATTTGGTTTAATGACGAAGCTTATTTTTACCTGGACGGCTTCGTCAATAAACAGAACTGGCGCATATGGGGAACCGAAAAGCCCCATGTTGCAGTCCCATCGGCCCTGCATCCTCAAAAAGTACTGGTCTGGGCCGCCATTTCTTCCAAAGGAATCATTGGCCCATTTTTCAGATCCGAAACGATTACTGCATCACGCTATCTGGACATTCTTCGTGAATTTGTGGCGGTACAAACTGCCTTAGACGACACTGCGAACACCTCGTGGTTTATGCAAGATGGTGCCCGCCCACATCGCACGGCCGACGTCTTTAATTTCCTGAATGAATATTTCCATGATCGTGTGATTGCTTTGGGCTATCCGAAACATACAGGAGGCGGCGTGGATTGGCCTCCCTATTCGCCAGACATGAATCCCTGTGACTTCTTTCTGTGGGGACACTTGAAAGACCAGGTGTACCGCCAGAATCCAGAAACAATTGAACAGCTGAAGCAGTACATCTCATCTGCATGTGAAGCCATTCCGCCAGACACGTTGTCAAAGGTTTCGGGTAATTTCATTCAGAGACTACGCCATATTATTGCTACGCATGGTGGATATGTGGAAAATATCGTACTATAGTGTTTCCCAGACCGCAGCGCCATCTGTTGATGAAAATTGTAACTACTGTAATTTCGAAAGTTTGTCTGCCTGAAAATGTACTGTTGTCCCAAGCATATTGCAACAAACGGTGTATTTCTATCGCTGCTCGTTTAGTTTTTATTGCCGTTTCAAATATACCGGTCATTTTTGAAACACCCTGTACCAGCGCCGCAACCCACCGTCGACCGTTACGAGAAGAGATCGACAAATGACTGTCCCATCTTTCAAAACGTAGCAAACCCGTTTCTCTGATACTGATTGAATATTAATTACTATGACTCTCATATCAACAGCTTTGATACTGCGAGAAGAACTGACAGAGCACTAAGACCTAAGTCAGAGATTTAGACTCGGTAGTGCAACTGAACGGGATGGACGGTGTCTTGAGAGGAGGATATAAGATGAACATTAAAAAAAGGAAAACGAGGGTAATGTAATCGAATTAAATGAGGATTTGCTGAGGGAATTAGACTAGGAAATGAGACACCAAAAGTAGTAGATGAGTTTTGCTGTTTGGACTGTAGAATAGCTTATGATGCCCGAAGTAGAGAAGAAAGGAAATGTAGAATTGCAACGACAAAAAAGCATTTCTGAAAAAGAGAAATTTGTTAATATGGAATATATATTTAAGTGTTAGGAAGACTTTTATGAATGCGTTTGTCCGGAATGCAGCCTTGTAGGGAAGTGAAACGTAGGCAATAAGTCGTTCAACAAGAAGAGAATAGGAGCATCTTAAACGTTGTGCTACAGAAGAATGCTACAGATAAAATACGTAGATGGCGTAATTAACGAGGAGGTGTTGACTAAAATTGGGGAGAAAAGAAATTGTGGCATAACTTGGCTCAAAGAAGGGGTCGGTTGATAGGACACATTCTGAGACTCAAGCAGTCTTCAACATATACTGTATGGGGGAGCGGAAGAGGTAGTAACTGCAGAGGAACAGAGGAACAAAGGAAGACCAAGGGACGATTGCAGTAAGCAGCTTCAAATGGGTGTGCGCTGCAGCAGTTTTTCGGAGACGAAGAGATTTGCACGGGATTGAGTAGCGTGGTGAGTTCAGTCAAACCAGTCTTCGAACTGAAGACCGCAATAACAACAATGAAGTGCTTAAAATAGTTACTTTAAGCAATGGTACATGCTATACAGTGGATCTGAAAGGACAGTGCCGAGGTTGAATTTCATCTGGACTAATGGTAGCACAAGCCCGTGTTGTACAGCATGTCTTCGGAACTTGTTAGTGTCTCCTTATCGTCTTTTTATTTAATTATACCTCACAGAAAAATTCAAAGGTGTTAAATCTCGTGAATGTACAGGCCATTTTATGTTTCCCAAACGACCTACCCACCATTCTTTTAATCTTCTGTTAATGTCTGTAGTTATCTTTATGGAATGGGTGGGTCGTCTGTCACGTTAGTATCACATGGAATGCCTTATCAGCATGATGTGTACAAATAACTATGGCAGCCTGTCTATAAGCAACTATAGATACCGTGCGGTTAACGGCGCAGCAGTCTGGAACCGCGAGACCGCTACGGTCGCAGGTTCGAATCCTGCCTCGGGCATGGATGTTTGTGATGTCCTTAGGTTAGTTAGGTTTAACTAGTTCTAAGTTCTAGGGGACTAATGACCTCAGCAGTTGAGTCCCATAGTGCTCAGAGCCATTTTTGAACTATAGATACTTGTGGCTACTGAGAGACCCATCAATAAAACAGGGACCACTGATTTTTAGAAGCCCGCACCAAATCATTGTTTATTGCCTTCTCCCAGCCAACGTAGATTTAGAAATGACAAGTAGTACACACATGTTGCAAAGACCTATGTGCCCATGATATCTACAGGATGCTTCGATCGTGAACCAAATCTTGGATCTAGAAGTCGCATCATGTTGCAGTTTACGCAGACGCTATTTGGAGAACTGTAACCGACTTTGCCGGCCGCGGTGGCCGAGCGGTTCTAGGCGCTGCAGTCCGAAACCACGCGACTGCTACGGTCGCAGGTTCGAATCCAGCTTCGGGCATGAATGAATGTGATGTCCTTAGGTTACTTAGGTTTAAGTAGTTCTAAGTTTAGGGGACTGATGAACTCAGCTGTTAAGTCCCGTAGTGCTTAGAGCCATTTTAACCATTTGTAACCGACTTTGAAAGTCATTGTACCGTAGCTGTAGACGAAGCAAAATGTGGAAAGGATAAAATGCTGCTCCCACTCGCCAATCGATCTTTCTCTTAGTGGTATGTGGATTGTGTGATACCACGGCTAAACTGTTACTTGTATTTCTCTCGTCAGT
Source organism: Schistocerca nitens (assembly GCF_023898315.1). Classification (NCBI taxonomy): domain Eukaryota; kingdom Metazoa; phylum Arthropoda; class Insecta; order Orthoptera; family Acrididae; genus Schistocerca; species Schistocerca nitens. The sequence goes on along the minus strand of NC_064616.1, from coordinate 252,743,679 downwards.
TGCAATTCTTTTTCGTTGACGTATTTTGTTCTTGATTCTTACAGTTTCTTGAATATAGTTTATAATGTTTGTAAAGACAGTTTGTAAGGGCATGGCGCAATCAGCATATCTTTCAGCATACAACCACACCGTTGATCTAGCAGTTTTGCGGCATACTCCATAAACGAAAACCATACCCACCTTTCTCACTATGGTACACATGGTGGAAGTTTGAATAATTCCGCGCACATGTTGCCTGCTATCGTAATAGCACAGCACAGACTGATAGGCTTCCATTGCACAGGCGAACACCCGAACCGTATCTGAGTCACATATTTGTTTGGATTTAGTACAGCAGGACACACGTTTAACTGTTCTCTTTACCCGAGGGAGGAACGATGATTTGCGGCTCTGTCTTTTGTTCTTATTTGATCTACTTCCGCTTATTTCATGAGCCTGAAGTCCTCTTCGAATTGTTTCTCAATGCCATGGAAAACAAATGGAGTTTCATTAAAAAACAAATTCGATACCACAATTCGGCAGCTATAATTGTTAAAAATTACTTCCTTAAGCCACAAAATTTGACACATTATTGACTATAACACAGCGAAAACTACACCTCCAGATATTTTGTTGTTCAGGCTATTTACGTCATCCTATTTACACCGGATAAAAAAAAAAAGGTAAAGCACCCAGAATGGGAGAAGAAGATGAGACGGTATGTGATGTCATTTCGGTGATAAGAAAATCGAGTCAAATTTACGAAGAACTTGGGCAGTATGAGCCCATTTATCAATATGACACTGCACATCCTTTGGCCTTGACTCATGTACTGATCCGGTTGGAAAGGGTGTCAGGAAGCTGATGAATACTCGCCTGAGGCAAGCTGGTCCACGACTTGTCCTTGATACCTTGGTTACTGGAAATGGGATGAACTTGACGTTCGAGTTTGTCCCATACATATTCCGTCAGCGACTGCTGTCGGGATCATGCTGGCTACAGGAGTACTTGAACATCACGCACTTCATAGAGACACGGGCCATGTGTGGACAATCATCGCCCTATTGAAAAATGGCACCACGAAACTCTCTCATGAGAGGTACGACATGACGACACAAGATGGCCTAGATGTACCCTCTTGTTGTCAGAGTTCCCTCAGTCACTATCAGCTGTGACCTCATTTCATACCCGATGGCTCCCCACACCATGAAGCCTGGAGTAACACCGCTCTGCCGCTCAAAATTAATGGGATAATGGGACCCTTCCCCAAGTCGCCGCCATACTCGCCGATGATAGTCACACGGGGTTGTGCAAAACCGAAATATCTTGCTGAACACAATGCGACGCTTTTCATCAACAGTCCGTGCATCACGGTCATGCCATTACTCCAAACCCACACTTCGGCGTTGTGACGTTAACGGCTGTGTGTGCACGGGAAGATAATTCCCTAGTCTGCTGCTGCAGTATCCGACCGATGGCGCAGGATGACACAGAATGTTGCACGGAGCCCAATATTTGGTTCAAATGGCTCTGAGCACTATTGTACTTAACATCTATGGGCATGTCCCCTAGAACTACTTAAACCTAAATAACCTAAGGACATCACACAACACCCAGTCATCACGAGGCAGAGAAAATTCCTGACCCCGCCGGGAATCGAACCCGGGAACCCGGGCGCGGGAAGCGAGAACGCTATCGCACGACCACGAGCTGCGGACCCAATATTTGTTCCTGGATGCTAAGGGGTTAAGAATATGCTTGGTGCACAGTACGTCGATACTCCCTTGTGGTGGTCAGACTTGGTTGACCGGAATCTTGACGAAGTGTGCCTGATCTCACTTTCCCATGCAGTCCAACACCGTCTTACTGTCGCATCCGAACGCCCTACAAATCTGGATACTGAAAGATTCGATCAGCGGCCAAAATGGAGATCCACATGAAGCCCCCCTCAAACCCCGTCAGATGCTGGTAAAGCTATTTCACAGGCAGCATCTCTGTGACCTCCATACTGACCACTCAACATCTGATGCCATACCAGGATCTAATAAAAATATAATTAAATTGTAAAAAAACATTAATAAAGAGGCGTTGTTAATTATATAAATGAGATTATACGTTTATATTCAAATGAGTTGAATTGGAAGTTGAGATACCTGTGGGTACAGTCCTATAATAGCATCATTTACCCGTAGTTCCCAATCGCAGCGTTATTAAACCGGCTTACTACAGAATATTTTTGTTATATAGAACTGTTCTCTATTCTTATGCACTGAAGAGCCAAAGAAACTGGTGCACGTGGCTAATATCGTCTAGCGGCCCCGCGAGCACACCGAAGTACCGCAACACGACATGGCATGGACTCGACTAATGTCTGAAGTAGTGATGGAGGGAATGAACACCATGAATCCTGCAGAGCTCTCCATAAATCCGTAGGAGTACGAGAGGGTGAAGATCTCTTCTGAACAGCACGTTGCAACGTATCCCAGATATGGTCAGTAATGTTTATGTCTGGGGAGTTTGGTGGCCATCGGAAGTGTTTAAACTCAGAAGAGTCTTCCTGGAGCCACTCTGGAGCAATTCTGGACGTGTGGGGTGTCGCATTGTCCTGCTGGAATTGCCCAAGTCCATTGGAATGGACAATGGACATAAATGGATGCAGGTGATCGGACAGAATGTTTACATACGTGTCACCTGTCAGAGTCGTATCTAGACGTATCAGGGATCCCATATCACTCCAACTGTACACGCCCCACACCATTACAGAGCTTCCACCATCTTGAACAGTCCACTGCTGACATGCAGGGTCCACGATTTATGAGGCTGTCTTCATACCCGTACACGTCCACCCGCTTGATACAATTTGAAACGAGACTCGTCCGACCAGACAACATGTTTCCAGTCATCAACTGTCGAATCTTGGTGTTGACGGGCCTAGGCGAGGCGCAAAGCCCATAATCGATGATGTTTCGTTGAATGGTTTGCACACTGACACTTGTTGATGGCCCAGCATTTAAATCAGCAGAAATTTGCGGAAGGGTTGAACTTCTGTCACGTTGAAGACTCCTCTTTAGTCGTCGTTGGTCCCGTTCTTGCACAATCTTTTTCCGGCATCAGCGATGTCAGAGATTTGATGTTTTAACGGATTCCTGATATTCACGATACACTCGTGAGTTGGCCGTACGGGAAAAGTCCCACTTCATCGCTACCTCGGAGATGCCGTGTCCCATCGCTCGTGCGCCGACTATAACACCACTTTCAAACTCACTTAAATCTTGATAACCTGCCATTGTAGCAGCATTAACCGACCTAACAACTGCACCAGACACTTGCTGTGCTATAAAGGCGTTGCCGACCGTAGTGGCGTGTTCTGCCTGTTTACATATCTCTGTATTTGAATACGCATGCCTATACCAGTTTCCTCCACGCTTCAGTGTAAGTTTTGCTAATCAGTTACGACAGCACCTTGCATCTATGTTTTGTCTAAGAGGTGATGACGCATGAATTGTTCCTCGGATCCTGCGTAGAAGTTCGGCCACCGTGCAGTTATATGGACTTCATTTCCCTGTGGCAGAATTCTTTTTCTGTAAGGCTCTTTTGGGACACAGCTTGAAATTACTTCTGTTACGCGTTTTTCACTTCTGTATCTAACTTATTATTTTACTTCATGGAAGTACATACTTTTAAATTAACTTCAGAAGAGAAAGCACAATTGCAGTTTTGCGCCGGCTGGGATGACCGAGAGGTTCTAGGCGCTACAGTCTGGAACCGCGCGACCGTTTCGGTCGTAGGTTCGAATCCTGCCTCGGGCATGGATGTATGTGATGTCCTTAAGTTAGTTAGGTTTAAGTAGTTCTAAGTTCTAGGGGACTGATGACCTAAGATGTTACGTCCTATAGTGCTCAGAGCCATTTGAACCATTTTTTTGCAGTTATGCATACTACGAACCACATTGCCTCCCTTCTTCATACTTCCCCACTTACCGACAACTCACGACTGGCTGTTCGAGGCCTCTGCCTCGGCTCAACAACCACAATAAGCAGCTCAGCTCATAGATATACTTATCTTATCCAAAGACTACACGTAACTCGTTTTTAATCCACGACAGCACAATTTTTTCTGGTGACCTCACGCTAAAGTTGAATATATCTATATATTATTTCAGATTATTTAATTTAATTGTCTTTCATTGAAAGAATGCAAGTATTCAAAGGAAGAACTACGTAGATAATTTGTCCTTCAGGTCCAGATAATTATATCTTGGCATTGCGACCTAGAGTCCCACTTCAGTGCAGTTCAGGTCCATGTCTGGTAACAGCACTAAATATGAACAACACTAATGCATCCTGGTAGCCGTTATACCTGTCACAGAAAGCTGCAACTATAATGATTTATAAACCCGCCGATGGTGTCAACTTCGACGAAGCTACAAATGACACATGGGGATGTCTTCTGGGTGCTTCACTTTTGTGGCAGACTGTGTATCATCCGGAAGTCACTGCAAAGGACATGGAACTCTTAAGGGACTGTTTGTTGTGGCATGTTAACACGCAACTTCTGCTCTAATAAATTCATCAAAATCGATGGATCCTGTAGGAGAGACGAGGACTACTGACGCGTTGATGCGGTTTCTACAAAAAGCGTAGTGGCATATCCGACACAAAAGATGGAAGGTAATGCTGAAAAATGTTTTACTACTAAATATGTCCTTTGGTAGCCTTCAAAGCAGTACTAATTTGAGACTAAATTCGTCTGCGTTTGTTCTTTTCAGTGCCACAAAGTTAATCGATTTCGGAGGAACCTAGTCACAGCGCAAGGAAACAGATCAAGGTCGAAAAATAGTCTCATAATAACACGTGAAGGCAAACATCTCTCATTAATGCGAGAACTTTCTTTCTGTTTGTTCCGGGTTTAATATTTGGGAGACCACGCACTTCCTTTATTTTATTTTCCACGGTTATAACGTTTTGCTGTTGTTAGACTTGTATCAAAATTCTTTGTATACCCAGTAAGTCACTTGTGTTACGTCACGAAACAGTTTCTCTTCCTCTTAATGACATGTTATGACACAACAACATGAAGTAAAGGCAATGGTAATTACGAGCAGAAACGATGAACCCGAAAAATGGCCGAAAATTAAAACACGTTGACTCTGAGGCAGAAGAATTAAGAAACCAGCAACAAATAACATGTATAATAAACGTAAAGCTTACGAGCCAATTTTCACAAAAATAAACGGAGAAACTACTGTTCACTTCAAAATAATTAAAAAATCTCTGAGCAATAACTTTGTAACTAAATGGAAGCAACATAATTGAACTACAGAAGGCGACTAAATGAACAGGTACCAAACCGAGAGAAAGACACTAATGGAAAAAAGTAGCTTACGTAATTTGCAGGAGGAAAATTGAAAAATAAGGAAGGACAGCAGAGTCAGTAAGTGTGTAATTACCTTAAGCAGCTACAATGTCACAAACCCGCCAAAGCACTCAGAGAAGGCACGGGTCTCATAACTACTAGTTGGTATCGTGTACATCTCATGACTGAAACATTTTGCAAACAGAGTAAGAGGTTCATTACCACAAACATGTAGTCAGCTGGAACTCATTCATCTCAGCGTTCATTACACGTTTTGGAGCTAGCACCTTACACAATATGAAAGATCCCTTATTATTATATGTCAGTGTCGTCCAAGAAATCACAACATGAATGAAAACAGCGTAAACACAAAAATATAATGTAATACTCTTGTACTACGGAGTAATTGGCATCGTATGGCATAAATATAGAGATTACAGTTTATAAATATAACCAGTTACTAGATCAGCTGTTTGCCTCTAAAAATACACTTGCAGCATTGTTGAATTGGCTAATGGAGAAACTGCCACATTTAAACTGCTTAAGTTTTAGTGAAGGTTAGCCATTAGACCCCAGTAAAATTCAAAGCACATCAGCTTCCATGAAGGAAGTACTAGAGGCATTCGTTTTAAAAAATGTGAAATGTAGTGACCTATCTGGTACTATATTTTTCTCTGGTGAAAATTGTTGCTAATAACACTCGGAAGTTTGCGATCACAACGAGCATATAAACACACCGAAAAAAAATTAGCGCCCATCAGGAGATGTCACGCTAATATTATGTAAGAATGCCTCTAGTCGTGATAAGGTCCAAGCTGGGCGAGAAAGAATGTCCACAAGTTTCTTCATGCATAGCATAACCATCTGAATCCACTTGATGATGATTAGATCCCATGGAGCTACGAAATTTAGGGAATATGCAGGGTCATTCAGGTGCCCCTACCGCTGTCGTTTTATGCAACCCGCCATATTTCACCTGGTCTTCATAAACCATGCACGAGGTTTTTATATTCTTTCGCTCGCTATGCGCAAGCTATCAGTCCTACAGAAAAAATGAACAGAACCTTTAAATATTGTGCTGGGATGTGTTTTCGCTAGAGGAATAGTTTCCGAGCCATTCATTAAAAACGTACAAACGTGACATTAAAACGCACCCCCACTCCCACACAGCCCCCACCTGTCAGGATTTCTAGTTAATACTAGGCAGAAATCAAATCTGCATGTAGAATGCAGTTCCTTGACTCTTGTGCAGAAAGGAGTGCAGTATTCTGCTGCATCCATTTTCAATAAGCTACCACAAGAACTCAAAAATCTTAGCAGTAGCCCAAACTCTTTTAAGTCTAAACTGAAGAGTTTCCTCATGGCTCACTCCTTCTATTCTGTCGAGGAGCTCCTGGAAGAGCTAGAAAATTAAGCAAATTCCAGTGTTACATTGTTGATTGTCTTCATTTAAACTTATGACTTGTCACCTGAATATGTTTTTTTTTTCTATATTTCATTTTTTCTGTTTCTAATATCGTGTTATAATTTCATGTATTGACTCGTTCCATGACCATGGAGATTTCTCCTTAATTTGGTCCCACGGAACAATAAATAAATAAATAAATAAATAAAGTACGTTGTTCATGGCGTTCCCTCCTACCACAGTATAAATACTTGCGACTGCATGAATTATTTCTCACATTCCACCTTTTTCGGTCTTCGCTGACTGGCCTTATTACACCATCGGATTAGTCGAGCGCTTAAAAATTGTAAAGTCAACGTTTGTGTAAATTTTATCCAACAATTTTGTGAATTTTAACAGTATAAAATAAAAAATTTCCTCCTTGTATCAGGCCTTCAGACTACGAAACTGCTGTGCTTGTTAGGGTTAAGTTTGAATGGCATTGTCAACGTAATTAGTTTTAGCGCAACGTTTACAAAAGGCGTTTTCCTTTCTTACCCTCATGGGAACGTTAAAATTAATTATGTTAAAGAAGTAGCCGAGTATGCTCTGGCTTAATAGCCCAACCAACAGAGACCAAAAGAGGTCGAATATCCGGAATAGTTCATGTAATCGGAAATTTTTGTACAGTGTTAGGAGAGAGTGCTAGCAACAACATACTAGAAATCCTGACTGGTGAGGAATGAATATGGGGCGTAGGTGCGTTTGAAGGTCACATTTGTTCGTTATTCTTGAATAGCTCGAAAATCGCGGGACCAACGAAAATGTATCCCAGTACAAAATTTAACTGCATTAAATTTCCAACATAAGGTTCCTGTTAATTTTTCTTGCATGACTAATAGTTTGAGAGTATCGAGTGATCGAATATGAAAATCTCACGCGTGATTTATAAAGGTGTCCACCTCAGTAGCTGCGAGGTCAGCGCGGCAGTCTCCTAACTGAAGGGAAGTTTTCTCCGTTCGGGGATTGGCTGCTGCGTTGTCCTTAAGTTCGTATTGTCATAAATGAGTTTTCATTGTTGAGGTGGCTGTATGGGCACGTACCGAATGCCAATAAATCAAAAAAAGGTTAGTTATTACATTGCGAGTTTTATAAAACGACAGCTTTAGCGGCAGCTGAATCGCCCTGTAGTGTGTTATGTTTCACTCGCTATCCTAAATAGTCCTAGACATTTTCTGTGGGATTGATATCGGGTGATTTAGCGGGCTAGTCCACGAGCGGTAGGGTGCCTAAGTGTTCCTCCAAACAGGAACTTACGTCTGTAACCCGATTGCCCTGTGAATACTGCTCTTGTCGTGCTGGAAAACGGAAGTGTCCACAGCAAACTCATCGTGAATATGTAGAATAAAGTGTAACACTTGGTAAGCGAGAATACTTAAATAAACATTCTGCTACATGTACACGGTAAACCGATTGAGTAGGTCCAAATCAGGTTACGAAAAACACCCCCAAAGCATCACAGAATGACTTCCGGCACGAAGTACACCCTCCAAACATTGCGGGTTAAAATCACCATAGGGCCGTTGGAGCACTCGATTCCTTGGGTCATTTGCGGAGGCATTATCGTGACGCGTCGGACCACATTATATGCCTCCACTCAGCTACCGGCAGCATCTTCATGAGCCCGTGTGAGCAATAGCCTTCTGCGAAGTACATTGTTGGTTCGATAACTTGTTGAGATAGGTGCACACTAACTGACAGGAACAATTCCTGTCCGTTTTGAAACAGATTCTCATTGATAATGAGCGACACACTTCTCTGGTCTCTGTTGTTTAGCATCTTTTTTTACGGCCATTGTTCCGCCTCCGTGTTACATAAGCTCACCGTATAAACAAAAAAAAAAAAAAATAAAGAAAATTGTTGCCCTAGTGCGCACGCACAGACCAATCGTTGAGCCTTTACATATGGCACAGCGATTACTTCACGTGCACAACCGATCGCGCACTATCTGTGTCTGAGCATAAGGCAGTGCTATCAGTGAGACATTTTTGTTTCAATTTATAGTTGTATATAAACACGTGTAAATGTAAGGACGTGACAGAGTGGCAAAAGGGGCAATCGCGTTCGGCCGTGCCCATGGACATACGATGGCTGAAGTTGGTGGATTTGTTGGTTTTAGCGGCGAACTGTTCAACGTGTCTACAGGGAGCGTAACACACGTGGCCGCGGAACGCAACGTCAGAACTGTGGTTGGAAGAGATCCTGGCTGAGAGAGACTGGAGACACGTTTCGCGCCTTGTGAATCATAATGGCTCCCAACCCTACAGGAACTGCTGCAGGCAGTGAATGAAGATCTATTCCGAACTGTTAGCTAGAGAAAATAGTGATGAGAACTGCTTGCAATGAATATATGGAGTCGGCAACCTTGCAGGAGGCCATTGCTCGCACGAGCACATAAAGACAACAACAAAGTTCATCGGGCTGGAAGAATATGTGACTGATTTTCTGAACACTCCTTCACTCTATTAAATTTCGGTTGGCCTGCGAACTCACCTGACTTGGGCACCGTAGCACTCATCCACCCTATTAAATTTCCATTGGCCTGCAAACTCACCTGACTTGGACCCCACAGAAAATCTGTGGGACATTTTGGAACAGCGAGTGAAACGTCGACACCAGCATCCTCGCAATTTGGTGAAATATCGCGATCAAATCCTCAGTGAGTTGCTTAACCTTGATGCGACGTGGCTCTAAGCACTACGGGACTTAACATCTGAGGTCATCAGTCCCCTAGAACATAGAACTACTTAAACCGAACTAACCTAAGGACATCACACACATCCATGCCCGAGGCAGGATTCGAAGCTGCGACCGCAGCAGCCGCGTGGTTCCGGACTGAACCACTCGGTCACCACGGCCGGCCTGATGCGACGTACCTGCTCAACCTCGTGGACTAACTTCCTAACCGAATCCAGGCTGTTATCAAGACCAGGGGTGGAATTAAGCGGTATTGAACTTAGCTGCGGGTGGTACACCATTCATCGACACGTCAGATAATCCGCATCAGCACATGAACAAATCAGACAACTTTATCCATGATGTGGTCACGGGCACCTCGAAGCACGATAGCTCCTTTCTGTCATTCTGTCGCGTCTCCATGTCGACACATCTTACTTAACTGATTCCCTGCAGCTGACAGGCACACATGGCGACACTGGCGGTGGAGGATCACATGACAACCTGGTATCAGATTACACCACCTACAGTGCTCCAAAGCGACCAACGTTTTCTTTAAAGATGCGTGACTAATATTTTATCGGGTGAGCTCAAATAAACAAGACTACAATGAGTTATTGTGTAGCTACTTGAATAAAATAAGTCAAGAATATATGTATGGGTAATATCACGACTGAAAATAGGTATGATAGTCCATATTTGTTAATGCTATGCTGAAAGTTGCTGCTTTCGTGTGCATTTGTGTAAAGCTCATGGGTAGGAGGCGTCCGAAGGCTGTCGAATCCCCCCTCCCCTTAAATCGAATTTCCCGGTTTTTAGCCGTCGCGTCATCTGGCTCCGTCACCTCATGTTAATATTTAGTAGTTGTGAATAACATACCTGTAAATGTGGAATATTATTTTGTAATGATATCATTATGTATTCACTTCGTTAACGACACAAAAAATGGTTCAAATGGCTCTGAGCACACTATGGGACTTAACTGCTGCGGTCATCAGTCCCCTAGAACTTAGAACTACTTAAACCTAACTAACCTAAGAACATCACACACATCCATGCCCAAGGCAGGATTCGAACCTGCGACCGTAGCGGTCGCGCGGTCCAGACTGTAGCGCCTAGAACTGCTCGGCCACTTCGGCCGGTGTTAACGACACTTCCAAAGCCACACGATCTATTACATTGCAACAAACTGTCGTCACATGCCTGTTACGTCGCAATGTGATGTTATCAGTTATTACAGAGGTGCCATTAGGACCAATATCTCACGAGATGACATGGAAAAGTTGTAGTTTACGTTTCGTCAAGCAACGTCGTTATGAAGATTATCACGTTTTTCGAAACACAAGTTTACTCCATCGTAAGCTTATCCTCTCTGAAAAGCTAGTTACGAAATGAAGAGAGAAACTTAAGGAAAAAACGGAGAAAAAGGAATACTAATATTAACTTGATATAGAAGAATTCCGCGATTCTTTGCAATTATGTCCTCTTTCATTCCGGTTACGCTAAGGTAATGCGATACTGGTTCTGTGACACCCTCATAAGTCGAATTAGCTTTGTAAACTTCGAAATCAATCTGTATCGCTGCACACTGAGATCGATCTACCTAAATTCAATAGACTGGATACAATAAAGTCCACGAATATCGCAGAATCTTCCATTTCGATGCAGTAGCAAGAAACTCATACTGTGCTTTAAAATTTACGCGTTAATCCGGTCTGTTTTTGATACTGAATTTGCCAGTGCGATGCCCCAAAGAAATCATAATACAGAGCGTTGGGGATTAAGTCCTCGTCCAGCCGTTCAGTTTTCAGTGGTTTCCTTAATCACTCTTGCAGAATGTGAATATGATTAATTAGAAAGGCTTCCGCTGAGTTCTGTTCCAGGCCTTCTCCAGAACACTTCCTTAAGCTTAAACATCTCGAACTGACAATAAACTATTACGTTGTAAGCGACAAGAGAGCAGCTCACTTGTAATACTTGACTTCTGTTTCTTCAGTTAAATCGCTCATACAGCGTGTTCTTCAATAATGTATTAATTCACAGGTAATCGTTTTTGAAATACTTATATCCCATCTTCGCAAAAACGATACCGGTCAAGCTTGCGTGGCTCACAAGATCGCCATGACCACTAACCGGAGCCGCCCGCTGTGACCGAGCGGTTCTAGGCGCTTCAGTCCGGAACCGCGTGACAGCTACGGTCGCAGGTTCGAATCCTGCCTCGGGCATGGATGTGTGTGACGTCCTTAGGTTACTTAGATTTAAGTAGTTCTAAGTTCTAGGGGACTGATGACCTCAGATGTTAAGTCCCATAGCGCTCAGAGCCATTTTGAACCACTAACCGAAAATCGATCAGCAAGTAAGCAGTTTACTTCTAGTTGGTGCTATTTAAGAATCCCGAAAACGATTGCATATAAGCCCACACATTTTGCAAGAGAACAGAAGCAAACGTGGTGAAGAGACAAAAAGACACGTACTAATTTTGTTTTATTGGGGTTGATAATTTAATCTAAATTGCTAAATAGGTACTGGTTTATCGAGGTTGGTGCTAATGCTCTAATTGCATTACCACTGCACTGTCAACGATGACGTTTACCTTGATAATAAATTGATACTGCAGAACATACACAATATTGGGCGTTTTATTTATAAGAAACAACAAATTCTAAAATTGCTTTTCTCGCAAATTGAATATACTCAGCTTTCCACTATGTAGTAACGTACGAGGGCAGTTCAATAAGTAATGCAACACATTTTTTTCTGAAACAGGGGTTGTTTTATTCAGCATTGAAATACACCAGGTTATTTCCCCAATCTTTTAGCTACACAACACTATTTTTCAACGTAATCTCCATTCAATGCTACGGCCTTACGCCACCTTGAAATTAGGGCCTGTATGCCTGCACGGTACCATTCCACTGGTCGAGGTCGGAGCCAACGTCGTACTGCATCAATAACTTCTTCATCATCCGCGTAGTGCCTCCCACGGATTGCGTCCCTCATTGGGCCAAACATATGGAAATCCGACGGTGCGAGATCGGGGCTGTAGGGTGCATGAGGAAGAACAGTCCACTGAAGTTTTGTGAGCTCCTCTCGGGTGCGAAGACTTGTGTGAGGTCATGCGTTGTCATGAAGAAGGAGAAGTTCGTTCAGATTTTTGTGCCTACGAACACGCTGAAGTCGTTTCTTCAATTTATGAAGAGTAGCACAATACACTTCAGAGTTGATCGTTTGACCATGGGGAAGGACATCGAACAGAATAACCCCTTCAGCGTCCCAGAAGACTGTAACCACGACTTTACCGGCTGAGGGTATGGCTTTAAACTTTTTCTTGGTAGGGGAGTGGGTGTGGCGCCACTCCATTGATTGCCGTTTTGTTTCAGGTTCGAAGTGATGAACCCATGTTTCATCGCCTGTAACAATCTTTGACAAGAAATTGTCACCCTCAGCCACATGACGAGCAAGCAATTCCGCACAGATGGTTCTCCTTTGCTCTTTATGGTGTTCGGTTAGACAACGAGGGACCCAGCGGGAACAAACCTTTGAATATCCCAACTGGTGAACAATTGTGACAGCACTACCAACAGAGATGTCAAGTTGAGCACTGAGTTGTTTGATGGTGATCCGTCGATCATCTCGAACGAGTGTGTTCGCACGCTCCGCCATTGCAGGAGTCACAGCTGTGCACGGCCGGCCCGCACGCGGGAGATCAGACAGTCTTGCTTGACCTTGCGGCGATGATGACACACGCTTTGCCCAACGACTCACCGTGCTTTTGCCCACTGACAGATCACCGTAGACATTCTGCAAGCGCCTATGAATATCTGAGATGCCCTGGTTTTCCGCCAAAAGAAACTCGATCACTGCCCGTTGTTTGCAACGCACATCCGTTACAGACGCCATTTTAACAGCTCCGTACAGCGCTGCCACCTGTCAGAAGTCAATGAAACTATACGAGACGAAGCGGGAATGTTTGAAAATATTCCACAAGAAATTTCCGGTTTTTTCAACCAAAATTGGCCGAGAAAAAAAATGTGTTGCATTACTTATTGAACTGCCCTCGTATTACTCATGAATACAACATGTCACAAAAAATCTCCATACAATTCAAGTTATGGGAAGGTTTATTAGAAAAATGGCTGCCGATATCATTTCACGTATTTGTCAACCAGAGTTTGTCCTACCTCTGTAAGACCGTCGTCGACAACATCATCGCCCCGTTTCTGTCAGGTACTAAATCTTACTATGTGGCCATCAGACCTGTTAATCATGGATTGTGACTAGTCTTAGGTACGTTGTAGAGTCCCGAGTGGCTGGACAGCTGCGTTTATTGCGAAGGCCCCCGGTTTCCGACAAAATCGATGTTGAAGTTGTATGCATAACTCCTATATCCATCATGTTCTGACTAGCAAGTGCATCGCTGTGGTTAAGGCTGACGCCTACCATGCTGGCGGTACGGGTTCAAATCCTGTCCCTGTACTTTTTTAAAATTTCATCCTACAGGATATCATTAAATAGTATATGTTACGTAAAAGTATTCAAAAATAGTCATTCTACGCATTAGTAATTTGGTTAATAAATCAGTTCAAATGGTTCAAATGGCTCTGAGCACTATGGGACTCAACTGCTGAGGTCATTAGTCCCCTAGAACTTAGAACTAGTTAAACCTAACTAACCTAAGGACATCACAAACATCCATGCCCGAGGCAGGATTCGAACCTGCGACCGTAGCGGTCTTGCGGTTCCAGACTGCAGCGCCTTTAACCGCACGGCCACTTCGGCCGGCTAATAAATCAGTTATTACAGTAAACTTTCTTCAAATGTGTACTCTGTTTGTTACAGAACAAATTACTCAAGCGTCCTACTCGCTATCGCTTGCATCTCTTTCTGTGCTAGAACGGAATTCCGGACGGTATTTGTCGCAGAGAAAGCCGAAAAGCAAATTCGTAGAACACCATGCATATCTAATGAAAGCTACTACCTTGCAGGCATACGTATTTTTCAGAAGCGATACCGGAAAAAACCTGATTGGTTAAACTCAAAAAGATTGTTCTTTCTTCGATCACCTTAGACGCGAATTACTTGTATTTTATCATTGCTTTGAAAGCAGGTGGACTGCATTGACGAAGAACTAAATGATGTCATTTTATGGACTCTTCTCTCGAAGCGATTTCTCTACCAGTCTTTAGTAAATAAGGAGCATCTTGAATTTATTTCGCGAAAATTTTAACCTTGCTGTAATAGGAAACGTTACAGGGTTGACAAAGAGGGGTAAATTTGGGTGTTACAGTTTTTACGGTGAAGGTGGATGCTTTTCTTACATCTTAGAGGATTTTATCGTATAGTTTCTGATCAGTCTGATCTCCCCACGAATCAATAATGTAAAAAAAAAGTACGTGGGCTGGTTTTGAACAGGTACTGTCAGAGTTTTAGCCGCGAACCTTAGCCGCTGCGGAAGGCTCGCTTCGTCGAAACTCGTCTAATGTTGCGTTTATAAAAGGTGCACATAAAAATGCAATATCGATTTTATCTGAAACTAGGAGTCGTCGCATGAAAAGCAGGTAGGTATTCAGGATAGATCCCACTATAACACACCTAAGACTCCTCAAAATCCGTGATTAACTGGTCAGATGGTCCCCTTGTAAGATATGACAGGCATGGAAAGTATTAAACAGTAATGTCCCATTTCATTATTTACGAAACTTTGTGGAGATGTTCATCACGTAACGATTGTTGAATTAATAAATTTTCAGTCCGTTCGGAACCGATGTCCATGATCAACATCAGGAGCGTGATTCCCCACGGGCACGAATACATTTTTGTATTTGTGTGTCACAGATGCGAACAGCCTCAAAATATCATCTTGAGGGGCCCGCATCTCGTGGTCGTGCGGTAGCGTTCTCGCTTCCCACGCCCGGGTTCCCGGGTTCGATTCCCGGCGGGGTCAGGGATTTTCTCTGCCTCGTGATGGCTGGGTGTTGTGTGCTGTCCTTAGGTTAGTTAGGTTTAAGTAGTTCTAAGTTCTAGGGGACTGATGACCATAGATGTTAAGTCCCATAGTGCTCAGAACCATTTGAACCATTTTCATCTTGAGGAATTTTTTGTCATACCTGAAACACATGCTGCCTCAGTTAATAAATTATGATGATGACGTTTGGTTTGTGGGGCGCTCAACTTCGCGGTCATCAGCGCCCGTACGAAGTCCCAATTTTTACGCAGTCCAACCGAGCCACTGCCACGAATGGTGATGAAATGATGAGGACAACACAAAAATCCAGACCTCGGGCAGAGAAAAATCCCCAACGCGGCCGGGAATCGAACCCGGGAGCTGCGGACTCAGTTCACAACCTGTGCTGAATGGAGGCTAGTATGAAAACACACTGCCGTAAAAAGAAATTAGTGCAGACAACGTCGATTCTGATCCGATGACGACATATGTCACCTGGGGAATTGTAGATGTACTGACAATGTTGCCAACGTCGTTCGCCGAGAGATAGTGTAGTGACATAGCTACTAGAGCGACATCTGTGTCTACTCTTTAACAGGGAATGCTCACAGCCACAAGGCTCAGTGTGGTGCAAACGTATGAAGTAAGGAGGCAACCACGGTATGGAGATGCACTCGTGCTTCCTACAGCCAACAGAGACAGTTTGAAAGGGGTCAGATTGTTGCCTTCCGTGTGTCGGGATGGTCCTTTTGGAGAATTGGCACAAAATCTGGACGTGGTGTGTTAGTTCTGCAACGATGCTGGTAAAAGTGGTCACGTGAACATTCTTACACCCGTAGACGAGGTTCTGGACGTCCACCCAGTGCAGCACCTCCCAGAATCGTTGCATTGTAAGCGCAGCAGTGGCACACCATACAGCTACCACAACACAGATAAGTGGGCTTGTGAGCCCAGACGTGTTAACATGACCTGTTGCGAACCAGTTATTACCAGTGGGACTACGAACACGCACACCTCTAGCCCGTCTTCTACTCACGCTACAGTAGCGACGTGCACGGCTCGAATGGTGCCGTTAGAGGATCTTTTGGAAGATGGAATGGCTCGCCATGGCCTTCAGCGATGAACGCAGATTCTGCCTGAACGCTAGTGGTGGGGTCGTTTGCGTGTACGACGTAGACCTGTTGAGCACTATCTCGTAGAGTGCATTCGTCCAAGACACACCCAGGCCTTATAGTCCAGGGTGCGATAAGCTACAACTTCTCGTTCTCATTTGGTGTTTTTGGAGGAGACGCTAACCAGTGCTCTGTACATGCAGAATGTTGTTAGACCCGTCCTTTTGCCGTTCTTGCAATAGGCTGATGATGTGTAGTACCGGATAACGCTCGCCCACACTCTGCCCGTGAAACTCAACATGCTCTGCAAGGGGTGCAAAATCTTCCCTGGCCATCACGAACTACGGACTTGTATCTAATCGAGCACATGTGGGATACGATGGGCCAAAAAGTGACTCGCGCCACTCCTCAACCAACAACTCTTACAGGACTACATGAATAGGTTGAACAGGTGTGGCATAACAAAACCGAGGACAGTGCCCATCATCTCTACGATCGACTGGATACCAGAGTCAGCATCGGCATTGACGCCCATGGAGTCTACACCACGCACTAACGTGCGTGTTTCAGAATGGGTCGATACCTGGTGACTCAGAACCGCTTATGGGTTAGGTTAGGTTAGTGGTGTTTAACGTCCCGTCGACAACGAGGTCATTAGAGACGGAGCGCAAGCTCGGGTTAGGGAAGGATCGGGAAGGAAATCGGCCGTGCCCTTTCAAAGGAACCATCCGGCATTTGCCTGAAACGATTTAGGGAAATCACGGAAAACCTAAATCAGGATGGCCGGAGACGGGATTGAACCGTCGTCCTCCCGAAGAACCGCTTATGCTATCGATCGGTAAATGTAACCATTTCATGTAGTCCATATGCACTGTTGCAACAATAAATCTTGGATAAACTGGAAACCTTTTTTCCTCTAACTGCAGTGCATGTCATCCCATCACCTCCTAGACATACTAGATAGGCGACAAATTAAGCTAACTGCCACGCCAGTCAAAAATATGTGCATTCCTCAAAGCGTACCGTCATGCATTATCCTGCTGGAATGTCCTAGTTTGGTTTCGTGGTCTGATCATGATGTCTATGACAACCGATATTACCATTCTTGCCACTTGATGGCGAGCACTCAGCTTACCTTCAACAGTTGCCAGATCAGTTCTGTGGTCATATTCAGTAGCTCCCCACAACGCGATTCCAGAAGTTGGAAATGTGTGGATCACAAGAATTGCTGCTTCCTGTTATGTTTATGCAGTCGGTCTATGGACAGGTTCACGCCTATCTGACCGAAACAAAACAGAAGCGCGACTCATGGCTGAATACCACAACATTCCCCACAAGGTCCCAGTTGACTCTGGCTCTACGTCATGAAAGTTTTTGTTATTTGTGGTATGGCGTCACTGGTTGGTGGTAAAAGATCCATAGTAGACCTAGCTCGGAATACCAGTTCAGTTTTCAGTAATCTCATACCGACGGGTTGTGGTAACAATCTGCCTGTATTTTCTGCCCAGATTTTAGCTCTTACCATCCAGATTTCCGTCAGAGCTAGTTGAACAATCCCACGGTCTTCCCGTGATGTTGTCTTGCTGGAAGAACCCGTTCCTACGATACGTGCCACACCGTTTTCTTGAATCCACATCGTCACCAAATGATCTACACTCACTCTACTACAGCCATCTGTCGATATGATGCTCCCATGTTCCTCATACCAATTATTCACGCTCCCTCAAAGTCCGAAAGGTGATGGGAACCTGCACGGTCATGCCCTGTGTCGCGATTTCGAGTTCAAAACTCCAGTAACGTTAGAAGCACCAAACTGCCATCGTGTACTCATGCCACCTTGAAGTATGGTATTTCTTTTTGAACTGAAAATAAGCTCATATAAGGATGAAATTTTTAACACCACACTCCAGGACTACGGAAATACTGATGTATCAGTTTGGCAGCGTTCTTTCATGATGTAACACCTACCGTTTACGTCCTGATAAGAACAGCAGCAAACCGTTAAGAGTCCCTTGGAAGCCACAGAAGCCAATTTTTAAATCGCCTTACGGATATCTGAACTTAGCCCATTGGTTCAAAATCTGTACATTTGCCTGCCACAAACGAAACAGCTGAGTTTCTTCACCTTTCTCGATTTACCGACAAAGGTCTTGCGGGTGAATGTTTCATTAAGAGCTTTGGATATGAATAGTCCGTTTGACGACTCAGCATATCATAACTCCCAATAACCGGTGTAACGGCTCCATTCCTGTAATCGGTTCAGTGCTCGTTTAACCGCAATGAAATCCGCCAAGTATGGGAGAAAGGCGCCAACCGGTCCTGACAGCCCGTGGGAGTTCCCTCTGACCACACAATCGCTGTATCGCTGCCATTTGTTCCCACACCGTCGTTAAACTTAAAAATATTCTACCAGCCTTTACCCGTGATAGGTTACAGCGAAATACTGTGATAAGTTGTAATATCGGAACAAGGCTGAGTAGTACCTTCATCAAGCAATCCGTGATTCATACGGATGAACTCTGTGCCTCTCTCTACAAAAAAGGGTGAGGTGAACGTCGACAAAGCGAAACACCTGCCAGTAAGAAAATTCAAACCTCTTCCATAATGTCCCGCTCTCTCTACCCATGAGTTCGAGAGATACGGCATAATTGTTATGTTACAAGATTCGCATTCGTGGCAATCATTTGTCAAATCCCCATTCGCCGACCTCGATTCAACTTTTCTAAATTTTCACTAAATCGCTTCATGCAAATTCCGGGACGGTTCACTTGAAAAAGGGAACGACCGATTTCTCCCTCATCCTTGTGCAGTCTGAGCTTACGTACTGTCCTTAATGACTTTGTTGATGACTTGTCGTTAAAATCAAATCTTACTTCGTTCTATAAGTCAGTTTAGTTTTAGTTCAGTTTTTGTGTTTACCGGACGAAATCTTTTCGTGAACTCGTATGCTTTGGTGGCAGTAGATAAAACAGCTCTAGATTTCTTAACAGTTTCCAATTGTTATCACGGATGCTTCAATTCGGTTACTACTCATATTTAGGCCGCTTACGAAATTTATAACATCCGAAAAAGCAGTAAACGAACGCAACTTCTCTCAGAGAATTTCCCAAGTATGCAGAAGGCTGATAGATAAAGTCATCAATAGACTAGTACGTCAGGAAACGTCAGTGTGGTTCAAATGGTTCAAATGGCTCTGAGCATTATGGGACTTAACATCTGTGGTCATCAGTCCCCTAGAACTTAGAACTACTTAAACCTAACTAACCTAAGGACATCACACACATCCATGCCCAAGGCAGGATTCGAACCTGCGACCGTAGCAGTCGCGCGGTTCCGGACTGAGCGCCTAGAACCGCATGACCACCACGGCCGGCGTCAGGGTGTTTCAGATAAATCAGAAATTAATTTTGTAGTACAAGTTGGCTACAGCACAGTTTTCTCTGCTCGCTTTTGCTTAATTTTTTCATAATACGCAAATTATTCGGGTGATAAGAATGCATGTCAATGGAAATTCCCTTACTTACCAGCAAAGTGTACTAACTCGACGTAATTACACTCAAATTTAGGTGAAATCCTCATTTTAAAACTATATTATGATATTTCATATTCAAACAAATAAATCTTCGCCATTTATTTGAAAGTTTAACAGACAGTTATTATGTTCATTTGCCGACCGTTGTGGCCGAGCGGTTCTAGGCGCTTCAGTCCGGAACGGCGCTGCTGCTGCGGTCGCAGGTTCGAATCCTGCCTCGGGCATGGATGTGTGTGCTGTCCTTAGGTTAGCTAGGTTTAAGTAGTTCTCAGTCTAGGGGACTGATGACCTCAGATGTGAAGTCCCGTAGTGCTTAGAGCCATTTGAAACATTTATTATGTTCATACGTTCAATACTTGTGACAAAGTCAACCACACGGAGTAAATGAACAATACCAGTAACAGTATAAACAAACTCATATATTTTAATTATTTAGTTATTGAAACATTTACGCAGTATTACGAAGTGTCCCAGAGGGATTGATCATTATTCAGAGATACGAAAAGTACTATGATTCAAGCAAAAAAGTCTGCTATCCGTGTGCTCTAAAATGCATATCTTAGGAGATATTAGGGCTTCATCATCTTCGATACTGTGAAAAAAGGCTCTTCAACTGCAAGCTCTTTGCTTTCCATATTTTGGGAGGTGGTAGTGTGAACCAAAAAAAGAAAAGAAGTCTACTAAAATGGGCTCTAAAGTGCATACCTTAAGAAGCTGTGAGCACCTGTTCATCTTCGCTACGTGAAATACATCTCTTCTATTGAATAAACGCTAATAGGCCCATGTTTACTCGACATTTTCTTCCTTATTTTGATCTATACTGCCTCCTCCCAAAGTATGGAAACCAAAGAGCTTGCATTGACAGACTTTAGCTTCACAGTATCGAAGATGGAGAAGTGCTCATGGTACTTGAGGTATAAATTTCGGTGTCCATGTTTACTAGATCTTTTTGCTTCGCATTATCATTCCTGGCATTCCGCTGAATGTCGATCATTCCTCCTGGGACACCCTGTACGCATTATGGTCCAAACGAAACTCTCCTGACAATTATTTTCGGAACTTTGTGACAGTATAATCTAAACAGCAAGATGCTCATTAGACGTAGGTGCAAACACAGTTGCGTGTGCTTATTCCCTAAAGAGCAATTCTCCTGTTCATTAATTATGGCGGTTGATTTCGTTTTCTAGACAAGTGTTATTTTGACCATCACTTCCGGGTGAAGATCCTCCGCAAAATAATGAGTCAAATTATCATGGGTTGACTGTACCAGGGAGGAAGAACTGCACCATGGAAACTAAAGATTAGTCGAGTCAGATAGGAAAAGGAGACACACTTTACAGACGTCTGTTTAGGATAGAAGAGTCGAGGCTGACTAAAGAGATTTTTGATATAGTTGACAGCAGACTTGAGGTTTCCAACGTACGGCTTAGAGCGGTGAGAAACGCTTTTGAACGGACTGGGTTAAAACGAGGAACTGGCGGTCTCACACAGAACAAACAGGACAAAATGTGAAGGACAGCTTTAAAGGCTTCCATGATGAACAGGAACTGAATAGGGAATATGCACAGGAAATAACACAGTCTGACAGGGAAAGATTGCAAACATTTTAAACTGCGAACAAGGTTTCCAATAACGTATAATTTTTAACAAACGTAGTCTTTAACTGCCGATATCGTATACAAATAAACACAGTAATAGGAAAGCATTCAGTAACAATATGTTGCATTTATCTATACTTCTGTCTAGCACTCTTTGGTGGACTACGTTATCATTTCTACGTCACAAGTAAACACATTTACTCCTGTTATGTCGGTATTAGACAGAAAGTTATTTACGTAGAAAGAGTAGTAATGGACACAATATCACATCCTGCGAAACACTTCCTAGTGCTAACAAGATACGCAGTGTGCACTAGTGAAGTTGCATCACATCATTGGTAGCTATCTAATAGTTACATAAGAAGTAAACGTTGTTGTTCTGAAATTCGCGCTTTCAGTTTCATAAAATGTAAGTTAATACAAAACGCAGTTTTGGTAAACAAAATAAAAGGCAGATCACAGAAAATGTCGGCAGATAATATTTTAAATTTTAAACATTTTTTATGTCCTTAACAGATGAAAGTTCTATGGAAACGACACTTTCACATGCAAATTTGTGTTTCAGTTATTAGGTTCGTAGAATAAATGAAGATTAATTTTTTTACAGCCGTCAGTATATTTAGAAACAGGTCCTTTTTAGCAGCTTCAAATGTGGCTCTCTTCTGCACGTGTGCAAAGTTTAGAACAATTCCGACCGATGACAGAGCCGTAGTGAATCATCAAAATGGCGTCTATTCATGTTACTCGTTGCAAGAAACGTCCCATAATTGAATGCTTAGTTGCGGAAAAGTAATCAGTGGTGAACATTTATAAACATTTGTCTGTAGTGTATGGCAAGGATGCAGTTTACAGGAGTAGTGTTGGACGATGGGTGAAGATAAATAAAGCGTCAGCAAGTGCAGAGGGTAGGCTCCATGACCGGCCACGTTCGTGACGTCGGTTAGTAATCAAAGGGCGCGTGCAATGATGGAGCCTCTTGGATACTGAAAAGTGTACTTAAGATGGGTTCCACGGATGCTCACAACATACCATAAGATTCAAAGAAAAGCCAATTCACCTGAACTTTTGGAGCAGTTTGGGTGCAATGTAGAGGTCTTACTGTTACGAATCGTTACGGATGACGAAACCTGGGTGCATTACTTTCTGCTGGGAACATAAAACGGTCGCCAAAAGAGAAGAAATTTAAGGCATCCCACTCTGTAGATAAAATAATTATGACAGTTTTTTGGAGCGCTGATGGTGTCATTCTGCTGTATGTGTTGCCAAAAGGATCAACCACTGGAAGGCAGATATGAAACTGTGAACGAACTCAAGATCTGTTTCCGACGTTTTCGGTCTGACGGAAATCCAAAAGAAATGTTACTATAACACGACAGTGCTCGCTCACACATATGTCTCAGAATTGAGGACACATCGTCGAATTGGGTTAGACTCCGATGTGTTTGAGCCACTTACGGAAAACAATGGGAGCGTTACTGAGGGAGTGAAAACATGGCAGCAAGCACAAAACAAGAGTTTTTACCAACAGGTGATACAGGCTCTTACAGACACTGATTTAAGGTAATAGAACGTGATGGAGACTATGTAGAAGAATAGCACATGTTATAGAAATACTGACTGATATTTTCACAGAATTATGGCTCTTAACAATAAATATGTTCTGAGGAAAATTATAGGGGTCTTATTTTTTTAACGTTATTCGTATAATCATATTATTGTATGTGTGCTCGACAGTTTTTGCTACATTAATTTTCGAGACCCATAGAAAAAAATGTCAGTTATGAATCAGCGTGATATTTCTCATCTTCCTTGTATAAGAATCTAAAGGTTTCCTATTTTAATCTGACTCAGTTGTATTGCAAAATATTCATATTACCCCTGCTACCAAATCAGGAGAATATTCAGTAGGTATTTGTCTTAGTTTATTATCGATTCCATGAGAGAGCTTGTTTTTAAGATAATTAGTTATTTCTTGATTACTTTTAGAAGACGAAACATCAGTCTAATTGAATATTTGTGATAATATCTCTGGAATACACTACAGTACGTATTATGTAATACTTACTGCACAAATTTTGTCTTTAATTTTTAGGAAGTGGTATTTAAAGTAATGTTTGTAATCTGTGTAGTGTAAGGTAAGTGAGAAACAAGTGTATTTCCACAAGGCCTTCTTTATGTAGTTTAGCTTCTGTCAGCGATACGAACAAAATTGAAGCACTTATTACGAAAACGTCACAATCAACGAGCAAAAAACGGAGTAAATCATTACTGATCAGCTTGCATCAAGACTGTTCGACACCCTGTAT
This sequence comes from Schistocerca nitens, assembly GCF_023898315.1. Classification (NCBI taxonomy): domain Eukaryota; kingdom Metazoa; phylum Arthropoda; class Insecta; order Orthoptera; family Acrididae; genus Schistocerca; species Schistocerca nitens. The sequence continues at coordinate 252,719,733 of NC_064616.1, read as the reverse complement.
TAACTGATGATCCACATAGAGGGTGGCGCACGAAATGTGTTACCAATTGTTTCTTTCACAATTTACGACGCACTAGATATCCCGCTGTGATCTCTACAGCAGTACCAGCAGAGCTTAGAAAAACAAATGAGTTACGAAATGACGTGTAATTCACGATACCGCCGCTAGGACACTGGAAGAAGCAATGGCTGACAATGGAAGACTGACGACACAGCAAAGATCGGCAATTGTGTTACTTTTTCATGAAACGAAAAGCCTTGTTGTGACTCATAGGCGTTTTCGACAACAGTTTAACACACGATGGGTCCCTTGCAAGAAGACTATCCACAGGTTGTATGATATATTTGTACAGGAAGGAACAGTATTGGAAGCGAAGCGACCTCGGCCTACGCCTGTCTGTTCGCCGGAGAATATTGAAGTGGTACGAGTTGCTGTACAGAGAAGTCCCGGGAAATCGTGTTGAAAGGCAGCAGTGCAACTAGAAATATCCAGACGCCCCGTTCAACGCATTCTTAAAAGTGACCTCCATGTGTACCCATACAAGATGACCTGTGCACAGAAGCTCACTGAAGAACACAAGCAGCAGAGACTACTGTTTGCTCAGTGCGCGTCGGATAGGGAAGAAACTTTCAACAAGGTTTGGTTTCCAGACGAGGCGCATTTTGATTTAGACGGTGTGGTTAACAAACAAAATGTACGCTTTTGGGCCACTGAAAATCCACAAGTGCTTCATGAACGACAACATTATGCTCCGAGGATTACAGCGTGGGCAGCAATTTCCAGTCACGGACTTATTGGACCCTTTTTCTTTGAAGAAACTGTGAACAGCGAGCGTTATTTGAGCATGCTCCGCAATAGCTTTATACCACAGCTTCTTGCTACTGCCTTGCCCTTCAACACGAAGTGGTTCATGCAAGATAGAGCAAGGCCACATTCTGCAAACACTGTGTTGGAGTTTTTACGCGAGCATTTCGACATGCGGATCATTTCACTCAGGTTTCCAGGTCGCGTCAATGACGGACAAAATTGGCCCCCCAATAGTCCAGACCTCAATCCATATGACTTTTTTCTTTGGGGGTACCTAACGGAAAAAATGTTCCTGAAACGTCTTATTCTTCAAGCTTGCAGTGAAATTACGGAAGACATGTGCCGTAGGGTAATCACTAACTTCAGTGTTCGTTTGAAGGAAGTTAGGAAACGAAATGGTGGACATATTGAGCATGTGCTGAGTTAGAACAAATCTTCATGGACGGCTCTTCATTGTAGTATATGTCCCTTTCATATTGTATTGACAATAAAGTTTATATTCAAAAACAAAATGGTAACACATTTCGTGCGCCGCCCTGTATTTTCTGTGGATACAGGGTCTAGTCACGCTTCAGAAGTCGACATTATAAGATTTATAAACGAAGAACGAAAGAAATGAAACCGTAAGAAAGAAGGATTTGTGAACAAAAGAAACGGCTAACTGCGAATAGAACTCGCGCGCTGAGGTTTCCGCGTAGACCTAATTTGTATATCCATCCCGGGAACAGAGCAACTCGACGATTTTTGCCTGTTACCGATATCGATACTCGTAAGATATCGATCCCAGGGATTCCATGACTTTCAAATATATTTTAACTTAAAGTTTTTAGATTAATATTTTGGTGTAATTTTCAATTTACTATTGTAATTCCTGAGAAACTGGGTCTTAGCAGGCGGACAAGCAGACAGTCATATAACAAACTACAAAAATTTTTTCATATGATATAATTTCAAATTAACAATTTTAGGATTATTTTTCTTACTTCCACTGTGAAACCTTGCTTCTTGTCAGATTTCATAGGTCTATATCAAGGGAAGTAGTCTATATGTTTTAAGGAGTGAATTTTCGAGTATCAATATGTTACAGAAACCAACTTATCTTTTGAATGAATTGACTTAGAAGGTTAAGATATTTACATCGCCAAGGACCCATAGACTTCAGTATGTATTATAAATTTCAGCTTGATATTTCTACTAGTCCCTGAGAGCAAGGGTCTTAACATCAAGACAGACAGACAGTCAGATAACAAACAAAATTTTTTCTGTGATATAATTACAGATTAACAAATCTGGGAGTTTTTCCTGTACTTGTACTGTGAAACCTTGCTGCCTGCCAATTTTCGCGATTCTCGATCAACGGGAAGTATCCTTCAGATCTCGATGAGCGAGTTTGCGAGAGTCAAAATATATGACATAATGGCCGCATCTTTTGATTGCATTGACATAGAAACTTCAGTTCCTTACACCGCCATAGAACCGTAGACCTTTGTTTGTGATGTAAATTTCAACTTGATACATCAACCCGTTCCTGAGAAAAAGGGCCCTTAATAGTCGTACGGTCAGACAAACAAACAGACGGACAAAAGTTATTATATAAGGGTTCCGTTTTTACCAGTTGATATACGGACCCCAAAATAGACATAATTTTGCATAAACTGTGTTTTCTGATCACTGGCAATAACTGTTTGTAACGAACATAACACATCATGACATATGACTGTATTTCATTCAAAGGCCTACGATGATTATTTCTAGTCATACATATTTGTTCGCAGTATTAGGGCGTGATGTTGAGGCCAATTACAGTCCACAACTTGAAGGTAACATCACGAACACTAGGGTCTCCTTAAATTGTAGTTTACAGTTACTCAGAAACAGCGAACATCACTGCGAGCCTACTCTAATGTTCCCTTCTCGAAAGTTAAGCATTCCAGATCAGTGATATGTTATGCTGCAATTAGTATAACAAAAATATTGTTCAATGAAAGTATAGTATACCTTTGTTTTCTAGTCAGTAGAAGGCAAATTTTACGTATGATGGATAACAAATAAACGAATGAATAAGCATCCTGCAGTCTGACGAAGCTGATTAAGGTTCTCTCTCATTCCATTAAACGAAAAGAAGATTCAGTGGGTCAGAGCTTAAACATTACGTCGACATGGAGAACATTAGTGACAGAAACGTTTTTGTAGCTTTAGCCGCGGTATAGACAGATTACTTATTTCTGACGTAACCGTTTCAAGGTGTTGTTGACTGTTCAGCACTAGAATAGGTATTTGTGAAACAATTTTTTCTAAACGTCCGTCAGACACACTTCTTCACATTAAACAGAGACACTGCCAAAGTGGCTAAGACACTAGATTCGCATTCGGGAGGACGCCGATTCAGATCTTGTCCAGCCGTCCAGATTTAGGTTTTTCGTGGATACCGTTAGTCACTGAAGGGGAGATGTACGCGAACGCGACACGAAGAGTGAAAAACTTTTCACTGGATCTTAATTTACTACATGGTACTGTAATTTCAGTTCCTGAAAATTACATTCCAATTCCATTCCTAAGTGTGAAAAAGTAATTAACAAAGTCTTGCACTGGGCAATGCTCGTTTCTTGTTCTGTATTTCCTCATATTACTTATTCCTGAGGTATTTTCTTCCACTTTTATGCAGTCACAATGCGGAGAATATTTCGGGCCGGCCGGTATGGCCGAGTGGTTCTAGGCGCTTCAGTCTGGAACCGTGCGACCACTGCGGTCGCAGGTTCGAATCCTGCCTCGGGCATGGATGTGTGTGATGTCCTTAGGTTAGTTAGGTTTAAGTAGTTCTAAGTTCTAGGGGACTGAAGACCTCAGATGTTAAGTCCCAGAGTGCTCAGAGCCATTTGAACCATTTTTGAATATTTCGGTGTTCAGTAGATTCAGAATTTCTACAGAAGCATGTACATGGAAAACCTCAAAATCCTAATGAAAGTTACTACTCTGTGATAGGAAAACCATGCCCCAAGACAATATTCATTTCAACAACTGCCGATGAATTTGCAGCGTATGATTTTGGCAGACTCCCGACTCTACAGAGGCTAGGATCTGATGCACACTATCGATATTGAAGGAAGTGGATAACAGTAGAACTGATGCAGCTGACATCATTGTTACTCAGTCTGGAAATCAGGTTAACCTGGGAGGACAAACAAAGAAAACGCTGCTTGAGGATGAAGAGGAGAATGCATATTGTTTGCACTAGTCCACCCAGATAAGGTAAATCTTTGATTCAGGTTTCCTGTAATTTACATTTTGGCATCTTTATGAACCTTTTCCTCCAAAACCACTGACATTATAGTACTTAAATTTGGCGTAGAATTAGTCAGTGCTATAGTGAAACATTCTGTGCAAGAAATTTTCATTTACTACAATAGTAAGGCATTTATGTAAGAGAAAAGCCCTAAGATTTATTATTTTTTCAAATAGATTTGGACAGCTGTAAGAATCTAGCAAAATAAGATATCAATATTCTGTTCCTTTGATATTTGTAATAATGGTATATCAGCCTGGTGCAAAAATACATTAATTTCGTTCCGACAAATTTTCCATAAAGCAACATTTGTATTTTGTTGAAAAAATTTCTGCTGTTTATAATTAAAAACGTATACGTTCATCAAGCATGAAAACGTGTGTGTGTGTCCACATAACATCCCTTAACTACTGTGCCAAATTTTCTTTAATTCCCTCTAAACTTTGGATTTTAGAAGAGCTTTTTTTTTCAACACATTGTAACTTCGCATACATTATGGAAAGCACCTTGATTAATCTGAAACAGTAACTGTCCAATTCCTTCCCTTAAACGATATTGTGTTCCGCCTCTAATGACCTCTTCGTCGAAGAGATGTTAAAGACTAATCTTCATTCCTTCGTTCCTTTGTTTCGACACTCAGTCGGAATTCTACCTCTTAGTTTCACCTGCTGACTTGGCGTTCGAGAACTACTCACAAGGGAACCTCCCCATCGCACCCCCCTCAGATTTAGTTATGAGTTGGCACAGTGGATAGGCCTTGAAAAACTGAACACAGATCAATCGAGAAAACAGGAAGAAGTTGTATGGAACTATGAAAAAAATCAGTAAAATATACAAACTGAGTAGCCCATGCGCAAGATAGGCAACATCAAGGATAGTATGAGCTCATGAGCGCCGTGGTCCCGTGGTTAGCGTGAGCAGCTGCGGAACGAGAGGTCCTTGGTTCTAGTCTTCCCTCGATTGAACAGTTTGCGTTCTTTATTTTCGCAAAGTTATGATCTGTCCGTTCGTTCATTGACGTCTCTGTTCACTGTAACAAGTTTCGTGTGTGTGTTTTTCGACAGCACCGCAAAACCATGCGATAAGTAGACGAAAGGACATGCCTCTCCAATGGGAACCGAAAACATTTGATCGCAGGCTCATAGGTCAACCGATTCCTCCACAGGAAAACACGTCTGATATATTCTATACGACACTGTTGACGGCATGTGCGTCACATTACAGGAATATGTTGTCGACCCACATAACTTGTACTCTTGGCGAATGGGTAAAAATACTCTTCTACCTTGCCCGATTTAGGTTTTCTTGTGGATGTGATAATCACTCCCAAAAAAGAGATGAAAACATAAGAGGTTGTCACATAAACTGCAACAAATGAATGCAAAAGTTTCACAGTCACACAGTTTTCCCTGTGCTCTATCAAAACATATGTTTTTAACGTTTTCAAATTTTTCCGTGTGTAGACCGTCGAATCCCGCATATGTCCAAGCAAATCTGAACATGTCCTGGAATTTTGGAGAACGAAGTTGATTGTGTGTGAGTGCCTGAACTTTGATAATTTTCTGAAAATAAAAAATTAAAATTTTCACTCGAGGGAAGATTTGAACCAAGGACCTTCAGTTCCACAGTTGCTAACGCTAACCACGGGACCACGGCGCTTATTAGCTCTTAATAGCCTTGATGTTGCATATCTTGCGCATGGGCTACTCAGTTTGTATATTTTGCTTATTTTTTTCATAGTTCCAGACAACTTCTTCCTGTTTTCTCGATTGATCTGTGTTCAGTTTTTCAAGGTCTATCCACTGTGGCAACTTATAACTAAATCTGAGGGGGGTGCGATGGGGAGGTTCCCTTGTCAGAACCGGACGCTTCGAAGTCCCAAAAGCACCTTTCTGCTAACGCGTACACGTAACACATCGTGCTACGTGAGCGGTCTGATGCGAATGTGGCGCGGTACTAAGCCGTGCCAACAGGCGAGCAAGCTAACGCGAACCGCTGCGATACGGCTACTCCGTCCTACGTCCGCAGCCCAGATGCGCGACGGCTGATCCCAGTACACTACAAAAATGAATTTTCCGATTTCCTTGTTGTAAAAAATAGTGTATGTTAATGAAGCAAAGCTGCGTCAGCTCCGTTTTAGTTTTCTGGTAGAGTGTCTCCTTCTCTTTTAAGAAATTAAAAACCACTGCTAGCAGTTTTGCCCATTTTCTTCACGATATAACTCTTCCCATTCGGTTCTGAAGAAACTAACTGACGCACGAAATGGATTTTTTTCGTATGTGATAGTTCCATATCACAGCTTGAAGACGAAATGTCTACTTTTTCGATACTGCTCATAGTTCTTGTGATGCTTTATTTCTAAGTAGTGTATTGAATAAAATTTGGAGGGTTTACAGTAAAAAATGTGATCGATAGCTATTTTACGATTGGTGGATTTCAGATGATGTATAATTGCGTATCAGTTACAACAAACACATCAAACTGTTTTCAAAGCAGAAACGAAATCTGTATCTCACCATAATACACAGAAAAAAGAAAGAAAAAAAAGAAGTTGAAGTACTCGTATTTCATCAGAGCGCGCTTGCGCCGATCGCGGTGACTGCGTAGCTCAGTCGTGAACAGTCGGTGGAAGTAGGCGCGCTATTCTGCCGTCAGCACTCCCACCCAATCAGCACAGGACATTCGTTACGGACAAATGAAGAACTTTTTTTACTGGAAATCTCGTGTCTTAAATTTCAGATACTGAAGGAACGTTGTCACCGACAAAGGAGTGAAACTAGTATTTTATACTTGGAAACGCAAATTCATTAAGAGTTTCATCATTTGTTCGAAGAAATGAAATGTCGACCTTTGTAATTCAAGAAGTATGCTCGAATGTTACATACAACGTGTGATTATATTGTGGATATTGTAAAACGTGTTCTGCAAATGAATTCAAACGATACAGTTTCGCCAACTCAGTCTTTCTTCGGAATATACACTGAAGTGCCAAAGAAACTGGTAAAGACATGCGTATTCAAATACAGAGATATGTAAACAGGCAGAATACGGCGCTGCGGTCGACAACGCCTATATAAGACTACAAGTGTCTGGCGCAGTTGTTGGATCGGTTAGTACTGCTACAATGACAGGTTATCAAGATTTAAGTAATTTTGAACGTGGTGCTACAGTCGGCGCACGAGCGATGGGACACAGCACCTCAGAGGTAGCGATGAAGTTGGGACTGGCCCGTACGACCATTTCACGACTGTACCATGAATGAATATCAGGGATCTGGTAAAACATCAAATCTCCGACATCGGCGTGACCGGAAAGAGATCCTGCAAGAGCGGGACCAATGACGACTGAAAAGAATCTTTCAGCGTGCAGAAGTGCAACCCTTCCGCAGACTGCTGCAGATTTCAATGCTGGGCCATCAACAACTACCAGCGTGCGAACTGTTCAACGAAACATGATCGATATGGGCTTTCGCAGCCGAAGGCCCACTCGTGTACCCTTGATGACTACACAACACAAAGTTTTACGCCTCGCTTGGGCCCGTCAACACCGACATTGGACTGTTGATGACTGGAAAGATGTTGCCTTGTCGGACGAGTCTCGTTTCAAATTCTGTCGAGCGGATGGACGTGTACAAGTATGGAGACAACCTCATGAATCCACGGACCATTAATGTTAGCTGGGGATATGCTCAAGTTGGTGGAGGCTCTGAAATGGTGTGGGGCGTGTACAGTTGGAGTGATATGGGACCCCGGATACGTCTAGATATGACTATGACAGGTGACGCGTACGTAAGCATCCTGTGTGATCAGCCGTACCCATTCATGTCCATTGCGTATTCCGACGGACTTGGGCAATTCCAGCAGGACAACGCGACACCCCACAGTCCATATTTGTTCCAGAGTGGCTCCAGGAACACTCTTCCGAGTTTAAACACTTCCGCTAGCCACCAAACTCCCCAGACATGAACATTATTGAGCATATCTGGGATACCTTGCAACGTGCTGTTCAGAAGAGATCTCCACCCCCTCGTACTCTTACTCATTTATGGACAGCTTTGCCGGATTCAAGATGTCAGTTCCCTCCAGCACTACTTCAGACGTTCGTCGAGCCCATGCCGCGTCGTGCTGCGGCACTTCCGCGTGGTCGCGGGTGCCCTACACGATATTAGGCAGGTGAACCAGTTTCTTTGGCTCTTCAGTGTTGGACTGGCTATTTCCACAATGCTTGTAAAATTTTGTAAAACTATATGGACAACGTTGTTAACAAAGCAGATGTCCGAGCCAACAGCAAATAACTAAAGACATAGCACATTGATTTTAGGACAGATGGCAATTCCCTGACACTCTTGAAAGTATTGATGGGAAGCATGTGTAGAACGGGCTTAACAGTCACGGCCTCGCACTCTTTTCTTATAGACAACTATCGATAAACTGAAAACAGCGATACTGTGTATTGCCTACACTACAATGTGCAGCTTGTTTTAATTGTAATGTCTCACTTGTTTTTATAAGAATCTGTAGAAAAGCATATCTAGTATGATGCAGATTCGTATTATATCAAAAATGTAAAGATAAAAAGATAACTTTTAAGTTAATAATTTGTTTTAATTTTATTTTGAATCTGTTGATAAACCTATGGGCTATTCAAAAACAATGCTGTTGCACGTAGGGGCTTCAGAAAATAAGTTACACGTGTCGTCCACAGCTAATTTCACTGCGCATAAAGAGTGGGGAATTGCCAGAAGAGAGAGTACTTGTTCCGGGTTTCCTGCATACATAGTTCTGCTGCGGTACGGATAACAAGTGCATCACAGTGTCGGAGCGAAATGGCGCGGCAAACTGCAAAGTTGTAGATAACTGGACAGTACGATTCTTATAGGCAACAGATTCCCTGTGAAATTCTGGCGTTATGTGGACCGAATGCAATGTCGCTCCCAGCCGTAGTGAAACAGTCAGCAATTTCTGCAAGGCTGCATAGGCGTGGGTGATGCTGATCGGGAAGTCCAGATCATGCACCAAGCGAATTCCATCTACTGCGCCAGCTGAAAGAACGTGTATGGGAAAAGAGGTTTTCGAACGATGAGGACGTTCACACAGATGTTCCCTAATGCCTACGTGACCAAGGAGTGAATTTCTGTCGTCAAGGAATTAAACGATTTGCGGAAAGTTTCGACCGTTGATTACAGAGACTTGATGATTATGTAGAAACATAGTGTCATGTATTTGTAGTAGTTTGAAGTGTAGTACAGCCTTCAATAAAAGTTACTTGGGCTGCCATAATAATGTGTAACTTAACATTTTGGAGACAGTTAGCACAGCGACAGAAAGTTGTTGTTCGATGCAGTAAAACACGAAGAGGATCGACGTTTGGTGGTGGAAATGGCAGAAGAGTCCGCCTCCCCCCCCCCCCCCCCCCCCCCGCTCACACACACACACACACACACACACACACACACACACACACACACACACACACACACACAGAGAGAGAGAGAGAGAGAGAGAGAGAGAGAGTAAGAGGGGAGAGAGAGAGAGACAGAGAGAGGGAGAGAGAAATAAAGGAAAGATCCAAAGCAGAACTATGGGAGGAATTGCAAAGGAGACAGTGAGCTTTACGGAGAGGCTTAATGGTAAACTTTCGAGAGTATAAGTTCCACCAAAAGTCAGACGACATGCTACTTCTTACCATATGTCATCCTAAATGGTGAAGAAAAAGAAATCTGAGATACACTGATTAAAAGTATCTGGACACCTGGCTGAAAATGACTTACAAGTTCGTAGCGCCCTCCATCGGTAATGCTGGAATTCAGTAGTGTTGGCTCACCCTTAGCTTTAATGATAGCTTCCGCTCGCGCAGGCATATGTTCAGTCAAATGCTGGAAGGTTTCTTGGGCAATGGCAGCCCGTTCTTCGCGGAGTGCCGCACTTAGGAGAGGTACCGATGTCGGTCGGTGACGCCTGGCCCGAAGTCGGCGCTCCAAAACATCCCAAACGTCTTCTATAGGATTCAGGTCAGGACTCTGTGCAGGACAGTCCATTACAGGGATGTTATTGTCGTGTAACCACTCCACCAAAGGCCGTGCATTATGATGAACAGGTGCTCGATCGTGTTGAAAGATGCAATCGTCATTCCTCAATTGCTCCTCAACAGTGGGAAGCAAGAAGGTGCTTAAAACATCAGTGGAGGCCTGTGCTGTGATAGTGCCACGCAAAACAACAACGGGTGCAAGCCCCCTTCATGAAAAACACGACCACACCTTAACACCACCGCCTCCGAATTTTACCGTTAGCACTACACGCGCTGCAGATGACGTTCACCGGGCATTCGCCACACCCACACCCTGCCATCGGATCGCCACATTGTGTACCGTGATTCGTCACTCCACACAACGTTTTCCCAGTGTTCAATTGTCAAATGTTTACGCTGCTTACACCAAGCGAGGCGTCGTTTGGCATTTACAGGCGTGATGTGTGGCTTATGAACAGCCGCTCGACCATGAAATCCCAGTTTTCTCACCTCAGCCTAACTGTCATAGTACCTGCAGTGGATCCTGATGCAGTTTGGAATTCTTGTGTGACGGTCTGGACAGATGTCTGCCTATTACACATTACGACCCTCTTCAACAACAACAAAATGTTCAAATGTGTGTGAAATCTTATGGGACTTAACTGCTAAGGTCATCAGTCCCTATGTTTACACACTACTTAACCTAAATTATCCTAAGGACAAACACACACACCCATGCCCGAGGGAGGACTCGAACCTCCGCCGGGATCAGCAGCACAGTCCATGACTGCAGCGTCTTAAACCGCTTTTTTTATTAATTTTTTTTATCTCATTTTGTTCGATTTTGTTAGTTGCATCTGCTCGGGGCGGACGTCGTAAGACATCCGTTTATGTTCGCTGTTGATCGATTAATTCAGTTTTTTTATTACAGAGGGAGCTAACCCTCTGACCGAACAGGCTGAGCTACCGTGCCGGCAGTCCGCTCGGCTAATCCCGCGCGGCCCTCTTCAACTGTCGGCGGTCTCTGTCAGTCAACAGACGAGGTCGGCCTGTACGCTTTTGTGCTGTATGTGTCCTTTCACGCTTTCACTTCACTATCACATCGGAAACAGTGGACCCAGGGATGTTTGTTCGATTCCCGGCGGGGTCAGGGATTTTCTCTGCCTCGTGATGACTGGGTGTTGTGTAATGTCCTTAGGTTAGTTACGTTTAAGTAGTTTTACGTTCTAGGGGACTGATGACCATAGATGTTAAGTCCCATAGTGCTCAGAGCCATTTGAACCATTTTGAACCCAGGGATGTTTAGAAATTTGGAAATCTCGCGTACAGAAGTATGACACAAGAGCACCAATCACCTGACAACTTTCGAAGTCCATGAGTTCCGCTGAGTACCCTATTCTGCTCTCTCGCGATGTGTAATGACTACTGAGGTCGCTGATATGGAGTAACAGACAGTAGGTGGCAGCACAATGCACCTAATATGAAAAACGTATGTTTTTGGGGGTGTACGGATACTTTTGATCACTTAGTGTACTCGGGATTATACAAAGGACTATTTACTGTCGTTCTTAACGCACACCACTTACAAATAGAACAAGAGGGACGCAAAGGTATCATGTTTTATGGTGTACTCTTCGTCAAAACATCTTCAGTTGATTCATGGAGTACAAATTCTACATGGTTCTACATGAGTATGTCATGCGTACATTACGTGATCAACAATATCCGGAGAGCTATTGTGACAGCTTGAATTTTCAATGAAGTGCCTGAATTTCTGTGGAGGAATGACATCCCATTCTTCCTCAGGAGCCGAACCAGAGAATGTAGTGATTTGTGACGCTGGGGTCTGGAGCGAAGTCGACGGTCTAACTAATACCAAAAGTGATCCATTGTGATCAGGTCATGACTCTGAGCAGGCTAGTCCATTTGTTGAATGTTACTGTCCACAAACCATTGCCTCAGGTGCGTCTTTATGACAGGATCCATTTTCATGCTGGTACAATAATCGTCTCCGAACTGTTGCTCGGCTTTACGCAGTACACAAATCTGTAAAATGTGTTCTTATCTTTCCGCATTTAGCGTTTTCTTAAGCGCAAATAACGGGACCTAACCCTAACCATGAACACACATCCATAGTTCACTGTTGGAACGACACATGATCTAGCACATCCATCTAGACCTTAGGGTATGGAGCATTTTTAATATCTTGGAAAACAAATGGTGACTTATAGGCAGCCACAAAACAGTTTCAGTTCCGATCCCGTTGAAAACATGCGTAATACCGACTTCTAAATCATTTTCTTTAAAGAAAAATACCTGACTACACTATATTTTCATTTCCCTGTGTGCTAGGGGATCCTCGCCTCTCCGCCAACCGCTCTCCCCCCCCCCCCCACCCCCACCCCATCTTCACCCACGTACAGACGCCCACACTGGTTGGCACTTAATGCAGGTTACAGACGACAAAGGCAGATTACAGACGAAAAAAGGACAACAGGAAGAAAAATAAGAGCAAATAAAAAAGTCAACACGATTATGAAAATGACACGGCAAAGGATTATAAATTTAAAAAAATACATTTAAACCGATTAATCGAATAAAAAAAGAGATATTTGATCAGGTTTACAAATAAAAAAAGTTGCTGCATTTTACGAGGTTCGAACCTACGACCTTCTGCACTACGCCACTACACTGCGGAATAAATACTTATGACTCTGGTGACCCAGTCGCAATGACGACTTGCAGCCTTCAAAAATTCGACTTCTTCCAGTGTCGTCCGAAGCTTATCTAATGTAAGCCGATCTCCGTGATGAAATTAACTGTGTATGGGACGCTGTATTGCGTCTTGTGCGGAAGTACTCATTAGTGTTTGGTTGAGGTGCAATTGGGTATTCTAGATTGGAAACAAAGTCTGTAGGATGTAACTTGACACAACAGTCAGTTTCTGTAGTTAAACATTTAGGTTTTGCATCCACAATTGTTGTCCATAGTGAGCCAGTCTCTAACCCTTCCTGTAGTAATGCAGCCGATGGGAACAATGATTTTTTGCAAAGTACTCTGAAGGGATTATCAGAGCACAATAAAGAACAGGATGGAAAATTTGAAGAACGTAACAGAACACTGCACAAAAAGTGAAGTGATATGCCAGTAATCTAGAACAGAATAGTAAAAAATTAAGGAACTTTTGGCTAATTTAAATGAGAAAACTAAACAGGTTAAGCAAGACGCACCTGGGGGGTTCAGTCCTGTAATAAATAATTTAAAGTCAAGAATCGTACACATGGAAACGGCCGAAATTTCACAGTTAAAACAGCGAGATAGTCAGTTTGAAACTCAGATACTAGGTCTTCAAGAGAAATGCGCATCATTTAAGGCTAAGTTACTCTAGAGCTGTTAAATACAATTACCAAACAGGTAGAAGAATTTTCTGTAACCGTGACCCAAACTGACTAGCAATGCAGACAAAAATTCTGTTCCTTTTGCAGAGTCTGAAGAACATCTTTCTGTTGATCGTTTTAAACAGTGACAGATGACCATCATTCAACAGTACAAGTCTGACGTAAGGAAACTGGGTGATCGATTTCGCACATTGAATAGAAAATCAGTCACGGGCATAATGATGCCGACTGCCATATTTTGCATTTTAATAAAAAATGGTTCAAATGGCTCTGAGCACTATGGGACTCAACTGCTGAGGTCATTAGTCCCCTAGAACTTAGAACTAGTTAAACCTACCTAACCTAAGGACATCACAAACATCCATGCCCGAGGCAGGATTCGAACCTGCGACCGTAGCGGTCTTGCGGTTCCAGACTGCAGCGCCTTTAACCGCACGGCCACTTCGGCCGGCCTGCATTTTAATACTCCTGACGAACTAACTGATTTGTGTCATGTGGGTGAACTGCTACACGAACCCAGTGCGTTACGCGTACAAGACAGCACGAATGCCTCAAGCAGCGCGAAAAATAATTTGTCCTCCCACCAGATTGATTCATTTGATTAAAAACCTTTCCTCACTGTTCGAAAGATTAAGGTTTTCGAAATTCTCGCAGAGACATGCACCCCAGAGAGTGGCTACGAGAATTCCAATGCTGTCTCCCACTTTTATGGCCAATTGGTCATAAACTTAAAACATGTGTAACGGTTTAGAATCTGAATCAGCCACAAGAACGAGAGCAATCGGACAAGAATGAGAGACTGAAGGTGAATTTTAACATGCAGTCTTGTCGGCGTACTGGTCTGAAGCAACACAAGACAGAGTCAAAAACAGTATCACTATGCTAATGAATTTTGTACAGTCAGACTCTTCCAGCCTGGCAGACTATTTTCACCACATCATACGCAAGAATCGCTTCTTATCGAATCCGTAGTCCCCCTCTGAATTAATAAGAATTTGTTTCACTAAACTACCGACAAGCTTGCGACACATATTTGGGCGGGACGCTGTAAAGATGAGATCGAGGCTTTTCAAAATTTTTTGCAAAAACTCGAAATTGACAGTGAGGAATTTTTCTCGCGAAATAAGTACAGAGATGGCATCAGACAAAATTTCCAATCACAACAAAACAGATCAGGTGATGAGTATTCTGCAAATCGGAACAACAATTATGAACACAACAATAAATTCTCTAATGGTCGTGATCAAAATTATTCAAAGAATTGGCAGTCGAGAAACCAGCGTAAGTAGTGGATCCATCTCTCTTTGATTAGTGCATCAACTGTCAACGGATGCCTCCTAGAGTCGGCTGTTACTATTTCTTCCCTTATTTATGGTGTACTCACTTCTTCTACTGTACTATTTGGGTAGTAAGTAAAAATAACTCTCTCCTGATATCCTAATGTAAGTAGAGTGAAGTAAGTTTTGTGATTGGTTGACCTTCCACTACAAGAAATTATTTTCCTAACTGATGATAAATGTAATGTTCTAGGAACTTCAGGTAATTTCTGAATTATGTTTCAGAAGATGAAATGTTTGAAAATAGTTATATGAAGCTAACAATCCTCAACTATTGATTACTCGTAATACAGAGATATGACCTTCCAGCTTGGAATGAATATTTATTTTGCATAAAACCAGACACAGTCTAAAGAATGACAGAGAAAGGGTAATGTACGACATTTATGTAAAAAAAATATATATTGAGACCAAAAGGTAAGAAGTGAAGTGCTTATGATGTACTTGTATTTGTGTGGCGAAAGAAGAACTTGATATTATGCAATAATGTAAGTGACACTTGTGCTGAGCAGTAATCAAGGAATAATATGTATTAAATTATAATGTGAATCTACGTGAACAGATTTTTTTAAGAATAAGTATTTCAGGAACCAATGAAAAGTAGAAGATGTTGATATTATAGCAGTGATGTCATATATGGATGTTTTTATGAATTATTATTATTTCAGGTAGCCAATGAAGGGTGAAGGAAAATTTTTGTGTCAGTAATGATGTCGTATGTGATTTAATATTAACTTTACAGGTACACTGTGTAGCAGTGGTAACAAGAACCAAAATACATTTAACATGAACATTTTTTGTTCATTACTGTACTCTGTATCTATGTCTTTATGAGGAATTCACCAACAGATAATAGAGCTACTTTGTGGTTGATACCTGATCTTAGAATTTTCAGGAACTTGCATTGTTAATGAAAATTTAATTAACATGTTACTCTTTTATCAACAGGAATGATAGTGGCTCTGTAGAATTTGACAAATGCTAAGATGCTGTTACACTTAAGATTCTTGCTCCAATAGTATAAGATGTTGTCTGACACATGACAGACATTACCTGTATCTAATCAGGCTTCCTATTCCAAGAGTGAGTATACAATAATTATCTATTTTGGTGATGAGCATATTTATTCCTGATGTTACTGTACATGAGATATGTGATAGTTACCATTCTGACCAGATAAATTAATGTATGTAACTTAGGAAACTGGATCCAAGTCTTTTCATTTAAGTAAGGTACTTTAAAAATGGTATGTATGTAGATGTAGATTTATTAACAGATTTATGACTAATTGCTTACTTATTTAAGCGGTTGGTTGAAATGTCAAGAGAACTTTACTGACAAGCCTTATATGCAATTTATATGATGTCCATGTTATAACACAACCATTCCTAGTAAATGTACATCAGATAAGGATTTTTTGTGTTTTTCAGGAAAATTCATTTTGGCACTAAAATGTATGTATTCCTTTGTAAATTTGTTTCATGTATACTGGATGAGCATGGGACATGATATTGGTTAACACATACACACACACAAAGCTTAATGGAAAGATTACGCTAGATGGCTTCATGTAATTTTCTGTTCCACTAAGCTGAGTGTCACACCATCTCTCAGATAATGAATGATGGACTAATGACAACACTGCTCATTATAGCAATTTTACAGCAAAAGATTGTAGCTCTTCAAAGTCTGTGTTGTCAGTGGATGTTGTGACAAGACTCTTCATCCTCCCTTAGTCTGCCTTGATAACATACTTATTTTGAGCTCTGTGGGTTGTCAGTGGAGAAACTGAAGGCAAAGTACTATGCACCCTGAGTATGTCCCAGGAATATGTTCCTGCTACTGTGTTGGTGAAACTCTGATAAGTGTGTTTGTGACAAAACAGTGATGCCTGTGACATTTTGCTATGACACTTTTTTTCCTCCTATTGCATGATGTTGTCCTAATATGTTTTCTCAATAATTCTGAACAGACAATTGTGGGCATTTTTGTATCATACTAGAAATGTATGTATCTTTCTTGCTTTATTTGAACTGACAGGAATATTTACTTGTCTATAAGATTTTCTAAAACATGTCAACAAACAATTGTAACCGCTTGACAAAGTCTTGTACCATGTTGCATGAAATGTGTGCATCTTTCTTACTTCATCTGAATTGACAGGAATTCTTACTTCACTTTATAGGTTTCTTTTAAACATTTGTACAGATTATTGAAATGACTTTTTAATACTCGTACTTTGTGCTTTATTGTAAAACTTTATGTATTTAGGCCACTGTAGTTGACTGAACTAGATTACTGATTTACCACAGCAAGCATCTTATGCCACGTATTCTGTATCATGACAAATACGTTAAATTGACATATTACGGGAAGCTTTGTATAGGTCGCAGGGGTACGGTAGCCTATGCACAGTGACCAGTTTTCGTCCAAAGCGCTGGGCGAGTTCATTCGTATGTTCAGAAGGGGAGGTCGACGAGCATTTGCCGGTCGACAGAAGCGTACGCGCTGCAAGCTTTCTGAAACGATTTTACAGAAACTATTTGGTAAAAAAATCATTCTGATGTGCCTATCATTTCGATAATGGTCATAGTTATTGTGATATTTACGTGGAAGTTAGACACTGCGCGGAATTCGAAAAAGTTTGCAGAGAAAAACAGGGATTGCTATGATTTTGCCTTTGGTGCATATTACATAATATGCTTGCCGTGTGGTTAGAGGTGCCATGTCACGGATTGCGCGGCCCCTCCCGCCGGAGGTTCGAGTCCTCCCTCGGGCATGGGTGTGTGTGTTGTTCTTAGCATAAGTTAATTAGGTTAAGTAGTGTGTAAGTCTAGGGACCGATGACCTCAGCAGTTTGGTCTCTGACGAATTCACACACATTTGAACATAATATGTTGCTGCATACGAAATTTAACTAACACACTGAATTTTTCTTTAGACTTTGGTGGAGCTATGTCTGTCAACAATCTCGAGAAAACTGATCTGACGTAGCACATTCATTTTCGATCGCACTGCGCCAGCGATAAAACCAGGATGAAGTAGTCACAACATTCTTCATATTTCATAAACGGTTTGCGAAATCGAAATGAGATTTTGGCAAATGATAACACACAAAGAGAAGAGTATTTTTCCATATGGTTATTATGCAAAACTTCTTCATCTGCTTTGTTATTTCTCTAATTCAGACTTTTCCGACGAAAGATTGTAATTTTTAAAGGGCATCGATAGCTGGTGAAACGAGAAATGCTATGGCTTTTGGAACAATATAAGTGCAGTCATCACACGTTTCTTTTGTACCCAGGATGTGGTTTTTCATAAGATACTGACCTTATTTTTCCTCAGTTCCTCATTTAATAAATTTAATAAACCACTGTTTCAGAATTTTCTCACATTTGCGTCTCCACAACAACTTGTGAATTGAGACTGTACAAACTCCGCTGAGTTCTGGCACAACAAGCGACTTCTAACATGGCAAGAAGAGAAATGTGTAGGTTTTACTTAAAATTCCCCACTTGTGACACTTCTCCGAAAGTCACAAATGGCTAATAAACCAGGCAAAAATAAATCGCTGCATTTACGGCGGGATTCTATTTAGATACTAATCAAAGAAGAGGTGACAGATCTTTTTGAATGGTCACCATGCAAGTGTGAGCATGAAGGCGTCCATTTAATATTTACAAAAATGCGAGTGTAGGCTTCAGTGTAGAACGGCAATTCTCCTCCAGCGCTCCGCATTTCCTCTACAGCGCCTTCCTACAGCCCCCATCGCTACAGCTTCTCCTCATGCATGCCCCGTCACCTGCCCATCTACCGGCCACGGTATTCTACGTGTACTATACACTTGTTTGCATGTATGTACTGCTGTCTCTATTTCAACTTATGTACCATATCTGTATCACTTTGCGCCTGTTCACTGACATTTTGTAAACATTGCGACCCACACCAGGATTTTGTAACTACACATTTCGTACCACATTTTGTGGTTGTGACTTTTGGAAAATTTGTTGAGTACCACCTGATTCTAAATCAGCAGAAACCACTCTACAGATTTATTGTTTAATAGTCGATGGATGATAAATGGGGGCTGTCCCTTTTGCCATGACGAGTTTCGGGAAGTTTTGGCCATAAATGTGAATGTAGTTGCGAAGTTGATACATGCACTCAGCCTCTGTAATATAGATATAATCACATCCTTTGTAAGGCTGTGTCTGAGACTAGAGACGTTTGTCAGAGTAAGTCAGAGAGAATCAGTAACAGTGTGTGCTGGATAATCTACCAATGTACTTGGTTTAAAAAGGAGGGAAGCTGGCCATCATTTTTTGGAGGCAGCATTATTTAAAAAGGCTTTTGTAATAATCTATTGTGAGGAAAGATATTGCGTATATGAGATTAAATTAATGGAAGAACTATAAAAGCCAACTTTTATGGAAGTCCAGTTTTTTTAATATTTGTGACTGTAATTTCCTATTATTAGAACACTGCATATGATTGAAGTTTGCTGTAGAGATTTTTTAATGAAGCAGATGGCCTTGTGTTACAGTTGAAACATGTGACGAGGAAGGCAATTGTACACTAGAGAGTTATTAAGAAATATTTTTATTAACTTGTCTAGGTGTGAGAACTTTTGAAAAGGTATATAGTTTTCATTTCTTAATGAAGCATAGTTAAACTTGGAGTCTTTGTTCTCATTTATCAGTCGGTAAGATTAGTTCCCCATTTTCATTTTACTTTCATGATTCTGGTTGCACACTCACATTGCACATCGCGATTTGTGTACTGAGAAACATTTTATGAAAACTAGTAAGATGCCGTCTTGCATTGCGCATCGCATGTACGGCCACTGAAATTTGAATTTTGCCAGTCACATCATTATTCATAATAGGAACAAGTTAGAGCAGACGAGCGTTCCGTGCGGACAGATAGGTCAACAAATTTCATTACCATCAAAGTTCATGTCCATTGTAAGGCACAATGATTGTCAGAGTGTATTTGTGAAGACAATATCATATCAGTTCAGAGGCTTAATACCAGTAGAATATTTCAGTAAAGTGCTATCGTGTGAATTTTCAAGCACTTTTATGGGAAACTCAGATGCGCTAGTTTTTATGTTCATTTGCTGTGTAAGTACAATAATAGTTCTTGTACGGTGATTGTCTGCAAGACTAGAGGTAAAGATCAGCAATATTCAGGGCCAACATTTCAAACTGAGCTGTATTTTTTTTTCCTCAGATAGCATTTGTAAATTGTATTGAAAACGGATTACTTCCTGGCAGACGAATTGTTTGATGTACTGGCTAATCTGGATTTCGTATCGTATAACATGAGCTGCACATGTTTTCGTTGAAAATTAATTTTTCACATAATTCTGTTGCTCTGCATCGAGAGTTACATAATTTCTTAGGTATCAACTTGACATTTACGAACACGAGCTTAAATATATAAGAAACTTCCAAGGGCCAGACCCAGGACTCATCCAAACACATTTAGAAAGGAAGCCAGACAAGGAATTGGCAGTGAAATGGCCAATTGTTGTGGTAGTTAGGTAACGGCAAAGGGTTCGGACGTTACGTTGAGCGTTCTAGTTGGAGAAAACCAGCTCCGACGCTTGAAGTGTCAACTATCAAATAATTTTAATCGAATTACAGTGACTGCTGAATGCACTGAGTTGCATTCTATTCTGAGTCGCATTCTATTCTATGACCAACAAACATGAATTTTAAATCAATAGTTTCTAAGTCAGGTATTACCTGTACGGTGGTCAAACACCTTGCAGCAACAAATTTGTTCGTATTCCGTCCCGATGAGACTCAGCCGTTGTTTTCTTCATATTTTAACATGACAGTAACACCTCCCGCAAATGACGAGAATTGGCTCGTAAACTGACATTTTCAATCACGAACAACTTCATGATGCAGCCACAAATCGACTAATGTTTGAATGATGTTATGTTGACCGAGGACCAAGCTAACTGCCTGACGTCTGCGATCTGTTTCTTTCGACCGCTATTTACCGTTGTCGCCACCTATCGGCAAATGGCGGAAGCAAAGTTGTACACCCTGCAAAATGGCTCTGACAAGGGAACCTCCCCATCGCACCCCCCTCAGATTTAGTTATAAGTTCGCACAGTGGATAGGCCTTGAAAAACTGAAAACAGCTCAATTGAGAAAACAGGAAGAAGTTGTGTGGAACTGTGAAAAAATAAGCAAAATATACAAACTGAGTAGTTCATGGGAACATATGTCACGTCAAGGAGAGTGAGAATGCAGGAACGCCGTGGTCTCGTGGTAACGTGAGCAGTTGCGGAGGGAGATGTCCTTGGTTCAAATCTTCCATCGAGTGAAAAGTTTTAATTTTTTATTTTCAGTTTATGTGACAAACTCTTATGTTTTCATCACTTTTTTGGGAGTGATTATCACATCCACAAGAAAACCTAAATCGGGCAAGGTAGAAGAATTCTTTTACCCCTTCGCCAAGTGTACAAGTTAGGTGGGTCGACAACATATTCCTGTCATGTGACGCACATGCCGTCACCAGTGTCGTATAGAATATATCAGATGTGATTTCCTGTGGAGGAATCGGTTGACCTATGACCTTGCGATCAAATGTTTTCGGTTCCCATTGGAGAGGCACGGTCGCAAAACACAGACACTAAACTTATTACAGTGAACAAAGACGTCAATGAACGAACGGACAGATAATAACCATGCAAATATAAAGAAAATAAAATTTTCACCCGAGGGAAGACTTCAACGAAGGACCTCTCGTTCAGCAGCTGCTCACGCTACCACGGGACCACGACGCTCCTGAGCTCACTTTGTCCATGATGTTGCCTATGCGAGCCGTGGACTACTCAGTTTGTATATTTTGCTTATTTTTTCACAGTTCCACACAACTTCTTCCTGTTTTCTCATTTGATCTGTGTTCAGTTTATCAAGGCCTATCCAATGTGCCAACTTATAACTAAATCTGAGGGGGGTGCGATGGGGAGGTTCCCTTGTGAGCACTATGCGACTTAACTCCTGAGGTCATCAGTCGCCTAGAACTTAGAATTAAACCTAACTAACCTAAGGACATCACACACATCCATGCCCGAGGCAGGATTCGAACCTGCGACCGTAGCGGTCGCTCGGTTCCAAACTGTAGCGCCTAGAACCGCACGACCACTCCGTCCACCCTGCAATTCATGGTTGTTGGCCATAGTGAAGTGGAATGTGACTGCATTCGGCAGTCTCTACAGAATATAAAAGTGTCGGGAAAGCGAACGGTCCTGCTAATTGGACGAAATAACCCATGAGAAGATCATACTTTGGACGTTCCCTCTGAATCGCCACATGGCTATTAGAAAAGAAGATGTGAATGGGAAGCCGGTCTGATATTAGAGGATGTGCTCGCTAAACATCACAAAAGAACATTTGTTATGCGGTTTGAAAAAGACTTTGACGAGGATACGTTTGTTTGTGTGGCCATCTTCCGCAGCAGCTGTTAAAATCTGTTACTGTTGGTTATCCGTCTTGAGCTGACTGCAGTTTAATTAAAAATAATTACACCAGACGCGTTTTCCTTTTATTTATAAAGTATATTCCCTGGTTATTCTGCAGATTGGATACTTAAGTTTGTATACTTTTGGTTGTTTTAGATTAAAAACAGCGATTTTGTTTATAAAGTTGGTGTGCAAGTTACTTACTGTGTTTCTTCACATATTCTGCTCCTTCCTCCCTTGTTAGCAGTGACTGACGTCGAAAGACTTCGATTCACATTTGCACTTGACAGCTTTTGCCATTGTGCAGTACTCATTGTGCTGCATTATTTATACTTCACTTTTGTAAGCTATTCCTCATTCCGCACATTAACCGTGTTTATATCTGTTCGTTTGTTTTCGTTCACGTTATGAGTGTTGCCATCCTGTGAAACTATTTTTTCTGTGTGAGTACCAACTATATAAATAGCGAGATCGAGCCATGACAATTGAGGCTTGCCATGATTACAACTTCGGCGTGCAGAGAGCGCGCGCGTCGTGGCACTACTAACCAGAGCCCCTTGTTCATTCACATAAGAACTCCCTATTTATTGTAAGCTTCGGAAATGCCACTAAACGTGCATCCACACGTTGCCATTTGCTTTTCAGTTTAACATATGCACGCGAGTCTTCCAAAAGCACAACCACACATGGGTATTTATAGATGCACAGTATCTTCAGTTTGAAGACAGTGCGTCGTAGCGCATTGCTTCCCGGGTTAGGTTTAGCAGACGACAAACAGCTGGAGCTATGTGCACGGGTCGTATATACGAAGGACCTTCGATAAGTAATGCAACTCACAAAATGCGGAATTTCTTGTGGGACTTCGTGGATTATTCCCCCTTCAGACCCTATAGTTTCATTGAGTCCCGATAGATGGCGGCGCTATACCACGGGTGAATTTAGCAATTTGCCATCCATAGGCTGAGAAAAATACTTCCCACCCTCCTTTCTACATACGTGTCACAGAGTAACTTATATCTGCACGTAACTGAATACTACGACTGCTGCTGCTGCTGCTGCTGCTATTATTAATAATAATAATAATAATAAATACAAGCAAGTTGATCTCACCACACGGACGTCAGGCAAAGTTGTTTGCGACGGGCTTTCTTGGTATAATCCTTTTACCATAAGAATAAACCTGATGTAAACATTGCGTTATGTATTCTTGCGCGTTTGCTGGAACCTAAATTGAATTTCCGTTTCACGTGGGACTGCACCAAAGCTATCTCGAGCACTGTCAAGTACGATAATAAGGGTACGTTTTGTACTCTGCTTTACTTGCACATCGACTTAGCAATAATACAGGACAACAGCCTTACCGGCGCATTTAACTTGCCGTTCAGCTGGTACAGCTAGCCTGCAGTGGCGTGGCAAGCTGAAATTCACACGTGAATAGAGACGAGCGGAGGAGCAATACAGCTTCGAATGTCATTTAATTTTTAAGCAGAATGAAATAATGCACTGCAAATCTCCCACAATACGCTCCTTACACGACTAGACGAAAACCGCAACATGTTAACGTTTTTTTGGTATCGTACTATTGTAATTAAAAACAAGAATGATGAAAATTCCTAACTTAACCACAGGGTAATTTTTCTGCATAAGCTGTGTGTAACGTAAGAGAGTATTGAAGGATTTCACCGTATAGTTAAATATAGGAGCCACAGAAGGTATTACTTAGAGTCAGTCCTCTGGTAATCTCTTAGCTCCTTCCTTATCCGAAACAGAGAAATACATTTCAGTTCTGAAAGTGTCACCTACAACGTTGTTAACGAGCCTATCAACAACAGAATCCACAAAGCCAACCAGGCGCAGCATTTTCTCTTCTTTTATGACGACCGTTCTATATCCCGCCAGCGTTCGGCAGTGACGTGTGAAAAAGTGCTGAACAGTGTTGTTACTTCCCAGGCCAGATCTCGCAGTTTGGCTCCAGATCAGTTCTGTTGGGTTCATATTGTAATGGTGCAGTAGCAAATGTAAAAATACAGTGTTTCTACGATGTGTTCGATGCTGCGAAAATGATTGTTTTTCATGTTTCTACGATACGTCTCTACCTCTGTGGTATAGAACGAAGGACATAGTCGAAAATAAAGATGATTTGGTTTTTCATTTTTGCTTTAAAAATTAAATCGTTATGTTTTCTTAATTTCAACAACTTTTATGGACAGTCTTTCATAAAATATCGATAATTAAGAATTTGCATTGGAAATGGAAACGGGAATTTAGAGTCCAACATGTAAACAAGAAGTCGTGCATTATTCATAAAAAATGGTGATGAGTATTATAATCACGTATGTAAGTATTTCAAATTGAAAGAGAAAAAGAAAATAAAAGAAAATGATACCGTGGTTTTTTTTGTGCTGTATCAACTTTTTTTTTAACATGCAATAATCTTTATCGAAGAAATTAACAGTACATATATATACACAATGCAACAATTCTTCAAGGTACAATTAAAGCATATACAAATGATATTTTAGTTTAACAAAATATTAGAAAAATTTCAATGCAACAAAATATAAGACATTTTGTCTTCTCAAATTTTTTTTTTTTTTTGTCGATGCATGAGAACGTGGATAAGGGTGTTGCACCATGTGGCGGGGAAGCATGGCACATCCCAACTTTGAGGGGGTCAAGGAAGACGCTGCGGAGATAACCGGCAAAAGTTTGTCTTCTAAACCAGATGAGTGTGTGGAGCTTAGCAAGAGGGTAGTGAAATATCTGGGGCAACAACAGGAAATCCGGGGTTACCGTCGTTGGTGGGGCACGGAGGTAAAAGCTCACGATTCGTTGGATGAGGGGCCTGTTGCAGTTTTATAGCACATTTCTGTAGTTTACACGTGTCTCGTGCACGAAAATTACTTAGGAACTCAAAATTATTACAAAGATTCCAACGGTTTTTTCCTTTCTCCAGTTCACATAAATGTATTCATTCGAAAATCATCCTTTCCTTCAAAAGTATCTTTAACTTTCAGTTTTCTTTACTTTCTCCGTTTGTGACTGTTATGTACAGTACATATTTATCTTATTCTTTCCGAAGCCAGCGTTTTCGTATGTGTCGTACATAGAACATAGCTCGATTCTCACGGACGTATCCGAGTAAATAATCGCACAACTTGTAGTCCCAGCATCGGTACCAACACTTTGCAACAATTTGTTTCTGTTTTGAGGAGACTGTGTTGATCAACATGTGTAATATGGGAGTGGGGGGGGGACTTGTTGCTATCGCAATTCCCAGGCTCTGTAGACTGCTCAGCATTCCAGTCGCCTGGCATCTTAGTGAAATCTTATGAGCATCATCATCTCGAATAACTTTCAAAGTTGATATTATTATCACAAATTTAACATTTAAGTGCCTGGCAGAGAGTTCATCGAACCACCTTCACAATTCTCTTTCATTCCAATCTCGTATAGCGCGTGGAAAGAACGAACACCTATATCTTTCCGTAGGAGCTCTGATTTCCCTAAGTTTATCGTGGTGATCATTTCTCCCTATGAGGGTCGGTGTCAACAAAATATTTTCGCATTCAGAGGAGAAAGTTGGTGATTGGAATTTCTTGAGAAGATTCTGTGGCAACAAAAAACGCCTTTCTTTTAATGATGTCCAGCCCAAATCCTGTGTCATTTCAATGACGCTCTCTCCCATATTTCGCGATAATACAAAACGTGCTGCCCTTCTCTGAACTTTTTCGATGTACTCTGTTAGTCGTATCTGGTAAGGATCGCACACCACGCAGCAGTATTCTAAAAGAGGACGGAAAGCGCAGTGTAGGCAGTCTCCTTAATACACTCCTGGAAATTGAAATAAGAACACCGTGAATTCATTGTCCCAGGAAGGGGAAACTTTATTGACACATTCCTGGGGTCAGATACATCACATCATCACACTGACAGAACCACAGGCACATAGACACAGGCAACAGAGCATGCACAATGTCGGCACTAGTACAGTGTATATCCACCTTTCGCAGCAATGCAGACTGCTATTCTCCCATGGAGACGATCGTAGAGATGCTGGATGTAGTCCTGTGGAACGGCTTGCCATGCCATTTCCACCTGGCGCCTCAGTTGGACCAGCGTTCGTGCTGGACGTGCAGACCGCGTGAGACGACGCTTCATCCAGTCCCAAACATGCTCAATGGGGGACAGATCCGGAGATCTTGCTGGCCAGGGTAGTTGACTTACACCTGCTAGAGCACGTTGGGTGGCACGGGATACATGCGGACGTGCATTGTCCTGTTGGAACAGCAAGTTCCCTTGCCGGTCTAGGAATGGTAGAACGATGGGTTCGATGACGGTTTGGATGTACCGTGCACTATTCAGTGTCCCCTCGACGATCACCAGTGGTGTACGGCCAGTGTAGGAGATCGCTCCCCACACCATGATGCCGGGTGTTGGCCCTGTGTGCCTCGGTCGTATGCAGTCCTGATTGTGGCGCTCACCTGCACGGCGCCAAACACGCATACGACCATCATTGGCACCAAGGCAGAAGCGACTCTCATCGCTGAAGACGACACGTCTCCATTCGTCCCTCCATTCACGCCTGTCGCGACACCACTGGAGGCGGGCTGCACGATGTTGGGGCGTGAGCGGAAGACGGCCTAACGGTGTGCGGGACCGTAGCCCAGCTTCATGGAGACGGTTGCGAATGGTCCTCGCCGATACCCCAGGAGCAACAGTGTCCCTAATTTGCTGGGAAGTGGCGGTGCGGTCCCCTACGGCACTGCGTAGGATCCTACGGTCTTGGCGTGCATCCGTGCGTCGCTGCGGTCCGGTCCCAGGTCGACGGGCACGTGCACCTTCCGCCGACCACTGGCGACAACATCGATGTACTGTGGAGACCTCACGCCCCACGTGTTGAGCAATTCGGCGGTACGTCCACCCGGCGTCCCGCATGCCCACTATACGCCCTCGCTCAAAGTCCGTCAGCTGCACATACGGTTCACGTCCACGCTGTCGCGGCATGCTACCAGTGTTAAAGACTGCGATGGAGCTCCGTATGCCACGGCAAACTGGCTGACACTGACGGCGGCGGTGCACAAACGCGGCGCAGCTAGCGCCATTCGACGGCCAACACCGCGGTTCCTGGTGTGTCCGCTGTGCCGTGCGTGTGATCATTGCTTGTACAGCCCTCTCGCAGTGTCCGGAGCAAGTATGGAGGGTCTGACACACCGGTGTCAATGTGTTCTTTTTTCCATTTCCAGGAGTGTTGGTCTGTTACATTTTCTAAATGTCCTGCCAATAAAACGCAGTCTTTTGTTAGCCTTCCCCATCACATTTTCTATGTGTTCCTTTCAATTTAAGTTGTTCGTAATTGTAATTCCCAGGTATTTAGTAGAATTTGCGTCTTTTAGATTAGACTGATTTATCGTGTAACCGAAGTTTAACGAATTCCTTTTAGCACTCATGTGGATGACCTGACACTTTTCGTTATTTAGGGGTCAACTGCCAATTTTCGAACCATTCAGGTATCTTTTCTAAACCGTTTTGCAATCTGTTTTGATCTTATGATGACGTTATTAGTCGATAAACAACAGCGTCATCTCCAAACATCTGCAAGGCGGCTGCTCAGATTGTCTCCCAAATCGTTTATACAGATAAGGAACAGCAAAGGGCCTATAACACTACCTTGGCGAACGCCAGAAATCACTTCTGCTTAACTGTTATTACGAACTGTGACCTCTCTGACAGGAGGTCACAAATCCAGTCACATAACTGAGACGATATTCCATAAGCACGCAATTTCACTACAAGGCGCTTGTGTGGTACAGCGTCAAAAGCCTTCCGGAAATCCAGAAATACGGAATCGATCTGAAATGCCTTGTCAATAGCATTCAACACTTCATGCGAATAAAGAGCTAGTTGTGTTTCACAAGAACGATTTTTTTTTAAACCTATGTAAACTGTGTGTGAATAGACCGTTTTCTTGGAGGTAATTCATAATGTTCGAACACTATATATGTTCCAGAATCCTGCTGCATACCGGCATTAATGATATGGGCCTGTAAGTAAGTGGATGACTCCTGCTACCTTTCTTGAATCTTGGTGTGACCTGTGCAACTTTTCAGTCTTTGGGTACCGATCTTTCGTCGAGCGAACGGTTGTATATGATTGTCAAGTATGGAGTTAATGCATCAGCATACTCTGAAAGGAACCTAATTGGTATACAGTCTGGACCAGAATACTTGCTTTTATTAAGTGATTTAAGTTGCTTCACTACTGCGAGGATATTTACTTCTACGTTACTCACGTTGGCAGGTGTTCTCGATTAGAATTCTGGAATATTTCAAAAATGGTTCAAATGGCTCTGAGCACTATGGGACTTAACATCTGTGGTCATCAGTCCCCTACAACTTAGAACTACTTAAACCTAACTAACCCAAGGACATCACACACATCCATGCCAGAGGCAGGATTCGAACCTGCGACCGTAGCAGTCGCGCGGTTCCGGACTGCGCGCCTAGAACCGCTAGACCACCGCGGCCGGCTCTGGAATATTTACCTTGTCTTCTTTTGTAAAGGCATTTCGGAAGGCTGTGTTTAGTAACTGTGCTTTGGGAGCACTATCTTCCATAGTATCTCCATTGCTATAACTCAGAGAAGGCATTGATTGTTTCTTGCCGCTAACATACTTCACATACGACCAGAATTTCTTCGGATTTTCTGCCAAGTTTCGAGACAAAGTTTCGTTGTGGAAACTGTTAGAAGCATCTCGCATTGGAGTCCGCGCTAAATTTCGAGCTTCTGTAAAAGATCGCCAATCTTGGGGATTTTGCGTCTGTTTAAATTTGGCATGTTTGTTTCGTTGTTTCTGCAACAATGTTCTGACCCTTTCGTGCACCAAGGTGACTCCGTCGTTTGTTAGTTTGTTTGGTATAAATGTCTCAATTGCTACCGATACTATTCCTTTGAATTCAAGCCACATCTGGTCTACACTTATATTTGTAATTTGGAAAGAGTGGAGATTGTCTCTCAGGAACGCATCAAGTGAATTTTTATCTGCTTTTTTGAGTAGGCATACTTTTCGTTTATTTTTGAAGGATTTTGGGGTTATAACATTCAGTCTCGCTACGATAACCCTGTGATCACTAATCCCCGTATCCGTTTTGATGCTCGTTATTAACTCAGGATTATTTGTTGCTAAGAGGTCAAGTGTGTTTTCACAACCGTTTATTATTCACGTGGGCTCATGAACTAACCGCTCGAAATAATCTTCAGAGAATGCGTTTAGCACAATTTCGGACGATGTTTTATGCGTACTTCCGGAATTAAACATGTATTTTCGCCAACATATCGAGGGTAAACTAAAGTCACCACCAACTATAATCGTATGAGTCGGGTACGTGTTTGAAATCAAACTCAAGTTTTCTTTCAGCAACTGTATCATCTGAATTGGGAGGTCGGTAAAAGGATCCAATTATTATTTTATTCCGGTTGCCAACAATGACCTCTGCCCATACTAACTCACAGGAACTATCTGCTTCAGTTTCGCGACAAGATAAACTACTTCTAACAGAAACAAGCACGTCACCGCCAACCGTGTTTAGCCTATCCTTTCGGAACACCGTTAGGTACTTCGCAAAAATTTCGGCAGAGCTTATCTCCGGCTTTAGCCAGCTTTCAGTGCCTACAACGATTTGAGCATCACTGCTTTCTATTACCGCTTGGAGCTCTGGTACTTTCCCAACACAGCTACGACAATTTACACAACAAGGGGGTTGATTTTTTAATTCTAGGATGGGGACCAGAGTAAGTGCCAGCCAGATCGCTAGCGTTGTCATATAACTGACCCTTGCCTAAGTGAATGTCATATAATATTCACTTCATGAATTCATTAACGAATCAGCTAATTCTTCTTATTTTGGACAAAAAAAATATTTCAACAGGAAACCCATCTTTTGATAAAGACTTTCTCAGAAAAGAAAACTGATCCACACATGTAATATCAGGGATGGAGACAGAGTGGAAAAATATCTAGTTTCCTTCACTTCATCTACAATATACTTCACCACACTTTCTGCATGAATTGATATAATCTATTCACACTTAGAAAAAAAAGATGTGGTGAGCACGTTTTTCCTTTGTTCCTACACATCAATACATATATTTAAGTAGAAAAGGATGGAATTCTGAAATCAGCTGTAGTGCCATCTCAAAATTTCCGCAATGTTTTGACCCTAACCCATAGCCGTGATCTCTGAAAGACAGCGGCTGTATGGAAAGGTTTTTTACAACAACAATTCGTTTTAACATATCCCTCCAACGTTTTAGTTCTTTTCCAAGCTGAGATGTAGTTTCTTATCTATTGTCGTCTAGCTCATAAAGTTAAACACACATTTCCTGTGTTCAGCTGAATTTGCATGGGTTTTTAATCGGGAGTAATCGTTTTTCCCGGCATTAAATCCCTCATTAGGTCTCCATTAAACAATATACGTGGGACACAACCCTTGCTTAGAGAGCACACTAAAAGTAGTCTTTGCTGTTTCTCGCCAGTTTTCGTGGTTCTGAAAAGCAAACCCCAATTTAAGGACCTCGGAATGTCAGTATTTTGCCTGCATGTATTACTGAAGTCACAATCCATATTACCCTACTGGCCATTAAAATTGCTACACCACGAGATGACGTGCTACAGACGCGAAATTTAACCGACAGGAAGAAGATGCTGTGGTATGCAAATGATTAGCTTTTCAGAGCATTCACACAAGGTTGGCGCCGGTGGCGACACCTACAACGTGCTGACATGAGGAAAGTTTCCAACCGATTTCTCATACACAAACAGCAGTTGAAAGGTGGCTACACTGAGCCACAGCGCCAGAGATCGCGCTAGAGAGCATTGTTCCGCCGCCTCCACTGGCAGTGATTATTGAGAACTCGTAGTGGGCAGTGCTTTGGGAGAACTCGTGGTACTCAGTGCTGAGATGTCGTAGTGAGGAGTGTTTGTTGAGATGAGCTAGTAGGCAGTGCTTGCTGAGATGTGATACTGAAAAGTTCTTGTTGAGATGTGATAGTAGCGAGTCGGTGTGGAGAGATTGTAATGTCTAGAGTGCTTTTCATCAATATAAATTAAGGTAACAAACTACTTTTCTTTTCTTTCTCATTATTTCAATGTCCTGAATAATGCGTCATTACAGGTTCAGTCAACAAAGCATCTGGCTTGTGTTCTTGTATTAGAGTGTAATTCTGGTTTTCTTGAGTAATTATGGTATTTCTATTTTCTTTAATTAATTCAGTATAAATGATATTTAAAATTTCTTGTGTTGTTGAAGAAGAACCGTGCCAGATGCGTACGTTGAGTCATACTTCCACACACAGAACAGTTACACTTGTGCTTTGGTTTCGTAGGTTTTATAGTTGCTGGGGACTTAATTAATTAATTGTGTTAATGAAAATTTCCATTTCATTCTTTGTTGTTGTTCTATGCAGTCAGATAGCGTAATAATACTAGTCAGGGCCAACCGTTTACGAGACATAGCGTAATCGGACATACAGCTACCAAAAATTAAAATTATTTTCATTTCATTTAATTAAGCCCCCATGCACGTGGCGACCGCTGCTTCGGATCGTCCCTTGGAATTCTTTTGATTGTAGAAATAGTAGACAGTAGGATTGTTGTAGTAATTTGTAGTTTAGTAATTGTAGTCTATTTTGCATGTGTAGATTTGGTAATTGTCATTCTTCTAATGGTATTTTTTTCTCAGAATTTGATTTGTTGTCTTGTATACGCGTTTGACAATGTAGTGCAATTATTCCAATTGTTCGATTAATCGTGTTTGAGGGAAACATTTCATGTAAATGGTATTGTTGGAGATAAAGAGTCATTGTGTATAAATTTCGTACAGTGACGAGTTTTGTATATTTTGTAAATGATTACGCGATCGATGAAAAAGGCAAAAATGATGAATAGTGAGAATGACGAAATTGTTAACATGGCGAACTCGCCAACAGGGGAAAACAGTATGATGGATAATGAAGTGGAAAACAATTTAATAAGTCGGGAAAATAGTCCGGAACCATTTCAAAATTTTTCTCAATCAGAAAATTCTCAGAATACGAGATAAACGACAGAAGATCCTGTAATAGTATCGAACACAGATGGCCTTACAGCTATGACGAAGGAGGCTGGTTTTGTGGGAAATGTTAGGGGCGAAAAGAATTTCGAACAAGTTAGTACGGAGCAGTTGATGAGTGCAATATTAAATTTGGGATCACAGATACGATCTGAATTAAAAACACGGTTAGACTCACAAATAGGAACAATTAAAACAGAGATGGGAACTTTGGCAACACGGTTAGACTCACAAATGGGAACAATGGGAACTCGGTTAGGATCTGAATTTAAAACAGAGATTGGAACAATTAAAACAGATATGGGAACACTGACAACACGGTTATGCTCACGAATAGGGACATGTTTCAAAAATACGAAAGATGAATCAAAGAAAGAAATTAGAGAAGAAGTACAACCGATTTTGAATGCTCACAATAATAGTTTAATTTCAACAGAAATTAGACAAGAGGAACAGGACAGGGAACAGGAAGAAAAGGATCGCGTGATAGTACAAAAATTTTCAGAATTTAATTTACAACGTGCAAACGATAAGGAAGAAATACTTGAAAGAATCGAGGAATCCGTACCAAATGACTTAACGCAACAGTGTGAACAGTCAACTACTAAATGTGACAATACCGAAACCCGAGTTGCGACACTTACGGAAGACGTAAACTTATCGGAAAGAGTTGAGATTTCAGATAAACTGACAAGTCTTAGTTTAAATGGGGATAGAGATTCAGATGATACAGCTCCATTACCATTTGCAGAAACCGAAGAGTACCAGAACATAAATAAGCATGTTGAAAATCAGGGAAATTTTAATGAACGTGTTAAAAGGGAAATTGAGGCATTACGAAAGCAAGTCAAACAAATCGAAGGCGAAATTGTAGGAAAAGACAGCATAAGAAATTTGGAATCACAGATAGCAGAGGGGTTTGAAGAAAGTAATTTGTCTCATTTACGGGATACAACAAGAGAGCGCCAGGCGCGCGAACTTGACAATAATCGACATTGGGACTGGGACAGACGCGGTAGGTCTTTGTCGCCACGAGGCGAAAACCTTGACTATAAACACTTTTTGACTGTTCGGAAATTTAAGATCTTCCGCAATTCTAAGAATGAGATACATCCATGTTCATGGTTAGATCAATTTGTGTACGCACTTTCGCCAAATTTGCCACTAAGTCACAAACTGAAAATTATGTGCAGCTATTAATGTCCTCAGGGGATTCACTACACTAAGTGAATATGTGCCGTAGTGATCACAGGGCCCCGAGCTGTAGTGGTGCTATTTCCCTTTCAGTTTTCTGCACCGCTGCCCACTCTTTCACTATTCTTTGCATCTATAAAAACAACTCTTCTACTATCCATCTATCTAGACAGTAGGTAAAAAATAACCGGATTTGACTGTTTTACCCAAAAGTGACTTTGGAAATTACCGTTTGGACTTACTATATTTTCTGCAGCATTCATTCGTAGTTTAAACGAAATCTTACCTGTTTATCTTCGTGACAATATTACTTCATATGTTGATGATATTCTTATTGCTAAACGTTCTTGGAGTGAGCATAACAAAATTTTGGATTCATTATTACGTATTTTTGCACGAGTTGGCATGACAGTGAACTTGGAAACATC
Source organism: Schistocerca nitens (assembly GCF_023898315.1). NCBI lineage: Eukaryota > Metazoa > Arthropoda > Insecta > Orthoptera > Acrididae > Schistocerca > Schistocerca nitens. The sequence continues at coordinate 252,685,688 of NC_064616.1, read as the reverse complement.
TGAATTTGGTCGTTCTCAGGTGAAATTTCTCGGTCACATTATTTCTACAGAAGGTATTCTTCCTGATCCAGAGAAACTAGACGCTATTCGTAATTATGCTGTTCCTACCACAAAACGTGATGTTCGTAGTTTCCTTGGTGTTTGTAATTTTCTTAGACGCTTTGTTAGATTGCATGATTTGGCCACACCTCGTTTACACATTTCTGTTATGCGCACTTTGGTCCCAGAAAATGCTTTCATAAATTACGAGAAAATTGTTACTTCAGTAATATGGAAAAACGTATTCGTTCTGTTCTTGCCAGATGCAAAGTATGTCAAAAGGCTAAGCCGCCAACTGTTTCTCACAGAGCACCGTTGTTTCCTATCATTCCAGCGAAATTAAAGGACATGGCTGCAGTCGATTTGTTCGGTCCAGTGGTTCGTTCTACTAATGGTTTTGCGTACATTTTCGTAGCAGTGGAATTGACATCAAAATATGTGTGTTTTACACCTTTACGCAAAGCAACAGCTCGTTCAGTATCTAATGCTTTCATCAAACATTTTCTTAAAGAAGTTGGTCATGTTGATAAGGTTATATCAGATAATGGATCACAGTTTCGCTCTAAAATTTGGCTTCGTACTCTACGGCGTCGTAAGATTAAACCAATTTTTATTTCACTTTTTCACCCTCAATCTAATGCTTCAGAGAGATGGATGAAGGAAATCAATAAATTGTGCCGTCTTTATTGGTATCAGAATCACAGAACTTGGGATCAGTATCTTCATATTTTTCAAAACATTCTGAATGAACTTCCCAATGATTGAACTTCTTTACCGCCTCTATTGATATTAAAAAATAAAGTACCAACAAATCGCATTTCTGAAATCGTTCCTTTTCCGCCTTCACGGAAACTGCGGCATTCTGAAGTTGTCAACCTGGCTCTACGAAATATTGCATCTGCGGCTGCTAGAAGAAAGAAATCAGCGAAACGTCCTGGTCGTTTAAAAATCTTGTCAGTTGGTCAGAAGGTATTAATTAAGTCTCACCGTTTGTTTCATAAAGGAAAAGGCTTGTGTCGCAAATTTTTTCTGCTTTATAACGGTCCATATAGGATTCGCAAAATTATACATGATAATACTGTTGAAGTAGAAACTCTTAAATCTCGGCGCTCTAAGGGAATACATCATATATCGAACGTACAAATTTTTGTGGAATGACATACTTTAGAGAAACTAACAGCTACGTAAACATGCGGAGAATGCAAGGATACCGCGCCGTGTTCCGGCGGCGGCAGATACTCAAAGCAACAGTGAAGTCTGCGCGCCGCACAAGGCAGTCGTTGACCGCAAACAATCACTTTCTACGTCACGCGTCTACAGCTGATCGAGCGCTCAGTGCGAATGCACTGACAGACGTAAACAAATACACAGTCTAATTTCTCGGATTAAATTCAGTATAAAGCTATGGTGACTTTATAAATTATGTTATTAACGTTCAGTATTTTTCAGGATACGGTTGTATAAAATATTTAAGACCTTCAGGTAAATTCTGTGCGTGTCCGACGTTAAGACGACTTGCTTTGGAGAAAATTTCAGGAAGAATGTAATTTCGAAGAAAAAAGTAATAAACTAAAAAAGGGTAACTATTAATTGAGTTATTTTTCAGGTAACATATTTCCACTTAGGTACGTATTTTAGATGTAATTTGCTGCTCACGATTACGTGATTCATACTTTGTGCTAATTTCATGTTCTATGAATTTACTTGTGAAGCGACGTGCTTGTGTACATTTGCTGATTTTGACAATTATTGATTAATGAACAGTGTTATTACTTATGTATATTATGCATCGCTTGGCTGCTATGCTTTTTCACTGATGTCATATTTTTTTATTATGTGCCTGTTGTGCTTATTTATTTAAGTTATAATTGTCACCTGATTAATTGTGCTGACTGTGGTTATGTATGTAGGCTATACTTTGTGATTTATCTGCTTGCCCCTTCATGTTTACTTATTAAGATTACGTATGAACATTTATTTGCTTATGCTGATATGATGATAATGACCTGTTTATTATGTAAGATACGTATTTGCTGCTTTGCGTATGGATTGCATATTTACACATTTCTGTTTTTGTTGTCATAACTACTCTTTAATTTGGTGTATAGAAATGCTGATATACTGTGTACGAACATAGAGTTTAGGTCACACTATGGTATTAATTATAGATTGTTCGCTTGGCAGAGCCTCGTTGTAAGGACTGTGCTGCATTCACTTGTTGACATTCTGTTCTCTACTGGTATATTTACTCGCTATTGGATGTTTTGCTTACGCTCAGTGCCTTATATTTTTAAGATAAGAAAATGAACTGCTATAATTCTACGAACGACATGAGTACAAGAAACGTCGTAGAAGTCACATGAGCTGGAGGTTTTATGGAAGCTGTATAAATTTATGTTACTAGGAAGGAAGCTAACGACATGACATACCAACACTAGGGTTAGACCATTAACAATTATTACACTGCATTCTTCATGAGCAATTGAAATAGGAAGTGACACTTGACACAAAAAATTCTCCACATGTTTGTTTCTGCCATGATTCTTGAAGTGGTGTACACACTGTGAAATATTATGATCATTAACACTTTGTAATCGTACTTACTTACTGAAAGTTATTCGAACTAAGTCTGTTAGCGGTCATGTATGCATTTCTTTTATTTAATGATGGACAAGGAACCATAATGTATCTTATAATTTATAATGAGTAGAAAATTTGGGTCAGATGGATTACACAGAGGTTGTGTGTGGACACTGTGTCTTCGGATTGTATGGGATGCTGAATTGAAGTTGCACTAGGATTTTGTCTGTACTTGTTCGAGGAGACTGACTAGAGGAAAGAGTTGTTATGGAAGTGAAATGATATTGGTGCTGAGGTTTATATATATCGACGTATTGAAGAGGTATGATTGAGGTATTGAGATTATGTGAAGTTGATGATTATTGGAGTTTTCGTGGACAAGAGGTAAGGTAAATGATATTGATGATCGACGTATTGAAGATGTATTATAGAAGTATTGAGATTATGTGATGCTGATGATTATTGGAGTTTTGGTGGATAAGAGGTGAAGTAAGTGAGGAACATATTTTTTTTTGTTGGTCTATATGGAACAAGGAGGATAAAGATGGCAGACTAGAACACTCAAGTAGAAGGAAGATTGTCTACACACACACTTTGTTAAATCACTAAGCAGAATATACTTTTTTTGAAGAGAGGAAGTATTTGCATATCTTGGCTCACTGACAGTTGTTCAGCAACCGTACATTTTGATCTGGCTTGGCAAACATTGGTCTTGACATGATGACTATGACGTTGACTAACTATTATTGACTGTTATACATTGCTGCCACTACTACTTGATACACATGATGAACATAAAATTTTGACAGAATTGCATTTACACAGTTAACACTATTCAATTACACAGTAGCACTAATGTGGATGAAAGATGAGTGAGTGTGTTTTGTGTGTTTTCCTTTTATAATCCCAGAGAAGTGATCCCAACCTATCTCCTAAATATTATTTTACTTATTTGTTGTGGCTTGCACTGACACCCATAAATATTATAGGTTTACTGCTATTTGTGTATTGTAATAGTTAATATGACAATTATCTGATATCATTTGTGTGTTTATTATTATTTGTATGATGAACTGTCTAATTAGTGAAAGTGAATATTATGGACTGTTACTTGCACTTTTTCTACATGATTGGTGCCACCTGGACATGTTTAATTTCTGCTGATGAACTGTGTGATTAGTGATAGGGAATTTTATGGACTGTTATTTGCACTTTTTCTACATGATTGGTGCCACTAGAACATGTTTAATTTCTGCTGATGAACAGTGTGATTAGTGAAAGTGAATATTATGGACTGCGGTCAGCACCTGTTCAACATTTCTGGGTGCCACTGATGGACTGCTTCTACCGAAATGATGTCACCTGTTGATGTCTGCACCTGCTCAACATTGCTGGGTGCCACTGATGGACTGCTTCTACTGAAAAGATGTCACCTGTTGATGTCTGCACCTATTCAACATTGCTGGGTGCCACTGATGGACTGCTTCTACTGAAAAGATGTCACCTGTTGATGTCTGCACCTGTTCAACATTGCTGGGTGCCACTGATGGACTGCTTCTACTGAAAAGATGTCACCTGTTGATATCTGCACCCGTTCAACATTGCTGGTGCCACTAATGGAACTGCTTATACTGAAATGGTGTTACTTGTTGGTGTCTGCACCTATTCAACATTACTGGGTGCCACTGATGGACTGCTTCTACTGAAATGATGTCACTTGTTGGTGTCTGCACCTGCTCAACATTGTTGGTGCCACTAATGGAACTGCTTGTACTGAAATGGTGTTACTTGTTGGTGTCTGCACCTATTCAACATTACTGGGTGCCACTGATGGACTGTTTCTACTGAAAAAATGCCACTTGTTGGTTTCTGCACCTGTTGACCATTGCTGGGTGCTACTGCTGGAACTGTCAACTACTTGTTTCTTGGGCTATGGAAAGCGTTTATGTGAATATTTGTATAAACTGATTTTTTATGTATTACTGTTTGTGAAAAGTTATGAGACTCTTACCTGCACATATTCGTCATTGCTGACGCTATTGATTGAACTGTTTAACCACATAATACTTGTGTAAACTATTATGTAAAGTCACATGTATGAAAGAATTTGTATTGCTTACTGTATTTTATATATTAGGTTATTGAAAGGTCAGTGCAAAGCCAAAATTTTATCTAGTTATATGATATTTACGCATTAATATTATCTTTTATTTTTGTCTGTATTTTTTTGACGAATTTGGTGGTATTTTCACCACCAATGCTGGCAAAAATACCATCAAATTCTAGCTGTGGAGGAAGGGTATATGAAAGGTGGCTACACTGAGCCACAGCGCCAGAGATCGCGCTAGAGAGCATTGTTCGGCCGCCTCCACTGGCAGTGATTATTGAGAACTCGTAGTGGGCAGTGCTTTGGGAGAACTCGTGGTAGTCAGTGCTGAGATGTCGTAGTGAGGAGTGTTTGTTGAGATGAGCTAGTAGGCAGTGCTTGCTGAGATGTGATACTGAAAAGTTCTTGTTGAGATGTGATAGTAGCGAGTCGGTGTGGAGAGATTGTAATGTCTAGAGTGCTTTTCATCAATATAAATTAAGGTAACAAACTACTTTTCTTTTCTTTCTCATTATTTCAATGTCCTGAATAATGCGTCATTACAGGTTCAGTCAACAAAGCATCTGGCTTGTGTTCTTGTATTAGAGTGTAATTCTGGTTTTCTTGAGTAATTATGGTATTTCTATTTTCTTTAATTAATTCAGTATAAATGATATTTAAAATTTCTTGTGTTGTTGAAGAAGAACCGTGCCAGATGCGTACGTTGAGTCATACTTCCACACACAGAACAGTTACACTTGTGCTTTGGTTTCGTAGGTTTGGGGACTTAATTAATTAATTGTGTTAATGAAAATTAATTGTGTTAGTGAAAATTAATTGTGTTAATGAAAATTTCCATTTCATTCTTTGTTGTTGTTCTATGCAGTCAGATAGCGTAATAATACTAGTCAGGGCCAACCGTTTACGAGACATAGCGTAATCGGACATACAGCTACCAAAAATTAAAATTATTTTCATTTCATTTAATTAAGCCCCCATGCACAGTCGACCGGCGTTGACTGGTGAAACGATGTTGTGATGCCTCGTGTAAGGAGAAGAAATGCGTACTATCACGTTTCCGACTTTGATTAAGGTCGGATTGTAGCCTATCGCGATTGCGGTTTATCGTATCGCGACATTGCTGCTCGCGTTGGTGGAGATCCAATGACTGTTAGCAGGATATGGAATCGGTGGGTTCAGGAGGATAATCGGAACGCCGTGCTGCATCCCAACGGCCTCGTATCACTAGCAGTGGAGATGGCAGGCATCTTATCGGCATGGCTGTAACGGATTGTGCAGCCACGTCTCGAGCCCTGAGTCAACAGATGGGGACGTTTGCAAGACAACAACCATCTGCACGAACAGTTCGACTATGTTTGCAGCAGCATGGACTATCAGCTCGGAGACCATGGCTGAGGTTACCCGCGACGCTGCATCACAGACAGGAGCGCCTGCGATGGTGTACTCAACGACGAACATGGGTGCACGAATGGCAAAACGTCATTTTTTCGGATGAATCCAGGTTCTGTTTACAGCATCACCGATTGAAAACGTCTGGTCAATGGTGGCCGAGCAACTGGCTCGTCACAATACGCCATCCACTACTCTTGATGAATTGTGGTATCGTGTTGAAGCTGAATGGGCAGCTATACCTATACAAGCCATCCATGCTGTGTTTGACTCAATGCCCAGGCGTATGAATTCCGTTATTACGGCCAGCAGTGGTTGTTATGGGTAATGATTTCTCAGGATCTATGCACCCAAATTGCGCGAAAATGTAATCACATGTCAGTTGTAGTATAATATATTTGTCCAATGAATACCAATTTATAATCTGCATTTCTTCTTGGTGTAGCAATTTTAATGGCCAGTAGTGTATATCGGAAACTTAATACCGAACATCTGCACTTTCTGCAGATTCATGTTAAATTAAACTACTACCCAAGCGGCCGGCTCTTAGAGTGACTGGCAATTTTTTCTTCGTATATCGAATTTTAAGTTTGAGTGGCCATTTTTGAGTGTCGACACTGACTTCGTCCTATGACAGCATGCGTCTCTCATCGCAAAACTTAATTGCGAGTAACGAGTTCAAATGTGTGTGAAATCTTATGGGACTTAACTGCTAAGGTCATCAGTGCCTAAGCTTACACACTACTTAACCCAAATTATCCTAAGGACAAATACACACACCCATGCCCGAGGGAGGATTCGAACCTCCACCGGGACCAGCCGCACAGTCCATGACTGCGAGTTACGAGAGTTGAATTCCTGACGCATATCACATGAGAATACATGACACTGAATAAAGTGAATAATGGTGACATTGTCACGACGTAATTAAATTACTAAAACAAATGTTGTCCTTTTTACGTTGGCTGACCAGCCCAGTCAAGACGTTTTAGCTGATTGTTACCTGTGTTATTCACATTCATTTCATTGTGAGGTAAGTCCGCATTCTCTCTTTAAGAGTTGTAAATAAAAAATGAAAAAAAGTAATAGCTTGTAAAGCCATCCCTTAAAATGCGCCGCCTATTAAAATCCACCTACTTAAGCAGCCTCCTAGTCTGCCTTGACCTAAATACCCCTCTCGCTATACGTACACTACAAAATGGCGTCTGTAACGGGCATGAGTTCCAAGCAGAGAGCTACCATTGAGTCCCTTTTGGCGGAAGACCATAGCATCGCAGATATTCATAGGCGCTTACAGAATGCCTAAGGAGACCTAGTAGTGCATAAAATCAAGGTGAGTCGTTGAACGAGCCGTCTGTCATCATTGCAAACCTTTCCGATCTCCTGCCTGCCGTTCGGCCGCACACAACTGGGAAGCCTGCATTGTTGGAACGTGCGGACACTCTCATTCGTAGCGATCGATGACTCACAATCAAAAATTTCACTGCTCAACTCGACGTCTCCATTGGTAGTACTGACACACTCTTCCACCAGTTTGGGTACTCAGAGGTGTGTGCACGGCCGGGTTCCTCGCAGCCCAACAGAAGTCCATAAAGAGCAACGATGGAACATCTGTGCGGAACTGTTTGAGCGTTACGAGGCTGATTGTGGCACTTTTTTGCCAAATGTCGTCACAGCCGATTAAAAATGGGTTCATCAGTTCGAACCGGAAACTGAACTGCAATTCATGGAGTGGCGCCACACCACTTATCCTCCGAAGGGAAAGTTTCAAGGGCACCCTCAATCGATAATGTCGTGGCGACAATCGTCTGGGGCTCTGAAGAGGTTATTCTTTTTTATGTCCTCCCTCATGGTGCAACGATCAACTCTGAAGTGTATTGCGCTACCCTCATGAAACTGAAGAAAGTACTTTAGCGTCTCTGTCGCAACAAAAATGCAAACGAACTTCTCCATGCCAGGGCAAGGCCTCACACAAGTTTGAGCACCCGAGTGGCGCTCACAAAACACCCTGCAGCCCGGATCACGCAACTTTCTGTCTGTCTATCCCAATGAAGGATGAGGTTCGCGGGAAGCAGTACATAGATGACGGGAAGATTATTGATGCAGCAAGACATTGTATCGTCGACCAGTAGAGTGGGCATAAAGGCCCTCCTAATAAAATTGTGTAAGGCTGTAGCACTGAACAGAGATTATTTTGAAAAACAGGGTGTAGAAGCCAAAAGAGTTGGGGATAATATGGTGTACTGCAATCTTGAATAAATCCAACCTCCTTTCAGAAAAAAAAGGTGTTGCATTACTTACTGACCGTCCCTCGTAATTTCATTTACGCTATCTGAAATGGACCCATGAAAATCGAGTCATCGTAGGACAATGAAACTTTATGGAAACACTTGTAAGGACAGGCGGAAGAGAAATAACATATAAACCGTTGAAAGAAACACATTTTAATGTCCACGTGAGAGGATAACATTTGTTAATTGACTACCATGTTTACGTTCCAGGTTACAAACATTAGTCAATGTGACGACTAGCTGCAACCACGATAGCCTGGAATCACACTAGAGCTATCGTTTCACAACTGTTCGCAGCGCTTTTCAATCAGTAGATAATGGAATGTTCATCTGTCGTCACACAGCTCGTACACTGCATGAAGATCGCATCTTGCATCCAGCATTCTCAGCCACGGCAACAGTAACTTCAACAATTTGTGGCGCAATTGACCGTCGGCGTTTCCAAGGAGCAATTCTCAAATGGCCAGTTAATTCAAACTTCCGAATCATGTTCCTCAAGACCGGTGCGGAAAGAAGAGTTCTCCGTATTCGTTCAATCTGTCGATACTCGGCCGGCCGATGTGGCCGTGCGGTTCTAGGTGCTTCAGTCTGGAACAGCGTGACCGCTACGGTCACAGGTTCGAATCCTGCCTCGGGCATGGATGTGTGTGATGTCCATAGGTTAGTTAGGTTTAAGTAGTTCTAAGTTCTAGGGGACTGATGACCACAGATGTTAAGTCCCATAGTGCTCAGAGCCATTTGAACCATTTTTTGTCGATACTCGCGAAAAACAGCAGGACATTGCTCTTGTTTTGATAAAACAGCTTCACGAGTAAAGACCGACTCACCTGGTCCATTTCAATGATGACTATCTGCAACTGAAATGCATACTGTTGCAAAGATGGCCGTACGATAGTTTGTGGGACGAGGGGAGCGGGGTAGGGGGAGGGGGATCGAAGGGGATTGACCTGGGGGCATAGGGTACGACCCTGTTATGGATGTGCATAATACCAACTTTTAAATCATTTTCTTGAAAGAAAACACCTGACTGTACTATTTTTTTTCCTTTTCCAAAGCAAAACCCTGCCACCGTATTGGTACGGAGTGCAGTGTGATCCATCACTTGTTTCCATTCATCATCTTTACACCAAGATCTCTTGATACTGAGTGCAGAAATATTTGCTCAAGAGGAGCAGCCCGCACATAGCAAGCCATTCTTTTGAAAGTTTATCATATACTTAAACTCGTTTTCGTAAGTGTCAAGTTAGTATCTGAGAAATCTGTAAAAATTATTTTGATATAGATATTAGTAAATCTAAGTGCGGGGAAACAGAGCCGTTTGAAATTTTAATTTTGAACGGAAACATATGGAGCTCACGCTACACGATGTGAAATACAAACTAGCCGGTACATTAAACAATTCGTCTGCGAGAAAGCAATCCGTTTTCAATCAAATTTCCATATGCCATCTGACTGCAAGACAAAATGGCTCAGTTTAATGTGTTGGCCCCGAATATTACTAATCTTTATCTGTAACCTTGCAAACAATCACTGTACCAGAACTGTTACTGTAATTACACAGCAAATGAAGAATAAAAATTAACACATCTGAGATTCTGATTGAAAATTCACCTGATAGCAGTTTACTGAAATCTTCGACTGGTATTAAGCCCCTGTACTGATATGATATTGTTTTCACAAATATACTCTGATAATCACTGTGCCTTACAGTGGACAAGAACTTTGGTGGCAATGATATTTGTCGCCCTACCTATCCGCACGGAACGCTCGTCTGCTCTAACTTATTCCTATTATGAATAATGATGTGACTGTCAAAATTCAAATTTCGTTTGCGGTACTTGCGATGTGCAATGCAAGACGGCACTTACCAATTTTCATGAAATGCTTCTCAGTATACAAACCGCGATGTGCGATGCGAGTGTGCAAATAGTCAGGAAAGTAACATGAAAATGGGGAACTAATCTTTCCAGCCAATAAATGAGAACAAAGACTCCAAGTTAAACTATGCTTCATTAAGTCATGCCAACAGTACACCTTTTCATTAAGTTCTCACATCTATAAAAGTTAGCAAAAATCTTACTTAATAACTGTCCTGTGTACAGTTGCCCTGCTTGACACTTGCTTCAACTATAAGACAAGGCCATGTGCTCCATTACAAAATTTGTACAGCAAACTTTAACCATACGTAGTGTTCTAACAATAATAAATCACACAGTTAAGCCCCCCCCACCCACTGCGCTCGCCGGCCGGAGTGGCCGAGCGGTTCTAGGCGCTACAGTCTGGAACCGCGCGACAGCTACGGTCGCAGGTTCGAATCCCGGCTCATTCTATACTGGCGGGGCCGCCTCTCGTGATATCTGGTGGTCATTTCCTTTTTACGTATGGTTGTCTGGATACTTCTAACAAGGGAACCTCCCCATCGCACCCCCCTCAGATTTAGTTATAATTTGGCACAGTGGATAGGCCTTGAAAAACTGAACACAGATCAATCGAGAAAACAGGAAGAAGTTGTGTGGAACTATGAAAAAATAAGCAAAATATACAAACTGAGTAGTCCATGCGCATCATCAAGGATGAGGTGGGCACAGGAGCGACGTGGTCCCGTGGTTAGCGTGAGCAGCTGGGGAACGAGAGGTCCGTGGTTCAAGTCTTCCCTCCTGTAAAAAGTTTAAATTTTTATTTTCAAACAATTATCAGAGTTCAGGCACTCACACATAATCAATTTCGCTCTCCAAAATTTCAGGACATGTTCAGATTTGCTTGTACATATGCAGGATTTGACGGTCTACACACGGAAAAATTTGAAAACGTTAAAAACATATGTTTTGACAGAGCACAGAGAAAACTGTGCGACTGTGAAACTGTTGCATTCATTTGTTGCAGTTTATGTGACACACTCTTATGTTTTCATCACTTTTTTGGAAGTGATTATCACATCCACAAGAAAACCTAAATCGGGCAAGGTAGAAGAATCTTTTTACCCATTCGCCAAGTGTGCAGGTTAGGTGGATCGACAACATATTCCTGTCATGTGACGCACATGCCGTCACCAGTGTCGCATAGAATATATCAGACGTGTTTTCCTGGATCAAACGTTTTCGGTTCCCATCGGAGAGGCACGTCCTTTCGTCTACCAATCGCACGGTTTTGCGGTGCGGTCGCAAAACACAGACACTAAACTTATTACAGTGAACAGAGACGTCAATGAACGAACGGACAGATCATAACTTTGCAAAAATGAAGTAAGTAAACTTTTCGCTAGAGGGTAGACTTGAACCCAGGATCTCTCCCTCCGCAGCTACTCACGCTAACCACAGGACCACGGCGCTCCTGTCCCAAAACCATCCTTGATGTTGCTTATACTGACCATGGACTACTCAGTTTGTATATTTTGCTTATTTTTTCAAAGTTCCACACAACTTCTTCCTGTTTTATGTACTGAACTGTGTTCAGTTTTTCAAGGCCTATCCACTGTGCCAAATTATAACTAAATCTGAGGGGGATGCGATGGAGAGGTTCCCTTGTAAGCAGATAGTGTATATACGGTTTCTTATTATAGGTTAAGGGTGTTCATATCGTAACTACACTGAATTACCCCACGTGCACTGTGGACTTATTCACCAACATACTTGCCTATTTGTATATCAGTCTATAACACGAGTACGACCAAATTTTCCCAGTCAAAACACTAATGATTGTCCGAATTCTGTTATAAAGTTTCACCATATCATTCTTAGAGAATCTTAAATAATTTCTGAAATAACAGTTCACTGATGAGACATAGGTCACGGTATATCCCCTAATATCATGTCGGACCTCCTTTTTCGCGGCATAATGCAGAAATTCGGCGTGGAATATTTTCAGCAAGTCGTTGGGAGTCTCCTGCAGAAAAATTGAGCCATGCTGCCTCTACGGCCACCCGTAATTGTGAAAGTATTGCCGGTGCAGGATTTTGTGCCCGAACTGACATCTCGATAATGCTCCACAAATGTTCGACAGGATTCATGTCGGGCGATCTGGATGGCCAAATCATTCTCTCGAATTTTCCAGAATGTTCTTCAAACGCAGTGACGCAGTGACATAGTGCATCATTGTTTGGGAATATGAAGTCCACGAATGGCTGAAAATGGTCTCCAAGTAGCCGAACATCACCATTTCCTGTCAATGATCGACGTAATCACAGCTCACACCATTATGAAACCACCACCACCTTGTACAGTGCATCGTTGACAACTTGGGTCATGGCTGTGTGAGGTCTGTGCCACACACGAACTCTACCATCGGCTCTTACCAGCTGAAATCACGACTCATCTAACACAGCGCACGGTTTCCAGTCTAGGCTCAAACCGACGTGGTCGCCAATCCAGGAGAGGCGTTGCCACGCTGTCAGAAAAGGCACTCGATTCGGTCGTCTGCTGCCATAGCCCATTAACGGCAAATTTCGCTGCATTGTCCTTAGAGATACGTTCTTCGTACGTCCCACATTGATTTCAACGGTTATTTCACGCAGTGTTGATTGTCTGTTAGCACTGACAACTCTACGCAAACGCCGCTGTTCTCGGTCGTTAAGTGATGTCGTGAGCCACTACGTCGTCCGTGTTGACAAGTAATGACTGAAACTTGGTATTCTCGGCACACTCTTTTTTCGCGTGGAAAGTGTGTTAATTCCCGTCGTGCGGCCGTAATCACGTCTGAAACCTTTTCACATGAATCGCCTGAGCGCAAACAACAGCTTCACCCCCCCATTTCTTTATGCCTTGTGATGCGATTCTACCGCCGTCTCTATATGTGTATATCACTGTCTTATGACTTTTGTCAGCTCAGTGTGTATCGCCGACGAAACGGAAGCCAGAAATATTCTTCATTAACAAACTCAGATATTATTCAGTTTCAGTGGTGTACCGCAGAAGTGTAATATCTGTGACGAAAACATGGTCAACAGAGCAATACAGCTGAAGACAGCACTTAGACTGTTGAGTGGGCCGTTCCCTGAAACACTAACAATTTGCAGAGTCTGAGCTTTTGGTCAGAGACGTTGTTGACAAGTAATAGAGAAAAATATGATTCGCAATAAAAAGCAATTTAAAACAGGATGCTGACAAAATAAATTTAGATCTGAGATTTAGAAAGTGCTTTGAGTTTTAAGATGGACAATTTTTTTGCACTGTAGTCTTAAGTGTTTAAAGTGAACTTAAGTACTACACAGCGTGACCCACCTAGTAGATCATCGTGGGTTAGCTACTGACCTCTGTCTGAGGTTAGTGAAGAAGAAATATGAAAAGAAATGTATTTTGAGCTTCCAGAGGCATTTGTTTCTGTTCGTAGATACCGCCTGTTGATAAGAATCCCCGTGTGTGGGTCAGTCGGTACATTCTCAAAATTATGATGTTTATGGATACCTTATATATCCTCTGTACGAAACAATGTGGTTACTCTGTGGAGCTAAGGTCACTATATTCGTCGGCGGTATAGGACCGGCCGTGCTCATTCACCTCCTTGAAGCAGTTGATACAGTCTAGCAGTGTTTCCTACAGAAGAAGAAAAAAATAGCGTTCGGGATATCAGGCGAGAGTTGTGCCTGATCTTCGTAATTGGGGGAAACAACTTCGGATGTGAAAGTAGTTTTGGGAGTATCCCAATGCTCTTTTATAGGGCCGTTATCGTTCACCATACATGTAAGTGACGTGATTGATAAAGATATCTTTGGACGTTCCATTGAGCTTATATTGTGTAGGGGAAGTAGCAACGCCAGAAATTATTATCGAAATGCGGAAAGACCCGCAGAGTGGCTTGGTTAACCGGGGACCTAGAAATGACGGAGAGGCTCCGTCCCCGCCGCAGCCGCAGTAGTCCGCAACCCCACGACGACTACCGCCCCCCAAATGAACGTCTAACACCAGACGAGTGTAACCCCTATGTTTGCGTGGTAGAGTAATTAGAGCAATGGTGGTGTAGGTGTACGTGGAGAACTTGTTTATGCAGCAATCGCCGACATAGTGTAGCTGAGGCAGAATAAGGGGAACTAGCCCGCATTCGTCAAGGCAGATGGGAAACCGCCTAAAAACCATCCACAGACTGGCCGGCTCACGGGACCTCGGCACAAGTCCGCCGGGTGGATTCGTGCCAGGGACCAGGCGCTCCTTCCCATCTGGAAAGCTGTGCGTTAGACCGAACGGCTAACTGGGCGGGCTTCTCTCAGTTTACTATCCGCTTCCTCTAGTGAGATACATATAGGAGCAACTGCTACGTTGCTTATCTCTTCATGGAAAGGTATTCGCCGGCTGTTGTGGCTGAGCGGTTCTAGACGCTTCAGTCTGGAACCGTGCTACTGCTACGGTCGCAGGTTCGAATCCTGCCTCGGGCATGGATGTGTGTGATATCCTTAGGTTAGTTAGGTTTAAGTAGTTCTAAGTTCTAGGGGACTGATGACCTCAGACGTTAAGTTCCATAGTGCTCAGAGCCATTTGAACCATTTGGAATGTATTCCGCTATATCCATGCTGCACTAAACCGCAGAGCCTGCTCATTTTGTGTCTATATATATTGATGAGCGACAGTACAACTATCTGTGCAACCTGATGATTGCTAGTAGATAGTCGAAACCTGTTGTAAGGAAATCTCCAACTGGAACATAAACCGCTATATGGTTAGAATAAACATAATTCATCACCAGAACGCAGCTTACGAAGCTTCCGTTTCATCGATTCTTGATTGTTACTAGTCAGTCTGATATCCTTACCTGACACGTTTAATAGAGAAGATTCGAACAAGAATCGTGCATTCTGTCACGGGTTATTTTACTTCACGCAGGAACACTATGGAGGTGCTCATTCAACTCCAGTGGCCACAGATGATTGTTAATGTTATTCTGTTGCCCTCACACCTAATCATTCGTACTAAATGATTGTTTTTTTTAAACAGTTAAACGTTTATCTGTCCCGAAGCCTCTTTACTAATCTGTTGATTTCGTTAATTTCTCAGTATGCCAGAAAATTAACGGTTGTTATATTAATTAATGTACAAGAAACGTGTCGTGTGCTATGGAGAGTTTCATTGTTAAAATTTCAGATTACTTGTTCCGAGAAGGTTCATTCATTACATTCCGTCCTCCCACACATATCTCACGAAAAAACCATCCTAGTAAAATCAGAGAAATTCCAGTTGTTAATGAGGTTTACCGACAGGTATTTCTTCCGCATCCCTTTCAAGAATAGAGTGAAAGGGGAAGGAATATGATACTTGAACAAGGTATATTCTAAGCCACATATAAGGGGCGATCGAAAAGTTTCCGACCGTACAGTCCATAATCGGTATGCTAGTCAAGCAAAACTGCCTTGAGAATTGAGGCAAATATCCCACCGATACACAAGGTTGAAGATACCCGTCTGGTGAAACACAAGGTCCTGCTGCACATCCTCGTCGGATGTGGATAGTCGAAACTTCAAGGCCTTTTCTAAAAGACCGCAGGCATGATAGTGACACGGACAGAGATCAGGACCATAGCGCGGGTGCTCGAGTGTCTGTGATTTGACTTGGGGTAATTTCTGTTTTACGACATTTCCGATATGGGGACATGCGTTATCACGAAGCAGAAACACCCTCTGTCGGACAGACGTGTTAACCCATACACATTCTTCATTCTCCGATGGATGTCTGCCGGTGTTTGTCCTTCGGCAGCCAAGAAAAGAATAACAGCACGTTGGTCCTGTTTGGACACATTTGGTAACAACGTAGTTATAATTCACGTTTCCGCATTTAACTCACATCTGGAAGACATGAATACCACACCAGTCCCTTGCTGCACGTCGGTGCTTTCCACCCGCATCGGAATCGCGCTACGTTGCTCAGACGCTACAGCAACGCCCTCAGACTGAGACTGCTAGACCTTTGTAGTATATGCTGGTTAGCAGATTGTCAATGTGGAACAAGACACAGAAAGGCCAACCATTTAAAAATCAGCCACCTCTAAGAGATATCAAGGTAAAAGCCTCTAATCTCGACGATGGTCTCAGTTCGACGAGTAAGAAAGTCCACGAGTTTCTTCAGGTATGCCATATTCAGCCGAAGCTACTCATTTATTATTAGATCCAGAAGATCTACAAAGATGTTCATTCGGCAGTTTCACCTGCTGTTGCAAACAGTGCATGACATTATCTGTGCCACTAAGATCGGTCGATTTAGAAGGTCAGTCGAGATGTGATAGCGTGCCTGAGTATTCATAAAACCAGGAAAGTTTGTTGAATTGGCAAAACGACCCATTAGCCCGTCGGTGCACTCGAAACTGCCCATCATTTCAAAATAGGCAACATCGAAACTCGTCGGACCACAGAACACTCCTCTAGTCAGCTAATATCCAGTTTCTGAGTTCCTTGTCCCACTGATGAAGTGCAGCTTTGTGTACCATTGTGACAAATGGTCTCATGAGAGGTATCCGACGCCAAATGTTCGTCCTGCCTCGAGATGACTGGGTGTTTGTGTTGTCCTCATCATTTCATCATCATTGATGCAAGTGGCGAGATTGGGCTGAGCAAAGGTAGGGAATTTGTATGGGCGCTGATAACCGCGCAGTTGAGCGACCCACAAACCAATCATCATCATCATCATCATCATCATCATCATCATTATCATCATCACCAAATGTTCGGCATGTAGTTTCCCTCGCAATTGTGCTGGTTGAGATGGACGTTTATTCACAGACAGCAGCAGTTCCTGTCGAGTATGGTACTCGTCTCTGATCCCTGTCGATTAGAATCTTCCCACGACCACTGTCCTTACGCCGTGTTACATGGCTGCGAGTGGTCTACACCGAGGAGACAAAAGTCATAGGATGCCGCCTAGTATCGTGTCGGATCTCCTTTTGGCCGGCGTAGTGCAGCAGTTCGACGTGATATGGACTCAACAATTCGTTCGAAGTCCCCTGCAGAAATATTGAGTCATGTTGCCTCTACAGCCGTCCAATATTGTG
Source organism: Schistocerca nitens (assembly GCF_023898315.1). Classification (NCBI taxonomy): domain Eukaryota; kingdom Metazoa; phylum Arthropoda; class Insecta; order Orthoptera; family Acrididae; genus Schistocerca; species Schistocerca nitens. The sequence goes on along the minus strand of NC_064616.1, from coordinate 252,668,318 downwards.
GAAGTGTTGCTGGCACAGAATTTTGTGCACAGACTGAACTCTCGATTATGTCAAATCAATGATGGATAGGATTCTTGTTGGGCGATCTGGATGCCAAATCATTCGCTCGAACAGCCCAGAATGTTCTTCAGACCAATCGCGAACAGCTGTGGCTCGGCGACATGGCGCATTGCCATCCATAAAAATTCCATCGTTGTTTGGAAACATGAAGTCCATGAATGGCTGAAAATTGACTCCAAGTAGTCATTGATCGGTTCAGTTGGAGGAGCCGCCACCAGCTTGCTCAGTGCCTTGTTGACGACTTGTATCTATGGCCCCACGGGGTCTGCGCCACACTCAAACCCTACAATCAGCTCTTACCAACTGAAATCGTGACTCATCTGACACAGGCCGCTGTTTTCCAGTCGTCAAGAGTCCAATCGATGTGGTTCTGAAACCCAGGAGAGTCGCTGCAGGTGATGTCGTGCTACAAGTACTGGCATTCGCGTCGGTCGTCTGCTGCCATAGCCCATCAAGGCCACGTTTCGCTGCATCGTCCTAACAGATATGATCTCCGTACGTCCGACATCGATTTCACGCAGTGTTGCTTGTCTGTTAGCACTGTCGTTAAGTGAAGGCCGTCGGTCACTGCGTAGTCCATTGTGAAAGATAATGCCTGAAATTTGGTATTTTCGGCACGCTCTTGACACTGTGGCTTTCGGAATACTGAATTCTCTAACGATTCTCGAAATGGAATGTCCCATGCGTCTAGCTGTCGGGTTCAAAGTCTGTTAATTCTCGTCATGCTGCCATAATCACGTCGGACATCATTTCGCATTAATCACCTGAGTACAAATGACAGCTCCGCCAATGCACTGCCCTTTTATACACCGTGTACACGATACTACCTACAACTGTACATGTGCATTGCGCTCTCCCATGACATTGTAGCAAGCATTGTAGACACATTGGACAGCCCGCGAAATCGAGAAACTTCAATCAGGGTAGTCATGGGCACGTCCAAATACGATAGCTCCTTTTCCCGGTAATCCTGCAGTAGGTTTTGACTCACCAGGAACATTTCGATGTCGATCAATCTTACTGCGCTGACTCCATCAACTGCTTGGCCCATACACTCCACGTTACTTCCATGACTTAGGTCAGTATGGTGGATAACATGACCACCTGGTAGCAGTTCTATGCCCTCTATAGCGCTCCAAAGTGACCAGGCTGCTCTGGAAGTTTTGTGCGGTGATATTATTATGAAAGCCAGATGACGTAGTTGGCCCGCCGTTCTATTCGAAACTACGCACAGTACATACGAGACGCTCTATACATGGGACATTCTGCTTGCACGTTGTTGGTGGTGTACCCCATACCTCTTGATTAGATAATCTGATTGCGATCTGATGTAATAGCATTCTGTATCTTGCTCATCCTGCAGGCAACTGTCATAACGAGTGACGACATTTTAATCGCACTTAACATCAAATGGCTCTAAGCACTACGGGACTTAACATCTGAGGTCATCAGTCCCCTAGACTTATCACACACATCCATTCCCGAGGCAGGATTCGAACCTGCGTCCGTAGCAGCAGCGTGGTTCCGGACTGAAGCGTCTGGAACCGCTAGGCCACAGCGGCCGGCACACATAACATCACATAACATTCTACCAAGAGAGGTTGCGCAGAGGTTAATGCGCTCAACGCGTATTATGGAGATCATGTATTTAAATACCTAGCCTGGTTGAGGGGAGATCTTCAAATAATGCCATTGCCAGTGTCATTCACCATGCTTAGCCAAACCGACCTTGTACTACGTCTGTAACAATCTTGATATCGACGTCACGCTCAACTCTAACCTTCTTTTTTTCCTTCAAATTATTCCTTTAGATTTCTATCTAGCATGATAGCTACAGTGCACTTATATTTCAACACGATTTTAGCAGCCACGTTTTTGGTATTATTAGCTAATTTTGAAATCCTTGTACGATTCTGAGACAGTAGAACAGTCCTGTAGTCATTCAAAGGCGGACCAAAATTATTTATGAAATCTGTTATTGACCGCATTTGTATATAAATTATATTTTACCAAGTAAGATGATGTAATCTAGTCTAACAGAACTGCAAAATAGCCCTGTCTGCCTGTTCGTATGTCTGAACACGCTAATCTCCAAAACTGTTAAACGAATTATCATGGTGTTTTTACAGGTAACTTGACCATAGCTTGCAGCAACATACAGGCTTGACCTCGCGGATTTGATTCATATTGATAGCGTATCTAGATCGTGGCTAGCACTGCAACATTTGTAAAAAGGAAGGCGCAACTCTCAACCGTTTTCGAGAAAATCGGGTTCGAAAGTTTTAGGCATGCTATATATTGATGTGTGGTTTGTAGCAGGCATGGAGTCCGTATCCGACTGAGTAAGCGCCTGATTTCACGAGATGGAGGAGTGTGGATAGAATTTCACCCCCGCTAATGTGAATGTTTTTATCCGTATCCAAGGAATCATTTATTGTTAACATAATCCTCACCTCGAAAATTCTTGTTTTTCTCTAGCAAGTCGCAAGTAGTTTACCATTACAACCGTATACCTGCCGGTATGTTTCAACCCACTGTGAGTCCATTTTCCCATGAAAGGTACAGGTACGGTACGAGTCACCGTACGAGCCCATTTTCCCGGTAATCTTGCTGTTGGTTTTGACTCACCAGAAACAGCTGCCTGTGCACAAATAACTTTCGGTTGATGGAGGGGGAAAGGAAACAGTTATACAGACAAGACGACTACTTCATTCGTATATTAGCCCCCGAGGTGGTTACATGTCAACGCTATAATATGTCTGATGTAAAATGTATTAGGGTGCCTGGTACTTCGAGAGCAAGAGAACGTGAACCTGATTATGAAACCGAATCGCTTTACCGTGAAGTTGCAAAAGTGGGATTAAAAACTGCGCTTGTGTGCAATGAACAGAACAGCTCCTTCTCCAAAATAATATCATGGCTTCGAAACCTTCTGCAGTAATAACACAAGAACACATGGAAATTACAGAAGATATATTCTGTAGAATTGTCAAAATGCTAGCGGAGAAACAACTCGTGGTACAAGACGAACTAATTCCCCACCAAGATATCGATGAAGAGGGTGTGTTTGAAGAGACTGAAGAAGTCGATTCATCTTCATCAGACGACTACGAGGCCGAAGAGAAGCAGTCGAAAAAGGGACAGCGATTACGTTCCGCAGCATTACAAGATTAGGTCCGTGAGTCTAGCGAGAGAGCATCCAGGATGGGGTTTGACCACTCTTCGTAGAAGGGGAGCTTCGCGACTCAAAAGCATGACAGGTTTCAAAAGATGGGAAGAACATAGCAAACAAGGTGAAATAAGGCATGAACAACTTAAAACAGTTGATTCGTGAACCTACGATCGTTTCATAGAAGCTCGAGAATGGAATCAGCGAGAAACCTACAGCAGTAGGCCCTTGCTACTGCTAACCAATTTCCTGATTTAGATTTTCAAGTTACTGACTCGTGGGTCATGCTCTTCAAACGAAGACATTGAGGTCCTCAGAGACAAATCACAAGATTTGTGTCCGAGATGGAAAGCGTTTCACTGCAGCAAGTCCTTGATGCAGCAGCAAATTTCCGAATGCAGACTCGACCCCTCATACCAAAATGCGATAAGGATTTTGTTATGAGTACTGATCATACGGGTGTTACACACAAAAGTACCTGATTCATTTACATCAACTGAAATGGCTCTGAGCACTATGGGACTTAACATCTATGGTCATCAGTCCCCTAGAACTTAGAACTACTTAAACCTAACTAACCTAAGGACATCACACAAAACCCAGTCGTCACGAGGCAGAGAAAATCCCTGACCCCGCCGTAAATCGAACCCGGGAACCCGGGCGCGGGAAACGAGAACGCTACCGCGCGACCACGAGCTGCGGACACATCAAGTGAAATACTATTTTTGTAGACCATACAATGCTAATTTGTGAATGTTTGTTCTAGCGTGCCAATATCAATCAACTTATTCCAGAACCCTCGCCGAATTGGAACAAAGATGGTTCTTGTGCACTGCACAATAAGTGGTTACTTTATCTGGAAAATTACTACCAATGGTCTTTGTCTACAGGAGACCACTGGCTCATTTGGACCAAGGGTGCAAAAAGCTGGTGAGTATGCTCATAAATACAAAAACGTTATGATAACGTATTCAAATTCAGACAAACTCCCAACAGTACTATACAGGAAACTTCTATTTGACGTCTTAATGAGGAGAACAATTTCTTGTACTCCTCGATTCATGAGGAGAGCAAACGAACCCGATTTTGTACGACGAAATTTTTCAAGATAGAGAGGGTCTGCCAACGTGCAGTATTATACTAATTCCTTCAAAATGTTCTCCGTTGGTGCAGCCCTGCGACGTTTATTTTTACATGCAAGTGAAAAACCTTATAAAGTGACTACAATATTGCTCGTACATCATAGAACACATCTGAGAGATAGCTTCAAGAGAAGATTGCTTAAAAATTCAATCAGTCGTACACCATCAGTTGTCTGCACCAACATTCGGTGATGCGATCAGATATGCGTGGTACGCCTCGAAACCTTGTGGTGACCGAGAACCGTTTATGAAAGTAAACGAAATATAAACTCTGAAAAAACAATGCTCATCCAAAAACTTGGCGTTCATTGCATGTGCTGTGTACCACAATAGTTATTGTTTTACGTGTTTGGCCGGCCGGAGTGGCCGTGCGGTTCTAGGCGCTACAGTCTGGAACCGAGCGACCGCTACGGTCGCAGGTTCTAATCCTGCCTCGGGCGTGGATGTGTGTGATGTCCTTAGGTTAGTTAGGTTTAATTAGTTCTAAAGTTCTAGGCGACTGATGACCTCAGAAGTTGAGTCGCATAGTGCTCAGAGCCATTTGAACCATTTTACGTGTTTCTACGATCAATATCATCCTGATTCGTTCAGTGCTCCAGATGTGTCACAAATATAGGTACAATAATGACAATAAAAAAAATGCACTGATTTGATTCCGAATGGTCGTATATCCTTTCACATTTTCAATGTCCTTCCAAAAATATTTTGTTTTCCTACTTTTCAGGATACATACTATGCAAATTATAAATGAACCGTTAAGTATTTATAATTTGGTCAGTCATAATGAATCTGTTGTTAGAATTACGTGGGAATAAAAAAAAAAAGCATCGGCAGCGAGGTACGGTCCAGAGACGTTGTTCTAATGAACCTAAGCACTTAACCACTTGGCGATGGACTTACTGCTTGTAACAGACAACACAATAATACATATATAGGCATGCCTAAAACTTTCAAATTCGGTTTTCTCGAAAACGGTTGAGAGTTGCGCCATCCTCTTTACATTAATTGAAGTCCTAGTCATGCTCTACACACCCTGTCAACATGAATCAAATGGGATTCCGATGTTGATCTTACGTTAGAGTTAGTGAAGGCGTAGTACATCAACAAAGCAGTAGATGGCGCTGGTAGTTTCGTAGTACGCCAAAGAACCGACAGATAACGTTGTTAGTAGAAATAAAACGGTTTTGTGCACCATTCACGTATTTATTTTGCTAAAACCGTGGCTAGTGCTGGTGGTTTATTTATATTTATCAGTCGTCGCAGGCCTCATGATGATGTCCAATATGGACGAAATAGTTCTTTTGCCTCAGTGACAGAAATATTTTCCGAGGTGAACGTCAGTGACAAAATTTAGCGCCGCAATCTTATCTTTGGAATACAAAGTAATATTAAATTTACATGGCTAGGATAAACTGATTTACTGATTTCGCTTTGTATTAAAAACTTAACGAAACTACTTCGTTTGATTCGAGAGCTTTCATCTATGTTTCACTTCTTGGCTAGGAAAAACGAATTTATTAACGAAATGATCGTACAAGGGAGCTATGGAACCCTAAAAAACGACAGTAAATAAAGACTCTTTTTTAACTTCCGTTGCGAAGCAGGGGCGTATACATATTAACCAATAAAATTAAGCATTCGAGATAATTAGAAATATGAATAGACGAAAACATTTCCTGGAAATATCACGTTCGTGATCTCATTGAGAGAGTAAATGCTGCTGTCCTCACTACATGAATAATCTTTACAGCAACTGACAATGAAGCATGACAGCTTGATTACTCTTTTCATATTCAGTCTTGTACGTCTAATGTTGTCCTGATTTTGGGCACTAACAAGGGGAGGCCACGACGTTTGGAACGCGGATTTACTGCAAACTTCGTACACTCATAGTACTCCATGAAGACAACAAAATGTGTAAGCAGTAGCGCGTACTTCTCAAGCGTTATTGAGAAAATCTCAAGATAATTTCTGTCTTAAAATATATTCCTGTGCGTGGCCATTTTTACCATGAAGCGGCGGCAGCCGAGCGGTTAGCGTTAAAGCGCCGCAATCGGTTCAAAAATGGTTCAAATGGCTCTGAGCACTAACTTCTGAGGTCATCAGTCCCCTAGAACGTAGAACTACTTAAACCTAACTAACCTAAGGACATCACAAACATCCATGTCCGAGGCAGGATTCGAACCTGCGGCCGTAGCGGTCGCGCGGTTCCAGACTGTAGTGCCTAGAACCGCTCGACCATCCCGGCCGGCCCCGTAATTGGTGGATCGCTGGATCGAGTCCCCTTGTAAGTGAGTTCAGAGTCATTTCGTGCACTTCATAAACGTCGATAATGCGTTTCAGTGGTCTAACCCTTCCATCCCCATCCACATACGTCCTCATAAATTTATGGTGAATAATATTGATTAGTTCAGAGAGATTAAGACTATTCACTCAAAGAACTCAAGTGAGTGAGAGAGAGAGAGAGAGAGAGAGAGAGAGAGAGAGAGAGAGAGAGAGAGAGAGAGACGATTTGTTCTTCAAAGGACCTCCTTTACCCACAACGAAGAAACGTAAGCACTGTTCTCGATGTTCCATTTTTCAGTGGGTTTCCAGCTGAGCTGAAAAATGTGAAAAGTACGAGGACGTGCTGAAAAGTAATGACCCCGATGTTTTATGTTAAAACTCTTCAAGCTTTTGAAATAAGACAAACGTTATTAACATTCTACATTTTTAATTTTCATGTAACCTGTTTATTCCTCAACATTCAACATCTTCACCCTGGCATCGAACACATTTATCCCAACCACATTGTTGATAGTGTCACTGTAGAATGTTTTACATGTTGGCGGAGCCACAACCAAGCCTCTCCTTGCACCACTTCATCACTATCAAAGTGAAATCCTCGGGGGCGATCTTTAAGTTTTGGATAAAAATCGGATGGGACCAAGTCGGGACTGTATCGAGGGTGATCATTGACAATGAACTTAAGGCGTCGGCTTGTTTCAGATGCCGTGGCGCTAGTGTGTGTGCCGGCCGCGGTGGTCTCGCGGTTCTAGGCGCGCAGTCCGGAACCGCGCGACTGCTACGGTCGCAGGTTCGAATCCTGCCTCGGGCATGGATGTGTGTGATGTCCTTAGGTTAGTTAGGTTTAACTAGTTCTAAGTTCTAGGGGACTGATGACCTAAGATGTTAAGCCCCATAGTGCTCAGAGCCATTTGAGCCACTAGTGTGTGGTCTGGGATTGTCATACTGTCATTCTGAAGAAGAGGGTGCTAGATGTTTGGACGAACTCTTCGAGCTCGAAACTCGTTTACAGCACGCTGTTACTCACGTACCAACATAGTTACATCCACTCCGCTATGTTACGAGCTACAATTCGGAACCCACTAGCGACAGTCCGCTGCAAATAAGTAGACATGAAGAATAAACATGTAGATTCTTAATAAAGTTTGTTTTATTTAGAAAGTTTTAAGATTTTACACATAACATATTCAGAGGCATTACTTTTCAGAACGCCCTCGTAATAAAAGACTTCCGGTTGTAAAATGTAGCCGCGCGAGATTAGCCGAGCGGTCTCATGCGCTGCAATCATGGACTGTGCTCCTGGTCCCGGCGGAGGTTCGAGTCCTCCCTCGGGCATGGGTGTGCGTGTTTGTCCTTAGGATAATTTAGGTAAAGTAGTGTGTAAGCTTAGGGACTGATGACCTTAGCAGTTAAGCCCCATAAGATTTCACACATATTTGAACATTTTTGTAAAATGTAAGAACTCTCTATCACAGACGCCTTTTACTGTGTACAGTCTATCGGTATGCTGTGTTACTTATACGTATATAATATTGAAAATCTCTCTTTTTCGTATTTCTTAAATCAGTGTTTGGTGAACAATATACACTTAAGTGACAAAAGTCATGGGATACCTCCTAATATCCTGTCATACCTGCTTTTCCTCAGTGCAGTGCAACAACTCGACGTGGCATGGAATCAACAAGTCGTTGAAAGTGTCGAGCAGAGATTCTGAGCCATTCATAATTTTGGCTGTGTTGCCCTTGCAGGATTTTGTACACGATCTGTCCTCTCGATTATCTCCCATAAATGATCGATCGAATGCATGTCAGGCGATCTGGGTGGCCAAATCATTCGCTCGAACTGTCCAGAACAACTGTGGCCCGATGACATGGTGTATTCAAATGGCTCTGAGCCCTATGGGACTTAACATCTGGGGTCATCAGTCCCCTAGAACTTCGAACTACTTAAACCTAACTAACCTATAGACATCACTCTCATCCATGCCCGAGGCAGGATTCGAACCTGCGACCGTAGTAGTCTCGCGGTTCCTGACTGTTCCGGACTGAAGCGCCTAGAACCACTCGGCCATGGCGGCCGGCCATGGTGCATTGTCACCCACAAAAAATCCGTCATTGCTTGGGAACATCAAGTTCATGGGTGACAGCAAATAGTCTCCAAGTAGCCAATGCAAACAGGATCCAGTCCATTCTATGTGAACACAGCCTACATCAACAGGGAGCCACTACCAGCTCGCACATTGTCTCGTTGACAACTAAGGTCCACGGATTTGTGGGGTGTATGCCACCCTAAATCAGTTCTTACCAACTGTAATTGGAATCATCTGTCCAGGTCTCGATTTTTCAGTCGCGTAGGATTCAAGCGATATGGTCAGTAGCCCAGGAGAGGCACTGCAGGTGCTGCCGTGCGTTAGGAAAGGAACTCGCGTCGATTGTCTGCTATTGTCCATTAACGCCAAATTTCATCGCATTGTCCTAACGGATATGATCTTCTTACGTCCCACATTGATTTCCGCGGTTATTTCACGCAGTGTTGCTTGTATCTTAGCACTGACAATTCTGTGCAAACACCGCTGCTCACGGTCGTTAAATGAAGGCCACCGGCCACCACCTTGTCCGTGGTGAGAGGTAACGCCTGAAATTTTGTATTTTCGGTACGCTCTTGACGCCGTGAATCTCGGATACTGAATTCCCTAACGATTTCCGAAACGGAATGACCCAAGCCTCTAGGTCGAACTACCATCACGTCTTCAAAGTCCGTCGTGCGGCCACAATCATGTCGGAAACATTTTCACACGATTCATCTGACAAGGGAACCTCCCCCCATCGCACCCCCCCCCCCCCCCCACAGATTTAGTTATAAGTTGGCACAGTGGATAGGCCTTGAAAAACTGAACACAGATCAATAGAGAAAAAAGGAAGAAGTTGTGGTGTCACCGCCAGACACCACACTTGCTAGGTGGTAGCCTTTAAATCGGCCGCGGTCCGTTAGTATACGTCGGACCCGCGTGTCGCCACTATCAGTGAGTGCAGACCGAGCGCCGCCACACGGCAGGTCTAGAGAGACTTCCTAGCACTCGCCCCAGTTGTACAACCGCCACTATCAGTGAGTGCAGACCGAGCGCCGCCTCACGGCAGGTCTAGAGAGACTTCCTAGCACTCGCCCCAGTTGTACAACCGACTTTGCTAGCGATGGTTCGCTGACAAAATACGCTCTCATTTGCCGAGACGATAGTTAGAATAGCCTTCAGCTACGTCAATTGCTACGACCTAGCAAGGCGCCATTACCAGTTACTATTGATACTGTGAATCATGTACCGTGAAGAGCGACGTTCACCATTAATGGATTAAAGTTAAGTATTCCACCAGCTACGTCCGTTTTTTTCTAAATTCTAATTTCCTTGTCCTGTTCCAGACCTCACGCCAGCCTGCGTGAGCGAAAACGCGTGCCTTTCGGCTTCCTCTAGTAACACGGTGTTGGCTCTCCTGCCAACCAAAACAGAAGTTGTATGGAACAATGAAAAAAATAAGCAAAATATACAAACTGAGTAGTCCATGTGTAACATAAGCATCATCAAGGATAACGTGAGTTTAAGAGCGTCGTGGCCCTGTGGTGAGCGTGGGCACCTGCTGAGCGAGAGGTCCTTGGTTCAAGTCTTCCCTCGAGTGAAAATTTTAATTTTTTATTTTCAGACAATTACCAAAGTTCAGGCACTCACACATAATCAACTTCGCTCTCCAAAATTCCAGGACATGTTCAGATTTGCTTGGACATATGCAGGATTTGACGGTCTATACACGGAAAAATTTGAAAACGTTAAAAACATATGTTTTGACAGAGCACATGGAAAACTGTGCGACTGTGAAACTGTTGCATTCATTTGTTGCAGTTTATGTGACAAACTCTTATGTTTTCTTCACTTTTTTGGGAGTGATTATCACATCCACAAGAAAACCTAAATCGGGCAAGGTAGAAGAATCTTTTTACCCATTCGCCAAGTGTACAAGTTAGGTGGGTCGACAACATATTCCTTGTCATGTGACGCACATGCCGTCACCAGTGTCGTAATAGAATATATCAGACTTGTTTTCCTGTGGAGGAATCGGTTGACCTATGACCTTCCGATCAAATGTTTTCGGTTCCCATTGGAGAGGCACGTCCTTTCGTCTACTAATCGCACGGTTTTGCGGTGCGGTCGCAAAACACAGACACTAAACTTATTACAGTGAACAGAGACGTCAATGAACGAACGGACAGATCATAATTTTGCGAAAATAAAGAAAGTAAACTTTTCACTCGAGAGAAGACGTGAACCAAGGACCTCTTGTTCCGCAGCTACTCTCGCTAACCACGGGGCTCTTGAGCTTACACTCACCTTGATGTTGCCTATCTTGCACACGGACTACTCAGTTTGTATATTTTGCTTATTTCCTGTTTTCTCGATTGATCTGTGTTCAGTTTTTCAAGGCCTATCCACTGTGCCAACTTATAACTAAATCTGAGGGGGGTGCGATGGGGAGGTTCCCTTGTGAGTACAAATGACAGTTCTGCTAATTCACTGCCCTGTATACCTTGTGTACGTGATACTAACGTCATCTGTATATGTCAATATCGTTTTGTTACTTCAGTGTATGTCACGGCAAAGTCCATGACTGCACGCGTTTGGTTCACATGGTTTTACGGAATCTGAGAGAAAAATGAAAAGAAAATTCAGACGCAGTGCTGGTCCCCGGCACCAGATCGCAATAACAGACACTGAAGAACCTTGGTGGTAAAGTAATACTAATTAGTTTGGTCATCCGAAAATATATGCACTGTTGATCAGAACCAGTGTACGAAAGGAGGGTACGAATTGGCTGTTATTTCCTTTGGTTTGAAGTGAGGGGAAGGCGCTGGTGAAGTGCAGAGTACGTGAACTAGTCCACGCATTAATTGGTGATCCGCGCGAACGGGGCAGCGAGCTTGTAATTGGCGGCGCTGACGCAACGCGGCAGTTGCGCTGGGTTACGTAATGCGGCGCTGCCGGCCACCAGCGTTTAGAAGCTTTTTGCTCGCGTCCCTCTCTGAGGGTTATCAGGTGCTAACTCCTGCTCCTGCCACCAGGTCATTGGCAACCCGCTCTTTCGTTGCAGTGCATGAGGGCAACAACGGGGATTCGTGACGCGCACTATTATTTCACTAATCAGCTGTCATATCACTGACCGTAACTTCTCTGTAAAACCTGGAAAGCTATACCACGCCCTTGGTTTTGTATTCGACGGCGCACTAAAGTGATGGTTCAAAACGGCTCTGAGCGCTATGGGACTTAACTTCTGAGGTCATCGGTCCCCTAGAACTTAGAACTACTTAAACCTAACTAACCTAAGGACATCACACACATCTATGCCCGAGGCAAGATTCGAACCTGCGACCGTAGCGGTCGCTCGGCTCCAGACTGTAGCACCTAGAACCGCACGGCCACTCCGGCCGGCCAAGCCGTTGATACAGACCGGACTATTTTCCAAGTAAAACAAAAAAATAAAATAAAATAAAATAAAATAAAATAAAATAAAATAAATTACCATACTTAAGCGTTAAGCGAAGGAAAGTTAGTTACATGTTTGTCGAAATGATGTGGAACGAGTCAGTTTGCAGGCTATGTATGCACGACTAGTGTTAACATTAATAAACACTTTATTATTTCAAGTCCTATTCATGCTAATACACTTTTTTACTGGTTAAGTAGTAATTCGTCAATATAATAGAAGAAATTGACTAGGAGAAATGATTTTAAATTATAATTAAATCTTGTTGCGCTACCTGTCAGACACTTTATGTTATTGGGTAAATGATCAAAAATTTTCATTGCCACGTATTGAACACCTTCCTGACCTACTGACAGCTTTTACACTGGGTAATTTTTTTCTCTAGTGTTGTAGGTATGGAATTACTGTTCTTGTCAAATTTTGATTGATTACTTATGACTAATTCATTTGCGAATATATGTATTGCGAAATGGAGGGGGTGGTTAAATGCCTAGTTCCTTGAAGAGGTACCTACATGATGTTTGTGAATAAATACCACATATTATTCTTAGTGCTCGTTTTTGTGCAATCAGTACTTCATTTCAAGTGATGCGTTACCCCAGAACATTATTACATAAGACATTACTGAATGGAAATGTGTAGAATGTGTCAGGAGGTTCATACGTTTGTTTCCAAGATTATAAATTACACGAAGAGCAAAAGTAGCTGAAATTAACTATTGGAGAAGCTCAGCAATATGCTTCTTTCAGTTCAAATTTGGAGCATTCTACCCCACATACTGACTCTCGCTCAAGTGCTACATAAATGTAAGGACGACTGCAGTTTGCTCAAGGATTTGCGAACAGCACAATGAAAATACTCACACTGAAGGTTAACCAAAGACATTTGATTTCAGTCTGGGACTTGAATGATAAATTATCAAAAACATTTGATGGACATGATTTGATTTCCGAGTGCTGTACTTCCACATGTATCTGTATCTATGCTTTAAAAATTTTGTGTAAATTGTGTCATTGCCAATATTTTCATCCCTTTAGGTTTAAAGTTGGATCGTGTGACGAATAATGCCTGTTATGCGACCAGTTTGATTCTTGTGATACCTAAGAGACTGGAATGGGAACTGCTGGACGTAAGATTAGCATTTAACGTCCAGTCGACGACCAGGTCATCAGAGATGAGTAGCTAGTTCGTATTGGACAAATCTTCATCTAGGTCCTTATACTGAATACTGCTTTTACCATGGAAGAACTGGAAGCAACTTCCAGTCTGTGAAGAATAATAAAGCTGTAGGATTAAATGATGTAAGACCATAGAAAATTAAAATGTTTTGGCCAGCACCAAACTTAAACTTAATGAATACCTGCATTTCAAAATTACGGATTCCTAAGGTCTGTCGCAAAACCAAAATTGTAGCACTTCTGAAGCTAGGAAAAGAGCCAAAGGATCCTTAACATTTCCGATCAGTTCCTCTTCTTTTCCAACCGTATAAAGTCTTGGAAAGGCTCATCCTCAACCACATTTCACAACATTTGGATAAAAATCTCATAAATTAGCAGTCAGGTTTCCGCCAGCAAAGTCATACTGCGGTCAAATCCTTAATCTGACTCAGCGCATAGAAGAGGATACGAAAGAGGTCAAGTTACAGGAGTAACATTCATAGCTCTGTCTTCAGCGTACGATACCGTCAACCAAAAAAAGTTGATGAGAGAGGTATATTAAACCAAGGCAGACTACAGTTTATCATAGTTTATCTAGTGTTTGCTGCGAAACAGGACTTTTTTGTCACTTCGCATAATACGAAGAACCGACGAAGGACCTTGAAGAATTGTCTCCCTCAGCGTAGTGTACTAGCACCTCTGCTGTACAGTATCTACACAAACGACCAAACACCCCACCATGGAACAAGAACATTTATTTATGCAGATGACACAGCAACTACAGCTTGAGGCAAAAGATTTCAACGAGTGGAGATGTAGCTGACAGCAGTCCTCGAAGTACTATGGTGATAACCACCTAAAGTCAAATCCTCGAATGAATCAGGTATGTGCTTTCATCCGGAAGCCAGAAGGAAATCAAATATTATCTGGAGAGGGCAACAACTATTCCAGTACGATACGCCAAAATACCTGGGTGTAAAATTGAGCCAGCCGCTGTGGCCGAGCGGTTCTAGGCGCTTCAGTCCGGAACCACGCTGCTGCTACGGTCGCAGGTTCGAATCTTGCCTTGGGCATGGATGTGTGTGATGTCCTTAGGTTAGTTAGGTTTAATTAGTTCTAAGTCTAGGGGACTGATGACCTCAGATGTTAAGTCCCATAGTGCTTGGAGGCATTCGATTTGTAAAATTGAATCGTAGGCTCAAATTCAAATATCATTGGTTCAAATGGCTCTGAGCACTATGGGACTTAACTTCTGAGGTCATCAGTCACCTAGAACTTAGAACTACTTAAACCTAACTAACCTAAGGACAACACACACACCCATGCCCGGGGCAGGATCCGAACCTGCGACCGTAACGGTCGCGCGGTTCCAGACTGTAGCTCCTAGAACCGCTCGGCCATCCCGGCCAGCTCAAATATCATTGCGAAGAAACAAAGCTAAAGGTATCTGCCAGAAACAACATTACATCTACATCTGCATCTACATGATTACTCTGCAATTCACACTTAAGTGCCTGGCAGAGGTTCATCGAACCATTTTCATACTACTTCTCTACCATTCCACTCTCGAATGGAACACCTAAATCTTTCCGTTCGAACTCTGATTTCTCTTATTTTATTATGATGATCATTTCTCCCTACGTAGGTGGGTGTCAACAAAATATTTACGCTTTCGGAAGAGAAAGTTGGTGATTGAAATTTCGTAAATAGATCTCGCCTCAAAGTAACCAGCCTTTGTTTCAGTGACTGCCACCCCAACTCGCGTATCATATCGGTGACACTCTCACCCCTATTGCGTGATAACACGAAACGAGCTGCCCTTCTTTGCACTTTTTCGATGTCCTCCGTCAATCCTACGTGGTAAGGATCCCATACTGCGCAGCAACATTCCAGCAGAGGACGGAAAAGTGTAATGTAGGCTGTCTCTTTAGTGGGTTTGTCGCATCTTCTAAGTGTTCTGCCAATAGAGTGCAGTCTTTGTTTCGCCTTCCCCACAATATTATCTATGTGGTCTTTCCAATTTAAGTTGCTCGTAATTGTAATTCCTAGGTATTTAGTCGAATTGACAGCCCTTAGATTCCTGCGATTTATCGTATACCCAAAATTTATCGGATTTCTTTTAGTACCCATGTGGATGACCTCGTACTTTTCTTTTTTTAGTGCTAATTACCACTTTTCGCACCATACAGAAATTCTCTCTAGATCATTTTGTAATTGGAATTGATCTGTCTGATGATTTTACTAGACGATAAATTACAGCGTCATCTACAAACAGTCCTAGGGGGCTGCTCAGATTATTACTTAGATCATTTATATAAATCAGGAACAGCAGAGGGCCTATGACACTACGTTGCGGAACGCCAGATATCACTTCTGTTCTACTCGATGATTTACCGTCTATCACTACGAACTGTGACCTCTCTGAGAGGAAATCACGAATCCAGTCACACAACTGAGACGATACTGCACGCAATTTGATTAATAGTCGCTTGTGAGGAACGGTATCAAAAGCCTTCTGGAAATCTAGGAATATGGAATCGATCTGAGATCCCTTGTCGACAGCACTCATTACTTCATGGGAATAAAGAACTGTGTTGCACAAGAACGATATTTTCTGAATCCTTGTTGGTTATGTATCAATAAGTCATTTTCTTCAAGGTGATTTATAATGTTCGAGTACAGGATATGCTCCAAAATCCTACTGCAAATTGAGATCAGTGATATGGGTCTGTAATTCAATGGGTTACTTCTATTTCCTTTCTTGAATATTGGTGTGATCTGTGCTAATTCCCAGTAGGTCTACAGAAAGGTGCCAAATCCTTGCATTACAGAAGATCTATGCGTATCAAGTGATACGGCCATCAAGACAGCGGAATTCTAGAGCTTACGGTCCATCTAACAGAAAATCGGCAGCAGCTGGCAGAACTTTGTTATTATTTTGGTTATCTAAGTCCTGGACACGTCAAATAAATAAATAGGCAATTCTGGGCTGGAAAATGGACGTGATCAGTGCCAGTGCACCATACTAGAATTCTTGTTAGGCAGTCTAGGAAACTTACGGGAAAACCAAATCTGGTTATATGGACGGTTATTTCTACCCAGCTCCTTCAGAATGCGAGTCCAGAGCATCAAGTACTACGCCACCTCGCTTCGTAAAGTCGTATGATAAGCGAGTGCTTATTTTCCCATTAATCCCAAGACTTCTTTTGCCGAAAATAATGTCACTATGAACCAGACACGCAATTGGAAGAATTTCCATTGACATGCTGCAGTCGTTCAATGATACAGTTCTAGTCTCCCAGCGAGATGCCGGCTAGTGTAGTAGCCCTTAGCAGTTAAGTAGTTCGGCTTTTACATAGTGCTGCAATTCATACCTGTTGAATTCGAGATCAGACCTTTGGGCCAGTCATTGCAATTCATTAAATATTTAAGATGTTACAGTTATGACGATACACAAGGGGTCCAGCGAAGGAGTGCCCGATTTCAAAAATAAATGTCTCTAAAACTAAGGTCGACAGACAAGTACAACAAAATGAATATTTATTGTGAAAACTGTAAGAATTTTGTACAGAAGTTGTAAAGATGTTTCGAAGTAATTCGAAAAGCTGCTAACAGATAGATGGTGCTGTACCTTGTGCACCTCGTACAGTATCAGCGTGCATAACTGAACTCGTTCTCTGCAAGCAGTCTTCGTAATAATCACATTACAATATTTCGAAATGTCCAACACTCCACACAGGTGGTGCAAACGAACAGTAAAATTTGCCATCGCATCCTGCACTATCTTAACGGAAATGTATGCAGATGCCACACAGGTCGCCGATTCAAGCTCGGATAGCGTGATGGCATGGTTCCGCAAGACAATGTCTTTCAGTGAGTCCCACAAAAAGTAGTCCAAAGGTTTCAAATCGCGCGAATATAAAGGCCACTCCATTGCTGAGCCAGTAAATTTGCAATAATCCAATTCAGTGTCTCTGTTACCGAAGTATTCACCAAGAAAACGAAACACCTCTTTGGTGTGATGTGGTCTGGTCCCATCTAGCATGAACCATTTGGTGCCTGGTTGATCTTCCAACGCTAGCTCTGTGGAGACAAATTGTTCAAAACCTGCAACGTATCCTTTTCTAGTGATCGTTTCTCGAAAGGAAAAAGGTCCAATAGTGCCTCTAACGCTTACCGCACCCCAAACATTAACTTTGGGAGAATACAGTGGTTTCGTTTCATAGAATGGGGATTTTCGGAACTCCAAAATCACCAGTTCTCTTTATTCACGATTTCATTCACGTGTAAGTGTGCTTCTTCTGCGAACAAAATGCAGCAAACACCAAATCCTTCATTATAAGTCACTGTGAGAATCTGGTTCACAGAGTCAGCCCTCTGTCGTACAGATGGTACAGGTATGACCTGGTGACTTTGGATTTTGAATGGAAACTTGTGTAGGCTCTGTCTCAGTATTTTCTGCATGCTAGAACGCTTCATAACAGTTTCTGTTGCAATTATGCTGGCGGATTTCCTTGGATTTTGTTGAATAATTACAGAAATCGTAGCGATATTTTACCTGGGCCCAAAATTCCCCGTTAGATCATCAATCATGCTGCCTGTTCGTTGGAATTTGCCGAAGAGCTTGCTTATGGTTTACACATCGGGTCCTTTTGGAACACTGAATCGTGTTTGAAAACTGAGCCTCTTGCCGTAGTAAGCCTGTGTTCTAACCTGGAGCATTACAGTACCAGGAAAACGCATTGTTCTATGGAATAAGTGATTTTAACCTCTTCCTTAGGTACGCTAATCTCCTACCACGTTTCAGCGGTGGAATTGATCGCTCTGAGCTGCGGTACACTGTTTATAGGCCCTACGTGTTGCGATTACATGCGAATGTGTTAGCAGCTTTTTGAAATATTTCGAAAATTCTGTATCACTTCTGCATAAAATTCTTACAGCTTTCATAATAAACGTAGCGCTTGTTGCACTAGTTTATCGATCTTAGTTTTCGAGATATTTAGTTTTGGGGTCAGAGACTCCTGCGCTAGACATCTTGCAAGTTCTCAAGAATAGTAGCGATGGAAAAATATAGTTATTTGAGATAGGGAACTCTGGTCTGGAACTTTATGAATACAACCTGAGACAAAGTAACGGATAGAGAGCAAGATGAGAGAAACTTTTATGTGTAATTTTTTAATTAAGTTTTCCATTAGAGTTACAAATAATATTTTTATTAGTGACTAATTTCGAACTTTTCCTTCTTTCTCAAACCTTTACCGACATTAGAAGATACAATGTTGTTAACAAAACATGAAATACAACATTTTCAAACATTTTGTTTGCGTAGATTATAGTAGTGCAATACATCTTTTGTGACATACCTTTTGTTAATAACATTGAATCTTCTGATATAGGCAATGGTTTCAGAATGAAACTGGTCAGTAATAAAAATATCTGCAACTTCGACGGAAACCTTAATTAGTAAATTATGGGTATATTGAGTTGCTGATCCTGATGCCAAAACAATGTAGGAGCTACGTAATATTTTATGTGGCAAGGGAAAGGACGAATGTGCTGTATGTACATCTACATCTGTATGGGAAGACGGGCAGATATCGAGACGGATTACACAATCTGAAAATGCTAATCAGTTGTTTAACTGCGAGAAGATATTGAGAATATGTAGGTGTAGACTTCAGTGGTATGACTGTAAATTAAGGGAGGAAAGATAAGTTTGGTGGTTTAAATTTAAACAGATACAGACTTCTCGAAAATTCTGGTGCTCTATGATCTGGAAAGATTTGTAGAACCTATTGCATAGGGAAATTCAGGGGATGATGAGAAAAGAAAGAACTTGTTTTGTAAGTACTTTCAAACCATGGGGGTGGAACATTCTTCTCCCTTTCATTTTAACTCTAGTGGCCTTCATCGTAACACTCTCGGATACACACCTCGCGTTATGAACGACAGTACGTCGTGTCTATAACGAAACAGCTAATTCCTAACACATTATTGAATGCAACAGTTAAAATTTGCCCGTAATCTCGTCGATAGGACTACTGAATCAGTAGATGTCGATAATCGTGAAGTTATACCTTCCTCAGTAACGATGAACTCTCGCCAAATATTACCTTTGACCTCTGTTGCTTGTAAAATTTTCTGCGAAGTAATATACGGTATTGAACAGGATGACGACGGGTTTTAGTAATGCAAGAGATTTTCTTCGTTTTGCTTCTGAAATGGTTGACGGGGAGGGAGCAGGGCAGCAAGGGCACATTTATTAGTGGCAAGGTAGTAGAGTAGTATACGTCTCCTCGATACAGGTTTTGATGGCATGCATCATAGTCGAGGGATTCGTGCGTGCTCCTTACGCATGCGCTGGCTCATTTACATAGCACTTCTCTCGCCCAGCTGCTTTCCGGCGACCTGCGCGTCCCCACGTGGCGCTCCGTGTGTTCGCCTGTTTATCCAGCTGAACACCGCATCACGTGTAGGGTTCTGTTTTACGTAGCAGTGAACAGCGTATACAGTCACGTTTGTGAAAAGTTGCAACACATTTTACTGAAACGAGCTATAGTCCATAGTTGTAGAGCTTTTGGTTCAAGCGACAGTGTACAAAACAAAGCCATAATCAATACTAGGTTTTTTGAAAAAGAATGTCACGTATTCTTCCAGAAGGTAGTGCTGATTAAAAGAAGAAGGAATGTTCGTATAATGATATGTCCGGAAACCAGCACCTGTTGGCTTACGGGCCGTACTCTCATTCCAGTCTCTGTCTTCCGTAGAAGTGGAACTAATAGGCACTGGTGCATGTATTCACCACTCATCTCGTCTCCAACGCTTCTTCGCAGTGAATCACGCACTCTCTCAGATAGACCTCGCTCAATTCGCATTGCGTCACATGATAAATTTCTCACACGCTCCTGCGAAACCTACACATTGTCGGCGGGTTGGGTATGCACCATTGTCTTCAAATGTCCCCATAACCACAAATCCAATGGATTTATGCCCGGTGAACGACACCAGCACGCTACAGGACCCGTTGCACATGAAACATTGCGCCGAGGAGCTTTAGCACGATCAGTAGGAAATAGGGTGGTGTCCCGTCGTGGATATGCCGTAGTCGTTGACTTTCTGCAAATAGTAATGTTCTCCTTTAGCGCCAGTTGCTGTGACCAGAAGAAACTACTTTCGACCGGCCATAACTAAGTTTTTTGACTTCTCTGTCAAGTGTCACGTAGGAACTGTAACTTTTAACTTTGTGTTCTGCCTTACGGCAGGTCTTGTCATGGGGCAAGCCTCGTCAGAGAGGTCCACCGCATGAGCGTCTAGGGAAGTGATTCCAGTGGTGGTTTCCCGTTGCCTTCCACTGGTGATGATGAAATGATAATGAGGACAACACAACACTCAGTCCCTGAGCGGAGAAAATCTCCGACCCAGCCGGTAATCGAACCCGAGTCCCTTGGCGTGACAGACCGCCGCGCTGACCACTCAGCTATCGGGGCGGACGAACTGTAACTCATGAAGTATTAGTTCACTTTCTTACATTAATGAATGAAAGATTTACTTAACTTTGACACACTTCTTCGCCACAGGAGTACTGGATAATTTACAGGTGCCATTGACTAACGAAGCACCACTTTATGCACTAATTAACAAACTGTTCTCTTGAGATACAACGCTCAACATTTACTGAAGTACAAGTTCCTTAAAAACTGTAACAACTCATTGGTCCT
Source organism: Schistocerca nitens (assembly GCF_023898315.1). NCBI lineage: Eukaryota > Metazoa > Arthropoda > Insecta > Orthoptera > Acrididae > Schistocerca > Schistocerca nitens. The sequence goes on along the minus strand of NC_064616.1, from coordinate 252,647,261 downwards.
ACACTATGACGCTGACTCCTTCAAATGGGATCACGAACGTACAGAGCGCTACAGTGCTCGTCTCTATAGTGACCTCCGGTGCGATGGTGCTGCCATATTGGGAAAAGTGGTCTTCGTAAGTGACTCCCATACGTTGTTCCGGAAGGCAGTGATACCAAGGTAACTCTGGCCCTACGAGTCTGTTACGGACAATTTTTGCCCATACATTAATACTGAAGCTATCCTGACACCCCACCACCATGAGTGCTCTAGGATTTCCATCTGCCCACATAACCGTATTTACTATGCTATCTCTTGTGAATCCTGCGTCGCCTATAAACGAAATGCATGCTGTGAATGTGGATCTTTCGCGACTCATATCTCAACAGTTATTGGTTTCGAACTTGCTCTTCTAGTTTTGATCAGCACTACCTCCTTTGCTTAAAGATTCTGTATACAACACTGAGCGAAAATATTATCGTCATCTGCTTAATAGAGTATTGGTCCACCTTGGTAAAGCAATATATCAGCGATTCTGGGTCACAAGTCTTTCGTAGATTCCCAGAGGTATGTGGTACCAGATATCGACGCACAAGTTACGAAGTTCCAGTAAATTACGGACCAGTGGTTTGTGGGCGTTGTGCTGGTGCTGGCGCCCGATAGCGTCTAGATGTGTTCCATCGGGATTATACGTATCAGCCGAATTTTCTCGCCAAGACATGGACGTGAGTTCTCTATCATGCTCCTCAAACCACCGTAGCGGGATTCTGGGTATGTAACACGGACAATTATCCTGCTAGAAGATGTCATTACCGTTAGGGAAGACATCAAGCACAAAGGGATGCAGGTGGTTCCCAGTAATATTCACACAGTTCCCAGGTAACGTGGTGCCTTCAGTTACTATCACAGGCCCCTTGGAAGCCCAGGTAAATGATCCCATAGCATAATACTGCGCCCACGAGCCTGCGTCCGTAGCGCAGTGCATGTTTCGAGCAGCCGTTAATCTGGACACGGCCATCGATATGGCGTGACAACAAACGTAAGTAACCAGAGCAGGTGTCGCGTTTTCATTGGTCCACAGTCCAATCTTGATGACTCCAAGCCCACAAAAATCGTAATTGACGATGTCGCGTCAACATCGTCTGCCGCGGAGACCCTTACTCAAGAACATGGGTTGGACAGTGTGCTCTAAAATACACTACTGGCCATTAAAATTGATACACCACGAAGATGACGTGCTACAGACGCGAAATTTAACCGACAGGAAGAAGATGCTGTGATATGCAAATGATTAGCTTTTCAGAGCATTCACACAAGGTTGGCGCCGGTGGCGACACCTACTACGTGCTGACATGAGGAAAGTTTCTAACCGATTTCTCACACACAAACAGCAGTTGAACAGCGATGCCTGGCGAAACGTTGTTGTGATGCCTCGTGTAAGGAGGAGAAATTCGCACCATCACGTTTCCGACTTTGATAAAGGTCTGATTGTAGCCTATCGCGATTGCGGTTTATCCTATCACGACATTGCTGCTCGCGTTGGTCGAGATCCAATGACTGTTAGCACAATATGGAATCGGTGGCTTCAGGAGGATAATACGGAACGCCGTGCTGGATCCCAACGGTCTCGTATCACTAGCAGTCGAGATGACAGGCATCTTATCCGCATGGCTGTAACGAATCATGCAGCCACGTCTCGATCCCTGAGTCAACAGATGGGGACGTTTGCAAGACAACAACCATCTGCACGAACAGTTCGAAGACGTTTGCAGCAGCGTGGACTATCAGCTCGGAGACCGTGGCTGTGGTTACCCTTGGCGCTGCATCACAGACAGGAGCGCCTGCGATGGTGTACTTAACGACGAACCTGGGTGCACGAATGGCAAAACGTCATTTTTTCTAATGAATCTAGGTTCTGTTTACAGCATCATGATGGGCGCATCCGTGTTTGGCGACATCGCGGTGAACGCACATTGGAAGCGTGTATTCGTCATCGCCATACTGGCATATCACCCGGTGTGATGGTATGGGGTGCTATTGGTTACACGTCTCGATCACCTCTTGTTCGCATTGACGGCACTTTGAACAGTGGACGTTACATTTCAGACGTGTTAACGACCCGTGGCTCTAACCTTCATTCGATCCCTGCGAAACCCTACATTTCAGCAGGATAATGCATGACCGCATGTTGCAGGTTCTGTACGGACCTTTCGGGATACAGAAAATGTTCGACTGCTGCCTTGGCCAGCACATTCTCCAGATCTATCACCAATTGAAAACGTCTGGTCGTTGGTGGCCGAGCAACTGGCTCGTCACAATACGCCAGTCACTACTCTTGATGAATTGTGGTATCGTGTTGAAGCTGCATGGACAGCTGTACCTGTACACGCCATCCAAGCTCTATTTGACTCAATGCCCAGGCGTATCAAGGCCGTTATTACGGCCAGAGGTGGTTGTTCTGGGTACTGATTTCTCAGGATCTATGCACCTAAATTGCATGAAAATGTAATCACATGTCAGTTCTAATATAATATATTTGTGCAATACCCGTTTATCATCTGCATTTCTTCTTGGTGTAGCAATTTTAATGGCCAGTAGTGTACTTGTCCTAGCACCAGAGTAGAGCTCTGTCGTCATATTTGCCACTGATCGTCAGTTATCCTGCTATACAGTGTGGGAAAGCCTCCAAACACCCCGTTCTTTGACGAGGCGTGAACGTCCAACACCTTTTCGCTTTCACCGCTCTTCATCTACTTTACATAGATGCTCTCAAGAGTAGCACTTGAAAAAACGATCAGCTTTGCCGTTTTCGAGTAGTTCGTTGCCAGGTACTGGGCCATAACAATCTGCCCTTCGTGAAAGCCGCTTATGTCAGTGTACTTCATGGTTTGTGGCCTGTATCGTCACTAGAAGGATTTACCAATAGTCTTGCTCCGCTTATGCAGTGTATGACTATTATAGGCACAAACGAACGAGGCAAGTGGTGGAGAGTGAAGCATGCAAATAATCCTAAAAACGCAGGCTCTAAAACAAATGATTTCTCCGATGCGACGTATTACGACTGAATACATGACTACTTCATAACTGACTCCCCAAGGATCCAAAATGCAGATGCGCCCTTGAGGATAAACACATTACAACAGCTGCTCGACATGACCACCGTTCATGTGAAGCAGGTATCATCACGTTCTTCATCTATGCTCGTATCCGCTAAAAAATCTGAGACGTATTTTGAATGCACTGACAGCCATGTACAATATGTTCCCAGAGTTCATTGACACTATCAACAGGGTTGGAATACACCGAAGCTTTAAATTCCCGAACAGCCACTTGAAAGCGTGCCGGTGTACCATAATTCAGTTACCAGATATGCGCCCTCTCACCATAAGGATCATTATAATCACGCATAAACCATATACTGTAAATAGTCTTCGACATCAACAGTGTTGTAATATTGGCATGTACGCACTTATTCATTTGTCGTTTCTGGGAAACCATTGGTTACCGGACCTATGTATATTGGGATTATTTGCTTGTTTCACTGTCGTCGACCCGCTCTTTCGTTTGAATCTATGATTGTTAGTCCCCTTCGAACTCCCCTCATCATGTTAAGACCTCACGACGCCACCAGGCGCCGTTTAGTATCGACTTGGCAATGGTCCTCATAATGTTTTAGCCTAACAGTGAAAAAATAAGTTTTTGGTTGTTTGGACTCTGTTTAATTACATTTACGATTCCTTTAACGTTATTTATGATCTACGACATTATTTTGCTTTGTCATGTATGTTATGTTACTGCGATTCATTTTTTTGTCAGACATATAGTCCGCCACTACATTTTATTATCTTTGATGAAAGCGGGTTTTTATTTGATGTAAAATTTTAATGTTATCTTTTGGTTTGTGGTACCTATGCACTGAGGAAGTTCTACCGATGTTCTTAATATATTATTTATTTCGAAGTTTGATTTCTTCGTATAAAATTTCTCTCCCTCTCTATCAACTTTATGCAGATATCTATTTTTTTCTGAAATATTCACATCGTTCCCTTTTCTGCACCATGAAGAATTGAGAGATTACTATGTCTACTATAGAGTCACGCTTTTCTGTGAGACGCGAACTAAGTTTTGAGAGGTTGTTTTTGCTTTTGTTTGTATGTTCCCTATATATTGCACTAATTTTGCTTCCTGTTTGTCCGATTTAACGCGTCACAGCCGCTGCATTTAATTTTATATTTTACTGGATGATCGTATTTGTGGCTTTCTTCCATTCTGTGTATCATGATCATTCGTAGTTTATTTTCAGTGGAAAGGCGACAAACTTCATCTCCGAACCGTAGGACTGTAGTTCCGCAGTTGCATCAAAAATACAGGGTGTATTACAATTAACGGCGTAAACGCATACCCTTGAAATACAGGATACTAGAAGCAAAGAAGTCTAGTAAACAGGGGCTCTGTAATGCTTGCCATAAGACCAAATGAGCACTTTTTCACCTTCGACACTGTGAAACAAATATCTCCTGCTGCAAGCTCTTTGCTTTACATATTTTAAGAGGTGATGGTATGGACTAAAACAAGGAAAATGGGTCCAATAAACATGGGCTCTAAAATGCATACCTTAAGAGCTATAACCACTTGTTCAATAGAAGAGATGTGTTTAACAAAAGTGATCATGTACAAGTACTCATAGCCCTTAGATATACACTTTGGAACCTGTGTTTATTGGTCATTATTTTTCTTGTTTTGGTCAGTACTACCAACTCTCTAAATAAGGAACGCAAAGAACTTGCGGTACAATAGATTTGTGTCACAGTATCGAAGATGGAGAAGTGCTCGTAGCTTTTAAGGAACGCATTTTAGAACCAATGTACAATAGACTTTTTTCCTTAGAACAATCGTTCTATTGAAATCACCGAACACGACTATTGAATCACCAATGTAGGCTTTGAGCTACAGGACATGGCCTTCGAATCACCCTTAATATACAGTGTGTATCAAAAAGAATCATCCGATTTGGTACGTCTTTATTTCTGAAACTAATAAACGCATGCAATGAATTTTGTTTTTTTGATGAACGGGAAACTCAAAAAATTTTTGGGCATACGTTTTCATAGGTGTTCAATACGCCCCCTTGAGATGCCCGGCATATGACAATGCAATAGTCAAGTTGTTCCCACACTGCAGCGAGCATGTCTTGAGTTACAGCTTCCACACCTGCAGTTATGCACTGTCTCATTTCATTCATTGTTGTTAGTAACGGAGGCACATAAAAGTCTTTATAAATCACCGCAAGAAATAGTCACATACAGCGAGGTCCGGTGACCTTGGAGGCCAGTAATGTAAGGCTGAATCATTTGGTTCAGTGCGACCAATCGACCGTTCAGTAATTCTTTGATTTAAAAATTCTCGCACTTCCAGATGCCAGTGTGGCGGTGCCCCATCCTGTTGGTAAATGAAGTCGTTCGAATCAGTCTCCATCTGTGTGAAAAGGAAGTTCTCAGGCACATCGAGATATGTGCTCCCTGTAACAGTGTTCTCTGTCAGACACTTTCAGTGTCTGTCTCAAACACTCGGTGGCGGCCAGGCGATTTGCCTTTACACAAACGACATGTTCCTTGGAATTGTTCATACCATCATCTAATGCTCTTTGCTGTAGGAGGATTCACACCATACCTAGTACGAAAGTCACGCTGAACATTTATTACTGACCCTCACTGCGCAAAGCGTAGAAGAAAAAGCGCTCTCTGTTGTCCCGATACCATTTTTAATAGAACTGAAGTGGGCGCACACTGCTGCTACCTAACGGGAACATTGTAAAACTCGAGAGTTTGCTCTTTCCAACAGTGCGATTTTCATGCACATATCTCACATAACATAATAATCGGATGATTCCTTTTGATACACCCTGTATATATACACAGTCCAGTCAGATGAACGTGACCATCGTCTAAGTTCGACGTGAACGTGCAGTAATCACTCACAGATCTCAGATGGCAGCTCTAGCTGTGGAGGATATAAAGCGGGTCGTAACGGAAAAATGGAGCATCTTCGGCGGTAATCCGGAAGGATACCGCCCTTCGATTGACCTTTCGGTTCTAATCGAAGCGTTAGGAGTCTTGCAGGTGCCAGCCAGCCAGCCAGCCAGCCGTCCAGCCGTCCAGCAGTCCAGCAGCAGCAGCGGTCCCGGTCCCGGTCTGCAGCGGCGGTCCAGCCGGCAGCAGCCAGCCAGCCAGTCCTCCTGCAGCAGCAGCAGCAGCAGCAGCAGCAGCGGTCCAGCCAGCCAGCCAGCAGCAGCAGCAGCAGCAGCTGCGGCGTTCCTGCCACCCGCCGTCGCCGTCGCCGTCGCCGTCGCCGTCCCTGGTCTTCGTCCGTCTTCGTCCGTCTTCGTCTGTCCCCAGTTTGTGTCATTTCTTTTTCATCCTGTGCGTTTTTGTTTCTCCCTGTCGTCATGTCCGCCCCCACCCCCACCCCCACCCCCACCCCCACCACCACCGCCACCACTACCACCACAGCCATAGTTTATACTGCCCCTTCCGCCGCCACCACCACTATAACATGGTGTGCCCAGTCACACCCCCCTCCTTCCATCCCATCTCTTCTCACTCTCCCTTCGCCCTCGCTCTTTGTCGCCCCCTCTCCAGCTTCTTCCTGCCGCTCCTCTCGATCTGATCCTTTCCCCCCACTCCCCCAGCCTGTCACTGCCGCTCCAGCTAGGGTGGTGGCCCGTCGGGCCACTGTCCATGCCCAGCTCGCCCCATCGCCTTCGCCATCACCGCCGCCGCCGTCGCCGTCGCCTTCGCCTTCGCCTTCACCGTCACCATCTCCGGCGCCGACTGCTGCGTCCACGCCGGGACCTGTCCCTTCCCACTACCTCCCTATAGCTCCCGTCCCTCATATCACCACCCGCCCTTCTGCCCCCATAAAACGCCCTAGTGGCACCACCACCTCCTCTGCTCCCAAAAAGGCCCCGCCCCGTCCTCCTTCCCCCCCCCCCCCAGGGTGCCATGGATGTCTCCCCACCTGGCCCTGCTCCCTGTGCCTCCTCCTCCTCCTCCTCCCCCCCTCTTTATACAAATATCTCCTCTCCCGTCCCGATCCTACCCTTCTCGAGGCCCGGAATCTCTCCCTCCTCCTCCTCCGCCAACACTTCCCTGGTGCCCTCATCTCTCTCCTCACTCCCAGATGGGATTCTGTTCTCATCTCCTCCCCCAGCCCAACCCTCCATACTGACATCCTCTCCCGCCTCCCCATCACCCGTTTTGGCCCCAACGCCTCCCTCACCCCTGCTCCTTCTCCATGTCCTACCCGCCAACCCCAACCCCCGCGTCGCCCGCCGACCCTCACCGCCGTGATCACTCGGCTCAGTCCGTCGATCACGGAGGAGGAGGTGTTGGCGTAGCTCAAGGCGCATCCCACGCTGGAGGTGCGGGCGGTCCACCGCATTTTCAACTTGGCCGGCCCCACTCTCCTTATGCGGGTTTTCTCCGAGGACGCCCCTCCATTGACCGTCTCCTAAAGGAGGGTGCCCTCCTCTTCAACCAGCGCTACAAGGTCGACCCCTCCTGTTCCCCTCCTCAATCCCTGCGCTGCCAGAGGTGTCTGCGCTATAACGCACACCCAACAGCTGAGTGCCGCGAGGTCCCCACCTGCCCGCATTGTAGGCAAGCGCACTTCCTCCGGCAGTGCCCTAACCTTCAATCCCCTCCCTCCTGCAATACCTGCAATCTCCCCATCCCACCTACTCCCAAAAGTGTAAAGTCTGACCCCCTCCGACCACTCCTGAACTCACCGTCCCTGTCCGTCCTCTGGACGCCCCCACCCCTCCTGGCAATTCCCTTCGTCCCTCCCCCCTCCGCTGAGGACATCATCAGGTTCCTTACCATCGTCCTTCAGAATGTTCATCCCTTTCAGCGCCCCCACACCCTCCAACAGATCTCCCTCGCTGCCCGTTCCATTTTCCAACTCAAGATGTACGCCACCTACTCCAACAACCAGGCCCATTTCACCTTCTCCCGTCTTGACACCCTCGTCTAAATCCCTGTCATGGCGCGACAGCAACGTATCCTTTTCAAGAATATCCGCTCCCTTCCCGCCAACAAGAACCTCTTCCTGCACACCCTTGCCACCCAGTGCGTGGATGCCTTCCTCCTCAATGAAACCTTCCTCCAACCCCACCACTCCATCCACACCTCACCCTATCTCCTCCACTGCTCCGATAATCCCCTCCCAATTGCGCGTGGCGGAGTTACCATTGGTCACCACCGCCAGAGCCCCGTTCGGCTCCAACCTCTCCTTCCCGACCGCACTGAACACCTGATCCTTAGTCTCTTCTTCCCCGGCCTTACCATTACCTGCGCCACCATCTATGTCCGCCCCAACGCCCCTATTCCTTTCGACTTCGTCTCCCACATCGACCGTACCTTCTCCTCCTACGTGATCGCCGCCGACCTCAACATCCATAGTCGTTCCGCTGCCCAGTTATGGCGGTGGCATCTGTTCCTCTCCTCCCTTCAAGGCGACCTCATCCCCATCCCCCAGCACACCCGTCCCGAATCCAACTCCACTCCTGATGTTATCCTCTCCTCCCCCAACCTCCTTGGCTGCATAACGGTGGATGTCCTTGAGCCTATTGGTAGCGACCATCTCCCTGTCCTCCTCACCGTTTCAGACAGTCGTCGCCCCCGCCCCGACCCTCGTAATGACCCTTCCCCCCAAGTACGTTCATGACTATTCCCATGCCAACTGGAATGCCTACCGGGATACCCTTTCCACCCAGGTCGATAGCCACCCCTTCACCTACCACCACCCTGACGATGTCACCCATGCCACCTCCTTTCTCCAGCAGACCTTGTCTGAGGCTGTGGAGGCCCACGTCCCTACTGTCGCCGTCCACCCCCACCGTCCTACCTTACCCCCACAGGCCAGCCTCCTCCTCCGTGAATCCCATCATCTCTACCGTGCCTTCCTCCGCACGCGTGACCCGGACACACTACGACGCCACCGGCAACTCCAGCGACACATTCGTAATTTGCTCGCGGCTAAGAAACGCCGGGACTGGCGACAGACATGCACCCGTTTAAATGCTACCCTACCAATCAACTCGTCCAAGTTCTGGTCGGCCTTCCGTTGCCTTACCGGAACTAAACCCTCCCCCTATTATCCTCTTCTCCATGATGATCACTCTTTCCCTGACACCCTTAGTAAGGCCAATCACTTTGCCTCCTACCTCTCCGATGTATTTTCCATCCCCAATGATCCCCAGTTCGATTACTCCCTCTTCCCGGATATCCGCGGTCGAACTGACACCTCTGTCCCTCCCCTCGCTCCTGGTTTCCAGTACTTGGACAACACTGCACACACGGAACTCAATGCCCCTATCACTACACAGGATCTCATTGATACACTCCGCACAAAACGCAACACCACTCCTGGTCACGATCATGTCACCTACCGTCACCTTCGTGAAGCTCCTGTCTCTTTCCTCTCCGTCCTGGCCAGGCTCTACAATGTATTCCTGTCCACCGGTTACTACCCCGACCTGTGGAAAACCTCCCGTATCCTCATGTTATTTAAACCCGGGAAACCGCCGTCCACCGTCTCCACCTACCGTCCCATCAGCCTTACCTTGGTCTTCAGCAAGGTCCTGGAATCTATCCTCACCCGACGCATCCACCAGCATCTCCGCCAGCACCGCCTCCTTCCCGTTACCCATTGTGGCTTTCGGCCATCCTTCTCTTCCGACGACCTTCTCCTTCACCTCACTCATCTCCTTTCCGAACAGCTTAATTCCCGTCGCTCCGCAATCTTCCTCTCCCTGGACCTCGAACGTGCTTATGACCGCATATGGCATTCCGGTCTCCTCTTCAAGCTCCAAACCTTCGCCCTTCCCATTAACTACGTCCGTCTGATCGGCTCCTTTCTCTCCCGCCGTCCTTCCTCTGTCACCATCCATAACACAGATTCCTACACCTTTTTCCCCTCTGCCGGTGTGCCCCAAGGCTCCGTCCTCTCCCCGCTTCTGTACCTTTTGAACAAGGCGGACATGCCGCCTCCGTCAGTCCCCGTCCACCTTCTCCAGTTTGCCGATGACACCGCCTTCCTTGCCCTCGCCCCCACCCTACAGCGCTCCCAACACCTTCTCCAATCCCATCTTGACCGGTTCACCGCTTGGTGCAACCAGTGGTTGCTCAAGGTCAATCCCTCCAAAACCCAGGCGATCATTGTCGGCAAAACCACCCCTTCCTTCCGCCTCCTTGATTTCTGTCTCACCATCTATGGCCGTCCTATCGCCCTCACTCCCACCCTTAAGTACCTTGGCGTCACCCTCGACCGCCGCCTCTCCTGGACTCCCCACCTCCAGACAATCCAAGACAAGGCACGCTCCCGACTCAGTCTCCTCAAGCTCCTCTCTGGCCGTACGTGGGGTCTGGACCCCTCCACCATCCTCCACACCTATAAATCCCTCATCCGCCCTATCCTTTGTTATGCCCATCCGGCTTGGATCTCCGCCCCCCCCCCTACCTTTTATAAATCCCTCCAAATCCTTGAACGTCATGCTCTCCGCCTCGCCTATCGCATCCGTCTCCCCTCCCCCACGCGGATCCTGTACGATCTCATCCCCTTCCACCACCTCCTCCTTTTCCTTGAAAGGATATGGATCCTGTACACCTCCCGCAAACTCGATCCTCCTCACCCGCTCGTCTCCCCTATCCTCTCCCACCCCCGCCCGCTGCCGCGTCTGTATTCGCATGTCCCACCCGGTCTCCATCTCTCCACCCTCCTTACCCTCTCCCAAGGTGGCTTCCGCCAGCTCCCCCTCCCTGATGATGCCCTCCTCCCCTCCATCTACCCCTCCTACCAACTTTGATCCTCCCGCCCTCCTCCTGTGCTTGCTCCTCTGGGCACCCTCCCTCCCTTCTCTCCCTTTTCCCTCCCTCCTCCATTTCTCCCCCCTCCTCCCCCGGGCTTCCCCTCCCCTGTCCCTCTCCTCCTGCCCCCATCTCCTCAGCCATTGGCATCCTTTTTCTCCCCTCTCCCCCACCTCACCCCTGTTCCCCTCTTGGCAGGTCCCCGGACTCGCACACGCTAAGTGGACATTCGCGCGCCGGAGATCACCGCCATCAGTGTTTCGTGTGTGCCGTCATGTTTAGTGTTCAGTGTTCACCGTCACACTCCATCGTTCACCAGTGCCATCGTCTTCTTCAGTGTTTGTGCGTCGTGTCAACAGTTCGTAGTGTGGATTGTCATCGAGTGTGACCGGCTTCATGTTTTTTTGTGTTCATGTGTCTACTGTTTTTTCCCGCCGTTTTTCCAAGTGATGTATCTTCTCTGTTTATGTCATTGTACTCTCTTCGACTGAAGAGCGGCGTATTGTGCTGCTGCCAGCCTACCTGTTCCACAGGTTTTAAAATCACAATAAAGAAAAAAAAAAAAAGAAAAATGGAGCGATTAACCTGCCGTCCAAAAGGACATAATCTGTAGCTTTTGGGTCAAGGGTGGAAGCATTTGCAAAATGGATAAGTCTATAAACAGTTCGCGTGCCACCTTGGTTAAAGTACACCGCACATGGCAAAATGGCGCTATCCAAAACCGACGACTGTGATGTACCACACGCCATAGATACGAGTACGACCGAACAGAAGTGTAACTGTTGAGCAACTGACCGCCCAGCCGAACCCAGGGGCGACCAACAATGTCTCCTCAGTGACTGGTCAGGGACCAAATACGCGCAAATAAACTAGTTGGTGGACATCTTATACTGTAATCACATTGTTTGATGCAGTACCTACTAATCACTGTGACCAAATATCTACTGGCAACACATACGTGACAATGCTGTAGCAGTAGGGCAGACCAGGTCACATTTACGCAATTTGTTTTCGGAACTTTTTAAATTTTTTTGTTACATTTGTCTTCTTTAAAACAGTCTAATCTTATCAAATGGCTATTAAAGTACGACTTGGTGTAAGTACTCCCACTCAACATTACATTTAAGAGTACAAAATAATTTTATACGGGTTCAAGTCGAGCGCGTAAACGTGCCCTGGGTATGGGCAAAGTTTACGCACCTAAGAAGGCACGTTTACGTGTATCATGGAACACACTAATGAGTAAACAAAACGGACTGCTAAACTTTTCAAATTATGATCTGTCGGCAGTAAATAAAATTACAGTCTAACTTACACCAATTAACATTGTATAACACAACAATTTTACTGGCAGTAAACAAACTTTTTGGCGAACTTCAACCTGTTAGCATAAAATGGCTTACGCAGAAATTTAGTATCAGTTGATGGCATATTCATCATTATTTCTACCTTCTGTTTTCTTGTGCCTTAATTTTTTTAGATTGCGTCTCCATCTACTGTTCTGTCAAAGTTTCCTTGAGTGTGGTGCCATTTAGGATGGCAATAGAAAATAGTGCGTAAACGTGCCTCAATAGAACTGCGTGAAGGTGCTTCATCGCCAAGGCAGCTAGAGACAATCAGGTTCGCCATTCCGGTGGATCGCGCTGCTTTTGGTTAGCGCGTATAAAGTCGTTGGGAATACTGATCTGTCCCGAGAGTTTAACAACAGCGTTATGAAATGAGCGTTGTTAAGTGCTGAGGCACGTTATTAAGCATCGCTTTAATCTAAAATTATAAGCAGTAAACACTTGTATGTTATAATAACAGCCACCTTCAAGGACTTAATATTGAGAGCTAGAACAGCTTATTGCGTTCATAAATACTCACTGTAGCTCAGGAAGATGACGACACGACCCACTGAAGATTTTTCTTCGCGAAAAGTTTTGTGTTTTATGTTTTAGCAGTTGTGTTCAGAAACCTTATTCTAATAAAGGTTCTTGCTCTTACGTAGAGAGAAAACAATCTGTGATGTATTTCGAGAAACTTTGAGGCTATTGTAGAAATTAACTTTCGCATCATTCCGTCACACTTAGCTACATGAAAAATGCAGAATATCCCTTCAAACTCCTTTATTTTATTGAACCAATCAGTTGAAGCAGAAGTGAGCCAACCACTGGAGGTTACTGGGATCCAGTCATTGCCGGTGAAGTAATCTCGATACGGAAAAAGTTTCTGTGAAACCGAGCCCATGGAACTGTCAATGTGCTTGCATTTAAATACTATGCAACTTGTAAGATATTTCAGTGCATCTTGGGATCCGCAGTCATCACTGATTGCTGTTTCATCACTAGGATACTGCAAGAGCTCTAGTTCTTTTTCGCTGAAATTAGTGCAATCCAAATCAGCACTCATATTTCCAGTTACGTTAATACGCAACTTTCTTTTTGTGAGCTTTATTAAGTCCTGTTCAGTTTCTTCATTCGGAGAAGCCTTTGGCGGCACCTGACTAAAACGCTCCATAACGGAAGTATTTTCCTACAAAATTATGTCTTCTGTATTTCCAGTCAGTATTAGAGGTCGCGTTCTACTTTTCACTTCGAAAGGTGTTGGACTGTCGTAAAATGCGTCCAGACCACGAACTCTGGAGAAAGCGTTCTCTAAAGATGTACGAACCTCCCTCATTTTTCATGTCACTGTAAAGTCGACAGAGAGAGTTTACTGAAATTATGAAACCCTTCTGGAACGGCAGCAGGAATTGATTTTCTCCACACATCGGGAACCAGGGAAACAGTCACTTTTATTTCCGTCGAGGCAGCATTCTACTGTATGTCTTTTGAGGTAATAGTGATACACATGACTTGACTGCTGCCTTTGATTATTTCCTGGAAAAACCGAGAACCATCTGCCTCTAAACTTACTTGCACCTGCGTTAAAGGATGACGTAGAGTGGATGGGATGTTCAGTTGAGATAGAGTTGTAATGAGTTACGATTGCAATGATCGCGTGACACAGCCTGCGTTCGACCCGTATACAACCACGTGTTCTGTGTGGCTCTTAGAGAGGTCTCTACGTGCGATCGTTAGCAGTAGCCCTCTCGTTCATCAGAGGAATTCCATCTCATGTGTGATGAAACGTGAAACATTCCTCTAAACGAACGAAGATTTATGCTATGTACTCCATTCCCCTATTGCATCTTGGGTATAAAATCAAGACTTTAGTTTCATAACTAAGATAATTCTGAGTTAGCGATAAGTATTTGTGAGGCACTGCAATCCCCATGTATATATTTTCCTGACAGATATCGTGTTTACAGAGTTAGTGGTGGCATGACGTGTAATTTCACATGTCAAACGCCACTGCTATGCGTTTATCTGTTTCCTTCTATGAGGTATTCTCTGTTAGTAACGATCATTTTACATAGGATTGATATGGTCATAGTATAATTTCTGAGCCATGATCGGATGTGAACAGTGGATGCTATACAACACTGGTAAGCTACACTCCTGGAAATTGAAGTAAGAACACCGTGAATTCATTGTCCCAGGAAGGGGAAACTTTATTGACACATTCCTGGGGCCAGATACATCACATGATCACACTGACAGAACCACAGGCACATAGACACAGGCAACAGAGCATGCACAATGTCGGCACTAGTACAGTGTATATCCACCTTTCGCAGCAATGCAGGCTGCTATTCTCCCATGGAGACGATCGTAGAGATGCTGGATGTAGTCCTGTGGAACGGCTTGCCATGCCATTTCCACCTGGCGCCTCAGTTGGACCAGCGTTCGTGCTGGACGTGCAGACCGCGTGAGACGACGCTTCATCCAGTCCTAAACATGCTCAATGGGGGACAGATCCGGAGATCTTGCTGGCCAGGGTAGTTGACGTACACCTTCTAGAGCACGTTGGGTGGCACGGGATACATGCGGACGTGCATTGTCCAGTTGGAACAGCAAGTTCCCTTGCCGGTCTAGGAATGGTAGAACGATGGGTTCGATGACGGTTTGGATGTACCGTGCACTATTCAGTGTCCCCTCGACGATCACCAGTGGTGTACGGCCAGTGTAGGAGATCGCTCCCCACACCATGATGCCGGGTGTTGGCCCTGTGTGCCTCGGTCGTATGCAGTCCTGATTGTGGCGCTCACCCGCACGGCGCCAAACACGCATACGACCATCATTGGCACCAAGGCAGAAGCGACTCTCATCGCTGAAGACGACACGTCTCCATTCGTCCCTCCATTCACGCCTGTCGCGACACCACTGGAGGCGGGCTGCACGATGTTGGGGCGTGAGCGGAAGACGGCCTAACGGTGTGCGGGACCGTAGCCCAGCTTCATGGAGACGGTTGCGAATGGTCCTCGCCGATACCCCAGGAGCAACAGTGTCCCTAATTTGCTGGGAAGTGGCGGTGCGGTCCCCTACGGCACTGCGTAGGATCCTACGGTCTTGGCGTGCATCCGTGCGTCGCTGCGGTCCGGTCCCAGGTCGACGGGCACGTGCACCTTCCGCCGACCACTGGCGACAACATCGATGTACTGTGGAGACCTCACGCCCCACGTGTTGAGCAATTCGGCGGTACGTCCACCCGGCGTCCCGCATGCCCACTATACGCCCTCGCTCAAAGTCCGTCAGCTGCACATACGGTTCACGTCCACGCTGTCGCGGCATGCTACCAGTGTTAAAGACTGCGATGGAGCTCCGTATGCCACGGCAAACTGGCTGACACTGACGGCGGCGGTGCACAAACGCGGCGCAGCTAGCGCCATTCGACGGCCAACACCGCGGTTCCTGGTGTGTCCGCTGTGCCGTGCGTGTGATCATTGCTTGTACAGCCCTCTCGCAGTGTCCGGAGCAAGTATGGTGGGTCTGACACACCGGTGTCAGTGTGTTCTTTTTTCCATTTCCAGGAGTGTATATTGTGCACGTATCACACAGAATCGATATTTTAAGGAAGTAGTTTTTTTTTTTTTTTTTACTTGACGGTTTGTTACTACTGTTTATCGTAGAGAAACCGGCAAGAAGGATGTATGTCATACGCTGGAAATATATCTCTTACGTTGGAAAATTAACAGCGTTACATTCCAGACAACTAATAAGTCGGAAACTGGAGCGATCTAACATTACAGCCTGTTTTGAGTGCGGAGCCTTGTAGCCTTACCAAGGGAGGTGGTGCAGTGGTTAGCACACTGGACTCTCTGTTTGGTCTCTTCCCCCAAACAACCCAACCCTTGTAGCCTTAGGAGTGCATTTGTTTATGTTCTCTCTTACCAGGATGTTCCAGATACTGATTCCAGACTCAAGAACAATACTTTAGAGTTGATAGCGTGGTTGATTTGCGTAAAAATGCTCCAAACTCCATCTGCCTGGAGCTCCAACATTCACAAAAACCAGCCATTCTCGGTTCTTCTTAACCGTCTGCTATTACATCACAACACTTTCAAATCTGTTACTGTACACCGATAAGGGGTGCTAACCTTCTCGACATGGACGCATCTGGAGAAAACTTGTGAACTCGGATGGGCGAGGACTCAGCTAGCTCCATTCAATCACGAGACGCGGAATGTAACGGTCTACTTCTGGTCAGCTGCAGATTAAATCGGTAATGGTGCTGCAGGGCTGATTGGTCAAAGACTTTGCGAGGGGTCTTTCAGTCTGCAAGAATGCTCTGCGACTCCCATCCACATAAAGATGGATCGTAAATTATGCACTATGCTCGAGGTGCTAGAAATATGTAGGGCGCTGTCTGGTATACTTTGATGATGTATATGTTCGAGAATTAACAATGAATGGACGTACTGCACAGTCATCTATCTACATTCGCACTGATACTCGCAAAGCAGAGAAGGGGAAGTTTAGCTATGATACTGAAATTGGAAAACATGCTGTTGCAACATTGGTCAGTGTTGAAATTACTGAAAAATTGCTAAAATTGCTCACACTATCAGCTGTAATGCTTATTATTACAGTAAATCGACTGTGCCTTTTCCATCCCATCCAACTGGTACGCTGTTGGTAACAACATAATGATTGACTGACATTGCTTGTTTGAGATGGAGAAAGAGTTTTGGTGGAGGGGCAACACCTTCTCGGAATGGCTAACACCCAAACAGTGATCGCGTACCTGAATGCGGTATGAGGAATCAATCGAAACGGAACGCAGAGCCATCAGCTACTCTGTCACTGTGACAGATGAGTTTAAATGTAGAAGTTGTCAATCATCTTCTGAGAGCAGTTTGGAAACTCTCCACTACGCCGCCAAACCCTTCTAGTTTCCTTATGTTGTAACTGTCTTTTATTTAAAATCACGCAGTGTGTGTGGTGTGTTATGGTAGCAGTGGCAACAACATGACTTATACTGTGCTACGCCGGCCGCGGTGGTCTAGCGGTTCTAGGCGCTCAGTCTGGAACCGCGCGACTGCTACGGTCGTAGGTTCGAATCCTGCCTCGGGCATGGATGTGTGTGATGTCCTTAGGTTAGTTAGGTTTAAGTAGTTCTAAGTTCTAGGGGACTGATGACCACAGATGTTAAGTTCCATAGTGCTCAGAGCCATTTGAACCATTTGAACTGTGCTACGTCTAGTTTTCTGTGAGAGGCAGTGGATCAGAATGTGTTAATGTCAGTTTAGAACCTGGCACAAACCTCAAAGTCATGGCAGAAAAACAAAATGTATGGCAGGGTACAAAGTGTTACAGCAGAAAAAAAAATGTTCCAAACAACAACACAGTGTCACAGGGAGGGTCTCTCCGAGTTATAGTGTAGTTTGTGGGATACGGTCATCCTCCTACAATACAGGCGATGCATCTTTACATTGGTCTGTGCAATGGTTCAATAGCTGTATGTTTAATAGGATCGCCTCATGTGCTCGATGCCGGCACGCAGACGGTATTTGTTTCCGATATATGGGAGGAGAGAGATGCGGTAAATATCTTATCGAGTTCTCTATTGGATGAAGTTAGTGGAGCTTTCATAGTCCGTAATTTTTCTCTATCGGACAGTACAGATTAACAAAGGTAGCATGTTGGGGTGATAGACATGAATGGGCCCTGAGGGACGCAGATGTGATTCGGAGAGTAGTACTTTTATGTACTTTGGGGGCGCACCTCAATGCAGTAGCAAAGTACTCGTCTACTCCACAGTTCCCATACTGTCTTTTATAGTATCTGATGTTGGAGGAGCATGCTTCATTTGGCGCTGACTCTACACATCGTATGCTGTTGGCAGAGCTACGGCAACATGTTTCCATTTCCACCGAATGGTCAAAACACGGTCCTGTTGCACTAACTCAGGTCTCTCTGTTTCTACACGGGTTGCACAACGTGGTCGATACAGCTCTCTTCGACTTCTGCTCAGTTCCTACTTAAATTGGAACGATCATATGTGCAAAGCTGCAGAAATGGTGGTAGTTGCAAGAGGCATAGACACTATGTAAAATTTTACTGTAGCTGAGAGGTTCAATAAAGGTGACTTGTTTCACAATATGAGAGTTCCAGAAATATAATTCACTAGTGACTGTATTCATTAAAGGGCTTCTCCATATGATCCAACACAGGTATGTGGTTGAATGGAAAGACTTGATTCCAAATCGTAGGCATCATTTCTACCAGAAAGCGCAGCAGTAGAGATATGGAAAGCCAGTGTGCATTTCTTACGACCTTAATCAGCACACCATCTACTGTTTGTGATCCTTCTCAATCAACCATCGCCTATAACCCAGTCGATATATCACCAAACCTCTGACATGGCATCGAGACAGAATGCGTTACAAATACTGGAGAAATATCTAATGGCGGCGTGAGGAAGTTGCAAATACTGGTTTCATACCACGTTCCTTAGCCAAATAACTTTCTAAATTCGGTAATTTTATTACGAGGTTACACCGTCGGCGATGTGTAACCGCACTGTTGTTCTGATAATATACACTCTGACGATCACCATGTGTATTAAGAGTTGCTGTGTTTGTCTGGAAAAAACACTTTATTTGGAGCTAATGCCATACCTCGATTTATAAGGCCAGTACAGCTTTTAACAAGTCTAAGGCGCTGCAGTCATGGACTGTGCGGCTGGTCTCGGTGGAGGTTCGAGTCCTCCATCGGGCATGGGTGTGTGTGTTTGTCCATAGGATAATTTAGATTAAGTAGTGTGTAAGCTTAGGTACTGATGAACTTAGCAGTTAAGTCCCATAAGATTTTATACCCATTTGAACATTTGAACACGCAGCTTTTAACATGGATACTTGTATGCACCTGTAGAACCAAGTCCGCTTGTGACAGTAACATACAGTAGTTGTTGCGATCGTGTTTCTTAACATCTGGCGGTTTGTAAGCCGATTACACTTCTCTCTTTCTAAGGACAGTGGTACTACTCACAAGGAAAACTTATGAGACATGTCCACCCATCGCTGATATTCGATCAGTATCATTTCGTATCGCCAGTAATCAGTTATTGGCGAAGTATTATACTTAGTAGCAGGGGATGCGTGATAGGTTCACCTTGAGTGAACGCTTATAAAGTATGTGTTTTTGTTCCTATATGTGCAAAGGAAATGACTATATTCAGTCATAAGGAAGGTATGGATTTGACGTGGAATACAGTGTTAGCAAAGGGAAGAGTAAGTCAAGTCATAGGAATCTTACAGATCTTTCTATTTCCAGATACACAGCCATCAGCAGGGCGTATTTCCGATACTTTGTCAAATGTCATTCAACTGAGACCGCAATCGTAGCATTTAATTGTAGGTATAGTGATGAAATATATATGTGGCTGATTTCGTAGGACGATTCTGTCTATTCGTGGCTCGGCAGCTGACGGCCACGTCATCACTTCATGGGTCCACCAGTGCACCCCGAGTCCTGGGGGCGCGTACAGAGTCGTCGGCGTCGGCGTCGGGCGATGGGATGTGTTTTTTACTAGCGATCTTCTGTTTAAACTACATTCCATAGATTCCACCGACCAATAGGATGCTGTGGATTAAAAAAAAACTACACCATACATGTGAAGAATATCGATTTAATTAATTTGCATAAATTTTTTATACCAACGTGGTGTTAGCAGTACAATAGTTAAGGGGAGGATGTGTGAGATGGTGACATGGATCAGAACAGCAGGTTAAATGCAGAAAACTAGGTTAATTTGCAAAATTTTTATGTAAAATGCAGTGCAGTTGTTTAAGGGAGTGGGTGAAAAAGAAGATTGCGCCAGTAACGGCATTCAAAAGCATGTGAAATTCGAAAAGTGTACCAGAAATTGGTGGGAGGATGTAACTAATTACTTAATTTGGTATTGAAGGCGGTACAATAGTTTAAGGAAATGAGAGTGACATGGAAACCCAAAAACCACTTAATAGAACAATAGGTTAAGTGCCAACAAAGGGCCGAAGATTATGTTAAGACATCCAGAGTACACTGCGGTACATTAGGTTACGCAACATGTTTGCCCCATGTAGTTAATTCTTACAAGACCTAAATGTTTCCAAACACCAGAGAATGATGATAAAAAGAAATCCAACCCCCACAAACTGAATATCTTTATAAATAAACAATAAACGCTTAAATTTTCTGTTATGACATCCTTCCTCTCCACCAAAGAGCCACCAATTTCCATATATTCCATACACTGCCTTGAATCCCCTAAACAATATTCCACACATTGTCTAAAGTGGTTAAACAATATTCCACACACAACAGTAGATTTCTGGACAAATTCTTTAACTAAATAAATAAACTGTATTCCATACACTGTTATAAATAATTAAATAATATTCTATACATTGTCTAAAGTGTTTAAACAATATTCCACACACTGCAACTGAGTTATCTCCAAATGACCTATCAACTGAGTCCTTTTCCTGCCAATTCGCTGGAGGGAGGGTGGAAGTTGGAGAGGTTAATTAATTGATCAATTTAATTAAGTAGTCAATCGAACTGATAAGAGTGAGAGGGGCTGTTCCAATAACTTATACCTGAAAGTGTACCTGTAGCAGGTTTCCTGAAGGGTTTGGGGGATGGGGAGGGGGTGGGGGAACAATAGGTTAAGTACCTGTCAATCTAAGGGAAGGATCCTTTTAGCAGAACTTTAGGTTGAGGACCTGTCAATCAAAGGAGAAGATTAGGTTAATGACCTGTCAATCAAAGGAGAACAGTAGGTTTGACCCTGAGTGCATGCCTACCCCTGATGTAGGCAACCCACACTAAAAAAATCGACCAACTTTCTCTTTGGTCCACTACTCATCAGTGTATACAGAATATTTCCATCATGACAACAAACCACATATCATGACCACCATAACGCTTTTGATTAGTTTTAAAATTACATCATCTGATGAGGCATGGCAGACATGACCATCTATATTAATCTCGTCAAAACATAGGACTGCTGTTTACTCTAGATGTTTGAATGTTTCTGTCTTAGATTTCGTAAGTTCCAGTTTTTCTTTCAGAATTTCAAGTATGTACTTGTATTGTTTGTCTCATTTCTGAAGTGTTGACCGGCAAGGAAAAGGGTAGTTCTTTTTCCGCAAATGTGTGTAAGCTTTGGGAGAGAATGCTCTTAAGATAAGAGCATTAGCAATATCTTTTGGGTCCCACTTCACTTTCTTTTAATTACTACGTAGAGGTCGCATTTGGCTTGGTATGAAACACTGAGACAAATCCTCTAATTTGCTGTTTTACTGCAGAAGAGGCACATCTACTTACTTGCACAACATACTTTGAACACTTGGCTTTCAGGATCTTCTTACTACTCTTCAAAGGGTTGTTTTCTTTCCTCGGCAGTTGTACTTCAGTTTTTAATCTGTCTACTTTCTCTTTAGCAGTGATGTCTAGATCAAGAACAACCTCTGTGCTGGTCGACTGAAAATTTAAATTTCTTCCGAGATAAGGCTTCCAAATAGATAGCGCTCACTTTCGCACTCTTCTCTTTTCACATCGGCGACCTCTTGCTGACGTTAGCTATTAATAAAACAAATCTACTTTAGAATAGCATTAGTATTATCATTATTATTTCGCTTTCCTGTCTCAGACGTTATGTCTGGTTAAAAATGGAAAGTGACGCGAACCTTGATCAAGCGTGACTTCCTTTTAACTGTACGGTATATGTTACATTGCATTTAGGAACTTTCGGGTAACTGAATATGTATCAATAATTACAGATTTCTGTAGTTGTATATATATGTTTGGATGTAGCTGTATTGCGTTGATGTAGTGGTGGATACTGTGTGGTATGACTCGTGTAGTTGAAAGTATAATTGGTATAATGTCAACTTTATCCTGACGCCACATGTCCTTGACTACCTCAGCCAGTTGGATGTATTTTTCAATTTTTTCTCCTGCTTTCTTCTGTATATTTGTTGTATTGGGTATGGATATTTCGATTAGTTGTGTTAATTTCTTCTTTTTATTGGTGAGTATGATGTCAGGTTTGTTATGTGGTGTTGTTTTATCTGTTATAATGGTTCTGTTCCAATATAATTTGTATTCATCATTCTCCAGTACATTTTGTGGTGCATACTTGTATGTGGGAACGTGTTGTTTTATTAGTTTATGTTGTATGGCAAGCTGTTGATGTATTATTTTTGCTACATTGTCACGTCTTCTGGGATATTCTGTATTTGCTAGTATTGTACATCCGCTTGTGATGTGGTCTACTGTTTCTATTTGTTGTTTGCAAAGTCTGCATTTATCTGTTGTGGTATTGGGATCTTTAATAATATGCTTGCTGTAATATCTGGTGTTTATTGTTTGATCCTGTATTGCAGTCATGAATCCTTCCGTCTCACTGTATATATTGCCTTTTCTTAGCCATGCGTTGGATGCGTCTTGATCGATGTGTGGCTGTGTTAGATGATACGGGTGCTTGCCATGTAGTGTTTTCTTTTTCCAATTTACTTTCTTCGTATCTGTTGATGTTATGTGATCTAAAGGGTTGTAGAAGTGGTTATGAAAATGCAATGGTGTAGCCTATGTATTTATATGAGTGATTGCTTTGTGTATTTTGCTAGTTTCTGCTCGTTCTATAAAGAATTTTCTTAAATTGTCTACCTGTCCATAATGTAGGTTTTTTATGTCGATAAATCCCCTTCCTCTTTCCTTTCTGCTTAATGTGAACCTTTCTGTTGCTGAATGTACGTGATGTATTCTATATTTGTGGCATTGTGATCGTGTAAGTGTATTGAGTGCTTCTAGGTCTGTGTTACTCCATTTCACTACTCCAAATGAGTAGGTCAATATTGGTATAGCGTAAGTATTTATAGCTTTTGCCTTGTTTCTTGCTGTCAATTCTGTTTTCAGTATTTTTGTTAGTGTTTGTCTATATTTTTCTTTTAGTTCTTCTTTAATATTTGTATTATCTACTCCTATTTTTTGTCTGTATCCTAGATATTTATAGGCATCTGTTTTTTCCATCGCTTCTATGCAGTCGCTGTGGTTATCCAACATGTAATCTTCTTGTTTAATGTGTTTTCCCTTGACTATGCTATTTTTCTTACATTTGTCTGTTCCAAAAGCCATATTTATATCATTGCTGAATACTTCTGTTATCTTTAGTAATTGGTTGAGTTGTTGATTTGTTGCTGCCAGTAGTTTTGGATCATCCATGTATAGCAAATGTGTGATTTTGTGTGGGTATGTTCCAGTAATATTATAGCCATAATTTGTATTATTTAGCATGTTGGATAGTGGGTTCAGAGCAAGGCAGAACCAGAAAGGACTTAATGAGTCTCCTTGGTATATTCCACGCTTAACCTGTATTGGCTGTGATGTGATATTATCTGAATTTGTTTGGATATTAAGTGTGGTTTTCCAATTTTTCATTACTATGTTTAAGAACTGTATCAATTTAGGATCTACTTTGTATATTTCCAATATCTGTAGTAACCATGCGTGGGGTACACTATCAAAAGCTTTTTGGTAATCAATGTATGCGTAGTGCAGCGACTTTTGTTTAGTTTTAGCTTGATATGTCACCTCTGTACCTATTATCAGTTGCTCTTTACATCCTCGTGCTCCTTTGCAGCGCTCTTTTTGTTCTTCATTTATAATTTTGTTCTGTGTTGTATGCGTCATTAATTTCTGTGTAATGACTGAAGTTAATATTTTGTAGATTGTTGGTAGGCATGTTATGGGGCGATATTTTGCTGGGTTTGCTGTGTCTGCTTGATCTTTAGGTTTCAGATAAGTTATTCCTTGTGTAAGTGTATCAGGGACTGTGTATGGGTCTGCAATGTAACTGTTAAATAATTTAGTTAGATGTGAATGTGTTGAGGTGAACTTCTTTAATCAGAAATTTGCTATTTTATCATTTCCAGGGGCTTTCCAATTGTGCATAGAATTAATTGCTCGGGTGACTTCATGTTGCAAAATTATCACTTCAGGCATTTGTGGTATCATCTTCTATGAGTCTGTTTCTGCTTGTATCCACCGTGCATGTCTGTTATGGTGTACCGGGTTTGACCATATGTTGCTCCGGAAGTGTTCCATGTCTGTTATGTTTGGTGGATTGTCTATTTTAATGTGTGTGTTATCTGTTGTCTGGTAAAATTTCTTTTGGTTTGTGTTGAAAGTTTGGTTTTGTTTCCTTTTATTTTCACTTTTTTTGTATCTCCTAAGTCGTTTGGTCAATGCTTGTAATTTCTGCTTCTTTTCATCTAATTGCTCTATTGCTTCTTGTTGTGAGATTTTACCAAATACTTTTCGTTTTTTGTCTGATATTTCATTTCTTATAAATTGTGTTAGCTGTCCGATTTCTTTTCTCAGTTTTTCTATTCTGATCTGTAGCCTGTGTTGTCATGCTGGTTTTGTGGGTTTCTTCTGTGTGTTGGTTGGTTCTGATCTCTGCCTAGTGTGTATATTTAGTGTAGTGAGTGCTCCTACATAAACTCTTCCATAGTTATATTTTCATTTATTTTGTTGTGTATGATTGTGTCGATAGTTGTTATTGTTGTTTCGACTTGTGGGTTATTTGGTGGTCTATGCAAGAATGGTCTAATGTCTGAATTTGTGTCTTTGTATTGTATATATGTCAACTGAAATTTTTCTTCTATATCTAACATGTGTGTCACTTCATGTTCTATTTGTGCTTGTTCTGGTGGCTGTCTTAAGATTTCGTTTTCCCCTGATTGCTTAATTGACGCATGTGTTTCTTTGTTTGTTTCCTCTGGGATGTTTGAGTCCATTACTGTATTTTCTTCTTCTTCTGATTGCACATTATTTAGTTCTAGTATTTTTTGTACTTCTTGTTTGATGTTTTCTAATTCTGACTGGGGTATCTTGTTATTTTTGATTATTACACGAATATGATCAGCTAGTCGTTGTTCTGTTAAAAATTTTAATTCTGGGTATCTGGTAATAAATGTTGTGTATACTTGTGATCTGTATCCAGTTGTGTTGGTTCCTAAGTTTGTTGCTTTGTAGTAACAGAACATGAGGTGACGGTTAACTTCATCTGACCACCTCATCCTCTGTCTTTGTTTTCCTTCTAGAGTGGTTGCAGGAAGCATATCCTGCAAAACACCTCTATTTGGATTTAAATCATTTGCCGTGTGGCTAGCAGTGTCGTTACCATTGTGGATGGGCATAGGGTTCAAGCGTCGTCCCCGACCATGACAGCGCTTGTCCGATGCTTCATTAGTTCTGTCCTGAACCAACTAATCACACTAAAAGGGGGATTAGCCCTATTAGTGGTTTGTTCTTTTCGTCGCCTTTTACGACTGGCAGAACATACCGGAGGCCTATTCTTTTCCCGGGCCTCCACGGGGTTCATTATTATTATTATTATTATTATTATTCATTG
Organism: Schistocerca nitens; assembly: GCF_023898315.1. Lineage (NCBI taxonomy): Eukaryota > Metazoa > Arthropoda > Insecta > Orthoptera > Acrididae > Schistocerca > Schistocerca nitens. The sequence goes on along the minus strand of NC_064616.1, from coordinate 252,621,645 downwards.
CGATGATGAATTTGTTGAAATGAAACGGTTGTAATTGCCATAAAAAGCCATGCGTGAGTAATTCCCAACTCGGTAATGTATAGAAATGTTTTTCTAAAGAGAATGAATATATGGGAATTACCTTGGCGTTGGCCTTGCTGGTGTTTGCAACAACATCGAATGCATTTCCATGCCAATTTGGAATGTCTTCCGGCGGCACAACGAAAGCCTGAATTTTCTTTTCAAGGGCAACTCCAGAAGCTCAATTTCTTTCCCGTGCATAATATTCGGAGAGGAAATGATAGGTACAAATCCTTGCATTATTTACATTAACATCTTCAACTCTTTTACATGGTGATACCTATTTGCGCGGAAATTCTCTGCCTTTCAGAAAATGATGGAAAATTTCATCCGCAGTTTTATATGAAGCATTTTTGAATTCAGCAATAGCACAGTGATTTCTGCTTTTGTTCACAGTACTACAAAACGGTCAGCAATAAAAATAGCTGACAAGGACTTGCATTCTACCAGGGTCATCCGGAAAGTAAGGTCAGATAGGTCGCGAAATGGAAACTACAATGAATATCCAATGAAGCTTTGCACAAACGAGATGGGTAGTACCTCCAGTAAGCCTGTCGATCGTGTGAAGTCGCTCTTTTCAGTTCTGAGCACACCATGAGCACGTGAAGGTGTCTAGAATAATAGTATCTCTTCCCAAGTACGGGTGCCTCCTGAGAGGTTTCGTCTGATTAATGAGGTCTCCCATAACGTACCTGTCATGCATTTCCTTCTTCATAACAATTTTCGGCCGCACACTGCGCGGGCAATGAAAATCCTACTGCAGCGTTTTCGGTGGGAAGTGTCTGGTCACCCAACATACGAGGTGCGGCTAGAAAAAAACCGGACTGATGCTGGAAAAAACATTTATTTACAATTATTTACAATTTCATGTTATCTCCTTCAATGTACTCTCCTCCTCGGTCTCTACACCGCTCCATACGAATTTTCCACTGTTCATAGCAATGCTGCAGATCATTTTCGGTAAGTCCATACATTACTTCCGTCGCTTTTTCTTTTACTGCTTCAACAGTCTCAAATCTAGTTCCTTTCAAAGCTGACTTGACTTTAGGGAAAAGAAAAAAGTCACAGGGGGCCAAATCAGGTGAGTAGGGTGGATGATCTAAGATGGGAATGTTGTGTTTTGCCAAAAAAGTCTTCACTGACAACGCACTGTGAGCTGGGGCATTGTCTTGGTGAAGGATCCATGACTTTTTTCTCCACAAATCGTTCCGTTTTCTCCGTACTCGCTCACGTAGGGTAGCCAGGACGCTAATGTAGTAATACTGATTCACTGTTTGTCCCTCTGGTACCCAATCAATGTGCACAATCCCTTTGATGTTAAAAAAAAAAATCATCATTGCCTTGAATTTCGATTTTGACATTCGTGCTTTTTTTTGTCGTGGAGAACCAGGAGTTTTCCAATGCATCGATTGGCGTTTAGTTTCGGGATCGTAAGTAAAAAACCACGATTCATCGGAAGTAATAACATTTTGTAAGAAGGTGGGATCACTTTCAATGTTTTCCAGGATGTCAGAACAAATCATTCTTCGGCGTTCCTTCTGTTCAATTGTGAGACACTTTGGAACCATTTTTGAACACACTTTGTTCATGTTGAAACTTTCATGAAGAATCTGCCTAACACTTTCCTTGTCAACTCCTGTTAACTCAGACACTGCTCTGATTGTTAAACGGCGATCTTGTCGAACAAGTTTACCGATTTTTTCAGTGTTTGCATCAGTTTTTGCTGACAATGGTCTGCCAGTGCGAGTGTCATCACTGGTGTCTTCGCGGCCATCTTTAAATCGTTTAAACCACTCAAACACTTGTGTTCGCGATAAACAATCATCGCCGTACACTTGTTGTAACATTACAAACGTTTCACTTGCAGATTTTCCTAGTTTGAAACAAAATTTGATGTTAACACGCTGTTCTTTCTGTACACTCAACATTTTCCGACGCACTGACAAAACGTCAACTACTTAAAACAGACGCCACGGGCAGACTGAGTGCAGGAGGCAGATGAAACTCGAGCAGTAGGCGGAGCGAGAGTCACGTGACAGGCCACACGACTTTCAGCCTTATTGCATTCGTTTTATTGTTTCACCAGTACTAGTCCGGTTTTTTTCTAGCCACACCTCGTACAGCCCGGACTAGGCCCCCTCTGATGTTCATCACTGGTCACATGAACCGCTGACTATGAAGACAACATTTTGGCACACATTAAGAACTGCAGATCAGCGTAGAGAAGTTGCGGAAACTTCAGCGGCTGCCTTCTAAGGCGAGGGCCTTGGAAAGCTGGTACAGTGCTACGATAAATGTCTAAGTTGGAGCGGCGACTATGTTCAAAAGTAGCTGGAAGGTGTAGCAAACAGATGCAAATAAAACATTTTTGATTTTCACTGTGGTTTTCATTTCGGGACCGACCGGAATTACTTTCTGAATAGCCCTTATATTTATTTCAGCAGAGAGCTTTAATACTTTACTTGCATTAACAATGCACTTTTAATGTTCTCGCTACCCGCTTTCCGTTTTCGGTCTCTCACTTCCCTTAATCCAAATGACACGACTTCGTTTCGGCATCAGACTGAGCCTGAAGCCAAGACGGCATGTCCTGCCCCGTCGCCAAGTTTGAGTTAGTTTCGAAACTACAGTACCAGCTTTCAGACTGTCAAGTTATACAAATTTTAAATTTTAAAGTACAATAATCTCCTCTTAACGAACATATATTTATCTATTCTCAGTTCTAAATGGTGTGCTCCCTAGGAGCTTTGATATTTGAGCAACAAAATTTAGCGCCCCTTGAACAGAAACACAAGTATGTTCTTCAAGCTAAGACGTTTATTCAAGTGGTGCAGTGATGCTTGTGAAAGCCCTTAGGAGACGGCAGTACTAATCTTCCATTGTCGGTAGCGCTCTAACAGGAATGATTCTCGAGAAAAGTGCTTTGCGCAAACGTACACCGTTCATAAACTTGCCCCGGTCTTCCCCATGCCCCTTGTGAGCCGAAAAGTCTAGCTTGCTAGTCTAGCGGTAAAGTGCGAGTGTGGCGATTATAAGGTCTCGGGATCGAATTTCGGTGAGATACGTGAGTTATTCAGTCAGCCATTACCCTAGTCTTCACCTATCAAGGATGTGAAAATATGTCAGGAACGACACATGGTTAGTATTTTATGCTAAACTGTAGATTCTCTTCCCTCAGTATGACAATTAGGTCAGGTAAAGGGCGCGCAAGTCACTGAAGTACCGTACGATTGAAGGATCTTGCAAACAGGTGGCTGAACATCCTTGCTGAAGGTTTCCCCAGCCAATCATGCCATACGAATTCACCTCTCTGAACCGAAATTCACGGCGTACCAAGCCTATTTCCAAGGTACCGATTGTTCTGCCCCATTATAACTCACTACCACGTCGATATTGCGCCTTTTGGGCAAACTAGTTATACTGGCACATTTTCACTTCGTATGACTATGCTTGGCATGAAACTGACCTGTCCGGTCACACTGCTGGGCTCCAGTATACGTCATCTCTTTACAGCATTTATAATGTATTGTTGGTACACAATGCTACACGTGGTACAGCTTGGATTCATTTCGGACATTTTGTCTGAGTGCTGTCATACTCAAAATCGTTAGGCTATGTCCCGCTGGCAGCTCGCAATACCCTTTTCCGCCTTTAGCCTAATTCTGACCGCTAAACGTATGATAATAAACTATTACAACAGTTTACGAACAATAGCCGAACAGAAATTTAGCAAGATTATTTAAAAGCTTAGCACCCCTTTCTCGGTCTGAACCGCCAACAGTCTGTGAATCACTCACTACCCGATGTGTACGGCAAATAACGTTATAATGCCAGTACAGCAAGCTGGTTGTACCAGCTACCTCCTATTTCTCTCACAGCCATTAGCGACTCCATACACTCAAGCATACAGTCGTGTATAATTTTCGTTAGTGCGTCCAACATATCAGTACTTTTTCTTCCAGTACTTCGGGAGAAGTGTCTTACGTCTTGATGCACGCCCTACAAATGGTGTTACATGAAATCTGCCAGTAATACTTGAAAACGTGAAATGCCATTGCCTCTTACGAAAAAACGACGTAAACAGAATGCAGCTACTTGTGGTAATTTAATGCGGAACTTTTGTTATAAAAACGTGCTAAACCTTTGTTTTCCCGCTTGTGCTGTGATCCATCGAGAGTTTTGAAACTTCCTGGCAGATTAAAACTGTGTGCCCGACCGAGACTCGAACTCGGGACCTATGCCTTTCGCGTGCAAGTGCTCTACCAACTGAGCTACCGAAGCACGACTCACGCCCGGTACTCACAGCTTTACTTCTGCCAGTACCTCGTCTCCTACCTTCCAAACTTTACAGAAGCTCTCCTGCGAACCATGCAGAACTAGCACTCCTGAAAGAAAGGATATTGCGGAGACATGGCTTAGCCACAGCCTGGGGGATGTTTCCAGAATGAGATTTTCACTCTGCAGCGGAGTGTGTGCTGATATGAAACTTCCTGGCAGATTAAAACGGTGTGCCCGACCGAGACTCGAACTCGGGACCTTTGCCTTTCGCGGGCAAGTGCTCTACCAACTTCTGTTTTTTTTAATTTCATTTTGTTCGTTATTGTTCGTTTCAAATGTTCGTGGCGGACGTCACCTGACGCCCATTGAAGTTCGTTTTTGATCCATTCACTCAGTTTTTTTATTACAGAGGGCAGCTAACCCTCTGACCGAACACGCTGAGCTACCGTGCCGGCGTCCAACTGAGCTACCGAAGAACGACTCACGCCCGGTACCCACAACTTTACTTCTGCCAGTACCTCGTCTCCTACCTTCCAAACTTTACAGAAGGTCTCCTGCGAACCATGCAGAACTAGCACTCCTGAAAGCTCTCGCAGGAGAGCTTCTGTAAAGTTTGGAAGGTAGGAGACGAGGTACTGGCAGAAGTAAAGCTGTGAGTAGCGGCCGTGAGTCGTGCTTCGGTAGCTCAGTTGGTAGAGCACTTGCCCGCGAAAGGCAAAGGTCCCGAGTTCGAGTCTCGTTCGGGCACACAGTTTTAATCTGCCAGGAAGTTTCATATCAGCGCACACTCCGCTGCAGAGTGAAAATCTCATTCTGGAAACATCGAGAGTTTTGTTGCTTTAATTTTTCACTTATCTGTGGAAACTTATGTATTCACTCGTATCCAATAATATCTACAGAATACCAGAAGATGTGTTACCCGATTCAGTGGTAGTATAATTTTTTTATAGTTACTAAAACACTTGTTTTCAACGGCTGTTGTTCCATGCATTTAATACACGTTACTAGGCTTTCATCATACGAGGAGGCGATCAATCGACGGATACATTTCCCTCATGTGTCTCTGACAGTTTGTTACTTTACTCTAGTGTTTCTTAAATAATAAAAAACGCATTTCACTAAAAGCTCATAGAATCCTTTTCCACCGGCTGGAGTGGCCGTGCGGTTCTAGGCGCTACAGTCTGGAACCGAGCGACCGCTACGGTCGCAGGTTCGAATCCTGCTTCGGGTATGGATGTGTGTGATGTCCTTAGGTTAATTAGGTATAATTAGTTCTAAGTTCTAGGCGACTGATGACCTCAGAACTGAAGTTGCATAGTGCTCAGAGCCATTTGAATCAATCCTTTTCCATAATCAGGACTGCATGAGATAAACGGGGTTTCTGTTATATTTTGCTATAACTGGTAGTGTTGTTCTTTTATGTTTTAACAGAGCGCTTTTGGAAAGTTACTTCTCATAAGATGTTTTACAAGTTCACAGTTCTCACTAACAGGAATGTAGAACTTCATTCTTCGTACCATATCACTCGATTCCCCATCTAAAAGTTCTTACACATCACTCGCCTTACAAGTAACTCGAGCCTTACCTGAGCGAAGTTTAGGGTAAGCTGCACTCTTCAATGGGACGCAATTCTATGATTCTATGTTAACCAAGACCTCCTACAGCACGCAGTTAGCTACGTCTAGCTGTAGCTTAGAGCAGCTGCTGCACCTGCTCTTAAATAGCCTGAAACGGTCGTCCGAGCAGTTCCTTTGAAATGAACACAGCCTAATATCTTTCTCGAACGTTTTCAGTCTGAGTTTGTACTTCATTAATAACGACGCCATTGATTACGGGTCACGCTAATCTTTCTATGTGTGTCTTGTCATAACCTCTTTTTCTAGTAGTAAGTAAAAAGTTGTTCTTCACATCTCCTCACTGCCTAATATCTTTCTCGAACGTTTTCAGTCTGAGTTTGTACTTCATTAATAACGACGCGATTGATTACGGGTCACGCTAATCTTTCTTTGTGTGTCTTGTCATAACCTCTTTTTCTAGTAGTAAGTAAAAAGTTGTTCTTCACATCTCCTCACTGCCTAATATCTTTCTCGAACGTTTTCAGTCTGAGTTTGTACTTCATTAATAACGACGCCATTGATTACGGGTCACGCTAATCTTTCTTTGCGTGTCTTGTCATAACCTCTTTTTCTAGTAGTAAGTAAAAAGTTGTTCTTCACATCTCCTCACTATAGAATGCTGTAAACCACAGTTCACTAATCCTCAACCATTCTGTATATAGTGTTCAGCCAAAATATTCTACAGTATTGTTAACCATCTACCATGGCGGATAACAATAATTTTCGGTGCATAGCGTGCATTTATGTCGCTCTCAATGTTAACAGGAGCTACATACACTTAGTACCAGTTCGTTATCAAGAAATTCATGTATAACGTCTCTTCAGTCCACCAACTAACCGCTGTGTCGTTACACAAGGCTTGCAGAAAGCGATGTAGGACAAGGACACAGTTCTGTGAAAAATGCGACGACACGACCTGGTACTGGAACACTATATGCTTACACAACGCACTGAGATGGAACAATTGATTACACTCAGGGGCAGCGCGCACACGTTTACGGAGCAGCCACCGAACTGTCACTGCAGGCTACTGAATAACGGTGCAAGGAGAAGCCAGCTGCGAGAGAAACAAATACTGAGTCGAAAGAGAAATTACTATGTTGAATTGTGTCCTACTGGAGACAAAGTTCCTACGAGGGTTATCCTAAAAGTGATGGTATGAACGTAATTACAGGGAGAAAGTAAAAAAGTTGTCGGCCTATCACAATCAATTAATTTTTGATTTGATGATACATGTTGCGCAGTAATGTACGTCAGCTATCAACTTATTAGGCAATAGTTTTGCTTATCTTGCTTTTTGGCATCGTGTAAATTATATTCTGTCCACATACATACATTTGAATACTGTTCCATGAAAACATTTGTTTTGAGCTGTTTATCAGCAACGGTAATTTATCCAGGAAAAATGAAATTGGATACCAAGTCTTCTTAACTGTCGAAAATAAAAGCTCAATGGCTGGCTGAATTTGGACATAGATGTACTTTTCTTGAAGATGGCCCAATGAAGAACATCTCAAAGCTGCACCTACAGAAAATAAACCGAGGAAATGCTCAGTATGATTCTGGCCATCGGCGAATAAAGGTGAACGAAGGAGCTAATCCAATAGAGGATCCGGCCACCACTATACAGTGTAATGCGGAGTTGACCACTAGATGCTACGAGATGCGGGGTGTGGTATTGTTTCACCCGCAGAGAAGCAGTTATAGCAGAGTGGATCGGACAGGAGAGCTCAGTGACTTCGAGGGTGGACTAGTTACTGGGTGTCATCTAAGTAACAGATCCATCACAAACGTTTCAACCCATCTGTACCTTCAGTATTTTGAACATGGCTACAGTTCAGCAACTGTTACAGAATTGCAGGTGAATATGACAGGCAACCAGTTGCAGTAAATGGTGGTATTCATGTAACCTTAACCATGGTTTCAAAGGATTTAAACCCGTCTTCTTCAGAAGGACAAGAAACTTCATACAGCGCGACAGCATAAATTAGAATCAAAACATTATAGAACAATATTACGTGTCATGCTGAAACTACTACCTACAATAAGTGTTGGGATGTCACAAACAACATGATATATACCAACAGCGGAAAAGTAGTACTTACAAACTTCACATTAGCAAAATGTCAGTCAGCAAAGCGATCTAACATCTCCACATGAAATTTATGGGCAACGATCTGTATATCCATTTGTAAAAGTTAAGGCTTGTCAAATCAGTCACATAAAAGTCAAACCATGTTAAGAGCTACGAGTCCTGAGGGAGAGTGGAGAGCGTTAATACCAGGAAAACAAATCCTGATGCGCGTGCGCCGATAAACATACGCTTGGAAGTATGAACTGCCAGTGAGCGTAAACGCATTGAAATTAGTGACAGCATTACAAAAATACATCACGAGAATGAACGAGTATAGAATTAAATGTTGAAAAAGACAAATACAAAATAAAATATACTAGCATACATTGAGGCCCTTATAGGACCATCAGTATGTTATCGTACGGAAATAATTATGTCTGTGCATAAGTACGTTATTACGAGCATAATGACAAAGCAGATTAATATGACCTCCAGTACATCATCACACGAAAAATAATAACGCTAGTGCATAAGCACTCTTTGAAACGTAATGACAGCAAAGAGCTAAAATTCATAGATTCCTATATAGTGACAAATGTGGCTGCACTGGCATTACTATTAGTGGCCCTATTACTGAGCTTCAAACATTTCTTTTCATGTATAGTCCTAATTTCAGCTTGGTTTGAAAGAAAAATCTTCAATTCCTATTCGGAACCCGTCAAAAAATGTCTTTTTTATGCGATACATGTTGACGATATCATCATTGCTTTTGACAATAGTTATGACGGGATGGAGATGCTTTTCAATGCATTTAACGACTTTCACAAGAAAATTTACTTCACGAAAGAATTTAAAAATGAAAAAGGGTAACTAAATTCTCTCTATTGAACAATTTCTGTAAAAAATGCTTCTTTCAGTTTCAACATCTTCCGTAAGCATCTTCAGACAATATGATCCTCGCTGTTTCGATGCATCCGGAAGCTCATAAACTAGCGTTTTTTCATTCAGCCATACACCATATTGTATTCCTTTATCATCTGCCAATCAGCTAAATGAGATAAATGTCATTATATCGATCGCAGTCAATAAGGGGTGTGACCAGAGCATGATAGATTACATCTTCAGAAAGAAAATCTTTCAAAACTGTTCGTCGTTTACCACGACCTTTCCCCCCACAATAAGAAATCTATATGCATTCCTTTCTTAGCATATGTTTTTTATAGGATTAAACGTCTTTTAGTGAATAAATATAACTGTCATGTCTCTTTCTCCACAGACAACAGTTTGCAGAGAAGACTTTTGCATACAACGGAAAATACTGGTGACTCGCTTTCCAACACAGGTGTCTATAAATTAATCTGCAACAACTGCCCATGCTATTATATTATTCAAACAGGCAGAGTTGTGAGGACAAGATCTGTTAAGAAAGAAAGGGGCAAACATATGTAACTCTACGTTTGCTGAACGTCTACTGATTGCCAACCGAAAAATTTGGAAGACACAGTTATTCTTCACAGAGAAGTCAAATGGATTACGCAACTAATTACGATATCAAAATCGATCTGAAAAAGCATTGACGCCACAGTTTCCAAGTTTCAGCGAAGTTCCAGAGCCCCACTGCGCTGAAACTGTGCATTTATGGTCAGAGGTTCTCTCGTGAAAAGTGACCAGTATACTATCTCGCTCAACATACAAAGGATTGTCGGGCTTTTTTTATGCACTATGTATTATTAAATACTTTTTATTAGCATGTACACTGACGGAGAAATTCGCAGTACCAAGAAATATTTAATCTAGAGCAATGAAATTTAGGGAATACATTTGTGTGGGTAACATATTTAAGTAATTAACATTACAAGATCACAGGTTAATGTAAGCGCGAAATAAGTCATTGCGACTGTGAAATGATAGTACATTAATAATGGGTGTGGCCACCAGAATGTAGAATTCAAGCATGCATACGTGCATTCGCTGTGTTCTCCAGGTGCCGGACGTCAGTTTGTGTGATGTAGATCCAGGCCTGTTGCACTAGTTCGGTCAACACAGGGACGGTTCAGATGGTTCAAATGGCTCTGAGCACTGTGGGACTTAACTTCCGAGGTCATCAGTCCCCTAGAACTTAGAACTACTTAAACCTAACTAACCTAAGGACATTACACACATCCATGCCCGAGGCAGGATTCGAACCTGCGACCGTAGCGGTTGCGAGGTTCCAGACTGTAGCGCCTAGAACCGCTGGGCCACTCCGGCCGGCACAAGGACGGTTTATGCTTGGTTGTGGATGACGCTGGAGTTGTCGTTCGATGATATCCCACATGTGCTGCTCTGGAGACAGATCTGGTGATAGAGCAGACTAAGGCATCATGTCGGCACTGTAGGGCATGTCAGGTTACAATAGTGGTATGTGGGCGAGCGTTATCATGTTGGACAGCATCCCCTGGAATGCTGTTCATGAATGGCAGCACAAGAAATGGTTCAAATGGCTCTAAGCACTATGGGACCTTACATCTAAGGTCATCAGTCCCCCATAACTTAGAACTACTTAAACCTAACTAGCCTAAGGACATCACACACATCCATGCCCGAGGCAGGATTCGAGCCTGCGACCGTAGCAGCAGCGCGGTTCCGTACTGAAGCGCCTAGAACCGCTCTGCCAACCCGGGCGGCCGGCAACACAAAAGGTCGAATCACCAGATTGACCTTCAACTTTGCACTCAGTCTGCGTGGGAACCACGAGAGTGCTCCTGCTGTCTTACGAAACCCAGGTTAAGTCCAGTGTGTCTAGCACGCTGACAGGTTGGTTGCAGGCCCTCAACTGCCCTCCTCCAACCCACACACGGCCATCACTGACACCGAGGTACAACAGCCTTTCATCACAAAACACAATAGCCCTCGCCCCTGCCCTCCAGTGAACTCTCGCTCGACACCAATGAAGTCACAGATGACACTGGTTTGGGGTCAGTGGAATGCTCACTACAGGACGTCAGGCTCGAAGCTGTCATTGAAGTAACGCATCTGCAACAGTTCAAGGTGTCATTTTGGTGCGAACTGCTGCTCAGATTGGCAGTACAGATGCAATGCGTTGCCCCAGAGCCATTTGCCGAAAACGATGGCCTTCCCGCTCTGTAGTGCCACGTGGCCTTCTGGAGCCCGGTCTCCTCGCGAGCGTACGTTCTCGTGACCACCGCTGACAGAAAACATGTGCAGTGGCTGCGTTACTGCCAAGTACCGGGTGATCAAAAAGTCAATATAAATTTGAAAACTTAATAAACCACTGAATAATGTAGATAGAGAGGTACAAATTGACACACATGCTTCGAATGACATGGGGTTTTATTAGAACCAAAATGCAGGATGGCGCTCCACCCCATATTGCTAGACGCGTGAAAGATCTCTTGCGCGCGTCGTTTGGTGATGTTCGTGTGCCCAGTCGCCACTTTCGTCATGCTCGCAGGGCCCCAGACCTCAGTCTGTTCGATTATTGGCTTTGGGGTTACCTGAAGTCGCAAGTGTATCGTGATCGACCGACATCTCTAGGGATGCTGAAAGACAACATCCGACGCCAATGCCTCACCATAACTCCGGACATGCTTTACAGTGCTGTTCACAGCATTATTCCTCGACTAAAGCTATTGTTGAGGAATGATGGTGGACATATTTAGCATTTCCTGTAAAGAACATCATCTTTGCTTTGTCTTACTTTGTTATGCTAATTATTACTATTCTGATCAGATGAAGCGCCATCTGTCGGACATTTTTTGAACTCTTATATTTGTTTGGTTCTAATAAAACCCCATGTCATTCCAAGCATGTGTGTCAATTTGTACCTCTCTATCTACATTATTCCGTAATTTATTCAGTTTTCAAATTTACACTGACTTTTTGATCACCCGGTATTTGTGCATTATCTTGAAGGAACATCCAGTTTCTCCTAGCCCTATCACGCTATCTCGTTCACAGTTCATGAAAAGCTGATAATGGCGTCTTTGTCATCTTAAAGGCGTTCTTGACTGACAACTCATCACGTCCAATCTCAAACTTAACTAACGCTCACGACGGTTTCAGCATGTACTTAAAGTAAACCTGAGTTGCACCCTCATAGTGGCGCTGCTAGTTTCATTCTTACGCAAATGGCACGGAATTTCAATAGGCATCATCTTTCAGATGTAAACACACGCCTACCAAGTTTCGTTTATATCACACAAAACGTTCTTAGTGTTTCGATTTTTCTTTAGTCAATGTAAATTGAAACTCATCTGTATATGTTTCAGCATGCAGCCTTAGAATCATGTTAGATACCATGTAAACAAACTCGCACCACATCATTATGACATACTGCACAAACCAAAATAAATATTTACTCGTGAGATGCGACTGATGAGATGTTTGCACGTTGAGTCAGAACACTAACTATATTCACAACATAACGAGCGGAAACAGTAACAAGTAACTGCTACGACGCATTGCACCGAGAATCCGTAAAGTGAGGTCGCAAGAAGTCGCTTCTCACGAGGAGCAAAAACGTGGCGCCGGGTTGACCCGGCGTTAACCTCGCCAATAGACAGACAGAAGACGGGCGCCTGGATCCCGCTTGCCGCCGGACAGCGTTCATTACCCGCGGCAGATATCATCTGCGCCGCTCACTGACACTCCCAGTGGGAAACAACGCACATCCTGCCCGCAGCCAAAATGTCAAAGCCTACTAACTCCAGCCCGCGCGCTAGCTTTTCCTTCTTTCTCTCCTTGCCCATTCTACTTAGCGTGTAGCCTCCGCCGACAGAGGCATCATTAAAGGCAAATCAACCGTGACACAGGTGCAGCGTAGCTGAGGAGGGAAAGTGCACCGATCGAACAAAAATAAGGAAACGCCGAACCGAATCATGTAGCGTTGTGCAGGATTTACCCGACGCCTCTAATTCACGCTAGAGTGGTGACTGCCGTCCTGAAGGTAGCCGGTCTATATCCTAATGGCAAAAGAAATATTCTTTGCCAGTATTTAGCTGGCAAGGGTGGTAAGTTTCGTGGCAATTGTGCCTGATCGCAAGATTGTGCGCTGATTTACAGGGTTGTAGTCCAGATCTATTTTCAGTGTCTCCTGACATGAAGAAATGCTGGAATTAAAGATGACCGTCGTCTCGCAACGTTAGCCCTTTAACCCCGGTGACAGCCGTACGGTGTGACCTCACGTAGAGCGGATTCGTCAGCTCGAGTGAGCTCCAATACAGAGACGACACGAGACTAAAGTAGATATTTCCCGTCCTTCAATTGGATCCAGTCTTTGGACCGGTAGTGGCTGAGTTAGGAGTATGTATTTCTTTTGCTTGTTAAGCTCTGATTTACAGATTATTATATATTATACGTACTTTTCACATGAAAAATACGTAAGTAATTTTGTATAACAAAGGCGAGTACATGTTACATTTCCGTTCTGAACAAGAACACCTATCTACGCTCAACAGTGACAGAAGCTTTTTCATTTCATGTGATGGATGGTTGAGTGACTATTTTATCTGAGTTAATTTTGGTATATTTCACACATATGTTATTACACTTCTGTACAAAATGAATGAAATAACGTAATTGTATCTTAAATAGATCATACAAGCCAAGGGAAAAAAAGAACCCAGAAAATATTTCATACACCTTAAAATAGGCAACCCAACTTCAATCATCCACACCCAGAGTAGATGATGAAAGCTGTGTTGCCTGTCTTATGCTGCATGAAACATTTTCCTTGTCATTTTTATTTTGCTCAGCCTGTACGTTCTATTGTAGCAAGTCTAGAAAAAAGAGAAATTAACAAAAGTATGGGCGGAATTGTTCACTACAGTAATATTGCATTTATATGTTACTTCACTCAGATTGAAAACAAAGAAAATAAAGATGGAAGGGTAATTCTGAGTAGCTTAAAGATTTGTTTCGTCTCGTAGTGAGGGCACTCTTTCATTGATCCATCACATCTCGGTTCTCGGCGTTAGAGGGTTAAGCCCAGTGCCACACTCAGTGTTGAGGGGTCATGTGCTGACACTGTCGTTTATCCGCTCTTTTTCTTTAGCTTCCATAATTATAAACCAAAACGCAGACGGATGAATACACTGCAAGCAGACTGAACTATTACCTACTTCAAGACATAAGTTCATTCACCGAGAATCCACAGCTCAATAACTTCATGTTGAGTAAAAGACACTGCTGCAGCTGTAAGGTTACTTTACTTAAAAAGCACGACCGGTTTTTTAACGTCAGTTACATCATCAACTGAAGTCTTGAACAGAAAGAAACTATGAAATAATACCAGGAAGAGACAAACTTGGACAGAAATAATGTCAGATTATTGATAACGATGACTGAATACAAGTAATATAAAATGTGGCAATGCCCAATAGTTACAATTACGACATTGGACTGGAGTACAACAGATACTAAACTTTGCCCCGATTCCTAGAATTTCACTACATTCTAAAAATCATGGCGCAGCCTAATACTGACTAATGTAGGAGGGTGGTCATTTGCCGGGACCTAAAAACGGATATAAATAAATCATTAAAATTTGTTGCAGTGAGGGGAATGCCATTCATTTCTTCCAGTATTATCCAGTTTACATTTTGGATTGCAAGTATTTGACTTTGTAATCTCGTGTGACCCGATTCCTAGTATTAATCACGAAGTCCTTAGCTCTTCTGCGCATGCGCCATCTGTCGAGTAGCCCCTCATGTTTGCTGGCCGGGGTGGCCGAGCGGTTCTAGGCGCTACGGTCGCAGGTTCGAATCCTGCCTCGGGCATGGATGTGTGTGATGTCCTTACGTTAGTTAGGTTTAAGTAGTTCTAAGTTCTAGATGACCAATGACCGCAGAAGTTAAGTCCCATAGTGCTCAGAGCCATTTGAACCATTTAACCCCTTATATTTCCGCGTTAGTTTACAATCAGCCGTAGCGCTGCCGTGAACTCGACTCGTCATATTCACTGGTACATGGTATGGTTTTCTACGTTTTCTATTTTCTTCCGTTTTCCCCGTCCGCAGCTTGTGGTCTAGTGACTAGCGTTGCTACCTCTAGATCACGGGGTCCTGGGTTCGATTCCCGGCCGGGTTGGGGATTTTCTCTGCCCGGGGACTGGGTGTTTCTGTTGTCCTAGTTTCATCATCGTCCTCATCATTCATGACAGTGGCTGGATTGGACTGTGAAACAAATTGGACTGTGAAAAATTTGAGCTTTGTACGGGCTCTGGTGACCACGCAGTTGAGCACCCCACAAACCAAATATCATCATCATCTTCCGTTTTCCCCACTGCACCGTTTTTTAAGAATAAATTTATATTCTCCTTTAGGTTCCAGATATTGGCCCCCATATACATTGGTCTGTTGCGCGCAGCGACATGACTTTTAGAACTGAGTGAAATTCTAGCAATCAGGGGAAAATTTAATACCAACTATACTCCAGTATTTTTATGTTACTTGCATTCAGCCATTTTTGGCAATGATCTGACGATCTTTTTATCTAAGGTTGTCACTTTCCTGGTATTATTTCGCAGTCCCTTTGTATTCAGGACTACACCTCATGTAACTAACGTTACGAAATCGGTCGTGCTTTTTAAATGCAGTAACCATAGACCTGCAGCGGTATTTTTTACTCAACAACTATCGACTTGACATGAATACACACTTGAAACATTATGTAGAGACAAGTAGAGGGGCTCTACTTCATTATTTCAAATTGTCTCTAGAACACATGAAAATCACTTCACAGAGTTTGGACGTAGCCGTACATAATAGCTTCGAATTTATGGCAAAGCTCACACAGTATGTTAGCATCACTGAAGTGAGGATAGTCCATGTTCACCTTCAATTCTATAACTGAAAGTTCGCAATGACGGATAATTTAATACTGGATCACACTTAATGCCGCAAATCGTTGAAAATCGTGAAGGTACGCGAGAAGGGTGAAAGGAACGACAACGAGTTCATTAGAGATGGAGGACAAGCTCAAATTATTTCCAGAATTGGGAAGCTAATCGGCCGTGCCCTTTAGAAGGTCCCATCGCGGAATTTGCCTAGTGTGGTCGAGAGAAATCATTGAAAACGAATATCTGGATGGTCGGACGCGTATTTGAGACGTCAAATGGTTCAAATGGCTCTGAGCACTATGAGACTTAATATCTGAGGTCATCAGTCCCCTAGAACTTAGAACTACTTAAACCTAACTAACCTAAGGACATCACACACATCCATGCCCGAGGCAGGATTCGAACCTGCGACCGTAGCAGTAGCGCGGTTCCGGACAGAAGCGCCTAGAACCGCTCGGTAACATCGGCCGGCATTTGAAACGTCGTCGTACCGAATGCGAGTACAGAGTGCTAGCCACTCCGCTACCTCGCTCGGTAGCACGGGAGAAGTCATTCAAACAGGTCCCCAAACGTTTGGTATTTGCATTCTATTCATTAATATTTGAGTATTTATTTCCATGGGCGCTATTTTAATCGGCACATTCTCCGAAACTCTTAAATGTGTCACAGATGTCATTATTACAGCACATTTACTCTTGAGATAAGCCGTATAATTGCATAGACCTCAGTCTTTCTTTTCGAGCTCGTTCTCATTTATCTGATGTTGCTATTTCAGATTTTGTAGGCTATTTGGCCTTACGATCTTTGCAAGACAGCACCAGCTATATTCCTAATAAGAGCAATACGTACACGATCTAATCAAGTATTCGGACACCTGTTAGTGGATGTTAAAGTGGTTGTTTGTTGTGGTATTCAGTCCTGAGACTGGTTTGATGCAGCTCTCCATGCTACTCTATCCTGTGCAAGCTTCTTCATCTCCCAGTACCTACTGCAACCTACATCCTTCTGAATCTGCTTAGTGTATTCATCTCTTGGTCTCCCCCTACGATTTTTACCCTCCACGATGCCCTCCAATACTAAATTGGTGATCCCTTGATGCCTCAGAACATGTCCTACCAACCGATCCCTTCTTCTGGTCAAGTTGTGCCACAAACTTCTCTTCTCCCCATTCCTATTCAGTACTTCCTCATTAGTTATGTGGTATGTGTCCATAATTCGCCTTCATGACGGCTTGAACTCTAATGCTTTCAATGAGGTATCTGAGTGCTTGTGGAAGAAAGACAGCCCATTCTTCCTCAAGAGCCGAAACCAGAGAAGGTTGTGACGTTGAACACTGGGGTCTGGAGTGAAATCGACGCTCTCAACCTAAAGCCGCGTCAAGTAACCGCGCGATCTCAGGCGCCTTGCACGGTTCGCGCGGCTTCCCCCCTCATAGGTTCGAGTCCTCCCTCGGCCATGGGTGTGAGTGTTTTCCTTAACGTAAGTTAGATTAAGTAGTGTGTAAGCCTATGGACCGATGACCTCAGCAATTTGGTCCCATAGATACTTACCTAACAACCTAAAGGTGTTCCATTGGTTTCAAGTCGTGCCTATGGATAGGCCAGTCCATTTCACAAACCAATGTCTCATAGATGCTGCTCTATGGCAGGGTGCATTGTCATGCTGAAGCAATCAATCATTGTCTCCGAACTGTTCCTGCAGTTACGTATAAAGTGTGTTCGTACCCTTCTGCATTTACCGCTTTCTTGAGATCAATGAGGGTATCAGACCCTACACGAAAAACACCTCTATTCCGTAACATCACCTCCTCTGTACTTCACTGCTGGCATTACACATTATGGTAATTAACGTTCTCCTGGAATTTACCCAACTGAAACAATTCTGTCGAATTGCCACAGGGTACAACGTGATTCAACTCTGAAAATCACTCGCTTCCAGTTATTCATAGTCCAGTGGCGTCGTCCTTTATGTCGCCTCAAGCGTAGCTATCAATGCGTGGCATATGAGATGCTGGTCGACCAAAGTACTCCAATCTTATTAACTCCCTACGGACAGGCTAGCTGGTCTGCTGCTGTTGTTGTTGTTGTGGTCTTCAGTCCTGAGACTGGTTTGATGCAGCTCTCCATGCTACTCTATCCTGGGCAAGCTTCTTCATCTCCCAGTACCTACTGCAACCTACATCCTTCTGAATCTGCTTAGTGTATTCATCTCTTGGTCTCCCTCTACGATTTTTACCCTCCACGCTGCCCTCCAATGCTAAATTTGTGATCCCTTGATGCCTCAAAACATGTCCTACCAACCGATCCCTTCTTCTAGTCAAGTTGTGCCACAAACTTCTCTTCTCCCCAATCCTATTCAATACCTCCTCATTAGTTACGTGATCTACCCACCTTATCTTCAGCATTCTTCTGTAGCACCACATTTCGAAAGCTTCTATTCTCTTCTTGTCCAAACTGGTTATCGTCCATGTTTCACTTCCATACATGGCTACACTCCACACAAATACTTTCAGAAACGACTTCCTGACACTTAAATCTATACTCGATGTTAACAAATTTCTCTTCTTCAGAAACGATTTCCTTGCCATTGCCAGTCTACATTTTATATCCTCTCTACTTCGACCATCATCAGTTATTTTACTCCCTAAATAGCAAAACTCCTTTACTACTTTAAGTGTCTCATTTCCTAATCTAATCCCCTCAGCATCACCCGATTTAATCTGACTACATTCCATTATCCTCGTTTTGCTTTTGTTGATGTTCATCTTATATCCTTCTTTCAAGACACTGTCCATTCCGTTCAACTGCTCTTCCAAGTCCTTTGCTGTCTCTGACAGAATTACAATGTCATCGGCGAACCTCAAAGTTTTTACTTCTTTTCCATGAATTTTAATACCTACTCCGAATTTTTCTTTTGTTTCCTTTACTGCTTGCTCAATATACAGATTGAATAACATCGGGGATAGGCTACAACCCTGTCTCACTCCTTTCCCAACCACTGCTTCCCTTTCATGCCCCTCGACTCTTATAACTGCCATCTGGTTTCTGTACAAATTGTAAATAGCCTTTCGCTCCCTGTATTTTACCCCTGCCACCTTCAGAATTTGAAAGAGAGTATTCCAGTTAACGTTGTCAAAAGCTTTCTCTAAGTCTACAAATGCTATAAACGTAGGTTTGCCTTTTCTTAATCTTTCTTCTAAGATAAGTCGTAAGGTTAGTATTGCCTCACGTGTTCCAACATTTCTACGGAATCCAAACTGATCTTCCCCGAGGTCCGCTTCTACCAGTTTTTCCATTCGTCTGTAAAGAATTCGCGTTAGTATTTTGCAGCTGTGACTTATTAAACTGATAGTTCGGTAATTTTCACATCTGTCAACACCTGCTTTCTTTGGTATTGGAATTATTATATTCTTCTTGAAGTCTGTGGGTATTTCGCCTGTCTCATACATCTTGCTCACCAGATGGTAGAGTTTTGTCATGACTGGCTCTCCCAAGGCCATCAGTAGTTCTAATGGAATGTTGTCTACTCCCGGGACCTTGTTTCGACTCAGGTCTTTCAGTGCTCTGTCAAACTCTTCACGCAGTATCATATCTCCCATTTCATCTTCATCTACATCCTCTTCCATTTCCATAATACTGTCCTCAAGTACATCGCCCTTGTATAAACCCTCTATATACTCCTTCCACCTTTCTGCCTTCCCTTCTTTGCTTAGAACTGGGTTGCCATCTGAGCTCTTGATATTCATACAAATGGTTCTCTTCTCTCCAAAGGTCTCTTTAATTTTCCTGTAGGCAGTATCTATCTTACCCCTAGTGAGACAAGCCTCTACATCCTTACATTTGTCCTCTAGCCATCCCTGCTTAGCCATTTTGCACTTCCTGTCGATCTCATTTTTGAGACGTTTGTATTCCCTTTTGCCTGCTTCATTTACTGCATTTTTATATTTTCTCCTTTCATCAATTAAATTCAATATTTCTTCTGTTACCCAAGGATTTCTATTAGCCCTCGTCTTTTTACCTACTTGATCCTCTGCTGCCTTCACTACTTCATCGTTCAGAGCTACCCATTCTTCTTCTACTGTATTTCTTTCCCCCATTCCTGTCAATTGTTCCCCTATGCTCTCCCTGAAACTCTCTACAACCTCTGGTTCTTTCAGTTTATCCAGGTCCCATCTCCTTAAATTCCCACCTTTTTGCAGTTTCTTCAGTTTCAATCTGCAGTTCATAACCAATAGATTGTGGTCAGAATCCACATCTGCCCCTGGAAATGTCTTACAATTAAAACCTGGTTCCTAAATCTCTGTCTTACCATTATATAATCTATCTGATACCTATTAGTATCTCCAGGATTCTTCCAGGTATACAACCTTCTTTTATGATTCTTGAACCAAGTGTTAGCTATGATTAAGTTATGCTCTGTGCAAAATTCTACAAGGCGGCTTCCTCTTTCATTTCTTCCCCCCACTCCATATTCACCTACTATGTTTCCTTCTCTCCCTTTTCCTACTGACGAATTCCAGTCACCCATGACTATTAAATTTTCGTCTCCCTTCACTACCTGAATAATTTCTTTTATCTCGTCATACATTTCATCAATTTCTTCATCATCTGCAGAGCTAGTTGGCATATAAACTTGTAGTACTGTAGTAGGCATGGGCTTTGTGTCTATCTTGGCCACAATAATGCGTTCACTATGCTGTTTGTAGTAGCTAACCCGCACTCCTATTTTTTTATTCATTATTAAACCTACTCCCGCATTACCCCTATTTGATTTTGTATTTATAACCCTGTAATCACCTGACCAAAAGTCTTGTTCCTCCTGCCACCGAACTTCACTAATTCCCACTATATCTAACTTTAACCTATCCATTTCCCTTTTTAAATTTTCTAACCTACCTGCCCGATTAAGGGATCTGACATTCCACGCTCCGATCCGTAGAATGCCAGTTTTCTTTCTCCTGATAACGACGTCCTCTTGAGTAGTCCCCGCCCGGAGATCCGAATGGGGGACTATTTTACCTCCGGAATATTTTACCCAAGAGGACGCCATCATCATTTAATCATACAGTAAAGCTGCATGTCCTCGGGAAAAAGTACGGCTGTAGTTTCCCCTTGCTTTCAGCCGTTCGCAGTACCAGCACAGCAAGGCCGTTTTGGTTAATGTTACAAGGCCAGATCAGTCAATCATCCAGACTGTTGCCCCTGCAACTACTGAAAAGGCTGCTGCCCCTCTTCAGGAACCACATGTTTGTCTGGCCTCTCAACAGATACCCCTCCGTTGTGGTTGCACCTACGGTACGGCCATCTGTATCGCTGAGGCACGCAAGCCTCCCCACCAACGGCAAGGTCCATGGTTCATGGGGGAAGGGTCTGCTGCTAGCAGTTCGGAATTCACGAATGATTCATTTTTCATTTGGCTGATTTCCTGCGACTTTTTACAACCTCCCTCCGCAATGCTCAATGGTCCCTGTCCGTCAGTATAAGAAGTTTACAGATCTTGCTTTAATTGTGGTTGTTTCTTCGCATTTCAACTTCACAGTCACATCACGTACAATCGACTTAGGCTGCTTTAGAAGTGTCGAAAACTCCCTGGTGTATTTGTTACTCTTGGAAAACCAAAGGATAGTCCACATTCAAAGTCACAGAGCTCTCCTGAGCGATCCATTCTACTATTACTGCTTCTTCACTGACAACGCAGTACTCCCTGCCACCTTTTGTGCTGGCGTGTCCGCACGTAGTGGTCCACTCCACATTACATGGGGATTTTTGGATAGTTTTGATCAGAGAGTGCATACAACAACATGATTCCGTCCCTTCGAAACTGTGTACGTTTTGACATGATCCAATGTTAGCAATACAGGACAGTGTCATTAGACAGAGGAACTAACGAAACAGTCCCGCACCTCGTGTAGTTTCAAGACTAATTTGTTGATAATTTAAACTATTCTAATACTCTAATGTTTATAGCTTTTGTGTATCTCTTTGACTAAATGTTGCTGTTTATGCTCCAGATGACTTCAGCTGGAAACTGTCCATAATTGACGGACAAACATTTTAAACACCTTTTAATGAGTGTGTCATTCATAATACTGCATAATTTGAATTGTATGTGATACTTCACTTCTGCACATTTCAATCGTAGTAACATGAAAGTTTGAGTAAGGGACTGTACATACTAACTGCTTCATTATGTTTGCCTACAATTGTCTGTAAATCCCTTTACGTACTTTAATATGCATACACGTATGTTTTACTTCGAATTTTGAGACCTGTTTGACATTCATAAATTCCAGTAAGATCTGTCGAATGAACATTAAATTCAAGATTTCAGTGCTTCTGTAAAATTTGTTTTGTTGTAATTTGTAATCTGTTTTTCTGGCAAGTTCAACGTTTCTTCACAATGACTCCACAGAGAGAATAATACATCTAAGCAATTCTAAAATAACGATAAATTAACTGTCTCTCGTACGTCGCAAAATCTAAACGTCACCAGAAATATGAGTTCATTGTTTCTTAAGTGTGGTACTGTTACACAACTACTGTCTTTTAGTGATGAAATTCACCTCCGGGAAGATAGCTTAGATTTGAGCCTAGATTGATAACGTCCTGCCATTATTATCAAAAAACGTAGAATGAGGCATCTTTACAACTTTTTTACGAAACTGTTATGTCCAATCACGTGTGTATCATGTTACTCACAGTTATTTTCTGTTTAATTTCTCTTAGCATTTCTTCATTAGTTTTTTTTTTCAGTCAAGGTTCTTGTTGTGGCACTTTTACATACCCACATTTCTGTTGCATCTATGTTTTCTTTTCTCGTTTGCCATATTTCACCCTCCACAACCATAGCTAAAAAATGCAGCAAATAAATGCTTCAGTTTGCGTGAAAATGCTATGAGACGAAGCGACCATTTCGATACACTTTAATAATTTTTCTGATGTCATGACCACACTTTTTATTATTTCCAAAATCATCTTACACGTTTCGACATTCCGTCACATTGAAATGCTATAAAATACAACACAAAACTTGTATCAGAAGATATGAAAATGTTAGATCTCACCATTGATTAGAGACATGGTATAATGAGTAGAATATGACTTATAACTTACCAGTATTATGTCAAATAGAAAAAATTGTTCATTAAATACGCTGTACTTCGTCAATATTCTCAATCAAGAGATAGATGCTTACATTAATGAAAGCTGCAGTATAGACTATGGTGCCCTATCGTCTTGTCTGTCCCTCTTGTTGTAGTGGAAAATAATACTAAGACTTCACAAATAATGTCTTAAGTTCTCAAAATCAGTTGGAAATACGTTTATACTAATGATATTCTTTTCCGTGAAACATAAGAAATCACGGAAATTAGTTCGTTGCGTACCATTTACCTGCCGTTGTGCAACAAGACTGATATCACGTGAACAACAGACGATCGAGTGGAACAAACAGAATCAGCATAGAAGACATTATAAGGCAAAGTCATCAACAGGCGACTGGGGCATAGAAATATTTATCTATTTTGCACTAGTTATGTACTGAAGTTACCTGCTAAATAATTAGCCGCGAATAATTATAATGAACTTTATAACAGTCTAAGTAAAACAGCAGGAGAGTGGAAACCGACTAATCAGGGCTGACCAGGAGACAAGCTTTTAAGTATAAGCAAATAAATGAATAAAAGGATTACAAATTCGAATTGATACAGACGTTATCTGAATGTGAGGAGTTACGTTGCTCTACGATATAGGAGAAAGGGCATTGCGTCAGTGACCTAATGATATTTATTAGCGAGGTGCATTGCTCATGACTGACCCCATCATACAAAGAGGAAATCTTAATTCTGCTGCGGGAATGGTGATTCTGTGTTTCGAAATTCTCTGTAGAATAAGAGAGATCGTTACTTCTCAACGGGATAGGAGTTATGATGAGAGATAAGAGAAGATTTTTAAATATTATTTATTATTCGTGGTGTTTCTGACATAAACCTGTACAAAGACAGCTTCTACGCTGGAGACCGTGAGGAGCGATAGGTTAAATTTACAAAATTGCTGCAAAGTGCCGTGGTTTTAGATTTTTATCTTGGTTCGTCTTCACCGGCTTACCTCTGCAGACGATACTGGTCAGCTGGGCTCATCCTCCAAATGAATTTCGGGCAACAAAAGACAGCCACTCACATAATTTGAGTATTTTTTCTAACTGTCACGAGAAAGAACACGGGTGTGGGTCTGGGAAGTATGGAGGCAAGTGTTGCCATTCACAGTATTTTCATATGTGGAAAGAGGTTCACGGCGGCTTCTTACTGCAGTTGTTTGCTTTCCCTCCCATCCCTCTTACACAATGAGAATACCTATTAGGAGGCATAAACGGTGGTTCATTACAGGATGTAATATGAATGGTCGCGGTACATTTTTGCACCAGTCTTTGTACAAACCGAGGAAGCATTTCGTCTCGAGACTTTATCCGACAAAAAACATCTGATAATAACGAAAAAGTACGTTTTATACACGCATATTAATTTTGTCGAGGGAGCTTCGTGTTAGGGAGGTGATTTCGTTACTTTCGTATCATATGGAAGACAATATATCCAGTTTCATTCAGAGAAGGTTGTTTTTATTAACGTAGACATGCTTTTGG
Source organism: Schistocerca nitens (assembly GCF_023898315.1). Classification (NCBI taxonomy): domain Eukaryota; kingdom Metazoa; phylum Arthropoda; class Insecta; order Orthoptera; family Acrididae; genus Schistocerca; species Schistocerca nitens. The sequence continues at coordinate 252,597,141 of NC_064616.1, read as the reverse complement.
TGCTCCAGAACGCATCTTCGGATGATTAGCATCACTGTTTGTATGTAGCAGCTTTTAGTGGCCTGAATGAGTAAGAGACTCGGGTGTTGCCGTAGTGGCCCGCATCTCGCGGTCGTGCGGTAGCGTTCTCGCTTCCCACGCCCGGGTTCCCGGGTTCGATTCCCGGCGGGTCAGGGATTTTCTCTGTCTCGTGATGGCTGGGTGTTGTGTGCTGTCCTTAGGTTAGTTAGGTTTAAGTAGTTCTAAGTTCTAGGGCACTGATGACCATAGATGTTAAGTGCCATAGTGCTCAGAGCCATTTTTTTGTTGCCGTATTTCTTTCTGTTTTGCAGAATTTTCTTTATACACATTAACACTTCGAATGCTTGACTACAAAATAATAAACATGTTAACAACAACTGCACGCCATCAACGTTATAAATATTTTTCGGAAAATGTATTCTGGACAACAGTATTTAGTATTCAATTTTTTCGGGAGTGCATCCAGTATTTTACTAACCCTTGTACCGATATTTTAATTGAATCAGTATCTCGGCTGACAACATGAAATGTTGACAGCAGTAACATTGGTACGAGAATTAGTAATATCTCGGGTGCACTCCCGAAAAATGATGAATATTTGGTCCGCCGGGTGTATTTCAAGAAACACAACAGTATTTGTGATTGTTCTGACACATTAAGTGTATTCTCTTTGAAACGTATGTGATTCAGTGAAACTGTAATGTACTCCATTTCGTACGTGTCCCTTCTAGTTCATTTTATTGCCTTAGTCAATTTCTGCTAGAAGCTTCGCCTCAAAACTTTAATGCGCTCTTTGTAGCGAATCTGGAAAGTCCTTCCTCTTTCTGTCCGTCAAAGGTAGGACAAAGGCTGCAATGCAACTGATAGACTTATGTGTTCTGATATGAGGAAGTTCGTGTTTACAGTGTGTCGTAAGTGGCAACCTAGTTGATTTCTAGAGAAAGACAGCTTAGCATTAGAGTTATTTAATAAGTATTCATTTTGTGTTAAAATGTGTGATACGCTAAATTTACACAAATTTGCACTTTGTCCTTGTCTTTCCTGCAGCGTTTTTGCTACTAATATTGGGCTGTATTCTGTTTCCAAATCTATCATTTAATTTTTAGTGTGTTCGGTACTTCTTTCAATTTATTTTACAGTGTCAATTTCTTTCGGGCATGACTTCTGTTTCAGTGGTTATAAGTGTGCTCTCTGTAGGAGAGATCTTAATGCAGCATTTTATTTCTGTTTGTTTGGTTTGTGGTATTAGATGTGTGTTGTTACGTTAATACAGGCTGGTATACTGTAGATATGAACGCAGTGTTGCTAGTGTTCATTAATATTCAGTATGTACAGACGTAGAGAGACTGAGGCGAGTTAACCTCGGATGGTATATAAGCTCCGTATTTACGTCCGTTGGTCCGAACTCTTGACGTTCACAATTAAATAGCCTTGATACTTAGTGATGCAATGAATATATTGTTTCAGAAGTATGCTGTATTACATGTTCGTCAAAATTGTTTATTTTTTTGGAATATCGGCCAAAAATGATTTTATCTCCATTTAGTAATAAATGCTAAATAAAAATTTTCGTAACGTCTGCTCAGTTGATTATTTGCTCCCATAGGAACCAGAGATAAACATTACATGCGCTCCACGATATATGGTAACCCCTGGAGAGACGTTAAGATTCTCACACAATTTCAAATTAACATTTAAAGTTCGTTGTCACTATTATTATTTTATTGAAGATTAATTAGCGTAATTTCCACTGTCAGGTAACTTAATGCTACTTTCCTTTCAGAAATTTTCGGATAAATTGTCATAGGTTCACCTCGTCGTAATATATCATCAGAGATCAATTAATTATTTCCATTGTGCTTAGTATTTGATTTTTGGTATTGATTTTGGAATATGAATGCCTGTTAACTTAATCTTTCCATAGACAGTGGGCAAAATAATTTCAAGGAGACTGTCTTCAGTAAAATGCACCACACAATCACAGTATTATATTCCCTCCACATCAAACAAAATTTTTGCATACCGCAATATACAGGTAATTGCCACATAATTAAATCTTGCACAACATATATCTGAAGGAAAGCGTGGATGAATCAGAACTGATACATAGGTGTCGTTACTATCTTGTCTTATTGAAATTTAGGAACGGATAATACATTTCTTGAAAAAGCCTCAGGGGCGTCTTCCGGAGAATTGGAGTCGGCTTGACATAATTCAATCCAGCGACTCGGAAAACTTTGTACGGCACCCAGAGGATCCATTCTCTTTTGCAAAATCTATGCGTGGAGCATGCAACAAAGAAAAGCAACAACAAACATTTTGTAGTTTTTTGTAAATAACAATAACACAACGTGGATCAACATACACAAAAACTGATTATACACATATTCCACCATTTATCGTGGACGCATCACTACAAAACCTTAAAAACTGAATAGAGAAAACGATAGAGAACAGAGATTACGGGCCCCCAGTTAAGATTACGCACGTGATCCAAGTCCTTCGGGGCAGAATATCTTAAAGTAACGTTGTGGAAGAGAGGTCATCCGACCATAGAAAATGTAAGTTTAAAATACATTGCAATCGTGCTTGATAAGTGAAGATCAGACTACGCGATCTTTTATTCAAGTACTGCCGTAATGTAGTAAAAGTAAGGAGCGGCTACAACATGATGAGCAGATGACATTATATATCCAATCAGAAACAATAATAATGAACAACATAAAAAGAAGAAGATGGAGAGTGAGTAAGATTAGAGTATATATAAAAGCTATGTCCAACTAAAGTAACGAAAACTGAAGTTCTATTTTGTGTACGCCCATTCGTGAAACTTCAGCTTTCAATCTTCGTAAGCAGCTACAAAAAAAATTTCCATATGTCGTAGTTTAATGGATTACAAGCACAATTCTTTTTGTATCTGCCGCAAGTACGACGTAGATAAATAAATTTTAATGCAGAAAATGTATCACTAATGGCAAGGCATAAAAGAGAAAACTTAATTATTGCATAAGAAGAAACGTTCCCTGCATTTAGTCAGGTCTTCCAAAGTCGAACCATTCTCTTCGAAAATACTTTTTTCTTTGTCTAAGTGAGCTTGACATATGCTGTAAAATCAATACACATACTCACTCTAGTGCAGCACCTTTTGCTTTAGTTATTAATATCAATTTTTAAACGCGCTGATTCGGATTAAAGGGTAGGGTTTCATTCATACAACACCAGTGCATTCCATGTCACTCACTAATCCAGGGCTGAAGCCAACTAGACAGAACCTGTAAAGTGCGATCACCTCCAGACACGGGGTACACCATCCCAGAGAGTCGCATCTCATAAGCTTTATCACCTTCAACGATGCATACTCAACACTGTTTAAGTTCCTTTCAGAAATGATCGAGATATAAGGCTTCTTCCTGACCAGAAAACCAACCCTTAACTAACGGATTTATAAGTTCAAATGGTTCAAATGGCTCTGAGCACTATGGGACCCAACTTCTGAGGTCATTAGTCCCCTAGAACTTAGAACTAGTTAAACCTAACTAACCTAAGGACATCACAAACATCCATGCCCGAGGCAGGATTCGAACCTGCGACCGTAGCGGTCTTGCGGTTCCAGACTGCAGCGCCTTTAAGCGCACGGCCACTTCGGCCGGCGGATTTATAAGTGACCTGAACAGATACAGCTACAGCGGACCGTTGGAAATTCCATTCAGTTCCATTTTAATAGTTTTAACGTCTGTATTTAAAAGAAAAAAAACTGTTCACTGTATGAAATGTCAAGCAAACATGCATTGACTAATTACTACTCCAGAAGAATGAGAGATCTTGCCAGAATTTGATCGCTCCTAGAGGATGTCTTATCCTTAATCTGAATCACATTACACGTTCTGGGTCCTCTATAAGATACACACTGCAGATTGAGATATAAGTTTTTTGGTGTAGTCTCAAGAACGGGGTGCCAAAGCAATGTTGGCACCTCACAACGAAACCACAAGACAGTGTTGTCTCTACATGCCGCACCGACGACTAGGTAACGGCGGAGTGACAACGCCTCCTAGAGCTCTGCTACGCCTTCACAATCGATGGTCTAGGACGACTGAGAAGAATGCTTGACCCAGTTTGCTGTCACCGATCAAGACGGCAGCATCGCCTTAGATTGACCGATAGTATAATAAATGTCTTAGGCAGATCCTAATGTGAACATTATATCAATTATACTTCGTGTGAAGAACTTTGTTAACTTGCGTGTATAAACTGATATTATAGTATTCAGAGACAGTTGTGAACACTCACAACATTCTGTGGCAAATTAATTATACGAAATTGAGTAAATCTTAATGTCTATATTGTAAGCGACAATAAAACAGCGCAGGCGACTCCGGTATATAAGAAAGGTAAAAAACGGACCCGTAGAATTACAGACCAACATCCCTACCTTCTGTTTGCTGCAGAATCCTTGAACATATTCTCAGTAAAAAAAAAAAATAAACAACCTCAGTTAAAAAAAAAGTTTTGCATCACCTCGGTTCGGAGACTTCCGGAACCTGTACAAAAAATTGGAATAAAGATCAACATAAACATCATTTCCGCCCTTTTTATTGCTCACGGAAACCACACATTGCGTGTTGTACCACCCTACAGCGAGACCTTCAGAGGTGGTGGTCCATATTGCTGTACACACTGGTACCTCTAATACCCAGTAGCACGTCCTCTTGCATTGATACATTCCTATATTCGTCGTGGCATACTATCCACAAGTTCATCAAGGCACTGTGGGTCCAGATTCTCCCACTCCTCAACGACTATTCGGCGTAGATCCCTCAGAGTGGTTGGCGGGTCACGTCGTCCATAAACAGCCCTTTTCAATCCATCCCAGGCATGTTCCATAGGGTTCATGTCTGAAGAATATGCTGGCCACTCTAGTCGAGCGATGTCGTTATCCAGAAGGAAGACATTCACAAAATGTGCTTCAATGGGGGCGTGAATTGTCGTCGATGAAGAAAAATGCCGATATGGTTGCACTATCAGTCGGAGGATGGCATTCACGTATCGTACAGCCGTTACGGCGCCTTCAATGACCACCAGCGGCGTACGTCGGCCACGCAAAATGTTACCCCAAAACAGCAGGGAACCTCCACCTTACTGCATTCGCTGTACAGTGTGTCTAAGGCGTTCAGCCTGACCGGGTTGCCGCCAAACACGTCTCCGACGATTGTCTGGTTGAAGGCATATGCGACACTCATCGGTGAAGAGAACGTGATACCAATCCTGAGCGGTCCATTCGGCATGTTTTTGGGCCCATCTGTACTGCGCTGCATGGTGTCGTGGTTGCGAAGATGGACCTCGCCATGGACGTCGGGAGTGAAGTTGCGCATTATGCTGCCTATTGCACATAGTTTGAGTCGTAACACGCTGAAGCTGCACGAAAGGCATTATTCAACATGGTGACGTTGCTGTCAGGGTTCCTCCGAGCCATAATCCGTAGGTAGCGGTTATCCACTGCAGTAGTAGCCCTTGGGCGGCCTGAGCGAGGCATGTCGTCGACAGTTCTTATCTTTCTGTACCTGTTCCATGTCCGAACTACATCGCTTTGGTTGACTCCGAGACGCCTGGACACTTTCCTTATTGAGAGGCCTTCCTGGCACCAAGTAACAATGCGGACGCGGTCGACCCGCGGTATTGACTGTCTAGGCTTGGTTGAACTACAGACAACACGAGCCTTGTACCTCCTTCCTGGTAGAATGACTTGAACTGATCGGCTGTCGGACCCCCTCCGTCTAATAGGCGCTGCTCATGCATGGTTGTTTACATCTTTGGGCGGGTTTAGTGACATCTCTGAAGAAGTCAAAGGAACTGTGTCTGTGATACAATACCCACAGTCAAAGTCTATCTTCAGGAATTCTGGGAACTGGAGTGATGCAAAACTTTTTTTGTTGTGCATAATAAATTTTCTTGAGACCGAGAAGCTTACGTCCACGAATCATCATGGTTTTAGAAAGCATCGCTCGGGCGAAACTCAGCTTGCCCTTTTCCCTTATGATACACTGCAAACTATAGATGAAGGGCAACAGGCAGATTCCATGTTTTTAGATTTCTGGAAAACGTTTGACACGGTGCCCCATTGCAGGTTGCTAACGAAGGTACGAGCGTATGGAATAAGTTCACAGATATGTGAGTGGCTCGAAGACTTCTTAAATAACAGAATCCAGTATGTTTTCCTCGACGGTGAGTGTTCGTTAAAGACAAGGGTATCGTCAGATTGCCCCAGGGAATTGTTCAAATGGTTCAAATGGCTCTGAGCACCATGGGACTCAACATCTTAGGTCATAAGTCCCCTAGAACTTAGAACTACTTAAACCTAACTAACCTAAGGACATCACACACACCCATGCCCGAGGCAGGATTCGAACCTGCGACCGTAGCAGTCCCGCGGTTCCGGACTGCAGCGCCAGAACCGCTAGACCACCGCGGCCGGCAGGGAATTGTGATAGGACCGCTGTTGTCCTCTATATACACAAATGATTTAGCTGAGAGGGTGGGCAGCAATCTGCGGTTGCTTGTTGATGATGACATTGTGTAGGGTAAGGTGTCGAAGTTGAGTCCCTGTAGGAAGATACAATACGCCTTAGACAGAATTTACAGTTGGTATGACGAATGGCAGTTAGCCGTAAATACGGTTCAAATGGCTCTGAGCACTATGGGGCTTAACTTCTGAGGTCATCAGTCCCCTAGAACTTGGATCTACGTAAACCTAACTAACCTAAGGACATCACACACATCCATGCCCGAGGCAGGATTCGAACCTGTGACCGTAGCGGTTGCGCGGTTCCAGACTGTAGCGCCTAGAACCGCTCGGCCACCCCGGCCGGCCCGGCAAATATGGAAAAGTGTACGTTAATGCAGATGAGTAGGAAGATCGAACCTGTAATGTTAGGATACAGTTTTACTAGTGTCCTGGTGACTCAGTAAAGCCGTTTAAATATGTGGGTATAACGTAGCAAAGTGATATGAGGTGGAAAGAGCACGTGAGAACTTTGGCAGGGAAGGCAAGTGGTCGACTTCGATTTATTGGGAGAATTTCAGTAAAGAGTGGTTCACCTGTAGAGGAGACCGCATGTAGGACACTGGGACGACTTATTCTGCTCGAGTGTTTGGGATCCGTATCATGTCGGATTGAAGGAAGACATCGAAGCAGTTCTGATGCGGGCTGCTAGATTTGTTACCGGTAGGTTGGAACAACACATGAGTGTTATGGAGATGCTTCGGGAACTCAAATGGGAATCCCTGGATTGAAGGCGACGCTCTTTTCGAGAAACACTATTGAGAAAATTTAGAGAATCGGCATCTGAATCTGACTGCCGAACGATTGTACTACCGCCAACATACATTGCGCGTAAAGATCACGAAGATAAGATACGAGAAATTAGGGCTAATACGCAGACATGCAGACAGTAGTTTTTCCCTCGATCTATTTGCGATTGGAACAGGGAAGGAAATGATAAATAGTGGTACGTGTACCCTCCGCCACGCACCATAAGGTGGTTTGCAGAGTATCTTTGTAGATGTAGATGTAGAATATTTTATATGTTATAGTTCCGCTTATTCTTCTTGCAGAGGGAACCAAAAACCCCTCCGTTGTACCGGCACGTTTATTTTCCTTCGGCACAAATATGACTTTTTTGATGGAGGCAGACATGTAACGTCGGCCGAACCTGGCCCTTAGCGATCTATGCAAACGGATTTGTCTATCCGTTGTACAAAATATTGCCTCATCACTATTGATCATTGTTGGATTCGTCAAGAACATAACAGCACATTTTGTGATCTCATAACGGAAAGTAATTGGAAGATGCCCTTAGCAAGAGCTACATGGCTTCCTTCAGTCGCCGCTTAACGCTGTTATATGGATATAAAGCAATTAATTATAGTTCTTCACGTGAGAGTTAAATTACATAAATGTCTTCTCACTGTGTTGAAACATGCCACAAACCAATGTTAGTAATCCTCACCAGTCATCCATCCATGTTATATTCCAGCCTCCGCAGCCTGAAGTATGGAATACATAGTCCTTACAAATTCCAAAATCCTGTCCTTAATTTTAAGCTTTACGCTCTTCGCTTAATACTTCTAAAATAAGTTACTTTGCGCTGTTATCCTGTCCTAGTGTTAAGACGCGTTGTGACTTTTCTTACTGATAAAATTGGCTTAAATAATTAAAGTGATTTTGAAGCAGAGCGGTTTCGTCGTTTGTGATACCATGGGTCCCAGCTCCTGAAATTCTGGAAAATTACTACTATTATTTTAATTTTATGCAGAGAATTTAGATGGAGGCGACGATCTTCACGGCGACGCTGCTCAACAATAGGGGTATGTGAATGTGTTCACCTTTTTCCTTTCGTGGCCGCTACCGTCAATTTCAATATATTTGCCGTGACATCAGAACCTGCAGTCTTTCTTTTCATTTAACTTCGAAGTCCACACATTTACGTTCTAAGATTAATAAATGCATTTAACTGTAATTATTTTTATCCAGGCCACGGGGCACTCAAAATGTACGTGCCTCTATCCTGTTCGTATGTTCGCATACATTTGAGCGTGTACAAGCGTAACTATATTTAAGACTCATTTCCTACACGGTATTAACGCTTTTTTTTATTTTTTTTTTTTGACAACTCATTCGCGAATGAACGTGCCCTCTTATTTGATGTAGTCAGTCGACCGTATTCTTTAGTAACATTATTTGTAATATTCAGTGGCTTAGTTTCCACAATTGATTTTTGCCTGTGTGGCAACAGCGCTTCACGCGAAATATTTATTATGCGACATCCACAATAACTTTTATTTCAAAATTTCGACGACCGACTGAATAAAGATTTTTCTGACAGTAACAAAAGCAAAACATAATAATATAAGAGGATGCGTTACAAATGGCGACCGAGTGCCATGACATTTGTTAATTTTCAGAAAAATTTAGTACAAATTTTAAGTGGGAATATTTAAGTAATTTTTCCCGTACATTATTGCGACTATAACCAATTGTTTCTGTTACATGTTACGCTAACTGCGTATAAGATCACCAAATTTACTAAAGAAATCAGTCCATAAAAATCACATATATCCATAAAATAAAATTTTGAAAAAAAAAGGAACTTCTGGAACATCAAATTTTTAACCGGATAATAAGAAAACGACCGGCAAAAGAAAATATGTATGGTAAGAGCAACAGTACTACTACGCTTTTAGTTTACCGTAAATTGGGACTGAGTAGCATTTTTCCGACAGCCACAGCGTAGCACGCATTTTTTTCAAAATTTCAATTTTTTTAGATGATTTGCAGATTGCTGTTAGTAAAATATACGTGAATGCGTCAAAAGATGGCGGATCATTTTCATTGATTGCGCGCGTAAAAGTCATTTATCAGTCTACTGTTTTACCAGAGACGTATTTTACTACATTGAATTACGCGAAAGAGCGCGACGTCATCTGTCACTTGTTTACGTGTAGTACGAGCCGCAATAGTAGTGAAGTTCGTCTGCTGGCTGGTTTACGACTACATACAGCTATGGTGAAATTAAGATCACAAACCAAGACGATGGATAATTCGTCAGATGAGGAATCAGTTGCTCAACCTATACCTGACACAGAGGTAGAAAACATTGCAGATACAGATACCGCAGTCGCAGCGACTAGTGGTACTCAGTCGCAAGCGACAGACGAAAATATGTCAACTCTACAAACTGTTCCGTATTCCGCAGATGTACCACGCCCAGCAGAGCCAAGCATTATGCAGATGTTAAGAATAATAACAACACAGATAGGGAATGTAACAGTCAGGTAATAGAAGTGGTGCGTGAAGATCTAAACTGTATGAATCGGGATAATGATAATTTGAAAACTACAGTTAAGGATGTGCCAAATCAGATAAGTAAATTAACTTAAAATTTCAATGCCATGAGTGTACAGCAAACCGAGCTCAATACCAAAACGCAGGAAGCTGTAAATCAAGTTGAGGACTTGACAAAACAGCAGAAATAGCAATTCGAGGACTCTTTAAAGCCGGCTGGTGTGGCCGAGCGGTTGTAGGCGCTTCAGTCTGGAACCGCGCGACCGCTACGGTCGCAGGTTCGAATCCTGCCTCGGGCATGGATGTGTGTGATGTCCTTAGGTCAGTTAGGTTTAAGTAGTTCTAAGTTCTAGGGGACTGATGACCTCAGATGTTAAGTCCCATAGTGCTCAGAGCCATTTTTTTTTACTCTTTAGAAGAAAAAGACACACACATAAACCGTACTCGAGAAACAGAGCTACAAAAAGCAATAAGTAGCACAGTGGAGCAAGTATACACTAGACAAAACACATGTGTAGTTAAACTGCAAACTGACACAGGCCAGATACAGAAAACTTTGACACAGGACTTACCAGGGTGGCAGAAGCAAATAGTCGAGCAACTAAACAGGAAACTTGGCACAATGAAAGAACGAAACCAACTTGCAGCAGAAGAACTTCACAACATATCCACAGGTAAGAGCGATAGTGTGGTGAGTGAATATCCTATCCCGAATGTACATGTGTCTTCACCAAACAATGAGGTGTACGGAAACCAACGACACCGTGACGAAAGAAGGGAACAGCAGATAGCTGAACCCACCTTGTCATCAGTATTCTTAGAAGAGAGTCTTATAAAACACCGTCAATTTCAAGTGTTTATCCGGGAAAAAAACCGTGCATCCGGTAATTTTTATCAAGTCATTCAAAAATATATTGCCTAAAACGTGGTCGGAACAGCAAAAGATACAATATGTTACGGCTATGTCCAAGGCGATGGAGCGTTATGGGCGGTGGAAATGTCAGAAACTTGTCAGACATTAGAACAGTTCGAAAACGCGTTTCTTTCAAAGTATTGGTCACATGGTGTGCAAGAGAGATTAAGAAAAGCCTTATTCAACTCTGAACAATACAATCCAAAATTTGGATCAATCCGAAAGTACTTTGAGAAATATTTAATTAAAACATGATTCTGGGATGAACCAGTGACACACACGTACGTTCTACGCATTCTGAAAGCTAAACTACAGCAAAATATTCGGGAAAAGCTAGTACAAGTATCCGAAAGCTATTTGGAGTATTTTCTATCTGTCTTGGACGCTATTGACTTAATTAATGAAAACGCAAGAGAAAGTCACACCAATCAAAACAATTTCCGTAGCAGCGGAGGCAACCAGCCTCCGCAGCGCCAGCCGCAGTACGGCGTCAACAATGTAGCGTGCGCGGCTGAATCACGACCGGCTTTTGTCGATTCCGCCGTAGCAGCGCATATGCCAGGCCCGAATTCGGGAGGCAATTTCAATACCAGCTATAATCAAAATTTTAGTCTAGGATTTAAAAGAAAAAGAAAAAAAAATGGGGTCAGAAACTACTCAGGCTATTCCGGTAACCGGAAGCGATACTGGAATAGGAACGATAACAAAAATGCTACCATGGTAATAAATTGCTAAGATATCAAGATGAAACGGACATGTGTGATTTGTTAACCAATGAGGGAGAACCACAGTTATATGAAGAGGATGGTATAGTGCAAGCTAGCATACAGGCTGTAGTAGGAAAAATACCCATTCATATCTTTGTGGATACTGGCGCAAAAATTAGTGTTATGTCGAAGACACGGTTTGAAGAGATTGACAGCCACAGAGCTTTACCGACCTATCCAGTGCAGAACTGCAGGATATTAGGAGCCATAGGTGGAAAATCTAAATTAATTAAGGTACAAACCATGGTCTAAATGCAATTTGTTTTTCAGGCAATTTTTTTAATAGTGGAAGGACCGACGGAACGGTGCATTTTTGGCATGGATTTCTTAAGGGAAAAATGCGCAAAAATTGACCTAAAAACTGGGAAGTGTTATCTGTTTATAAATGGGAAGAACTGTACTGTAGATGTGATAAAAGTCAAAAGTAGCAACGCCAAGCTTTGTCAAGCTATACACATCCAAATTTTAAAATTCAACACCTTTCGACGCCATGACGAAATGTGGTGTCAGCAAGTAGAGCAGCACGAATTTGAGGATAAAATATAGAAAAAAATGGGTCAAATGGCTCTGAGCACTATGGGACTTAACATCTATGGTCATCAGTCCCCTAGAACGTAGAACTACTTAAACCTAACTAACCCAAGGACAGCACACAACACCCAGTCATCACGAGGCAGAGAAAATCCCTGACCCCGCCGGGAATCAAACCCGGGAACCCGGGCGTGGGAAGCGAGAACGCTACCGCACGACCACGAGCTGCGGACGATAAAATATCAGAATGCACAGGAAACTCTCAGCAACATAAGGACGACATCAGAAGTGTATTGTTAAGTTATGTACGCGTGCTCGACAAGAAACCTGGAATTATTAGAACGTATCAATATCCCATGGATATCCAGCCCCACGACACGGTCTGCAAAAACACCTATTCCATAGCGTGGTCACAAAGAGAGGCAGTGGCCCAGGAGATAAGAAGGATGCTTGCATGGAATATTATAGAGACCTCCTTATCGCCATATTGCAGTCCATTGCTTGCAGTAAAGAAAGCGGATAAATCGGTGAGACTTCTCTCGATGCCAGGGAAATCAGTATGATTATTGTTCTAGTAACCACCCGACCTGAAAACCTAGAACAATTGCAGCGGTTCCACGGAGTTCAATTTTTAACTAGTGTCGACCTCCGTTGTTCGTACTGGCAAATTCCCCTATCACCTGAAAGTAGGTAATACAAAGCATTCATATTTGCAGGCAGGTCCTACCAGTATTGCGTTTTGCCCTTCAGGTTAAATGTGAGTGCTGACCGAGCGAGGTGGCGCAGTGGTTAGCACACTGGACTCGCATTCGGGAGGACGACGGTTCAATCCCATCTCGAGCCATCCTGATTCAGGTTTTCCGTGATTTCCCTAAATCGTTTCAGGCAAATGCCGGGATGGTTCCTTTGAAAGGGCACGGCCGATTTCCTTCCCCATCCTTCCCTAACCCGAGCTTGCGCTCCGTCTCTAATGACCTTGTTGTCGACGAGACGTTAAAACAACATTAAATGTGAGTGCTGGTGTTTCATCACTGCACTCGACACCGTGTTAGGGCCTGACCTCTTAGACAAACTCACATTATATATAGACGACATCTTAATAGCAACACCTACTTGGGATGAACATATAGAACTTTAAGACAGGATGTTACATAGGTTTTCAGCAGCTGGTATTACAGGGAACCTTAAGAAATCTAAATTTGTAAGAAAAGACATCAAATTTGTCGGTCACTTAATTTCGCCGATAGTAAGAGTTTTTCGTGAATTGAACAGGTTTATGAGGACGTATGTAGCCAACAAACAGTCTAAATGGATTGAATACTTAAACGTTTTTGAACAGGTAGTAAATAATCTTCCGATTTACGAAACAAAAGTTACACCGTCGGAATTAATATGCAATAGGAAAGAAAACAATGAATGGGTTAACCCTATCCCATCTCTTCCAAGGCAACCTAGAGATTTAAATGAAAAGGTAAGACAGGTATTGATCTCTATTACAGAACAAGCTCAACGCCGTAAGAAACATTTTGACAAACAGTTACATGGTGTTACCAGATTTGTGGTTAGAGAAAAAGTATTACTTAAGACCCATGTGAAATCTTCTCTGTCAGCCAGAAAAAACGCTAAGTGGCAAATAAGATATACTGGTCCGTATATTATTGTACATATTCCCCATGACGGATGTTATTTACTTGCGTATCCTCACAATGGTAAAATCAAAGGACTCTATGCACACCGAGACTTGAAATTTCACCATGTTTAAGTATCACACTTTATATCTATATATGCACACGAGTGAAATAAATAAACTATGGTAAAAAGAAGAAATACGATTAGGTTAAAGTAGGTATATCTTCCTATGCAGCTACGTGGATCAGAGCATTTCACTACTTCTGTTTACATTTGTCAGTGATTGTGGAGTCAATACACAAGTAAGCTAGGACATACACGTCAGTTGATGACTAGCAATGTTAACATAGGATGTACTTGGAAGATTGACTGAATAGTTTCTGATCACAGTGGTATTTTTGTTTTAAATTTATGTACAAAGGATTCTGGAGCGAACAATTAACACAGACCTCGGGACAAAGTAGATGTAAGGTTTTTTTTTCCACTTGTGTTTCAAGATTATAAGGTACAGGGAAGTTACAGAAAATATTGGACTCCCTAAGGTATACGGTCACGCAAGTAGATGCCATGTATCAGAGAGAATTTTTTTTTATTTGTCCACACCACTAGGCTTTATTTATGAATATATCGATCAAAACGATATTAAATTTCTTTTATGCTCCGATGATGATGTGATTTCTGGCTGCTAATAAAAATTTAGCGTGTTATACACCATACGCACGACAACCTGATCTAAGTAAAGTGCATCCAGAGATAGAGTTTAGGAATAAAAAAAACTAGTGTGATCTTACTGAAATAAAAATAAAATTTCAACTTTATACACACGTTTGAGTGCAAGTACACTGCTGAGGTACGATTTGTAAACATGATATGAGGCATACTTAATACCGTCTCTTCTAGAATAAGTAAAAGAAATATGTACGAGATAAGTTACAGGAAACTGACGGGCAGAGAAATTGGACAATGCCGAAACTACCTTAATTCTTTACAGGTGGCGTTCATCGAGATGCTACGAGACATCAATCGGCAAAGAGAAGCAATTATATTGCTCGTACGTCACTACGACTTACGATCTACGTTACAGAATATTACAAAGCTCACTTAGAAGTACACTACTTGACACTCAGTAACACCAGAAAGTTTTAATTATTGGTCTTATCTTCGGCATGAGAGTACCAAGAATCTATGCTGACTTTAGAGCAATGCATGCACTGATTTTCTCTTATGTGTACAACATTTTGTCCAATCCGAGTTGGAAACGTTTTGTGAAGAATTAGAGTAAGAAAGGACTTAGGTGAAGCTTCATTATCAATCTGTTGTTCGTACTGCCTAACATTTTAATTTTTCTATTTATGTATGAATTTTAGTATAGTGATTTATTTATTTATATGTTTTTTTTATTTCTTTCTACTTGTTCTTGATGTATACCATGCGTTGTTACAATCTTGGGTGACGTAAAGAGGAAATTATTCCCCCCCCCCCCCCCACACACACACACACACGCAGTAACTCGCGGATACTAAATGAACAGATTTTGCCTCATTTGGAGACGATTTCTATAAGCACTTTTTGTGCATTCATTTTTTGTAGTGTCATTTCAATGTGTAAGTGCGTGTACAGCACGATCCTAAGTTAGGGAAGCGCTCTTGTTCACGAAAACGTGTTCTCTTATGCCCTGTGAGATGTCAGATTGTATCGCGATTGCGAACTGTAGTACTAGAGCCGGCCGCTGTGGTCTCGCGGTTCTAGGCGCTCAGTCCGGAGCTGCGAGGCTGCTACGGTCGCAGGTTCGAATCCTGCCTCGGGCATGGATGTGTGTGATGTCCTTAGGTTAGTTAGGTTTAAGTAGTTCTAAGTTCTAGGGGACTGATGACCACTGATGTTAAGTCCCATAGTGCTCAGAGCCATTTGAACCATTTTTTTTGTAGTACTAGAGGCACGTATGTTCTGCGAACACATTCACCTACCAACTGCTATAATGAAATATTTAGAGCAATATCTACCCCGATAAAGCTTTGAAAGAGAATACAGGAGCAAATAACGAACATGGGCATAAACTACTAAAAACCAGCCAGTGGTCTCATGAGCTTTTTTTTTCTTTCTTTTTTTAACAGAAAGAAAATCAACGGGACGATGTATAGTTACCGAACGACACTGAGTTATTCAGTGTCAGTGACATGTGAGATATACGCGTAGGAACCAGTGAGAATACTATTATACCACAAGCTTTCTCCTTCGAAATAAAGATGACTTGGTAAATCGAGAAAGCCTGTTACGGCACGAGTGTTTGTGCAAAGTATAGGACAGCGTGCCGTTGGCAAGCTAAATAATAAAGTGCAGTACTTACCTTCGTGCAGTGACCGTAGGATGTGCCCTGCGGTCCCTTCTCACAGCCAAGGTGTACGACGAGTGGAAGCAAATGCAGTAGTTTCGTGAACGCTACGAATGCTGCACAAAACACTTCACGGAAATGTATTGATCGGCGCGCGCGACATCGCTATCCGGCGGTGTTTGCACAAATACTGGACTCCAAACGGCGCGTAGCGTGCCACCAGACTCATTGTTGCGCGTGCGGTTGCTTGTAACTGACACATTATTGACTGACAGCGTGAAGCTGGAGGGCAATTTGAATAGGAAGCAAAAATATACGTTCAAATGGACGCTCACCATAGTGCAAAGAGGTGTAGAGACTCGATTTACTGACCTACCCAATAAAGTCTTACCACTACAGCTCATGATTTACGTCCCACGTTACAAAACAAAATATAAAAAACGACACCCATGTTCATTGAACAGTACCCATGTTTGTGTATATGTTAGTGTTTAGCTAGAATAAGTACTAATCTCCGTGAATTTCATTTGTTACATGTTTATCTTGCCCATGATGAGACAACTATGAAACACAGAAAGGACATTATCAAATAGATCCTGGTATGAAAGAGGAAGGAAGTGGAGAGCATAAGCAACTATTAGGAAGAATTTCTCCCACTTACTACTCCAGATACCCTTGCAGCCATACAGCCTGGATCGATACACTAAAATATACGACGTTCTTGTAAAACTTTCTTGTTTTCAGCAAAAATGTAACTGCAGAATTATAGAAAAGACTTGTGAAATGTAATGTTATTGTCAACGTGCGATTCAAAATGTTTTTTTGTACGTAGGAACAATGACAGTGTGAATCGTCGTAAAGAACTGAACTATAAATTTGATCTAAAAAAAGACGATGTAATGTAATATCCATGTATTTGATCTAAAAGACGATGTATTGTAATATCCATCTATTTTATGGAAAAGATGATGTAATGTAATATCCATGTATTTAATGTAAAGGACGATGTAGTAAGTTTTGTATCTGGTATGTAAGTATTTTGTGTGCCCTAGTGTGTACGTTTTGATTTCTTTGCTAAGTACCAGTGCCAGCACCAGAAATATACAAACTAAGTGATGAAGAGAACTCCATTAAAGAAATGAACAATACCATTTAAGTAAATGTGTAGAGGAGTCAAGAACTACCAGTGTGTAAAGTGGTTGGGCTCATTGCCCGGAATTTGATATTTCTTCGGACAATTCGCCCAAGGGGGCAATGTAAAGGAATTATATAATTTTTTTATGAATATATAGACACTAGTTCAACTACCAGAGATTAATGCGTATTTGCTGAATGAAAGAACCTTTACGCTTTCGTTTATTAGTTTTAGAATAAGTTACCTTTCGCTATTATCCTGTCCTAGTGTTAAGACGTGTTGTACATTTTCTTACTGACAAAATTGGGTTAAATAATTAAAGTGATTTTGAAGTAGAGCGATTTCGTCTTTTGTAATACCATGGGTCCCAGCTCCTGAAATTCTGGAAAATTACTACTATTATTTTAATTTTATGCAGAGAATTTAGATGGAGGCGACGATCTCCACGGCGACCCTGCTCAACAATAGAGGTACGTGAATGTGTTCATCTTTTTCCTTTCGTGGCCGCTACCGTCAATTTCAATATATTTGCCGCGACATCAGAACCTGCAGTCTTTCTTTTCATTTAATTTCGAAGTCCAAACACTTACGTTCTAAGATGAATAAATGCATTTAACCGTAATTCTTTTTATTCAGGCCACGGGGGATGATTGCACTCAAAATGTATGTACCTCTGTCCCGTTCGTATGTTCGCATACATTTGAGTGTGTACAAGCGTAACTATATTTAAGACTCATTTCCTACACAGTATTAACGCTTTTTCTTCTGACTACTTGATGTAGTCAGTCGGCCGTATTATTTAATAACATTATTTGTAATATTCAGTGGCTTAGTTTCCACAATTGATCTTTGCCTGTGTCGCAACAGCGCTTCACACGAAATATTTATTACGCGACATCCACAATAACTTTTATTTCAGAATTACGACGACCGACTGAATAAAGATTTTTCTAACAGTAACAATAGCAAAACACAATAATATAAGAGGACGCGTTACAAATCCCACGACGACTACCTCAGTCCACTTCACCCCTCCGCCGCCCCACACCGAACCACACTTACAGGTTTATTGTGCGGTTCGGCCCCCGGTGGACCCGCCCGGGGAAAGTCTCACACCAGACGAGTGTAACTCCTATGTTTGCGTGGTAGAGTTATGGTGGTGTACGTGTACGTGGAGATCTTGTTTGCGCAGCAATCGCCGACATAGTGTAGCTGAGGCGGAATAAGGGGAACCAGCCCGCATTCACCGAGGCTGATGGAAAACCGCCTAAAAACCTTCACAGACTGTCCGGCTCACCGGAGCTCGACACAAGTCCTCGGGGCGTATTCGTGCCGGGGACCAGGCGCTCCTTCCCAGTCCGGAAAGCCGTGCGTTAGAGCGCACGGGTAACCGGGCGGGAGGCTAACCTTACCAAGGTGATGTGATGGACACAGGATGATTGCCTGAAGAATTCCGCGGACACGTTTGCTGGTAGCAATGGTTTATTTGCTGCACAGTCTCGTACTTAGGCGTAATGGCAGGTGGAGAGTTTACAAAAGATGTTCAATATTTTGCTGCTAATTGTGTTAATTATAACAACAAAACTTGAAGCTGGTCATTTTGAAGCATTAATTATGGCAATATTGTCTATCATTTTTAAGTAGAATAGGACCCAGTCACACACAATTCACGCAGAGGAGTGGATTTTCAGCCATTTTGTAGACGACAATTTTATTAGTTATTTGCATACTGCTTCTAAAAATCTAGTGTGAACTTGATTCAAGTTTGTTGTTGTTGTGGTCTTCAGTCCTGAGACTGGTTTGATGCAGCTCTCCATGCTAATCTATCCTGTGCAAGTTTCTTCATCTCCCAGTACCTACCGCTTAGTGTAAACATCTCTTGGTCTCCCTTGACGATTTTTGCCCTCCACGCTGCCCTCCAATACTATATTGGTGATCCCTTGATGCCTCAGAACATGTCCTACCAACCGATCCCTTCTTCTAGTCAAGTTGTGCCACAGACTCCTCTTCTCCCCAATTCTATTCAATACCTTCTCATTAGTTATGTGATCAACCCATCTAATCTTCAGCATTCCTCTGTAGCACCACATTTCGAAAGCTTCTATTCTCTTCTTGTCCAAACTATTTACGTCCATGTTTCACTTCCATACATGACTACAGTCCATACAAATACTTTCAGAAACGACTTCCTGACACTTAAATCTATACTCGATGTTAACAAATTTCTCTTCTTCAGAAACGCTTTCCTTGTCATTGCCAGTCTACATTTTATATCCTCTCTACTTCGACCATCATCAGTAAATTTTCTCCTCAAATAGCAAAAGTCCTTTACTACTTTCCTAATCTAATTCCCTCAGCATCACCCGACTTAATTCGACTACATTCCATTATCCTCGTTTTGCTTTTGTTGATGTTCATCTTATATCCTCCTGTCAAGACTGTCCATTCCGTTCAACTGCTCTTCCAAGTCCTATGCTGTCTCTGACAGCCGGCCGCGGTGGTCTAGCGGTTCTGGCGCTGCAGTCCGGACCCGCGGGACTGCTACGGTCGCAGGTTCGAATCCTGCCTCGGGCATGGGTGTGTGTGATGTCCTTAGGTTAGTTAGGTTTAAGTAGTTCTAAGTTCTAGCGGACTTATGACCTGAGATGTTGAGTCCCATAGTGCTCAGAGCCATTTGAACCATTTTGTCTCTGACAGAATTACAATGTCATCGGCGAACTTCAAAGTTTTTATTTCTTCTCCATGTATTTTAATACCTACTCCAAATTTTTCTTTTGTTTCCTTTACTGCTTGCTCAATATAGAGATTGAATAACATCGGGGAGGGGCTACAATCCTGTCTCACTCCCTTCCCAACCACTGCTTCCCTTTAATGTCCCTCGACTCTTTATAACTGACATCTGGTTTCTGTACAAATTGCAAATAGCCTTTCGCTCCCTGTATTTTACCCCTGCCACCTTCAGAATTTGAAAGAGTATTCCAGTTAACGTTGTCAAAAGCTTTCTCTAAGTCTACAAATGCTAGAAACGTAGGTTTGCCTTTTCTTAATCTTTCTTCTAAGATAAGTCGTAAGGTTAGTATTGCCTCACGTGTTCCAACATTTCTACGGAATCCAAACTGATCTTCCCCGAGGTCCGCCTCTACCAGTTTTTCCATTCGTCTGTAAAGAATTCGCTTTAGTATTTTGCATCTGAGACTTATTAAACTGATAGTTCGGTAATTTTCACGTCTGTCAACACCTGCTTTCTTTGGGATTGAAATTATTATATTCTTCTTGAAGTCTGAGGGTATTTCGCATGTCTCATACATCTTGCTCACCAGATGGTAGAGTTTTGTCAGAACTGGCTCTCCCAAGGCTGTCAGTAATTCTAATGGAATGTTGTCTACTCTCGGGGCCTTGTTTCAACTCAGTGCTCTGTCAAACTCTTCACGCAGTATCATATCTCCCATTTCATCTTCATCTACATCCTCTTCCATTTCCATAATGTTGTCCTCAAGTAAATCGTCCTTGTATAGACCAATTATATACTCCTTCCACCTTTCTGCTTTCCCTTCTTTGCTTAGAACGGGTTTCCATCTGAGCTCTTGATATTCATACAATGGGTTCTCTTTTCTCCAAAGGTCTCTTTAATCTTCCTGCAGGCAATATCTATCTTACCCCTAGTGAGATATGCCTCTACATCCTTACATTTGTCCTCTAGCCCTCCCTGCTTAGCCATTTTGCACTTCCTGTCGATCTCGTTTTTGAGACGTTTGTATTCATTTTTTGCCGGCCGCTGGTGGCCGAGCGGTTCTGGCGCTACAGTCTGGAACCGCGCGACCGCTACGGTCGCAGGTTCGAATCCTTCCTCGGGCATGGATGTGTGTGTTGTCCTTAGGTTAGTTAGGTTTAAGTAGTTCTAAGTTCTAGGGGACTTATGACCTCAGCAGTTGAGTCCCATAGTACTCAGAGCCATTTGAACCATTTTGTATTCACTTTTGCCTGCTTCATTTACTGCATTTATATATTTCCTCCTTTCATCAGTTAAATTCAATATTTCTTCTGTTACCCAAGGATTTCTACTAGCCCTCGTCTTTTTACCTACTTGATCCTCTGCTGCCTTCACTACTACATCCCTCAGAGCTACCCATACTTCTTCTACTGTATTTCTTTCCCCCATTCCTGTCAATTGTTCCTTTATGCTCTCCCTGAAACACTGTACAACCTCTGGTTTAGTCAGTTTACACAGGTCCCATCTCCTTAAATTCCCACCTTCTTGTAGTTTCTTCAGTTTTAATCTACAGTTCATAACGAATACATTGTGGTCAGAGTCCGCATCTGCCCCTAGAAATGTCTTATAATTTAAAACCAGGTTCCTAAATCTCTGTCTTACCATTATATAATGTATCTGATACCTTCTAGTATCTCCAGGATTCTTCAATGTATACAACCTTCTTTTATGATTCTTGAACCAAGTGTTAGCTATGATTAAGTTATGCTCTGTGCAAAATTCTACCAGGCGGCTTCCTCTTTCATTCCTTCCCCCCAATCCATATTCACCTACTACGTTTCCTTCTCTTCGTTTTCCTACTATCGAATTCCAGTCACCCATGACTATTAAATTTTCGTCTCCCTTCGCTATCTGAATAATTTCTTTTATCTCATCATACATTTCAACAATTTCTTCGTCATCTGCAGAGCTAGTTGGCATATAAACTTGTACTACTGTAGTAGGCATGGGCTTTGTGTCTATCTTGGCCACAATAATGCGTTCACTATGGTGTTTGTAGTAGCTTACCCGTACTCCTATTTTTTTATTGATTGTTAAACCTACTCCTGCATTACCCCTATTTGATTTTGTATTTATAACCCAGTATTCACCTGACCAAAAGCTTTGTTCCTTCTGCCACCGAACTTCACTAATTACCACTATATCTAACTTTAACCTATCCATTTCCCTTTCTAAATTTTCCAACCTACCTACCCGATTAAGGGATCTGACATTCCACGCTCCGATCCGTAGAACACTAGTTTTCTTTCTCCTGATAACGACGTCCTCTTGAGTAGTCCCCGCCTGGAGATCCGAATGGGGGACTATTTTATCTCCGGAATATTTTACTCAAGAGGACGCCATCATCATTTAACCATACAGTAAAGCTGCATGCTCTCGGGAAAAATTACGGGTATAATTTCCCCTTGCTTTCAGCCGTTCGAAGTACCAGAACAGCAAGGCCGTTTTGGCTGGTGTTACAAGGCCAGATCACTCAATTATCCAGACTGTTGCCCCTGCAACTACTGAAAAGGCTGCTGCCCCTCTTCAGGAACCACACGTTTGTCTGGCCTCTCAACAGAAACCCCTCCGTTGTGGTTGCACCTATGGTACGGCTATCTGTATCGCTGAGGTACGCAAGCCTCCCCACCAACGGCAAGGTCTATGGTTCATGGGGAGAGGGGATACGAGTTTAGGGTTGTAGAATTCTAAGCAATATGAGGGTGCGAACAAATGTCTCAACTGTGAAGCTGTGTACTGTCTATAACGCCAGGATGTGCAGTAATGTGTCTAGCGAACGTCTTTAAAATGTCCTCTACAGCTTCCAGATAATCTGCGAAAGAAATTCTGACAGCACCAAGAAGTTGCTATGTAATCGTATTTTATTTTGCAACTGGCATTGACATAACTGTCATCATCGGGAACACTTAAGACATATTACACAAGAAGAATACGCAATGACTTAACACCAGGCTTCCGGTAGTGTAAGAATATCTTCCATAAAATGTCTTGAGAACTTCTTCCTTTATGCCAATTTTCGTAGCCTTATCGGAAGCGGCTGCCTGTTTATTACTGCCAAACACAATTCAAAGCAGCACCTTTCGGGCACCCACTTACGAAATAAATCACTTTGGGTGGTATAATCTATAAATGTTTCCCAATTTCTTTGCTCCAAGGAATATCCTGTCCGCCTGTTATTATACAGGGTGAACCAGAATTACACTGACATGCTTTCACAGGTGGCAGTATGGACGACAATAAGGAAAAAAAGTCTTGTAAACATGGGCTCTATTATGCGTAACCTAAGACCTATGAACATTTGTTCAGTAGAAGAGATGTGTTTCACATTAACGTAGATGAACAAGTGTTCATAGCTCTTTAGGTATGCACTTCAGAGCCCAAGTTCACTTTACATTTTTTAATTGTTCTGAGCCTCTCAGAATATGGTAAACAAAGACCTTTCAGTAGAAGAGGTGAATATCACAGTAGGAAAGATGCTCTTATAGTAAGATTTATGAAACCTTGTTTAAGAGACCTTTTTTTAATGGTTGCTTCAGCAAGATGAAAGTTTAAACGCAGTAGGAGTCTGTTTTCAAGCAGGAACGTATTACAAATCGAAATTTAAAGTGTTTATTTTTTCTTCTAAACGAAGTATATCGAGCATTTAAGTCCGATATTCCTCGCACAATGAATTATACAATACAAATTCTAAAAAATATTTAATTTGCTATATCATAAAAATGTTGACAGTCATTATATCTGAATCCATATTACGTAGCAATGAATACAATGACATACATAATCAAACTCTCTGTGTGCTATGTGCCATTAGTTTACTGCTATGCGTACACATCTTTCCATATACGGATAATAGTCAACAGTCCAGCATAGAAGACCTCATGATTACTCCCGTGAAATAACATTCTTCTTAATTTTCCTTTGAAAGGTAACGCCTTCAATACGACAGACGGAAAAATTCCCTAGATTGAAGGAAGGCATCGATTAGTTGTGTCTGTGAATGCCGATATTAAATTTCTGATGATTATGAAAGTAGTGTTTTGTACGGTACATAATTTTGACCCGTGCGTTCTTGGTAGCCTCCCTGGACCTAAAAATCTTTGTCGTCTGACTTTCACGGACAGGACGCTGACGTTAATTGTCAGTCTCTCATCCACGAATGATATTCAGCATCTCGCTCATTCACCTTTGCATCTACAGTCGATGAGATGAATCAACTGTGATCAGTATATTATCCTCTCTGCCACTTAGTAAACTACAAGGGTTGGAACTTTGCCGGTCGGAGTGGACGAGCGGTTCTAGGAGCTACAGTCTGGAACCACGCGACCGTTATGGTCGCAGGTTCGCATCCTGCCTCGGGCATGGATGTGTGTGATGTCCTTAGGTTAGTTAGGTTTAAGTAGTTCTAAGTTCTAGGGGAATGATGACCTCAGAAGTCCCATAGTGCTCAGAGCGATTTGAACCATTTTTTTGGTTGGAACTTTAATAGTGGTTGCCACTATTAAAGTTCCACTATTTATTTACAGCTCGTACAAAATAGATACGTGTTTCAAAGTTTTACTGACCTTCAAATTAGTCACCAGCATTGTGTATAACCCGTCGTCAGCGATGTGGAAGTCGTAGGATACTCTTAGTAGTGCGAGTTGTGTTGACAGTTCGAGCGGCGCGATCTATTGCCCGACGAATTTGTAGCAGCTCTGAAGCGAATACCGTGAAGTGGGCCCTTCAGTTTAGAAATCGAGTTGAACTTACGAGGGCTTTAGTCAGGGGAGTGCAGTAGGTGGTATAGATTTATAAGAGATTTTTAACAGGGGAATTGAGATCAACAGAAATACCCGCGTGACCTGCCTTTTATGTGCAGACGGCGGAGAACGAAAATGACCTGCAAAGCGGAATAAATTTACTAATTAAAATTTGTGAATACCATTTGATGATTTCAAAAAAGAAGACAAAATCAATGACTGTCAAGAGAAAACATTTTGTACGGACAAAAAATGGCTCTAAGCACTATAGGACTAAACATCTGAGGTCATCAGTCCCCTAGACTTAACTCTACTTAAACGTAACTAACCCAAGGACATCACACACATCCATGCCCGAGGCAGGATTCGAACCTGCGACCGTAGCAGCAGCGTGGTTGCAGACTGAAGCGCCTAGAACCGCTCGACCACAGCGGCCGGCTGTACGGACAAAAAGTGTGGTTAGCACTATAACAATAGAACTTATGAGTATGACGAAAACATAGAGAAGAAATCAGCAAATGGTAATATACGTGGAACAATAAACAGATATCTAAGAAATAAAACGAGGAAAGAAACAAGACTTAAATTTTATAAGACGATCGCTGTTTCAGTGCTTGTTTATGGAAGTGAATCGTGGGTTATAAGTTTACGTCAAGAAAGTCGCACACAAGCAACAGAGGTGAGAATTCTAGGAGCAGTAGAGTCAAGCATGCCTGTGGGAAATCGTCTCAGTCATGTGACTGAAGTCGTGATTTCCTGTCAGAGAGGTGACAGTTCGTAGTAATTGACGGAAGGTCACCGAGTAAAACAGAAATGATATCAGGCGTTCCCCAAGGTAGTGTTTTAGGCCTTCTGTTGTTCCTCACCTACAGAAATGATTCAGGAGACAGTCCGAGCAGCCGTCTTAGGTTGTTTGATGGTGTCATTTATCGTCTAGCAAAGTCATCAGAAGATAAAAAAAATTGCAAAACGATGTAGAAAATACATCTGTATGGTGCGAAAATTTGCAGTTGACCCTAAATACTGAAAAGTGTGAGGTCAATAACATGAGTGCTAAAACGAAACCTTTAAAATTCTGTTACACGACAAACCAATCAAATCTACAGGCTGTAAATTCAAGTAAACACACAAGAACACATAGAAAATATTGTGGGGAAAGCGAACCAAAGGCTGAGATTTATTTGCAGAAAAAAAGCTTCAGATGTGAGTGAATTCCTAAGGGACCAAACTGCTGAGGTCATCTGTCTCTAGACTTACACACTACTTAAACTAACGTAAACTAACTTACATTAAGTACAACACACACACCCATGCCCGAGGGTGGTCTCGAACCTCCGGCAGGAGCAGCCGCGCAGTTCGTGACATGGCACCTCAAAGTTCTTAAAGAGCACTTAGAAGATGAAACAGATCTATTGAAGAGACTGCCTGCGCTACGCTTGCCCGTCGTCTTTTGGAGTACTGTTACGTGGTTACCAGACAGGATTAACGGAGTACATCGAGAAAGTTCAGAGAAGAGCAACACGGTTGTATTATCGAGAAATTTGGGAGAGAGTATCACGGACATAATACAGGATTTGGGGTGGGCATATTTAAAACAAAAGCGTTTCTCGTTGCGACGGGATCTCACGAAATTTCAATCACCAATTTTCTCCACCGAATGCGAAAATATTTTGTCGACGCCGACCTATATAAGGGGAAACGATCATCATAATAAAATAAGGTAAAGCAGAACTTGCACATAAAAATATAGGTGTTCGTTTTTTTCCGCGCGCTGTTCAACAATGTAATAATAGAGGATTATTGTGAAGGTGGTTCGATGAACTCTCTGCCAGGCACTTAAGTGTGATTTGCAGAGTATCCATGTAGATGTAGATGTAGATATGTGCACAAGAGCCGACAGATTTCGATATTTGCAAATTAGGGAAGAGATGAATATATAACAATATTCTCAATAAATTACAAGAAAATGGGAGAAACTGGAATGAAAGTATCGAAATAAAGAATGGGAAAAGATTACCTCTCCAGATAAGAAGATTTAAGCCAGTTGGCAGAAGAAGTTAAGGAAGACCGAGAAGCGATGTGTACCGTACGAGGCAAAAAATAAATAAATAAATAAAGAACCTATGCTTGGCGTGGAGCTGACCTTCAGATTGCATATGGAACTTAAATAATGCGTCTCAAAAGATGATTACACAAAGCTGAATAGGCGCCTCGCAGTTGATCAGTGCTACGGGACCCGCTAGACTTTAAACCGTCCCTAGAAACTACCACATAAATCTAATCGTAGGCTAAATACATGACAAGCTGAGAATACAGCACGTTAAAGCAACATAAAATAAAGAAAATTCAGTATGCATAACGGAAAGATTTGACGCAAGCTTGTTTATTTACGAGAGAGCGTCACAGAAATCGTCAACAAACGCCAGATACGTAAGGGCGTATAGCATAACGAATAGATTTACTCAGAAAAATTCAATATCTGATGTTCCAAGAGGGTCAGGAAACACTTTATTACCGAGACAGTAATTTAGAGAAAATATGACCCATACTTAGACGTACTGCCAGAAGAACTTCCTGTGGACTATCCGCCTACAGAATAGACTGAAAAGGAGAAAATAACATCGATGAATTCTATACCATTCACCACATACAGTCCGATGACTCAGTAATTTCAAACATAGTTACGGATGCAGTGAGAGTCTTGTTGCGTTTGTTAGTTTCCAGTTTAATGAATTTCTGGTTGCTTTGTAGAACTATGTTACAGAATGTTTCTCCAACACATGAGGGGACGTCAAAAAGTAAGTTACACATGTTGTCTCACGCTAAGAATATCGCGCTACAAGAACGACGGATTGTCAGAAGAGAGTACACGTTTTGAGTTTCCTGCAGACATAGTTCTGCTGCGGTAGAGATAACAGGTGCATCACAGTGTGGGAGTGAAACAGCGCAGAAACTGGAAACAGATCCAAAGTTGAAGTACGCGGGTCCATATGATTCTTGGGGCCAAAACGTCGACCGAGCGAGGTGGCGCAGTGGTTAGACACTGGACTCGCATTCGGGAGGACGACGGTTCAATCCCGCGTCCGGCCATCCTGATTTAGGTTTTCCGTGATTTCCCTAAATCGCTCCAGGCAAATGCCGGGATGGTTCCTTTCAAAGGGCACGGCCGACTTCCTTCCCCGTCCTTCCCTAATCCGATGAGACCGATGACCTTGCTGTCTGGTCTCCTTCCCCAAACCAACCAACCAACCAAAACGTCTACATTGCACACAGATTCACCGTGACATTCTGGCGGTGTATGGACCTAATTCAATGTCACATTCAGCTGTTGTGAAATGGTGCCAACAATTAGACCAAGGCCGCACAGACGTGGATGATGCTAATCGAGGAGCAAGGTCATCGACGTCGACCACAGGCAACAATGTCCAGGATATCGAGTAACTGATTCGCAGAAGTCGCAGATTTTCCGACGATGACGTTCACAAAACGGTTCTCGAAGGGCTCCATGATCAAGTACCGGTTTATATCGTCCAGGAATTGCACAATTAGTAGAACGTATCGACCATTGTGTACAGACACTTGATGACTGTGTTGGAGAATAGTGTTATCTATCTGTGTCGCTTTGAAATGTAGCGCAACATTCAATAAAAGTTATTTGGCCTGCCACAATAATATTAGATTTACGTTTCGAATACCCTTTGTATTTAATTTCAGTGATGTCTAAGTATCAAGGGAGAACCTAGTGGCCGGCCGCGGTGGTCTCGCGGTTCTAGGCGCGCAGTCCGGAACCGTGCGACAGCTACGGTCGCAGGTTCGAATCCTGCCTCGGGCATGGATGTGTGTGATGTCCTTAGGTTAGTTAGGTTTAAGTAGTTCTAAGTTCTAGGGGACTGATGACCTCAGCAGTTGAGTCCCATAGTGCTCAGAGCCATTTGAACCATTTGAAAGAACCTAGTGCTTAGCCCCTGCAGTTTTACTCGTAATCTCGGAAGCGAGATTTCGGCGAGCTAATGTAGAGGAAAATCTGAGTCTTCTATTAGCTAATGGTTCCTCATGCCATTCGTTTCAATCTCGTAGTAACGTATCGGTTGCCCTAACGACTTCGTTATCCGGAAACCCATCCGCAGTTGGCTGTCTCTGTGTTATCTCCGTTGGCAGTTTCCTCTAGAAGTGGAGTCGGAGCATGTGGCTTCTCTGCGTCGCTAGAACAGATTGTTTCTTTTCACTGACACGACAGAAGATTTTAGAGAAGGCACTTCCCTACGTGTATAACCGTAGCTTCTTTGTATAGCATCAGTTACCAATGAATAAAATATCGTGATATACGTGTTTTGTTTTAGCCTTAGATTTTCATCAAATGGAACGTATACCTTGAAGAAACTTCAACACAAAGTGAATGTTGTCACCATCACAGCATGTTTATTACGCTTAAGACTAGGGAGCTGATTGAGAACTGAATCAAGGGAAATTATTACTCCACTCTACTCCACTCCACTATTTTTCCAAGAATTATTCTGACTTCACTGATTGCAGGAACAATCAAAATATATCTGCTATAATAGTTGTCTAGTACAACGGGAAGCGCTTCCTATCAGACCAATGTTAGCGTGAATTTGGTGTAGTTTCCATTACTCTAGACCAATGCCCCAGGAATCCATTTCTTGCAGCATGCAGAACCATTATAATACACAGAATAACACTATCAGAGACTTTATGTGTGTTCCATACAATGAAATACATTCAAGATTTCTAGTCAAAAACAGGAGCCGGTAAGTCCAGCGTGGGCAGCCAGTTTCAGTAGACTGTCGATCACAGCGCAGCGTGAGAACTTAAGTTTTGTTGTGACATGCACGGTGACACGATTCTATCTCAAAAATGGTTCAAATGGCTCTGAGCACTATGGGACTCAACTTCTGAGGTCATAAGTCCCCTAGAACTTAGAACTAGTTAAACCTAACTAACCTAAGGACATCACAAACATCCATGCCCGAGGCAGGATTCGAACCCGCGACCGTAGCGGTCTTGCGGTTCCAGACTGCAGCGCCTTTAACCGCACGGCCACTTCGGCCGGCACACGATTCTATTTGAAACGTTACAGTGGGTGGAGACTTACATCAATGCAGATAGTTGAAACTGAAATATTTATTTCTAGCTATGCAAATTAGCGTCGCCTTGGTAAAATACTTTAAGGAGATGAAAATAGAAGACGAGTGCAGCGTCTTTTATGAATAATGGATAAAGAGATATCGTACGTTTTAGAGCAGCACAAGAATAACCCATTTCGATTGCTTTGTGGAGTAAGTGTGATTGTTGTGACGGAATAAAATTTGAAGAGTCGCTACAAATGTCTACGAATGAACATGCATCCATCTGTCAGAAATGGTGCCCATCAGAACGAAATTTTATCACTGTTGTGTCAAAAACTGAATTTTATCACCAATTTGACTCTGATGCCACAACAAAATATGCTACAAAAAAGTAAACTTTGGAGCTTTGCTAGCTAGCTGCCACGTAGATTGCTCAAAATCTCTGTTAAGGTCATTATTGGGGAGAAGTGTCGAGAGAAGTTACTCGCAAGTGAAAACGGTTAGTGTGTCTGCCAGATAAGTTACGAGAAGAATAGAGGAAATTGGTGACAGATTATTTAGGGAAAGTGCAAGTGAATTTACTTACCTTTCTCTCCCTATGAATGAGAGCAAAAAAATTTGTGAAAATACGCAATTTGTTATTTTAATTTGCAGTATTGACAATAACTCTGTAATAACTGATGTGTTTACAGTTTTCAGAGTCTTAAAGTTACTAAAAGTCACAAAACGTCTTTGAAAATATGTTTAAAATTCTCAAACTGGTCCCAATTAAAAACTGTAAGCTATAAATACGGTAGGATGCAAAACTACTAGCTAAAAGGGAAAATGAAGTTTTATTCTGATCCTCCACATTTGTTGCGTTGTATTATGCTGCCATAATCACTTCGAAGTAAACTCTTAGAGTGAGACCATATGACGAGTTTGGACGTAAAACCCGCTAACTTAATAAAAAGTCATGGATTTGCCACCAAGAGTCTCAAGAGTTATTGGACGACATACGTAGTGAATATGGAGACGTAATGTATCATTGCAAAATGCTCTGACCTACTCGCGGAAAATTACTTGACAGATTTTTCAGCTTACGTTCGGAAATTAAATCCGTTTTACCGTAAAAAAGGTATGTCCATGGCAGAGCTTTTTTGATGATGTATGTTTTGTCAAATGGCTCTGAGCACTATGGGACTTAACATCTGTGGTCATCAGTCCCCTAGAACTTAGAACTACTTAAACCTAACTAACCTAAGGACAACACACACATCCATGCCCGAGGCAGGATTTGAAACTGCGACCGTAGCAGTCTCGCGGTTCCAGACTGAGCGCCTAGAACCGCTAGACCACCGCGGCCGGCTATGTTTTGTCAAATGGTTCAAATGGCTCTGAGCACTATGGGACTTAACATCTATGGTCATCAGTCCCCTAGAACTTAGAACTACTTAAATCTAACTAACCTAAGGACATCACACACATCCATGCCCGAGGCAGGATTCGAACCTGCGACCGTGGCGGTCACGCGGTTCCAGCTTTAAGCGTCTAGAACCGCACGGCCACACCGGCCGGCTATGTTTTGTCAATTTGGTACATTTGACAAGTAATTTTAATGGTTTAATTTAAATTTAAAACTACGGGGCTAGATAACTTTGTGATATGTACTCGGATATGAAAGCATATCGAAATAAACTAAAAATTTTATATACCACGTCTAAAACAAACATTTTGGTCAGTTTCCATCCTGAATTTTATTCCATGAAACCGAAGGATAAATAATGTGATTTTCATGTTAACGATTATGTTAAGACAACATGCGTTTAATACGCTAGTTGTCGCACTACATAATTGTGTAAATGGCATCCATTTGTTCTAAACTGCGTTTAGAAGGTATGTCGCAAAAATTTCGGAAATTTTACATATGTTGGTAATGAGGTAGAAGCGAATAATGGCTGGAAGAGAAATGATAGAGATATAGTATTATTTTACTCCAATCCTCTATCCGGCCGAAGTGGCCGAGCGGTTCTAGGCGCTACAGTCTGGAATCGCGCGACCGCGACGGTCGCAGGTTCGAATCCTGTCTCGGTCATGGATGTGTGTGATGTCCTTAGGTTAGTTAGGTTTAAGTAGTTCTAACTTCTAGGGGACTGATGACCTCAGAAGTTAAGTCCCATGGTGCCTAGAGCCATTTGAACCAATCTTCTAGTCCTTTCTGGAGCTAAATGTTTGTAACTGACATGTTCATTATCTTTGGTAGCACTTATATTTGCGTAAAAACGTTTCCTCTAGTAAACACTCAAGAATGCGTGTAACTATTGCTGAAGTCAATATTCTCAAAGTGACGTCCAAGGTACAAGTCCAAGCATCTTATTGACTGTACGTCTCGAGTTATCTGTTGTTTTTAAAATGTAAACAGTACAGAATAGAAGCTGATGACTACGTTTTTATATAAATTATTGGAATGGAAGAGTTTTTTCGTTTTCTAATGCAACCATGAGACAAATATTGTAAAGGAAGTTTCTAAACGAAGTGAGTGCCATTTTTTTCGACTATCTTTTCTGACTATTGGGGTAACACATAATGAAGATGCTTTACAATTCCCATGATTTATGGGCGAAAAATTGTGAAAAATATTTTCACAAGTCAGCGTTATACTACTATGGAAAAAAAGTGTTCTGATAGTGCAAACTCACGGCTGGAAGGTGGGGTATCGACGTGACAAACAAGTTCTTTCGATTACAGATATGTCAGCTAAAATGTGTATATGAAGGGCTTTCAATAAGAAACGCAACACGTTCTTTTCTGAAAGCAGGTTGGTTTTAATCAGGATTTCAGTATACCGTACTATTCCCTACTCTTTTGATTACCAACCCCTCTTTCGATTTCAACACAATCGCCGTTCAATGCGACGGCCTTACACCTCCTTACTGGGAGGGCCTGTATGCCCAAACTGGTACCACTCTATTGGTCGACGTCGGAGCCAACGTCTTATTGCATTCAGTAACCTCCTCATCATCCACGTACTGCTTCCCGTGGAGAGCATTCTTCATGTGATCCAACAGATGGCAATGGGAAGGTGCGAGGTCTGGATTGTCGGGTTGATGAGGAAGAACGCTCCAGTGGAATTTTGTGAGCTCCTCTCGAGTTTGCAGACTTGTGTGAGGCTTTTTGTTGTCATGGAAAAGGAGAAGTCTGTCTGCGTTTTTCTGGGCACGACCATGCTGAAGCAGTTTCTTCAATTTCCTGATGGTAGCACAATACAGTTCAGAGTTGATCGTTGCACCATGAAGTAGGATAGAACAACCCATTCAGAGTCCCTGAAGACCGTCGCCATGACCTTACCGGCTAAGGGAACGGATTTGAACGCTTTCTTTGGGAAAGGGTGGGGTGGGGGGGGGGGGGGGCACTCCATGGATTGCCGTTTCGTTTCCGGTTCGAAGTGATGAACCCGTGTTTCATCGCCTGTGACGACGTTCGACAAAAAATTGTCATAATCAGCCTTGTAACGTGCAAGCAATTCCGCACATATGGTTCTTTGTAGCTGTTTATGGACTTCAAAAATGGTTCAAATGGCTCTAAGCACTATGGGACTAAACATCTGAGGTCATCAGTCCCCTAGACTTAGAACTAGTTAAACCTAACTAACCTAAGGACATCACACACATCCATGCCCGAGGCAGGATTCGAACCTGCGACGGTAGCAGCAGCGCGGCTCCGGACTGAAGTGCCTAGAACCGCTCGGCCACAACGGCCGGCTATGGACTTCTGTTAGGCGGTGAAGAACCCATCGGGCACACACCTTTGAGTACCCGAACCGGTGTACGTGTGTGTCAGTACTACTAACAGAGACGTGTGGTTGCGCAACGAGGCGTTTGACTGTGATCCGTCGATCACCTCGAATGAGAGCGTCCACACGTTCCAACTTCGCAGGAGTCACAGCTCTCACAGCTCTCTATAGGCAGCCAGCAAACGAGAGATCGGACAGGTTTTAGCGACTGTGTTACGATGATGACAGATGCCTTGCCCAACGACACACTGTGCTTACGTTCAGTGTCAGGTATCCGTAGACGTCATGCAAGTTCCCATGAATGTCTGCGCTACTCTGGTTTTCCGCCAAAAGACACTCAATGACAGCTCTCTGCTTGGAACGCCACCTATCGGCACTTCGAGAAAGTATAGGGGCTGAGGCGGGAATGTTTCACGACGTCCCGCAGCAAATTCTATATTTTTTCAACCGAAACTAGCCGAGAAAAAAAATGTGTTGTCTAACTTATTCAACGCTCCTCGCATGTACCACTGGCGTTATAGGAAACAGCGCTGCCCATTTATTATTGATGAATTCTGGTTTATTTCTCAGAAATTATTAGTAGAATCTTTCCATCTGCTAATAATAGAGTTTAGAATCACACCTTTGAGCTGGAAGTGGTGAACTTTTCTCGCTTTGTCTCGGTACATAGTGCTAGACCTTACTTCAACGACTAACCTTTCCACACATTATTGTTGCACGCTACCAATTTTTTTCGCTCGTAACGAGTTACTTCATAAATCGTCTAAATTAGTTCCGTTTCTTCAATTCTTCGCATATGTAATTTCAGTATACCGTCAGATCAGAACAGTTACTACAATGCTTTATTTTAATGGTTTAAAACTGTTTCGTGATCAACGTTTACTTTCCTGCAAATATCGTACCCACTAATTTGCCAGTTTTGCTGGACTGTTTTTGTGGTTCCATCGTATTTTTCAATGAATTATTGACAAGACTGAGATAAATGTTTGGCATTAAAATTTACAGACAGAAATTACTTCAATCACTTTGTGCCCTATGTACTGATACTACATCATGTTCAAAAAGTTTCGGTATTGTGAACCACACTCATCCCTTTTTGTAAACAAACTTCAAAATTTATCATTTTTCTCACTCACACTGAAGACAAAAAAACTTTTTTGGTAGCACTACTCTTAGATAATGAAAGATCGGAATAAAATTTTAGCATCATGCGATTGCCTGCCATCTGTTTCTGAACACTAAAAAACCTTCTTTCCAACTGTTTAACTTTCGTTCGCTGTTTCTTTCTTAAAATGCAATACTGCATATCTATATGTGTAAATTATCTCTTCTAAGTAACTATAAAAGCCTATGTATTTTGTTCGTATTTCTTTCATTTTAAGTTAATTTATTGTTAAGCTATTTATTAACTACGTTACTAAGAAAATATAAAAGTTGTTCAATATTGGCTTTTATTCAACAGCTTTAAAATATATGCAGCACATAATATGCTGTTTTTACAACGCAGTCTGCAGGTACTTAAAAGTCTGGTGACTCCTGCTCTACGCAGTTTTTTGGCTGACTGGATTCTTTCAGATTAATTATTTTTTCATTTTTAATCGTTTGTTTTCACTTACTCCACATTATGCAAACAATAAAATTACTCGTTGTAGAAAATGTTTTCTTTCTTGTATTACTGCTTTCTCCAAACTCTCTTTGGTGGAACTATTTCATTTATAAAACTCAGATAAGAACTGTGAATGTTCTGCGGATGTTTAGGAATAAGGCGAAACAACTCTTGGATATATTGTAATCATCAGAAGTAGAATTTGATTTTGTATGTGAGACTAAACCCGTACCGTTTACCGTAAAGAAGCATCAGTAGAAAATTTTATGTTAGACAAGAAGTGATTCTGACCTGATTGTGTTAAACAGTCAGACAAGGATGGACGAACGACTGTCTGCGTGCTATCATATTATGGTCCTATTTGCAATGCGTGTGGGTTTAAGCTTTTTGTAGATAACTTGTCACGTGTGATTGTTTCAAATGGATAACTCGTAAACTGTGCATCAATAAAACCTTTTTTGTACGTAAATTCATCTTTTTTAGTGTAGGTTTCTGTGGAATCGACATCTACATTTTCAGCAACTGAGAAACATGTAGATGAAATGTGATCTTGCTTCCTTTATGGATGATACGTTGTAGGATGTCCCGTAACTCCAGTTTCGGATTAAAGCTGCATTGAATGGCTTACATCATCGGCATATTAAAAGAAAGAGTATGGAAAATTTTACACGAAGAGTTGCCTACACGAAAAATTTGTACAAAATTTATGGAACACTTTCTGAATTGTAGCCATTATAAATTGCCTAAGTGAATTCCTCAACAATCTGTTGACTATTTTCGAAAAAAAATGCAACTGATTTGGGAGCGAGCTGTAACTAAGGATGAGATGGAAGTCTATCACTTCACTTCAGAAACGAAACGGTAATACACTACTGGCAATTAAAATTGCTACACCAGGAAGATGACGTGCTACAGACGCGAAATTTAACCGACAGGAAGAAGATGATCTGATATGCAAATTATTAGCATTTCAGAGCATTTACACATGGTTGGCGCCCGTGACGACACCTACAACGTGCTGACATGAGGAAAGTTTCCAACCGATTTCTCGTACAAAAACAGTAGTTGACCTGCGTTGCCTGGTGAAACGTTGTTGTGATGCCTCGTGTAAGGAGGAGAAATGCGTACCATCACGTTTCCGACTTTGATAAAGGTCAGATTGTAGCCTATCGGATTGCGGTTTATCGTATCGCGACGTTGCTTCTCGCGTTGGTCGAGATCCAATGACTGTTAGCAGAATATGGAATCGGTGGGTTCAGGTGGGTAATACGGAACACCGTGCTGGATCCCAGCGGCCTCGTATCACTAGCAGTCGAGATGACAGGCATCTTATCTGCACGGTTGTAACGGATCGTGCAGCCAAGTCTCGATCCTTGAGTCAACCGATGGAGACGTTTACAAGATAACAACCATCTGCACGAACAATTCGACGACGTTTGCAGCAGCATGAACTATCAGCTTGGAGACCATGGCTGCGGTTACC
The DNA here is from genome assembly GCF_023898315.1 of Schistocerca nitens. Classification (NCBI taxonomy): domain Eukaryota; kingdom Metazoa; phylum Arthropoda; class Insecta; order Orthoptera; family Acrididae; genus Schistocerca; species Schistocerca nitens. Next base: position 252,560,515 of record NC_064616.1, on the reverse strand, counting down.
CTTGACGCTGCATCACAGACAGGAGCGCCTACGATGGTGTACTCAACGACGAACCTGGGTACGCGAATGGCAAAACGTCATTTTTTCGGATGAATCCAGGTTCTGTTTACAGTATCATGATGGTCGCATCCGTATTTGGCGACATCGCGGTGAACGCACATTGGAAGCGTGTATTCGTCATCGCCATACTGGCGTATCACCCGCCGTGATGGTATGGGGTGCCACTGGTTACAAGTCTCGGTCACCTCTTGTTTGCATTGACGGCACTTTGAACAGTGGACGTTGTTTTTCACATGTGTTACGTCCCGTGGCTCTACCCTTCATAAGATCCCTGCGAAACCCTACATTTCAGCAGGATGATGCACGGCCGCATGTTGCAGGTCCTGTACGGGCCCTTCTGGATAAAGAAAATGTTCGACTGTTGCCCTGGCCAGCACATTCTCCAGATCTCTCACCAATTGAAAATGTCTGGTCAATGGTGGCCGAGCAACTGGCTCGTCACAATACGCCAGTCACTACTCTTGATGAACTGTGGTATCGTGTTGAAGCTGCATGGGCAGCTGTACCTGTACACGCCATCCGAGTTCTGTTTGACTCAATGCCCAGGCGTATCAAGGCCGTTATTATAGCCTGAGGTTGTTGTTCTCTGTACTGATTTCTCTGGATCTATGCACCCAAATTGCGTGAAAATGTAATGACGTGCCAGTTCTAGTGTATTATATTTGTCCAATGAATACCCGTTTATCATCTGCATTTCTTCTTTGTGTAGCAATTGTAATGGCCAGTAGTGTAAGAGAATGAGTAGCAACAGGTATCTCGTGTAACAAAACATGCAAAGCCACTGTTTTTTGTCGAATAGGTTGAATATTGTGGGATGCAAAAGGTATTTTTTATGTACTACCATGAAAAAGATAAAATAATTATTTTCGAATATAATGCACGTCTTCTGAACCATATGATGAAAAATTACGTGAGATAAAGCATCAGTTGCAAAACGTTGTGTCTGTTAACAGTAAAAGTGGTGTCTCATTCGACGTCAATAACGTACGAGATAAAGACTAACCTAAAATTTTCGTTTTCAAATTGCAAAAAACATTAAAAATTATCTTTCATAATGAAATAGAAATTTCCCATAAATCTTGTGATTTGAAGTACAGATTATTAGAACATAAACCCTTACAAAATGATATGGTTGCCTTGTTGTGTTCCCATATCTAAAGAAATTCGTGACTGCTAGAATTTTTTGGTACCAACGAAGTGGTGATAGAAACGGTAGATGGAAATTTTGAAACTTTCCAGAATAGCAATGCAGATATGGAATCCAGTCACTGGAAAAATTTTGAATAAAATGCGTTTGCTTAAAAGGCGCCTACATCGAAAAATAAATGTATTTATACCTAAAAGGCATTTCCTTTTACCACCAGGCAAAGAAATTTTCAGCATAATCTTTCAACGCATTACACAAAAACTGCAGTCACTTACATCTGAAGCTGTGAGCTGTTGACAAGGCATGAGCTTCTGTTTCTTTTTGTTCGTGCTGACCACTGCATCTTGCTACATACACTACGTGTCAGACGTATCTGGACACCAAAAAAGACATACATTTTTCATATTAGGTGCATTGTGCTGCCACCTAGTGCTAGGTACTCCATATCAGTGACCACAATAGCCATTAGACATCGTGAGATAGGAGAATAGGGCGCTCAGCGGAACTCACCGATTTCGAACGTGGCCAGGTGATTGGGTGTCACTTGTGTCATACATCTGTATGCGAGATATTTCCACACTCCAAAACATCCCGAGGTCCACTGTTTCCGATGTGATAGTGAAGTGGAAACTTGAAGGGACACGTACAGGACAAAAGCGTACAGGCCGACCTCGTCTGTTGACTGACAGAGACCGCCGACAATTGAAGAGGGTCGTAATGTGTAATAGGCAGACGTCTATCCAGACCATCACATAAGAATTCCAAAGTGCATCAGGATCCACTGCAAGTACTATGACAGTTTGGATGGAGGTGAGAAAACTTGGATTTCATGGTCGAGCAGCTGCTCATAAGCCACACATCACGCCGGTAAATGCCAAACGACGCCTCGCTTGGTGTAAGGAGGGTAAGCATTGGACGACTAAACAGTGGAAAAACGTTGTGTGGAGTGACGAATCACGGTACACAATGTGGCCATCCGATGGCAGGCTGTGGGTATGGCGAATTCCCGGTGAACGTCATCTTCCAGCGTGTGTAGTGCCACGATCACTGTTGGAAGTGGATTTAAGTCCGAACCACGTTCATTGCCAAATCTTGAAGACTGTAGCTCAGCCACAGATGTCTGAGGATTGTACTATTTAAACTGTTATCAAACATTACGAAACATTATCTGTTCACCACCTAGTCATTGATGTAAAGAGCTACTAATGCATTCCGCTAAATAGAACAGAAAATAAAGGTTTCAAGAAAATAAATAACTTCTATATTGCTTAATTAACTTTTCTTCGCGCCTTTCCTCTCCTGCTCCCCTCCGAGTAATATGCTCTGACCCAGCTCCAGTTCCTCGGATCTCCGACACCCTCATACCTTCCGCCTGCTCTAACACTCACTCCAATTAATCCAACATCAGTCTCATCTGTCCCCTTCCCTTCCCTTAGTGCCGTCCCTTACCCCTTTACATCTATCCATATCCCGCCCCCTCCCTTCCCCAATATGTTCAGAAAATTAGTTATTTAAGATTTCGTGTGCTTTAGACGTGACCCATGTTTGGTCCCAGTACGTCTTAGCTTTATAATTCATTTTACTTAAAGAAGTCTACATTTCTATGTTGATATATGTGGATTATGCAGACAACGTTTCCTCTTCGAATAATATGTAGTTGAGTAACGTCACATAGTGGCATATTGTATTTGAGTAATGTCGTGTTCTGCATATTGTGTGGTATAGATAGCTACGATGCCACAACGTAGTTCCGCTCTGCTAGGTTGGCACTACGAGAGACACCGACGACAGAACCCTCTAGCCGGTGTTGTCGAGGTCTACGAGCTCCGCGACTGCTTCGCTCCATTTCATCAGGTGCAGACAGCCAGGACACTTCGCTTCCACTTCGCACCACCTTGCAAGTTATGTAATATGTTTGCATATGTTTATCCAGTAGTAAAGGTGCTTAAGCCGTATTTGCAGTACGGAGAGATTAGTACCTTTTTCCTGTTCCTGTTCCTTACCCACGCGCCGCCTCCCAGGCGGGATACAAAATATTGCATTTTTCATTCCCTCTCTCTCCTCTTCCTCCCCATCCCTCCTCTCTTTCCCACCCAGATATGTGTGCTTTAATGACTATGTTATACCTGTAGATTTATTTAAGAGATTTCAGCATGGCGGTCTAAACTGAAAGATAATAACGTAAGGGAGAAAAATATGGTCAGTTCTGCTGTCATTTTAATGTTATTATATTTGTTATATAAAGTTAGGGAAAATGTACCGTTGGAGCAATACTATTTCTTCTGCCCTTCCCTCCCTCCCTCCTCTCGTTCCCCACCTGGTAATACGCTTTAATGGCTATGTTATTACTTTTTAACGTATTCAAGAATATTCAGCATAATGGTCTACTTTGAAAGATACTAATGTACTGAAAAAAGAAGAATAATCATGGTCATTTCTGTTGAAACGTAATTTTGATGTCATTATGTTTCTTATATAAAGTTACTGAAAGTGAACCATTGGAGCAACATTCCCCCCCCCCCCCCCCCCATCACCTTTCTTTCTTTGTTCCCCTCCATCCCTTGACGCACCTTTCTGTCCAGTTCCTCAGTTTCTCAACCCCTCCACAACCGCTACCTATTTTCATACACACCTCCCCCTGTCCCTCTCCCCACTCCAAGTAATTCAACATCTGTTTCCATTTGATCCCTAACCTGCCCTTTTTGCCCCGCCCCCTCTCTCCCTCACCCTGCCCTCCCCGCCACTCCCCACTCTCCCGATTCAGCCCCATTTCACCCTGACACAGTTGGAAAAATTTCTATTTTGTCATAGGTTTTGACATGACCCATTTGTGGTCTTATAGGCTGAAGCTTGCTTGCTTCGTTTGGAAAACTGTAATTAAAATGTTGTAATATCTTCCTTTATAATGGCAGCATTTGCGTTGCTTTTTCTCTCGATGTGCCTATTTGCCCAGTGTGCTGTACGATCTTCGTATGTAGAGGTGTAATGTGGTAGGAATATTTATGTGGTTTGTGTAATATAAAAGCCATGTCTTGGTTTTTTCGATCTTTAACATCAACGCCATCTGGGACCAAGTTAACATACTACATCCCTCAAGTCTACTGTATTCAGTCTGGCATATGAAATCTCCAAATAACATATTTTGCAAATATCACCTAATGGCAATTGCGTATGAGATTGTATGTTCTTCTTTTAATGCTCACTCGTATATGAACTTTTGTAAACAAATTGTAAATATTTTTGCCTACAATGTACTTCCATTCCTGATGCTACTTCGGCCTCATAATTGTTTATCATGTATTAGCTTTTCTAATTTGTCTTTTGCGTAAATTTTACCACAGTTATCGGATGATGTTGACTTTTAACACGTCATGAACAAAGTTTTTAACGATCAATACATTTCCATGGAATTACTACATGCCAAATCTGGGTGGTCGCATACCTTACAAATGGAAGACTTCATCGGTCAAATGGAGAATAATAATTTCCACCTTATGATGTCTACAGTGACTGTTTAGACACATGGTGATTGTAATAAAAATGTAACTGAAGACGATAACTCTCTCATTTTCAGTCATTTACAGTATATTAACATTTTCTGATCTCTTAATTAATGATATCATTCTGTATTAAAGTACAAAGATGCTGTAATTCTTATTTTTCATGATTTCAACTATTTCTCCAAAACATTTAAGTAATTAGGACTAATGGACTGAACTTTGTTTACTAAAAATGATGAACATCTCTTACGAAAAATAGTGAAGTCAAGAGTACTTTAGAGTAGGAGGAAGATAAAAAATGGTGCATTAATGGTGAATTAACGACATTAAAAATCATTGGACCTAAATAACTACTACGGTATGTATCACTTAAGAAGAGGAGGAGCAACTACACAAAAGAAGAAAATAGACATTAACTAAGTGGGGAAGAATAATTCGTAAAGTACTACAGAAACTGAAAAAAATAGAAGTTAGCCAAGTGCTGAAAGAATAATAAGTAGAAGAGTTAGATTAATATGATGATCAGCTTTGCAATAGTGAAGTACTTTCATAATTCAAGTTAATGAGTTGGTTAATTCTTATTAGATAACTTCGTTTTCCAGAATGAGATTTCCACTCTGCAGCGGAGTGTGCGCTGATATGAAACTTCCTGGCACATTAAAACTGTGTGCCGGACCGAGACTCGAACTCGGGACCTTTGCCTTTCGCGGGCAAGTGCTCTACCAACTGAGCTACCCAAGTACAACTCACGCCCCGTCCTCACAGCTTTACTTCCGCCAGCACCTCGTCTCCTACCTTCCAAACATTACAGAAGCTCTCCTGCGAAACTTGCAGAAGTAGCACTCCTGAAAGAAAGGATATTGCGGAGACATGGCTCAGCCACAGCCTGGGGGATGTTTCCAGAATGAGATTTTCACTCTGCAGCGGAGTGTGCGCTGATATGAAACTTCCTGGCAGATTAAAACTGTGTGCCGGACCGAGACTCGAACTCGAGACGTTTGCCTTTCGCGGGCAAGTGCTCCACCAGCTGAGCTACCCAAGCACGACTCACGCCTCGTCCTCACAGCTTTACTTCTGCCAGTACCTCGTCTACTGCCTTCCAAACTTTACCAGACGTTCTCCTGCGAAACTTGCAGAAGTAGCACTCCTGAAAGAAAGGGTATAGCGGAGACATAGCTTAGCCACAGCATGGGGGATGTTTCCAGAATGAGATTTTCACTCCGCAGCGGAGTGTGCGCTGATATGAAACTTCCTGGCACATTAAAACTGTGTGTCGGACCGAGACTCGAACTCGGGACTATTGTCTTTCGCGGACAAGTGCTCTACCAACTGAGCTACCCAAGCACGACTCACGCCCCGTCCTTACAGCTTTACTTCTGTCAGTACCTCGTCTCCTACCTTCCAAACTTTACAGAAGCTCTCCTGCGAACTTCGCTGTACTAGCACTCCTGAAAGGAAAGATATTGCGGAGACATGGCTTAGCCACAGCCTGGGGTATTTTTCCAGAATGAGATTTTCACTGTGCAGCGGAGTGTGCGCTGATATGAAACTTCCTGGCAGATCAAAACTGTGTGCCGGACCGAGACTCGAACTCGGAACATTTGCCTTTTGCGTTCAAGTGCTCTACCACCTGAGCTACCCAAGCACGACTCTCGCCCTGTCCTCGCAGCTTTACTACTGCCAGCACCGCGTCTCATACCTTCCAAACTTTACAGAAGCTCTCCTTGGAACCTTGTAGAACTAGCACTCCTGAAAGAAAGGATATTTCGGAGACATGGCTTAGCCACAGTTTGGGGCATGTTTCCAGAATGAGATTTTCACTCTGCAGCGGAGTGTTCGCTGATATGAAACTTCCTGGCAGATCAAAACTGTGTGCCGGACCGAGACTCGAACTCGGGACGTTTGCCTTACGCGGGAAAGTGCTCCACCAACTGAGCTACCCAAGCACGACTCACGCCCCGTCCTCACAGCTTTACTTCTACCAGTACCTCGTCTCTTACCTTCCAAACTTTACAGAAGCTCTCCTGCGAACCCTTGTTGGGTCTTTTTCTATGTGAGTGAATGTTTTTATTGCTTAATAATTGTAAGGTTTATGTATGTAGTCTGCCTGGGATTTTGTCACTACTTTTATTCCATTTCCTGCTTTGAGTACTGTAGCATTGTTTGCTTCTATTTTCTCACCAGTTGTATGGATACTTTCGTATTCTTTTGTATAGAATTCATTATTTTTTATTTTATAATTGTGTTTGCTAATGATTTTGGTTATCTTTCAAATGATGCCGTTTTGATCTGCAATAGAAGCGTAACTGTATCAATAGATTTTTTTCACACATGCAGTAACGTTCTATATTAGTATGAGTATATTTATTTGATAAATTATATGACAGGCCTTTCTGTAATAAATCTATTTTATTATTATTAAAGTCTATACCTGTCAAATTTTTTACTCTATCGAAAAATTCAAATTTTCGTTAGTATTTTATTGCTCTGTTATTGAATTACAATTATGAATTAATGCTTTACTCTTTTTCTTATTCCTATGTCAAATATTCTGATACTCTTTTTTGTGATATTCGTTATTTAATTTCATAACTATGTCAAACATAGGATTTTCTAATAGCTTTCCTATTTCTAGACACATAGCTTTGTCTTCAACAAGTCATTCTTTTGATATTTGTCTTAGAGCTCTTCTTTTATCCACATCACTTCTCTGTTTTGTTTGAAACACCTGGCTACCTTTGCCATTTTTTTTTTATATTCACATACGCATATTTTGCTGTAACTTCATTGGATAGATATTTTATGTTTCTTGTTATCTTTCACTGCGTATGACTAAACAGCGTCTATTATCCTGCCTAGGACTGAAAAATCACGTTGGCACATTCACTGTAAGTAATATTTTATTAGAAATATGTATTTTTGCATAATACTGTATATATTCCATTGCCTAAGAAGCTTGCACAGGATAGAGTAGCATGGAGAGGTGCTTGAAACCAGTCTCAGGACTGACGACCACGTGGTTAGACACTGGACTCGCATTCGGGAGGACGACGGTTCAATCCCGCGTCCGGCCATCCTGATTTAGGTTTTCCGTGATTTCCCTAAATCGCTCCAGGCAAATGCCGGGATGGTTCCTTTCAAAGGACGCGGCCGACTTCCTTCCCCATCCTTCCCTAATCCGATGAGACCGATGACCTAGCTGTCTGGTCTCCTTCCCCAAAACAACCAGCCAACCAACTGACGACCACAACAACAACAATACGCCACTGCCTATTGACAACCACTGAAACTAGTCCGCTAAAATAGACTATTACTAACAAGTAGCTTATGTCGAACAATTAATGACTATTGTACCTTATTTATAAGTGTTTTCGGTTCTAGGCGCTTCAGTCTGGAACCGCGCGACCGCTACGGTTGCAGGTTCGAATCCTGCCTCGGGCATGGATGTGTGTGATGTCCTTAGGTTAGTTAGGTTTAAGTAGTTCTAAGTTCTAGGGGACTGTTGACCTCAGATGTTAAGTCCCATAGTGCTCAGAGCCATTTGAACCATTTATAAGTGTTTTCTATTAGGTTTTTGTGTGGTCTATCAGTAAGATATATTTGCAGATATTGAAAGTTTGTAATAAAATCAGAAGAACCACTTCGTTTATAGTATGTATTACTGTGGACATTAGAACAGAAAACTATTCTTTCTGCATTCATGCTTTATCAACACTGATACACTTCCTTATATAAGGATTGTTATTAAGATGTTTTGATGTGTACCTTAATAATCTGATGGCTCAGTGGATGTCAGACTACAATTTCCAGACTCTGTTATTGATCCTAGAACTTTTCAGATGACTGACCTCAAAATAACTAGCACTGTCAGTCGTTTTACAGTAAGTTGGAAGTAAGGAGTATGATGTCAATTAAAGCACATTACTCCCATAAATTGAGCCAAATTAAAATTTAATATGATTGAGGAAGATGTGGACATATCTGCTACTTTGTCAAAAGCTGATTTTCCTCTGAAATTAATTCTGGAATAATAGAAAGACTATGTTTCTGATAGATTGGCTGTCAAGCAACCATTGATGTACTTCAAAATGACATGCTCACGTTTTTGTTGAACTGTTATGTTGTGCAGGAATTTTTGCATCATAGCATGTAGTTTTTCTTCCGTATCCAGAATAGCTGCTGTCTGTGTATAATATGTTTTTGTTCACCATGTATATGTAGATATGCAATTTACTTAGCTTATCACCCAAATGATATATAGTATGTAGCAGCTTTACATCAGCTCATACGTTCGCAGAAATGTATGTGCTGTTTGTGTGAAACCCGATGTGCAGTAATAACATAGCCTATATTAAACAAGTAAGTTGAAAGCTGCCTGTCACAATCACATCTTTCTATCTTTTTTTTACGTATTCGAAGTCACAGATATACTACAAAGGTGTTTCTTTGGGAAGAAATCGACCACTGAGGGAATCACACTCTTTGAGGAACTTAGGAGGGATATCTTAAGTGAAGAACCTTGGCGATCTATAGGATTTAGCGTTTTTCGCTGTGTGCGGGCGCTTTAAAAGGCACACAGGCAGTTTAGTCTTGTCTGGGTATTCCTTTTGACATGTTCCGGATGCAGCAGCGATGCCGCGAATGAGTAATGGAGTAATGTATTAAGCTGCTTCGATATCGCTTTTTGTTGATCATTCTCAGATTTCGTGATACAAATGTATGGCGAGATTCTAGCTCGCATCGTGCATCTGGACGTAACATTATGTACAGCATTTCCAGATGTTCAATGATTCCTCTACGTTCGAAATTAACGTTCGTTGTTCGGTGAGGTTATCAGATTTCACTGCACATATTAAATAATCGGTTTTCCATTAGTCCGTCTGAAAACCAGGGCTGTTTTGTTCATCAAACTCTCGTCTAGTAAATGTTTCCGTAGTTTCCAATGCAGCCACAATTCTTGTTGTTGATCTCCTTCTTTTGTGGTGATCCATTATACCACGTGTTTCACGCGTAGATGATTGTATATTGTATGCAATGACTATGTTTTAGATGAAACAATTATCACTTGAATGAAAGTTCATGTGGTTTTTTCATAATCCTGTGGCACTGTTAAATTTACGTTTAAATATTTTATCGTTTTCACGACATTGCTTTCATATTGCAACCTGCATCGAACTACAGCCCAGAACTTTACAAACAGTCTGCCTTCAGCAGCGGTACCATGCATAGAGAGACACTATTCTAATCAGTAGACATGTTTCTCAAAACAGCAGTCAACACCACACTACCGCCATGTCTTTGCATGCTTTACAGGTCATTAGGTAAGTCATCATCTGGAGACTAAGAGAGAGTTGGCCGTCAATCATGGTGTATACAACTTTATTAGTGTTTATCTTTAGATTTCAGAGATTTTAGTTTTGTAAATAGAAAAGGTTAGGTTAACAGACTGAGCCACTTATATACATTCCACGTAACTTCTCGATGAGGTGGATTACCTACACATCTTTGAAATCAGATTATGAACATACATGTCAGTATGATCATAGGACTCATTCACATTTTCATTTGTGCCTGGTACTCATTTGTTGCACAAAGTAAGTCGTACCTACCATTCAATATGTTCGTTTTCTCTTAATATACAGTCAGACTGCGTTACAAATCATTTCTTAGGTCTACATTTTACGTAGAAGAGGAAATTGTATTTAGGGTATGTTTCTGAACGCATATTTCCATGTACTTCGAACACGAGCAGAAGGTTAGGCTTCTTGCATAGTACAGGGTGATTATAATTAAACTTTTGCTGCTTGAGGGGACCCTATGAAAAAAGAGAGATAGTATGCCAGTGAAACTTTCTAGAAACGTTTGTAAGGACACGTGGAAGAAAACGAATAATCCATTGAAAGAAAAACAATTTCATTTCCACATCAGAGGGTAAGATTTGTTAATTGCGTACCAGCGCTACTGGTGTTGTTTTGATAAAACAGCTTCACGAGCAAAGCCCTTCTCACCTTCTCCAGACCCATGTTGACTATTTGCAACTGTAATTCACCCTGATGCCAGTGTTTCAAACCTGCGTCGCCTACCAGTAACGGCGAATGTGGCACTAATACCACTAACAACGCAAATCCTGCAGCGCACTGTCTGGACGTCATTAATATTAACCTGGGTTCCCATACGGAAAGTAGTTCTCCGTCTACACTGGCTCAAGTAGCGAAAGTTTAATTATAATCATCCTGTATATTTACATCAACAGACAGTGAATCACAGAAAGGTGCGAAGCAACATGTACTTCAACGTTGGTATCCGTTAAGGTTTGTTCTTGATGCATTCATGGGAACAACGAACGGTGAATGAAAGCTCGCATGCCTCTGGGCGACATATTATTTGTCTAGTTTATGTTCCTTGCGGCTATAGATATTTTTTCATTGCCTAGACAATGAATCGAAGATGGAGACTTGATATCCCACGTGCGAACGTATGTGTTCATTCGACTTCATGTCGAAGGCCAGTATTGTCTTCAGGTATTTGTATGAGAAATCAGACTCCAGTTATGATTGATTATGATGTAGCTACAGTTATACACACATCAAAAAAAACTTTTGCATCACCTCGGTTCCCAGACCTTCTGAAGATAGACATTGACTGTGGATATTGCATCACAGACACAGTCCCTTTGAATGTTCAGAGATGTCACTAAAGCCACCCAAACATCTAAACAACCATGCATGAGCAGCGCCTATTAGACGGAGGGGGTCCGACAGCCAATCAGTTCCAGTCATTCCACCAGGAAGGAGGTACCCCGCTCGTGTTGTCTGTAGTTTAACCATGCCTAGACGGTCAATACCGCGGTTCGATCTCCTCCGCATTGCTACTTTGCGCCAGAAAGGGCTCTCAACAAGGGAAGTGTCCAGACGTCTCGGTGAATCAAAGCGATGCTGTTCGGACATGGAGGAGACACAGAGAGACAGGAACTGTCGATGACATGCCTCGCTCAGGCCGCCCAAGGGCTACCTCTGCAGTGGATAACCGCTACCTACGGATTATGGCTCGGAGGAAGGCTGACAGTAACGCCACCATGTTGAATAATCCTTTTGGTGCAGCCACAGGACGTCGTTTCACGACTCAAACTGTGCGCAATGGATTGCATGATGCAGGACTTCACTACCGACGTCCATGGCGAGGTACATCTTTGCAACCACGACACCATTTAGCGCGGTACAGATGGACCCAAAAAACATGTCGAATGGACCGCTCAGGATTGGCATCACGTTCTCTTCACCGATGAGTGTTGGGTATGCCTTCAACCAGACAATAGTCGGAGACTTGTTCGGAGGCAAATCGGTCAAGCTGAACGCCATAGACACACTGTCCAGCGAGTGCAGCAAGATGGAGGTTCCCTGCTGTTTTGAGGTCGACGTACGCCGCTGGTGGTCATGGAAGGCGCCATAACGGCTGCATGATACGTGAATGCCATCCTCCGATCGATAGTGGAAACATATCGGCAGCATATTGCCGAGGCATTCGTCTTCATGGACAACAATTCGCGCCCCCATCGCGCACATCTTACGAATGACTTCCTTCAGATAACAAAATAGCTTGACGAGAGTGGTCAGCATGTTCTCCAAACATGAACCCTGTCGAACATGCCTGGGATAGATTGAAAAGGGCTGTTTATGGACGACGCGACGCACCAAGCACTCTGAGGGATCTACGCCGAATCGCCGTTGAGGAGTGGGACAATCTGGACCAACAGTGCCCTGATGAACTTGTAGATATGCCACGACGAATACAGGAATGCATCAATGCAAGAGGACGTGCTACTGGGTATTAGAGGTACCGGTGTCTACAGCAATCTGGACCACCACCTCTGAAGGTCCTGCTGTATGGTGATACAATATGCAATGTGCGGTTTTCATGAGCAATAAAAACGGCAGAAGCGATGTTTGTGTTCATCTCTATTCCAATTTTCTGTACAGGTTTCGGAACTCTCGGATCGGAGGTGATGCAAAACTTTTTTTGATGTGTGTATTTTCACATTTCTCAAAACTCGCTACTCTATACTTTATTCTCAATTGAAGTTAGTTTGCCAGTACTAGACTCATACCTCAACTTTTAACACAATTATTTTAGTTCGCTACCTTACCTGTAAGAAGTGTTACATGGTAACAAACTTAAATACATAACGTGAATACCAGTGGACGCGTCAGATTTTTCTTGAGTTGGTCTTGTGTCTGTGTATGACCCTCCTCCCACGATATCAGACCCAAGCAAATTTTCCGAGATGGAGGTAACAAGAAAATTACACATTTATGTATCCATGTGTGCTATATTTGCACCTGCATCAGCATTATTTCTCAGAAATTTGATGCAAAAATTAATATAGAAATGAAAGATGCAGTAGCAAATTAAAATAAGTGCTCCTGATTCTATAAATCTGTAAAATATTATACACTGCCTCTGAACTAACGTATCGCTTATGGTTGGTTAAGGAAGGGACGCAGAAATTGCAGATATGTAGATGAAAAGGAGGCATCCTACTTCACATTGTGTAGTCTTCTGGTGGCACGTATAATTCGTGGAAATGCTGTTAGTTGAAAACGGGTACACGTGGTAAGAGAAAGCAGTTGTGGTTTTGGAGGAGGAGAAGGATGGGCTCTGCAGCGAGAAGGCGTATGAGTCGCCGGACTTCCCGCATCGGGTGTGGGGGCCGTTCCCATGAACCCGTGCATCTACGCCGCAAACAGGTTGGCGGGTACTTGCGCACAAAAAACTCTGAGGTAACGACGGCTCAAAGTCGTAGCAGACACTGACCGCAGCTGCCACGGCCAGATGGCCGGACTTCCCACACGGCTGCAGAATGAAAGCTCGCCGCCTGACAGCTGCCTGCACACGGCTGGCGAACATTGTTTGCCATGGCATTACTGTATAGTAAAAGCTTGTAACAATACAGTCTAGATCTGAGTGACATTTCCACCTCTGAAATCACTTGTGCTCTTGGCTTCCATTTGCATTAAGGGGTCCAGGCAGGTTGATAAACCCTGTCTTAAATACTGTTGGGAATAAAAATTTGTAAAAAATATAGCTTATGAATCTTACATTTATCACTTTAACGGAAGGATTTCTTAAAATATTCAGTAATTTTTGATAATAATTATTTATATAGAAAGTGGACACTATAATAAGAAACCGTCTACATTTTTCTATGTGCAGTTGGCTCTAACTTTATATAATATTTATTATTATATATTTTTATATTTTATATATGATATATTATATTTTATATATTATTATATATTTATATAATATTTATAACTTTATATAATATTTATATAATTTATATAATAGGAGAAACCCGGTGTTAAAATTTGCCCAATACTCAGATTAGTGTATCCTGTAATTCTGACAATTCTGGCAATTAGAAGCAGAGAAAAAGTACACTTTATTCTTAAAAAATACAACTTTCGGGTAACAGCCAATGAAGTTGTCAGTGTATTCCAGTTCCATAAGATGGGGTTTCTGCATTATCTTCTATCTCATAATGCAGTGCCCTTTGTCTTGCTCGTCTGCGTTGGCTTGCCCTTGTTTCAAAGTCTTGTCGCCCTGACTCCTTCATTATCTAAACTTAACGTTTGTTTCACTGTGAAACGACCAACCGTTTGTACTAGTCTTTTTAGGACTTCACATTTACAACATTTGCAACATTTCCTTTATCCATCAAAGACTGCAGAATGGAGTGTGCAAATTTACTTAAACACTGCCCAGATTACGCTGTTGGTAGACTAGTTAGGATTCTGCGTGCTGTCATGAAGACATTTCTTCAGTAGTCTTACGTCTGACAAATCTCTGAAAGTTGCTTTCAGGACCTCCACCATGGCGAAATGTATAGCTGATTAGTGAATATATTTTTTGCCATTTTGCTGTGCTCTGTTCTATTTGCGCCAGGATTCACTTCCTGGAGGGCATAGACCATGAATACGGTTTTTGTCTGTTGAAGAGAGGTGAAAAAAAACCGACCATACAGCTTTTCTCATATATTTTATGGCACAAACATTTTGTCTGATGACCATGCTATAATTTTGGATTTTATCTATGACAGACTCTGTGAGTCTACTCTTACCATCTAATCCTCTATCATCTTCCAATTTCTTTTCCTCATATGCAATTTTCAGTTGTTGCAGCCTTGTAGCCAGTTACTGCTTTTGTACATGACCTGTGTACTCCAGTTTAGTGACTGTTACATTTTCTCCATATGGTTTCTCTTCCTAAACTGATCTAAAAGATTTTGGACCCCATCTCCTAAATGACTGACGAATTTTACCTTCTTCAACTGTTCAGACTCTTGAACAATGGTCACGCCCATACAGTGTTTTGTTTAAAGGAATGAATAAGCCAGAAATAAGGTGACAATACGTGTTATTATACATAATTGGAAAGGGGAGATTCCGTAGATTAAGATCAATGAAAAAACAAATTGAAAGCTTCACAATATCAGTTGGTACGGAGACCATTAATGATCTATCTTTTCTGGATGTTTATCCAATGCTAATTACATGCTAAACGTTATCTCCGCTAGCTTCATTGTTTATGGGGAGGCTCTCGACAAGATAAGATACCCTTAAATGCTTAGCACACAGAAGGTGATGACAGAGTTATACGTATTATCAACAGGTACCACTGGAATAAAGTAGCAGGTAACCGATATGAAGGATCGTACTCAGAAAAGCTCGGTACTCACCGTGGTGTACGACAAAATAGCGTATTTTCACTCTCCAGTTTTAATTTAAACTTAGAGCCAACTGTCGGAGAAGGTTTGTGAGGTATTTGCAAGTGTTTTTGTTATGGATGAAAATGCGGACAACATTATAATGTTCACGTATTGTTAGGGTTTATACATTAGTGACTGCAAGCTAGTATGATAACTGTAGAAGAAAATTGCTTCTGGGCGGTGCTGTAAATTAGATTTGACGTGTTTGGTGACCACTGTTAGTTCAGTTAGGGCTAGTTTATTTGAAATTAAACATCGTTCGGGACAGGCATCTGAGCGAAAATAACGACAACTTACGATACTGTCTCTTCGGAGTTAATTGTACCAGGCTGGAACATGGATTTTGATGAGGCAACGATGAAAAAAAAATGCTTTTGAGATGAAGAGATAATGCCCTACAAGAAGAAGCTGCCGAAGTATCCATGTTCTGAATTGTGAAATACTGGAGAGAATCTCATTCTAAATTGTAAACGCCGTCAAGAAAAGAAGAACTGAGTATTTCGGCCATATGAGGCATCCTGAAATGTACATATTGCTTACGCTAAAACATCAAAGTAAAATAGTCGGAAGATTTGGGGGTAGAAGAAGAATCTCGCGGAACAGGAATTTAATAACTTATTCTCTGGCTTTATCTAATGACCTTTTGCAAACTTGGAGAAGGCTTAGAGTAAATTTCCTGGTCGTGTTATAATATTAGAGGGAGATCTGAACTTACCAGGTACAGATTGGAAGACTCACGAGATGCAGGGGGAGGGGGGGGGGGGGGAGGGGAAAAAAGGGGGGGCGGAGGGGGAGGCAATAGGCACAGTGATTAGTGTAAACAAGTCTTAATTGACTCGTCCAAAAGTTACATTGCGCTGTTAATCGCAGTACCGACACTTGAACGTAACATATTAGATCTCCTGTTTATAAACATTTCTCAATGATCGACTCAGGTAACATAGTGCAGGAAATCTGTGATCATAATGCGGTGATTGCATCACTGACTATGAGTGTAAACAGACACATAAAGAAAGGTAAGCAGTTATTTCTGCTTAGTAAGTGCGACAAGAAACAGATTTCAGATTCTGTTGGCATTCAGCATGAAATATACATCCCTGAGACTGAAATGTTGAGTGTAAGTTGACAAAGCTCAAGATTATTCTACAATACGCCTTAGACCAACACCGCCTTTGCGTAGACCGGTACAGGGGTTGCACAAAAATACGGAAACTTGGGGAGGAATGCATGCTTGAATATAACTTCAGATGCTAGCCAAGCCTGCAGGTAATGCTGTTGTACAGTACTGGAAATTAAAATTGCTACACCACGAAGATGACGTGCTACAGACGCGAAATTTAATCGACAGGAAGCAGATGCTGTGATATGCAAATGATTCGCTTTTCAGAGCATTCACACAAGGTTGGCGCCGGTGGCAACACCTACAACGTGCTGACATGAGGAAAGTTTCTAACCGATTTCTCATACACAAACAGCAGTTGACCGGCGTTGCCTGGTGAAACGTTGTGAAGTCTCGTGTAAGGAGGAGAAATGCGTACCTTCACGTTTCCGACTTTGATAAAGGTCGGATTGTAGCCTATCGCGATTGCGGTTTAACGTATCGCGACATTACTGCTCGCTTTGGTCGAGATCCAATGACTGTTAGCAGAATATGGAATCGGTGGCTTCAGGAGGGTAATACGGAACGCCGTGCTGGATCCCAACGGCCTCGTATCACTAGCAGTCGAGATGACAGGCATCTTATCCGCATGGCTGTACCGGATCGTGCAGCCACGTCTCAATCCCTGAGTCAACAGATGGGGACGTTTGCAAGACAACCATCTGCACGTACAGTTCGACGACGTTTGCAGTAAGATGGATTATCAGCTCGGAGAATATGGCTGCGGTTACCCTTGACGCTGCATCACAGACAGGAGCGCCTGCGATGGTGTACTTAACGACGAACCTGGGTGCACGAATGGCTAAACGTCATTTTTTCGGATGAATCCAGGTTCTGTTTACAGCATCATGATGGTCGCATCCGTGTTTGGCGACATCGCGGTGAACGCCCAGTGGAAGGGTGTATTCGTCATCGCCATACTGGCGTATCACCCGGCGTGATGGTATGGGGTGTTATTGGTTACACGTCTCGGTCACCTCTTGTTCGCATTGACGGCACTCTGAACAGTGGACGGTACATTTCAGATGTGTTACGACCCGTGGCTCTACCCTTCATTCGATCCCTGCGAAACCCTACATTTCAGCAGGATAATGCACGACCGCATGTTGCAGGTCCGGTAAGGGCCTTTCTGGATACAGAAAATGCTCGACTGCTGTCCTAGCCAGCACATTCTCCAGATCTCTCACCAATTGAAAACGTCTGGTCAATGGTGGCCGAGCAACTGGCTCGTCACAATACGCCAGTCACTACTCTTGATGAACTGTGGTATCGTGTTGAAGCTGCATGGGCAGCTGTACCTGTACACGCCTTCCAAGCTCTGTTTGACTCAATGCCCAGGCGTATCAAGGCCGTTATTACTGCCAGAGGTGGTTGTTCTGGGTACTGATTTCTCAGGATCTATGCACCCAAATTGCGTGAAAATGTAATCACATGTCAGTTCTAGTATAATATATTTGTCCAATGAATACCCGTTTATCATCTGCATTTCTTCTTGGTGTAGCAATTTTAATGGCCAGTAGTGTATTTCATCACGAACAGCACCTCTACAGAGTCCTACTTCGTTGCAATTGACAGTCGTGGTCGAAACAGTGTTCTGTGTAGTTTTGAGTGCATTATGTCGGAGCTAAGTGATTTCAAGTATGCAAAATTTTGGTGCTCGTCTCGTGGGTGCTTCTGCAACCAAGGAATCTGAGGTGTTTCATGCCTCAAGATGCACTGTTCCAAAGATTTACAACACATACAGGGAAAGCGAAAAACATTATCCGCTAACTCATAACGCGAACAAAAGTGTGTGTTCAGTGATCGTGACACAGTGAATGAAGAGTATTGTGGTGAAAATTCGAGGGCGATTGCTGCATCAGTCACTGGAAACTGAATGTCGCACGCCCGAATCCTGTCAGGACCAAAACAACACGAAGGGAACTCCTTAAGCAAGGAATTATAGGGCGAGCTGGAACTCTGAAACGACGCATCAATGATGCAAATGCCCGTGAGTGGAAAACGTGGTAGCGAAGTCATGAAACACGGACAATGAGGCATGTGATCGAATGAGTCTTGTATCACACCGTTTAAAACTACTGATAGAGTTTACGATCCAACAGTGAAACATGGCGGGGGTTGGGTGATAGTTTGGACAACCATGGCATTCCATGGGCCCCATGGGTACCCAGCCGAGTCGCATTACTGCCGATGATTATGTGACCATTTTGACTGATCAGGTCCAGCCCATGGTACAATGTTTGTTCTCCAATGGGGATGCTATGCACCAAGACGGTAGGGCCTATGGTCATAAAGTTCGCTTCGTCCAGGACTCGTTTTGTTTCATCTCCTTTGACCACTTTAATCCCCAGACCTTATTATTCCTGAGCCTTTTTTAGTCTACTTTTGACACAATGGTTAGTGATCGCTGTCCACCTCCATCGGAGCTACGTAGCCCTGCCGCTATTTTGCAGGAAGAATAGTATAAGATTCACATGGAAACCATATAGGACCTGTCTTTATGGATTTAGAGCAGGCTGGAAACTGTTCTGATTGCGAATGTGTTTCCTGTAACATATTAGGCATGGTAATGTGCAGTGTTTCTGGTGTTTCCTTATCTTTGCCCAAACCCTGTGTACGCCAAGTGAAATTAAGAAAAACAGAAAACGTACCCCGCCTTTCGATGAGAAAGAGGATCCGAAAGCACAGAGAGCTTCACCACAGATTTAAACGTAGTCCAAACGTAATCGACACGCAAAAACTGAACGAAAAGAAATAACACAATCGTGAGTGACGTATTCGGCGACAGTAAAATTGTATCTACCGAATTGACAGAGAGTCGAAACTAGTTTTGGGCTTATGTTAAATCGCCAAAAAGATCAAAGCCATCTGTCTAAAAGCTCGATGACCATAATGCTATAGACACGGAAGATGGCAGAGACAAGACTTAAATACTAAATTCTTTCTTGAAAAGTTGTTTCACTGAAGAATATATTACTGCTTTTCCTTCTTTCAGTCATTGCACAAATGTCGAAACGATAATTATCGAAATAAGTGATGGCGGGATATAAATTAAACTAAAATCGCTCACCAGAGGAAGGCGACTGGACCTGACGGGATACCCATAGAATTCTAGACACAATAGTAGTCAGCGTCATACATTTCCAACTGGAAAGGCGTACATACCAACATACCAACTGAATTGTACAAAGATGTATTATTTATTTATTCATTTAAAAATACATACATTTAACATTACCTTCTCTGATTATAACATATGAACACTTAAGACCGTTGTGCGCTGCAGCTTGGTCCCTCATTATTATATTTTTCTGAGGTTCCCGCTTTTTCGAGATGGGAGGTCTCTTTCTCTCGTGGCATCCCAAAACTGCTGACAGTTGTAGTCAGAGTTAGTTTTTATTTTCATCACACTTTCCATTGTCTCTGCTGGAAGCCTACTTTTTTCAGACGAACAGTAGTTTGAGATAACACTGAACACATTTTCACAGTCTGCATTGGTTCCTGGAAGAGCAAAAATTTTAAATTCTTCATTTAAATCCTAGGCAGCCTTCATACAGCATTGTAAGACAATCTCCCACTTTTCCTGAAGACACACATTATTGGTCCTCCAGGATTCCAAGTATTCTTGAGTAACTCACTTTATGCCGCAGTACACATCAAATATAATGTTTCCGTCACCATGGTACTCAGTTATATTTTCGTGCAGTTCAAAGCATGGTTTAAATTCTTTGTATGTTATAACAGAATTTAACAGCAACTTCCTTAGTTCAAGCAGATCTTTAATAAATCGTTTATACCAATTAAGCATAGGATACACTCGCAGTAAAATGTCCTGACTGTTTCCTGAAACTACGTTTTGTTTAGAACACCAGTCTCTGCTAATGTATTCTACTTCAATTGCAGTAATATCTTCTCTCTGAATTCTTGTAAGAAAATTACTGAACAAATTAAGTTGTGAATGAATAAACAGAAACCACAGTTCACTATCTTGCTGTTCAAAGAACTTTTTTAAAGTTATTGGGGAGTCCGTATTACTTAAAAAATAGCTCTTCAACGGTTCAAACAATTTTAGGATACGCTCCACCGAGTCTTCCCATGTTGCAGCACTTGCTGATGCTGGATTCCAATGAAGTCACAAAATTCTTTCAGCGTACTGTGTAAATGTCGAAGTGATGATATACACTCCTGGAAATGGAAAAAAGAACACATTGACCCCGGTGTGTCAGACCCACCATACTAGCTCCGGACACTGCAAGAGGGCTGTACAAGCAATGATCACACGCACGGCACAGCGGACACACCAGGAACCGCGGTGTTGGCCGTCGAATGGCGCTAGCTGCGCAGCATTTGTGCACCGCCGCCGTCAGTGTCAGCCAGTTTGCCGTGGCATACGGAGCTCCATCGCAGTCTTTAACACTGGTAGCATGCCGCGACAGCGTCGACGTGAACTGTATGTGCAGTTGACGGACTTTGAGCGAGGGCGTATAGTGGGCATGCGGGAGGCCGGGTGGACGTACCGCCGAATTGCTCAACACGTGGGGCGTGAGGTCTCCACAGTACATCGATGTTGTCGCCAGTGGTCGGCGGAAGGTGCACGTGCCCGTCGACCTGGGACCGGACTGCAGCGACGCACGGATGCACGCCAAGACCGTAGGATCCTACGCAGTGCCGTAGGGGACCGCACCGCCACTTCCCAGCAAATTAGGGACACTGTTGCTCCTGGGGTATCGGCGAGGACCATTCGCAACCGTCTCCATGAAGCTGGGCTACGGTCCCGCACACCGTTAGGCCGTCTTCCGCTCACGCCCCAACATCGTGCAGCCCGCCTCCAGTGGTGTCGCGACAGGCGTGAATGGAGGGACGAATGGAGACGTGTCGTCTTCAGCGATGAGAGTCGCTTCTGCCTTGGTGCCAATGATGGTCGTATGCGTGTTTGGCGCCGTGCAGGTGAGCGCCACAATCAGGACTGCATACGACCGAGGCACACAGGGCCAACACCCGGCATCATGGTGTGGGGAGCGATCTCCTACACTGGCCGTACACCACTGGTGATCGTCGAGGGGACACTGAATAGTGCACGGTACATCCAAACCGTCATCGAACCCATCGTTCTACCATTCCTAGACCGGCAAGGGAACTTGCTGTTCCAACAGGACAATGCACGTCCGCATGTATCCCGTGCCACCCAACGTGCTCTAGAAGGTGTACGTCAACTACCCTGGCCAGCAAGATCTCCGGATCTGTCCCCCATTGAGCATGTTTGGGACTGGATGAAGCGTCGTCTCACGCGGTCTGCACGTCCAGCACGAACGCTGGTCCAACTGAGGCGCCAGGTGGAAATGGCATGGCAAGCCGTTCCACAGGACTACATCCAGCATCTCTACGATCGTCTCCATGGGAGAATAGCAGCCTGCATTGCTGCGAAAGGTGGATATACACTGTACTAGTGCCGACATTGTGCATGCTCTGTTGCCTGTGTCTATGTGCCTGTGGTT
Source organism: Schistocerca nitens (assembly GCF_023898315.1). Classification (NCBI taxonomy): domain Eukaryota; kingdom Metazoa; phylum Arthropoda; class Insecta; order Orthoptera; family Acrididae; genus Schistocerca; species Schistocerca nitens. The sequence continues at coordinate 252,538,389 of NC_064616.1, read as the reverse complement.
CTGTCAGTGTGATCATGTGATGTATCTGACCCCAGGAATGTTTCAATAAAGTTTCCCCTTCCTGGGACAATGAATTCACGGTGTTCTTATTTCAATTTCCAGGAGTGTATCTTGTAACAGATACTCTTTATGTCAACAGGTATCGTATTTACCATTGCAGATTCCAGTGCATTATGAATAATATGTGCAGCGCACACTACTGTCAGTATCTTCTTCTTAAATGTCTATTACAGTATGGAGTGTACTTTGTTACCTTCAGCCGTATTTGTCAGAGAGGCAAAATTGACAGGTGCATTATCTGCAACATAGCCAAAAATTCTTTCTTCCAGCATGTAACACGTTAACACAGATTGACATGTTTTGCAACAATCTCAGCAGTCTGGTTTGGAAGAATGCAAACTCGGAAGTCTCACTTTTACATTTGTATTCATGTTTGCAGAATCTAATCAGAACAGCAAGCATCTTCTCGTCTTTCCTATTTGATGCCTCACTTGCCACTATAACGAAATTTGTTGATTTAATCTCTTCTTTTAATCTTTCTTCAAACCAATTACACTACTGGCCATTAAAATTGCTACACCACGAAGATGACGTGTTACAGACGAGGAATTTAACCGACAGGAAGAAGATGCAGTGACATGCAAATGATTAGCTTTTCAGAGCATTCACACAGGGTTGGCGCCGGTGGTGACACCTACAACGTGCTGACATGAGGAGAGTTTCCAACCGATTTCTCATACCCAAACAGCGGTTGACCGGCGTTGCCCGGTGAAACGTTGATGTGAAGCCTCGTGTAAGGAGGAGAAATGCGTACCATCCCGTTGCCGACTTTGATAAAGGTCGGATTGTAGCCTATTGCGATTGCGGTTCATCGTATCGCAACATTGCTGCTCGCGTTGGTCGAGATCCAATGACTGTTAGCAGAATATGGAATTGGTGGGTTCAGGAGGATAATACGGAACGCCATGCTGGATCCCAACGGCCTCGTATCACTATCAGTCGAGATGACAGGCATCTTATCCGCATGGCTGTACCGGATCGTGCAACCCCGTCTCGATCCCTGAGTCAGCAGATGGGGGCGTTTGCAAGACAACAACCGTCTGCACGAACAGTTCGACAACGTTTGCAGCAGCATGGACTATCAGCTCGGAGACCATGGCTGCGGTTACCCTTGACGCTGCATTACAGTCAGGGGCGCCTACGATGGTGTACTCAACGACGAACCTGGGTGCACGAATGGCAAAACGTCATTTTTTCGGATGAATCCAGGTTCTGTTTACAGCATCATGACGGTCGCATCCGTGTTTGGCGACATCGCGGTGAACGCACATTGGAAGCGCGTATTCGTCATCGCCATACTGGCGTATCACCTGGCGTGATGTTATGGGATGCCATTGCTTACACGTCTCGGTCACTCTTGTTCGCATTGACGACACTTGGAACAATGGACGTTACATTTCAGATGTGTTACGACCGGTCGCTCTACCCTTCATTCGATCCGTGCGAAACCCTACATTTCAGCAGGATAATGCACTACCGCATGTTGCAGGTCCTGTACGGGCCTTTCTGGATACAGAAAATGCTCGACTGCTGCCCTGACCAGCACATTCTCCAGACCTCTCACCAATTGAAAACGTCTGGTCAATGGTGGCCGAGCAACTGGCTCGTCACAATACGCCAGTCACTACTCGTGATGATGTGTGGTATCGTGTTGAAGCTGCATGGGCAGCTGTACCTGTACACGCCATCCAAGCTGTGTTTGACTCAATGTCCAGGCGTATCAAGGCCGTTATTACGGCCAGAGATGGTTGTTCTGGGTACTGATTTCTCAGGATCTATGCACCCAAATTGCGTGAAAATGTAATCACATGTCGGTTCTAATATGATATATTTGTCCAATGAATACCCATTTATCATCTGAATTTCTTCTTGGTGTAGCATTTTTAATGGCCTGTAGTGTACATATAACATTCGTAACAATAGCTTCCGACTTAGTTCTTGGAACAAAAATTCGCTTTTTGAGAAGAGTACTTGTACAGTCCATACTTAGAAACGATTGAGTGTGTGCAACATTACGATATGACCACACGAGTTCCATGTGACGCAGCTTCAGCCCCTCTGAACACAGTTGCTTTGGTCCAAAGAACATTCCTAACCTAGTTTTTGAGGGCAACCTTTGTTTTACTTTTAAGTTGTGCAGTGTCGTATTTAAATGCTGTTCAATATCGTGCTTACCTTTGTTTTGAATTGACAAAATTACGTTGCAGGTGAGACATTTTGCCTTGCAGTCGTCGCCTTTCATTCGCTTTATGCCAGGGCAGTCACTCTCAAAACGATCTTGAAATTTACATTTCCGACGTGCCATTTCAGTTTTTTCCACTGTTCTTGCTGAGCAGCTGTTCACTAGTTGATCATACACCGTCCACAGTCAAGTAGCAAATGCAAACTAATTCAACAAAGACCCACATTGACCTGCGCATGTACAACAATGTCCGCTGAATAACTCTACAGATAAATGCGCTGATTGCTAGACAGTGGTGGGGGCTGCGTTGCAAGCTGGCGTCTTCTCAATAAAGGCATCACTATTCTAACATAGACAGCATCTCCCTGTAATTAACGGCATGGTGTCATCCTGGGTACACGGAGAGAGTTGGTGTACCACACATTTGCCACACCGCGATACGTCATCAACCAACATTAGTGCTTCCAACTTTGAACCCAAAGTACAGGGTGATTCAAAAAGAATACCACAACTTTAGGAATTTAAAACTCTGCAACGACAAAAGGCAGAGCTAAGCACTATCTGTCGGCGAATTAAGGGAGCTATAAAGTTTCATTTAGTTGTACATTTGTTCGCTTGAGGCGCTGTTGACTAGGCGTCAGCGTCAGTTGATGCTAAGATGGCGACCGCTCAACAGAAAGCTTTTTGTGTTATTGAGTACGGCAGAAGTGAATCGACGACAGTTGTCCAGCGTGCATTTCGAACGAAGTATGGTGTTAAACCTCCTGATAGGTGGTGTATTAAACGTTGGTATTTCAGCCAATAAAGTTTTTGGTCCCTTTTTCTTCGAAGGTGCTACTGTAACTGGACTACAGTATCTGGGGATGTTAGAGAATTGGCTGTTCCCTCAGCTCGAACAAGAAGCACAACAATTCAAATTTCAGCAGGATGGAGCGCCACCACATTGGCACTTATCTGTCCGTAACTACCTGAACGTCAACTACCCGAGGCGATGGATCGGCCGCCAGGCAGCCCGTGACAGAGCACTTCATCACTGGCCTCCAAGAAGCCCTGATCTTACCCCCTGCGATTTTTTCTTATGGGGGTATGTTAAGGATATGGTTTTTCGGCCACCTCTCCCAGCCACCATTGATGATTTGAAACGAGAAATAACAGCAGCTATCCAAACTGTTACGCCTGATATGCTACAGAGAGTGTGGAACGAGTTGGAGTATCGGGTTGATATTGCTCGAGTGTCTGGAGGGTGCCATATTGAACATCTCTGAACTTGTTTTTGAGTGAAAAAAAACCTTTTTAAATACTCTTTGTAATGATGTATAACAGAAGGTTATATTATGTCTCTTTCATTAAATACACATTTTTAAAGTTGTGGTATTCTTTTTGAATCACCCTGTATTTTAGATTATGCGAGACTGAGATGTTCAGGAAGAGTGCAGCATGTGTAAATAAAGGTAAAGTGTAGAGTACATAGAGAAGAAGATGAAAAAGAGTACTTGTACTCTACGTATTTAGAGTACGTCTGGTCACCTTGGTAGTAGTCTAGCAGGGGTCTACTGTAAGCCGCCGATGGAGTGACCCCTGCCTGGAGATTGGAATAAAGTATAAGTCATTCCCCTTTTCAGAAACATCGTTGAACACAAGCACACAACACTAAGCCTATATAAATGACTTCAGCGTGCTGCAGTAATTTAGAACACGTTATATGCTCGCGTATTAAGACCCACCTGGAGATCGGAAATCTCCTCTGTGGGAATCAACATGGATCCGACAAACAACTACCGTGCGAAGTTTAAGGATGCAATATTTTACAGTAAAAAAAAACAAAAACAAAACAGCATGTGGTACCGTTCGAGCGCCACATGACTTAATGAGCTGAGCGAGCTTTCCACGACGCTTAATCTTGAGAGGCTGTCGTAACCTAGTCAGGAGATTCCCGCGTATACTCGTATTTCGGTTAGGCCTTACGAATATAATCTGTTAGCACCACTGGAAGGCAGTTGCAAAAAAATGCTCAGCATCACCTTGCAAGATGATGGTTCATACTTCACTGTTTCGGGCGGAGATGAATTCGCATGTTTTCACTAACTGCTTTGCTCCAATGTGTCGAGGTCATTATTACACACTCAGCTCTCTTCTGTTGTGGTTAGACGACTATATAAGTCATTTGGATTGGCCTGCCGCAGCTGTAACATTTCCTCTGCAGCATCGGTTTGGTAGGCTGTCTGAATAGGCGTGAGCAATCGCATAACCCAGCGGCTCTGCGACTCACTATCTCACCGATTGTGATATTCCGGGCTTGGAGCACCAGGACCTCCACTTCTCTTGCGATTCCCGATCCTTCAACGATGGATGGTCTGCCAATACGTTCTTCGTCATTCATATTTGTGTGATCTCAATGGAAGGTTCTGCGTCGCCTAAACACTGTGTCATATACGCTATATGATCAAAAGTATCCGGACACCTGGCTGAAAATGACTTAAAAGTTCGTGGCGCTCTCCATCGGTAATGCTGGAATTTAATATGGTGTTAGCCTACCCTTAGCCTCGATGACAGCTTCCACTCTCATACGCATACGTTCAATCAGGTGCTAGAAGGTTTCTTGTGGGATGGCAGCCCATTCTTCACGGAGTGCTGCACTGAGAAGAGGTATCGATGTCGGTCGGTGAGGGCTGGCACAAAGTCGGCGTTCCGAAACATCCCAAAGGTGTTCTATAGGGTTCAGGTCAGGACTCTGTGCAGGCCAGTCCATTACAAGGATGTTATTGTCGTGCAACCACTCCGCCACAGTTCGTGCACTATTAACAGGTGCTCGATCGTGTTGAAAGATGCAATCGCCATCTCCGAATTGCTCTTCAACAGTGGGAAGCAAGAAGGTGTTAAAAAATCAATATGTATGAAAAACTGGAGCATAATGGTATAAATTGGTTTTTACAATAAATTAAAAAGCACGTTTATATTTATCCATCTTTGATTCATTTAACAACCAGCTAACGACATATAAGTAAACTTCATTTTGAAGCATTTATAAACAGTGTAATGTATACAAAATTTTCGTAGTATAATTGTGACCCTTAAAATTTAGGTAAATATCTGTTTTAATTGATCCCATTTTTAAGACACTTAGCCGATTAGCCTTCCATTCAGTGGGAGCATTTTTGTGACGAAAAGATTTGCAGAGATTATGTATGACTGAATACTCTCTGCATCCTTTCTACATTAGTAGCTCTGTTATAACAGAGACGTGACAGATGATATCTTGTTGTAGAGGTCTTTCGTATCGAATCAGTCTAAAGAAAGTTAAGGCTTTTTATTTGTGTGTGGAATAAAAATATTTGAAGAAAAAGAAATTTGCAGCGTATTATTTACGTATGTCTTTACACGCACGTAGATGGCACAAATGTTAGGTCCAAAAATAAGTAACTTGCGCTTGTGGGATATTATTCGGTGTACACGAATCATATTTGCAAACGTCGGTCTCCGATACAATCGAAACTTGGCGGGATGAAACAAGGCTGACACCAATTTTAATCTTAGGCGCCAGCTCGAGGGTAGCTTCCGAGCAAGTAGAAATCAAAATGTCCGCGTCTCAGGTTCGGATCCAACGACTGTTTGAATTTTGGGAGGCTGGAATCTCCTTAATAAAAAAAGTGGTTACGAGCCCAGCTTCAAATATTTCCGCCCATGTGATCACATCAAGTTTTGTGCTTTTTTAATCTCTTTTGCTGTATCGGAAACACGTGACATCGTGAAATACAATGGAATTATTGACAAAAAAATGAATATTTGAAATATCCTTAAAAATAGATTTTATGATCACAAATCTTACGCAGTTAACGGTAACTGGAAAATACAAACATAAAAGTGCTACTAATTTATTTCTTGCTTTGATTTCTACTTTTATGCTTCCCCAGTGCGTTCTCCAGGATGATATCTGTCACAAAAATGTTTCAAAGCATAAAAATTCGGAGCCTAGTGAGCAATGTACGAAGTCAGATACGCCACAGTCACATTTTCTAGTGTAAATGGAATTCGGAAAGCAGCGTCTTTAACGTAGCTAAATACCTCGCGCTCTGGTGATAATTTCGCGGCAAACTATGCATATCGATGCATTTTCTCGAAAGCTGGAGCTACAACTGATTATGGATCAGGCCGTGTATTTTAATTGTGTCACTTATACATGTGATTTTCCTTTGATGTGTGATGAAAATAGGGTAGTTCTGCCATCGGAGAATGTAAGTCTTCAACTGTCAGTATACGTGTAAGTGGTAGAGTTAATGTAAAGGCTAACTCATTGGCGAAATTACTTTTAATGAAGACTTTGGGAACCGCACGAACGCTACGGTCGCAGGTTCGAATCCTGCCTCGGGCATGGACGTGTGTGATGTCCGTAGGTTAGTTAGGTTTAAGTAGTTCTAAGTTCTAGGGGACTGATGACCTTAGAAGTTAAGTCCCATAGTGCTCAGAGCCATTTGAACCATTTTTTTTAAAGACTTTGGTAATCCGATTTCGTTGACAAACAGCCCGTCGTATAAGGAGGAATCGTTTCGCCAACCCCACGAATCCATAATGTAAAGAAAAGGCTCTATTTCTACGTGCAAAACACTTTCCAAAAACTAATAATAGGTATCTTTTGTGAGCTCTCCCAATTTTGTGGCTGCTCATTATACATTCTCTTGCCATTTCGTTAATTGGTTTAAGCCTTGTTAAACTCAAGGACCAAATTTGTCACTGACTTACTAGAAACAAACAAATACTGTTGATAACAGTTACTTGCAAAGCGTTAATCCATGACAGTTGTGATGATAGCAGGTATTTTTAAGAATACATGAAATGTTTAATTCCACTGTAGTTCAAGACGTCACAGAAAACATTGATGTCACATACTTCCGCGACAAAAAAAGAGAAAAAAAACATAAGATTGGATTTGAGCAACGATTTTTGTCTATCTGTTGCAGTACTCACTACAGAAAAATATTCACGGAATCCTGATTTATTTCATGGCACCTGTTATATTGCATCAAGATTCGAGAGCTGGAGTTCACTTACAACTGTGCGTCTTGATACAAGTAGACAGCATAGCACTAAACCTCCTACGGCTGAAAACATTCGATGATGGTAGCACCAGTTACAAGGCTGGTTGGTTGTTTTGAGAAAGGGGACCAAACAGCGAGGTCATAGGTCCCATCGGATTAGGGAAGGATGGGGAAGGAAATCGGCCGTGCCCTGTCAAAGGAACCATCGGCATTTGACTGAAGCGATATAAGGTTCAAATGGTTCAAATGGCTCCGAGCACTATGGGACTCAACTGCTGAGGTCATTAGTCCCCTAGAACTTAGAACTAGTTAAACCTAACTAACCTAAGGACATCACAAACATCCATGCCCGAGGCAGGATTCGAACCTGCGACCGTAGCGGTCTTGCGGTTCCAGACTGCAGCGCCTTCAACCGCACGGCCACTTCGGCCGGCGATATAAGGAAATTACGGAAAACCTAAATCAGTATGACCGGTTGCTGGTTTGATCCGCCATGCTCCCGAATGTGAGTCCAGTGTGTTAACCTCGCTGGGTGCAGTCACAAGGCATTGCTTGTTAATGTAAGGGGAAACGCGGAAGTCACGCTCACGCCTTCGTTCACGGCATGAAGTGCAACAATTTTTTGCACTTAGTCCAGAGACGTCCACTCTTCATGCCAGCCGACTGTTAACTGTTCGGCCGGCCAGTGTGGCCGAGCGGTTCTAGGCGCTACGGTCTGGAACCGCGCGACCGCTACGGTCGCAGGTTCGAATCCTGCCTCGGGCATGGATGTGTGTGATGTCCTTAGGTTAGTTAGGTTCAAGTAGTTCTAAGTTCTAGGGGACTGATGACCTCAGATGTTAAGTCCCATAGTGCTCAGAGCCATTTTTTTGTTAACTGTTCCTTAGGTGATTGTCTCTCAGGTTTGGTGGTGATGTTTGTGATTGAAACCATGAAGGATTCAATGGCTTCAAGCCTTTTATAATGGTGATAAGCTACAAAATATAGGTGTCTCTGAGTTTCTAAATGGTATGTGTGGTGTGTTGCCAATTGTCCTGCCGCAGTGGTAACACCAGTTCCCGTCAGATCACCGAAATTAAGCGCTGTCGGGTTTGGCTACCACTTGGATGTGTCACCGTCTGGGTCTGCCGGGTGCTTTTGGAAAGCGGGTTGTACTCAGTCCTTGTGAGGCCAATTGAGGAGCTACTTGATTGAGAGGTAGCGGCTCCTGTGGTGTCACCGCCAGACACCACACTTGCTAGGTGGTAGCCTTTAAATCGGCCGCGGCCCGTTAGTATACGTCGGATCCGCGTGTCGCCACTATCAGTGATTGCAGACCGAGAGCCGTCACACGACTCCCTAGCACTCGCCAGTTGTACAGCCGGATTTGCTAGCGATGGTTCACTGTCTACATACGCTCTCATTTGCAGGGACGACAGTTTAGCATAGCCTTCAGCTACGTCATTTGCTACGACCTATCAAGGCGCCATATTCAGTTACTATAATTACTATCTTCAAGAATGTATTCTGAACAGATAATATTGTGAATCATGCACCGTCAAGAGCGACGTTCATCATTAATGGATTAAAGTTAAGTATCAAACTAATCACGTCCGCTTTCTGAATTCTCATTCCTTGTCATGTTCCAGACCTCACGTCAGTGTAGTTCTTCCCTCCTCACGCCAGCCTGCGTGAGCTAAAACGCGTGCATTTCGGCCTCCACTCGTAACACGGTTTTTGCTCTTCTGCTAACACAAAAGCACCGTTCACGAAAACACAACGGCCAGGAGAGGGGTGTGCTGATCACATACCCCTCCATTTCAGCATACGGTGGCGCCTGAGGGCTGACAATGACACGGCAGCCGGTTGGTACTCAAAACAGTTCAAATGTGTGTGAAATCTTATGGGACTTAACTGCTAAGGTCATCAGTCCCTAAGCTTACACACTACTTAACCTAAATTATCCCAAGGACAAACACACACACCCATGCCCGAGGGAGGACTCGAACCTCCGCCGGGACCAGTCGCACAGTCCATGACCGCAGCGCCTGAGACAGCTCGGCTAATCCCGCGCAACCCGATTGGTACTGTTGGGCCTTTATGTGCAGTATGTTGACGAGTTGAGAGGAGCAAGGAGCTCTGCCCATCACCGTTTCCCCTACCATCAGACTAAAATGATTTCCTCTTTTAATCTTCTGCTTCCTGCATCGTGGAGGCATCAGAAAACTTCTCTTACAGCAGCAAATTCAATTGATGTGATGAATAACTTGATTAATGAAGGGAACTACAGACCAATTACTGATAGACAGATGTATTTAAATCAGTTATATTCTTCATAAAACTCTGAAATGCAAGGCAGCCTCTCTACAAAAAGTGGGATTTTGACAGTCCACAAATTTGGACTCTGTGACGATCTGCAGGCTTATTTGGGTTAAGTCAAATGTGCATGGAAAGGCATAGAAACACATGAAAAATAATGAGAGTATTGACCAGAAAGCAACAGATCAATTTCCAGAAAAATAGTTAATATTGATTAATCACGTAATTCGAGCACGTAGACAGGGCCAACATAACAAAACTTAATGCTATAAGACTGATGAATGCTGATTTCTCGCGGTGCTTCTCCCGTGTTAGCATATTAATCACAGGCCGATTTGCTACGAGTGTTCTGCCGCGAATCTCATGACAAAAGCTGAAAGTAACAGTGCATGGTTGTTTCCAGGTTGGTGGAAACCAAGAAATGTTTCGCGAAGAAGGCGGCAACTATCGTACTCTTGCTAGTCGCCAAGTGATGCCTGCCAATAATTAGAATGAATTGAGACTGACAGAGCGTCCCCCAATATGTTTGTTTCCTCGGACGCCGGAGACAGGGTGCATCCTTCGACAGGTAAAGATTCCTGCAACGAATTTTCCTAGGGGTAGGTAATGCAGATCGTTGGTACAGCTTTATTGCCAAGAGAAAGTTGCCTTGGCTTGAATTTGGAACTGACGGCCCGCGGAAGTTCTGCAGATTTATGCAGTCTTGTGAAATTTATGAATTAAATTACAGTGATAATGAAAATTGCCCTGCCCAACCAGCCAACAGTCCTCTCCTTAGGCAAGCTATTGGTGGTTTCACTTGGCTGGGAAAAAATGTTAATGTTTAAATAGGCAGATTAAATTCATCCAATTTTGAATTCATTGATTTCTGTCCCGTGCTTCGTTCCATTGAAACAGTAATTGCATAAGCAGCCAGAATCTGTGACTGGATACGTGGTTACAATTTTATTTAACTTTCTCTCTTTGTGATGGGACTAGATTGGACAGCCGTGCTTTAAGCGTCTCCGAAAACTCTCTGGGTTACAAATTCACTCTCGATGTGGAGATGGAAGTTTAGTGTTCAGTAATGTGACTACATTCAAGTGATGTGGAGATGGAAGTTTAGTGTTCAGTAATGTGACTACATTCAAGTTACAAAGTGAAAAAAAAATGTTCAAATGTCTCTGAGCACTATGGGACTCAACTTCTGAGGTCATTAGTCCCCTAGAACTTAGAACTAGTTAAACCTAACTAACCTAAGGGCATCACACACATCCATGTCCGAGGCAGGATTCGAACCTGCGACCGTAGCGGTCTCGCGGTTCCAGACTGCAGCGCCTAGAACCGCACGGCCACTACAAAGTGAACCACCACAACGTAAAAATGTGAGGAGCATAGCAGACACGTACCATAGTCGGGCACGACTTCAGAGCTTTATATGGTTTGTGCCATTAACCGAGGAAAGATTTACGGACTGTTCTTTCTTCTTTTTTTCGGAAGAGATGCTTACTACACTCACGTACCTACGTACCGAGATATGTTGGAGCTCAAACTTTTTCCATAATTTCGAGAACGTGGTGAACATTTTCTTTTTCAAGAGGACGGAGCACCACCACACTAGTCTAAGAACATTTCTTGAGTACTGCCTCAGTGATGGATCTGCCACTAGGAGCGTATCGGATCTCGCAATGCACAGTTCGCCTCCGAGCTCGCCTGATCTCATGGCAGATGATTTTGATGGGTTTTTGTGAAAGGTTCCATCTATGTACCACCACTTCCAGCAAGACTGGGTGAACTGTAATGTTGCATAGCTATAACAGTGAATGAAGTAACTCCATATAAACTCGAAAAATAATGGGACGTGTTTTACTGTCGTTCGGGTGTCTGTTCAAATGGTTCAAATGGCTCTGAGCACTATGGGACTTAACATCTGTGGTCACCAGTCCCCTAGAACTTAGAACTACTTAAACCTAACTAACTTAAGGACATCACACACATCCATGCCCGAGGCAGGATTCGAACCTGCGACCGTAGCAGTTGCGCGGTTCCGGACTGAGCGCCTAGAACCGCACGGCCACCGCGGCCGGCTCGGGTGTCTGTCATGAGTCTGGTACATGGTACTTCGATCGTCTGTAAAAGATAAATGAAAACTTTGATCTTAAACGTAACTGCAAAAAAAGTACCCCAAGGTTGTATACATAGATGCATGTGAAATATAAGTGCTTATACAGTCAGACGTTTATTTTGGAAGACTGCACGCAAACTGGGAAAAAGGGAACATCCTTTCACAGTTCCAGTCCAGAAGGATATATCAATACCGGAAATGAAGCGGGCGTCCATCTGCAAGGACAAGAGTCCCAGCTCTTGCCACGTAAACGTGTCCTACATCTTACAGCGGCCGCCACCGGCGCCTACCGAGGCAGCATGCATAATGGATCCACAGCTTCGTGCAATCGCTGCCAAATTTGCAGTCGCATCGGAGCGGGGCACAAATCCTGACTCGTGTCATGAGCAGAGCTTTTACCACTCAGCTAACTAGCTGCCATGCTCGAAAAAGTCGACTTCGTCTCAGCGGATGAAACCACATGATAAGAGGGTCACTCCAAAAGAAATGGACACTATTTTTTTCAAAATCCATCTTTTATTCTACATGTTTAAAAGTTTTACAGTGTGTAGATACGTCCTTTACGATAAATATTTTCCTTTCTCCACATAATTTCCATCCCTCTCAACTGTCTTACCCCGGCCGAAGTGGCCGTGCGGTTCTAGGCGCTGCAGTCTGGAACCGCGAGACCGCTACGGTCGCAGGTTCGAATCCTGCCTCGGGCAAGGATGTGTGTGATGTCCTTAGATTAGTTAGGTTTAAGTAGTTCTAAGTTCTAGGAGACTGATGACCACAGATGTTAAGTAGTAGTAGATTTAGAACACTAACAATACTAACAAGTAGGGACTGCGGCGACAACACAGACTTGGCCAGCCCAGTGCTAGGGGCACGCTCACATGGGTTTAGCTCAGTGAGTAGGCCTTAAAACAGTAGGTTTGTAATACCAACTGGCACACCTGTAATCGCTGCAGGATACACTAGAAAAGTAGAATAGCCTAATCAGATTAACCTTGTCCACAAGTAAGCCAGTTACAATAATGAAATGTAAAACTTGCTGTATTCTAGTAGTATAATAAATAGACCCACTAATTATTGATGTGGTAGGTTATTTTTGTATTTTCATATAGTTTTGATGTACTGTGTTAATAAATATTTTAAAAAAATGTTCTAAGTTCTAAGGAATGACGAGATACGTTTGAAGTTCTCTAACGCTATAGATACAGCAATAAGGAATAGCGCAGTAGGCAGTACAGTTGAAGAGGAATGGACATATCTAAAAAGGGCCATCACAGAAGTTGGGAAGGAAAACATAGGTACAAAGAAGGTAGCTGCGAAGAAACCATGGGTAACAGAAGAAATACTTCAGTTGATTGATGAAAGGAGGAATTACAAACATGTTTCGGGAAAATCAGGAATACAGAAATACAAGTCGCTGAGGAATGAAATAAATAGGACGTGCAGGGAAGCTAAGACGAAATGGCTGCAGGAAAAATGTGAAGACATCGAAAAAGATATGATTGTCGGAAGGTCAGACTCAGCATACAGGAAAGTCAAAACAACCTTTGGTGACATTAAAAGCAACGGTGGTAACATTAAGAGTGCAACGGGAATTCCACTGTTAAATGCAGAGGAGAGAGCAGATAGGTGGAAAGAATACATTGAAAGCCCCTATGAGGGTGAAGATTTGTCTGATGTGATAGAAGAAGAAACAGGAGTCGATTTAGAAGAGATAGGGGATCCAGTATTAGAATCGGAATTTAAAAGAGCTTTGGAGGACTTACGGTCAAATAAGGCAGAAGGGATAGATAACATTCTATCAGAATTTCTAAAATCATTGGGGGAAGTGGCAACAAAACGACTATTCACGTTGGTGTGTAGAATATATGAGTCTGGCGACATACCATCTGACTTTCGGAAAAGCATCATCCACACAATTCCGTAGACGGCAAGAGCTGACAAGTGCGAGAATTATCGCACAATCAGCTTAACAGCTCATGCATCGAAGCTGCTTACAAGAATAATATACAGAAGAATGGAAAAGAAAATTGAGAATGCGCTAGGTGACGATCAGTTTGGCTTTAGGAAAAGTAAAGGGACGAGAGAGGCAATTCTGACGTTACGGCTAATAATGGAAGCAAGAATAAAGAAAAATCAGGACACTTTCATAGGATTTGTCGACCTGGAAAAAGCGTTCGACAATATAAAATGGTGCAAGCTGTTCGAGATTCTGAAAAAAGTAGGGGTAAGCTATAGGGAGAGACGGGTCATATACAATATGTACAACAACCAAGAGGGAATAATAAGAGTGGGCGATCAAGAACGAAGTGCTCGTATTAAGAAGGGTGTAAGACAAGGCTGTAGCCTTTCGCCCCTACTCTTCAATCTGTACATCGAGGAAGCAATGATGGAAATAAAAGAAAGGTTCAGGAGTGGAATTAAAATACAAGGTGAAAGGATATCCATGATACGATTCGCTGATGACATTGCTATCCTGAGTGAAAGTGAAGAAGAATTAAATGATCTGCTGAACGGAATGAACAGTCTAATGAGTACACAGTATGGTTTGAGAGTAAATCGGAGAAAGACGAAGGTAATGAGAAGTAGTAGAAATGAGAACAGCGAGAAACTTAAAATCAGGATTGATGGCCACGAAGTCAATGAAGTTAAGGAATTCTGCTACCTAGGCAGTAAAATAACCAATGACGGACGGAGCAAGGAGGACATCAAAAGCAGACCCGCTATGGCAAAAAAGGCATTTCTGGCCAAGAGAAGTCTACTAATATCAAATACCGGCCTTAATTTGAGGAAGAAATTTCTGAGGATGTACGTCTGGAGTACGGCATTGTATGGTAGTGAAACATGGACTGTGGGAAAACCGGGAACAAAGAGAATCGAAGCATTTGAGATGTGGTGCTATAGACGAATGTTGAAAATTAGGTGGACTGATAAGCTAAGGAATGAGGAGGTTCTACGCAGAATCGGAGAGGAAAGGAATATGTGGAAAACACTGATAAGGAGAAGGGACAGGATGATAGGACATCTGCTGAGACATGAGGGAATGACTTCCATGGTACTAGAGGAAGCTGTAGACGGCAAAAACTGTAGAGGAAGACAGAGATCGGAATACATCCAGCAAATAATTGAGGACGTAGGTTGCAAGTGCTACTCTGAGATGAAGAGGTTAGCACAGGAAAGGAATTCGTGGCGGGCCGCATCAAACCAGTCAGTAGACTGATGACCAAAAAAAAAAAAGTTCTAGGGGACTAATGACCTGAGAAGTTGAGTCCCATAGTGCTCAGAGCCATTTGAACCATTTGAACTGCCTTACGCCATCTTGGAACCAGTGCCAGTATACCCGCACGGTAAAATTCTGGACCAACCTGTTAGAGCCACTGTTTGGAAGCGTGTACAAGGGTGTCATCATCTTCAAACCTTGTTCCACGAAGAGACTCTTCCAGTTTCCCAAAGAGATGATAGTCACATGGAGCCGGGTCAGGACTGTAAGGCGTGTGTTTCAGTGTTGTCCATCCGATTTTTGTGATCGCTTCCATGGTTTTTTGACTGACATGTGGCCGTGCGTTGTCGTGCAACAGCATAACAACCTGCTTTTGCCGATGTGGTCGAACACGACTCAGTCGAGCTTGAAGTTTCTTCAGTGTCGTCACATTTGCATCAGAATTTATGGTGGTTCCACTTGGCATGATGTCCACAAGCAAGAGTCCTTCGGAATCGAAAAACACCGTAGCCATAACTTTTCCAGCAGAAGGTGTGGTTTTGAATTATTTTTTTTCTTGGGTGAATTTGCTTGATGCCACTCCATTGATTGCCTCTTCGCCTCTGGTGAAAAATAATGGAGCCATGTCTCATCACCTGTCACAATTCTTCCAAGAAATTTATCTCCACCATTCTCGTACTGTTACAAAAGTTCGCTGCATACCGTTTTTCTTGTTTCTTTATGAGCCACTGTCAACATCCTGGGAGCTCACCTGGCACAAACCTATTCTAATGCCACCACTTTCAGTATTCTGCAAACACTTCCTTCCCCTATCCCAACGTAGCGTGACAATTCGTTCACTGTGATGCGTCTGTCAGCAGTCACCTATTCGTTAACTCTCTGCACATTTTCTGGAGTGTGTGCAGTACGAGATCTGCCGCTGTGAGGACAATCCTCAATATTGCCGTGCCCGCTTTCATCACGTAACCTGCTTGCCCACCAACTAACTGTACTGCGATCAACAGGAGCATCTTTTTCAACCTCTTGTGGATGTTTCCCACTGTCTTTTTTTTCACAGCACAGGAATTCTATGACAGCACGTTGCTTCTGACGAACGTCAAGTGTAGCAGCCATCTTGAAGACATGCTGTGACGGTGTTACTCACGGGAACAGGTTGAACTAAGTTCGAAAACAAGCGGGAAGGATGTATCTACACACTGTAAAACTTTCACACATGCAGAATAAAAACTGTATTTTTACAAAAATAGTGTGCACTTCTTTTGGAGTGACCCTCGTATATCTTTGGGTTTGACGGTCAGCTGCGGTGTCAGTCTGTACGTACCGGTCACTGTGTCAGATGTTCGGACAACATGACGTCCGCAATGAGGTCATAGAGACGGAGCTCTCACTCGGTTTGTCAAGAGACAAGGACGGTAATGGCTTCGGCCTTGTTCAAGAAATAATTCTGCCGTTCAACTCACTGTACGTGTTTTTTTTTTTTTTTTTTTTTGGAAATCAGGATGGTCCGAGGGGAATTGGACCTTCTAACACTCAGCTTGATTATCAACAATTCTCTGTTTCCCACTGTCGCGCTGGTAGTTAGTTTTTAATAACCGTCACTTCTTCCCACCCAGACAATATTATCACTTTGAATCAATCCAGTTCCAGGCATTCATATCTTCGAGTATTCCTTCTGCCTGTCGGCATTAAGACGTAAACAGATTTAGATGTTCGTTATATGCCACCGTATTTTCATAATCTGCTAATTTGTTGCATCAACGACGAATGTTAACTAAAATCTTTTCCGTGGATATCATTTTTCGTATCTTGTTCCGAAATGCAATTCCTTCGCCTGAAATACCAATTTTTCAGTTCGCAACAAGTCGACCATTGCACACATTTATGATATCGAGGCACTATCTATTTTTGTGTCAACGATCAGTCCGTTATCATAGCTCGATAATTCCTTTACTTTCCCAAGTACGAATGAATGTTCTGTACATACTACCTTAATAACCCCGTGACTGTGCGCTCTGGAATTGTGTAATGCGTCGTCTCGAAAGTAATGCGGGAGTTTAACGAAGTTTACAGTTTCTCGAGAATGTCAATAATTCATTGATCACTCGAGTTTTCCTTGCGAACACTTACAATACACGTACGACAAGATTTATGTAACTTAGATAAACACTTCTGACATTTAAAAATTGGATTTCTAAATATCGAAAATAGGTATCAATAAAGACGAACTGTTGTTCTGCATCTGCATCTGCACAACTACTCTGCAATTCATAATTAAGTGCCGGGCAGAGTGCTCTTCGAACCACTTTCAAGCTATTTCTCTACCGTTCCACTCTTGGACAGCGCTGGAAAAAATGAACACTGCAGTTGTTCCGTCTCACTAATTTCATTACGATGATCATTTCAATCTATGTAGGTGGACACCAAATAATATTTTCACATTCTGAGGAGAAAGTTAAAGACTGAAATTTCGTAAAAAGGTCCTGCCTCAACGAAAAATTCCTTCGTTTTAATGACTGCCACCCTAACTCGCGTTATCATATCCATTACACTCTCTCCCGTATTTCGCGATAATACAAAACGTGCTTCCTTTCTTTGAACTTTTTCAGTATCCTCTGTCAATCCCATTTGATTCGGATCCCGTACCGTACAGCGATGCACCAGAGGGGAACGGAGAAGTGTAGTGTAATCGGTCTCTTTAGTAGACTTGTTGCACTTTCTTAGTGTTCTACCAACAAAACACAGTCGTTCTCCTTCCCCACAATGCTATCTGTTTTATCGTTCCAACTGAAGATATTCGTAATTATACACTCCTGGAAATTGTAATAAGAACACCGTGAATTCATTGTCCCAGGAAGGGGAAACTTTATTGACACATTCCTGGGGTCAGATACATCACATGATCACACTGACAGAACCACAGGCACATAGACACAGGCAACAGAGCATGCACAATGTCGGCACTAGTACAGTGTATATCCACCTTTCGCAGCAATGCAGGCTGCTATTCTCCCATGGAGACGATCGTAGAGATGCTGGATGTAGTCCTGTGGAACGGCTTGCCATGCCATTTCCACCTGGCGCCTCAGTTGGACCAGCGTTCGTGCTGGACGTGCAGACCGCGTGAGACGACGCTTCATCCAGTCCCAAACATGCTCAATGGGGGACAGATCCGGAGATCTTGCTGGCCAGGGTAGGTGACTTACACCTTCTAGAGCACGTTGGGTGGCACGGGATACATGCGGACGTGCATTGTCCTGTTGGAACAGCAAGTTCCCTTGCCGGTCTAGGAATGGTAGAACGATGGGTTCGATGACAGTTTGGATGTACCGTGCACTTTTCAGTGTCCCCTCGACGATCACCAGTGGTGTACGGCCAGTGTAGGAGATCGCTCCCCACACCATGATGCCGGGTGTTGGCCCTGTGTGCCTCGGTCGTATGCAGTCCTGATTGTGGCGCTCAACTGCACGGCGCCAAACACGCATACGACCATCATTGGCACCAAGGCAGAAGCGACTCTCATCGCTGAAGACGACACGTCTCCATTCGTCCCTCCATTCACGCCTGTCGCGACACCACTGGGGGCGGGCTGCACGATGTTGGGGCGTGAGCGGAAGACGGCCTAACGGTGTGCGGGACCGTAGCCCAGCTTCATGGAGACGGTTGCGAATGGTCCTCGCCGATACCCCAGGAGCAACAGTGTCCCTAATTTGCTGGGAAGTGGCGGTGCGGTCCCCTACGGCACTGCGTAGGATCCTACGGTCTTGGCGTGCATCCGTGCGTCGCTGCGGTCCGGTCCCAGGTCGACGGGCACGTGCACCTTCCGCCGACCACTGGCGACAACATCGATGTACTGTGGAGACCTCACGCCCCACGTGTTGAGCAATTCGGCGGTACGTCCACCCGGCCTCCCGCATGCCCACTATACGCCCTCGCTCAAAGTCCGTCAACTGCACATACGGTTCACGTCCACGCTGTCGCGGCATGCTACCAGTGTTAAAGACTGCGATGGATCTCCGTATGCCACGGCAAACTGGCTGACACTGACGGCGGCGGTGCACAAATGCTGCGCAGCTAGCGCCATTCGACGGCCAACACCGCGGTTCCTGGTGTGTCCGCTGTGCCGTGCGTGTGATCATTGCTTGTACAGCCCTCTCGCAGTGTCCGGAGCAAGTATGGTGGGTCTGACACACCGGTGTCAATGTGTTCTTTTTTCCATTTCCAGGAGTGTAGTTCCTAAGTATTTGGTTGAATTCAAAGCCCTTATATTCGAGTGATTTATCGTGCAACCGAAATTTAGCGGATTCATTTTAGTACTCATGTGGATGACCTCACACTTTACATTATTTAGGGTGAACTACCACTTCTCGTGCCATACAGATACCTCATCTAAAACTTTTTAAAATCGGTTTTGATTGTCTGATGACTTTACGAGACGGTAAATGACAGCATCATCTGCAAACGATTTGAATGGACTGCTCATATTGTCTCCTAAGTCATTTATATAGATTAGGAACAGCAGACCCCCTATAACACTGCCCTGGAGGGCGCCAGATATCATTTCTCTTTTAATCGATGATTTTCCGCTAGTTATTACGAACTGTGGCCTATCTGACAGGAAATCGTAAATCCAGTAGCACAACTGGGCGGATTTTCCATACGCAAGCATTTGGATTAGAAGTCGCTTGAGAGGAACGGGGTCAAAAACCTTCTGGATATCTAGAAATATAGTATCAATTTGAGATCCCCTGTCGACAGCATTCAATACTCCGTCTGAATAAAGAACCAGTTGCTTTTCACAAGATAGATATTTTTTTAATCTGCTCTGACTATTTGCCAACAGATCATTTTTTTCCAGTATGTAAAGGTTTTTTAAATTACCGCTACCAGTGACAAACTTTGTTAACTATTGTATTATTGCCGGCCTTTTTGGCCGAGCGGTTCTAGGCGCTTCAGTCCGGAACCACGCTGCTGCTACGGTCGCAGGTTCGAATCCTGCCTCAGACATGGATGTTTGTGCTGTCCTTAGGTTAGCTAGGTTTAAGTAGTTCTAAGTCTAGGGGACTGATTACCTCAGATGTTAAGTCCCATAGTGCTTAGAACCATTTGAACCATTTCTCATTGTATTATTTATTTATTTTGCTACATTTATCGAGGGAATACCTCATCTTCAGGCTAAATGGCATTACAAAAACAATTTCACGATAAGATTATTTTGATATCACATGGTCCTTTCACAAATGCTGTGGTTATCTTTGTTCCTCTGGCGTGGTTGTCTCGTTGTGATGAGCTGAGTTGTTTCTATTTCCGTGGCTCTCTTGGCTTTCCTGATCACTGTTCATAAATTTTCACTAACGTAACAGTAACTTGGAAACAAGATCACAAGATCAAAGATTTGTTCTAGATCCCCGGTTCAAATACACAATACAAAATACGCTACTGAATGCTCCTGCTCATTAATCATCTGACCCAAAATACAGCCTACTACTTCTTTAAAAGCGACACACGAGAGATGCAGTTCCTTTTCAGAATCGGGAAAAACCAATATCAGATCCGAAATCAATGTCCCCTTCAATTTTTCGAACGAGCACGCCTGAGTGGATGTGCGGTTAGAGGCGCCATGTCACGGATTGCGCGACCACTCCTGCCGGAGGTTCGAGTCCTCCCTCGGGCATGTGTTTTTGTGTTGTTCTTAGCATAAGTTAGTTTAAGTAGTGTGTAAGTATAGGGACTGATGACCTCAGCAGTTTGGGCCCTTAGGAATTCATACACATTTGAACATTTTTAATTTCTCGAATGCTAGATGACACTCCTATTTCCTTTGAAACTTTACACCCTTTTTGAGTAATCTGTTCTGAGTTTCGGCTATTTTTGCGAAATCCTTTATGAATTTACGGTAGTAGTTACACAAACCTACGTACGACGATATCTGTTTGGTTGTTTGTGGTGTTCGAAAGTTTTTAATTCCTTCTGGAAGACGTGGATTGGTCTCCACACCATGTTCATCAATTACATGTCCCAAATAGTTAACCTGAGTTTGAACAAAATGACATTTATCTGTTCTCAGTGTCAAACGCGCTGACTCCTTTGAATAAACTATTATGTCATTCAGATACACTACTCAGTTTAAGGCTTTTACCCTATTAAAACTCCATCTAGTAACAGCTGAAAGTGGCGCATACATTCTTTAAACTAAATAGCATCTACTTATACTGATAATGTACGCATGTCTTTGGCAGAGATGTGAAAAATAGTTTATTAAAACTATTTAAATTCAAAATATCAGTACTTGAGTGTTTTTTCTGATTCAAATGTAAATGTAAAACGGTTTAAATAAAAATATTTAAATACAGAATGTAAAACATGTATACTGAATGTAGATTCATTCAAATAAAATACCTCTAGTTAGCGAATATTTTAAATGCCAGTTATTTCGCTGATTCTGAGACCAATAATAGTTCAAATCTTTCATGTTTCATGCTCCGCCTACGTGGCCACATTATCATTCCACAAACGGAAAATAGTTATTCAACAGGAGCAGCACTTGGTAAACAAATATTATATTTAAGGAAAAGTTTTTCTACAGTTGGATATCTTTTCAAGTAATCTATACTATTGTCAGTGCCTTTTACATAGTGTTTTCAAATCTATTGTAGTGTGGGACTATCACTTGCTTCAGAGAGTCGGAGTCCTCAACAAACATATAATAAGATTCAGCCTTCTCTTTTGCATATTAGAATGTTGCAAGTTCTTCCCATCTTCTTCTTGTTTCATCTTACACATTTCTGAAATTAACAATTCTTTAAAGTATTCTCTGTCAGCCTTGGATACCCATTTCATTTTGAAAAAGGAGAAGATGGATGCTGATATGCCATCCTTTGGTTATGGTTCCTCTAATTTACAGAATGCTTCAAAAAACCTATTAATACTTCAATCACGTCTATTGGTACACTGGAGTACATAGTGTTATCTATTTGCAAGGTACTTAACATTCTTTGTATTCTCATTATTCCTCGCAGAAGCCAAATGTAGTCGGTATCTTTGTTCCCTGCTAAGCTTCTATGCTGCCTAAAATAGGTTTTGAAAAGCTTATGTATTAATTAAGACACTATACTCCAATTTTTTTAAAAGTCCCTAATTCTAGTTTCCTTAAAGTTCCATTTAGAATATCCTTGACTATGATTAGAGCTTGAATATAATTATAGTATGAATTCTATCACGTCGGACATGGAAAAGTAGGGGATATTCCAACTATTCTAAATGGGTTTCAAAAACCTTAGGAGATCTTGAACGCAGATTCCAAAGTGCTTCACTTATTTCTTTATTCTACTAAATATAATGTGTGTGTGGAGCATCTCTCATGATTAGGCAGTTGCAACCCTTCAAATGTCTCCAGAAGTTCACTTAGTCTTAACATACCATCATCAACATTATCATCATCACCATCATCATCATCATCGTCAACAACAACTACTACAGCATTATCATACTCAACTTCAATGTTTTGAGTATAAGCTGAGTCTTCCTCACATGTTCCTCCAGCCGAATATTTTCCATGTATGTTAAAAGCTTTGACCATATTTGATCCATTCTTGGTAATGGTTTTCAGGATTTTTGTCAGCTTCAAATTAAATTCAGATTAAATGTCCACAATCTGTTCAACTATTTTATCTTAACTGTATGTTCTGTTAAACCTCCTGCAACCCAGAACTAAACTTTTTTGTTGAGATGTTTCACGATCAATCAAGTGAGCTATTACACCCAGGTTGCTTCTTTTGGATGATGACTGAATTTCAGCGGTGGTGCATACAAAATCAGCCTCTTTCAAAACTCCGTTTTGCATTATATACATATTCTGTGTAATTTTCTGAAATTTTTATTGCATGTTTCCCGGCACGTAGTTTTGGAGAAACATGTAACTTTTATGTACCTTCAATAAGAGCCTCAAACGATTCTTTTTCTAAAGTTGATAGAGATGACATTAGATCACTTAGGAAACAAACAATTGCCAAGGTCTAATCCTTTTCTACGCTTCCAACGTAATGTTTAATAAACATCCTTAGCACAACAATAGTATCGAGATTATCGATTGCCTATAAAAACTATGGAAATTAATTTTATTAACGGAAAGAAAATGCAATATTTGGAGTACTCCATAGATGTAGACACTATTTATAAATTTAAAGCTGTCACTGTCACACTGAATGAACTGTCTTAGCCTGTGAGAATATACGTCATCACACGAGAATGTGATATTGACCTCGTTCCCTCCATTCTCCACTTCCTTTTGAGATCACTAGGCATTTATCAGATGATTACAAACAATAATAGTACACATATAATGTGTACTCATGTCTTACGCCTTTTCTAATAATTAGGATCATGGCTACATTCAGTTAACAGATATACATTTGGTGCATACCGCAGTATCTTTAACCGTCGTGGAGCTGTTTTTGTTTTAATAAAATGACTCATTAAACGAACAGAAACTCCAAAAAGTATGAAATAAAAAAATTCAAGTGAACTATTTTGCATTTTACAAATGTAAAATATGTATATATTCAATATTTCAACCAAAACAGAAGGTATTTCAAATGTAAAACAAAAATAAGTCTTTCGCATTTTGTATTCTCATTTCAGATGCATCTATTTCATATAATTCACATCTCTGGTCTTTGGTTTATCTTCAAGTACTACTTCTAACTGATGATAACCTCTTTTGAGATCCACTGTAGTAAGGTAACATCACTAGCCCACATTATCCAAGGGTTCCCTTATATTATGAATTGGGTAGGAATCTGTTACTGTATGTGGATGCAGAAATCTACAATCACAGTAAAACCTACATTTCTTCGTTCCATCAGATGATTTCTTCGGAACAATAAATATAATTGCGTTCCATGGACTGTCACTAGGTACTATGATCCCATCTCGTAGTTGCTATTTAATGAACGCCTCTGTTAACGGCTGCAAATGTCTCGTTATGCGGTACGGTTCCCTGCTAATCTGTGAACTATCCCCTGTTAGTATACAGCACTCAGTTATTGTAGTTTCAGGTAACCAATCATCTGTACTAAACAAGTCCCTAAACTTCAAAATGGTTCAAATGGCTCTGAGCACTATGGGACTTAACATCTGAGGTCATCAGTCCCCTAGAACTTAGAACTACTTAGACCTAACTAACCTAAGAACATCACACACATCCATACCCAAGGCAGGATGCGGTCGCGCGATTCCAGACTGAAGCGCCTAGAACCGCTCGGCCACGTCGGCCTGCCCCTAAACTTCAACAATACTCCTTCCACAGCTGTGCGATCGCTGCCCTTCAGGTGACCGACATTCTTGAGTAACGTTGCTGCATCAACAGTTTGCTTACGGCGTATAACAACACTCGACCCATCGAAGTTTTCTTCCTGTATTACTTCTAGAGTGACTATAACAATACCTTTCGATAGACTAACTTCACCCCTGCAAAGTTATCTATGCTAACTGGAACCATATATTCCCCGTTAACATTGCTCATGAGCGCTATGTTTCTGCACACAGAACAGTGTGAACCATCCAACTCCTCACTGCTTGAGACTGGCCCAAAAACGTACAAAGCATCACAAGAAAATCGGTACCCAGGGAAACCCCCACTGCTTTTACCGTACCTACCGGTCTTTTGCCTTGTTCAACAATCTTTAACGAAATCGTGTACAGTTTGGTTTTTATCACCTTTATAACAGATGAGCCTACAAAGATCCAGTGAGCTCAACCATGCACTGCCAAAGATTAATCCTAGCACGATGCTTGCAGCGAAAATCTTGGCCGAGACTCACTGAATATCCTTCGACTGAATTTTCTCTTGTTAACAAATGACAAGCAGTTATTTGTTTTACATGGTAAAAAACTTCCTATAGGTAAAATCGCATAAAACCTTTGTTTTCGACAACCGGTTTTGACACTTTGCTCTCATCATTTGGTCTTAAACAACTTTTTTTTAATATAAAACGTGTTCATTGTCTGTTGGGACCTCATACCAAGTTGTCATGTTAGTGGATGAAATGAGGCACATAATGCGCTGCAGTTTATCCACTAATATCACAACTTGTCACGAGATTCCAGCTCACGATGAACACGTTTTGTAAAAAAACTTATTGAAGACCAATAGATGACATCAAAGTCTGCCGAATCCGGTTGTCGAACACAAAAAAGTATTTATATGATCTTGGCTGTTGAATACTTTTTACTGAGTATCCTTCACCTACAAAAGTTCGACTGAGCTCTGCGTTTAAGATCAATCCCAGCACGATGTTTGTCGAATAAATCTAGCACGAGAAACACTGAATATCCTTCACCCATACTTAGGAAAAGTTCCATATGTTCTGTAAACTTTGTTTTCCCAATAGGGAACTCAAGTACCGCCGTACCCAACAAGTCAACACTATTATCGCCAAACCCACGTAACTTTTATTGTGGTGATCCAGGTCTTCTCCTGCTCGCTAGGTGCAGACTGATAGTGGACACACGTGTCCCGTGTCCACAGGAAACATCTATTTCACACCACTTAGTAATCCCACTAAGCAGCATCCCCTTTGTGCACAAACGTTTTCAGTGTTACGGTCTATTGGGACTGCTTTCCGACAGTCAAAGCATTCCCGTTAGAGTCTGACACGCCGGCCGTGGTGGCCGAGCGGCTCTAGGCGCTACAGTCTGGAACCGCGCGACCGCTACGGTCGCAGGTTCGAATCCTGCCTCGGGCATGGATGTGTGTGATGTCCTTAGGTTAGTTAGGTTTAAGTAGATCTAAGTTCTAGGGGACTGATGACCTCAGAAGTTAAGTCCCATAGTGCTCAGAGCCATTTGAACCATTTTTTGAGTTTGACGGCCGCCTATCCCGACTGCCTTCCCATTCTGACAATCCGCTGCTCGGTGGCCCACGTCCCCACGTCTCCAAAGCCTCAGGTCTACGAAGGAGTTCCTCATGCTCCTGTTTCTGGCGAGAATTTTCATTTTTTAACACCCGAACGTGCTCTGTTAGAGCATCAACAGACTCTATAGTAGTAGCGGCAGTAGCACATGTTTCTACAGGTTTACGTATTTTACCTCTTATCACAATTAATACCAGAAACGCAATAACTAACATATCCACTTAATACTCATAAACAATTATAAGTTATTTTTTCCGCTGTCTCATCGCCCAGCTACACTCTGAAAAGTCACGATTAAAGGACCAACATGTCTACAAGTAAAACATGTGTCTGCTACAGCCTTAGTGCATGGCAGTTAGTGCCCTGCAAGATTACAAAACTGACATTTTACTGGTACTAGAATATTGGGCCTACCATTACCCTTAAACAATGATAAGTCTACGGGTTGATATGACTCCACAAAAGTAGCTTTAACATAATACACTCCTGGAAATTGAAATAAGAACACCGTGAATACATTGTCCCAGGAAGGGGAAACTTTATTGACACATTCCTGGGGTCAGATACATCACATGATCACACTGACAGAACCACAGGCACATAGACACAGGCAACAGAGCACGCACAATGTCGGCACTAGTACAGTGTATATCCACCTTTCGCAGAAATGCAGGCTGCTATTCTCCCATGGAGACGATCGTAGAGATGCTGGATGTAGTCCTGTGGAACGGCTTGCCATGCCATTTCCACCTGGCGCCTCAGTTGGACCAGCGTTCGTGCTGGACGTGCAGGCCGCGTGAGACGACGCTTCATCCAGTCCCAAACATGCTCAATGGGGGACAGATCCGGAGATCTTGCTGGCCAGGGTAGTTGACTTACACCCTCTAGAGCACGTTGGGTGGCACGGGATACATGCGGACGTGCATTGTCCTGTTGGAACAGCAAGTTCCCTTGCCGGTCTAGGAATGGTAGAACGATGGGTTCGATGACGGTTTGGATATACCGTGCACTATTCAGTGTCCCCTCGACGATCACCAGTGGTGTACGGCCAGTGTAGGAGATCGCTCCCCACACCATGATGCCGGGTGTTGGCCCTGTGTGCCTCGGTCGTATGCAGTCCTGATTGTGGCGCTCACCTGCACGGCGCCAAACATGCATACGACCATCATTGGCACCAAGGCAGAAGCGACTCTCATCGCTGAAGACGACACGTCTCCATTCGTCCCTCCATTCACACCTGTCGCGACACCACTGGAGGCGGGCTGCACGATGTTGGGGCGTGAGCGGAAGACGGCCTAACGGTGTGCGGGACCGTAGCCCAGCTTCATGGAGACGGTTGCGAATGGTCCTCGCCGATACCCCAGGAGCAACAGTGTCCCTAATTTGCTGGGAAGTGGCGGTGCGTTCCCCTACGGCACTGCGTAGGATCCTACGGTCTTGGCGTGCATCCGTGCGTCGCTGCGGTCCGGTCCCAGGTCGACGGGCACGTGCACCTTCCGCCGACCACTGGCGACAACATCGATGTACTGTGGAGACATCACGCCCCACGTGTTGAGCAATTCGGCGGTACGTCCACCCGGCCTCCCGCATGCCCACTATACGCCCTCGCTCAAAGTCCGTCAACTGCACATACGGTTCACGTCCACGCTGTCGCGGCATGCTACCAGTGTTAAAGACTGCGATGGAGCTCCGTATGCCACGGCAAACTGGCTGACACTGGCGGCGGCGGTGCACAAATGCTGCGCAGCTAGCGCCATTCGACGGCCAACACCGCGGTTCCTGGTGTGTCCGCTGTGCCGTGCGTGTGATCATTGCTTGTACAGCCCTCTCGCAGTGTCCGGAGCAAGTATGGTGGGTCTGACACACCGGTGTCAATGTGTTCTTTTTTCCATTTCCAGGAGTGTATATCCAGTACTACGAATTCAGTGTAATAACTGCAAACAGATGCTGAATCAAACATAAACCTTGTGAGGCTCACAGCAACCCATTATGCTTAACTGATATTGCTGAACTCGAGATACGCCAAGTACCACTGCTTGTACTTAACAACAAAAATAACCAGTCCTACAATTCGGCACCAAACCACAGCATATGGGCGTCGAGGGTCACCCAACAATCACTTCTCTCACCAAATCATAGCGTTTGAATGTTGGACGAACACTTCTCGAAATAACCCGTCGTGTCAGGAAGTCTAGCTTCTGACACCAACTTTAACGACCTGGCTTATTCTGTGCTACTATGTGTCAGGATGGGAGAGACAAATGGTTAGGAAAAGGGCAAATTTACGCTGGGGTGTGCAGTTGAACATTGGCAGTACTGACAGGTATTTATTCAAGCAGTCTTATACAGCATACGAGTCGAACTCAGAGCCACATTGTGTTCGTGTAAACACAATCGACTGGGGAATGCACAGATGCCCCGATCACGCTGGTGAGGCCCGTTGACCCGAGGCATGGGTGGCGGCTGCTTCAGCGGCGCTGTGTGTGTCGCCAGTGTGAGAACAACAAGCGAGGCCCGCTAAGGCCTTCTCTGCTTGGATGCGATAGCGAAGACTAAATTTCCTGATGACGGGCAGCAATGCCTCGGTCACCTCCCAGGCGTAGACGAGGATGGTGGCCGATGACGTCCAGGCTGCTAGGAGGACTCGAGGGTCCATCTCCACCAGTCGGTTCGTAGACAGCGTGCAGTCCATCTGCCAAAGTTCCTCAGAGGGCAGAGGGCAGCAGCTAGCCGGACATCAGTTGCACACGTCTGGGAAGTTACCCAAAGCCCTGCAGCCTCCACGCCACAAGTGCCTCGTGCCGGAACTCGACAAGTTAATCATTGCACAGTTAGCCAGCTGATATCCATCACCCAGTGTCAGCCGTGGTTTCTCTGTACTCAAGAGCCCGTCATTCACTTCGGTTCAAGACACAGACACAATGGCAGCACGACTGAATGCTGTGAGCTTCTAAGCTCTATTTATACCCGATTCTGACGTAGTCGTGATGGGGTGCGGCGAGATGGGGGGGGGGGGGGGGAGGGGAGGGACGAGCTGGGTTGCTATATATTTGTTCTGTCACCTTCCTAGTTCACTCTGTCCCGAATACGTTAAATATGCAACGTGTGAGTTTCGCGTAGCACACAAGTGTTCCAAGTTACAAAATGTTACTT
The DNA here is from genome assembly GCF_023898315.1 of Schistocerca nitens. Taxonomy (NCBI): domain Eukaryota; kingdom Metazoa; phylum Arthropoda; class Insecta; order Orthoptera; family Acrididae; genus Schistocerca; species Schistocerca nitens. Next base: position 252,509,435 of record NC_064616.1, on the reverse strand, counting down.
CTCTCGTGGTCAAACTGTGTTGCGGCGTCAATGCACCTCGGTCATTACCAGTGTCGCAAATGTCGTCTGTCCAGAGTGTTTTGACACTATGTCAGCAATACAGCCCAGTGGCTTAATACATTAGCACGTCGGGAACTCTGGCTTCTATTGCCTGGTCACGGCCGGAAAAACTTACAGTTGATGCACCGAACATTCAGGGGGCGCAACAGTTTTATACCCTTTGCTCTGCCCATTATGTGCCCAGATGTGGTCTTGAAAGTATATATTATTGCTCATAGAGCGACTATAATGGTTGGTCAAAAATGCAAACGTTAGCCACGCCTGCAGGAGGCGCTGTTCTAGTTGACCTTGAATGGAACCTGTGCTTTGCCCCCCAATCAGTTGCAAGACTCACTCGTGGTCATAACAGGGTTCTGTATAATTGTGAGTGCATTATGTCGGAGCTAAGTGAATTCTAAAGTGAGCAAGTTGTTGGTGCTCCTATGGTGGGGGATTCCATAAACAAGGCCGTCAAAGTATTTGTGTTTCAAGACGCAGCCGCGCGGGATTAGCCGAGCGGTCTTGGGCGCTGCAGTCATGGACTGTGCGGCTGGTCCCGGCGGAGGTTCGAGTCCTCCCTCGGGCATGGGTGTGTATGTTTGTCCTTTACGTTAAGTAGTGTGTAAGCTTAGTGACTGATGACCTTACCAGTTTAGTCCCATAAGATTTCACACACATTTGAACATTTTTTTTTTTCAAGAGGCAGTGTATCGAGGATTCACACTGCACACAGGGCAAGGGGAGAAACATCATCCGCTAAGTCACAACGCGGACGAAAGTGTGAGTGATCATGACAGACGGTCACTGAAGAGTATTGTTAAAAAAAAAAAAAACAAGAGGACGGCAGCTGCAAAAGCCACTGCAAAACTGAAAGTCGCACTCGCGAACCATGTCAGTACAAAAACAACGCGAAGGGTGCGGCATAAGCTGGGAATTGCAGGACGAGTTACGATTCCAGAACCACTCATCAGTTATGCAAACGCACGTAACAGCAAAATGTGTGCCGAAGTCATAAAACCTATGCTGTGGAGCAATGGAAGAAAGTCATTTGATCGGATAAGTCTCGTATCACTTTGTGAAAGATGTGGCCGGGTTTATGTCTGTCGCACGTCGTCCCAAACCTACGAAGCAAGCTGCTTGCAGCCAAGGGTGAATCATGGTGGCGATTTGATGATGATTTCAGCAGTTGTATCGTGATATTCCATGGGCCCTATGGATACTCTGCAAAGTCGCATTACTACCATGGATTATGTGACTATTTTTGCTGTTCATGTGCATCCCATAGTAGAAAATTTCCTCCCCGATGGTGATGTTGTGTTCCAAGACGACAGACTCCTGTGCACACAGCTCGTATCGTCTAGGAATGGTTTTGCGAGTTGGAGGGTGAAATATCACATCTACTCTGTCCATCACACTCACCAAATCTCAATATTACTGAGCCGTTGTGGTCTATTTTTGAGAGCTGGGTACCCGATCACTATCCACCTCCATCACCGTTTCCTGAGCCGGCCGGAGTGGCCGAGCGGTTCTAGGCGCTACAGTCTGGAACCGCGAGGCCGCTACTGTCGCAGGTTCGAATCCTGCCTCGGGCATGGATGTGTGTCATTTCCTTAGGTTAGTTAGGTTTAAGTAGTTTTAAGTTATAGGGGACTGATGACCTCAGCAGTTAAGTCCGATAGTGCTCAGAGCCATTTGAACCATTTGAACCGTTTCCTGAACTTGCCACTATTTTAAGGAAAGAATGGTACACGTTCCCGTTGAAAACAATACAGGATCTGTATTTATCCATTCCGAGACGATTAGAAGGTGTCTTGAATGCCAACGGTTTTGCTGCCCGTGTTAGTCACGGTAATGAGTTGTGTTTTTGATGTTTCCCTTTTCCATCCATTGCTTGTAATCCTTTAATAGGTTCACCATTAAGTTAGTCTTTCATGAGTCGTATCTTTTATTCATCAACGCAATACCGTAGGTGTTATTTAAAGGGAAACCTGAAATATTACAAAGTGTAAGAACATCACTCATGATATCCGTGTAAAAATTTTGAATTGAGCAATCAGTTTCTGTGTAACACAGTTTAACATGATTTGCTGGAAACGTGTTTACTATACATCCATTATGAATGCCTATAAGGAAGCGTCAGCTACTAGATGATGATGATGATGTTTGGTTTGTGGGGCGCTCAACTGCGCGAAAATTCCCAACCTTCGCTCAGTCCAATCTCGCTACTTTCGCGATTGATGGTGAAATGACGAGGACAACACAAACAATCAGTCATCTCGAGGCAGGTGAAAATCCCTGACCCCGCCGGGAATCGAACCCGGGACCCCGTGCTCGGGAAGCGAGAACGCGACTGCGAGACCACGAGCTGCGGATTCAGCGAGTAGACGTTTAACTATTAGGTACTCCTTTCATTCCTTCTCTGATATAGTACGTCTACATCTACATCTACATGGGTACTCCGCAAATCACACTTAAGTGCTTGGCAGAGGGTTCATCGAACCACCTTCATAATAATTCTCAGTTATTCTACAATCGAACAGCGCGCGGAAAAAACGAACACCTATATCTTTCCGCTCGAGCTCTGATTTACCTTACTGTAATATGTTGATCGTTTCTCCCTATGTAGGTCACCGTCAACAAAATGTTTTCGCATTCGGAGGAGGAAGCTGGTGACTGGATTTTCGTGAGAAGATTACGCCGCAACGAAAAACGCCTTTCTTTCAATGATGACCACCCCAAGTGCTGTATCATGTCAGTGATACTCTCTCCCCTATTTCGTCATAATAAAAAACGTACTGCTCCTCTTAGAACTTTCTTGAGGTACTCCGTTAATCCTATCTAGTAAGCATCCCAGACCGCTCAGCAGTAATCCAGAGAAGGACGCACAAGCGTAGTGTTAGCAATCTCTTTAGTAGATCTGTTAATTTTCTAAATGTTCTGCCAATAAAACGCAGTCTTTGGTTTGCCTTCCCCACAACATTTTCTGTGTGTTCTTTCCAATTTAAGTTGTTCGTAAATGTAATTCCTAGGTATTTAGTTGAATTTACGGCCTTTAGTTTTGACTAATTTATCGTGTAAGCGAAGTTTAACAGATTCCTTTTATAGCCGATGCGAATGACCTCACACTTTTCATTATTTAGGATCAATTACCAATTTTCGCGCCATACAGATATCATTTATAAATCGTATTGCAATTTGTTTTGATCTTCTTATGGCTTTACTAGACGACAAAGGACAGCATCACCTGCAGACATCCTAAGACGGCTGCTGTAATGTCGTTGTCTCATTAATGTAAGCGTTCCAGAGAGATAGAAGCAATTTACCGACTATGATGCTGAGGTAGGTTGGTTGGTTGGTCTTGGGGAAGGAGACCAGACAGCGAGGTCATCGGTCTCATCGGATTAGGGAAGGACGGGGAAGGAAGTCGGCCGTGCCCTTTGAAAGGAACCAACCCGGCATTTGCCTGGAGCGATTTAGGGAAATCACGATGCTGAGGCAGATGTTAAAACGCTGTACGTAATTTTTTGATGTTGTGTATATACATGTGGCATGAAATTCAACGACGAGGCAGTACAGTAGAAGTGACAAATGTGACAATATTTGACCACCAATACCCTGCATACATATGGTGGAGAATGATTGGTCAGTGGAGAATTATGAGCAGTGGAGAATGATGGTCATTTGGAGAACTTTTCTCACATGTCGTACTTGAAGCCATGGATCGAGACAATCAGGTCTATGCAGTAGTTTTCAATTTCCGAAAAGCATATGGCTCGGTGACAAATCTACGGGTACTATAAAAAATAGGATCGCATGGCATATCAAAATAAATTTGTGAATGGATTGAGGATTTTTTGGTAGTGAGGACGTAGAAAGTTATCTTAGATGGAAAGTCATCGGAAGGTGTAGAAGTAACTTCAGGTGTACTTCAGGGAAGTGTTTTGGGACTCTTGCTGTTCACGTTTTCTCTAACTGACCTTGCGGATATTATTAATCTTAACCTCAGGCTCTTCGCAGATGATACAGTTATCTATAATGAAAAGCTGCAGAAATATTCAGTCAGATATTGATAATCGACCAAAATGGTACAAAGAGTAGCAACTTGCTTTAGAAGTGCAGAAATGTAAAACTGTCTTCATAACAGAACAAAAAATAGTAGCCTCATATGACTATGACACCAATGAGTCACGGTTGGAATTGGTCAACTCATACAACTCCTACTTTGCGGGAATATGAAATCGAACGCTCACATAGGTACAACTGGTTACAGTGGGTGGCAGACTCCGGTTTATTGGTAGAATACTAGGGAAATTCATTCGGTGAACAAAGGAGATTGCTTACAAGTCACTCATGCGACCCATCATAGATTATTGCTCAAGTGTGTGGGACCAGTACGAAATAGGACTAACAGTGGGTATTGAACACATACAGAGAAGGGCAGCAAAAATGGTAACACGTTTCTCTGATCTGTGGGAGCTTCTCACAGAAAAGCTGAAGAAACTGAACTGTCAGACTCTTGAAGATAGACGGAAACTATCCCGAAAAAGCCTAATTACCAGGTTTCAAGAACCAGCTTTAAATGACGAATGTAGGAATACACTACAACTCTATACGTATCGCTCCCGTAGCGATCGTGAAAGCAAGGTTAGATAAATTGCAGCACATACAGGGGTATTCAAATAGTCATTCTTCCTAATCACCATACATGAATGGAACTAGTAAAAGCCCCAATAACGAGTGCAATGCGGTTTACCCTCTGCTATGCACTTCACAGTGGTTTACAAATTCTAGACTTAGATGTAGATGTAGATAATACTAGAAGGAGAAATGAGGATGTGCAAAGCATTAGGAGACGAGACGTTGGCCGGCCGGGGTTGCCGGGCGGTTCTAGGCGCTACAGTCTGGAACCGCGCGACCACTACGATCGCAGGTTCGAATCCTGCCTCGGGCATGGACGTGTGTGATGTCCTTAGGTTAGTTAGGTTTAAGTAGTTCTAAGTTCTAGGGGACTGATGACCTCAGAAGTCCCATAGTGCTCAGAGCCATTTGAACCATTTTTTAGACGAGACGTTAGCAACAGAAACATGCCTTAGACCAAGGCCGTCGGGAAACATGATCGTCATGAAGGGGTGTACGTGGTCTGCAACCAATGTACCATACCCTTTGGCCGTGATGGTGCCTTGCACGGGTTGCCCTGGACCCACGGATGCCCACGCCAATGTTCCCCAGAGCAAAATGGAGCTGCCGCCAGCTTGTCTCCTTCCCGAAGTACAAGTGTCAAGGAGTAATTCCCCTGGAAGACGACACATTCGAGCCCTCCCATCGGCATGATGAAGAAGGTATCAGCATATATCAGACCATGCAACGCTCGAACACTGCGCCAGAACACTGCGCCAACGGCCAGCGCCGATGGTCACGTTCTCATTTCAGTCCTAGATGCCGATATTGTGGCGTTAACAGTGGCACTTGCATGCGTCGTCGGCTGCGAAGGCCCATCGTTAGGAGTGTTCGGTGCACTGTGTATTCAGACACACTTTTACTCTGCCCAGCATTAAGGTCTGATGTTAGTTCCACCACAGATCGCCGCCTGTCCTGTTGTAACAGTCTGCCCAGTCTACGACGACCGACATCTGTAATGATGGGTGGCCGCCCAACCCCACGACGTCTGGGCGTGGTTTCACTTTGTTTTCGCCACGTTTCGAAGACACTCGCCACAGCACTTCTCGAATACCCGACAAGTCGTGCAGTTTCCGAAATGCTCGTTCCGCGCCTCCAAGCCATCACTATCTGTCCCGGTCAAACTCAAAAAGATCGCGCACCTTCCCCATTCTACACATGGTCAGCACCTTCCCAGACACTACATGCACCGTGCGAGTTTCTGACTAGCAGTCACTCCTCGCCAGTTGACGCTGTTGTCGCCTGGACGTCTTTATACAGACATTAGATCGTTGGACATAATGTTGTGGCTGATCAGACTATACAGTACTGTAGGAAGAACGCATTATTAAATTTGTAGGTGATTTGGTGGTAGGCATGTACTGTTTGCGAAATTTAGTACACCGAGCTACCACATATGGCAGCAAAAACGACGCAAATTTGACACGGCATGGAGGGAAACTGAGCTTGGATGACATATATGTTAGTCAAAAGTTCATCAATCGTAATGGCTGGAGAGTGGTGGAGTGCCCATCTCTCGTCAGTCCGTGAGTAGGCGTTTCAGAGATCTGGAGATCGTATTGACCAGGACAACAGTAGCAACCCTCTATATCAAGGTAGATCAGAGCAGCACGGGAAACACGGACTCGCGTTATTTTGTCGAAAGTTAATATCAAGAAGACTTTGAAAATACGATCGGAAAGCAAGGGACAATAATTTTTTCTCCCCTGGTATTGCAGCTGGAATTTCACGACGACGTAGTCTGAAAGTTGCGCTACAGAGCGTAGTTTGTTTTCATGCGCAGCTCTAGTGAGAAAAGCCTGAACTACGAAACAAACAAGGCGTGCATGTTGCTGTTGTCAACATGTGGAGAGCAGCGGAGTGTAGTTCGATATTTGCGGGCCAAAGGGCATAAAGTGAGTGAAATTCTAAGGGACATGCTTGGTGTCTATGGAGACGACTGTGTGGACCTTAGCAATGTCTCCAGGTGGTGTGCATTCATCTAAGAGAGCCGTGTGGACCATAGTGATTTGCCATGCTTTGGGCGGTCAATAACAGTTGCAACCCCGCGGAACGTAGGAGCCATTGAGGTAGAAATTTTGGACACCGGCGTGGATCAGTTAACGCGTTACGCAGCAGAAGGGAATCTCTTTCTGAAAGGCATCGCGACTGGTGATGAGTCGTGGGCGTATCACTGAACTTCCAAAATCAAGCACAATTCTATGGAGTGGCAACATACTGGTTCCTCCGTAAGAAAAAATTCGAAGTGACTCAGTCTGTTAGGAAAACGCTAGTGACAGTGTTCTGGGATGTGCATGGTGTAGTATTGGAGGACTTTGCTGAACACGGGACCACTGCGAATGCTGCAGCCTACATTACAACTTGGGTTAAGTTGCGTCGTGCCCTTCGTGACAAACTCCACAGCGTTAAAGCTGACAGTGTCCAACTTCTTCATGACATATTAATGTTCGCCCCCATGTTGCTGCTCCTGTTCGTGAGGAAATCGCCAAATTTGGGTGGGAGTTGCTCCAGCATCCACCACACACTCCGGACCTTGCACCGTCAGACTTACATCTGTTTGGTCCCATGAAGAAATTCTTGGCCTGACAGTACTTTGCGACAGATGCGGAAGTGAAATGAGTAGTCCGCAGATTGCTACACGCCAGCGAAACGGACTTCTAAGAACAGGGAATCTGAAACTGGCACAATGTTTGGACAAATTTGCTGAGAACAAGTAGAAAAGTAGGTAAACGATGCAGGTTCATTTATGATTGTTTTGTTACCTATTAACGTTTTTGGTAATAAAATTACTTTCCGATCTTCCCTCTTAGTACCCGACCACCGGCCTTAACCCTTCGGAAATATGATAGCTGATTTCCAAGTTACCGGATACGCGAACTACAGGTGATCGCGTTTTGTACGTTAAAGCACCCCACATCATCACACCTGATGGACGTCGATGACGAATTCAATCTTGCAGCTTTCGTTCTCACATGAGCCTCCCACATGGATGCGTCAATCGTAGTGCTGTATGCAGAATCGGAACTCGTCGGAGAAGGAGGCGAGATGTGACTCCTGTCTTGTGTTGTTGTTGGGTGCACCAGCGTTGGCACGCCTCTTTCTGGAGCCACGTCAAGGGAAGCCGCAACATCGATAGTCATGCTGACAGTCCATTGTGCACAAGACGTCATCGCATTGTTCGTGTGAATACTTGTCTTGCTGCAAAAAAAGGCAATTTCCTGGCTCAAGATACGTGACTGCTGACTGCACGAGTCTGAACGGAGTATCAAAGAATATATCTGCTGCCTCACTCAAGTCGCGTGGGATCGTTGAGATCCCGCACGGCGTGAAGTAGGGCCCTCCCATACCAATCGATACCATATTCGCATGACAGTCGCGGGATTCCGACCAAAGCTATCATCAATGCCGCGGAACGTTAATTTAGTCTCGAGTGGTCACCATCCTACTGCTTTCGAATTGTGACACGTGGTGATAGATGTTTCTCCTTCTTCGCGATTTTCTGACAAACAAGCAACATTTAAATGTCATTTCTGAATAAGAAACTACTGGGTAATTTTTACTTACATGCAGAAAATAAATGGCGTTATTCGACTTATTATCTGAAAGTTAATTATTTCCATATCCATGTATGTAGTATACTTCATGACAGTTTGAGGTTTGTTGGGTGCTGCATTCAATGGATTGCGAAGTTATGGTCCAGCAGTGTAGTAAGTGGATGCTTAGCCCGCCCGGTTAGCCGTGCGGTCTAAGGCACTGCTTAGCAGGCGAGAAGCCGTGCCGGTCCCCGGCATGAATCTTCATGATGGATTAGTGTCGAAGACCGGTGTGCCGGTCAGACTATGGATGGTTTTTAAGGTGGTATTCCATCTGCCTCGGTGAATCCGAGCTGGTTCAAAAAAATGGTTTAAATGGCTCTGAGCACTATGGGACTCAACTGCTGTGGTCATCAGTCCCCTAGAACTTAGAACTACTTAAACCTAACTAACCTAAGGACATCACACACATCCATGCCCGAGGCAGGATTCGAACCTGCGACCGTAGCAGTCGCACGGTTCCGGACTGCGCGCCTAGAACCGCGAGACTACCGCGGCCGGCTAGCTGGTTCCTCTTGTTCCGCCTCAGTTACACTATGTCGGCGATTGCTGCGCAAACACTGTCTCCAGGTACGCGTACACCGTAATTACTCTACCACGCAAACATTGGGGTTACACTCTTCTGGTGTGAGACGTTCCTAGGGGGGTCCACTGGGGGCCGAACTGCACAATAACCCTGGGTTCGGTGTGGGGTGGTGGTGGGGTGAGTGGACTGCTGTAGCCTGTTGTGGGGTTGTGACACAATGAGGGCTACGGCAGGGACGAAGCCTCTCCGTCGTTTCTAGGTCCCCAATTCCATACACTACACTACAATACAAGTGGATGCTTCGTTTGTTCGTCTGCTGTATGGGGAAACTAAACTCGTACGGTTCCATTGGTGCTTTTCGTGAGTAGGTTACTATAAGTTGGTCCTAATATTCACTCATTATGCCTCGCAGTATCGACGTCAATTACACAGCACTGCACCTCCATGTACTAAAAATAAGTATCTGCAGTCACTAGTTAAATTTAGAATACATCATTTACAGTATGAGAAGGAGAGGCACTAATCAGAGAAGACACAGATAAACCCTTCAGTATGGACCTTTCGAACCTCGCCACTCGCGTAGACCACGAACTATAAGGCTTTGTTCTTATTTAAGCGTATGACGCAGTTTGAACTTGTCACATCAGTCGTATTTGTGTACATCAGTACTCATGTTGATCACTAACATGTGCACCAATATCCATGCAAATCCCCTTTTCAAATGGTTGAATATGTAATGATTTATTTATCAGATATCATCAGGAGCTAAAGAAAGACTGTGTTCCAGTAATTACTAATAACACCTAGCACTACATAAATCCCAACTAACGCTTTGTAAACGAAATACATGTTTAAGGATTTTCAAAGAAAGTACATTACATGATAAAAAAATTCAAGCATCCTGAAGGGGAGGAGAAAACGAGACTTAAATTGAGGATTCGACCTGCAGGCCAAGTGGAGAACAACGATGAGGCCTCTTTCAAACTCCGTCGGGTGCGGATAACGCTGACCTGCACTCGTACACGGCATATCTGTGTGATTCACAGTGATTACTCAACACATGGCGCTGTTCGCGCCCCTGATATACCATACCAGGGCTGGCAACAACTCTGACACAAACAGCATTACTGCACTCTGGTTTCTGTTCTACCCGTCACAGAGAATTCCAACTCATAATTTACATACCCGTCAATGGTGTGTACGTGTACGAAGTTCCATTGACATCCCACCATGTGTGGGTGCTTCACTTTCTTCTTGTCAGGCTATGCATGTGGTCAGACTGAAAACATCTTACCTGCTGAGTGGAGACATCATAAGAACTGAAACTGCGTCTGAGGCAACACGATAGCAGGCGGCGTAGTTGTATACATGAGGTCACACCAATGGAAGGAGAGTTTACTCTTCATTACTACGTCAATAACTTCAGCCGAAGTATCGAATGAAGAAACAATACGGTCCCTGATAAACGCCCTTGTGTTGATGGAATATTCTATCCGTCGGAGAAAACTTCGAGAAACGCCGTGAACATTGTTACAAATGCAGGAATGTCATGTTGAATAGCCCCAGCTGACCTTATAGTAAGCAAATGCAATGACATTCGCTTAAACAGATTAAAAACCCCGATATTGTTCCATTACATCATTGCTAAACAACTATGAAATTAGACACACCTGTCTCATACCTATGGAAATTGATTCAGAGCGATTTAGGGTGGAGGAAGCACGTCACACCTAGTTGTGGGAGTGGCAGATTTCAGACTGATTCACTGAAAGCGTAAAGAGGAAGTGTACTTGTAATTCGCACTCGAAAGACGTTGCCGACAAATATTATTCATCAGTGTAGGACTCTTTGAAAATGGGTTACCTGAAGCGAGAGAATAATCAAAGAAGAGCTACGTGATTCGTCCCGGTTTTTTTAATCGATACGAGAGCCTCACAGGAATGTTCAAGCATTTAGCGTGGGAGACGTCACATGAAAATTGTTCTATAACACGAAAGATTTACCGTTAACATTGTAGGAGCACTTTCCCACATATATCCCAAGCAACGAACCTAACTACAAAATTAGAGGTATTTGGGATTTTACGGAGGTGTACCAATTGGAACAGAAGTGAAAGCAAATAACATTGTTATACTACACACCCTTCATCATAAACCGTTTAGTGTCTAGTGCAGTTTTGCTGTTAACGTATTTGCAGAGATTTGGAGCGTATGCAAAGCTAGTAAAGTGACGTCTATTCAAAGTGGGGAAACATGATTATCATGGCGTTGAAACGTAAAGAAGCGATAGCAAATTATTCGTGTCCGTACAACTGTATTTTTGAATGATCTCACTACGGACACACTATGAAAGATATTAAACCTGTATACCGATTAAATGTTTGGCAACTTATACACTACTGGCTGCTACGCCAAGAAGAAATGCAGATGATAAACAGGTAATCATTGGACCAATACATTATACCAGACCTGACATGTGATTACATTTTCACGCAATTTGGGTGCATAGATCCTGAGAAATAAGTACCCAGAACAACCACCTCTGGCCGTAATAACGGCCTTTATACGCCTGGGCATTGAGTAAAACAGAGCTTGGATGGCGTGTACAGGTACAGCTGCTCATGAAGCTTCAACACGATACCACAGTTCATCAAGAGTAGTGACTGGCGTATTGTGACGAGCCAGTTGCTGGGCCCCCATTGACCAGACGTTTTCAATTGGTGAGAGATCTGGAGAATGTGCTGGCCAGTGCAGCAGTCGAACATTTTCTGTATCCAGAAAGGCCCGTACAGGACCTGCAGCATGCGGTCGTGCAGTATCCTGGTGAAATGTAGGGTTTCGCACGGATGGAACGAAGGATAGAGCCACACATCTGAAATGTAACGTCCACTGTTCAAAGTGCCATCATTGCGAACAAGAGGTGACCGAGACGTGTAACCAATGACACCCCATACCATCACGCCGCCTGATACGGCAGTATGTCGATGACGAATACACACTTCCAATATGCGTTCACCGCGATTTCGCCAAACACGGATGCGACCATCATGATGCTGCAAACAGAACCTGGATTCATCAGAAAAAAATGACGTTTTGCCATTCGTGCACCCAGGTTCGTCGTTGAGTACACCATCGCAGGCGCTCCTGTCTGTGATGCGGCGTCAAGGGTCCTGATAGTCCATGCTGCTGCAAACGTCGGAGAACTGTTGGTGCAGATGGTTGTTGTCTTGAAAACGTCCCCATCTGTTGACTCGGGGATCGAGACGTGACTGCACGATCCGTTAACGCCATGCGGATAAGATGCCTGTCATCTCGACTGCTGAAGATACGAGGCCGTTGGGATCCAGCACGGCGTTCCGTATTACCCTCCTGAACCCACCGATTCCATATTCTGCTTACAGTCATTGGATCTCGATCAACGCCAGCAGCAGTGTGGCGATACGATAAACCGCAATCGCGATAGGCTACAATCCGACCTTCATCAATATCGGAAACGTGAAGGTACGCATTTCTCCTCCTTATACGAGGCATCACAACAACGTTTCGCCAGGCAACGCCGGTCAACTGCTGTTTGTGTATGAGAAATCGGCTGGAAACTTTCCTCATGTCAGCACGTTGTAGGTGTCGCCACCGGCGCCAACCTTGTGTGAATGCACTGAAAAGCTAATCATTTGCATATCACAGCATCTTCTTCCTGTCGGTTAAATTTCGCGTCTGTAGCACGTCATCTTCGTGGTGTAGCAATTTTAATGGCCAGTAGTGTATATAATTATTTATGAATGTTTCTACACGTACACAGATATTGTGACTAACTTTCCTTTTGTACCACCATTGTTCGAGTTTCCTTAGACGACTCTATATAAAAATGGCACACTAGTCCGCTACTACGCAGGAGAGATAGCTATGACTGATGTATGTGAATGTTTTTGTAGTGACAATGGTTGTTTACTCGTTAAATAGAAAAGTGCTAGTCACAGAACAGAACATTCATTAGTCTTCTTTGTTTTAAGTGTCGGTTTTTCGCTGTTACTTCCTTGCTGTTTTGATTCCGTAAAAACAATACGTGCTGCTGCTATAAACGGCAGTTGTCTTCCGGCGTCTGGTACAAAGATTACCGCAGCTGAACAAGCATTGCGTCGACAGCCGTAAACTGCAGAATGTTCCCGCTTCCTACAAAACTCTGAGATCATAACAGAAAACAACAGCGAATTCTGAGTCAGCTAAGAGCTCATTTTATGGTGACATGTCTTGTGTAGTAACAACCATATTCGCAGCCAACGAATGCTCTTCAGGTGCAGCCGGCGGAACTTACTTGATTTGCATGCTTCGTTCCTTCGTTGCCAAAGCGACACGCGCATTAAACTGAAATGTCACACTAATCTAGAGCTTAATTTCCACGGAAAAACATAGGCAATCGATTTATCGGTGTATAAATCAGGAAAACTAATTTATACAGTGTTGATAAAAGTTCATGTCACCTCAGTAGCTACTACAGTACAAATTATGTTGTTCAGATTTTAAAATGAGCCTCCGCATAAAGATGGTTATTACGATATTTTACCATCGCTTATATTGCTTTTTCAACGAATTTCGTCACACAGACGTTCTCTTCTTAACGTCGGAAACGGTTATGTCTTGTTCTATTAGTGTAAGGCTTGAAAAAATACTGAATGCTATTGCAAGATTCCTAGTTTAATGAACAGTCAATGCCACCAATTAAGGGATGTGGATCAAAAGGCTTAGTAACGGCAAAAGCAGTAACAATCTGTACAAAATGAACTGTTACTACTAAAATACGTCAATAAAATCAGCGCTTAAATCTGTTATGTTGTTAATCTACATGTTGTGAGGTGAAAACAGTCTCATTGTTCTTTCAGATGAGCTCTTTAAATAAAAAGAATAAAATAGTATGAAATATCTGCCGTGAATTTCCATGCTTAATTTAGTAATATGTCACTGCGTCTGACAACATTTACTAGAAAAAACATTTTTAAGAACGGGATGTGACTCAGCGCGGTATTCTATATTTGCGTATCATCTTTGTAATAATGAAATGGTATAACATCTTTGCATTTTTGGTTTTCTCCTCACTAACACAAAAACAAGTTTCCTTGCCGTGAAGCTCGCTTACTCATAATCCTGTCAGCGAATCCATAGTGTTTCAATTACTCTTAGTGTGAAAGCATGTAGCACCTCGTTACTTAAGCAAAACAATCAGTCACAAAAAAATTAGTTTCTAAAATATTGTGCTTCTATTGGAAACTGTATCTGCCTGTCTTTAATCGCCTGTAGAACAGCTCCGGCCCTACAGCACCTATTCATCGTTGATTCTGAACCAAAGGAGAATGTCACTTCAAGCATGACGGTAAATCTATCTACCGAATACAGCTCGAGTCTCGAACGTCTGGGTTACTGAGCAACACTGTATATGGTCATTATACGCAGAAAAAAAAATCGGAACACAAAAAAGAACTTGTGCAACATCAACGAAAGTTGGTAGGCGTGTTTCTACATCTGAGAAATGATATCTATTCCAATTTCGCGCCTTTCGCGTGAGAGTGGAGCTAATACCGCCATTATGAGGATGCAAATAAGGTTTGCTTTAAATACACGCTGTAGCGGTGGTGCGCGCTAGTTACCTTTGAGACTGGACGTGGTGAGTTGACGTTGGTCACGAATGCCTTTAAGGCTACAAAGACGCCGCTATTTACACCTCACTGAGTTTGAACGAGGTCGTGTAATAGGGCAGCGAGAAACTGAATGTTCCTTCTGCGATATTCCAGAAAGACTCGGCGGGAATATATCTGCTGTACATGATTGTTGTCAACGGTGGGTAAGACAATGTACAGTCTCAAGAAGACCATGCTCCAGACGGTCACATGACACTACCGAGAGGGAAATGCCATCGTGTACGGAATTTGGCTCTGGAACATCGCACGGTATTTGCCGCAGCAATTTCAGCAGCAGTTGACACCACAATGACACAGTGAATTGTTAAAATCGCTTACGTCAAGGACAGCACAGAGCCACATGACCTGCGGCGTGCGTTCCACTCACCCGAAACCACCGCCCTTTGCGACTTCAGTGGTTTCACGTGAGAGCTCATTGGATGGCAGGGTGGGAGTCTGTGTGTTTACTGATAAAAGCTGGATCTGCCTCGGTGCTAGTGGTGCCTGTGTGTTGGTTAAAAGGAGCCCAGTTGAGGGTCTGTAACCAACTCGTCTGCATGCTAGACACGCTTGCTCTACACTTGGAGTTATGGTCTAGGGCGCGATTTTGTATGGGAGCAGGAGCCCTCTCGTGGTTATCCAACCTACCCTGACTGCAAATTTGTAAGTCAGTCAGGTGATTCGACCTGTTGTGCTGCCATTCATGAACAGAATTCCAAGGGGTGTTTTCCAACACTATAACGCTTGCCCACAGACCAATGTCGTAGCCCAATGTGTCTACAGTGTGTCGACATGTTGCCTTGGCCTGCTCGATCACCAGATCTATATAAAGACGAGCACATGTGGGACATCATCGGATGATAAATCCAGCTCCATCCACAACCAGCATCAACAGTCCCCGTATTGCCCGTGGGACATCATCGGACGATAGCTCCAGCTTCATCCACAACCAGCATCAACCGTCCCCGTATTGCTCGAACAAGTGTTACAGGCCTGGAACTCCATCACACAAACTAACATCCGGCACAGCGCATGCACGTTTGCATACTTGCATTCAAAATCCTGGCGGTTACACCGAAAATGGCTTATCTCGCGATTACATTAACCTGTGATCTTTCAGTCGTAAATAGGTTTTCTACACAAATGTATTCCCAAAATTTCATTGCACTACATTATTTTTGGTGTTGCAATTTTCGTCAGTGTAGTACTTGTTTTGTACTTGGTACTAGTTGCCACCTAAAACTATTCTTATACTAGTTAAAGTCATTCACTTACCAGTAGGTAAGGTGGTTGCTGCTAACATGAGATTTCGTGAGATGCGGTAGACAGTTTTAACATACGACGGGAAGTGATCAACGAATTGACACGTCACCAGCGTTCTCTCACTTCTGCATCTGATCCTAGTTGGTGTGACCTACGTAATCAAGGAAAAAGAGATGCACGTAGTCTGCCAAGTCTCTTTGAATGACATCATACGAAATGATACTTTTTGCTCCAGGTTTCTTAAAACAGTCTTGTGTAGTTTTCCAGTAGCTGTTGTAACAGGTATTCTCCACTGCAACCATTTCCAGTTACTGTGTTTCCAGAGAGTAATAAAGGATAATTTATGTGTCACGATATTACAGAAACGAAGTATACAAACATTTGACAATTTTCTACCGTTAATACTGCATTTCTTAAGTTCCGTAGAAACTTCAAAGGCTTCACATACTTCCTATTCAACCACTGAAATTTGGAAGGCAATTACGGACATGAAAGAAAGTAGCTTGTCAAAAGTTCACATTGTCCAGACTTTTAATATCCCTTGTGTAGTCCCGTGATAAATTAACGCTAAGTTACTAAAAATGAACACGTAATAAATGAGGAATTTTCAGCACGTAATAGCAGAATCTCCATATGTCAGATGCAAAGTACGGTTCCAACTAATAGTATTGCAATACAACGTCCCTAGTCTCAAAAAGAAGCCACTCTGAAAATGAAAGTTTTTAAGTTGTCCAAAAGCGAGTTTGCTTACCGGATCCACGAATATTTGAAGGAGTCTAAAAGGGTAGTACAAAGCAGCATCCGAAAAATTGACAGAAACTGTATTCCATCCTCTTCCCTTGAGATTTTTTATGGTGGTTTTATCCTCTTTAGTTTTTCTCTTTTTTCTTCCTCTTTACTATATCTTTCAAGGCACAACTTATTTTACACTAAAGAGGAAAAGAATCTGGTACACCTGCCTAATATTGCGTAGGGCCCCCGCGTGCACGCAGAAGTACCGCAACACGACGTGGCATGGAGTCGACGAATGTCTGAAGTAGCGCTGGAGGGAAGTGACACCATGAATCCTGCAGGGCTGTCCATAAATACGTAAGAGCACGAGGGGATGGAGACCTCTTCTGAGTAGCACAATGCAAGGCATCCTAGATATGCTCAATAATGTTCGTGTCTGGGGAGTTTGGTGGCCAGCGGAAGTGTTTAAACTCAGAAGAGTGTTTCTGGAGACACTCTGTAGCAATTCCGGACGCGCGGGGTGTCGCATTGTCCTGCTGGAGTTGCCCAAGTCCGTCGGAATGCACAAAGGATATGATTGGATGCAGATGATCAGACAGGATGCTTACGTACGTGTCACCTATCAGAGTCGTATATAGACGTTTCAGGGGTCCCATATCCCTCGAACTGCACACGCCCCAGACCATTACAGAGCCTCCACCAGCTTGAACAGTCACCTAATGATATGCAGGGTCGATGGATCCATGAAGATGTCTCCATACCCGTACACGTCCATCCGCTCCATTCAATTTGAAACGAGGCTCGTCCGACCAGACAACATGTTTCCGGTCATCAATAGCCCAATGTCGGTGTTGACGGGCCCAGGCGAGGTGTAAAGCTTTGTGTCCTGCAGTTATCAAGGGAACACGAGTGGCCCTTCGGCTTCTAAAAACATGGTTCAAATGGCTCTGAGCAGTATGGGACTCAACATCTGAGGTCATCAGTCCCCTAGAACTTAGAACTACTTAAACCTAACTAACCTAAGGACATCACCCACATCCATGCCCGAGGCAGGATTCGAACCTACGACCGTAGCGGTCGCACGGTTCCGGACTGCGCGCCTAGAACCGCGAGACCACCGCGGCCAGCAAACTCACTTAAATCTTGATTACTTGCGAGTGTAGCAGCAGTAACTGATCCAACAACTCCGCCAGACACTTATTGTCTTATATAGGCGTTGCCGACCGCAGCCCCGTTTTCTACCTGTTTTCATATCTCTGTATTTGAATACGCATGCCTATACCAGTTTCTCTGCCGCTTCTGTGTATATTGATAGAGAGAGTGATGACATTCACGATATGATGGATTTATCTCAAGGAGTTTAGACAAACCTATATTATGCCGTCAGGTCCTGGTGTCCGTTCGATGCCAGCGTTCCAATGCTGCATCTGATAAAGTCATCAACGAAAGACAGGCCGCGCGGCGTGACCGCGTGGTTTGAGGCGGCATGTCACGGATTGCGCGGCCGCTCCCGCCGGAGGTTCGAGTCCTCCCTCAGGCTTGGGTATGTATGTTGTTCTTAGCATAAGTTTAAGTAGTGCGTAAGTCTAGGGACCGATGACCTCAGCAGTATGGTCCCTTAGGAAGTCACGCACATTTGAAGATTCGAAAAGACAGTATAGGTGGCGAATGTTGTCAGCACATAGCCCTCGCGACCGTTCATATCCTCCCCGTTACTGGTTGTTTCAGTAGCGTTTCAAGACCCCTTACGTATCTAAGTCAACTTTATTGCAGTCCCCTCTCCATATCCTTGGCGCTGTTGCTCACTGAATATGGATAATCCCTATGGCAGTCTGACACCCTCACCACACAGCTAAGAAAGCAGTCTCTTACTCAGAGGGCAAGTAGTAAATGAAAATCTTTATATATTTACAATATTGTCTTACACTACTGGCCATTAAATTGCTGCACCAAGATGAAATGCAGATGATAAACGGGTATTCATTGCAAAAATATATTATACTAGAAATGACATGTGATTACATTTACACGCAATTTGGTTGCATAGATCCTGAGAAATCAGTACCCAGAAAAACCATCTCTGGCCGTAATAACGGTCTTGATACGCCTCGGCATTGAGTCAAACAGAGCTTGGATGGCGTGTACAGGTACAGCTGCCCATGCAGCTTCAACACGATACCACAGTTCATCAAGAGTAGTGACTGGCGTATTGTGACGAGCCAGTTGCTGGGCCACCATTGACCAGACGTTTTCAATCGGTGAGAAATCTGAAGAATGTGCTGGCCATGGCAGCGGTCGAACATTTTCTGTATCCAGAACGGCCCGTACAAGACCTGCAACATGCGGTAGTGCATTATCCTGCTTAAATGTAGGGTTTCGCAGGGATAGAATGAAGGATACAACCAAGGGGCGTAACACATCTGAAATGTAACGTCCACTGTTCAAAGTGCCGTCAGTGCGAACAAGAGGTGACCGAGACGTGTAACCAATGGCACCCCATACCACCACGTCAGGTGATACGCTAGCATGGCGATGACGAATACACGCTTCCAATGTGCGTTCACCACGATGTCGCCAAACACGGGTGTGACCATCATGATGCTGTAAACTGAACCTGGATTCATCCGAAAAAATGACGTTTTGCCATTCGTGCACCCAGGTTCGTCGTTGAGTACACCATCGCAGGCGCTCCAGTCAGTGATGCAGCGTCAAGGGTAACCGAAACCATGGTCTCCGAGCTGATAGTCCATGCTGCTGCAAACGTCGGAGAACTGTTCGTGCAGATGGTTGTTGTCTTGGAAACGTCCCCATGTCTTGACTCGGGGATCGAGACGTGACTGCACGATCCGTTAACGCCATGCGGATAAGATGCCTGTCATCTCGACTGCTAATGATACGAGGCCGTTGGGATCCAGCACGGCGTTCCGTATTACTCTCCTGAACCCACCGAGTCCATATTCTGCTAACAGTCATTGGATCTCGACCAACGCGAGCAGCAATGTCGCGATACGATAAACCGCAATCGCAATAGACTACAATCCGACGTTTATCAAAGTCGGAAACGTGCTGGTACGCATTTCTCCTCCTTACACGAGGCATCACAACAATGTTTCACCAGGCAACGCCGGTCAACTGCTGTTTGTGTATGAGAAATCGGTTGGAAACTTTCCTCGTGTCAGCACGTTGTAGGTGTCGCCACCGGCACCAACCTTGTGTGAATGCTCTGAAAAGCTAATCGTTTGCATATCACAGCATCTTCTTGCTGTCGGTTAAATTTCGCGTCTGTAGCACGTCATCTTCGTGGTGTAGCAATTTTAATGGCCAGTAGTGTATTAGTGATATGTAAGTTGCTCTAGATATTACACAGAATGTGGCGTTTCCTTTCTCAACATTTCCGACAGTATCTCTTGAGCAATATTTTTCATTAGGCAATCGGTTATACAATGTTTTACCAGCATCAAATTTAGATTTTAAAGGAAAGTTTTGGGTCATCCTCAAAGAAGAATGACGTCTCTATTTGTAGGTAATTGTAAGCTTTCTAACAATCATTTCACAAAATCTAATGTATGCATTATGTATGAATGTGGAATGCAGCATAATTTTTTCAACGCGACTGCATTTATGCCATAAGAAATCTCAAACTGGTCATTACAGTATCTCACTCGATGCTTATTGGTTGGTTGATTGATCTGGGGGTGGTGACCAAACAGCGAGTTCATCGGTCCCATAGGGTGCGGGAAGGATGGGGAGGGAAATCGGCAGTGCCCTTACAAAGGAACCATCCCGGCATTTGCCTGTTTCGATTTAGGGAATTCACTGACAACCTAAATCAGGACGGCCGAACGATGGTTTGAACCGTCGCCCTCCCGAATGCGAGTCCAATGGACTAGCCACGGCGCCACCACGCTCGGTCGATGCTTATTCCAAGCAGCTGTATTGTGAGATTGCTTACTAGTAAGATTCAGCGGAGCGCTTCACTTCGATACTGGCCTTGGAGGAGGAGACGTAATTCAACATTCTTATGTGAGTGTTCGTCGGACGCCTTGCACGACGCACTTCTGGGAGTGCGCAAATATTGCTGCAGCCTCGCTATACAAGCACTGTTGATACTGAATTTAGGACAAGCATGCATTGGCCAATCTAGGCACGTTTATTTACAATTTACATTTACTTTTCACTACATGGAAGCTCCAACCAGTTGGCAAAAGGAACTTCTCTTGTTACATGCAAATATCTCCTTCAAACATAAACCCCTTACACACACACAAACACACACACACACTCACACTCACACACATACACAAACACACACTCGTCGAATTGCCAATGAAACATTAAAAAAAATTCCGTAAGGGGCGATTTTATATCTATTAATACCTATCCACCGCTGCCATAATCCCTTCATTAAACTAAAAAAGGTTTCCAGATACAATTTTAATTAGACGAGGGCATTGCTTGAAGTCAGGGTCTGCCACTTACAGTGATGGTTCAAATGGTTCTGAGCACTATGGGACTTAACATCTGTGGTCATCAGGCCCCTAGAACTTAGAACTACTTAAACCTAACTAACCTAAGGACATCACACACGTCCATGCCCGAGGCAGGATTCGAACCTGCGACCGTATCAGTCGCGCGGTTCCGGACTGCGCGCCTAGAACCGCTAGACCACCGCGGCCGGCACTTACAGTGAACTGGGCCGATATTGAAAAGATGATACTTCAGTTCTCTCAGTACTTCTTTTGCCAAAGCACCGTTCATAAGGGTGATAATGCAGTCTATTTTTCTATTTGCACATACAGCTGCTTCTCGCTTTTATTTACTTCAGTTTGTCTAGAATACTTGTGTGCCGGCCGCTGTGGCCGAGCGGTTCTAGGCGCTTCAGTCTGGAAACGCGCGACCGCTACGGTCGCAGGTTCGAATCCTGCCTCGGGCATGGATGTGTGTTATGTCCTTAGGTTAGTTAGGTTTAAGTAGTTCCAAGTTCTAGGGGACTGATGACTTCACATGTTGAATCTCATAGTGCTCAGAACCAATTCATGTGTGGTAATCTTTAGTTGTTGTTTTATCCTCCGCATGAAACCTTGTTTCATTTTAGAAAGTCTTGGATATAATACTTTCGACAAGTTTCGCGTTTCCATTTTATTTAGAAGTCCTTTAGTGCCTAAGCGGGGCATAACGATGTCATTTCCAGCCATATATTCTGGACCTATGTGTACATCGCTCTGCTATCTTAATCATTCGTTGTTGGTACATTGATATACACATGATTCTAGTTTAAAATTCATTTGGGCGATTCTTTATGGTTTTGCAATTTTTCAAAATAACCGGAGTATTAAGTAAAGTGTTACTTGCATATTTTTGCTAACTCAGTTAGGAAATATCGAAGAAAGATAAACACCTTGTGGGGGACTGTTTCGTTAGAGGATAAAGATGCGGAAAAGAAATGGTTCGTGCCCTTTTGAAAGTAACCGTCTGAATATTCGTCTCAAACAGTTTACGCCGACCACTATCATCTTCTCTTCTCCCGAACGAAGATCCAGCCAGCGTCTTACGCCAGGCGTAGTTGTTGTTGTTTTTTGGGGAAGGAGACCAGACAGCGAGGTCATCGGTCTCATTGGATTAGGGAAGGACGGGAAGGAAGCCAGCCGTACCCTTTCAAAGGAACCATCCCGGCATTTGCCTGGAGTGATTTAGGGAAATCACGGAAAACCTAAATCAGGATGGCCGGACGCGGGATTGAACCATCGTCCTCCCGAATGCGAGGCCAGTGTCTAACCACGCCAGGCGTAGTGACATGTTTAGTAAAACAGAGAGAGTCGTGCAGTTTTATTGAACTGAACATGCCTTCAGCAAGTTGAGTGTGAGGGGCTTCATGTCATCTATTCTATTGGCGATGTGCTTCAAGTAATACCATTCGCTGGAAGATCCCAAGTCAGGTATAAGAGGCTCTCTCTCACCTATTCCTTTAACGATTTGCGTCATGTTTTTAATCAGGTGATGAGTGATGGAGCTACAGTACTATGTTTGTGTTATCTCCTTCTACATCTACATACCTACTCCGCAAGCCACCACGTGGTGCGTGGCGGTGAGAACCTTGTACACGACTAATCATTTCCTTCTCTGTTCCAGTCGCAGATAGAGCGAGGAAAAGACAACTGTCTATATGCCTCCTTTCGAGCCCTATTCCCTCTAATTTTATCTACATGGTTCTTACGCGAAATGTACTTCGGCTACAGTAGAGTCGTTCTGCAGTCAGCCTCAAATGCCAGTTCTCTAAATTTTTTCAATATCGTTCCTCGAAAAGAACGTCGCCTTCCCTCCAGGGATTCCCGTTTGACTTTCTAAAGTACCTCCGTAATACCTGCGTGTTGTTCGAACCTATCGGTAATATGTGTTGGAAAATGGCAAGTAAATTAAGGGTGACGACGAGCGTTCTAACTTTTTCTAAAAGCACCAAATGGATCGCCATGATTAACTCCCTTCCCCTCCACCCCTTCGGCCCCGCTCATTCCCACGAGAACAGCAACTTTTTCCAGTTCTGTATGATATGCTATGATGGGGCTTGAAAGATATCGGCGCACACTTTAACGCTCAGAAACCAGATGCCGTTCCCTGAACTTACTTCGTGGGGCAAAATTTTGCTAATGCTAACTTTTAGTTTTTCCATGATTCGAACCTGCTACCCGCAAAATTTGGAGGTTAATTTGATCATGACCTAGTGCTAAATTAGTTGAAACGTGTTAGAATTTTAGCGTCCTCTAGGAGGGCCATGTCATGCGAAACAAAGTACGAAAGGAAAATGTAGTAAGGCAACATAGGAGCTTGTGTTACAAAATGGTGTGAAGACCATATACCCTGCATAGACAAAACAAACACTGATGTACGCACTTCGTTACCACAGTTGTTTAACTGAATTATCTTTATCACACTGACGTTATCTTTTATTTAATGCTTGCACCAAACGTTTCTGTAAGTTTTCTTAGCTATCTGAATGTCAATGTGCTGTGTGGTGTTCTATGGACTACCACCATATAGCATCCTACACTTAGCCAATGAATGACCAACTGTAGATACCTGCTTAGCTTGTGCACTATGAAAACATCTGAAAATATAGGAGAAGTACCTAGAGCAGAGGTGACCAAGAATTCAGCTATGACCTGGCACGAGTGCCATAACGCTGCGAACGTGCTGAATTTAAATGGTAGCGCAGTCACACTGCGTACGACTTGGTTTTATATTTCACATTTATCGAAAACATAGATCGCAAACAAAAATTTTTTAAATATTATTTAATTATTTTTGATGTGCTGAAGACATAATAGAATTGTTATATGGTGCCAACTGTCGGCATACGGACAGACACAGTCAATTTTACAGGTTTTCGCACTCACGTTAGCACATAATCATGATATATTTAGTTCCGCAATCGACAACAGTCATTCACCCACATACGTTGGTCGAAATATTGTGGCACTTGTACAACCTCATTATGGAGACGTGGAAACTCAACACGAGGAAAGCAATATAGACGTCCTGGACAGTTTTAATGTAAAATGATTTGCTTTTAACACTGGAATTACCTTTCAGATCCATCAGTTTCATCTGCATATGCATGGGGCACTTTCGACTGAACGGGCAAGCGGTCTCGAAAACAAACGTAAGATTGGAAGTGTGCTCAAACAAAACGTTTAGGAAACTATTTTTGTAATTCTTTCAATGCCACAATGAATTCTTCAAACCTCGCATTTTCTTCAACGCCATTGAGTTCAGGAAACTGGACCGTCTCAGTCAAGTCCACTTAAAAGGCGTGGTCTGCGATCCAGTCTGGATGTTCTTATTGTCGTCGCTTCACTCCCTTTGTTCATAAATTCAACACTAGAGAGTTTTAAATCGAAAAATCGTTTCAGGCGTTGCCCTTGACTTAACAATTGTACTTTGTAGTAATATATAAAGTCTCCATACTTTTCGTCCAATTCCACAGAAAACTGTTGCAATTGACAGTGGAATAATACATGCGACCTCATAAGTTTTACTATTTGTACCACCAGTTTCTTTACTTGCTTTATGCCTAAAAATTTATCACGATGTGCTTCTTGATGTGCAGAACAATGAATTCCGTCTATCGATCATTGTAATTTTTTGCTCTTTGATTGTCAGCAAAATCTTTAAACTCTTTCGGCGTGGTACTGTAATGTCATTTTATAGCAAATTTGCAGTACCTGTGTCGTTTAAGCGACTGACTGATATGTAATGAGAATTCCCAGTCTTCTTTTCTGTCATTCCCATTCATTTTTAAAGGCTTGTGACGATAGATCGAGATAGATCTCTCTTAGTGCAAATATCTCCTGGATTTGTGAACGTCCTTGATACCACGAACAAATAGCGATAGGTGAACAGTGCTGACACCACAATTCTGCGCAACTGAAGACAGGAAGTACCGACCGAAAAATGCCACATTGCAATACTAAATGAAATGTCACGCACTTCAGTGATGAGTCTTGCTTCGAACTGAGCCCTGATGACCCGCGAAGACGGATCTGGAGATAGCCTGGAAAGACGTGTCTGGAGATAGCCTGGACAGCGGTGGGATGCGAATCTGACTGTCGCCCGCTATACGGCCCGACATGAAGAAGTGATGGTCTGTGGTGTCATTTCATTCCATAGCACGACCCCTTTGGTTGCCATTCGCGGCACCCTTACAGCATAGTGATACGCCGGCGATATTCTACGCCCCGTTTTATTGCCCTTCATGGCAAACCACACTGGGCTTACACTTCAGCAAGACAGTGCCCGATCGCACACGGCGCGAGTTTCTACTGCTTGTCAAACCCTACCTTGACCAGCAAGGTCGTCCGATCTCTCCCAACATGAGAACGTTTGGAGCATTACGAGCAGGGTCCTGCGGTCAGCTCAGGATTTTGATGATCTAAGGCATCAGTTGGACAGAATTTGGCTTGATATCCCTGAGAAGGACATCCAACAACTCCATCAATCAGACCCAAACCGAATAATTGTTTGACTAAGGGCCAGAGGTGGATCAACACGTTATTGACTTGCTCAATCTGTGGAGCTCGTTCTCTTTAATAAATCATTCAGTTTTTCAGAAATTGTAATCATTTTGTTGTCTGTGCGTGTACGTCACACCTATCGATTTGCTTCCCAT
Organism: Schistocerca nitens; assembly: GCF_023898315.1. Taxonomy (NCBI): domain Eukaryota; kingdom Metazoa; phylum Arthropoda; class Insecta; order Orthoptera; family Acrididae; genus Schistocerca; species Schistocerca nitens. The sequence goes on along the minus strand of NC_064616.1, from coordinate 252,483,774 downwards.
TCGGATAATTCTTTCTTGGTGGATCTTGGAGTACATAAATAAACAAATAACTAGAGAAAGGAACACAAAACATAGTCTACCGACCTATGGAGGCATGTAATGTTTTTAGTCAAGTCTAATTTTACGGTGTTTCTGTTTGTAAGAATTGTTTACGTATGTAAAACAGTGGAATGAGCACACAGTCGAGGCTTTCTTCGCGAAACAGAGAAACAAGTTGGAAGTTCTGCAAGTCTTTTAGCTGTCAGATGTTAATTTCCTGCGTCTAAATGTTACACTAGGAGGAAAGGGAACGGTAAAGGTCTGTATATCAAATAGGATAACTACGTTTGTTAAATGCTGCAGATATAGTTTATAGATATAGCATGCTGCAAAATAATACCACCATTAACACGACTGAAAATTTTTTTGTATTGCTTAGCGTAAGGATACAATTCAGTTTGCATGTATGCAACTTGAAAATTACCTGGCGGCTACAGTCTGTATCGGAAGGGCAATTATGACCCATCCATACCATACAATATCTTACAAGCTTCTTTGCGAAGAGTGGTAGAAAATCCCATTGATGTCCAGGAAGATTCTGGTTACTTTGGATACAAAGGGGGAACCGACATTATTGTTCATATTATTTTGAAAAATAATACACATTACACGATTAAATCACATTAATATGTGCACCGCCTATGTTCGATGTCAACATGTAATAACTACTCACAGACGGCAGGTGGCAGCACTGGCAGTAGAAGGTACATAAAGCGTGTCGTACAGATGGCTCCACCATACAGATGGCCGTTGACGTGTACAGCGTGAAACGTATGAAAGCTAATACCCAGCAGCAATTGTCGGAAGCGTCCAGACCGGGGAAGGGAACATTATGGTATGAGGAATGTTTTCGTAGGACTCTCTGGGTGATCTCGTCATTCTGAAAGGCAAAATGTATCAATATGGGTATGCAGCTATCCTTGGGGGACCATGTCCACCTGTAAATGTAGTTTATTTTTCCTCTTCCGTGAACGTGCGTGTTTCGATGAGCACCAGGATGAGTTTACCGTACTCCCCTGGTCACCAATCTCCCCGGATATGAATCCAATCGAAAATCTGTGGGACGTCCTTCATCGGGCTGTTCATGCCATGGATCCTCAACCGAAACACGTAGCACAGCTGGCCACGGCGCTGGAGTCGGCGGCATGGCTCCACAACACTGTCGGTACCTTCCAGAATCTCATTGATTCTCTTCCTTCTTCCTCCACGTCTTGCAGCGGTTTGGGCTGCAAAAGGTGGTTATTCAGTTTCTTGACAGTGGGCCACATTAATTATATACAAATAAATTGTTGATCGGTATGATGACGAGGAATGGCAAGAAAGTAAAAGAGATAACAGTAAAGATGAACTAAGCTAAGTACTGTCAGATTATGATCTTGCCTTTCTGATACTGCAAGTACCAACAAATATGGAATACCATTTTCTTTCTCATTCATAAATTTCTCAGTTTTTCACGGTAAGAAAATTAAATATCTGTACCACATGCTTTGGGACATATTTTAATGCTTTTATATTATCGAATACACACTCATTAGGAACATTTCTAAATTAGGCGCAACACAAAGTTTGACATTTTTGGAACTTCAGATTATGGGGTACAAATATGGAATACTCCATTCGTTTCAAGTTTGTTAAAGTTAAAACAAATAATGGAAAATATAATAATGCGTTGTCAAAGAAAACACTTTAAACGTAATAACACAATTGAAAAACACCATATACCAATTTCAGTTGATAAATTCCGTACTCTAATTAATTTCACTTGCAGAAGTCACACACTTATCGTCTACATCTACATCTACATGGATACTCTGCAAATCAAGTGCCTGCCAGAGGGTTCATCGAACCACCTTAAAAATTCTCTATTATTCCAATCTCGTATAACGCGCGGAAAGAATGAACACCTATATCTTTCCGTACGAGCTCTGATTTCCCTTATTTTATTGTGGTGATCGTTCCTCCTTATGTAGGTCGGTGTCAACAAAATATTTTCGCATTCGGAGGAGAAATTTGGTGATTGGAATTTCGTGAGAAGGTTAAGTCGCAACGAAAAACGCCTTTCTTTTCATAATTTCCAGCCCAAATCCTGTATCATTTCTGTGACTCTCTCTCCCATATTTCGCGATAATACAAAACGTGCTGCCTTTCTTTGAACTATTTCGACGTACTCCGTCAGTCTTATCTGGTAAGGATCCCACACCTCGCAGCAGTATTATAAAAGAGGACGGACAAGCATAGTATAGGCAGTCTCCTTAGTAGGTGTGTTACATTTTCTAAGTGTCCTGCCAATAAAACGCAGCCTTTGGTTAGCCTTCCCCACAACATTTTCTACGTATTCCTTCCAATTTAAGTCGTTCGTAATTGTAATACCTAGGTATTTAGTTGAATTTACGGTATTTAGATTAGATTGATTTATCGTGTAACCGAAGTTTAACGAGTTACTTTTAGCACTCATGTGGATGACCTCACACTTTTCGTTATTTAGGGTCAACTGTCACTTTTCGCACCATTCAGATAGCTTTTCTAAATCGTTTTGCAGTTTTTTAATCTTCTGATTACTTTATTAGTCGATAATCGACAGTATCATCAGCAAACAACCGAAGACGGCTGCTCAGATTGTCTCCAAAATCGTTTGTATAGATAAGGAACAGGAAAGGGCCTATAACACTACCTTGGGGAACACCAGAAATCACTTATGTTTTACTCGATGACTTTCTGTCAGTTACTACGAGCTGTGACCCCTCTGACAGGAAATCACAATTCCAGTCACATAACTGAGACGATATTCCATAAGCACGCAATTTCACTACGAGCCGCTTGTGTGGTACAGTGTCAAAAGCCTTCCGGAAATCCAGAAATAAGGAATCGATCTGAAATCCCTTGTCAATAGCATTCAACACTTCATGTGAATAAAGAAATAGTTGTGTTTCACAGGAACGATGTTTTCTAAACCCATATTGACTGTGTGTCAATAGACCGTTTTCTTCGAGGTAATTCACAATGTTCGAACACAATATTTGTTCTAAAATCCTGCTGCATATCGACGTTAACGATATGAGCCTGTAATTTAGTGGATTACTCCTACTACCTTTCTTGAATATTGGTGTGACCTGTGCAACTTTCCAGTCTTTGGGTACGGATCTTCCGTCGAGAGAACGGTTGTATATGATTGTTAAGTATGGAGCTAATGCATCAGCATACTCCGAAAGGAACCTAATTTGTATACAATCTGGACCAGAAGACTTGCTTTTATTAAGTGATTTAAGTTGCTCACTACTCCGACGATATTTAGTTCTACGTTACTCATGTTGGCAGCTGTTCTCGATTCGAATTCTGGAATATTTACTTCGTATTCTTTTGTTAAGGCATTTCGGAATGCTGTGTTTAGTAACTCTGATTTGGCAGCACTGTCTTCGATAGTATCTTCATTGCTATCGCGCAGAGAAAATTGTTTCTTGCCGCTAACATACTTCACATACGACCAGGACCAGAATCTCTTTCGATTTTCTGCCAGGTTTCGAGACAAAGTTTAGTTGTGGAAACTGTTATAGGCATCTCGCATTGAAGTCGGTGCTAAATTTCGAGCTTCTGTAAAAGATCGCCAATCTTGGGGATTTTGCGTCTGTTTAAATTTGGCATGTTTGTTTCGTTGTTTCTGCAGTAGTGTTCTAACCCGTTTTGTGTACCAAGGAGGATCAGCTGCGTCGTTTGTTAATTTATTTGGTATAAATCTCTCAATTGCTGCCGATACTATTTCTTTGAATTTAAGCCACATCTGGTATACACTTACACTATTAATTTGGAATGAGTCGTCCTTCACCGTAATGTGCAAATTCAGTGTGCGTCCACATTTTGCACGTTAGACACCTTACCCATTCTTCCTCTGCCTCGTTCTGCGAAAATTTACCTGAGCAAACGAGACAATTTCCCTCTTCATTAGTGGGTACACTGTTGTCCAGAGAACTACTAAGGGTGAACGAATCATCTGTTACACTGAAAACATCATCCCCGGATGATTCTGGGTTCCTAGTCTTTGGTGGCCTCTGCTTCTTTGTCTGCGGTTTATATGTTGCTGTCGTGGGTACTTCAAGAGATCTCTTGCGTGGAGACAAGGTTAGGACTGCTGAAGGACTTGCTTTCTTCCCTTTGTTCCTGGCCTTTCCTTATTTGTGCAATGGGTGAGATTTGTGAAGGCGTAATTTCGGATGTGGCAGCAGATGTTCCTCCCTCGATTTGAACATTAGCATTTCCAATTTTAGAAGCCACAGCTCCTGCAGATGGTTCATTTACTGAATCATTAGGTAAAGCCTTAATTATTCCTTCACTGCTGGCAATGGAATATGAGGGTTTAACGGGTGTATTCCTGTCCTACTAAACACATTGACCGCAATATCCCCTGTCTGGCACTTGAGGTAGACCTTCCCATTCAGTTCGGCGATGTCCATGTTTGTTACTGGACCTGCATTTTCCCTCATCCATACATGTACCAGCTCAAAATAATAGGCTTTCAAAGAACTCATGAAATATCTATACAGCGGTTGCATCTTGTGGGAGGCATGAGGAGGCAGACACAAAATTGTGTCATGGTTTCGCCTTCGAGATTTATAACATCTAGATTTCTGGAGTGGCCAATTTTGTTTTCTCTAACATTTTTAATTTCTGTTCGCATAGCAGACTCATTCCGCTGCTTTCGACCTCGTGAAGTCATTTCTGAAGCAATTCCTATAATAGAAGCACATTGCGAAAGTACGGTTTAAATACGGAATACTAGGGTACAAATATGATATACTTGTATCCCATATTAATGATACAGCCACCTTGAAATTCAGAAACACAAATAAAATCGAAAACTAAATTTAAATAGGCAACAAACACGTCATTTTACAGCTCAATGTATTAGCTAAACTTTTGTTCACAAAATATATTAATAATTTATGTGTTATGAGTAGAATGAAACTGAAAACTATCAACCTGCAAAATTATGCCTCAAAGCGAATTCCTGAAAACGGCTTCACTCACTCGCAGTGGCTGCTAACTGAAATATAAATGGATACCAAAGCAGCCTACAGTTGCTGTGCGTAGTTTTTAAGCAGCTAATCAAAGTACAGCACCTACAAGGTGCGAAATCGTAGTATCGCATATTACTACATAGTACTGCATATTACTAGACCTATTCCACATTTGTACCTGTTCCTCTTACAGCCTCCATTTCTAAACCACAAAACAAGATAGCTGTGCTACGTGTCCACGTTAGCTAAATAACGTCATCGTTACTGTTCTAGCAACTAAATAATTATTTATTAATTATTCTGTCTTTTGTCTTAGGATTAAGTTAATAAATCCATTTTAATTACATTATACCGTAATTATATCGTTCTCAATAGTGACTTTTGAACAAATGACCTCCATGATGAACCAAGGAGCTACCAACAATGTCTCCTCAACGACTATTCAGCGAACGTTGCTGTGTAAGGGCCTCCGTAACGGGAGCCGGGTGGCTTATTTACTAATTATGCCACCTACCACTGTTGTCTATGACAGAATTAGATTATAAACACAATCAATAGCGATAGGCAGCATAATTAACAAATATGTTTTTTAATTTATGAAAAAGTGTCAGCTATGAATATCAGTCAGAAATCAATGATCATTATTCATCAGAAGACGTAGAACCTGGAGCAAAACTGAAAGCTCTAAAGCGGGATACGACACTAGTTCGGCAGGAAAAGAAAATGGTTTGGAATCGGCCTCGGTTGTATCAAAGTATGAACTAAACATTCGTCTGAAGTGACTTAGGCATAAGACGAAAGATCTGAATTAGAATGGTCGGAAAGGTACCCAAACCATGTTCCTAATGGCGAGTTAAGAGCCTTAACCAACGCGTCATCTCGCTCTGATGTACCATAGTTCGTGAGAGGAACAGTGAACCCCAATTGTTTGGTAGAGCACACACGTCACTTCAGTCTTCTGGAAGAGTGATCGATAGAACTACACAAAAATGTAGTTAACGTATGTATTCAGTACAACGCCATATTGCCCTGATGAGGTTCGTTGACGATTTTCTTTGATTCTGCGTCCATAGATGCTACGAATTTTTTGAAGGTCTCCTTGATACCTTGATGCCTATTTTATTTCGGTAATATTATGCAGTTTCGACCTTGGGTCATTTTCGAGTATCTACATACGTTTGTTAGCTCTTTGATCATAAATATTAATAGTTTAGCGGAAGGTACTTTGTAATGTCATCAGAACTGTTCCAGTTGCCGTCGGACTAAAATGATTCGTTTTTCGATAATATCCCTGAATTAATTCAGCCCAGTGCCGGAATTATTCCTTCAGCGACGCCCCGGTCAGTTCCATCCCATCCGAGATACGGCTCCGCCTCTGACAACCTTGATGTAGACTCAGTATTTTTACTTTTCTTCGTGATTAACTCACCTCTTCATCTCAATAGGGTAAAACTCAACAGCTGTTCTTCATTAGAGATATCTAGAAGGTTATAAATTCTGATCAATTGAGGACAGGCTTATTTATATTTTCGTTTGACTTTCAGTAGACATCCTGTCGAATTAGTAATATACTAATGATTAATGACTCACCCCGGCTTGCAAGTGTAGCACTAAATATCTACGGCCGGGCGACTTGTCTGGCGTAGCGGTAATAATGTATGTACACAAAACTTACTCTTGAATTAGTCTATTAGTGGAAACCGTATCAAAATCCCTACTGTAGTTCCTAAGATTAGTATTTACAGACAGAAAAACGCGACGGGGGACTTTATAACACGAATACAAAATGTGTCCCCGAAACATTTGTGAAAATGTGCATACCTGGTTGTGAGGGACACATTATCACTGCAACGCTGTAACATTGGACATGTCGCTTTAATGTGCTCCGGGGCACACATCATGTAGTAAGTGGACGAAACTGTCGTTTATAAATGAGGCAAGGAAAATCATGGTTTAACGTCTCGCTACCATTAAGGTCATTAGAGACAGACCACAAGCTCGGACTGGACTGTGATCAGGAAGAAAATGGACCATGACCATCCAAGGGAACTTGCCTTGAGAGATGTAAAGAAAGAGAAAGGAATTAATATGTGGATATTCAGATGGGAGTTTTATCTTTTTCCCACCAAATTCGATTACATTGTCTTAACCACTACTATAGCCTCCTCACCGTCATATATACTGCCAATATCATAATTTTCAAAAATAATTACTGGCTATTGCATAGAATGGTGGCTGGCCCTACGTACAAGTCAATCCCTGTAACGTTTGAGTAGATTCTATGTGACTGTCAGAAGTCAGTTTTATCGGTGGCGTATCTTCGCACCATTCTTCAAAGAAATATGCAGTGACTCAGTTATGTTTATCTTGTACTCAGAAACAACTACAGCCAATGAAAGAAGTTTGAGGAGAGACAAGCTACCTGTTTGTAGATACCTTATGTTCTTCATACTTGTTATTAAACGTCAGAAAATACATGTGATTAGGCAGATTTATTTGGTCGTTTCGCTTTATTGAGGCAAAGCATCATATTAAATTTGATGGCTTCAACTGTTTTGCACAGATTAAAATGAATCTTCTCAAACTTGTAATAGAGGCCAATTGGGAATGCTTGACAAGGCGTCGTTGAATGCCTCATAAGTGAAACGCGTCTGGTGAAAAAAACAAAAAACAGAAAAAAACGCATTTTCTTGCAGTTGTCACGATGGAACGAAAATTTCGACGCAAAGGAAGAAATTAAATGTAGCGTCTTTCAGCATCTGGTCTCAAACGTGTACAGTGGGCGACGGCGTCGCTCCTTAAGGATACATCGGTCGATTTCACCACCAGATATAACAAATTTGATAAAAAGAAATTTATCTAATCACTTCTATGTCAACTATACACTGCTGACTTCATATCTACTGCCTCTAATGATTGCAAGCGAACGTAGTATTACTTCAGTATTGTCGACGTTACGTGGTTAAGCGTACGTCTCTGGCGCCATCTGTTAACGGCTGCTTGCCGAAGTGAGCTGTCGCACCGCAAGATAGCGCGCATGATGCTACTTTGCAACTGCTACACGCAGAACGAACCTGCAATTCCCCACACGCCTCCTCGTTTAACATATGATGCTTTGTCCGAGAATATAAATGTACGTATATTTTTCTCCTTTGGCTCTGATTCAAGTTCACGCTAATACGAACCTGACTGGTGTTGTCCATATCCAGAATACGTCTACGACACTAAATACAGCTTCGTAGGCAACAACATTTGTTGCATAAATACGAACACCAGTCAACAAAACAGTATGAACAGTGTAATTGCTTGCAGTCCACTCGACATCCTTGGTCATTTGCGATTTACGCATGTTGTATTTCACGCAGCACCGGAGGAGGAGGAGAGGGAAGTCTGACATTTAACAGCAAAGAAGTGTAGTGCCACGGAAGTATGCTTACGAAGGTGCTACATGTTCACTGCCGGGAAAAATATTAAGCCTTAATCTGATAAACACAAACATGTGACACCACGCGAACGGGGTAACGTCACAGACAAGGTACCACAATGAAAAGTCCAAGAATAACCGACGTGTGTGGAAGGCATTGCTCTGTAATTATATAGGATGAATAATTCGTTGACAGTCATCAATACTGACAATTTATTGAATGAATGTCTGATCCGGCACATAATGTAAAGATACAGTGAAGATGTGTTGAAAACCTTTTTCTATATTCATCTTTTTTGCGCAAAATCAGTTTACAGAAAAGCTTTAAAGGCGTTCATACGCAATGAAACACCCACAATTCTTACTTTACTTTATGGGACACGTTATTTGAACCGAGTTTGAATTTAAAAATATACTTGAATCGATGGTACAGTGCATAGTGAAGCGCCACAAACGAACGAAAAATCCGACAGTAATTTTGTTAACCGTATGCTCATTTCTTGCTACCTCAGCTCGTAGCTTTTATATAAAGTGGCAGCTTACACAAACGTTCAGCTGGCCGATGTGGCCGAGCGGTTCTAGGCGCTTCAGTCTGGAACCGCGCGACCACTACGGTCGCAGGTTCGAATCCTGCCTCGGGCATGGATGTGTGTGATGTCCTTAGTTAGTTAGGTTTAAGTAGTTCTAAGTTCTAGGTGACTGATGACCTCAGATGTTAAGTTCCATAGTACTCAGGGCCGTTTGAAGAAACGTTCATAGTATATTGTCCTTCCGTTTATCGCCATTTGGGCGGGCTGACAGCAGCAAACTGTCCATTCTTTTGTGGAAACAATACAAATAACAATAGTGGTTTATGTTGTACGATTTAATATGTATATAACGTGTGTCAAAAATATAGGGTGGTTATAATTAAACTTTCGCTACTTAAGAGGGCACCTACGAAAACCGAGGGATCGTAGTGCAGTGAAACTTTGTGGAAACCTTAATAAGGATATGCGGAGGACAGTTAACGAATAAACGGTTGAAAAAAAAAACACATTATAATTTCCACATGAGAGGGTAACATTGGTTAATTGCATACATATTTACGTTCCTGTTACAAATGTTGCTTGGTGTGACGACGGTCTACATCCACGGCAGCCTGGAAGTTTGTACTGATTCCATTTCACAAACGTTTCCAGCACTTGTCTAACAGTGACACAGCTCGTACACTGCTTTAATATCGTAAATTGCTTCCAGCATTGTCATCCATTACAACAATAACTTCAATATTTGTGGCGCAGCTGGCCGTCGGCCTCTCCCCTTAGGAAGGGGAAAAACCGCCCGGTTACACCCGATAACGGTATTTAGGTCTGAATAACCGGTATTTTTAGGTATTTGTTTGATCTCGGTTATAACAGTTGTTTTTAATTTCTACTAACATCCGGGTAAAGAAACCGAAATATCAGTTTCCGAAAGCAACAATGCTGAAATACTGCCTTATTGCAAAAAAATGGTAAAAGCGATCAGTGCTGTTTTAATAACGATGGCGACAGAAACGAGCAAGAAACACATGGCATAATAATTGGTACAGCATTGCTAAGATAGTGGTGTACCTGCTGCCATGTCGAGTGGCCTATTAGATGGTACTCGTGTACATGCATGTGCAAGACTTGCCCCATGTAGTCTATCACTGTGGTCGTCGGACATCAGTTATATTACAGAATGGCACCATCCCTGCTCCGGATGTGTTTTACCGGGTACGGAGGCAATAAAGTAGAATGCTCCATTTACTTTAACAGATTAAACGCGAGAGGAATCACAACAAACTTGCGTTATAAGGAGAAAATTAACTGAACTGAAAAGTTCATTCATAGCTTACAATAAAAATAGAAGTCAGCTAATCTGCTGGCTGTGTCTACATAACATGACTTTATTAGTTTGTACCCTTGAAAACGGACAAATTAACAGGAAAAATTGAGTTCGTTAACGTTAGTTTTCATCCTTGGCAACTGACTATTCGTCATGTCCAAATAGTGGTGTGATCCCCTCATCTTGTCCAGAGCCATGTTGACTGTCTGCAACTGTTACGCACACTGATGTTTATGTTTCAATCCTACGTCACCGCACAAGTACCGGCGCGTAGCGGCAGGTTATGACACTAACACTGCTAACATCGCAAATCCTGCAGCGCACAGTCTCATCACCATTCCTATGAAGTTGGGAACCTGTACGGTAAATACACTACTGGTCATTAACATTGCTACACAAAGAAGAAATGCAGATGATAAACGGGTATTCGTTGGACAAATATATTAACTAGAACTGACATGTGGTTAAATTTTTACGCAGTTTGGGTGCATAGATCCTGAGAAATCAGTACCCAGAACAACCACCTCTGGTAGTAATAACGGCCTTGATACACCTGGGCATTGAGTCAAACAGAGCTTGGATGGCGTGTACAGGTACAGCTGCCCAAGCAGCTTCAACACGATACCACAGTTCATCAAGAGTAGTGACTGGCGTATTGTGACGAGCCAGTTGCTCGGCCACCATTGACCAGACGTTTTCAGTTGGTGAGAGATCTGGAGAATGTGCTGGCCAGGGTAGCAGTCGAACATTTTCTGTATCCAGGAAGACCCGTACAGGACCTGCAAGCCCGCAGCTCGTGGTCGTGCGGTAGCGTTCTCGCTTCCCGCACCCGGGTTTCCGGGTTCGATTCCCGGCGGGGTCAAGGATTTTCTCTGCCTCGTGATGGCTGGGTGTTGTGTGATGTCCTTAGGTTAGTTAGGTTTAAGTAGTTCTAAGTTCTAGGGGACCATAGATGTTAAGTCCGATAGTGCTCAGAGCCGTTTGAACTATTTTGAACAGGACCTGCAACATGCGGTCGTGCATTATCCTGCTGAAGTGTAGGGTTTCGCGGGGATCGAATGAAGGGTAGAGCCACAGGTCGTAACACATCTGAAATGTTACGTCCACTGTTCAAAGTGCCGTCAATGCGAACAAGAGGTGACAGAGACGTGTAACCAATGGCACCCCATACCATCACGTCGGGTGATACGCAAATATGGCGACGACGAATACACGCTTCCAATGTGCGTTCACCGCGATGTCGCCAAACACGAATGCGATGATCATGTTGCTGTAAACATAAACTGGATTAATCTGAAAAAATGACGTTTTGCCATTCGTGCACCTAGGTTCGTCGTTGAGTACACCATCGCAGGCGCTCCTGTCTATGATGCAGCGTCAAGGGTAACCGAAACCATGGTCTCCGAGCTGATAGTCCATGCTGCTGCAAACATAGTCGAATTGTTCGTGCAGATGGTTGTTGCCTTGCAAACGTCCCCATCTGTTGACTCAGGGCTCGAGACGTGGCTGCACGATCCGTTACAGCCATGCGGATAAGATGCCTGCCATCTCCACTGCTAGTGATACGAGGCCGATGGGATCCAGCACGGCGTTCCCTATTACCCTCCTGAACCCACCGATTCCATATTCTGCTAACAGTCATTGGATCTCGACAAACGCGAGCAGCAATGTCGCGATACGATAAACCGTAATCACGATAGGCTACAATCCGACCTTTATCAAAGTCGGAAACGTCATGGTACGCATTACTCCTCCTTATACGAGGCATGACAACAACGTTTCACCAGGCAACGCCGGTCAACTGCTGTTTGTGTATGAGAAATCGGTTGGAAACTTTCCTCATGTCAGCACGTTGTAGGTGTCGCCACGGGCGTCAACCTTGTGTGAATGCTCTGAAAAGCTAATCATTTGCATATAACAGCATCTTCTTACTGTCGGTTAAATTTCGCGTCTGTAACACGTCATCTTCGTGGTGTAGCAGTTTTAATGACCAGTAGTGTAGTTTTCCGTCTAGATTGGCTCACTTCTAATTTCAATTGTAACTCCCCTGTACCAGCCACTCAGTTGTAAACGGGAGCAGGCCGCTGTGGTTGAGGGCTTCTAGGAGCTTCAGTCTGGAACCGCGCTGCTGCTACGGTCGAAGGTTCGAATCTTGCCTCGGGCATGGATGTGTGTGATGTCCTTAGGTTAGTTAGGTTTAAGTACTTCTAAGTTCTGGGGGAATGATGACCTCCGATGTCAAGTCCGATAGTGCTCAGAGCCATTAGAACCATTTTTTTTTTTTTGTAAACCAAAAAGAGAGAAACAAGCAAGCGAAGTTCCAGTATGCAGTGGTTAAAAGATTGTATATTAATATTCAGTGTCGTACTGAAATCACGGCGAGATAGGACTCCACCAAAAGCGTAGGCAGGGAGGGAAAGCAAAAATTGGCACAAAAATCTTAAGAACTAACCGGAAGCGGTACATGAGTTCACCTGCCCTTTCCTACCCAGCCCTGCCCTGCGAGAAGAAGCGTTTCCCTCGGCACGAAACTGTAAACGTACATCGGTGTTATAGTGACAATTTGACCAAGTAGCACACAAAGGAATGGCTACTGCCGATTAGGCGTCCCATGGGTTGTTTGCCGATAGTGCAGTTGGTTCATACAGCTGCCGATTGCGCAGCTAGTTTATTTTGCTTCCATTTCGCTACGGTACTGTAGGAGAGCTGGAACAAGCATGGTATTTGACCGAAGAAGATAATTGCCGATTTCTGCCAACTGAGAGCTTCAGCGAAACTGTTTAAGTTACAGTGCATCAAATTATTTGATAGAACAATAACTGAAATAGGAAACAGGGCTTGCATATAAGTACCATTCGAAACCGCTTAATTTTCTGTTAGAAATGTCGTAAATGAGAATTGTGTATCCCGTTTTGAAAAATATACAGCGGATTTGGGTGTCTAATATAGCAAACGTATCGATAAGACTGAACTAGTTAACGAAATTAATGCTTCCAGATTCTAGTAGAAAGAGCAAAGACACAGCTTACCATCTGCATACTTTGATTTTTTTCCTTTCAAACTACGGATTACGAGAACCTTATTCAACCATCGAAATAGCTCTGAGAATATTTATGACAATTCCAGTGACTGCAGTATCTTTCCAGAGCAACGTAAAAATGGTTCAAATGGCTCTAAGCACTATGAGACTCAACATCTGAGGTCATCAGTTCCCTAGACTTAGAACTACTTAAACGTAACTAACCTAAGGACATGACACACATCCATGCCAGAGACAGGATTCGTACCTGCGACCGTAGCAGCAGCGAGGTTACGGACTGAGGCGCCTAGAACCGCTCGGCCACAGCGGCCGGCTCAAAGCAACGTAACGGAATTTAAATGAGATAAAACAATTAAGATCTCGTATAGGTGAAGTATATGGCAAATTCCACTTTCTTGTCGATGGAATTCGACACAGTTGCTAAAGTTGACTTCAGTAACAGAATCAATGAGTTTGTTTCGCTCAAACCAAGGAGATGGAAACTAAAATTATACTAAAAACACATTTTTAGACAGGAATATGTTCTCAACACTTACTTATACCCCTTTTTCTTTCATTTCCAATCAACTATTTATGCGCTATTAATAATTTAGGAGGAGCAAATAAAATCTGCACTGTCCGGTCATGTAAGTGTCACGACCTGTCAAAAGGCTGAATAAGCTTGTGCAGCACGGACCGCTGCCAGACGTGCAGGACCAGGGTCAATGAAATCCTGGAAGATATCGACAAAGATGTGGAACCATACCAACTTAGTGGCGTCGCCAGCTGCCCTAAGTTTCTCGTTTGAGGATCCACGGCGCGAATAGCCCGATCGGGTGGTCCAATATATTCTCGATTGGGTTTAAATCCGGGAGTTTGGTGGCCAGGAGAGTACGGTGAACTTATCCAGGTGCTCGTAAAACCACGCACTGCGAGCTGTGTGACACACCGCATTGTCCTGCTGGTAGATGCCATCCTGCCGAGGAAAACGCATGCAGTGTGTTTCGTTGGAGACGTTTCACGCTGTACACGACAACGACATAAAATTTGATTCATCTATGAAGGTCACCTTTCGCCACTTAGTTGACGTTCACTTGCGGTACTGGCGTGCAGAGTCCAACCTTCGTCGCCTATGAACAGCAGTCAGGATGGATGCATAAACCAGGCGCCTGCTGCAACAATGTTCGATGGACCGTCTTGAGGAGACCCTGTTGGTAGCCGCTTGGTTCATGTGGGCGGTCAGTTGCTCAACAGTTGCGCGTCTATTCACCCGTACACATCTACACAGCCGTCGTTCACACCTGCCTCATATGACCCGCGGTGCACCGCAGCTGTTTTGGATAGCACGATTTTGCGTGCACCATTTTGCAAGCGGCTCGTAGTGAAATTGCGCGCTTATGGAATATCGTCTCAGTTATGTGACTGGATTTGTCATTTCCTGTCAGAGAGGTCACACTTCGTAGTAATTGACGGAAAGTCATCGAGTAAAACAGAAGTGATTTCTGGCGTTCCCCAAGGTAGTGTTATAGGGCCTTTGCTGTTCCTTATCTATATAAACGATTTGGGAGACAATCTGAGCAGCAGTCTTCGGTTGTTTGCAGATGTTGCTGTCGTTTATCCACTAATAAAGTCATCAGAAGATCAAAACAAGGTGCGGAAACGATTCAGAAAAGTTATCTGAATGGTGCGAAAAGTGGCAGTTGACCCTAAATAACGAAAAGTGTGAGGCCATCCATATGAGTGCTAAAAGGAAATCGTTAAACTTCGGTTACGCGATAAAACAGTCTAATCTAAATGCCATATATTCAACTAAATACCTAGGTATTACAATTACGAACAACTTAAATTGGAAGGAACACATAGAAAACGTTGTGGGGAAGACTAACCAAAGACTGCGTTTTATTGGCAGGACACTTAGAAAATGTAACAGACCTACTAAGGAGACTGCCTACACTACGCCTGTCCGTCCTCTTTTACAATACTGCCGGCCGGGGTGCCCGAGCGGTTCTAAGCGCTATAGTCCGGAACCGCGCGACCGCTACGGTCGCAGGTTCGAATCCTGCCTCGGGCATGGGTGTGTGTGATGTCCTTAGGTTAGTTAGGTTCAAGTAGCTCTAAGTTCTAGGGGACTGATGACCTCAGAAGTTAAGTCCCATAGTGCTCAGAGCCATTTGAACCATTCTTTTTACAATACTGCTGCGCGGTGTGGGATCCTTACCAGATAGGACTGATAGAGTACATCGAAAAAGTTCAAAGAAAGGCAGCACGTTTTGTATTATCGCGAAATATGGGAGAAAGTGTCACAGAAATGATACAAGATTTGGGCTGGACATCATTAAAAGAAAGGCGTTTTTCTTTGCGACGGAATCTTCTCACCAAATTCCAATCACCAACTTTCTCCTCCGAATGCGAAAATATTTTGTTGACACCGACCTACATAGGGAGGAATCATCACCACGATACAATAAGGGAAATCAGAGCTCGTACGGAAAGATTTAGGTGTTCATTGTTTCCGCGTGCTATACGAGATTCGAATAATAGAGAATTTTGAAGGTGATTCCATGACCCCTCTGCCAGGCACTTAAATGTGATTTCTAGAGTATCCATGTAGATGTAGATGTATACTTAATTCACCGCAGCAGGCGGACAGTATACAAACTTAGCCGTTTGGGAAATAATTCCATTCTTGACCCGAAAGCCAATGATCATGGCATTTTGCACGTGTGATAAACCGCTGCGTCTCCGCATAGCGATAGCGAATGTACTGTTTTCCAAATCCCCCCGACACACTTTATATACTTTCCATTGCCAGTGCTGCTACATGTCACCTGTGAGTGGTTATTGTACGTTGACGTCGAACATAGCCAATCGTTACAAAAATGTGGTTGAACCATGTACATCATACTAAAATAACTGTGCAGCAGCTGTAAAAAATGACTCATAGTTTTCTTTTACTTTCAATAGTTTTATGAAGTTTATACAATACAAATTGTGTTTTATTTACAACAATGATGCATTCAATTAGTTGCGGGCAATACTTTCCGTCTGTTTTTGTTGTGGTCTTCATTCTGAAGCAGCTCTACATGCTATAGTCCTATTAAAATTACGTACTAGTTGACATCTGTCAGTTACCGCTACAGTATTCTCACACCGGCTGCCACTCGGTTAAAGGTGATATACAGCAACGGCGGGTCGCTTCACAAGTGCTGAAGTGGTGCTACATGTAACACGGAGCCGTGTTGAAAGCGGCTGCCGCAATGTATGATGGGAACGTGAGATGCTCCATCCATAACTGATTTTAAGTGACTAGTGACTGAACTGTGGCTGACGATACGTTTTGTTGCCCTGAATTCGCGCTCATGTCCCAACCAAACCACAACCTCCTGATGTGCAACGTATCCGAGAAAACAGCGGTCAACGACCTGTGACAAAACTGTTAATCACACTCGCTTTGTTCACGGTGATTAAAGCTAACCTTTACCAGAAAACTCAAGACAGAATAATGCCAGTTTCAGCCCTAAAAGCGAACTGTGATTTCTCGCTTTCATTGTTTACTAGAATCTACCCTCACTCTGCGTACACGAGATGACATGATACCAACCGATGAGCAGTCCTCATTGACATTCGTTTACGGGTCGTGGGCGACACAGGCAGAGCCCAAGCGAAAAACGATTGAGGGGAAGAAAAAATAAGAGAAAATAAAAGTCATTACGATGATGAAAATGATGCGATATAGGATGAAATATAAAAAGAACTACATTTAAACAAGTTAATGGAATAAAAATAATAACCAAAGTCAGTATGATAAAGATTTAAAAAAAAATTCTATCACCTGATGAGATTCGAACGCACAACTTTCTGCTAGTGAGGACAGCTTTCTTTTATTTTGGATAAAGGGTGGTCGGAGTGAAAGTAGGCAGGGGTCGCAACCCGAGGCCACTCCACGATGTTCCGTTCTCCCTCTCAGAGCTAAGAAGGGTGGAAGGCACAGGATTCAAGAGGGCCAAAATGAATCAAGGAAAAGGCGAAAAGACTTTTTTTGTACCATCAGCAATGTGTTCCAAAAACTCGTGCTACCGCATGCCTCAGAATACAGAGGGGAGGATAAATGAAAATGGGTGCTCGTTGGCTACCAAACGGGAAGAAAAACAGAAGAGGTCGTCTCGTTATGACCTGAGGGCGGCTCCTCTCTGCGGAATTATCGATGCATGCCTTCTCGTAGCAATAAGGTCGCTGTTGGTAGTTCAGTCCTAACAAAAAGCGGTCGTGGTTCAACTTCTCCTGTAATGGGTAATCCAGCTGCGAGGTGGGTTATGGAAAGCACTCCATAGAAAATTTGAGAAATATTGCTGGTGCTTGGGGTTCCATACGGTCGCTCAGTGTCGTTCGTCCAAGTAGTGCCAAAAATCTACGACTGTCTTCTGACCGACACATAACAAGCAATGGATGGCCTGGCCGCTTATCCATGTCACAGAAGTCGTTTTTGATCTCGGAAAATACGCCTCATCCGGGAAGAGGAGCGATTGTGCAGTTATCCGGTCGGGAATCACGCATGTGAGAAAAGTCAACACGTGCCGCACCAAATGACAGACAACCTTCGTCGATCTGCAGACAAGGCGATGGTCACCCGTTTCCATCACAACGCAGGTGACACACAATGGACAGTCCGCTAGGTGAGTTTGATGACGGCAAGACTGACACACCTACTTCCCGTTAACCATCATCTACCAAGTAGACTGAAAGTACGTATGAAGAGTGGCGGAACTATCACCTGCCACACAACACACCACTCTGTATGGATGTATTTCCTTTCAATCACGTTCGGGGCTCTATGCAGTTGCGAGTTGCTGTCATCGCCCTTGTTGCCGTCAAGCACGTGGACAATAGTGCCGTACGGATGTAACTTAGTTCAAGGAAGAATTGGCCACTGCACAAGAAAGGCGCTGGGATGCCAGGTAACAGCACCAGGGAGAGAGAGAGAGAGAGAGAGAAAGAGAGAGATCGGCACTATGGCCTCCACACACTCATGTGAGAGCTAAGAAATAGGGCCTTCACTCTGTCCTTAACATGGAAGAGACCTAAGCCCTATCTGTTCCTTGGGAGGGTCAGGTACTCGTAGCGGATCTTAATCAGCATGCTCATACTGACAGAGGATCCCAAAACCACCAGTATTCGGCTTGCCAGAAATGGTGCAATCGGAAGTGTCCACGAAACATGAGGAATCTGCGACGTCAAATGGACGCTGGCATATCGCGTCCGTTGCAGGATGTCTAGACTCCTAAGACGGTGGTCAGTTAGCTCTGCTCTGATCTAGTTTAATAGACGTCTGCTGCTGAGAGCTACGAGGGCCGCAGGTCACTTGTAAAATGAATGCCCAATCAACGTATCGTGTCACTTACTCATACGGGGCGACGCACCCATCAGGCAGCCACATACTTATAGACAGAGCATGAGATTTTTGGACGTTGAGAGGACTGCCAGCGGTCTAGGGAGAAGGTCATATGAAATTAGAATTATATTAATACCGTCAGCTGCGCACAGGCGTTGATATAGATCAACGGGGACAGGTGAAAATGTGTGCCCCGACCGGGACTCGAACCCGGGATCTCCTGCTTACATGGCAGACGCTCTATCCATCTGAGCCACCGGGGTCACAGATGATACTGCGACTGCAGGGAGTATCTCGCGTACGCCTCCCGCGAGACTCACATTCTCACCTTGTACGTCCACACACTACATTCGTAGTGTCCCACCCCAACACACTCATTACTCGTGGAAGACATTCTTCCAAGTCCCGTAAGATTTCGTGGAATATGTGTGCATCCACACAGAAGGAGGTCATGGCCGGTATCGCCAGAACTACACTCCTGGAAATTGAAATAAGAACACCGTGAATTCATTGTCCCAGGAAGGGGAAACTTTATTGACACATTCCTGGGGTCAGATACATCACATGATCACACTGACAGAACGACAGGCACGTAGACACAGGCAGCAGAGCATGCACAGTGTCGGCACTAGTACAGTGTATATCCACCTTTCGCAGCAATGCAGGCTGCTATTCTCCCATGGAGACGATCGTAGAGATGCTGGATGTAGTCCTGTGGAACGGCTTGCCATGCCATTTCCACCTGGCGCCTCAGTTGGACCAGCGTTCGTGCTGGACGTGCAGACCGCGTGAGACGACGCTTCATCCAGTCCCAAACATGCTCAATGGGGGACAGATCCGGAGATCTTGCTGGCCAGGGTAGTTGACTTACACCTTCTAGAGCACGTTGGGTGGCACGGGATACATGCGGACGTGCATTGTCCTGTTGGAAACGCAAGTTCCCTTGCCGGTCTAGGAATGGTAGAACGATGGGTTCGATGACGGGTTGGATGTACCGTGCACTATTCAGTGTCCCCTCGACGATCACCAGTGGTGTACGGCCAGTGTAGGAGATCGCTCCCCACACCATGATGCCGGGTGTTGGCCCTGGGTGCCTCGGTCGTATGCAGTCCTGATTGTGGCGCTCACCTGCACGGCGCCAAACACGCATACGACCATCATTGGCACCAAGGCAGAAGCGACTCTCATCGCTGAAGACGACACGTCTCCATTCGTCCCTCCATTCACGCCTGTCGCGACACCACTGGAGGCGGGCTGCACGATGTTGGGGCGTGAGCGGAAGACGGCCTAACGGTGTGCGGGACCGTAGCCCAGCTTCATGGAGACGGTTGCGAATGGTCCTCGCCGATACCCCAGGAGCAACAGTGTCCCTAATTTGCTGGGAAGTGGCGGTGCGGTCCCCTACGGCACTGCGTAGGATCCTACGGTCTTGGCGTGCATCCGTGCGTCGCTGCGGTCCGGTCCCAGGTCGACGGGCACGTGCACCTTCCGCCGACCACTGGCGACAACATCGATGTACTGTGGAGACCTCACGCTCCACGTGTTGAGCAATTCGGCGGTACGTCCACCCGGCCTCCCGCATGCCCACTATACGCCCTCGCTCAAAGTCCGTCAACTGCACATACGGTTCACGTCCACGCTGTCGCGGCATGCTACCAGTGTTAAAGACTGCGATGGAGCTCAGTATGCCACGGCAAACTGGCTGACACTGACGGCGGCGGTGCACAAATGCTGCGCAGCTAGCGCCATTCGACGGCCAACACCGCGGTTCCTGGTGTGTCCGCTGTGCCGTGCGTGTGATCATTGCTTGTACAGCCCTCTCGCAGTGTCCGGAGCAAGTATGGTGGGTCTGACACACCGGTGTCAATGTGTTCTTTTTTCCATTTCCAGGAGTGTATATACTTATATGGATATGGTGTCTGTTCTTTCGTCGTTTAAAATGCCAGCAGAGAACGATCACTATGAATGTACAATCTTACCATTTTCGTATTTTTTCCACATTTTCCACAATATTATCATTATGTGAATGTTTTTGCACATTGTTCCCATTTTTCTAATATTTTCCACAGTTTAACCGTTTTGTAATTTTTTCCTCGTATTTCCATAGTATGTTTGTGAATCCAAAAGATTACATACACATCAAATAACGTTTTGCATCACCTCGGTTCCGAGAGTTCCGGAACCTGTACAGAAATTGGAATGGAGATCAACATAAACATCATTTCCGCCCTTTTTATTGCTCATGAAAACCACACATTGCATGTTGTACCACCATACAACGAGACCTTCAGAGGTGATTCTCCATACTGCTGCACACACTGGTACCTCTAATACGCAGTAGCACGCCATTTTGCATTGATGGATGCCTGTATTCGTCGTGGCATACTATCCACAAGCTCATCAAGGCACTATTGGTCCAGATTCTCCCACTTCTCAATGGCGAAGATGCCTCAGAGTGATTGGTGCGTCACGTCGTCCATAAACAGCCCTTTTTAATGTATCCCCGGCATGTTCGATAGGGTTCATGTCTGGAGAACATGCTGCCCACTCTAATCGAGCGATGTCGTTAGCCTGAAGAAAGTCATGGGGCGCGAATTGTCGTCCATGAAGACCAATGCCTCGCCAATATGCCGCCGATATGGTTACACTATCGCTCGGATGATGGCATTCACGTATCGTACAGCCGGTACGGCCCCTTCCATGACCACCAGTGGCGTTGTCGGCACCACATAATGCCACCCCAAAACAGCAGGGAACCTCCACGTTGCTGCACTCGCTGGGCAGTGTGTCTAAGGCGTTCAGCCTGACCAGGTTGCCTCCAAACACGTCTCCGACGATTGTCTGGTTGAAGGCACATGCGACACTCATCGGTGAAGAGAACGTGATGCCAATCCTGAGCTCTTATCACGGTCCGCGCGGCTTGCCCCGTCGGAGGTTCGAGTTCTCCCTCGGGCGTCGGTGTGTGTGTGTGGTCCTTAGCGTAAGTTAGTTTAAGTTAGATTAGGTAGTGTGTACGCTTAGGAACCGATGAAAAAATGGTTCAAATGGCTCTGACCACTATGGGACTTAACTTCTGAGGTCATCAGTCCCCTATAACTTAGAACTACTTAAACCTAACTAACCGAAGGACATCACACACATCCATGCCCGAGGCAGGATTCGAACCGGCGACCGTAGCGATCGCGTGGTTCCAGACTGTAGCGCCTAGAACCGCTCGGCCACCCCGGCCGGCGGGACCGATGTCCTCAGCAGTTTGGTCCCATAGTCCTTACCACAAATTTCCAAAAATTTCAGAAACAGAGACTTTTGTCTGAGAAGTTTAGTGCCTCTTGACTCTGCATATGTGTTAACTGGGCGGAGAACTGCTACGGTCTCTACATATTAACAACTTTGTTTGCGTGGCCACCATCCGCAGCAAGTAGGAAATATTTATTTTGTAAATAAAGAACGCCTTTTCCTTGCTGCAAAGTATTTTATTTGTTCTTTACACGTTTCGCCTTTTACTTTAAGGCATCTTCAGTGGAATCTACGATGATACAGTTTTGTATTGATATGCAATATTTGTATATTATAAAACAGTTCATGTCTTATTTTTTTCGTAAATAATTAGCTACTTACAGTTATATGAGTTTTTGACTAGCACTTTCATTTCCTCTCATCTGGTCACATGCTGGAAGTCGCACTGTAACTTCACGTACGAAACATAAGCACATTTTCACGTTACGAACTTTTTTCTTTGCAGTATTCGTTTCCTTCACGCTAACTCCTGTGGAGCACTATTATGCTTCTGTCATTACCTGTAGATACTTCCCCAAAAACTGTTATTAAAATCGTAACTACTGTGGTTTCACTTTTTCTCCTCCCATTTGGTTTGTTCATGTACATGTTATCCACCTTACGGAGTATGTCCTGAAAACTAACGTCGTCTCATTTCTGTTTTCATCTCTCTCTCTCTCTCTCTCTCTCTCTCTCTCTCTCTCTCTCTCTCTGTGTGTGTGTGTGTGTGTGTGTGTGTGTGTGTGTGTGTGTGTGTGTGTGTGTGTGCGCGTGTGCGTGTGTGTGTCTGTAGAGTGAGTTGTAGAAAGTTGAATGTGAGTGTAACAGCTGTCACAGAATGGTTGCAAGTCTTGTTGCTCAGCAGATTTGAGTTATGGTTTAAATGTTTTGTGGAGAGGTTCATGGAAGCGCGAGGGGAAAGGGATTGGGTGGTATTATTATGCTAATAATCATCTGTTGGAGTGTTATTCTAGTATTTGATCTGTTAATGTGAACAGTGAGTTCTTCGTTATGTGTACTTGGTCATCAAGCAGGTTTTCCTTTACTGCTTTGATTCTTCGTATGTTGTACATACCTTCTTCTCTAGAAGTTTTCCACAATCCCCCCACACTGAGGTGGCAAAAGTCATCGGATACCACCTAATGTTGTGTCGCATCTTATTTTGTTCGGCATAGTGCAGCATCCTGACGTGACATGGATTCAACAAGTCGTTGGGAGTGCCCTGCTGAATTATTGACCCATGCTGCCTCTATAGCCGTCCATAATTGCGAATATGTTGCAGGTGCAAGATTTTGTGCACCAACTGACCTATCGATTATGTCACATAAATATTCGATGGTATTCATGTCGGGCGATCTGAATAGCCAAATCATTCGCTGAAACCAGTCGTAAACAATTGTGACCGGATAATACAGCAAATTGCCATCCATAAAAATTCGATCGCTGTTTGGGAACGTGAAATCCACGACTGGCCGCAAATGGTTTCCAATTAGCGGAACAGCAAAAGGACCCAAATGATTTCATGTAAACACAGCCCGCACCATTATGGAGCAACCATCAGCTTTGCTGTTTTGACAACTTGGGTCCATGACTTCGTGGGGTCGGTGCTATAATCGAACCATACCATCAGTACTTACCAGTTAGAATTGGGACTCATCTGACCAAGCCACGGTTTTCCGATCGTCTGGGGTCCAACTGATACGGTCACGAGTCCAGGAGAGGCGCTGCAGCCGATATCGTGCTGTAGCAAAGGCACTCGCGTTGGTCGTCTGCTGCCATAACTCAATTCCTCCTCATTTCTCCACACTGTGCTATCGGATACGTTCTTCGTACGTCCTACATTGCTTTCAGCGGTTATTTCACGTGGTGTTGCTTCTCTGTTAGCACTGACAACTGCCTGAAATTTGCCATTCTCTGCG
Source organism: Schistocerca nitens (assembly GCF_023898315.1). NCBI lineage: Eukaryota > Metazoa > Arthropoda > Insecta > Orthoptera > Acrididae > Schistocerca > Schistocerca nitens. The sequence goes on along the minus strand of NC_064616.1, from coordinate 252,459,848 downwards.
CGCTCTTGACTCTTGAGAGCGGAATAACGAATTCCCTAACGATTTCTTAAATGTAATGTCCCATCCTAGAACCATCTACCATTCCGCGTTCAAATTATGTTAGTTCCCGGTGTGCGGCCATGATCAGTTCTGAAACCTTTTCAAATGAATCACCTGAGTGCAAATGACAGCTCCGCCAATGCACTGCCATTTAATACCCTGTGTACGAGATACTACCGCGATCTGTATATGTGCATATAGCTATCGCCATTCTACGTCAGTGCATGCCTTCCACTGCTAGTGCTACCACATGCCGTCTATGAATACTTATTGAACGTTGACGTCGAACGTAATGTGACTGGACCGCGTGTATTATAATTGCCCGTTCTCGTATAAGACGTTGTTGTTGTTGTGGTCTTCTGTCGTGAGACTGGTTTGATGCAGCTCTCCATGCTACTCTGTCCTGTGCAAGCTTCTTCATCTCCTAGTACCTACTGCAGCCTACATTCTTCTGATTCTGCTTAGTGTATTCATCTCTTGGTCTCCCTCTATGATTTTTACACTCCACGCTGCCCTCCAATACTAAATTGGTGATCCCTTGATGCCTCAGGTCATGTACTACCAACCGGTCCCTTCTTCTTGTCAAGTTGTGCCACAAACTCCTCTTCTCCCCAATTCTATTCAATACCTCCTCATTACTTATGTGATATACCCATCTAATCTTCAGCATTCTTCTGTAGCACCACATTTCAAAAGCTTCTATTCTCTTCTTGTCCAAACTATTTATCGTCCATGTTTCACTTCCATACATGGCTACACTCCATACAAATACTTTCAGAAACGACTTCCTGACACTTAAATCTATACTCGATGTTAACAAATTTCTCTTCTTCAGTAACGCTATCCTTGCCATTGCCAGTCTACATTTTATATCCTCTCTACTTCGACCATCATCAGTTATTTTGCTCCCCAAGTAACAAAACTCCTTTATTACTTTAAGTGTCTCATTTCCTCATCTAATTCCCTCAGCATCACCTGACTTAATTCGACTACATTCCACTACCCTCGTTTTGCTTTTGTTGATGTTCATCTTATATCCTCCTTTCAAGACACTGTCCATTCCGTTCAACTGCTGTTCCACGTCCTTTGCTGTCTCTGACAGAATTACAATGTCATCGGCGAACCTTAAAGTTTTTATTTCTTCTCCATGGATTTTGATACCTACTCCGAACTTTTCTTTTGTTTCCTTTACTGCTTGCTCAGTATACAGATTGAATAGCATCAGTGAGAGGCTACAACCCTGTCTAACTCCCTTCCCAACTACTGCTTCCCTTTCATGTCCCTCGACTCTTATAACTGCCATCTGCTTTCTGTACAAATTGTAAATAGCCTTTCGCTCTCTGTATTTTACCCCTGCCACCTTCAGCGTCTAACAGCTTATTATGCGTGTTCAACGAATGGCTTAGCTTGGTAGGGAAACAGAATGGCACAGCAAACACATTCCTGTGACGTTATGGGTGGCAGACCACTAGATGAGTAGACGTCAGCTACCCCCAGTGTGACACGTACTGGAAGTAGATTTTTGTACTTAAAATCGTTTCACAACAGTGTGAAGGACTCCAGGAGGGAGGAATCACGACAGAAGAGTAGGCAAGGTTCACAACGTCCAACAACAAGGCTTCAGGGTCGTTATCTTATATTAAATGACAGAATGGGTGAAACCTGCACAGCACGTTTTGCGGCTAGAGAACTAGCTGTAGCGTCCGCGTCACATTTTCTCCCATCGAAATGCACCTCGTCGTCCCGAAGAGGTTGCTCTGTACTCGGCGACCTGCCAAATGCATTCCTCGCAAACAGAGACTGCGTAGCTCGGTGAATGTGGTGTCTTATCCACAGTAAGTGGAATCAGGAACAGTGGAATAGGGTCTTGTTTACGGATGAGTCGATATTTAGACTGGAAAGTAATCCTTGACTTCCTTCCATCTGGCGAGAATCTGATGCTCGATCCACGAGATAGAACCCTATCAAAAATGATTGGTACTCTCTAGTCCAAAGGATTGATTTTGTAGGGCGTCTATTAGATTGAATAGATCTATACGTATAACTTCCTTTAAAAATGAATAAGGCCCGAATTAACAAAATGAAATATGACTGTTTTCAGTTGTAGGCTCTACAGATACCCATTCTTGTGTAGCGCAGCAGAACATTTTGTTTTATTTAATGTATCCTAGATTAACGAGACAGACAAATTTACCCATTCATGTATAACGATGTTCCGTCTCGAAGCTCTCGAAGTTTCTTACCTCATCTGACATGAAAATACGTTACTGATACAAGAAGTTGTTCTTCGTGAGTACCTACTACAAGCAGACATGTTTTTATTAGTTGAAAAATCTATCTTAGATTAGGTATTACAATATTTAATTTAAGTAATTCCGCAAACTCATTGGGCTACTCCTCACCCTACTCACTTCTACTCTGTGATAAATGGTTGAAATGGCTCTGAGCACTATAGGACTTAACATCTGAGGTCATCAGTCCGCTAGCACGTAGAACTACGAGTACTTAAACCTAACCAACCTAAGGGCATCACACACATCCATACCCGAGGCAAGATTCGAACCTGCGACCGTAGCAGTCGTGCGGTTCCGGGCTGAAGCGCCTAGAACCGCTCGGCCACCGCGGGCGGCCACTCTGTGATAAAAACTGATGCTTCAGTTAATTAAATTTACGAAAGGTCCGAACTTGAAATAAAGATGTGTGATTTGCCGTAAGTTTATAATTATTGTTGTACACCAAAAGTTACAAAATTCCTTGCATTGTTCAACAGATTAATGTACGAGCACCGGCTGCTCTCAGGAGTCGTACAAAGAACGATCCCTTATTACACGATTGAAAATGGTATGAAACGTGCAACATCTATTTGGTAAATGAAGTACTGAGCTACTAAACTAGATCACAAGCTAACTTCAGATTATAAACAGAGCAAAATCCGTCACACATTGATAGTAAATGGCTCTGAGCACTATGGGACTCAACTGCTGAGGTCATTAGTCCCCTAGAACTTAGAACTAGTTAAACCTAACTAACCTAAGGACATCACAAACATCCATGCCCGAGGCAGGATTCGAACCTGCGACCGGAGCGGTCTTGCGGTTCCAGACTGCAGCGCCTTTAACCGCACGGCCACTTCGGCCGGCACATTGATAGTAGCCCTTGGTGCCATTGTGCAGCGAATTCGACAAGAAGACCTTGTCAACAATTTTATTCCAATGTAACGATCCACCTCGTAAAGAAAAAGTACACATTAGCGTGCGTTGGTCAGGAAACAAATAGAGAGGAGCGGTATATGCTTATTGTTCCCACGTCCTCAATGGGAACTTATTGCTGCGCTCATGAATAGCTCTCTCTCTCTCTCTCTCTCTCTCTCTCTCTCTCTCTCCCTTTCAGTGGATGGTATTGTAGTGATGCTCATTACCACTTCATACCAATGTCACGCCTTGTATCCACAGCAGTCCAAAACGGAATACATCAGACAATAGTCTGACCTTCACCTACGACTTCTAGCGATCACTTCTCGGCCACCAGTGTCTTCAGCTACTAGTGTCTGCCTGGTCGCAACCACAACTACTAACACACTCCAACTGCCTGTTACACTCCAACTGACTGCTGCTCTCTAACTGCCACTTCCTCGTTTCGAGAACTAACCTGTCCAAGTACGGCGACCACGCTCTCAATATTCATCGACTGAGCTAAAACTCGCTCCAAAGACCACATGCAAAGACCTAAGTGTAGCCAATGTAGCAGAGAAGATGCGGAAATCAATCGGTGTGTTAACGATACAAAACCAAAAGTGCGTGCTTGCAATCGATATGTAAATAAATGGTACTTATGAAAGACGGCTGATTAAAGTAGACACCTTCCGATATCAAACTTTCTGGCAGATTAGAACTGTGTGTCGGACCGAGACTCGAACTCGGGACCTTTGCGTTTCGCGGGAAGGTGCTCTACCAAGTGTCTCTGCAATATCCTTTCTTCCAGGAGTGCTAGTTCAAAAATGGTTCAAATGGCTCCCCTGAGCACTATGGGAATTAACTTCTAAGGTCATCAGTCCCCTAGAACTTAGAACTACGTGAACCTAACTAACCTAAGGACATCACACACATCCATGCCCGGGGCAGGATTCGAACCTGCGGCCGTAGCGGTCGCGCGGTTCCAGACTGTAGCGCCTAGAACCGCTCGGCCACCCAGGCCGGCCGGAGTGCTAGTTCTGCAAGGTTCGCAGAAGAGCTTCTGTGAAGTTTGGAAGGTAGGAGACGAGGCAGAATTGAAGCTGTGACGAACGGTCGTGAGTCGTGCTTGCGTAGCTCAGATGGTAGAGCACTTTCCCGCGAAAGGCACAGGTCCCAAGTTCGAGTCTCGGTCAGGCACACAGTTTTAATCTGCCAGGAAGTTTCATATCAGCGCCCACTCCGCTGCAGAGCGAAAATCTCATTCTGAAAACCTTCCGATATCAATAAAATTGCTGCTAATGACTATTGCTGACCTCCACATAATGCCTAGATCAGCTGTAAGTACTGCTACCATAAGCCATGCTGAACGGCTTCTTCCATACTATTGCGAGCTATCCTGGATCACAAGTCATATTGACATTCTGAATGCCAACTGCGGAAATATGTGGTAAGAGCCTATGGGACTAAACTGCTGAGGTCCTCGGTCCCTAAGCTTCCACACTACTTAACGTAACTTAAACTAACTTACGCTAAAAACAACACACACATCCATGCCCAGGGAGGACTCGATCCTCCGACGAGGGGGAGCCGCGAGAACCGTGACAAGGCGCCTGAGACCGAACAGCTAATCCAAACGGCGCCAAAGGCGAGGCAGCTGTCATATTGCCCGAAGATGATCTTGAATATCGCTGTCTGATGAATACCGGTTACTGCCCCTCTCCTTGTCGACACCGCATGTACGGTACTTTGGCAGAGGCAGAAATCTCTCTCATAATCTGGAGAGCAAAACTTCAGAATGCAAGTAACTTTCGTGTGACGTGTCACTGGAAAACCACATAGCTCGATGAAACTTGGACCAGACATAGAAAGAACTAATACAGTATAGTACAAATGGTAACTGAAATAAACACTCAATGAAACGAACAGTCATGATATCGAAAGAACAATAACACTCAAGTCACCGCGATTTATGATCGTCCCCTGGACAATACAAAAGATGGGACATGTTCCTTAATAGGCTGCGTGATCAACCATGTACGTCAGTGCATGCTCTGCAACGTGCTCACAAGCTGGCCATAAAGCTCGTAAGGAATTCTGGAGGTAGGGCGTTTCCTTCCTCCGCCAGCACCGTTGGCAATACTAGATGAGCGTTCGCGTGTATAGCGTACTGCAGCACATCTCCACAATGCATCGCACACATTCTCGATGAGATTTAATTTGGCGGAATGGGCAGGCCAGTCCAGTCCCAGAATATTTTCTCGTTCCAAGAGCTCCTCTACCTGCGCTGTCATCCATGAAGCCGTCCGGATTGGCCGAGCGGTTCTAGGCGCTACAGTCTGGGACCGAGCGACCGCTACGGTCGCAGGTTCGAATCCTGCCCCGGGCATGGATGGGTGTGATGTCCGTAGGTTAGTTAGGTTTAAGTAGTTCTAAGTTCTAGGGGACTGATGACCTCAGAAGTTAAGTCACATAGCGCTCAGAGCCATTTGAACCATTTCATCCATGAAAATGAAGTCAGTGCCGAATGCATGCCTGGAAAGACACACATGGGGAAGGAGTACAGTGTCATAATCACGTTGAGCAGTGAGTGTACCGAGTTCGAAGATTTGGAGGTCAGTACAACAATATGCATCCCCACACCATAACAAATGGTTCAAATGGCTCTGAGCACTAAGCGACTTAACTTCTGAGGTCATCAGTCGTCTAGAACTTAGAACTAATTAAACCTAACTAACCTAAGGACATCACACACATCCATGCCCGAGGCAGGATTCGAGAGCGGTCGCTCGGCTCCAGACTTTAGCGCCTAGAACCGCACGGCCACTCCGGCCGGCACACACCATAACAACTGGACCACCAAAACACCCGTTTTGGACTATGTTCCTAGGTGCATTACGTATTTACAACTCTCGTCACATAAGACTGTGTCCAAAATCACTACTCAGACTGAATCTGCTCCCATCTGAGAAGAGCACGTGACCACACTCTTCGCTGGTCCAGTTGCTATGTTCTTGGCACGATGATGTGCAGATGTCAACGGAACACAACGTACTAGTCGTCGGGAAAACAGGCCATTCCCATGCAGTTACCGTGCTACGGTGGAGCGTGAGATAGCGTTCCTTGTAGTCCTGTTAAATGTGGCGGTAATTGCAGTCTTTGTTTGACGTGGGTTTCTTCTTGTCTATTGCACAATGTAGCGGTCATCTACTGCTGTAGTTGACCGTGGTCGACCGTCTCCTCACCTTTGGGCTGTAGTGCGTGTGGTTCAGAATACTCCTCATTCCTGTGAAATAATGAGAGGCACCCACATGCCTTGCTCATACTGTGGCATCAAGCAGTCAGGCCTGCAAGATGAGTGGTCTGCCAAACGAGTGGATTCATTCTTATTTATCGAGTAACATGAGCTCTATTACTCACACTTATACAAATTATTCTCCTGTATGAGTATTACGCAACGGAAACGGATAACGCACATCTGACTGTTATTAATTTACACAACTCTGACTGTTCACTACGCACTGGCAATACCACATTTTCTTTCTTATTTAACGGCTTTGATCAACACGTGGCCATCGCACTGAATATGAATGGCGCACACATTATAAATCCTGGGTGTCATGACCACATACTATTTGAAGGAAAAGGCCACCAATCTTTTTCTTTTCACTATCTTTTCTATTCCGATAAATTGTATAACATATACACACAAATTCTATAACCTACAACAATAACACATGAGAAATTCCGCCTAGTGGGCATGGCCTTACATTGGTGATTCTCTATCTTATGGTCTCGTAATTATCTAACACTACAGTGCACTTTCTGGATAGTATGGCAGATCTTTTGCTATATCTCACACTTCGACTCTCACACCCATCATCACGAAAATTTCCTCCAGACCGAGCGATACAAAAGGAACATGCATAACCCACTACCTCTGAAACTATCTTGCTACTCTCCCATGCAAACCACACATACTTAAATTACATGAAATACACCACACTGGCAACATATAATACAACAACGCCGGCCGAAGTGGCCGTGCGGTTAAAGGCGCTGCAGTCTGGAACCGCAAGACCGCTACGGTCGCAGATTCGAATCCTGCCTCGGGCATGGATGTTTGTGATGTCCTTAGGTTAGTTAGGTTTAACTAGTTCTAAGTTCTAGGGGACTAATGACCTCAGCAGTTGAGTCCCATAGTGCTCAGAGCCATTTTTTATAATACAACAACAAGAATAGTCGCAACGTTACAATCACATCACTTTCAGCTTTCCCACTTCAATTAATGTTCATCCCAGTTTCACACGCCACTGCCCCACTTCGTAACTTTCCTTTTCTACTATGAACTCAGGAGGATATATGCACGTCTTCCTGTGCAATGCAAGCCGAGTGGCGTTGCTGGATAGACGGCTGACTCACCTTGCTTCTCTCTCAGAGTATTATAGTTTGAATCAAGCGTCACACGGAAACATAACATTCAAAGTAATATTAAGAACATATTCATCACACACGCGAGTCCCCAACTGATACCATGGACGAGTACTTCTCTTTATCCTTTGTCTCATACACAGATTGAGAGTCACACAGTACTCACCACGTGGAAGTACTCGTCTCTAATTTCAAGTCCTGCACACGCCATTTCTTAAATATTTCCAACTTATAGTACACATGCCAGTAATTCAGCTTAACTTAAGCACTCGGAAGTATTTCAACTTATTGCTACACGTGGTTTCATTGTAACCGTTGGTCACTTCCGAAGATTTCTACGATCCCCTTAATATTACCTGCCTGACATTTAATTCTCCCCACAAAAGTTCCTGAAATAGAGAAATTATTATTCCAAACTACTCTTAAGTATTTCACATGCATACCATGTCTCCACTCTTTTGTCTTTACGGAGCACACCTAAGACAGGTCTTACCAACACTAGATCCAGCGGCAGAGTGCTGATACATGGCCGTTCTTCAGGTGACCAAAGGACCGTCTCAAAGATGATCATATATTGCACATTCACTATCTGTGGTTAGCAGACGACCATACATTCATTCATTTCGCAGATCTCCCCAAATTGGATGTAGGGATTTATATTGTGGGAGTGCACATGTGATCAATTAAATAAATAAATTGTCATTCTCTCCTACACTGGTATCCGGCTTCGGTGTGTTAAGTGAAACTGAGTTATTATTACAAAAAATATGTTGTTCTGACAAGAAAAACGAAGAATGTTGTACCTATTTTCAATGTCGGGCGGTACTGTACCCTTTCAATAATGCTGTGAGGAATACCAAATTTCTGGTCTACTCTCGTCGCACTTTGACCTTCTCAAAGTTCCTGTTGATTCTTCCTCAAGTGAAGTATTTATTTATTTATTTATTTATAATTTGATGCTGTCATTTACAAGTGACCTGCCACCTAATTACTAAGGCAGATCGTATTTTCACAATATCAAATTGTACGTGTACACTATGTGAAACGTATTTGATATTTCTTATTTGTAATAAGGGTTAATAATATTGCAGCTGATAATACTTATAAACTCAAAAGTAATTAAGAAATGAAAATCTTAAAATCATCGATTTATGAAGAGAAGATAGAAATTTAGAAAGATGGGAAGAGGTTATGACAAATTATCTCTTTTTATGACATATTACGGATTCGGGAAAATTATCTAAAATGAAAAAATCTTTCATTTAATAAGGAGAAATAAAACATAATAGGAAAGTACACAGATTTGTATTAGAGATGCCATCACCTAGCTATCTCGGGTGTGAGGGCAGATCATAGAGCCTGCCATATTCGAGGTAGCGTACAAAATATGTTTAATATTTATTTCATAAACTTATGTTTGCAGACATTTGTTGTATTACTCTTATATTACATTTGTTTCAGGCCATACGTGCTTTATACAAGGGCGTAATCGGTGCATTATTTGTGCATCTTTCAATTCCTTATTTCTGAATGTTGTATGCAGGATATTTGTCTTGTCTGTTAGGTAAAGCCTTATCTAAGTTTAATAACTAATTGCATCTTTTTCATTACAGATATTATTTTACATGAGCTTATCTGTTTCAGCATCTGAGTCTATTTCTGTGTTTGTGTCTATGTCTACGTCATTCCAAGCATTCTGTTGCCGTATTTGAGTGTGTGCTCTTATTTATGTGTGTTTGTCCTTGTTTGTATAACTTCTGTAACGTACGTGACACATTATTGGTTATACCATTCAGTATGCTACAATCGTCCGGCTGTCATAGAATTTGTCCTATGTTGTCATACTCAGTCCACGGTCGGATGTGTATGAGTGTGTCACAGTGTAAAGTCACATGTTCAGGAGTTCCTAGTTCTCCACAAGCGCACATGGGTCTTCGGCTGAGACCAAGCCGCTAAAAGTAATACCGCCTTCAGAATAGTGACACTTCGACTGTGAAACTTTTATCAGTAAATTCAAAAATGGCCCTAAGCTCAATGGGACTTAACATCTGAGGTCATCAGTCCCCTAGACTTAGAATTACTTAAACCTAACTATATCAGTAAATTGTCGAAGTATTTTTAATAAAGTTCTCGAATTTACTGCCCTCCAGGAAAGTTCTCGGGCTAAAATTACTATCGAGACTGGGAGCTGGCAGAAACCCGAAGTGGTAAGCTCTGAGATATTTAGCGAGTCATGGAATGTGTATCGGAAAGACAGATTACAGCAAGCAGCAGGAAAGGGTTCATTGCAGTTGACAAAAATATTCTCTGTTTTGAGGTCGAAGTTATGTGTGACAGTGCTGTCATCTGGTAGCGTATAACAGATCTAGGTAAAATCGACTTCATTGTTGGATGTTCTTACTGGCCACCTGACTCTTCTGTGACAGTTATAGAGTCATTTAAAGTAGGTCTACGGTCAATAGTGCGCAAATACCCAGATCATGCATTACTAGTTGGAGACGACTTTAACCTCACGGGTATAGACTGGGATGTCTATCGACTCACTGCGGGGGTTACAGACAGATAGTCATGCGAAACACTTTTGGACACTTTTCTGAAAATTGTCTTGAGCAGCTAGCTCGACAGCCCATACGCAATAGAAATGTCTTAGACCACTTAGCTACAAATGCCAACGGCCTTGCCACAGTGGTAACACGGTTCCCGTCAGATCACCGAAGTTGAGCGCTATCGGGCCTGGCTAACACTTGGATGGGTCACCGTCCGAATCTTACGCGTGCTGTTGGCAAGCGGGGTGCACTCAACCCTTGTGAAGCCAATTGAGGAGCTACTTGATCGAGAAGCAGCAGCAAAGGTCAGGAAAACTGACAACGACTGGGAGAGCGGTGTGCTGACCACATGCCCCTCTGTATCTACGTCCGGTGACGCGTAAGGTCTGAAGATGACACGGCGGTCAGTCGGTGCCGTTGCGCCTTCAAGACCTGTCCGGATGGTGTTTGTTTTTGGCTATAAATAGGCCGTAACTTCTCGACAACGTCAATATAGATACGGGGACTAACGATCAATGATAGCATTATAGCAACTATGATTAAAAAAGTGAATGCATCAGTCAAGAAGGCTAGAAGGGTATTTCTGCAAGAAATAGCAGTTAAGGTGTTGTTAGCATCTCACTTAGACAGTGAACTGACATCACTTAGTTCCAATAAGATGGACGTAGAGGAATTATGGGCAAAGTTTAAGGACACTGTAAATCCCAGTCTAGAGAATTATGTGCCTAGTAAGTGGATTACGGACGGAAAGACCCACCGTGGTTTAATAACGAGATTGGCAAACTGCTGGCGAAGTGGAGGCTGTTGCACTCTCGGTTTAAAGGAGAACGCGCAAATGACGACAAGCAAAGGTTAGGAGAGATTCGTACGTCTGTGAAAAGGTCTGTGCGCGAAGCATACAACTACTACCACCGTCATACCTTATCAACAGATGTGGCAGAGAACCCGAGAAAATTCTGGTCCTATGTAAAATCGTTAAGTGGGTGCAAGACTTCCGTCCAATCACTTGACCAGTTTGGTGTTTAGCTGAAGATAGCAAAACATAAACCTGAAGTTTTAAATTTCACGTTCAATAAATAGGTCACGCAGGAGACTAATAGAAATACACTCCTGGAAATTGAAATAAGAACACCGTGAATTCATTGTCCCAGGAAGGGGAAACTTTATTGACACATTCCTGGGGTCAGATACATCACATGATCACACTGACAGAACCACAGGCACATTGACACAGGCAACAGAGCATGCACAATGTCGGCACTAGTACAGTGTATATCCACCTTTCGCAGCAATGCAGGCTGCTATTCTCCCATGGAGACGATCGTAGAGATGCTGGATGTAGTCCTGTGGAACGGCTTGCCATGCCATTTCCACCTGGCGCCTCAGTTGGACCAGCGTTCGTGCTGGACGTGCAGACCGCGTGAGACGACGCTTCATCCAGTCCCAAACATGCTCAATGGGGGACAGATCCGGAGATCTTGCTGGCCAGGGTAGTTGACTTACACCTTCTAGAGCACATTGGGTGGCACGGGATACATGCGGACGTGCATTGTCCTGTTGGAACAGCAAGTTCCCTTGCCGGTCTAGGAATGGTAGAACGATGGGTTCGATGACGGTTTGGATGTACCGTGCACTATTCAGTGTCCCCTCGACGATCACCAGTGGTGTACGGCCAGTGTAGGAGATCGCTCCCCACACCATGATGCCGGGTGTTGGCCCTGTGTGCCTCGGTCGTATGCAGTCCTGATTGTGGCGCTCACCTGCACGGCGCCAAACACGCATACGACCATCATTGGCACCAAGGCAGAAGCGACTCTCATCGCTGAAGACGACACGTCTCCATTCGTCCCTCCATTCACGCCTGTCGCGACACCACTGGAGGCGGGCTGCACGATGTTGGGGCGTGAGCGGAAGACGGCCTAACGGTGTGCGGGACCGTAGCCCAGCTTCAGGGAGACGGTTGCGAATGGTCCTCGCCGATACCCCAGGAGCAACAGTGTCCCTAATTTGCTGGGAAGTGGCGGTGCGGTCCCCTACGGCACTGCGTAGGATCCTACGGTTTTGGCGTGCATCCGTGCGTCGCTGCGGTCCGGTCCCAGGTCGACGGGCACGTGCACCTTCCGCCGACCACTGGCGACAACATCGATATACTGTGGAGACCTCACGCCCCACGTGTTGAGCAATTCGGCGGTACGTCCACCCGGCCTCCCGCATGCCCACTATACGCCCTCGCTCAAAGTCCGTCAACTGCACATACGGTTCACGTCCACGCTGTCGCGGCATGCTACCAGTGTTAAAGACTGCGATGGAGCTCCGTATGCCACGGCAAACTGGCTGACACTGACGGCGGCGGTGCACAAATGCTGCGCAGCTAGCGCCATTCGACGGCCAACACCGCGGTTCCTGGTGTGTCCGCTGTGTCGTGCGTGTGATCATTGCTTGTACAGCCCTCTCGCAGTGCCCGGAGCAAGTATGGTGGGTCTGACACACCGGTGTCAATGTGTTCTTTTTTCCATTTCCAGGAGTGTATATCGTCTTTTGACAATCGAACAGACTCCCGTATGGGCGACATAGTAATAAGCATTCCTGGCGTAGAGAAACAACTCCAGGAGTTGAGAACAAATAAGTCACCAAGTCCGTACGGAATACCAGTTCGGTTTTCCGAAGAGTACTCTACGGCATTGGCTCCTTACTTAGCTTGCATGTATCGCGTATCTCTCGCCCAGCTCAAAGTCCCTAGCGACCGGACGAAAGCTCAGGTGATTCCTGTGTATAAGAAGGGCAAAAGAAAGGACCCACAAAATTACAGACCTACATCACTAACATCGGTTTCTTGTAGAATCCTTGAACATATTCCCAGTTCGAATATAATAAATTCTCTTGAGACCGAGAAGCTTACGCCCAGGAATCAGCATAGTTTTAGAAAGCATCGTTCGTGCGAAACTCAGCTTGCCCTTTTCTCACATGATATACTGTGAACTACGGATGAAGGGCAACAGGCAGAGTCCATGTTTCTAAATTTCCGGAAAGCGTCTGACAAGGTGTCCCATTGCAGGTTGTTAAAGAACGTGCGAACATATGGAATAGGTTGACAGATACGTGAGTGACTGCAAGACATAGTAAGTTATAGAACCCAGAATGTTGTCCTCGACGGCGAATGTTCATCAGAGACAAGGGTATCGTCCGGAGTGCCCCAGGGAAATGTGATAGGACCTGTGTTATTCTCTATACACATAAATGATTTGGCTGACAGGATGGCAAGCAACCTGCTGCTGTTTGCTGATGATGTCGTGGTGTACGGTAAGATGTCGTCGTTGAGTGATGGGAAGAGGATACAAGATGACTTAGACAAAATTTCAAGTTGGTGTGATTAATGGCAGTTAGCTCTAATTATATAAAAATGTAAGTTAATGCGGATGAGTAGGAAAAGTAAACCCGTAATGTTCAGATACAGCACTAGTAGTGCCCTGTTTGACATAGTAACGTCGTTTAAATATCTGAGCGTATTGTTGCAAAGCGATATGAAATGGGACGAACATGTGAGGATTGTAGCAGGAAAGGCGAGTAGTCGGCTTCGGTTTATTGGGAGAATTCTAGGAAAGCGTGACTCATTTGTAACCGAGACCGCATATAGGACGCTAGTGCGACCTATTCTTGAGTACTGTTCGAGTGTTTGGGATCCGTACTTGGTTGGATTAAGGGAAGACATCGAAGCAATTGAGAGGCAGACTGCTAGATTTGTTACTGGTAGGTTCGAACAATACGCAAATGTTACGGATATGCTTCGGGAACTCTAATGCGACTCCCTGGAGGGAAGGCGTCATTCTTTTCGGGAACACTACTGAGAACCGGCATTTGAAGCTGACTGCAGATCGGTTCTGTTAGCTCCGACATACATTGCGCGTAAGGACCACGAATATAAGATACAAAAATTAGGGCTTATATGGAGGCATACAGGCAGTCGTTTTCCCCTCGCTCTGTTTGCGAGTGGAACGGGAAAGGAAATGACTAGCGATGGTACAGGGTACCCTCCGCCACGCACCGTAAGGTGGACTGCAGAGTACCGATACAGATATAGACGGAGGTGTTCTGGGTGTGGACCATGCCCCGTGAGGAAATGGACTACATCACGTGCGGGATCTCTATGTTTTAACCTCATTCGTTCCGTGATGTTTGGGAAAAAGTTGTAGACGCGACGCCCCTTTTCTGTGGAATCTCATTCTCTCTGCCAGGTATTGTGTCGCCAGCGGTTTAGTTGGCGCCTTTCTGTGATGTCCTCTTCTACAATTTCAAATACCTTGCCACGCCTGCCTTTAATAAACCAGCACGCTACTGCTTCTTGACGGATGATGATCTCAGTGGGACACACTCCCATCACCACGCACAGTGCATCCTCCGATGTTGAGCCGAAGGCCCCCGACAACCTGAGCAGAACACTTCTTGGCCACGTCTCACGATGATTTTATGTGCTGCAGGCCTCAGTCGATGCTCCCCGGCACTCACTACAAAGCATATTATGGATCCGAATAGTGCGAGATGAAACGTACGTATCGTCTTTATGGACAGTCTATATTTCGTTGTATTTAGTCTTGCTAATTTATGCATTATTTTCATTGGTTTGTCGGTTGTTAAGTCTGGTATGTTGAGTGATCTTCAGTTTGTCGCCGGCCGCTGTGACCGAGCGGTTCTAGGCGCTTCAGTCTCGAACCACGCTGCTGCTACGGTCGCAGGTTCGAATCCTGCCTCAGGCATGAATGTGTGTGATGTCCTTAGGTTAATTAGGTTTAAGTAGTTCTAAGTCTAGGGGACTGATGACCTCAGATGTTAAGTCCCATAGTGCTTAGAGCCATTTGAACCATTTTCAGTCTGTCGTCAATGCGTAAACCTACATATCTTGTCACTCTTTCGCGTTGCAAGGTTGTGTCATTTAGCTTGATGCTGGGGTTTCTTTTAAGTTCACCTTCCAGTAGTAAGTACACCGTTTTATTAACTGAAATTGTTGGTTTATTGTTGTTGCACCGACTGATGTCTACAGGAGCTGCATAGTCTTTTGTTCTAAGTGACTTCTTAAGTTTCCTGCTAGCACTACGAACTAATCGTCAGCGAACGCTACTATCCCCTTTGCTCTGACAACTCCAGTGACCCGCTCGCCATTCTACAACTCTGTTTCTGCAGTAGTCAACGAAACTGATGTATGAAGCTTGTCAAAAGCGCCAGAGATATCAATAAATATTGCCACCACATATTTGTCCTGTTTGTTCTGAGTTATGTGCAGAGCCCTGTTTAGTGCATCGTCGACCGACTTGTGCGGTAGGAACCCGTACGGATGTGGGTTGCGCATAAGCTGATTGTCGCTGTTGCCACTCGAGATGTCGGGACGAGGAAGGGGACGTAAAGCTGCTGCCTTGGCGGAGTTGCTGCTCACGTTAGCAGGAACATCCGGCAAGAAGAAGAGGAAGACTGTATTGCAGTGCTTTCGCTGCCAAAAGCTTGGCCACGTCGCCAAGCACTGCAGCGGAGCAGTCGCGTGCTTGAAGTGTGCGCAAGCACACGACACACGTGACTGCAAGAAGCAGAAGGACGCCCCCTGTACCTGCGCCAACTGCGGTGGCGCACACGCGGCCAACGCCCGTTCCTGAGCCTACAGACGAAACTGGCGCGGACCGGAGAAGAAGACGCAGAAGCAAGTGACCACCACACACGAAGAGGTGGTCACTTGCACAGAAGACGTCGTCACCAGGCGCCTTAACGACGCCGTACAAGACGCCATGTCCGCCTTCAAATCCGCCATGGCAGAAGAGAGGGCGGCCATGCTGGCGGAACTGGGCGAGGCTCGGCGTCAGATTGCTGAGCTAAGAGAGGGCGGCCATGCTGGCGGAACTGGGCGAGGCTCGGCGTCAGATTGCTGAGCTGACGCAGGAACTTCGCTCAGCCAAAGCAGCTCCCGCCACAACAGTCGACACCGCCACCCAGGCGACTCCTCCACGTGTGGAGTTCGCGACGGTGGCCACGCAGACCGACATGCCTGCTGAAGGGGAGGCAACACAGCACTCGACGGACACCGAAGCAGCAGCGCAAGAAGAGGAGTGGGAAGAAGCCCCATTCCTCCCGC
Organism: Schistocerca nitens; assembly: GCF_023898315.1. Taxonomy (NCBI): domain Eukaryota; kingdom Metazoa; phylum Arthropoda; class Insecta; order Orthoptera; family Acrididae; genus Schistocerca; species Schistocerca nitens. The sequence goes on along the minus strand of NC_064616.1, from coordinate 252,443,550 downwards.
TTCCAGACATGTACAGCGCAAGCGCTGTAACGCAGAAGATCGCTGCATCGCTTCGCGATGGTTCGTACCCCCACCACGACAACCCTTATCCTTTCGTTCCACCTAACCATCCTAAACCTCAACTCCCACATCGCCCACTTGGGTATCCAGAAGGCCTTCTTGGTCTTTCTAGGGAGGAGTTCAATCTGATTGACTCCTACCCTATCTTCACAGAGTGGCAAATGCGCTGTATCATCATCGCTCTGGTCAACGGAGAATACGATAAAGCGGGATGCATTTTGCACAACATCCCAACCGAGGGAGAGCCCTCAGCAACAAGTAAGAAGAAGAAGAAAAATCGTCATATCGACAAGTACAGGAAATAGGTCATCGGCACTCCTTGCCAGTCCAGAAAAACCTACCAGTACAGAAAGAAGATTCGAAGAGATTCCCAGGGGAGTAAAGGCCAACAGGCCACAAACATCCAACCGAACCTCCTCACAGTGAGGAAGTCAGAAAAGGAGCAGCGCGCGTACGGATGTGGGTTGAGACCCAGAAGCTGTCTGTGTGACTGTAGCCTGTCGCACAATACCGTTCCCTAGACCATGCCTAGAACTTTCAGTAGACTCATCGGTCTATATGATTTTGGATTTGCTGAGTCATTGTCCTCTGATTTTTTGATAATCACTGCAGTGGCCGTTCTCCGACAGGTGGCTATTCTCACTTGTAGTAATGAGTGATTGAGTAAGTCCGTAAGGTAGGGCAATTTGTGGGGAAACAGCTTTAATGGGTTCTGAGTGAACACCATCTGGACGGGAGCTTTTCCGTCTTCAAGTTTCGTTATCTCCAGTGCATCCTCCTTGCGAGCGAAAGGAGAAGTGATTCCAACATGTACGTAGTTAATGCCCATTTGTCTGCCTAGGTCTATCTGGTGGTGTTGGTAATGTGAAGGGTCGTCGTCTGGTAGTAGCTCGTTCAGCAGGTATCCTGCGGAGCATCTCCTGCCGTGTCATTGTACCGTTTTATCGCTTTAGTATTGGCATTACTGTTGGTATTATTATTCTCTCAGTTTCTATTTTGAGAAGCTTTCCCCATATGTTATTCGTTAAGTTGGTCCTAACAAAATCGTCCCAACGGCCCTGCCTTGTGTTTTTGTAATTCGTTCTTGTATCAATGTTTGGTTCCAAGGTATTGTTGCAGCCTGACGTCATTCTCTTCTGTTGTTTTTGCTCGTTAGTAGTATCGTCTTTTTTTCTCGTGAGTCCTTCGTTAGTTCTGTTAATAATATCGACCACGGTTTACTTTGATTACGTATGTCATTGATTTGTGGGATTGCAGCGATTTGAGCTCTCTGTAGTAGATCAGTTGATATGTATGCTCTGTAATCAATACTTTCTCGGATGGTGTGCAAGGGGAATACTTCTATAGCATCTTTTAGTGTCTGAACAGCAGCAGTCGCGGGCGTTTTTGAGTGAATATGTTTGTGTTTACGTACGTAGCAGTGTGTATAATTACTGCACTGTGATCACTGTATGTTGCTCTGTCATGTACTTGCCAGTCGATGATATATGTTACAGATGTTCCGTTTGCTAATGACATGTCTATGTTACTGATACCCCCGGCATTTCAACGGTATGTCGGTGCTTGCCTTACCTTATTGAGCACAAAAGGGCTGCGCTCATTTATGATGTCCGTTATTATTTGTCCTTTGGCATCTGTCCTATCAGCATGCCAGAATGCTGAATGTGCGTTAATGTCCTCGAGGATGTGTAGTTTTTTGCCCTAGGAGGAACCTGTTATTTATCTAATTGAGTTTGGAAGAGGTTGACTGTGATGTGAGTACTGTGCGTATAATGATGTGAGCATCTATGATCCCCTTCCCTGTGTAATTTCTGCCGTTAAAAAGTGTTCAGTACATAGTTGTGTCATTTTTGTCACTATAATTCGTGTGTGTGTTACAACGATTGCTGCTTTGGCGGCCTTTAACCCTGTTATTGTCTTCCCCAATAGCTGAATGGTCAGCGCCTTGGAATGCCACGCACGGGGGCCCGGGTTCATTTCCCGGAGAGGCGGGAGATATTCTCCCCTCAGGGACTGGGTGTTGTGCTGTCCCCATCATCATTTCATCCCCATTGTCGACGCGCAAGTCGCCCATTGTGGCGTCGCACACAGTAAGACTTGCAGTTGGCGGCCGAACTTCCCGACTGGGAAGTCCCGGCAACTGACGTCATACGCTCATTTACATTTCCATACCCTGTTATTGTCGTATATTTTGTTGGGAGACCAGTCATGCATGTAGGGTTCCTGTAAACAAGCGACATCCGCCTCTACCTCGTCCATCATTTAGTTCTGTACAGACCATTCAACTTCTCATACAGTTCAATTTTACGATCTTCACGACGGGGGATATCTTATGTATGCGTAGTTCTTGGATCTAATTTCTTTAAATTCAAACTGAAATCACCCGTGTGCTCTCACTAAGTGCTTGTACACGCTGTTTAGGTCCAGGCACTCTCCCCTCCGTGTGCATACCACTCCAGTAGTCACCAGAGCTTTCGTTTGCTGGAAATTGGAAATTTGTGGTGAGGGCTTATGGGACCAAACTACTGAGGTCATCAGTCCCTAAGCTTACGCACTACTTAATCTAACTTAAACTAACTTACGCTAAGGACAACACACACACCCGTGCCCAAGGGAAGACTCGAACCTCCAACGGGGGGATCCGCGCGGACCGTGACAAGGCTCCCGAGACCGCGCGGCTACCACGTGCGGCAGCTCTCGTTTATCAGTCAGGTTTTCTGTTCGTAGGAACATGCGATCAGTCTGTTCCATAGTTAGGTGACATATTTTCGTCCCTACTGGGTGGTTAAGTAACGTTACTAACTGTAGAGCAGTTTGAAATACATCTCTGTTTTCGAGTCTGCTTAAGCGTAGATTCTCCCCAAGGTCCCTGTAGTCAACTGTTGTTCCTTTATCGTGTTCCTGTTTGTTGTTCGAATCTTGTGATGTGTAGATTTCCTCATACGTGTTTGTTGTTAATGCTGCTGTGGCAGTCGCGTTTCCCTTTGTTATTTCTTCTCTGTTCTGTAATCGGTCGCGTTTGTTGTCTGGGTTTGCTATCGGAGTATCTGTAGCACGTCTGTTTATCTTTGCTGCTTGTTGATGGGTATGCCGTGCATGAGTTTTTGGTTTGTCTGATATGTTTATGGTTTCGGTATGTTGCTTGTCGCCGGCCGGGGTGGCCGAGCGGTTCTAGGCGCTACAGTCTGGAACCGCGCGACCACTACGGTCGCAGGTTCGAATCCTGCCTCGGGCATGGACGTGTGTGATGTCCTTAGGTTAGTTCTAGGGAACTGATGACCTCAGAAGTTAAGTCCCATAGTGCTCAGAGCCATTTGACCATTTTTTGTTGCTTGTCACTTATAGTTTCTGTATTTGTGTCGTCACATTCTTATTTGTCTGTTTGTATTGTAGGAGTCTTGGTTTATGTGCAATCTGTACTTTGTGATGCCGCATCCGGATTTCGTTGTTGATGGTTCGACATGGTTCAAATGGCTCCAATCACTATGGGACTTAACATCTGAGGTAATCAGTCCCCTAGACTTAGAACTACTTAAACCTAACTAATCTAAAGACATCACATCATCCATGCCCGAGGCAGGATTCGAACCTGCTACCGTAGCAGCAGTGCGGTTCCGGACTGAAGCGCCTAGAATCGCTCGGCCACAACGACCGGCGTTGTTGATGATACTGTGTTTATTTTTGTATGCTTGTCTTAATTGTTGCGTTCATTTGTTTTGAATCCTATTGTGCTACTTTTTGTTCTGACGTTTGGTGTGTTTCATACTCGTGCTGTAAATGTATATGAATGTCTCCAGATGCCTTAATGTATTTGCACGTTGTCTGATTTATGTGAATTCGTTGATCTCTCGCTGTCCCTGCAGACTGCTTCGTCTTCCAGCTCCTCCATTTTTAGAATAATCGCAGTCTGGAAGGACGCCCAGTTAAACATGTCATGTTTAAGCTGCCTATCTACACAGTAGTCAATGACACCTTGTATACATGCGTTATCACTGTAGCCTGTGATATGAAGCTATTTGTTTATTGTACTTAATGACATTGATGGCGCTACAGTCTGGAACCGCGCGACCGCTGCGGTCGCAGGTTCGAATCCTGCCTGGGGCATGGATGTGTGTGATGTCCTTAGGTTAGTTAGGTTTAAGTAGTTCTAAGTTCTAGGGGACTGATGATCTCAGAAGTTAAGTCCCATAGTGCTCTGAGCCATTTGAACCATTTTTGATATTGGTGGCACTGTCTCGATGTCTGGGTCAGTGGTTTGCAGTAGCCCCATTTTTGCTCCCATGGTACCGCACGCTGCCATGCTCTTGTTCTGGTGCATGGTAATTTGTGTTTACGCCTGCTGTTGTGATAGGGGAGTGATGTGTCTCCCATGTAATCTTGTACCTTCTCAGTGAACATTGTTGACATCGTATTCTGTCCGCTGAGTTTGCCTTTCAAAAAAATGGTTCAAATGGCTCTGAGAACTATGGGACTTAACTTCTAAGGTCATCAGTCCCCTAGAACTTAGAACTACTTAAACCTAACTAACCTAAGGACATCACACACATCCATGCCCGAGGCAGGATTCGAACCTGCGACCGTAGCCGTCGGTCGGTTCCGGACTGTAGCGCCTAGAACCGTTCGGCCACTCCAGCCGGCTTGCCTTTCATATAGCCGTTTATCTGTTGTTCGTTGTGATCTCCCTTCTTTGTCGCAGACTGTGTTTCAGTATTTTCATGGGATGCAGCCAGTGGTTGCCTCTTTCTGACATTCTTCCTTTTTGTGTCCCAGTTTTGCACATTTGCCACTCACCTGCTGCTCGTCACAACGTTTAGGTGGATGTCCAGTAGTTCAGACATTTTTGTACAGTTACATATTCTTTAATGGTCAGTTCTTCAAACTGTATGTAGACCCTGTCTTTTTGGAGTAGCAGTAGACGAACCCTGGGGGAGACCTCAATTATGTTAACTGTACGCGTCCCATTTGGTCCTGTCTCGAATTTTATTGATACTTCTTCGTCAATTTCTTCCTTTTAAATGTGTTCACTCAAGTTTATCTCGTACATTTCTTCTAGCAAGTCCTTATCTGTCAGTGTAGTAGGTATCTGATAGATGGCGGAAGTATCCTAAGTTTTCTGGGTTCAAATGGTTCAAATGGCTCTGAGCACTATGGGACTTAACTTCTGAAGTCATCAGTCCCCTAGAACTTAGAACTACTTAAACCTAACTAACTAAGGACATCACACACCTCCATGCCCGAGGCAGGATTCGAACCTGCGACCGTAGCGGTCGCGCGGTTCCAGACTGCAGCGCCTACAACCGCTCGGCCACCCCGCCCGGCTTTTTTTGGTTCCTGGTATTTGATATTGTTTAGTTGTGCAGTTCTCGCTATGATTTTTCTTTTTTTCTCCTGTGTCTCTGCTTCCAGAATTACTGTATTTCCTGTCGACCTGATGGCCTTAATTTTGATCTATCTTTTCTGTGGCTGATAGTCTTCGTAGGGTTTCTCCTACAACCTTTGCATCTTGATTATATGCAGATTTGAAGAAAATAACACTTGTTTGTTTGCCTTTAGCTTAGTCAGTGCATTTTTAAACCTTAGGTTTTGGTTTAAATGTTGGGCCGGTTCTCTTCTTCAAAGTCTGTTATTTCTGCGTCTAGGGGGTGTATTCTGTCCTACGCATCTGGGGCACTAGCAGCAGCCGGTTCTTTCCGCAGTCTGTGAAGTAATCCAAATATTGTCTTCTGCCAGGCTGTAATGAAGAATGCATCCCGGACCTGCCCCATTTCGAGCTATACACACGGTGTCCTTACGCCATGTGGCATCCAGCTTTCTGTGCAAGACCGAAAGGGTTCTGGGAACATGCTCCTGCACTTTCATTCATTTTCAACGAGTAGTTCATATTTTACGTTACTTTGTTGATCTCTTCCTTAGGTTTTATGGAGCAGTGTATAACTTGGGAAAATTCCTCCTTTCGTTGCGTCTTTCAATACAAAACAGGTGACAAGCTGAATAGCGATAAGGTGTGAGTGGAAACTTGGCTGTCAGTAAGGTTGCTTGTTACGCTGCTTCCAGGAAACAGTTCCTGATGCTTCTGTCTGAAACTTGGGTAAGACGTTGCCCTTAATTGGTCATACGGTTGCGGTGAGATTAGTAATGTCTACTCGCCTGATGCAACAGCATGACATGCGTGTACAGCTTCCTTGGACTACGGGCACCAAAACTGATACACGGCTGCCACAACACGTCCAACGTGGTGGACAGCTCTAAAGGGACAGTCAGTCTCTCACAGACGCACAGTACGCTTAAGCTGACTTTCAGATAATGACACAAATTGCTTTTGTCGATTTCATCTTCAAATGTCTAAAACGTTTATTAATCTAGCACAATTCTGTAAACAGTAGAGCACCCTTTTGGTAAAACAAGTACAGTTGTTAGTGACTCACGATTTTACGTGCTGTTTGTGGTTGAACAACGTTGAACAACAAAAACTGGGGTAAGAAGTTTGAAATTCTCAAAAAATTGGTTATAAGATATAGGGACAGTCGCGTTATATACAGTAAGTACAAACTCTGAGAGGGAGTAGCAGTCATGGAAGACCAAGAGATGAGTAATCGGATTAAAAAGGAAGTATCCCAGCAAAAAAGTTTCCTTGTAAACTTACCTTAGGCTCCTGTAGACTATCACAAGTAAGTGACGACAACGGTAGATTTCCCATTAGCTTTGGTCAGTTAAGATCGTTCTCAAGTTATCTATACATTAGATGTATTGCATACCCATAGAACTTTACCTCAAATCGACCACTTTGTTTATGTTTGCAATCAGTTCCTTACTGTATTTCCCTAGAAACCAGGAGCGGTAAACCGTCTAGATTTTAGAATGGTTCAAATGGCTCTGACACTATGGGACTTCACATCTGAGGTCATCAGTCCCCTAGAACTTAGAACTGCTTAACCCTAACTAACCTAAGGACGTCACACACATCCATGCCCGAGGCAGGTTTCGAACCTGCGACCGTAGCGGTCGCGTGTTCTCAGACTTAAGCGCCTAGAACCACTCGGATACACCGGCCGGCCCTAGATTTTAGAAACTGAGGCTATATAAAGGGCCGCGTAATCTACGGAACATTTTTGTTCTACATAGTAAGCCTCGTGACTGTTACTTAAAAATGAAAGGTATTTATAACAAAATTGAAATTTGTTAAGATGTTTGATTTAGGTTTTATTATAAAATTGTTGATTTTTAACTTGAAACAAAGGGATGTTGTTGTGCAAATAAAAGAACACAGATTTTTCATAAAGCAGCAGAAAACGCAATTTCGTAAAAAGCAAAACAAGATAAAACTTAAACGACACCACGAAACAAAAATATATCGAATATCGCTTCATTACTTCGTAGAGTTTGTATAAAACATGTTTTTGCTATTCATAAACAACTTTCGTATTCAGCAATAATGGCAGGAAACTCTTGCCCTTGATCATGATGAAGGACGTTCTACTGAGTACAAAATAAAAACAATAATTATGCAGATTTTTTATGTTTTCGCATTTAAACTGTACTTGCATCAAAATTAATTGCTTTGGTTACATAAAGCACGGAAGTTAGCGATCAACTAATTTTTATAGCTTATAAAATGCAATTTATATTCTGTAAGGATATAGTGGACTAACAATGTCTTCTAATTACGTGCAAAACAGACAACCAAACAAAAAACGACTTTTAAAAACCGGCTCCCAGTTACTCTCTTATACATTCATTTCTTTGCCAATCAGTGCTACCAATACTACCTGTAATCCTATCATTTACTACGTCATTTATGTGCTGTACAAAACTATTGAACAGTAGTTCGGCGAGGACACTGCTAACCTCAGTGAAAGTGAGAAAACATTACGGGACCTCTTGAACGGAATCAACAGTCCGATGGACTGATAAAATAAGATGCGGACTGAGAGTAAAAAACGAAGAAAGTAATGAGTAGTAGCAGAAATAAGATTCCCCACAGACGTAACATGGAATTTGAGGCTAACGTAGTAGAGGATGTGAAGGAAGTCTGCTACCTAGGAGAGAAAATAATACATGATGACGAAGCAAGGAAGATTTAAGAAACAGAACTGCGCAGGCGAAGGGGGCATTCTTCTCTAAAGGAAATCTGCTAGTATCTAACGTAGACTTAATTTCAGAAAGAAATTTTTGAGAATATACAAAGGAGCACAGCATTATATCTGAGTGAACCATTGCCTATGGTGACACCGGAGAAGAAAAGATCGGAAAGCTCTTGAGAGTGGTGGTAAACAAGGATATTGAGAATTAAATGGACTGATAAAATAAGATATAAGGAATTTCTCCTCAGAACCAGCGAGGAAAGGAATATGTAGGTAACACTGACTACAAGAAAGAACAAAATGATATAACATATGTTAAGACATAAGAGCTATAAAATGCAAAAAACTTCTGTGGAAGATAGAGACTGGTATCTGTTCAACAAATAATGTAGCACGTTGTGCGTAAGTGCTTTTCTGAGATGAAGAGGTTGTACCGGGAGAAGAAGTCGTGGTGGGCTGATGAAACCAATCAGATGACTGAGGAATCACAAAAAAATGGTTCCACAGTCAGTCGGACATTTCCGCTCTATGTAAGTGGTAGTGATACAAAGATAAGAGTAGAAATTTCAGACAACTGGTATATTAAGGAAGGTGCTTTGTATACGTACTTGCATTTAGTAGAAACTTAGTTTAAATGCCAGTCCAACAGTCCCTACTGCTAACACGCCTACTAATCCAGATGAATGTCGTAAAGGTTCTGTCAGAAAGGCTAATTCCGTCCGTGGCCTATGTGAAATTTTAAGCTAATGTTCCATCTCATATTGTGTTATTCTTGACCGGCAAGGCATAAGATTACAAGAAAATCTGAAATGGTATTACTGGCAAAAATGAAAAATTTTTTTCCCAGCAGACCAGAGTCACACTACAGATATAATAAGAAGGAACTATGAATGTTGTTTATGTATTATTCTCTGTCACGCTGTTTAGATTCCAATCATTTATTGCTAGAGATGTGGCCGACTTGTTGATCTCACACAGTTTCAATCAGTGAGATGTCTAGTGAACAGAAAGCTGGAATATTCCTTACAACGACGGTGGCTTTGACCGTTAAGATACCCTGCTTATAGCAACCAAAGTGTTCTGTATAGAGGAGCAACTCGAATAGTGTGACATACCTTCATGAGAGCTGAGTGACTGTAGTTGCTAGCAACTCAAATGATCGGTGGAATATAAAAGTAATCGAAAGCCTCCTGCCGGTTGTTTGTCTTTATGATACTACGTACGAAGTCTTCTTACTCACTGCAGTCATTGTTTTAGTCCAAATGCAGGCACTCTTGTATCAAAAATACAAACTGTCACCAGTCTGCTCGTTTTTGGCTACAGTGAGACACGTACAGACAAGAAATTTAACCGACAGGAAGAAGATGCTGTGATATGCAAATGATTAGCTTTTCAGAGCATTCACACAAGGTTGGCGCCAGTGGCGAAACCTACAACGTTCTGACATGAGGAAAGTTTCCAACCGATTTCTCATACACAAACAGCAGTTGACCGGCGTTGCCTGGTGAAACGTTGTTGTGATGCCTCGTTTGAGGAGGAGAAATGCGTACCATCACGGTTCCGACTTTGATAAAGGTCGGATTGTAGCCTATCGCGATTGCGGTTTATCGTATCGCGACATTGCTGCTCGCGTTGGTCGAGATCCAATGACTGTTAGCAGAATATGGAATGGGTGGGTTCATGAGAGTAATACGGAACGCCGTGCTGGATCCCAACGGCCTAGTATCACTAGCAGTCGAGATGAGGGACATCTTATCCGCATGGCTGTAACGAATCGTGCAGCCATGGCTGCGGTTACCCTTGACGCTGCATCGCAGACAGGAGCGCTTGCGATGGTGTGCTCAGCGACGAACCTGGGTGCACGAATGGCAAAACGTCATTTTTTCGGATGAATCCAGGTTCTGTTTACAGCATCATGATGGTCGCATCCGTGTTTGGCGACATCGCGGTGAACGCACATTGGAAGCGTGTATTCGCCATCGCCATACTGGCGTATCACCCCGCGTGATGGTATGGGGTGCCATTGGTTTCACGTCTCGATCACCTCTTGTTCGCAATGACGGCACTTTGAACAGTGGATGTTATATTTCAGATGTGTTACGACCCGTGGCTCTACCCTTCATTCGATCCCTGCGTAACGCTACATTTCAGCAGGATAATGCACGACCGCATGTTGCAGGTCCTGTATGGGCCTTTCTGGATACAGAAAATGTTCGACTGCTGCCCTGGCCAGAATATTCTTCAGATTTCTCACTAATTGAAAACGTCTGGTCAATGGTGGCCAAGCAACTGTCTCGTCACAATACGCCAATCACTACTCTTGGTGAACTGTGGTATCGTGTTGAAGCTGCATGGCAGCTGTACCTGTACACGCCATTCAAGCTCTGTTTGACTCAATGCCCAGGCGTATCAAGGCCGTTATTACGGCCAGAGGTGGTTGTTATGGGTACTGATTTCTCAGGATCTGTGCACCCAAATTGCGTGAAAATGTAATCACATGTCAGTTCTAGTATAATATATTTGTCCAATAAATACCCGTTTATCATCTGCATTTCTTCTTGGTGTAACAATTTTAATGGCTAGTAGTGTAATAGGTTGCTCCGAATGGGAAAAATGTATTATGAATGGTTACAAGATGTGTATGTTACTGTAGATTTTAATTTATAATATCAAACTCGAGGAAACACTCCCAACTTCGCCTACATGCGTAGAATAAAAAATGAACAAGATCATCGGTAAGTCTGCACTTGCTGTGTTTTACGTGACGCGTGGCAGCTTCACCGCGGGCTAAATTTAGCTTGGGGCGGGTGAGGCGAGTGGGTAGTTCGTGATTGCTCGAGCGATAACAGCTACGCCGTGGGCGGCAGGCGCGCTTCACCAGCTCTTCGGAGGTGTCACGGCTTGCTAACAGGCACAACATAAAAAGGAAGTGGTCGTTGTGCTGCACTGCCTCGGGCCGCCGCGCCGTATTAACTTCAAAGCCACTTCGCCACTTCTCGCAATACGATACTTCCGGTCCGCTAAATCGAATGCAGCCGGCGACCGCCACCCTGTTGCCCATCTCCGTTCTCTCGACGATGGAACGCAGAATATATTTCGTGCAAGTTACAAGATGACGGCTAGTATAGACATACGTCGTGTTCATACGAAAAACAGTGAAAATTATACCAGTAAAAGCAGGGCGTGCACAAATTTTAGTGACGTAATCAGACAGTTTAATGCTCATAGTAATCTTCCACTAACCGCCAATGTCCTAATGAGCGATATGAAAAAACTTACAACTGAAAAGTGTGAACCATCATCGTCACGAAAATTGTGTGCACTTTCGCGTGATCGCCGAACTTTTCCAAATATCAAAAAAGCTATTGTTTGAAAAGTGTGAATCGTTATCGCTACGAAAATCGCGTACATTTCGGGATGATAGCGAAACACATCCACATAAGTAGTCTGCAATAACGACTGAAACAAGTGCTAGTGATAAACATGAAAGTGTAAGCCGTGATCACAACGAACTTCATAAGGAACGCATTGGCGAACAAACGAAACAACAGCGAAATAGTCGCGTAAAAGGTACAGCGTTCTTTCCTTAACAGACAGCCACGGCAGAAACTTGGCGAGTGTTTTACAAGACAATACGAAAGACTCCCAAGCAATGGGAATAGTAAAACCGGGTAAAAATATAATAAATCTTACCGCTGTCGACCCGCAGGAAAAAATGAAAGACGGAAATGAATAAGTCGTTTGCATGGGTGCCAGACATATCGCAAGAAACGGGGCACAAGATTGCTTAGCAAGCCTGCAAAAATTCTTAGAAATTAATAAATTTCGAGCCACAATAGTTGCAACGCTACCTCACAGTAATGATGTAATATACATTTCGTGTGTCAACAAGGACATACGAAACACGAACATTAAAATGAAATAGATGTGTGCTTCATCTGGAAAATGTACAGTTGTGGATATAGGCAAACGGCACAAATACCTACATACCAAACATGGGATGCATCCAAATTTGGGAGACAAAAAAGTTTAATGTGACAAGATAAGCAAAATTATCGTATAATAGATGACTTACACATATTTCTCAATCACAGAGGTAACAGAGATGCTTTTTTTAGAGTAAAACGTGGCAAATTAACCTTTACATACGAGAACCTTCAGTATATAACGAATGAAACAGAACACTTTACCGAGCGAGGTGGCGCAGTGGTTAGACAATGGACTCGCATTCGGGAGGACGACGGTTCAATCCCGCGTCCGGCCATCCTGATTTAGGTTTTCCGTGATTTCCCTAAATCACTCCTGGCAAATACCGGGATGGTTCCTCTGAAAGGGCACGGCCGACTTCCTTCCCCATCCTTCCCTAATCCGATGAGACCGATGACCACGCTGTCTGGTATCATTCCCCAAAACAACCAACCAACCAACCAACCAACAGAACACTTGAGGGTGAATGTAATCGAAATTAAACCACATTTCGTCATAGCGAGCCGGCCGATGTGGCCGAGCTGTTCTAGGCGCTTCAGTCTGGAACCGCGCGACCGCTACGGTCGCAGGTTCGAATCCTGCCTCGGTCATGGATGTGTTTGATGTCCTTAGGTTAGTTAGGTTTAAGTCGTTCTAAGTTCTAGGGGACTGATGACCTTAGATGTTAAGTCTCATAGTGTTCAGAGCCATTTGAACCATTTTTTTCGTCATAGCGAGTGAACTGACTTCCAAGGAAGAGGAAGCATATGGATTCAGGCTAAATGATTACTAAATCATAAACCTGTTCTGTAGAAAAACACATAATGATGGTGGGGCAGGCATTTATAGCAGAAATCATATAGCACGTAGAAAAGTCAAATGGACTGAGGATCTGAGTACCGATATGGTATTCGAGGTCGTAGCAATAGATTTATAACTAGAGAGCAACAGCCTGATTATAGTAGCTCTGAACAGGTCATCAGGAAGCAGCAGTGAAGATTTTTTTAATTGTCTGGAGGACTTGCTGGAGAAGACATCAGCGTATAAAAAATATGTGCTGCTTGTTGGAGACATCAACAGGGCCTCATTAAATAATAGCCTTAATTATTTTCGTTATACCGACTTATTACAGTATTATAGCAATAACCACATAAACTCAGAACCTACAACAATTACTTTGGATACACAGACATTCATTGACCACATTCTAATAACCATAACAGAGGAACACGTAAACATAATCACCTTAGAAAACCACATACGTGACAAATGGAAATTGATGTAGGGTATGTAGTCATAACTAATAGTGATACATTTATATACAAAAGAAAATGTAATCGTAATAAACTTAAGTGGGCATTAGCGAATGAAAATGGAAACCAGTATGCAATGAAACTGATGTGAGTAATAAATAAGAATTTTCTGTAAACTATACAATAAAACTTTAAATGAAGCATGTCCTTTAGTAAATGAAGTAAACATAGCTATAAATCATAAAGCTGAGAATTCACATGTGAAATTGTTGAAATGAGAGAGAACATGAAATACTGCTGTATACTCTTCAGAGATACTAAATTACAATATTTTTAACAAAATACAAACTCCTCAGGAAAATACAGCTATTTCTTGATAACCATTAAGCTCTGAAATCTGCCTGTTAAATAAGCAACTTCAGTTGTGTTAGTAAACGGCCAGGAAAATAATGTATACAGAACGTGGGAAACAGAAATCTCGTGAACACGACAGTGTAACGTTAAAAGAAAATGAAGAAATAATAAATGACCAAAAAGAAGTTTTCATACAGAAGCTTAGTACAATTGGCACAAATGAAGCACTTGACTGGACATCCAGTTTTAGTGGTAGAAATACTAGCCAATCTTTTGTCGTGTATGGCATTATCGAGAGGGAACTCCTTGCAATAACTTCAAAACTTCAAGCTAAAATGTTTTGTGGCTAGGATGACTTTTCAACTCAGCTGCTACAGGAATGCAGAGGAGAATTAGTGAAGACTCTGACACATCTAATAAATGCCTCCATCTGCATTGGAGAATTCCCCGATCTTTTGAAAATCACTGAAATTCTACCGGTGTATGAGAATGGAATAAAAACTGATACAAAAAACTACAAGCCAACATCTTTAACTTTAGAATTTGGAACATTGCTAGAGAAAGTAGTATTAAATTAATTCCAGGCATATTTCATGAAACATAATCTATTCAACAATTTACAACATTGTGTTAGAAAAGGAAGAGACCTGTAACAGCAGTAGCAACTTTTATACATGAAATATTAAACAAGCTGGATAAAGGAGAAAAGGTAAAAGGCACTTTCCTGGATGTGAGTAAAGCTTTTGATACTGTGAATAATCGTACTTCTGTTGCATAAATTAGAAGAATATGGGATGAGAGTGGTAGCCTTACAACTATTTACTTCCATTTGAAAGACAGGAAACAATGTGTCAATCTAACTTATAAAAGGACTGAATTAACCTACATGATACTTCAAGTTTGTAAGCTATGGTAATGACAAATCTTTTGTCAGCTGCGCCGTGATGTGAAAACGGCTGCCAACAGTAATGAAATCGATAACAATTTTCTGTCAACTTACCTTACTTCAGATAACCCAATTGTATATAAAGAGAAGACAGTGTCAACGCAATTCATGTTTAGCTATAATCACAACATAAATGGTACACAGTTCACACCTCCATTGGCACTTAGCTAAATATAAATTTTTGGGTATTATTGCTGATGAACACCAGCCATGGAAAGAGCGTATACATCATATTTGCAAGAAAATCAGCACAAATGTATAGTTACTGAAACAGGTCTCACCCTTCCTGGGATTCATACATTCGTATCTTCAGTACGATATTGAGATATGGAGTGGGTCACCAGCGCTCTATACAGACTTCTTAGACTAAAAAGAAGGCGGTTAGAGTGGTAGCTAAGGTAAACTAAAGAGAGCTTTCTAGAGAAATTTTCAGAAAAGATAAAGTGCTTATCATCTACTGAATGCAGGGAATCATGTTTTTGAAATTAAATCCAGAACACAATGCAATAAATACTAATTTACATAACTATAATGTAAGGGGAAGAGAAAACTTCCACAAAACAGTAAATACAATAGGAACCATTTTTTGCAACAGGCTATCACCTGGGCACAAGGTAGCTAATTTAAACATCTTACAGAATCACCTGAAACATTTATTAATAGAGAAAATCTGTTATTCAGTAAACGATTTTAAGGTGTAATGTCTCTTTGTAAAACAGTGTATGTAGTTATAAGTTTCTTTTTGCAACAAAAAACTGATAATTTCAGACCTTCACTCTTTATAGCAGTGTATACATTTTTATGCATGTGAACTAAATCTATGTAAGTGATCGACAACTCATTGATATACGAACAGCAAATAAATAAATAAATAAACTCTACAATTTTTCACAATGGTGGCTCGTAGGCATCTTGAGGACAACCTTCACGAAGCCTCAAGGGGTGAACGAAAAAAGGATCAAAATAACTGGAATGAAGAGCGATTTTTCCCTACTCTCACAATGCTTAAAAGGAGGATTGTAAAATTAGGACGTTCTTCTCTAGAATTTGAAGGCATAATGACCAGACGAGCTACCTGCTTTTGTTAAATGTGTAATATAAAAAAAACCGTATTGGCGCGGTGACACAATAACACGACAAATGCACATACGTTTTCTGATAAATCTTTTTAATGCCGTAATTCTCTTATGCAAATTCTTTGTCTTCAAAATTATTGACGAGGAAATGTAACTTGTTTGCTACACAACCACAATATTGTCCACAGGCCGGTGTGGCCGTGCGGTTCTAGGCCCTTCAGTCTGGAACCGCGTGACCGCTACGGTCGCAGGTTCTAATCCTGCCTGGGGCAGAGGATCAGAGTCACAATATTGTGCGACAGATGTACAGTGAGGAATATTTGCGATTTTCAACGTCAGAATGCAGTACATGAATTCTTCTCGTCGCTGTGTAAGTGTGTTTCACATCTTTAAATTATTCGCTATGTCACAGCTATAAATTCTGTGACTAATGGATTTAATTATTAGTAGTACAAAACTAACCTTGTGGCCACCTCACATGCTGCTGCAAGGAATCACTAATGCTTTCAGTAAGAAAATTTATGGAAAAGATGCAGTCCAACTGGTGGTAATGGCTGACCATCGAAATGCGCAGAAGATGAAATAAAAGCCTTATGACTGATGCTGAAACATATATATTTTGTCATTTTAATTTACAGTCGCAGTTCTCACAACATTGGGTATAATGGATGTAAATGATAACTAGTAAAATAACCTACATAGTGAGTCATCAAACACCACATAAACGCCTCTTCCTGTACGGTGATTATTTACTGTAAGAAGGCAGTGCTGCAAGTAAGCTTGGCTTCCTACGCTTCAACGGCGCTAGAATCACAGTCAGGAGTGTAGCATGCTCGAAGAAAAGCAAAACTGATTTCCACTACAATATGGATCTTGCATCTTGTCACGTAACCAGGTGAGTTACAAATAAAGCGAGGTATAGGTTGGTACAGTGGTGAGCTCTGATTACTGTGTATAACAGAATAAAATTTGGAAACGAAGCTGCTGACCAGCTGATTAACTCAGTTCTTCTCAACATGACGAATATACTCTTCTACTCAGAGAACAAATAAACTTCTCAAAAAATGTTCTGAACCACATACTTAATAGGGAACGAGTGTTGGATTGGATTCAGAGACAGCACGGAATAAAAGAAAAGTCTTATGAAAGTAAAGAAATAACTTCGCTGCGAAATAAAAAATAAAAATAACCTCAGTTACGTCTGTCTGTTGGAAATAATTGTACATATTTTGTACATCTATAAAAGCTAAATATGTTGCTAGATCAAATTCAGTATTGTGTTGCTTGGCCCTAAGTTTGGATCCTACTTGGCATGCGGTCCAGAAGATGGTAAGGACATTGATGCTTGAAAACGGCTCTAAGCACTATGGGACTTAACATCTGAGGTCATCAGTCCCCTAGACTTAGAACTACTTAAACCTAACTAACCTAAGGACAGCACACATATCCATGCCCGAGGCAGGATACGAACCTGCGACCGTAGCACAGCGCTGTTCCGGACTGAAGCGGCTAGAGCCGCTCGGCCACAACGACCGGCACATTGATGCTTGAGCCTGTACCGCTCTTTGAATGTGAACTGGTCAGTGGATGCCAGATTAGTAACAACTCCATCATGGCCATTTCAACCCTTCTAAAGCTGCCCAAGTCAGCTGTTGGTGAACCGATTGCGAAGTGGAAAAGCGAAGGAGGACCCATAGCTAAACTAAGGCCAGTTCGACCTCATGTACAGACGGACACGTACCGTCAAGCCTTGCAGAGAGTAGCTGTGAAAAAATCACATAAATCAGAAGAAATAATCACTCGTGAGTTCCAAAGTGTTCCAAAGTGTTACCAGCTGCCCAGCTAGCGCAATGACTGTGGGTTGGGAGTTAATAAATGGAGTAAGTGGTCGATTAGCTCCTCATCAGCCACGCATTTCTGTTGTCAATGTCAAACGACGCTTTATGTGATGTGAAGAGCCAGCCACTGTAATGTGAATGACTAGAAACGAGTGATTTGGAATGATGGCTCACGCTATGCCCTGTGGTTTGGTCCCTTACTGCGCTTAATGAAACACTAAATGCGGAATGACAGCCTGCGAATATATTTTACGGCATTTTGTACTGCGTACAATAGAGGAACAGTTGGAAGACGATGATTTTGTATCAGAAAGACAAAGCACTCTCTCATAATTCAGCGTCTGTGGGGCAGTTGTGGATAGTGACATTCCTGAAATGCACTGTCCTGATGAGAGTCTCTACCTGAACCCAACGGAGCACCTTTCGGATTAGTTAGATCGTTGACTTCACGCCAGACCCCAGCGTTTAACATCACCACCTACTCTGGTTTCGGCTATTGCCGAAGAATGGGCTGCCTTTCGTCCACAGATATTCAGACGACTCATTGAAAGCGTCTCCGGCAGGGTTCAAACCGCCATAGAGTCTAAGGGTGAACATTTCGCACATTAATGTACACTAACAGATGTCTGCATACTTTTGATCAGATAGTGTACTTTGGTACCTGATCGCGCCCATACTCTCCTGTGACGATCATTAGACGAAAGGCAAATCTTGCACTCTTTTCTGAAGAGAAACCGACTCTTCTGACACAGGTTCCCTTCCAGGTGTTCCATTGCCCATTATCGTCGAACAACAGGATGATTGTTTGTTTCTAATGAACTCCTAAAGGCCATATTGATTGTATGGAGCCGGCTG
The DNA here is from genome assembly GCF_023898315.1 of Schistocerca nitens. Taxonomy (NCBI): domain Eukaryota; kingdom Metazoa; phylum Arthropoda; class Insecta; order Orthoptera; family Acrididae; genus Schistocerca; species Schistocerca nitens. Next base: position 252,425,121 of record NC_064616.1, on the reverse strand, counting down.
TGTACTGTTTGGGTCCACACAACCCTCCCAGTTGTCCATTGTCCTTGGGGTACCTACGAGCCATAATTTGCAGGTAATGTTCATTAAATGGCGCCGTTGTCGGCGGGGATCACTACGAGCCAGGAGTTCAGTGCTTACTGTCTCACGACAGCGGCTGAATGTTCGAAGATGGTGGAGTAGTGTACGCCAACCTCCCGTGTTGACATCCCTTGCCGTAAAGTGACAATGTGCGCACGGCCTAAGCTTCAAGTTACTCTGCGTGGCTTGCTGACAAACTGAACAGCATACACAAACCTCACTGTCTTTTTCACTTTTGGATACATCTACATCTACACAGACATTCTGCAAATCGCACCTAAGTGCCTGGCAGAGGGTTCATCGAACCACCTTCACAATACTTCTCTACTATTCCACTATCGAACAGCGTGCGGAAGAAAACGAACACCTGTATCTTTCCGTGAGAACTCAGACTTTCCTTATTTTATTATGATGACCGTTCCTCCCTATGTTGGTCAGCGTAAACAAAATATTTCCACATTCGGAGTTGGTGATTGAAAACTCGTGAGAAGATCCCGCTTCAACGGAAAACGCCTTTGTTTTAATGATTTCCACCCCAAATCCTGTATCATATCCGTGACACTCTCTGCCCTATTTCTCGATAATACTAAATGTTCAGCTCTTCTTTGAACATTCTCGACATACACCGTTAATCCTGTCTGGTAAGGATGCTACACAGCGCAACAGCGGACATGTGTAGAGTTGGCAGTCTCTTTAGTAGATCTCTTGAATCTTCTAAGTCTTCTGCCAATAAAACGAAGTCTTTGGTTCGCCTTCCCCACAACATTTTCTATGTTTTCTCTCTAATTTAAGTTCAGAATGCAAGTTTACTTTTTATTTCATTACACACGTGGCTGTACGTAGATATATGCTGTACGTGAAGAGCATTAAGAAAGAGATTTTCAATGAAAACAGCACAATCAATGAAAGCCATGAGAGTAGTGCATAACGGTTTCTGAGCAGATTACTTGGTGATGCCGAAAACAACAGACGTCAAAACAGTCATAATACTTTTTCTCATTGTGCAGAATCTTTTCAGTTGACGAACCTGTGTCACTATGACAAGACAACGAATCGAGCAACAGGAACTATGATCCCTCTAGTTCAGTTTCCAGTAGTTTAGTAAGAGGTAGGAAGATAACTGTTGAAAGTCCCATTGGAGAATAGGTAATTAGCGTAAGAGCAAAAGCTCGCATTAGCCATGGGCAGTGAAAGCAATTACGACGATGGTTTGAAAAGTTCTTGGAACGGGATAGAAAAGACGTACTTACATCACTGAACCATTTTTAATTTTTCAATGTAGTCTCCTTGTAGATTAATGCACTTGGTCCAACGATGTTCCATTGCCTTGATCCCACCTCGAAAATGAGTTTCCTCCAGTCCTGCAGAATAGTTGTCAATTCCGGCTATTAATTATTCGTTTGAAGTGAATCTTCGTCTACTAAGAAAAATTTTCAGTTGGTTCAAATGGCTCTGAGCACTATGGGACTTAACATCTGAGGTCATCAGTCCCCTAGAACTTAGAACTACTTAAACCTAACTAACCTAAGGACATCACACTCATCCATGCCCGAGGCAGGATTCTAACCTGCGACCGTAGCGGTAGCACGTTTCGAGGCTGAAGCGCCTAGAACCGCTCGGCCACATACGCCGGCGTGGTTGCAAACCGCCACAAAAAATCTTGTTCGTTTCTGCTAAAACGGGCCAAACATTGTTCCGATGTGTCCATTCTCATGCGTTTTTGGTTCAGCGTCAAAAGTCGCGGCATCCATCTTGGAGATAACTTTTTCATTCGTAATTCTTCAGTTAAAATGTGATGTACCCTTTCAGATGACCTCTGGCAAGCGTGAGCAATTTCACGCACTTTCAATCGGCGATACTCCATGACCATTTTGTGCACTTTTGCAATGATTTCTGGCGTAGTGACACATCTTGGTCGACCACTGCGCCGATCATCATCTCAGCTCTCCCGACCAAATTTAAATTCATTTGTTCACTTGGCAACAGTTGAATATGAAGGAGCAGAGTCCCCCAGTGTATTCTGGAAATCGGCATGAATTTCCTTTTCTTTCATACCTTTCATTACGAAGTACTTAATCACTGCTCGAATCTATATTTTCTCCATCTTTGCAAATCACTACGTGGGAACAACAGAGAGCCTCGTCACTGCCACATCTCTCTTCCAACAGCACTGACGTGGCACGTGTTTACAGGCAACAGCCCAATGGGAATCACGTGAACAACTCGTAGCGCTTAGTGGTGACCTCTCGTGGTGGTTCCGAGAACTTTTCAAACCACCCACGTAGACGCCTTGTAAGGGATATTGCCTAGTATTCTTCCTAATTTATTTTAGAAAAGCACGGCAAACCTAATGCTGGATGACTGAGATGTCTCTGAACGTGCTCGTCGTGAATGTAAGAGGAGTGTGCCAGCTGCTGAGCAATCTAATTTAATAACTTTCATATCCAGGATAACAAACGAGCTGTTGAAACGTTATCCACGGTGCAACAGTCTGTTCTATATTTTGGGATTGATTACGTTGTAATGAATGAGAATAATGGTTGTCAGATTTGCTGCTAGCTTTCTGGAACTTTAAACACATTTTATTTGTGAAGCGTCCTGACATAGACAGGAATGCATAACTGGCATAGCGGTGTATAGTAGATGCAGAGCTTTGGACAGTCATCTTTTTCTACCCGGTCATTGACAATATCCTACCTGTTGTCAATTCGTAGCTTCGTGCACATTGGTTGCCATTGAGAACCATATTACGACATTAAACGTTGCATTCCTATGTCCTACTTTCTTAGGCCTTGTTTTAGGAGTTGTCAGTTACTGCAAAATGTTGCATTCCTCTGCAGTTACTTTTTTTCATATATTCTTCACACCATAAATTTTCGTAGCGATTGCCTTCGGGGGAGGTCTGCGACCTTTCCTTATGAATGGTGATTGCTCGTACTGTTTTACGAACGACCTGATGTGTTATACAACTAACTGTTTTCATCCGCAGTTGTCACTCATCATAGGCAAGATAATTTGAATCTTAGTGATAAATCCTGAGGAGTGACAAGTCACACACAGAGGTCAAACTTTCTTAACTTTTGAAACCGTCGTTTCTGAGTGAGTTGGTCCACAAGACATCCATAGCGTCCTGAGAAAGAATAACTATCTTACAAACATTACATTGTGTTCAAGGCATGTTTGAATATACTTAAAAGGTGTTCATTGATTTTAAAGTGAACTTCATTTTATGACTGATGTCTTCGCAGAAATGACCGTTCAGTTCCGTCGAAAATGGCAGGAGTGTGATTATGCCGTGAAACGCATCGTTGTCCCAGGCGATCAACTCAGAACGGTTGTCAGTTGGAGTAACATACATAATACCTTTGACATGCTCAGAAAGAAAAATATCAAAGGGCTTTACACCAGATAAACGCTCTGGCCACGTGGCTTATACTTGTGGGAATACTCAACGTAATAGCTCATCCACAATAAAGTTACGTAGGACTGTATTATATTGGAACCAGTTTTATGCCCACAGAAACATTACTATGTGCAGCTTAACCGAGCACCAATGTTATGGTTGTTGTAACTTGACACAGTACTCCTAGTTAAGTTCTTTTATCTGATATTCTGAAGATTGACTACGTACGAAACGCGCAAATAAAGAAAAGGAAATTTAGCAACACGTGGACTGTTGTTTTCACCAGCCAAAGAGCGGTGTTACGGACGTACTCGCAACTTGGTTCTCCTGCAAACAAGCAACAATGTTCTCTCTTACAAACATTGAATTATATTCACCCATGACAGAAAAAGAGTTCGATGTCCACCGCTGCGGAATTCGTTAACGAAAAATGGACAGTTAACTAAAGAAGCATTCAATTGGCTCGGTTAAAGTCATCATTGGTCAATTGCAAGCGGTCTTGGCAACAACATAGCGCACTGAATATCTCTCTCGTCCACTTGTGACACTTTTGTGTATTTATATTTACATTACTACTCCGAAACAGGTGTAAAACAACGAATGGGGCTATACATAGAGCATTTTTAAATGTAATGCATTTGGATGTCAAGAAGGTAATGAGTGAAGCCTTCAATGACTCCCGTAGGAGATTCTTATGGAAAGACCTATCACGAAGGGCAAAGAAATCCTGGGGATATTTAAAGGCTGTCAGCATCACCAAAATTAGTATCCAGAAACTAAAACTGAGGGTATCAAAATTAGTAAAGGTAGAAATGGTAACTGTGTTTCCAAATGTTGCTTTGCAAAAGAAATTCCATTTTAATCCTTGTACCTCTGAAAGTATGAGTTATATAGATACTGTTGACAGTGGCGTTCAGGAGCAGCTGAAATTGTTAAAACTGAACAAAACTTCAGGACCGGACGGATTCTTTATCGAATTCTATACAGATTTTTCGGCTGTGGTAGCCCCTCTTTTAGACATAATGTAAAGTAGATAAATTGAACAACAAACAGTTTCAATAGCTGCAAGAAAAAATAGGTCAAACCTTTCTATAAGGAGGTTGACAGTAGTGATCCGCAAAACTACCGTGCAAAATCTTTGATATCCCTCTCTTATAGACTCTTACATTTATGAGCTCAAACTTAGAGGTACCACGAACGGAATGACTTCCTAAATTCCGACCATCGTGTATTCCCAAAAAATCGGTCATAAGAAATCAAACTCGCACTGTTCTTTCATATATCATGACAGGTATGTGAAGCATTTCTTGACTTTTGAAAAACATCTAACGCGGGTAGCACACCAGTCGTGTGAGGTACCAAAAAAAAAAAAAAAAAAAATCTGTGAGTGTATTGATGATCTCTTGTTAGCCAGAACACACCATGTTGTCTTGGAAGGAGAGAAATCGACATTTGTAGAAGAAACTTCCTGGCAGATTAAAACTGTGTGCCGGACCGAGACTCGAACTCGGGAACTCTGCCTTTCGCGGGCAAGTGCTCTACCAACTGAGCTACCCAAGCACGACTCACGCCCCCTCCTCACAGCTTTACTTCTGCCAGTACCTCGTCTCCTACCCTCCAAACTTTACAGTAGCTCTCCTGCGAACCTTGCAGAACTAGCACTCCAGAAAGAAAGGATATTGCGGAGACACGGCTTAGCCACAGCCAGGGGGATGTTTCGAGAATGAGATTTTCACTCTGCAGCGGAGTGTGCGTTGATATGAAACTTCCTGGCAGATTGAAACTGTATACCGGACCGAGACTCGAACTCGTGACCTTTGCCTTTCGCAGGCAAGTGCCCTACCAACTGAGCTACCCAAACATGACTCACGCCTCGTCCTCGCAGCTGTACTTCTGCCAGTACCTCGTCTCCTACCCTGCAAACTTTACAGAAGCTCTCCTGCGAACCTTGCAGAGCACTTTCCCGCGAAAGGCAAAGGTCCCGAGTTCGTGTCTCGATCCGGCACACAGTTTTAATCTGCCAGTAAGTTTCATATCATCGCACACTCCGCTGCAGAGTGAAAATCTCATTCTGGATTTGTAGAAGAAACTTCACAAGTATTGCACGGTTAGTACACCTGCAATTCATTTTGTATGTTAATGACCTGCTAGAGATTATTAATAGTAACATCAATCTTTTTGCAGTTAGCTACGGTACAGTACAATCTGAAAAAAATACTGCACAAATATTCAGTGACGTCCCGACAACATTCAGAGTGATTCAGAGATTGCCAACTCGTTTTAAATAATCAGAAATATAACAATTTGCAGTTCAAAAAATAATTTAAAAAAGCAGCTTTGTCTCCAATGACTACAATATTAAAGAGTCACAACTAGAATCAATCAGTCATCAATCAATCATCAATCATCATCATCAATCAGTCATAACCTGGAAGTAAAAATTTGTGGAGATATGGCTAAAAATGGCTCTGAGCACTATGGGACTTAACATCTGAGGTCATCAGACCCCTAGAATTTAGAACTGCTTAAACCTAACTTACCTAAGGACATCACACACATCCATCCCCGAGGCAGGATTCGAACCTGCGACCGTAGCGGTCGCGCGGTTCCAGACTGAAGCGCCTAGAACCACTCGGCCACACCCGCCGGCTGTGTAGATATGAAATGGAATCATTATACGATCACAGTCGTAGGTAAAGCGGGTGGCGGACTTTGGTTCATTGGTAAAAAGAATTTGTAAGATATTGGGAAAAAGCAGCTACAAAGATTACTCACGAAACACTTGTTCGGCTCAGCGTAAAATGTGTAACTCAAGATTGTGTAGAGCGTATCAAAATGTTGACTGTATACAAAGAAGGGCTGAACGGATTGTCACAGGATTTTTATGCAGAGGCGTACATCGAGCCTGTGTGGTCTGCCCGGTACCGCAGCCATGCACTGCCCGGTCAGCCAGTGCAGCCGCACCGAGGCCTCCCGGGCCGTACGGTGCCCATCACAGCTCGAGTCCGCCCGCGTACTTCTGTGGCTCGGTGCTCTTTAAGCCACGCGCCCGCCAGGCACTGCACTGTTGCGGGCGCAAAACGAAATCTCTTTGACCCGTTTGCAAGCAGGTTTTTACTTTGCGTACTATTTACCGATGAAGTATTTCACTTCCGGTCTTACGTTAAATTAACTGATGGCTGTATCAGCAGGAACAAGATGACTGGTTAAATCTCCTCCGTTTCTTGTAATTGGTAAATCAATATATTGTTAAGAGAATACTAAAAACCTCTGTACCTTCGATGTTGTGACAATAGTTAATTTTATTAAAGGTTGTCCTTCTAATTATCGAATTTTTTAATACCCTATGAGGAAATGGCAAGTATTTACACATACGAAAGTTAGGTGGTCATCTCGCGACAGAACTGTTCTCACATTATATTAAGTTTATCTTTATCTCACGAGCTACACCTTGTTCACGGCACTAATTTGTGTATTTCACCAAACTATCAATCATACCTTCAGTTTGAAAATAGTTATGTCTCAACCGTTTTGCCTTTAGCGATACCCTTACGCGAGAGAAGGTGTAATACTATGTTCACATTGGTATCCTCCCATCGGTATGGTGATGAAGGTATCGGGATTCATCAGACCGTGCAACGCTCTGCCACTGCGCCAACGTCCAGTGTCGATGATCACGTGGCCAGTTGAGTAGTAGTTGCCAGTGTCCTGGTATTAACGCTGGCACGTGCATGGGTCGTCGGCTGCGGACGCTCATCGTTATGAGTGTTCGGTGCACTGTGTGTTGAGACACGTTTGAACTCTGCCCAAGATAAATTCTGATGTTAACTCCGCCACAGTTCAACGCCTTTTTACCAGTCTGCCCAGCCTACGACGCCTGACATCGGTAATGAGGGGTGGCTGCCCAACCCCACGACGCCTGGATGTGGTTCCACCTTCGTTTCGCCACGTGTTGAAGACACTGACCACAGCACTCCACGAACTTCCGACAAGTCGTGCAGTTTCCGAAAGGCTCGTACCGATTCTCTGCGTGAAAGAAATATGCCCTCTCCCGACAAGTCATGCAGTTTCCGAAATGCTTGTACCGATTCTCCGCGTCAAAAAAATATGCCCTCGGTCGAAGTTGATCAGTGAAAATCTTTCCCTAGAGTAAAATGTCTACCTTCTGCGTCGTTTTCTTCGGGTAGTCGTCCTTCTTCTTGAAGTAATTCCCCCCCCCCCCCCTCTGGTTCAAATTCGTCGTCGAAGGACTCATCATGAGATAATACGCCATCAGATGTCATCATAATTGTCTTCATCCTGGTTATCAGAATCCGTCCCCATTTGACTTTGCAACTCCTCTAAAACCTCTTCTGGAGTGGTGAATGTTTTGTGGGCCATTGTGATATACCATGAAGTACAATTTTAGCAAGGTACTGTGACGTTCATAACGAGGTCGTTTGGAATCCCACCCGAGGACCATATATAGGGCGGGAAGTACATACTAGAGAGCAGTAGACCCGTCCAGTACTGTGCGCCTGACGGTCTAGATAGACATACTAGCTGGGGATAAGGCCTGAACTGCACCACACATGTGCTTTAATGCAAACAGGATGGACAGAAAGTTTTCAACCACACCTTGTGGGCAGAGGATTAATCTTAGTCGTGGATAAGTTTCTGGTTAAGCTTACAGGCGGAATTTCCAATGCTAGAAAATAAAGCAGTAATAACTTTGTTACCTGACTCGTTCACCTATTAGCGAAAAGGCTTTTCCTTTCTTACACTTACATAATAAATACACTCCTGGAAATTGAAATAAGAACACCGTGAATTCATTGTCCCAGGAAGGGGAAACTTTATTGACACATTCCTGGGGTCAGATACATCACATGATCACACTGACAGAACCACAGGCACATAGACACAGGCAACAGAGCATGCACAATGTCGGCACTAGTACAGTGTATATCCACCTTTCGCAGCAATGCAGGCTGCTATTCTCCCATGGAGACGATCGTAGAGATGCTGGATGTAGTCCTGTGGAACGGCTTGCCATGCCATTTCCACCTGGCGCCTCAGTTGGACCAGCGTTCGTGCTGGACGTGCAGACCGCGTGAGACGACGCTTCATCCAGTCCCAAACATGCTCAATGGGGGACAGATCCGGAGATCTTGCTGGCCAGGGTAGTTGACTTACACCTTCTAGAGCACGTTGGGTGGCACGGGATACATGCGGACGTGCATTGTCCTGTTGGAACAGCAAGTTCCCTTGCCGGTCTAGGAATGGTAGAACGATGGGTTCGATGACGGTTTGGATGTACCGTGCACTATTCAGTGTCCCCTCGACGATCACCAGTGGTGTACGGCCAGTGTAGGAGATCGCTCCCCACACCATGATGCCGGGTGTTGGCCCTGTGTGCCTCGGTCGTATGCAGTCCTGATTGTGGCGCTCACCTGCACGGCGCCAAACACGCATACGACCATCATTGGCACCAAGGCAGAAGCGACTCTCATCGCTGAAGACGACACGTCTCCATTCGTCCCTCCATTCACGCCTGTCGCGACACCACTGGAGGCGGGCTGCACGATGTTGGGGCGTGAGCGGAAGACGGCCTAACGGTGTGCGGGACCGTAGCCCAGCTTCATGGAGACGGTTGCGAATGGTCCTCGCCGATACCCCAGAAGCAACAGTGCCCTAATTTGCTGGGAAGTGGCGGTGCGGTCCCCTACGGCACTGCGTAGGATCCTACGGTCTTGGCGTGCATCCGTGCGTCGCTGCGGTCCGGTCCCGGGTCGACGGGCACGTGCACCTTCCGCCGACCACTGGCGACAACATCGATGTACTGTGGAGACCTCACGCCCCACGTGTTGAGCAATTCGGCGGTACGTCCACCCGGCCTCCCGCATGCCCACTATACGCCCTCGCTCAAAGTCCGTCAACTGCACATACGGTTCACGTCCACGCTGTCGTGGCATGCTACCAGTGTTAAAGACTGCGATGGAGCTCCGTATGCCACGGCAAACTGGCTGACACTGACGGCGGCGGTGCACAAATGCTGCGCAGCTAGCGCCATTCGACGGCCAACACCGCGGTTCCTGGTGTGTCCGCTGTGCCGTGCGTGTGATCTTTGCTTGTACAGCCCTCTCGCAGTGTCTGGAGCAAGTATGGTGGGTCTGACACACCGGTGTCAATGTGTTCTTTTTTCCATTTCCAGGAGTGTAGATACATAAACAAACTTCCAACCGTAAGTGATTTGAGACTGTCTTTAACTTCTGTGGTTCATGACTTTATAGTTTTGCATCATGCAAAGCAGGCGGATCCTTCTCAAAGCACTCCAAGAATGGGTTTACCCAGTTACTGTCATAATTAGACTTTTAGATTAACAGAAAGGTATAAAACACTTTAATATTGCGTACTAGACCTAACCATTGTGCAAAAGCTTGCATCTGCTCTTTTGATGTGATACAACTGAAATGTAAATCTTGTATAAGCATTAGCGGTATGAAACCAATTGCTTGGTATTAAATTACTTGTATGTCATAGTAAGTACAGATTTTTATTTATTTTGCTTTTTCATAAGGCGTGGTTTCGCACACATCAGTTTTTTGTGAAAGGGGGCCACACGTCAAAAAAGTTTAGGAACCAGTGCTCTTAGGTATCTGCAAAAATACGCTGATCAGCCAGAACATTATGACCATCGACCTACTATCGATATAAACCTGTCCAGGCTATAGCAGCGGCACCTGAGGAGGAATGACTGCTAGTCAGATACACACGTAGTGAATGTAGCATCAGTGAGCGTTCCGTTCGTGTGCAGAGTGGGGAAGGCCCACAATCTATCTGAGTTTGACCGAGGGTTGATTGTGGTGGCCCGGAGGCTCGGCACGAGCATTTCGGAAACTGTACGACGTGTCAGGTGTTCGAGGAGCGTAGTGTGTGTGTGTGTGTGTGTGTGTGTGTGTCAATTCCTAATGGACCAAACTGCTGAGGTCATCGCTCCCTAGACTTACACACTACTTACACTAACTTATGCTAAGAACAACACACACACCCATGCGTGAGGAGGGCGCGAACCTTCAGTGGGAGGGGGCACGCAATCCGTGACATGGCGCCTCAAGCCGCACGGTCACTCTGCGCGGCGGAGCGTCGTGATCAGTATCTTGAACACGTAACTAAACCAAGGTGAAACCATGTCTAGACTTCGTGGGGTTGGGCAGCCACCCCTCATTACCAGTGTCGGACGTCGTAGGCTGGGTAAACTGGTAAAACAGGACAGGCGTCGAACTGTGGCGGAACTAACATCAGACTTTAATGTTGGGCAGAGTACAAGTGTGTCTCAACACACTGTGACTGAACACTCCTAACGGAGAGCGTACGCAGCCGACGATTCGTGCATGTGATAACATTAACACCACGACACCTGCAACAACTACTGAACTGGGCACATGACCATCGACACTGGACGTTGGCGCATGTGGGAAAGCGTTGCATGGTCTGATGAATCCCGATACCTTCTTCATCATGCCGTTCCAGGGGAACAGCTGCTTGATAACTGCACGGCGGGTCGAAGACAAGCTGGTGGCGGCTCCATTACGATCTGGTGAGCATTCACGTGGGCATCCATGGTTCCAGTGCAGCTCGTGCTAGACAACATGGCGGCCTTGGAATATCGTACACTGCTTACAGATCTCATACATCCCTTCATGACGATCATGTTTCCCGACGGCAGTGCCATTTTTCAACAAGATAATGCGCCGTGTCACAATGTCAGAGTGTGATGGAGTTTTTCGAGGAACGCAGTGGCGAATTCCAATTGATGTTTTGGCTCCCCAACTCACCAGATCGAACACATTTGGGATGTGACTGAACGTGGCGTCAGAGCTCATGCCCCCCCCCCCCTCAGAATTCACTTGAATTAGGTGACTTGTGCGTGCAGATTTGATGCCAAGTCCCTTCAGCGACCTAGCAAGGCCCCATTGTTTCCATTCCACGACGCGTCGCCGCTGTTATCCGTGCCAAAGGCGGACATACCAGCTTTTAGGTAGGTTGTCATGATGGTCTGGCTGATCACTGTGTCTACATGACATCATGCTTGTACTACAGAGCAACTATATTATCTGTTTGGTACAAATAAGTTTGTTAAAATTAAAAGCTGAAATAATGAAAGAACACGAACTGCAGACAAGAAAAACATACGAAGTTTACTGATAAATTGCTTGCTTCAAGTAAATAAAGAAATACTCTTCTTCTCGTAACGCTATAATGACCCTCTGGATTAATTTATTCCTGAAACAAGCAATTAGGACGTTAGAGATTTATGATAACTAGAACAAGGTGTTATGTAAACGTATCTGAAACTTACAATGTCATTGCAGCGCACCACAAGCATGTTATTCACATTTTCCCTTATGTTTATTGACAACGACAAGCCCAGCCCTCTCGCTAGAGGCACTAGAGGCAGGTGTACATAGAACTTCTCGTGCCACATGCGACACTCTGAGATAAGCTGTTTATCTGACTCCAAAGGTGACTGTCGCTCATCTGGTTTTTCAATCAACAGACACATAGAAACTTCATTTTTTTTTCTTTATTGTAATTTTAAACACCTCATACAGGCGGGCTGTCTGCAGCATATTACGCCGCTCTTCAGCCTTAAGTGGTACAATCATATGACAAATAGGTGACACAGACAATACAATGAAAATGGCGGGCAAAAAAGGTAGAGACAAAAAACAATAAACATGAAGCCGTTCACGCTGGACGATAAAAGCACTAACACTTGTTGACACGGCGCACAGAACACGGAGGACGGCGACGGCACATGTGAACAGTGGAGGTGTAACTGCGAAAGAACGCTAAACACAAAACGAAGGCACACACACGAGACACTGATGGCGATGATCTCCGGCGCGCGAATGTTCACTATGCGTGTGCGAGTCCGGGGACCTGCCAAGAGAGGAGGAGGAGGAAGGGGAGTGGGAGAGCGAGAGGGGAGAGCAGAGATGCCACGGGCAGGGGAGATAGGGGGGAGGGAGGAAGGGGGAGGGGAAGCCCAGGGGGAGAGGGGTGGAGGGAGGGGACGGGGGAAAAGGAAAGAGAAGGGAAGGGAAGAGAAGGGAGGGAGGGTGCCGAAAGGATAGAAACTTCATCAACTGTTTCCTCTTACTCCACCCATGATGCAAAGACACGGTTTGAGGACGTCGATGCTGAGGTTTCGTCCTATGTATGACATTCTACAAATAATATAATATGTCTGCATGGAGGACAAATATATCGCGTAGCTCCTAATAAATTTGGTGCGCTGTTCACGCGAATTTACGTCTTTTTACTATTATACGATCAACATTTGCACTTTGAAATGTAGCACATCTGAAACGTGCTGCGGCATAAACTTCCTCTCTCTCAGTTATCGAAATTTACTACAGATGGCGCCCCTGCGGTAGCAGAACAAACACAAAAAAAAATGGCTCTGAGCACTATGGGACTCAACTGCTGAGGTCATAAGTCCCCTAGAACTTAGAACTACTTAAACCTAACTAACCTAAGGACAACACACACATCCATGCCCGAGGCAGGATTCGAACCTGCGACCGTAGTGGTCGCGCGGTTCCAGACTGTAGCGCCAGAACCGCTCGGCCACCAGCGGCCGGCAGAACAAACACAAGGAAATGTACTGGTTTTACTCGAATTTTTTCCATTAAGAGATTCAGAGCGTGTGCTTTCAACAATGCTGTAGCCTCAAAGTGATTGACAGTATTAAGGCACACTTTCTTCTTTAAATACGATCTCTTATCCAGATATGAGCGTTTAGAACATATCACCAAAAGTTTAAAATTTATTTTTTATAAATGCATTGTTCTGCGTATATGGGAATGCTTATCTCACCGTATGCCGCATTCTGTGAACAGTGTTCCTGTAGCTGGTACGGCCGGCCGCTTGTGGCCGAGCGGTTCTGGCGCTACAGTCTCGAACCGCGCGACCACTACGGTCGCAGGTTCGAATCCTGCCTCGGGCATGGATGTGTGTGTTGTCCTTAGGTTAGTTAGGTTTAAGTAGTTCTGAGTTGTATGGGACTTATGACCTCAGCAGTTGAGTCCCATAGTGCTCAGAGCCATTTGAACCATTTTTTTTTTTTTTTTTTTTTTTGTAGCTGGTACGCCCATGGGCACTATGAACTGCAGCGTCGGACCATTGTCAGCTTCCACAGCTCGGGTAACCTCTTGAAGGACTTAGAGAAACTGAATTAATTAGTGAACTACCTAGTAATGTCAGTCCTCAAACAGGTGCATTTTTTCCGAATTCACGTAAAACTTCAACTTGTTCATGCTGCGTTAACATGAATTTTAACATGAAATACATAATTTTCCAGCGAGTTTCAACGTGTTGCTTTACAGTAAGCAGCAACCGTAAGTGTTTTATATGGCCACTCCCTTTTAAACAAGTTATGACATTTTTCGTTGCTTCCAACGATGCTTAAATTTTAGGACAATGTTCCTGCAACCATTTATCCTCTAGTGTGTGGCGTAGAATAGTGCTAATGGAATGAATATTGCACGGAAGGCGACAATAGTTCTCAAGTGCCTCTCCACATTTTCCCCCTTATCAGTAACGAACGTAATCCTTATTAGATGGTTTCTAAATATCTCTATCTTTCTCATGATAATTTCAATTTCCTCTGGTATATTTGTAGCAATTTTCTTCGTATCAGACGGGAACTCTGCAGCAAACAAGATCCGATTTTTCCAATGCAGCTCTCCCGGGATTGAATGCATGATGAGAGTCAATGTGTTTTAGTGTACACGTCTGTCCATATGTCAATTGTACATGCACGCGCACCATCCTCCGTATGCTGTATCAACTGGAGTACCACAGGCACACGGTATTCGTCTGCTATTTTTTTTTACATTCCTAAAAATAGTTGATGGGTGAGAAAGCACGTCTTTTCGTTTTTTGCCCTTGCAGTGGGGTAGTGTACTCCTGTTTCTAGCAGTGTCTGTGCAAGATCTTGAAAGCCTTCTTCTGGAACTGTGCTGAATGGTCGTAGATCTCTTCCACACATTATTACATACTTCTCCAGGACAATGGATTTTGCTGACGCCGGAAGATTTCTACTACCGTTGATTTGACTATTAGGAGAAGCTGTACAGGTGTTCACATGTCGCAACAAGATATTGGGACTGTCATGACGGAGTGTTAATAACTTATAAAGGCCACTACACTCTGCAAAACTTACAGATTTATTTTCATTATCCACAACCTGCGTAAGACTTTGCCGTACCATGCTATCTCCTGATTTCTTCAGATGCGTTTAGGTTTCCTCCTCCAGTACCAGGGGAAGTCCTTTTTCTCTTCATCACGTTTTCTAAGGCTTGGACATTGGGAGGACCTTCGCTGTTCGATATGAATTTCTGGTATAATAATAATGGTAATTTACGACAACCCAAAAGCACTGTCAAGAAAACCAAAACAATTGTGAGTTGCTTACGCTCTGTTCTCTTCAGTAGCTTGTTCTAAAGTCTCTGCATGGGTTGCTTTCCGCAGTTCCCGGTGCTGTCTGTTTATTGCACCGAGCCTAGTTGACACTTGAGCTCGGCCGGAAACTCGACGGCGCATTGTAGCTCGCGTATTCTGTTCCCGATACTGTTGTGCGGAGAGAGTTATTTTGTGCCAAAAGTGAGTGGAGAGACCTCCACCATTACCTCCAGAACGAAATTAGAATTATTTTAATACCGTCAGCTGCTCAAGGGAGTTGATATATATCAACGGGGAAAGGTGAAAATGTGTGCCCCGACCGGGTCTCGAACCCGGGATCACCTGCTTACATGGCAGACGCTCTATCCATCTTTTTTTTTTTTTTGTTCGTTTTCGTTCGTTGTATCTGCTCGGGGCGGACGTCGCAAGACACTCGTTTCAGTTCGTCTTTGATCCATCAACTCAGTTTTTTTTATTACATAGGGCAGCTAACCCTCTGACCAAACACGCTGAGTTACCGTGCCGGCTGTGTCATCCTTGCGCAGTGGCCATTCTAATCTCTGTATCGTTCCAATTTTAGTATATGTACAGCCGAAGCGAGTACTCCATCTGAGCCACCGAGGGCACAGAGGATAGTGCGACTGCAGGGACTATCTCGCGCACGCCTCCCGCGAGACTCACATTGTCACCTTGTATGACCACACACTACATTCGTAGTGTCCAACCCCAACACACTCATTACTCGTGGAAGACATTCTTACCAAGTCCCGTAAGAGTTGGGGGAACATGTGTGCATCCGCACAGAAGAAGAAGGTCATGGCCGGTATTGTCTGAACTATATACTTATATGGATATGGTGTCAGTTCCTTCGGACACGCGCAGAAAGAGTGGTTGGTGAGAGGAGGCTCGGGCGGGTAAATGTGGCGGGATACATGTCTCTGTTTGTTTGACTCAAGCAAGAGCGGCATGGAGATTTTGATAATGTGAGCTGGCAAATACTTGAAGATAGACGTCATCCATTCCTCGAAAGTCTGCTCACGAAGTTTTAAGAACCAGTATAAGGTGTCGAATCTAGAAATATACTAAAACCCCGTACGCATCACTTCCGTAGGTACCGCAAAGACAAGGTTCGAATAATTACAGGCTCCATAGAGGCATTTAAGCAATCATTCTTCCCGCGCTCCATATGCGAATGGAAAGAAAAGAAACCCAAGTGATTGGTACAATGGGAAGTACCCACTGCCAAGTGCTTCGATGTGGTTAGCAGAGTATGTGTGTGGACAGAGACGTCCGTAGATGTATGAGATATGCTACCCGTCTCTCTACCGAATATTTAACAGTCAGTCCGCGTTATTTTCAATGCGCAGAAAGAAGCCAATTTACAGTTTCTTGATGTCTCACCAATCCCCATTATTTGTGATTCGTATAAATGTTGCATTTTGTAGAGATTTCTTTTCAGGATGATCGTTAAGTGTTCGCCACGCATTGCTGTAAGAAGCTGCAATTCGTCTTGAAAGTTTCAGCGGTCTTCATTTACTCCGTGTAGAAGTCGCATGTGTGTCTGTCTTCTATTCGATTTTGTGCTCAACTTTAGCAGATATTTCTAGACGCCCCTTGATGTTCATTGTATCCAAGTCGTCTGTGTGTTCTAAATTTTTCATCATAGTTTTGATTGTCGAACAAGACATCGGTCCCTTTCCATTTATTTCACAACATACTGAATAATGAGGGCGCAAACCTTTGTCTGAACTTTTGAAGAATTCCAATTATACAGTGCAGCTTCAGTAAAAGAAATTCATTTGACGTAGATAATGTGATTTACCTTGAATAGGACGTTCAATTTCATCGATAAAATGTTAAATTCAGAAGACAGTTACCTTAATAATTCACTACAAAAAAAGACCGTGTCCTTCATACCAAAATTTGATTGTTCAGTGTTCTCATCCACGTACAGTGTGAAGAGCGACAGCCAACAAATACGTTTAACTACTGAGCAAGTTGGGACCGTGGTTCGCACACTGGATACTTATTCGCGAGAAGTGTGATTCAGGTCCTCGTACAGCCAACTTTCGGTTGTTTCCCTACATCTGCTAGGATGGTTTCCTTGAAAAACGGAATTACCAAGTTCCGTCCCCATCTTTGGTCAATCTGAGCGTGTGCTCCATCTCTATTGACCACGTCGTTGATGGGAAGTTAAAGCCTAATTTGCCTTTCTCTCTAGCTTACGTTTAGTTAACACCGCAACAGAAGCTCAGGAACCGCTACATCTCTGAGAAAGGAGGATAAAGGCAAATGTGAAAAGCCAACCGAATAATTGAAGGGCCGAATAAAGGGCTCCAAACCCACAAAGGCACAAACTCCATGCAATAAAAGGTGCAACGAAAAAAAATCCAAGTAAATGAATCACTGGATCTCAACCTGTCGATCTGACAATTTCCTTTTATTGTTATAAAGTGTCTTTCGTCTTTTTGTGTGCGTGTTTGTTGTTCTTAGCATCAGTTTGTTTAAGTAGTGTGTAAGTCTAGGGATCGATGACCTCAGGAGTTTGGTCCGTTAGGCATTCACAGACATTTTATTTTTTGTGTGCTTTCGACGAAATTAGATTATGCTTCTGGCACGTTTCTTGCAATAACGCGTATTTGAGTTCCTCTATTGCCGTTACAGGGCCTGCTATGCTTCATTCAGTACATGGATAACTTATTTTGTATATTTCGAACGATAAAAGAAGTTAAGTAATTAAAAATGCCGATTGCATTTACATCTTTTTTGTCGCTTTCCCAGCTAGTAGAACTAATGAAGTCCTCTTATAAGGTCGTCGTGTCGACGGGATTCATTTCCATTAGAAACACACGAGCTTCAACTAGTGAAGTTAATAGACTGGAGTACTGAGTCGTCATTACATTTCATGTTATTGTCGGTTTACTGGCAACTGAAGCCCCTCCAAAATTAATGAAGGTTTCTTAGGGGGCAGCTGATATGTATTCGAACTTCTCTTGAAGATGGTCTACGTGAAGGGCGCCACTATTGAAAGCATTGAGAAAGCGCACAGTTCGATGCAGAAATAGCTGCCGCGTAGATCGTGTCAGAAGAAAACGTACAAAATACTTCAGAAGCAGAATCAATTATGGGAAATTTCAAAGCAATCAAGAAAAACTGCCAAGATGAGAAACATAGAAGTAGATATCCTCGGTGTAACAAAACAGCCTAAATCACTTAATAAAGGAAAGGCCTCCGGTCCAGATTGTATACCAGTCAGGTTCCTGGCAGAGTTTGCTGATAAAATAGCTCCATATTTAGCAATTATATACAACCACTCACTCAGAGAAAGATCCGTACCTAAAGACTGGAAAATTGCTCAAGTCACACCAATACCTAAAAAGGGAAGTAGGAGTAATCCGCTGAATTACAGGCCTATATCACTAACGTCGATTTGCAGTAGAGTTTTAGGACATATACTGTATTCGAACATTATGAGGTACCTCGAAGAAAACGATTTATTGGCTTATAGTCAGCACGGATTCAGAAAATATCGTTCTTGTGAAACGCAACTGGCTCTTTATACTCATGAAGTAATAAGTGCTTCCCACGCCCGGGTTCCCGGGTTCGATTCCCGGCGGGGTCAGGGATTTTCTCTGCCTCGTGATGACTGGGTGTTGTGTGATGTCCTTAGGTTAGTTACGTTTAAGTAGTTCTAAGTTCTAGGGGACTGATGACCTCAGATGTTGAGTCCCATCGTGCTTAGAGCCATTTTTTGAAGTGATAAGTGCTATCGACAGGAGATGTCAAATTGATTCCATATTTTTAGATTTCCAGAAGGCTTTCGACACCGTTCCTCACAAGCGTCTTCTAACTAAACTGCGTGCCTACGGAGTATCGCCTCAGTTGTGCGACTGGATTCGTGATTTCCTGTCAGAAAGGTCACAGTTCGTAGTAATAGACGGAAAGTCGTCGAATAAAACAGAAGTAATATCTGGCGTTCCCCAAGGAAGTGTTACAGGCCCTCTATTGTTCCTGAACTATATTAACAACATAGGACACAATCTGAGTAGCCGTCTTAGATTGTTTGCAGATGATGCTGTCATTTACCTTCTTGTAAAGTCATCAGATGATCAAACGACTTGCAAAATGATTTAGATAAGATATCTGTATGGTGCGAAAAGTGGCAATTGACCCTGAATAAAGAAAAGTGTGCAGTTATTCACATGAGTACTAAAAGAAATCCGCTAAATTTCGATTACGCGATAAGTCATACAACTCTGGGGGCTGTAAATTCAACTAAATACTTAGGGATTACAATTACAAATAACCTAAACTGGAACGATCACGTAGATAATATTGTGGGTAGAGGAAGCCAAAGACTGCGATTAATTGGCAGAACACTTAGAAGGTGCAACAGGTCTACCAAAGAGACTACTTACACTACGCTTGTCCGCCCTATTCTGGAATATTGCTGTGCGGTGTGGGATCCGCATCAGGTGGGACTGATGGATGACATCGAAAAAGTACAAGGAAGGGCAGCTCGTTTTGTATTATCGCGAAATAGGGGAGACAGTGTCACAGACATGATACGTGAATTGGAGTGGCAATCATTAAAACAAAGGCGATTTTCGTTGTGACGGGATCTTATCATGAAATTTCAATCACCAGTTTTCTCCTCAGATTGCGAAAACATTATGTTAGCACCACCTACATAGGAAGAAATGATCATCACGATAAAACAAGAGAAATCAGGGCTCGCACAGAAAAATTTAAGTGCTCGTTTTTTCCGCGTGCTGTTCGAGAGTGGAGCGGTAGAGAGACAGCATGAAGGTGGCTTATTGAACCCTCTGCCAGGCACTTTATTGTGAATAGCAGAGTAATCACGTAGATGTAGATGTAGATAGATGTAGAAAGCTTCGTTTGAGATGGGTACTGCATCAGCTAGATACTGAACAAACGAAAATATCACAATGAAGTTCTCTGAGATGTCAGGATCGTTTTAAAAAGGATCCAAGACAACCCAGTTGCACACAAAGCTGTATTGCTGACTGGAAAACTAAAGGATTAGAAGAAGAATTGCGGGAGCATCCAACAAAATCACCAAATTTGTCAATCTCTAAGCTTCACCTATCGTCGCTTGTACAGAAATTTTTGGCTGGTAAACGTTTTGAGCCTTACGAAGGTACTCATGCAGCCGTAAAGGGTTATTTTGCTGACCATTCAGAATGGCAGTTCACGGATGTAACTACCCATTAGAAAAACGCGGGACAAACTGAATAAATGTATTTTTGACCCAAAACATCCAGTCTGTCACTGTCACTGTGAGTGTCACTGTCATTTTACAAATACCCTTCGCATTTAACAGTTTCCGTTTACTGTTAGTCACCACTAAAACCCCGGCTGCGTTACAAGAATGCCTGAGACAGCTCTTCTGCGAGTATAAACAGTGGCTTACGTCCAAAGTAGCAGCTAATCATAGCCGTTAGCGTGGCCAAGCACCTCTTGTCTGTGGGAAGAATACAATGTCACAGGTGTGCGTAGGTCGTAGGCAGAACCGGTTACACACTAAGCAGTTCCAGCAAATTTACGCCTGTACACCGCAAGTCAGAGTGCCGTGTGTGTGGTGAAGGACACAGAATCATTATCCCCTCACCATCCTCCCTTTTCCACTCGTCAATGGCAACTATTGAGAAAAACTCTTATCGGTAGCTCAATCTAGAAGCCTGAATTTATCTAATTTTACCGTTGTGGTCATCACACGAGATTTTAAATAAAGCAATACGCATAATGACTACTACTGGAAATTGAGATTTCGGAATTTAGTAAGGTTCTTCGTCACGTACAACGCCAGTACTGTAGTGTCTCCCATTAGACGTCGTTGAATATGTCTGCGATACTCGCACTTTGGTTGAATAAACCCTTGGCGACCTGCGCGGTTCTTCTTTGTGTTGTCTTGATATCTTCCGGTAAATATATAAAATAAATTCTACCGCTTCAGTCACTTTTGACTAAAATTTATTAGCACGACGCGTTTCAGCAGCAATATGCCATCGTCATGTGCATTATAGTTATTTTTACAATAAGCTGAAATGTGGTGATTACTTGCTGGGTGTGCCAGTGAGGCTATGTATCGAAATTCAATCCTATACAATTGCACTGATGTCTTTATTTACATATTTATTCGTAATTCATTCGTGTGGCAAACACAGCGCAGTAATAAACACAAGACCATCACCAAACACTTTCGCATACAGATGTTTACATTTTAAAGGCTCTTAACTGCTGAGGTAAATTTATTTTACTTGCTAAAGTGGTACAAGCAATAAAAATAATACCTTTTTATGTAAGCATATTTGTGTCATGATACATATTAAATATTGTAGTTGTTTGGCGATTGTCATTCAATATATATATTCCTCATTGGAGAAATTTTTGAAGAAATTTACATTGTTACTTTCTAGCTTATCATTTATCAACCTTTTATAACGTACTGTGCCATGAATGCAAATTTCTAGCTCTTCATAAAAGTCCATTTGGTATCCCCTGTCCACATTACGTAATATATGAAGACCATGCACGATATCCTGTAATGGATGGTCAGCGCCCATAATATGGATGGCTATTACTAATTTGGCATATTTGTTCGGCATTTTTGTCTTCGTTGTATCTCTTTCGGAAGTCTCTCCCAGTATGACTTACATAGAAAGCTTTGCATGTACTTCACACTATTTTGTAACGTACTGATTGTGTGTGTTTATCTGTCTGTGACTTTGTGTTGCGTTTCAATGTGTGCTGCGGTTTGTTATGTGTTGTGAAAGCGATATTAATCTACATCTACATCCATACTCCGCAAGCCACCTGACGGTGTGTGGCGGAGGGTACCTTGAGTATCTCTATCGGTTCTCCCTTCTATTCCAGTCTCGTATTGTTCGTGGAAAGAAGGATAGTCGGTATGCTTCTGTGTGGGCTCTAATCTCTCTGATTTTATCCTCATGGTCTCTTCGCGAGATATACGTAGGAGGGAGCAATATACTGCTTGCCTCTTCGGTGAAGGTATGTTCTCGAAACTTTAACAAAAGCTACGCAAGCTGAAAATATTTGCTATTACGAAGAAGAGTTAGCTTGCGAATGGTATGCAAGCAACACGATACTTTTTTTATTTTCTATGTATCAGTTGGTTTGTTAGTGTCTTCTCTTTTCTGTACGAGCTTTTCAACAAGCGTGTCAGTGTGATCTTCCGTTATTCAAGTTGGTGAGAACAAAAGATAGTTTTGTACATGGTTTCACTGAGTGACCTATGTTTATTTTACTGATAAATTTAAGTCCGAAATATGCATTCCCTGCGACTAAATCGATGTGATTGCTCCATCTTAAATCGCTCCTCGAAGATTCTCCTAAGTACTTGACTGTTGTGACTGATGCTAGAAAATCATCGATGGCTGTATATTCAAACAATGTCGTATATTTTTGTTTCTTTTATCACATTTTGTTTCATTTACTTATGATGAAGGTTAGGTGACCAGGTGCTGACCTTGCGTAAGTCTTCCAGCATTTCATAGACAACTAACGGTCTGAGAGAGCTATAAACTTCGTGAGCCACGTCACTACATACACTGAAGTGACAAAACTCATGGGATAGCAATATGCACATATATAGATGGCGGTGGTTTCGAATACATAAGGTATAAAAGGGCATTGCATTGGCAAAGCTGTCACTTGTACTCACAAGGGAACCTCCCCATCGCACCCCTCTCAGATTTACTTATAAGTTGGAACAGTGGATAGGCCTTGAAAAACTGAACACAGATCAATCAAGCAAACAGGAAGAAGTTGTGTGGAACTACGAAAAAATAAGCAAAATATACAAACTGAGTAGTATATGTGCAAGAACATCAAGGGCAATGTGAGGTCAGGAGCACTGTGGTCACGTGGTTAGCGTGAACGGCTGTGGAACGAAAGGTCCTTAGTTCACGTCCTCCCTCCAGTGAAAATTTTAATTTCTTTATTTTCGCAGTTATGTTCTGCCGTTCGTTCATTGACCTCTGTGTTCACTGTAATAAGTTTAGTGTCTGTGTTTTGAGACCGCACCGCAAAACCGTACGATTAGTAGACGAAAGGACGTGCCTCTCCAATGGGAACAGAAAACATTAGATCGCAAGGTCATAGGTCAACCGATTCCTGCCCAGGAAAACACGTCTGATATATTCTATATGACACTGGTGACGGCATGTGCGTCACATGACAGGAATATGTTGTCGACCCACCTAACTTGTGCACTTGGCGAATGGGTAAAAAGATAATTCTACCTTGCCCGATTTAGGTTTTCTTGTGGATGTGATAATCATTCCCAAAAAAGTGATGAAAACATAAGAGTTTGTCACATAAACTGCAACAAATGAATGCAACAGTTTCAGAGTCGCACAGTTTTCCCTGTGCTCTGTCAAAACATACGTTTTTAACGCTTTCAAATTTTTCCGTGTGTAGACAGTCAAATCCTGCACATGTCCAAGCAAATCTGAACATGTCCTGGAATTTTGGAGAGCGAAGTTGATTGTGTGTGTGTGTGCCTGAACTTTGATAATTGTCTGCAAATAAAAAATTAAAATTTTCACTCGAGGGAAGACTTGAACCAAGCACCTCTCGTACCACAGTTGCTCACGCTAACCACAAGACCACGGCGCTACTGATCTAATACTCTCCTTAATGTAGCTTATCTTCAACATGGACTACTCAGTTTGTATATTTTGCTTATTTTTTTCATAGTTCCATACACTTTCTTCCTGTTTTCTCGATTGATCTGTGTTCAGTTTTTCAATGCCTATCCACTGTACCAACTTATAACTAAATCTGAGGGGGGCGCGATGGGGAGGTTCCCTTGTCAGGTGATTCATATGAATAGGTTTCCGACCTTATTAAGGCCGCACAACGGTAATTAACAGACTTTGAGCACGGAATGATCGAGTGTCAAGAGTGACCAGAGAATACCAAATTTTAGGTATTACTTCTCACCACGGACAACGTAGTGGCCGACGGCCTTCACTTAATGAGCAGCGACGTTTGCGTAGATTTGTTAGTGCTAACTGGAAAGCAACACTGAGTGAAATTACCGAAGAAATCAATGTGGGACGTACGACGAACTTATCCATTAGGACAGTAGGGCGAAATTTAGCGTTAATGAGCTGTGACAGCAAACGAATGACACGAGTGCCTTTGCTAACAGCACGATATCGCCTGCAGCTCTCTTCTACGCTCGTGGCTATATCGATTAGACCCCTGACGACGAGAAAACCGTGGCCTGGTTAGATGAGTCCTAGGTTGGGTTGGGCTGATTTGGGTGAAGAGGCCAAACAGCAAGGTCATCGGTCTCATCAGATTAGGGAAGGATTGGAAAGGAAGTCGGCCATGCACTGTCAAAAGGGTAGAAAATCGGATGAACGTAATTACCTGCCAATTTCACTGATATCGATTTGTT
This sequence comes from Schistocerca nitens, assembly GCF_023898315.1. Classification (NCBI taxonomy): domain Eukaryota; kingdom Metazoa; phylum Arthropoda; class Insecta; order Orthoptera; family Acrididae; genus Schistocerca; species Schistocerca nitens. The sequence continues at coordinate 252,400,738 of NC_064616.1, read as the reverse complement.
GCAGAATCATGGAACATATTTTGTGTTCAGACAAAATGACATTTCTAGACTCTGAGAAGCTCATCTGCAGAAACCAGCACGGTTATAGGAAACAGTGTTTATGCGAGACAAAGCTGGCCCTCTTTGTGCATGTTACACAACAGGCTCTAGATACCGGCTTCCAGGTTGATGCCATATTTCTCGACTTTTGAAAGGCGTTCGACTCAGTTCCACACTGTCGCTTGCTTCAAAAAGTGCGCGCTTTTCTATCCGATGACTTCAACAGAAACAAGGGTAACTTCAGGTGTGTCTCAAGGCAGCGTAATAGGTCCGCTGCCTTTTACGATTTACATAAACGATCTGGTTGATGGTATTAGCAGCGGCATTGGACTGTTTGCCGACGATGCTGTAGTCTACAGGAAAGTAGTATCACACGAAAGTTGTGAACGAATCAATGAGGATTCGCAGGAAATAAATGAGTGGTGTAATGACTTGCAGTTATCTCTCAATATTAGTAAGTGTAACCTACTGCGTATAACAAGACGAATATCCCCATTAATGTACGAGTACAAAATGGATGCCCAGTCTTTGGAAGCGGAAACATCCGTCAAGTATCTGGGTGTGACTATTTAAAATGATCTCAAATGGAATGATCAGATTACACAAGTAACGGGCAAGACGAATTCTAGATTGCGGTCTATTGGTAGAATCCTGAAGTGATGCAGTCCTTCAACAAAAGAAATTGCTTACATGCTCCAGTCTTAGAGTAGTGTTCGTCTGTATGTGAATCTTACCAGTTGGGTCTTATCCAAGAGATTGAAAAGGTCCAAAGAAGAGCGGTAAGATTCGTGACTGGTACATTTAGCTATCGCGAGAGCGTTACAAATCTTATAGAAAGTTTGAACGGGACACACTTGCAGACAGGCGACGCGCTAAACGAAATGGGCTGCTCACTAAATTCCGAAATACGATATTCGCCGTGGATGTAGAGCATATATTAATACCACCAACTTTCAAATCGCGCATTGATTACCATTCAAAGATACGGGAAATTAGAGCTCGTACTGAGGCTTTCAGAGAATCGTTTTTCCATCGCGCGATCCGCTAGTCGAACAGAGGAGGGGGAGGGGGGGATATGACTTTGGCGCGAATTGTGCCCTCCGAGACACACCGATTGGTGGCTATCAGAGTATATACGGCATTTGCCTGAAGTGATATAGGGAAATCACGGAAAGTCCGCAGCTCGTGGTCGTGAGGTAGCGTTCTCGCTTCCCACGCCCGGGTTCCCGGGTTCGATTCCCGGCGGGGTCAGGGATTTTCTCTGCCTCGTGATGACTGGGTGTTGTGTGATGTCCCTAGGTTAGTTAGGTTTAAGTAGTTCTAAGTTCTAGGGGACTGATGACCATAGATGTTAAGTCTCATAGTGCTCAGAGCCTTTTGAAATCACGGAAAACCTAAACAGGGATGGCCGGGCGCGGGATTGAACGGTCGTCCTCCCGAATGCGAGTCCAGTGTGCTAAACACTGCGCCACCTCGCTCGGTGGATGAGTTCTGATTTCAGTTGGTAAGAACTGATGGTAGGGTTCGAGTGTCGCACAGACCCGACGAAGCCATGGACTCAAGTCTCAACAAGACGCTGTGCGAGCTGCCGGTGGCTCCATAATGATGTGAGCTATGTTTACATGGAAATGACTGGGTCATCTGGTCCAACTGAACCGATCATCGATTGGAAATGACTATGTTCGGCTACCCGGAGACGATCTGAAACTGTTCGTGGACTTTATGTTTCCAAACAACGATGGAATTTTTGTGGATGACAATGGCCCAGGTCGTCGGCCCACAATTGTTTGCGACTAGTTGACGTAAAACATTCTGAATAATTCGGGCGAATGACATGGCCACCCAACACCCGACATGAATCCCATCGAACATTTATGGAACGTAATCGGGATGTCAGTTTGTGCAAAAATCCTACACCGGCAACACTTTCGCATATTATGGACGGCTATAGAGGCAACATGCCTCAATATTTCTGCATGGTACTTCCAACGACTTGTTGAGTCCATGCCACGTAGAGTTTCTGCACTACGCCGGGCAAATGGAGGCCCGAAGCGGTGTTAGAAGGTATCCCATGACTTTTGCAACCTCAGTGTATGTCGTGAACTGCAACAGTTTAATCACATTTTATTTTGATATTCAGTCTCTAATTTGGCTTCTAAATATGTTTCTCAATTAAGAACAACGCACTGTGTTACGTTTTTTATTATTAGGCATCGTCACAGAAATGTGTTTAATGCTTTCTGGAAGTCAAGCAATACGGCATCAAATTAGGCACCACTATGTGCAGCCGCCTGGGTCTCGTAAAATAACTATTTACTGTTTCGTATATTCAGTGTTAGTGGAATTCGTATCGATTACTAAAGAGGTGGTGCTCGATCTCCACAAAGAGATATCATATTCGAGTAAAAAATATGTTCCGTTATCGTAAATCAAATTTATGTAATTAATGTAGTTCTAAAATTCTGAGTATTTGTGCTACTACTTTGCTTAACGTCAACGTTCCGCTGTTGTAACAGTGAATATCATGAAAAATAGGAATAACAGGAAAATTCTCTTCATGCAGATGCAAATGTCACAGTATCAGATAAACCTCTGTGGCAGAGGTTGCTAGCCATCGCCACTGTAGTGGCTGTTGACCTGGAGTTCTTCTTTATAGCCTGGTGGTAGAAGGAAAATTCGTCAGCACAACTTGGTTCAAATGGTTCAAATGGCTCTGAGCACTATGGGACTCAACTGCTGTGGTCATAAGTCCCCTAGAACTTAGAACTACTTAAACCTAACTAACCTAAGGACAGCACACAACACCCAGCCATCACGAGGCAGAGAAAATCCCTGACCCCGCCGGGAATCGAACCCGGGAACCCGGGCGTGGGAAGCGAGAACGCTACCGCACGACCACGAGATGCGGGCGCACAACTTGGCAAGGGAGTGGAGGTGGTGAAGTACTTTACTGGACTGAATTACAGATCTCTCAGCAGCGTATTGGGAATGGGTGATATGAATACCGTATGGTGACAATGTTCGACAAATCTGTTAGTGCTGCTCGAAGGGTGGGAGGCTGGATATGAAACTTCTAACAAGACTGCAACGATTAGAATGAGTATTAATGGAAAGGAAACCAATGTCAGAGAATATTCCGCCAAAGCGTGCGAGCTAAAATACAGAACAGCGGTAGATGGGATATAAGCTATTCTCCACAATCTCCTTTGTTATAGCGCAGCTATTCCATTAGCTTTCTGGGAACCAAGTACGGAAGAGAGAAAGGGATAGCCAAGATTTATGGCATGTTATGATGGTGAATGGTCTGGTTGGTAGAATTTGGCTTGCGAAAGACGAAGAACCAGGTTTACGACCCGATGGTAAACAGTTTGATGTTTCTACCATAGCAACAATAATTACAGAGATATCGACATCAATATTCTTTTTTTCATTTTCATATTTTTTCATATCAGTGCCACAGGTCATAATATTCCCTTCCTAATACAGCCCAGCTCGATAGCCAATGACGCAATACAAATAGCCATTTTCAATACCAAATTAACAAAGCACTTATTTAGAGACGCCATTTTTCCTTTACGTAGCTGTGAAAATTAGACAAAAGCTTGTGTACCTAATACTTGTAGTCAAATAAGAGGAAATTACATTGTTTGACAATTTTTTACAGTCTATAGACCCTCGTTTGTAGCAGTCATTAAACACAGTACAGTCTTAGGAAACGACATAGGACATCCCTAATTCAAGATAATTCGTCATATAACAATTAATAAAAATGGTTCAATTGGCTCTGAGCACTATGGGACTTAACTTCTAAGGTCATCTGTCCCCTAGAATTAGAACTACTTGAACCTAACTAACCTAAGGACATCACACACATCCATGCCCGAGGCAGGATTCGAACCTGCGACCGTAGCGGTCGCGCGTTGAAAAATAAAGATGTAACTGTAAGTGTCATTAAATCTTTTAATGTGAAACTTTATTCATATTCTCCTATCAACTGAGGTAGACCTACTACGAAGCCTGGTTTCCTGCGTGAAGACACTGCTAAAGCTATTCCCCTTCACTGTCTGCGTGTGCATCACTTATTCTAAGATATGTAATTTTTGCATCTGTGATTACTCAATGAGTTCATTTTGATTCCACTAGTACTGTAGCACTAAAGATTTTTGTTGTCACCTAGTGCGTAAACCTATCACCTTCACCTTGGTCTGTAAAAAGACCTGTGTTTTGAAAATGTCAGTAATCTGCGGGTTGCGTAAAATTCTTACTGGTGATGTCGAAAACATATCTGATACACTCGACTGTAATGTAGAGAGATAAAAGTAAGAGACTGACCTACACTGAAGCGCCACAGAAACTGGTATAGGTATGCGTATTCAAATACAGACATATTAAACAGGCAGAATAAGGCGCTGCGGTCGGCAACTCCTATATAAGACAACAAGTGTCTGCCGCAGTTACTAGTTCGGTTACTGCTGCTACAATGGCAAGATATTAAGATTCAAGCGAGTTTGAACGTGATGTTACAGTCGGCGCACGAGCGATGGGACACAGCATCTCCGAGGTAGAGATGAAGTGGGGATTTTCCCGTACGACCATTTTACGAGTGTGCCGTGAATGTCAGGAATCCGGTAAATCATCAAATCCCCGACATCGTTGCCGCCGGAAGAAGATCCTACAAGAACAGGACCAACGACGACTGAAGAGAATCGTTCAGCGTGACGGAAGTGCAACCCTTCCGCAAATTGCTGCAGATTTCAATGCTGGGCCACCTACAAGTGTCATCGTATAAACCATTCAACGAAATATCATCGATATAGGCTTTCGGAGCCTAAGGCCCACTCGTGTGCCCTGTAGGACTGCACGACACAAAGCTTTACGTGGCGCCTGGGCCCGTCAGCACAGACATTGGGCTATTGCTGACTGGAAACATGTTGCCTGGTCGGACGAGTCTCGTTTCAAATTGTATCGAGTGGATAGATATGTACGGGTATGGAGAACTGTTCAAGCTGGTGGAGGCTTTGTAATGGTGTGGGGCGCGTGCAGATGCAGTAATATGGGACCCCTGATACGTCTAGATACGACTGTGACTGATGACACGTACGTAAGCATCCTGTCTGATCACCTGCATCCATTCATGTCCGTTGTCCATTCCAACGGTCTTGGGCAATTCCAGCAGGACAATGCGACACTCCACACTTCCAGAATTGCTACAGAGTGACTCCAGGAAAGCTCTTTCGAGTTTAAACACTTCTGCTGGCCACTAAACTCCTCAGACATGAACATTATTGATCATATCTGGGATGCCTTGCAACGTGCTGTTCAGAAGAGATCTCCACCCCTCGCACTCTTCCGGATTTATGGACAGCCCTGCAGGATTCATGGTGTCAGTTCCCTCCAGAACTAATTCAGACATTACTCGAGTCCGTGCCACGAAGTTTTCCACCACTTCTGCGTGCTCGCGGGGGCCCTACACGATATTAGGCAGGTGTACCAGTTTCTTTGGCTCTTCAGTGTAAATGATTCAATTTTCACTATAGCCGACATAATAATCAGGATAGATTCGGCAATTGTGTAGATAGTTAAGATAAGTCTCATATTGTACCCTCTCAGTTGCACAGTTTAATTAGATTATATGTTTCGATCACTCTGGATCCATCTTCGTACCTAAAACAAGTAAAAATTAAATATGTACCATCTAATATTTTGAAATAAATAGAAATAAGAAGGACTGTACATAAATGTAGAATCTACCTAAGTAGTTGCATCATCAGCAACCTGTTTTGTCTACTCAGAACCACATAACTGAGTACCATGTTTTGCAACTGTTGTCAGTGTTTTAAATAGGTACATGTTGGAAGTAGGGGGGAGGGATGAAGGGGAAATGGAGTGAGGCTAGATGGGGGAGTGGACAGGAATCAGGCAGGGGGTTGTGGGGATGTCATGAGTTTAAGAAGAGAGGTCGTGCTAAAATTATAGAACGCATAATTATGTGAAAATTCTCCTTGAAACGCTAATACTGTAGAACAACTGTACGTGAAAATGTAAACGGTATAATGTTGTGGAATTATAAAATGCAGCGAGGGGAAATTGAGAGCAAGTAAAGAAGGTAATGGAGTGGGGCGGGGGGAGGGGTGGTGGAAAGGATAGTGGTAGAGATGCTAGGGATTTAACAAGAAAGGGTCTTACACTAAAATTGCAAAAAGTCAGTTATGTTAAGATACCTGAATGGATGCATAAAGCTGTAAAACGGGGATAAATTAGTAGCTTATAAAGTAGCGAAAAGTGAATTAATCCTTTAAAAAATTCAAAGTGTGGAACTTTGAAACTACTTAGTGATATGGTATTACTCTGAAACTATAAAAATAAAATTGTATTAAAGTTCCTAGAACAGTGGATGTATTAATAACGGAAGGCATAAAGATCGTAAAATTACAGAAGTGGAATTGCGAAGAGGATCTGAGACTGCATGAAGTTTCATTAACTATTAATAATTCTAAAAAACATTGAACGTATAAAACTGTAAAAAAATATAAACAATAAATTATAAAATGAAACTAATTTCAGAAACTAAAGTTATGGGGAACAGGCTGTGACAGCTATGGTTAACTGCATTTGCTTCTGCTTGGTGTCGTTGTACGGAGCGCAGTTCTGTAGTACGTACGGAAGCCAGCCTGCACGCCGGCCTGCTGCTAGGTCGGTGTATGAATCGACGCATCGTCGCTGCCACTTCAGTTCTTGGTGAGTACGGCTGTTGATCACACGTGCGCTGGAAGAGGCTTTCAAAGTTTCTGAAAAATGTACTGTTAATAAAATCGTTCTGCTGATTTAATGTGTTGACAGGCTCTTGCAAACAATGTGCAAAAATATCAGTTTCTTCCAACACTGTCAGGTGGTTTCCCTCAGGTTCATTGTGCAGCACTTTCAAATGCGTATCAACAGTTCCAACACCATGCTTCGATGTTAGAAGATGCTCACCAAACGCTGCTCTATTACTATGAATTAAAGCGTGCTCTTTGAAAATATTTCAAATTTCCTGCCTCTTTGATCTACGAAAATTTTCGGACAGTTTCCTAACTTTTCTTTACGTACACTAGCCGCTGGGAATTTTGACGCTTTTCCATTCACACGGACCCTCAGCCTGAAGTGAATAATGTCATTAGTTTTAAACCCTATACGAAAACTTGTATTGCAAATTGTTTTGCAGTAACTTCCGAAACCCTCCTATATAAAAATGGTTCAAATGGCTCTGAGCACTATGGGACTCAACTGCTGTGGTCATAAGTCCCCTAGAACTTAGAACTACTTAAACCTAACTAACCTAAGGACAGCACACAACACCCAGCCATCACGAGGCAGAGAAAATCCCCGACCCCGCCGGGAATCGAACCCGGGAACCCGGGCGTGGGAAGCGAGAACGCTACCGCACGACCACGAGATGCGGGCCCCTCCTATATAACTCATGGGCATGTACACGACTTTCTGTCTTCTGTTCATCTGTTAGCGTGCTGCCTTTGATATTACGCTGTTTTTGGCTTTTAATTTTCTGTAGCAACTCAGTTACTGTTGAGACTGGATAACGATTGCAAATTATAGCTTCCTTTATAATAGCGATTCTTTATTCCTCTTATGCTCGTTTAGTGGCAGTTTTAATAACCTGTTTATTGTGGATCAAAAATATGCTGTCTTGACTCTTTCAGAATGCCAAGACTTATAATCAATCATAATGTCTGCACAAGTCGGTTTTCTGTAAACGCTAAAACGGTGTTAAACCTTCTCTCTTGTGACCGTAATGTCGAGGCCGTTGATGCCTTAATGATTTTCGTGCTTAATTTGGAACCTAATTTTTCAGTGACTAGCACTCATTCCCTCCGCTATGGCATTAACATCACTTTCATCTCTTTTAAGTAAAAAAATAGCATCATCCACATAGCGGTAATAGTTGAGAACTTTCTACATCTACATCTACATCTGCATACATAATCTCCAAGCCAAAGCACGGTGCGTGGCGGAGGATACTCTGTACCACATCTAGTCGTTTCCTTTCCTGTTCCACTTGCAGACAGAGCGAGGGAAAAACGACTACCTACATGCCACTACACGGGCCCTCATTTCTCGTATCTTATCATCGTGCTCGTCGCGCGAAATGTATGTTGGCGGCAACAGAATCGATCTGCAGTCAGCTTCAAACGCCGGTTCTCTAAATTTTCTCAGTAGTGTTCTTCGAAATGAACGTCTTCTTCGCTCCAGGGATTCACATTTGAGCTCCTGAAGCATATTCGTAACACTTGCGTGCTGATCGAACCTACCGGTAACAAATGTAGCAGCTCGCCTCTGAATTGCTTCGAAGTCTTCTATCAGTCCGGCCTGGTGAGGATCCCACACACTCGAGCAGTACTCAAGAATAAGTCGCACTAGCGTCCCATATGCAGTCTCCTTTACAGATGAACCACACTTTCCTTAAGTTCTCCCAATAAACCAAAGTCGACCATTCGCGTTTCCTGCCACAGTCCTGACATGCTCATTCCTTTTCATATCGCTTCGCAGCTATAAAATCGACGTGACTATGTCAAGCAGAACGCTGCTAATGCTGTATCCAAACATTACGGGTTTGTTTTTCCTACCCATCCGCATGAACGTACCTTTTTCTGCATTAAGAGCCAGCTGCCATTCGTCAAACCAACTAGAAATTTGGCCTAGGTCATCTTGTATCAACCTACAGTCACTTAACGTCGACACCATCCTATATACCACACCATCATCAGCGAACAACCACAGATTGCTGCCCATCCTGTCTGCCAGGTAATTTATGTATACATAAAATACGAGCGATCCTATTACACTTCCCTGGGGCACTCCTAATGTCATCCCTGTCTGCTATGAACACTCGCCGTCGAGGACAACATACTGGATTCTATTTCTTAAGAAGTCTTCGAGCCAGTCACATATCTGGGAGCCTATTCCTTATGTACGTACCTTCGTTGATAGCCTGGATAGCCTGCAGTGGGGTACCGTGTCGAACGCTTTTCGGAAATCTAGAAATATGGAATCTGCAAACCGATGTTAAAGATATTGGCCTGTAATTTTACGTGTCCGTTCTTTTACCCTTCTTATATACAGGAGTCACCTGCGCTTCTTTCCCGTCGGTTGGCACTTTGCGCTGGTTGACAGATTCGCGATAAATGCATACTAGGTAAGGTGTCAGTGACGTGGAGTAATCTTTGGGATTCCATCCAGATATGGTGACTTATGTGTTTTCAACTCTTTCAGGTGTTTCTCTACACCAGGGACGCTTTTACTACGTCATCCATAGGGGACTCTGTGCGATGGTCAAACGACGGTACATTTGTACGATTCTCCTGCGTGAACGATTTCTTACACGTGGAATTTAAAAGTTCATTTTGCTATCTTCTACTGCCAAACCAGACTGGTCAACGAGTGACTGGATGGAAGCCTTAGACCGGGTTAGAAATTTTACATAAGACCGGAATATTTTCGGGTTCTCCTCCAGATCTTTAGCCAAGGAATGACGATGGTAGCTGTTGTATGCGTCGAGCAAAAATCTTTCCACAGACGCACGAATCTCTACCAATCTTTGCCTGTCCTCATTTTCGCGTCCTCTTTTAAACCCGGAGTGCAACAGCTTTATCTTCCTCAGCAATTTCCTTATTAAACCACAATGGGTCTTTACCGTCCTTAATCCACTTACTACGAACATACTTGTCTAGAGCACGATTTACAGTCTGTTTCAACTTTGCTCATAATTCCTCTGTGGCCATAATTCTGGAACTAAATAATTGCAGTTCATTGTCCAAGTGAGATGCTAACTGTTTATCTGCTCTTTCTGGCAGAAACACCCACCTAGCCTTCTTGACTGCTTTATTAACGTTCTTAAGCATTGTCGCTATGATGACATCACGGTCACTAGTCCCCGCCTCTATACTGACGCCATCGATAAGTCCGACCTCTTTGTAGCAACAGTGTCGGAGATACTTTGATTGCGTGTGGGCTGCAGAACTACTTGCTCAAGACCGTTTTCTGAAAACGTGTTCAGAAGTACTTCACAAGGCTGTTCGTCTGTACCCCCTGCAATGAATCCACACACGTCCCAGTCTATACTTGGTAGGTTAATGTCATTCTTTGAATGAGTCCAGAACTGTCACAGCGGAGTCGAGTGGTTGGTAAAAACATCCAACAATTAATTTGGTTTCACTTAGACCTGTTACGCGTAACCAAATGACTTCACTACCACGCTCAGTTTCAACCTTTAGAGACAATATTTTTGTCGACTGCAAAGAACGCTCCCCCCTCCTACGGCGTCTAATCTGTTTTTCCGATAAACATTTCAGGACTCGCTAAATATCTGAGAATTTTTTACTTCGGGTTTTAACCAGCTCTCAGTCCCAAGAATAGTTTTTGGTCGAGAACTTCGCTGGACGGCAGTAAATTCAGGAACTTCGTTACGAATACTTCAACAATTTACTCATAAAAGTTTTACAGTCGAATTTACTTTATTATGAAGGCGGTCTGGTTTCCCTATATGCGTATCGACTGGCTATTTCAGCTTTGTTTCTAAACTTTTTTTCACCTGAATCGTCAATGAAGGGATCGCTACTCGTGCATGTTTACAGCATTTTACAAATGGCAACGCTGATATCGACACGACGTCGCAGTTTAACCGTTTTCTTTGGATGGTAGTTACTACCAGCTTATCGTCATAAGATTTCGATACATGGGGCAGTATCCTCTATGTAATTTATTATTTTATAAACAAATGCTAGCATGATTACCGTCCTGTATGATGGAAGACGTACTAATAGTAGTGTTATACACGCAAGTCTTGCAAGAGAACGAGAAATTACGGAACCATTTGCATCTCATTGCTACAGCGCACAGCTAGAGTAATAGGAAAATGTGACTTCAACCTCGCATATGCTCCTACACAAATATTGGTGATGAAAATGACTTACCCTAATGGGACTAGCGTCTTCAGTCAGCCGTTAATCGACGTCGACGTCCATTAATGTTGTCATTGTTATCAGAGGTGATATATTTACTGTGGAATTTCGTTTTTTTGGAAACCATATAGAACATAAATATTAATTCGTCCCTTCCCCCCCCCCCCCCCCACCCTTCCCCCTTCTAGGTTGTGCAGTCGAATAAGCCATACTCCCACGACGTCGCTAGCGCAGTGGTGTCTTTCGATCATTACCCAGACACAAGTACTGGTCAAGCATTTCTGGGCTTCGTGGTATATGCCAGGAGACACACACACTCGGTGAGAAAACCTGACTGCGCTGCTGTTCTCGATTTTCAAGGAGTAAAAGACGACACGACGTCACGGCTCGAAAGAACTGATACAATTTAGACAAAGTAACATCTCTCGGGGTGTAATATTTATATGTATCTTTCAGTGATCACTATGACCGACAGGGAAATACATGCCACGAGGTGGATAGCTGCTGAGAAGCAGGCACCTCCTGACTATCATACCGAGCTGCCGTGTGTCCGGTTTTTGTTTTTTGTTTGCCTTTCATCTCGGAAAGAATGAAGAGAACGGGAAGTGCCTTCTAACAACACTGCGGCGATTACAAAAGAGCGGATAGTGCTGGAATTTCAGCAGGAAACGCGATATAAAAACCGCAACCACGGAACCAGTAAGGAAATGAGTCCTCCAACGAATAACAAAGCTTTTGGTTTTACACAATAATGTCTACATCAGGACGAGCTGGAGGATATTATATCACTTGGTACTTTCTCACAAATCCCATTTTGTATGACGTTAATGCCTATGAAACTGCGTGTAATTGAAGCATCAGAAAACGCTATACAGCGTGAGCAACTTGATGCTTGTCCAGTCTGCGATATAGATCGCTTACAAACTAGTTTTGCAGCCTATATGTTTAAATGTTCAAATGTGTGTCAAATGTTATGGGACTTAGCTGCTAAGGTCATCAGTCCCTAAGCTTACACAGTACGGGACCAGCCGCATAGGCCGTGACTGCACGGCTAATCCCGCCCGGCTGCAGCCTTTATCGGAAGATTGCTAATGTGTTTTGAGTCCATTTAATTCTGTAAAGTTTATAGCTAATTAGAAATTCAAATAATCTAAAAAAATTACAAAGTTGTGTAAAACAATCTGGGACTTCCTGCCACGTTAATTCAGGGTGAAACCTCGAGGTTTCGATGATTGCTTCCATCATCATAGTCAGAAGCAACTGACTGTCTAAACTGCTATGATGATGGCCTTATGTAAACCACAAAAGGCTTGTGATTGGTCGAAAATTGCGTAAAGCTATCGCAGATGCTGTCAACGTCTGCTCTGGTGACGCCACCGCTCCCGTAGTCTGCGTAAACATTGCAAAGAATAACTCTGTCTCTTCTCCGCGTTGACAGCTCACTTCCATGCATCGCTAAGATTATATCCACAGCTACAGTGGAAGCTCTTCTCACACATTCCTATTTCTACAGCCTCTTTACTTAGAGAATACAAGTATGTAGGAACGTGGGACAAAACTTTTATTCTGTCAAATACTATTTTGTGTTAGTTTGTGAGGCCGTGCTCAGCAACTGCAAATTTCTCCAACTGAAAGAACTAACACAAAATATTGTTCGACGATATAAAAGTTTTGCCCCAGGCTCCTATATACTGGGCTTTTGTAATTAAAGAGACTGTAGAAATAAGAACTTCAACGTTGGCGGTGGATATAATGTTAGCGTTGCATAGAAGCGAGCTCTCAATGCAGATAAGAGGCAGAGATATTCGTCGCAATGTTTATGCCGCTACTGGAGCGGTGGCGCAACCATGCTCTCCCGCCGAAATATTAACCGACTCCCACTTCCCAACGATGAAATCCGTCCCGAGATATACTCCTGTTTCCAACTTTAATCACAACGTTCCATCTGACACCGTCCTCCCATTTTCACCTTCCTATCTTATCCACCTTTCTCACATCCAGTCGCTACCTGTGATTCTACAGGTCCCCACAGTCATACTCATCATCGCAGCTTCATCTTGAAAATGTCACCTAGCATCAAAATTGCACCATGGCATCATTCATGTTCATTAGTGACTCTATTTTAACTGTAATATAAAATCGTCAAACGAGTTTTACCAATTATCAGTATTTTCCATCTATATGTATTTCACAAAATCCTCATCTATTGTCAATTGTCTTTATGTAAAAATCATCAGTATCATTCACCTGTGTATTTTTTTACTAAATCATCTGTTATTTTCACCTCTTATATATTTTAACCATCTCTGAATACAGTTTTGAAACCTTTGACTGAAGAACGGTTTATCCGCTACTAGCCCACCCCCGTTGTGGGGAATTGAAATAACAATAAGGGATAAACTGTCAGTTGATCCTGGCGACGACGATGGAGGTGGTCGTTGAAAGCTCGAGGTTTTCCCCTGAACGGACGCGGCAAGAAGTCCGAGTTTGTTTAATACAACAATGCCTTCGCGAAAGGCATCGTTCTCAGATGACAACATGTTAGATAAAAACAGACAAAATTGTCCACTAATAATTTTGAGTCGTTCAGATAAACCATTCTAATCACTAGGAGGGTCATGTAGGCGAAGACTGAAGTTGACTAAGAACATACGTAAGAGTCTGTATATTTGGTACTTTATCTCCAGCCATAACGTTATTGAAGTTGGCGGAGGACAGTTCAGCTTCAGTTGATGTCGCAACAGAGTATTTGTCAAATTACGTTGATTACACAACCGAACATCAGTGAGTACTGTCATCGTGTTCACCACATAGACAGACCGGGTTTGGGGTAAGAACGATACTGTGGAGGCGATGCTGGCAGGAGCTGTAGTTGAAATTCAAGAACACAGCAGCAGTCCTTGAACACAAATAGTTGTGATACCAGTGACGCACTGATAGCGAAGCGCATATTTTCCTCCCAGTAATGTCACAAATTTTCCTTGTTCAACCAAACTCTTTGTTCGAAATTGGTAACTGGATTTTCACAATGACTCAGTGCTTGATTTGACATCTTTGCCTACCTGGAGACTGTTCCAGGAATGCAAAAACTCACATTGCAAACATCTAGAAAGAAATGGTGATAATTCATGGAAACCCGCTTTGGAAATTACAAGAACAGATTTTCAGAACGGTATCGATGAATGCGTTCATCCACTTGCGTGTCACTCATATAGTCTTCATTAAGGTAAAATTACAATAATAACAGCACGCACAGAATAATGTAGGAGTGCACCAGATCACGAGCCATTTTGTATACTTAGCTTCAATATCTGAAACAGCCGTAATTTAAAATTTGTGCATCGATCTTTGTTTAGTATTTTAGGTGCTTCTGTTTGGAAGTAAGTAGAAATCAGTTTTTTGAAATAGTGTTTCGTTATTTTACTGTCACCAGGTGAGGTGGCGCAATGGTTAGCATACTGGGCTCGCATTCGGGAGGACGACGGTTCAAATTCGCCTCTGACCATCCAGATTTAGGTTTTCCGTGATTTCCCTTAATCGCTCCAGGCAAATGCCGGGATGGTTGCTTTGGAAGAGCACGGCCGATTCCCTTCTCCATCCTTGAAAGGATCCGAGCTTGTGCTCCGTCTCTAATGACCTCAATGTCGGCGGGACGTTAAACCTTATTTTCCTTTCTTTTTATTTTACTGTCTCTATTTTTTTATGTTCCATGAACAAGGTTTATGCGTAGTTCACTCTGTAGGGTTTTTGAAGGACGCCGAAAACGCCACTGTCACCTTATTCAGTTCGAACCAGTGACCGTTAAATAACACTCAATTGTGCGTCAGATCCCGAGACATCCGAAATAGTTAGCAATGAAACTTGCAGCAATCACACTTTTAAGTTTGTGCACTTCACTTAGTTCAGTTTCTTAAGTGCTTCTCTTTGGAAGTAAGTAGCAATTGAATTCAGATTTCAGCTCTTGGCTCCTTTATAGTCTTTGAAAGGACAAGGTTCACGAGTAGATATGATTAGTGGTTGTGGTCGTTGAGATTTCTTGTAGCACGAGCAGTGTCCTTCCACGAAAATCAGAAAGCTGCATTAGCAATTGCCGATCAGGTTTACGTTGCCACTCCGAATTGCTTATAGTTGCAAATGCTGTGCGGAGCTCGCCAGCAGCTCCTGTTGTCGACGTGGTCTGCACAGGAATCCGATCTTACCGTAAGACGTCACCCGATGGTGGCTGCATGTCGTGCCACATCTGAAGCCGTTTGGTGGGGAAGATTTTATGTGGCAAATGGCGACATGCTTTAGGAACTGCCTTGCGTCGATAGGGAGACAGGGCCACCAGGCTTTGTTCTTCGAGTTGCAACAACGGTCTTACATTTGTCGAGATTCTACTAGCCACAGAATTGAAAGAAGAGACCGTCAGTTGTAGGCAACGAATTTTGGGAGCATGATAGCCCCTCTTAGGTAATCAGTGCATGGGAGGGCACAGATTCACATTCCTTGTGCAGCCCAAGAGGGAATCATTCGAAGGCTGCATGTCGCTGCTTACGTGGCGCCAAAAATGTCGGTCATCTAGGATCTGAGGCCAGTCTCCGTTCTTTCCTAAGATTGGCGGTATGGATCGACGGAGGACATCAAAAAAGTTCACAGAATGGCAGATTGTTTTGCATTATCGTGAAATAGGGGAGTGAGTGCCACACAAACATGATGAGCGAGATGGGGTGCCAATCATGAAAACAAAGGCGCTTTTCTTAGCGACGAGAGCTTTTCACAAAATTTGAATCACCAACTTCGTTTGACTCTCACTTATGTAAGGAGAAATGGCCAGCGTAACAAAGTAAGAGGATTCAGAGCACGCATGAAAAGGTTAAGATGTTCATTTTTGCAGGCGGTATTCGAGGGTCGAATGGTCAAGAAATACTCGAATGAGAAAGTGGTTCTATAAACCTTCTGCCAAACATTTAAATGTGAATTGTAGTGTAATCTTGTAGATGTAGAATAGATAAAAAATATTACTCGTCATGTTTCATTACGGTCGTCAATTTGCCGCATCGTTATGAGGAATGAGCAGTGACCGATTTTCTTGATCCAAATGGACTGTCTAAGACAGAGAATTCTTCGGTTCTGTGATGAACTCTGCTCTAGAAGCCTCGATTTCCACTATAAGATGGAGACATGTAAAGAAACCCTCGTGTGCAATAAACACTGCAGATGGCCACTCAGGTGGCAAACTATGTGTGGAACTCACATTTTTTACAAAATCTTAGGCAAAGTTTCGAGATGATCAATAGAAAAACTAAATTCCGATAAACCATTCACAACAGCAGGTCGGGTAGCATAAACAGAGAGTGAGAATTTCAAAATATTAGTTAGTAGGGGGGAATGGTGCATACTGGCACAGTCTCCATTGTTACCAGATTCGCTCCAAGACGGCGGAACTGGCCCTCAAAGTCAAAGCGTGACCAGGCAATCCTAAATGGTGGCCTCTATGATGTCACAATCAAAGGGAGAACGTGAACAGCCAGAACGATTATTCACAGTTTGTAGGTTAAGGGGACACTACTGGCTGAATGCGAAATTAATTGTAACCCAGACGAATGGTTGTGTATAAACTGTCACAGGGGACATTATTATGGCCTTTTTGTGTTGTTGCACTATACCACATCCAGGAGTAGAAGGAAGGGCAAAGAGCTCTTGTGTATCAACAGTCACAGGGAGATGTTATTAAGACATTTTCATGTGGGCTTGCTACACTGCCTCGAGGGTTGTAGGTAAAAACGCCTTGTATGTATGTATGTTCTGCATTGAGGACCTAGAAACGACGGAGAGACTTCGTCCCCGCCGTGGTAGAGTAATTATTGGTGTACGCGTGCGTGGAGAGAGTGTTTTGTAAACACCTGCAGCGTTTAACTATAAACATGTGCAGGGCACTGCGGTATCCTGCCAGCCAGTAGTGTTGCACACAGATGAATGCCAGCCATTATCTGTCATGCATGCCCTCAAGCAGACCAGCAGCAATATGAACCCTATGCTATGAGATGAGGTGTGTGACTTCACTACCCCCGCATCCAAACCAGTTCTCCAGCACCCCATGTCTCCCCACAGCCAATCACAGCATTCTTGTGTGCCACTCTTTCACCCCACAGCGAACATTTCAGCAACATTTCTCATATCTGTCGGTGCCCTGTCCCATTAAGTCTGTGGGATCACACATGCTTCCTGCACCTGAGAATTCTAGGTTGGCAGTAGAATTAACTGCGTGGCCTGTAGACAGGCAATCTGAGAATTTTATTTAGTCATTCACAGCAAGGCGCAGCAACATTTAATATAACCACCAGTGCCCCAGACAAGTTAATTGTAAATGTAACCCAACACTACAGGGACATGCAGCCTGGCTGCAGACCTGTCTCAGTAAGTAGATAAGGAGGGGCTTCACAAGCTAGAGTCCTGTCAGTGTTCATCAGACTTCAAGGATGCAGCGTTAATGTAATGGCACTAGAGAGGTGGATGAAGTGTGTAGCATCTGTAGACATCTTGGTCTCTTGCTGTAGGGGCTAGGACATACTCGACCAATCCAACAATCCCCAAACATCCGTCCGATCAGGGATCTTGCACCTTCACTGAAGTGTGTGGGTTCCCCTTGGTGCTGGAATCACGTAAGTCGAAGGGCTGCAAATGGTAACTCTTCCAGTAATTCCAGCATACTTCCTGGATGAAAGTTGTATAGCTGTCGCCTGTGAGTTGAGGGGGAAGCGTATAAAGCTCAGTCAAGTAATCCTGGACCATACCAGCCCATATATTGATGGTGAACTTTTCTTGATGACCTCATTCGTGGATGACAATAGGTTTCACCTCTGCTCACACATGGAAATTACGGGTGTTGAACACAACCCCACGAATGAAGGATACCTCATGTGTGAACAATACGTATGCAATGTAATATGGCTGCCTGGTCCAATGCTTCAGGAAGTACTGCTCAGACTCCATACGTCGACCAAAATCATTGGCAAACTGTGCCTGTGTCAGCTGAAGATGGAATAAATGCCGCTGAAAGAGATACCTAGCGGCAGGTGCCGGAACCTGTAACTTTGACGCTCGGTAGTGTCACTGGATACGCTTGGCGGTTGGGAAATGGAGCTAGCTGCTGTGTAGACAGGCCTTTTCTGATATGAATGCGTGTTGCCTTGGTGGATGATGGTTTCAGAAACGGGTTTCCATCTGCAGGTTGTTGTTCTTCTGTATACCGAAAAACGTTGGGCATTTGAGAGGGTTCCAGGAAAAAAATAAACTGTGGAGGATCGCGTTCATAGGAGACAAGGGATTTCTACGCAGCAGCCAGCTCCATCATCGCCAATGCTGACCCCGCCGCCGGCCGTTGTGACCGAGCGGGTCTAGGCGCTTCAGTCCGGATCCGCGCTGCTGCTACGGTCGCAGGTTCGAATCCTGCCTCGGGCATGGATGTATGTGATGTCCTTAGGTTAGTTAGGTTTAAGTAGTTCTAAGTCTAGGGGACTGATGACCTCAGATGTTAAGTCCCATAGTGCTCAGAGCCATTTGAACCATTTGCACCTGACCGTGGAAATCATTCGGAATCGTTGACTAACAAAACAACACAGTGAGACGTTCCGCCTCTGTCCACCTATAACTTCGACGTCCTGTAGCGTCGTTGGATGACGATGGTGGACATGGACTCCCATCCTCAAGACAACCTCTACAACACCAGGAAATTTGGCGCAACATTTCTGGGGCACTTCGTAAAAAATAAATAAATAAATACACTTGCTTATAGTGCTTCATTGACGTCATTTTTGTTTCCAGGAATGTTGGATAATGAAATAACACAAATATATAGGAATAGATTTAGGCAGAAGCTAATGATCTTGTACAATTACAGCCAGAAATGAAGTCCATATGGTCAGTTACAGACACAAATGATTACATACGAAAGTACCAGTTCATGAATAAATCTCAAAAAGAAAAATTACTCTTGTGTATGATTCTAATCAGCCATTTACACACACAATACTTATTAATTGTGTTTTCTCCTCGGAATGTTGATATTGTCATTATGTATCTCAGGAAAGGGGCTATGCACTAAGATCACAGCTGTAGACGTCATGATCGTCTGAGTTGAGACCATCTACATTATCAGTGTAGCCAACCTCAACCATACTATCAACCTTTGATAGTTCTAATAATAATCTGTCAGCTAGCAGCAGCTCCTCGGCCTGTACTGTTAGTATTGACGGGTAATAGATATGCTGTTTGAAACTTCCCTGACGTTAATAGCTGCTTCAGTGGTGCACGAGCATTGCAGTGAATAATGTTGTGAAAGCTGCACAGTATTTCATTGAGACAGCTGCTCGTCATCTTCAGGTGCTCACCAAAGTGTTCCTGCAGTTGCTCACCAATATAGGCGCTGGCATGCTAGAAAACCGCAGATGCGAAGGGGTGGGGCTATAATGTCGTCATAGACTGATATCAGAGATGACTTTGATATCCGGAGTCCCCTGCTGGAAAAACGAGCCACGGTCTTTGCACGAAAAAGTGAGACCGCAAAAAACGGCCCAGAGTGCTCACAGATAGCATCCTGATTTCGATTAACCCGTCTGTGTTGACTCACTCAATTCGTTCGTCTGCAGCCGACGATGCCTCAGTACCGCCAATGTTAGTTCCCATGCCTTGCTAAGTTCCCATTTCTCTGTTAATCATGTCGTTAGTTATACTTATTTCAATTACTTCTTTAATTACGGAGTTCCAGTACACAGAAGCAAACGAAAGCATCTTTCTCTCTCCATAGTTCATGCTATGTTCCATATCAAGTCAGTGTTCAACAACAGCAAACTTTTCTAGCTGACCTAATCTGGTGTGACATCTGCACTCCTGGAAATTGAAATAAGAACACCGTGAATTCATTGTCCCAGGAAGGGGAAACTTTATTGACACATTCCTGGGGTCAGATGCATCACATGATCACACTGACAGAACCACAGGCACATAGACACAGGCAATAGAGCATGCACAATGTCGGCACTAGTACAGTGTATATCCACCTTTCGCAGCAATGCAGGCTGCTATTCTCCCATGGAGACGATCGTAGAGATGCTAGATGTAGTCCTGTGGAACGGCTTGCCATGCCATTTCCACCTGGCGCCTCAGTTGGACCAGCGTTCGTGCTGGACGTGCAGACCGCGTGAGACGACGCTTCATCCAGTCCCAAACATGCTCAATGGGGGACAGATCCGGAGATCTTGCTGGCCAGGGTAGTTGACTTACACCTTCTAGAGCACGTTGGGTGGCACGGGATACATGCGGACGTGCATTGTCCTGTTGGAACAGCAAGTTCCCTTGCCGGTCTAGGAATGGTAGAACGATGGGTTCGATGACGGTTTGGATGTACCGTGCACTATTCAGTGTCCCCTCGACGATCACCAGTGGTGTACGGCCAGTGTAGGAGATCGCTCCCCACACCATGATGCCGGGTGTTGGCCCTGTGTGCCTCGGTCGTATGCAGTCCTGATTGTGGCGCTCACCTGCACGGCGCCAAACACGCATACGACCATCATTGGCACCAAGGCAGAAGTGACTCTCATCGCTGAAGACGACACGTCTCCATTCGTCCCTCCATTCACGCCTGTCGCGACACCACTGGAGGCGGGCTGCACGATGTTGGGGCGTGAGCGGAAGATGGCCTAACGGTGTGCGGGAGCGTAGCCCAGCTTCATGGAGACGGTTGCGAATGGTCCTCGCCGATACCCCAGGAGCAACAGTGTCCCTAATTTGCTGGGAAGTGGCGGTGCGGTCCCCTACGGCACTGCGTAGGATCCTACGGTCTTGGCGTGCATCCGTGCGTCGCTGCGGTCCGGTCCCAGGTCGACGGGCACGTGCACCTTCCGCCGACCACTGGCGACAACATCGATGTACTGTGGAGACCTCACGCCCCACGTGTTGAGCAATTCGGCGGTACGTCCACCCGGCCTCCCGCATGCCCACTATACGCCCTCGCTCAAAGTCCGTCAACTGCACATACGGTTCACGTCCACGCTGTCGCGGCATGCTACCAGTGTTAAAGACTGCGATGGAGCTCCGTATGCCACGGCAAACTGGCTGACACTGACGGCGGCGGTGCACAAATGCTGCGCAGCTAGCGCCATTCGACGGCCAACACCGCGATTCCTGGTGTGTCCGCTGTGCCGTGCGTGTGATCATTGCCTGTACAGCCCTCTCGCAGTGTCCGGAGCAAGTATGGTGGGTCTGACACACCGGTGTCAATGTGTTTTTTTTCCATTTCCAGGAGTGTATCTTCATCAGTGTGAAACGTCTGACCAATGTATGATTTCCCACTCTAACATAAAATTTTATAGATTTCTCAACAATTTAGGCCTAGATTGTCTTTAACAGAATCCAGCTGCTAAACGTCTACCCCCGTACGACGACCGAAACAAAAATATTTCCGTATTTGATCCTGTTTTTGAGCAGCAACATCATCAAGTGTAAAAACAATGTTCAGCTTTACTGCTTCTGGTGTTGGGATATCGCTGATTTTGCTGGCTGTATGTATGTTTCACCGTTAGTACCAGACAATAACTCCTGTAACAGCTTGTATTTGGTATGAAGTAATGTCTTTGAGAATACAAACGCATGCATGAACTGCATTTCATCTGGATGTGTTAGCAATGCTATAATAGCATTCATCTTTCCACAGCCTGATAGACCTACAAATATCAGAGTGTATTGTCAGGCAGGAGTTTACCAGTCTTCTACCTCTTCTTCTTCTTCTCCTCCTCCTGGTCCTTCTTCTGTACTGCTACTGGACCGGTCAGATACTACAAAGTCCTTGTGATCTGGGTGTTTAGTCCACTCAGCCATAGTACTGACTACGTTTTTACTGTGGCATGCAAGGGATTCTGTAAAGACAACACATACAACTGACTATTACACGTTTTATTTATTTATAAATTCTTACATATAACTGATATGTGAGCAGACTCAATTATTAGTTTTCATAAGCAGCTGGTAGCCTTTCTATGTGATATTTCACACGGCTTTCAGAGTTCTGGTGCTAGGCTGATATTGATGTATTTTGACACTAGTGGTCACATGATACATAAAAGCGAAGAGTAACATTCAGAAATAAATTTCCTAGATAGGCGAACTGCCTGACACTATTGTAATTCCTGCCATCTTGCATCTGACATTTTGAAGCTGCCATGTTTGATCAACCATCTTCGATCTCCCATCGAGGATTATTACATAATAGAGACCGCAGTCTTGGCTCCACCAACTTGGATCGCCCACCACGGACAGATGAGCCAGTTCCACCATCTGGAATCTGCCATCTTGGATTAGCTGGAAATCTGCAATAGGACAATCACCCACGATGGATTTTGTATTTCCCACCATTTTGTACATAAAGCAATTGACTTGTGATATCAGGGGTTGGGGAGAGGGGCTTGTGGAGGGGGGACAGGGAGGGGTGTGCAATGATCTAGCAGGGACGTCTCTCAACAGTGCGGATTGTCCTGAAAATGGCAATTCCCCACTACTCCAGTTAACTGCCAATGTATTCACAGCACAGTTCCAAGACTCACATCTCATTTAGAAAGCAGTAGTCCCAACATCACATTGGGAACTGCGAGTTGGTTTAAACTCGAGCTAGCCTCTTCAGTCTCTATTTATCATAAACGGTACATCGAAATTTTATTTTTTCTAGCTCTAGGAATATACCAAACTTGCTGTGATTAATTGTAACATATACTTTACGCTACGTGCTTTGGCTCTGAGCACTATGGGACTTAACTTCTGAGGTCATCAGTCCCCTATAACTTAGAATGTGCAGAACTATAGACCTATATCTCTAATGTCGATCAGTTGTAGAATTTTGGAACACGTATTATGTTCGAGTATAATGACTTTTCTGGAGACTAGAAATCTACTCTGTAGGAATTAGCATGGGTTTCGAAAAAGCCAGGGCCATAGACACCGGTTCCCAGGTAGATGCCGTGTTTCTTGACGTCCGCAAGGCGTTCGATACATTTCCCCACAGTCGTTTAATGAACAAAGTAAGAGCATTTGGACTATCAAACCATATGTGTGATTGGATTGAAGAGTTCCTAGATAACAGAACGCAGCATGTCATTCTCAATGGAGAGTAGTCTTCCGAAGTAAGAGTGATTTCAGGTGTGCCGCAGGGGAGTGTCGTAGGACCGTTGCTATTCACAATATACATAAATGACCTTGTGGATGACATCGGAAGTTCACTGAGGCTTTTTGCGGATAATGCTGTGCTATATCGAGAGGTTGTAACAATGGAAAATTGTACTGAAATGCAGGAGGATCTGGAACGAATTGACGCATGGTGCAGGGAATGGCAATTGCATCTCAATGTAGACAAGTGTAATGTGCTGCGAATACATAGAAAGAAAGATCCCTTATTATTTAGCTACAATATAGCATGTCAGCAACTGGAAGCAATTAATTCCATAAATTATCTGGGAGCACGCATTAGGAGTGATTTAAAATGGAATGATCATATAAAGTTGATCGTCTGTAAAGCCGATGTCAGACTGAGATTCATTGGAAGAATGCTAAGGAAATGCAATCCGAAAACAAAGGAAGTAGGTTACAGTACGCTTGTTCACCCACTGCTTGAATACTGCTCAGCAGTGTGGGATCCGTACCAGATAGGGTTGATAGAAGAGATAGAGAAGATCCAACGGAGAGCAGCGCGCTTCGTTACAGGATCATTTAGTAATCGCGAAAGCGTTACGGAGATGATAGATAAATTCCAGTGGAAGACTCTGCAGGAGAGACGCTCAGTAGCTCGGTACGGGAGTTTGTTGAAGTTTCAAGAACATACCTTCACCGAGGAGTCAAGCAGTAAATTGCTCCCTCCTACGTATATCTCACGAAGAGACCATGAGGATAAAATCAGAAAGATTAGAGCCCACACAGAGGCATACCGACAATCTTTCTTTCCACGAACAATACGAGACTGGAATAGAAGGGAGAACCGATAGAGGTACTCAAAGTACCCTCCGCCGCACACCATCAGGTGGCTTGCGGAGTATGGATGTAGATGTAGATGTACTTAAACCTAACTAACCTAAGGACATTACACACATCCACGCCCGAGGCAAGATTCGAACCTGCGACCGTAGCGGTCGCGCGGTTCCAGACTGTAGCGCCTAGAACCGCTCGGCCACTCCTACCGGCCGCCACGTGCTTTCATTGCATCAATTGTTTCCCGCCTCTTTATGTTCCCAGTAGGGTGCACCACTTGCTAGAAAAAGGCATTAATCGCAGTGTCAGCAACTCATCGAAAAAGGAAGATAATTTCTGTTTGTTTTTAGTAATTTTGAACAAGAATGGGTTTAGACCGTGCTGTAATATGCTAACAGACCCGAACTATCGAATAGGTAGTTGTTTATTTCATCACAACAATATAGCAATGTATTGTTTTCGATGCAGCACTGCGACTACATTTGGCAACTACTTATATTTTCAGACTCCAGTAATGTTGATTTCATAAATTTAGGTGTTTAATATTGAATTTTCCGGATACTGCACATATTTCAATTATTTTCTAACATAAATAGTATTCACTCTGAATATGTTCAAAAATTTTTATGAATCACAACAATTTTTAATTTCAGTATTTCAATCTTCTTTTGCCCAAGAACGATGCATTGAACAACAATATAATCATTTCATTAACAAAGATTAAGCTCAGGTTGGTTGGTTGGTTGGTTGGTTGGTTTCGGGGAAGGAGACCAGACAGCGTGGTCATCGGTCTCATCGGATTAGGGAAGGATTGGGAAGGAAGTCGGCCGTGCCCTTTCAGAGGAACCATCCCGGCATTTGCCTGGAGTGATTTAGGGACATCACGGAAAACCTAAATCAGGATGGTCGGACGCGGGATTGAACCGTCGTGCTCCCGAATGCAAGTCCAGTGTCTAACCACTGCGCCACCCCGCTCGGTTTAAGCTCAGGACTAAGGAGGCTAGACAGTAGAGAAGTTCTCGATAATGCTTGGAACGTATATTGGTAAGGCAGGTTAGAATGAGATTTTCACTCTGCAGCGGATTAAAACTGTGTGCCGGACTGAGACTCGAACTTGGGACCTTTGCCATTCGCGGGCAAGTGCTCTAGTATCTGCGCTACTCAAGCACGACTCACGCCCCCTCCTCACAGCTCTACATATGACAGTACCTCGTCTCCTACCTTCCAAAGTTCACAGAAGCTCTCCTGCGAACCTTGCAGAACTAGCACTCCTGGAGGAAAGGATACTGCGGAGACATGGCTTAACCACAGCCTGGGGGATGT
The DNA here is from genome assembly GCF_023898315.1 of Schistocerca nitens. Lineage (NCBI taxonomy): Eukaryota > Metazoa > Arthropoda > Insecta > Orthoptera > Acrididae > Schistocerca > Schistocerca nitens. The sequence continues at coordinate 252,375,431 of NC_064616.1, read as the reverse complement.
TTCCAGAATGAGATATTCACTCTGCAGCAGAGTGTGTGCTGATATGAAACTGTGTGCCGGACCGAGACTCGAACTCGGGACCTTTGCCTTTCGCGGGAAAGTGCTGTACCAAGTGTCTCTGCAGTATCCTTTCTTTCAGGAGCGCTAGTTCTGCAAGGTTCGCAAGAGAGGTTCTGTGAAGTTTGGAAGGTAGGAGACGAGGTAGGGGCAGATGTAGATCTGTGATGATGGGCCGTGAGTCGAGCTTGGATAGCACTTGCCCGTGAAAGTCAAAGGTCGGGAGTTCGAGTCTCGGTCTGGCACACAGTTTTAATATGCCAGGAAGTTTCAAGGCAGATTGTACTTTACAGGAAGTAAAATCTTCATAGCAACAAGTACAAACGTTAGATTACCAAGATCCAAAATTAATCCGACTACGAACTCATAAGGACAGGGCTATCCGGGAATGGAGGATTTAGACTAGTAATCGAATTTTCCTATCGGTCTGCAGCTTCAGACAAATCGGTTGTAGGCTCATTAAAAGATAGCCTAGCCTCGATGACATGGAACTTCAAAATGTTCAAATGTGTGTGAAATCTTATGTGACTTAACTGCTAAGGTCATTAGTCCCTAAGCTTACACACTACTTAACCTAAATTATCCTAAGGACAAACACACACACCCATGCCCGAGGGAGGACTCGAACCTCCGCCGGGACCAGCCGCACAGTCTATGACTGCAGCGCCGTAGACCGCTCGGCTAATCCCGCGCAGCATGGAACTTCGATCAGCATGCATTAGTAGTAGGTGGTTACTTTAATTTTTCCAACATCGACTGGTAAATTAATGGTTATGTTAGGTATCTTGTAAAGAACACATTATCATATAACTTCTTCGAATAAAATGTCTGATAATCCACATGTGAAATAAACACACAGGTTGACAGCAGAAGTGAAACAGACAGAAAGGGAGGAGGAAACTAAATGAAACTTCACGTTTTAATAGAGTATGTGATGTTATTTCATCGATTAGAAAACCTAGTCAAATTTACAAAGTAGTTGGCGGTATGAGCTCACATGTCAGTATGACATTTGACCCCTTCTTGCCTGGATGCTTCCAATAATTCACTTGGGAATGTTGTAATAAAGCCGTTGTATCCTTCCCTGAGGCACACTGTCCCATAAGTGTTGTAACTGGTCCTTGATATCCCGGACACTGGCACTGGGATGGAGATGACGTCCGAGCTGGTCCCACAGATGTCCTATCGGAGACGGATCTGGGGATCTTTCCGACCATGGTAGTACCTCAGCAACATATAGACAGTTCTTAGAGAGCTGAAACCGTGTTTGGATGAGCAGTCTCCTGTTCAAAAATGTCACCACGAAACTGACACATGAGAGGTAACACATGACAACGTAGGATGTCCGCGACGTACCGTTGTGCCATCAGAATTCCCTCAATCACTATCACCGCGACCTGAAGTCATACAAGATGGCTTCCCATACCATAACGCCAGAAATAACACCGCTGTACATTTCCAAACCATGGAATTGATGGGAGCTCTCCCCAGTTCGCTACCATACTCGCCGACCGTGGTCGTCTGGCAAAGTGCAGTGCCACTGTTCACTGCTGAACACAGTGCGATGCCATTCATCAGCAGTCCATGGTTCCTGGTCACGGCACCACTCCAAAAGCAGCCATTTGTGTTGCGATGTTAACGGAAGTCCGCGCATAGGAAGATGATTCCTCAATCTGTCTGATGCTGGTCTCCGACTAGTGGTTCCTGATGTGACAGAAAGAAGTAGAGAGTCATTTCCTTGTTTTCAGAAGGCAGGCACAGACTTGAAGGGATTCCGTGTGTATGGCGTACAATACGGACATCCTGCCTTGTCGTAGACAGACGTCGACCACAACACTGACTACGATTTGCGTGCCCTCATGTTTCCATGCACCCAACATAGAGCCACTGTCATTTCTGAACTCCCCACAAATCTGGATATTGTCCAATTCGACCATCTGGCCAAATGGAGACCCACAATGAAGCCGCTTTCAAACTCTGCCACGTGCTGATAACGGTGTTTCGCGCCAGTATGCTGTATCTCTGTGTACTTGTCAGTGATCACTCAACATCTGACGCTGTTAACGCGTCTTATACGTCCTACCGTGCCTGGTATCAACACTGAACAAAAACTGCACTAATTCTCTCTGGTAGTCGTTCTGCAAATCAGTGAGAATTACAACTCTATAATCATTTACATACCTGCCAGTGGCGCACGCGTATATGTACTGACGTCCGATCAAGTCTTCTGAATGCTTCACTTTACTTGTCAAGATATGATTTTACATCTCGTGGCTATAGGTAGACCTCATATTTTCTAAGAGGTAATAGTGACCAAGATACGTTCACAGGACGAAAAATTAGTCACCCCAGTGAGTACATACAGATGAATCTTTAAGCCTTTACAGATGGCGCAACAATAGAGTCACGTGCTCAACCCCATGCTCATTGCTTCTATGTCAGTGTAAGGAAGTAGCGATCAGTGAGACATTTATGTTTTAAGCTGACATTGTATGTAAACATGGGTAATTTTAAGGACATAACACCACGTAAGCGTGGGGACCGAACCGCACAATAACCCTGGGTTCGGTGTGGGGCGGCGGCGGGGTGGGTGGACTGCTGTGGCCTGTTTTGGCGTTGTGAACCACTGAGGGCTACGGCGGGACGAAGCCGCTCCGCCATTTCTAGGTCCCCGGTGTAATACATACATACATGGACATAACAGAGTGGCAAAGAGGGGAAACGTGTTTGGCTATGACCATGACCATACAGTGTGTGAAGTTGCTAAATTTGTTGAGGTTTCGTGGCAGACTGTTCAGCGTGTCTACAGGCAGTGGTGTAGCACACGTTGCCACTGAACATGACATCAGAATTGTGGTCGGAAAAGGATCTTGACTGGAAGGGACCGGACCGTATTTCAGGGCTTGTGAATCAAAATCGCTTTCAAACCGGCCAGGGATTGCTGTAAGTAGTGAATGAATTTCCATCTCCAACTGTTAACGAGAGAAAATTGCGACGGGTACTGCATGCAACGAACATTTGGAGTCAATCACCTCGCGAGAGGGCATCGCACACCGTTGCATAGAACAGCCCGTCTTCAATGTCCGGAATTATCGATCGTGAACAGTAGCTGACTGCCGGAACGTGATGTGGTCTGACGAATCACATTTTTGCCTATATTCGAATGACGCACGTCATCGAGAGCTCCGAAGGCCAACTGAAGCATTTTATCCAGAACGTGAAGGTCAGGTTCAAGCCAGAGGTGGATCTGTGATGTTTTGGGGGTGCTTCTCTTATCATGAATTAGTCCTGCTCACTGAGGTGACCACAAACATGAACCAGCAAGTTTTTTTAAACGTTATGAATGATGAGGTGTTGCCTTTCAGCCAGCATCTGCATAATGCTGTTGAAAGCCCTATTTTTCAAGACGACAACAACAGAGTTCGTCGGACTGGAAGAATATGTGACTGGTTTCCTGAACACTCCTTCACCATATTAAATCTCGAGTGTCCTGCAAAATCACCTGACTTGAACCGCCATAGAAAATTTGTATATGTTGGAACAGGCTGCAAAACGCAGTCGGCATCCCTGAAATTTATTGGAATTGCTCCATCAAATCCTCACTGAAGGACTTTGCCTGGATACGGCATACCTGCACAACCTTGTGAATCCAGGTGGTTATCAAGTCCAGTGGCGAAATTACCCGGATTAAATGATGCTTGTAATGATTTCTCTAGGGGCGACTACGTTTATGCCCAGTGAGCTTTATATTACGGGGTTGCTGGTCAGAAAGTTAAAAATTGCAACAATCAAGCTAATAGAGTATTTGTGTTGGTTAGAAGTGATTAACTTTTAGAGAGCTTCATGCAAAATGGGTGAACGTTTGTTGAATGCTGACCAACAGCAAATGCGAATATTAATTTCTCAGCAATGCTAGGAGATACTTTCAAAAAGTCAACTAAGCTTGTACCCTGATTTCTTACTGCGGACGATACTTGAGATAATTTCAAGAAAAAATGAAACAAACAAAATGATACGGTAGGTGTTGAAGCTGATGGGCCTTTCTTCTATCGATTCCCAGGTGTTAAGGGGTGGGGGGGGGGGGGGGGAGGACGTCAAACGGGCCGACTTGGAGCAGGAGAGGCACCACAGGACATTTTATTTTCTACTGTCTATACTTTTACAAATAAATTCATAAAACTTTGTCAGCATGACCAGGAAGGATTCAGGATTCCCACTTATAGCAGTGGAAGTGCAAAAACATAACAAAATAAATTTTTTTAGATATGAAATTTCATCATTTTTTCACTTACTGTTGGCTGCATTTGTTGCTATAGGTACATTTTTCTTCACAAGTAAGAGAGATTCTTTGATGAAATTTGCACAGCATACAAACCATACTTACAGGTGTATTAAACTCTAGAATTTTCCAAATCTATTAAAAACTGTGGAAAAAATTGAGATAATTAACTACAAAATTTGATTTTTTCTAAACATAAAGTTTAAAACGTAACAGCTAATTCATTTTTTTATAAATTAAATAGATTCTAGAGTTTCAGACACCTGTAAGTATGGTTTGTATGCTGTGCAAAATTCATCTAACAGTCTCTCTTACTTATGAAGAAAAATGTACCTATAGCAACAAATGCAGCCAATAGTAAGTGAAAAAAACGATGAAATTTAACATATAAAAAAAATATTTTGTTATGTTTTTGAACTTCCGCTGCTACGAGTGTGAATCCTGAATCCTTCCTGGTCATGCTGACAAAGTTTTATGAATTTACTAGTAAAAGTATAGACAGTGGAAATTAAAATGTCCTGTGGTGCCTCTCCTGCTCCAACTCGGCCCGTTTGACGTCCTACCCCCCCCCCCCCCCCCCCCTTAAGAGAACTTTGGCTGGAAAACATTTTGACGTCAATTAAGAACTACGGCAGAGGGGTATTTGGCAGTCTTAGCTGAACAGCACTTCGTGGTTTGAGTGTACTCACTGTCGTTTCTTCTTACAGTGCGGTAACAGCGCATCTGAACGAGTAAAAGATTAAAAATTATAAGATACAGGAAATTAACAAATAAATGTGAAGCAGTTGTATGTCTATGAAAAATACTACGCCTATTCTGCAGTGGTTGAGCAGATGTCGGAGAATATGTTACGCCGCAAGATGTGCAGAGCACGCTGAACTAGTGGACAGGAAGCTATAATACTCTGCTGCCTCACAATAATTATCTCAGTTTTAGTTCTTAGTTAAATTACTATGCATCTCTTACCTAAATGTGGGTAACTACAGCAGAAGTGACGGTATCATCCGTTTCAACTGTTTTATGGAAGCGGGCTCCTTGATTTAAATTTTTGTTTTCCGTGCCCCCTTTATGATCTGTCGACTCTGAATTTATTTTGTTGTACGCACATTTTCATCTAAATTAAACAGTACCGATGCTTTTAGCGTTACTACTGAAGAGGCGGTCAGCCTTGTTCCCCTCCGCCTAGTCGAATCTACAGGGGACAGCATCAACGTTTGTGAATATATGATTCCTAAGTACAACTAAACGTTTAAATGTTTGGAGGCGTTGCGGCTCCAGTGGAAGACAATACTTGTAACTGAAACTTTCAAAGAAATAGAATCACGTCTATTTCTGCGAATGAACGAGGAAACAGATTGATAAAAAGTATCTCCCACTTTAGGATAAGTCAGTTTCACCAATCGTTCTTTCATCACTATTAAAATTTTCAGTAATTCATCTAATTTTGAAACTTCTTACCAGAATATGTCATTCCCTCTAGAGCGTCCTTTCATATGCAGCTGAATTTCTGTCCTCAGTGGCGCACATTGATGAAGTAGCGCCCGAACGAGCAGTAACGACGTCGAATCGTGGAAGTGGAAGAAATTTTCATTCGCTAGTAAGAGAAAAAGCAGCCAGTAAGTGCAATTTCCGATCGCCAGAATGTGTTGCGTACGACTTCATATACAATGGTAAGGAGATGTCTCATTGAGTGGTGCCGGCCGCGGTGGTCTCGCGGTTCTAGGCGCGCAGTCCGGAACCGCGCGACTGCTACGGTCGCAGGTTCGAATCCTGCCTCGGGCATGGGTCTGTGTGATGTCCTTAGGTTAGTTAGGTTTAAGTAGTTCTAAGTTCTAGGGGACTTATGACCTAAGATGTTGAGTCCCATAGTGCTCAGAGCCATTTGAACCAATCTCATTGAGTGAATGCGTGATAAATTATTGACGGTAATACGTCCATCGGATGTAAACGATAAGTTCTCCACTACACAGATACACTTCAGACACAATAATCCTGCCTACAAGGGAAATACGCCTGTTTTCGAGATGAAATTAACACTTATAAACAGGCTGCTCAGTTAATCTATCTCCGCTTCAAAATGGTTCAAATGGCTCTGAGCACTATGGGACTCAACTGCTGAGGTCATTAGTCCCCTAGAACTTAGAACTAGTTAAACCTAACTAACCTAAGGACATCACACACATCCATGCCCGAGGCAGGATTCGAACCTGCGACCGTAGCGGTCTCGCGATCTCCGCTTCCTTACAACAGTTTTCTCTGAAACGTCCATGTAATTAGCCACTAGGACAATGTCTGTAACAAAAAGAAAGACCCTGACAGTGTATGATCACAAGATTAATGGTGAGCATCCCTGAGCACATCTCATCGTATGAGTGCTAGAAGGTAATTCTAAGAAGTGATATGAAATCAGACTATCACGTAAAATCATTATTAGGGAAGGACAATGGATGACTTAGATTTGTTGGAAAGGTTTTGTGGAAATGCAGTGCATCTGTAATGGAAGTCGCATGTATGAAGACAGTGCGATCACTTCTACAGTATTGTTCCAGTGTTTGGAGTCCTTGGTAAGTAGGCATGACAACAGACACGGAAGGAATTCAGAGATGCGTTGCTACGATTGTAAAAGGTCGATAGATCCCATGCGAAAGTTTACCAGAAATCCTTGAGCAATTTGAATGGAACTCCTGGGAAGAAACACGACGTGGTTCTCGTGAAACCCTATTGCGTAAATTTAGACAACTTGCATTCGAAGACTACGCGTTGATTATGCTCGCTTAGATTCGTAAGAGAAAGCCGTACTCTCCGCCATACACTGTGTAGTCACTTGCTGGGTACGTATGTGTATGTAGAGTTCCGAGCATTCATGCCTCTGTGCCATACGTAATACAATTTCTCCCTCGTATTTTAGCAGTCCTATAATTTTATCCAGTCACTAAATGACTGTGTCTCCCGATATGGTGGTAGCTTCAAATACCTGTAGTATTTTCATCGCACGGTATTTTTCTATCGACAGTACAAGAGTAAGCAGATAGTGGTGGTTCAATTTCCAATATGAGTTACGAAAACGCTAGTATGGACTGAAACGAAATTATCAAATGCATTGATGATAAACTGTCTGTGTAGTAGGAACGTCAAACCTGCTAGCCACATTGAAGCCTTTCGAGAGAACTATGATTACTTTTATGAATCTTAATTTTATCCTTACTTTTCTCCATTTCTTTCATTTCCATGTTCGTCAACGATAGTACACTTACAACGCTGTACTCCACATCCACTTACTGTACTGTACAACATACTATCAAATGTTATGAAAATACAGAATGTATATGATCAAGTGGAGCTAGCCTCTTATTAGATGTGTATCGAAGTTCAACCTTCTTTGGTGCGTAGCGTTCCTTTCTGAAGGTAAAACCACTCAACTTCAATAGCCCAGTGTTACTCTAGGAAACAGCAGGACATTGGAACCAGTTTCTCTTTTGGACGTACGTTCCCTTGTTTTCAATCCTAAGCACCTGGAAACATGTTAGTTGTTGCACTATTGAATATATCAGTTGTTTTCTTAGTTATACATGACGGTAGTATCTGTTCCCGAAAGAACAGTTACCGTAGATGACCATGCAGCTTTGCTAGAATGAAATGATAATAAAATGGACACCCTAGCTGCAACCAGGCGTTGATATACTTCATTGGGGACATGTTCAAAATATGTGCCCCGACTGGGATTCGAACCCGGGATCTCCTGCTTACATGGCAGACGCTCTATCCTTCTTTTTTTTTTTAATCTCATTTTGTTCGTTATAGTTCGTTGCAATTGTTCATGGCGGACGTCCCCTCACGCCCGTTGAACTTCGTTATTGATCCGTTCACTCAGTTTTTTTATTACACAGGGCAGTTAACCGTCTGACCGTACACACTGAGCTACCGTGCCGGCGCATGTGAGCCACCGAGGGCACAGAGAACAGTGCGCCTGCAGGGACTTATCCCTTGCACACTGTAAGCAGGAGATCACGGGTTCGAGTCCCGGTCGGGGCACACATTTTCAACATGTCCCCAATGAAGTATATCAACGCCTGGTTGCAGCTTGGGTGTCCATTTAATTATCATTTCATGTTTTCTTAGTCTTATTTATTATACTTTAGATTTCCATCTATTCGCTCAACAATAGAAAAATTTGATAACGTAGCAACTGAAATGAACACTTCTGTGTCCAGAAGCTCAACTACTGCGGAACATCGCAAGGTTTATCAAACTGGGACTGAGAAATAGAGTTCTGCAGTTAAGACACTGGACTCATTTCCGTAAATCACGTAAGATGAATACCGGACTGGTTCTTTTGAAGAAGCATGCCCGAATATAGGCCTCATCCTTTTCCAGTGTTATATTATGCTGTTTCTCTAACGACTTGTAATCAAAGGGAAGCTATGTCCTTTCTTTTTATTAGATTTGAGGTAAGTATACCTTGCTTCTTCGATACAGGAAGAGAGTATAGCATACGTTAAGCTGAAATGGTGGAGCTGTTACCAATGGAATGTAATTAGTGTTTTTCCACACAAGGCTAGAACATCACATTACGGCGTACATAGTTTCTATCAAATAAAAATACGTTAATTAGTAATTCCAAAATCAGTTCCAATTCTCCTCGTCACCAATTTATCATTTCTGAAGATAGTGACACCTCTACCGCACCGTAAAATAGCATCCAAAGAATATTGATAGTATATGTACTGGCAGATACTTAGTAACAGTCACTCTCTGACACGTTCTGATAGCTAAATTAAAGGATTTCTGATTTACTTTTAACCTTTATTCATTTGCCGTATGGTTCCGTAATAAAACGTTCTTCATTGTGTCCGATGACTCTTCTGCGGTTGCGTATACTCTTGGTAGTGCTAACAAACGTGCCAACTAGAAGTGTAAATACGTTGGCAGACGAAGAAGGCGTCAATGCATCAAATATGTAAAAAGAAAATAAGCGTCGTGTGGGTAATTGATGTTTTTCTATTAGTGTTCATAGCGTTGTTTGATGTTTGCCAAAGTCAACCGCAAAGTGGAAACACAAACAAGTCTTAAGCCTACAGTGCCGTATACCATAGCAAACAGATACGTCTCACACAAGAAAAGGAATAGTACTGAAGCAGTTCCTCGCAAAGACAATTCAGTGTCTCTGCCATGCATAATATAGCACTTATCCAACGACTATTTTTTTGTACCATCGAGCAATTTAAATTTTAAAAAGGCAGTTTAGTTTTACTCCAAATTGTTGAGAATTTTTGGATACTGAAAATAAAAAAAAATAAATTAAAAATACTTCTTTAATATACGAGGGTAGTTCAATAAGAAATACCACACATTTTTTTCTCGGCCAATTTCGGTTGGTAAAATGTGGGATTTGTAGCTGGAATATTCCCGCTTCTACCCCTATCGTTTCATGAAGTTCCGATAGGTGGCAGCGTTATATGTAGCCTTCAAACTGGCGTCTGCAAGAGAGGTGCGTTTCAAGGACAGAGCTGTCAGTGAATTTCTTTCTGCGGAAAACCAGAGCATCACAGCGCGCACAGAATGTCTGCAGAGACCTGGCAATGAACAAAAGCACGATCACTCTTTGGGCGAACTGTCTGTCATCATGGCAACAAAGTCGCTCAAACCTGTCCGATCTCCCGTGTTCCGGCCGGCCGCACGCAGCTGTGACTCGCGCAATGTTGGAACGTGCGGACACTCTCATTTGAGATGATCGACGGATCACAGTCCAACATCTCACTGTGCCTGCTGCGTTCCTCGTCGCCTAAGAGAAGACAATAAAAAAAGCAACGAAGGACCATCTGTGCGGACGTGCTTGAGCGTTATAGGGTCGACAGTGACAATTTTTGTCGAACATCGTCACAGGCGATGAAACATGGGCTCATCACTTTGAACTGGAAACAAAATGGCAATCCATGAAGTGGCGCCACAACACCTCTCCTCCGAAGAAAAAGTTCAGAGCCCAACCTCAGCCGGTAAAGTCATGGCGGTAGTGTTCTAGGACTCTGAAGGGGTCATTCTGTTTGATGTTCACTCTCGTGGTGCAGCTATCAGCTCTAATGTGTACTGTGCCACTCACAGGACATTGAAGAAACAACTCTGGTGGCTTCGTCGCCACTAAAATGCAAACCAACTTCTCCTTCTCCACATCAACGCGTAGCCTCACACAAGTCAGCGCTCCCAAGAGGAGCACACAGAACTGCATTTGACAGTTATTCTTCATCCACCCCATTCAGCCCGTATTTCTGCCCTTCCGACGTCCCTCTGTTTGGCCCCGTGGAAAGCAGTTCGTGGACGATTGGGATGGGGGAGGGGAGGTGGTGGTTACTGATGCAGCTGGACGTTGGCCCCGACATCGACCAGTAGAATGGTACCATGCAAGCATACAGGCCCTCCCGGTAAGGTGGCGTAAGGTCGTCGCATTGAACAGAGATTACGTTGAAAAATAGGGTTTTGTAGCCAAAAAATGGGGAATAATATACTGTATGGGAATCTGAATAAGACCAACCTGTTTTCAGAAAAACAAGTGTTGGATTACTTATTGAACACCCGTCGTGTAAGTGGTAAAACGAAAATTTTTAATGCGAGACAAAGAAGAACTTGCACTGCACATTAGAAGTCAGTTGCATAACAAACAAAACGTCAGACGTCAACAAATACCGCATCCAGAAGCGTACATTACACTTACTGACATAAGAGTCGAACATTATTATTCAATTGCTAGGTAATGCTGTAGCTCCTTTGCAACCACTCCTTGTTTGAATTTAAGTGTTTTTTTATAAATCTGGATCATTTTTTATTACTAGGACATTACATAACAGTCGTGGATAGCTGGTGAGTCTGGCATCTCTGCTGATGTATGTTTTGCGACAACTTCAGTCAAGGAAAGCTGGTCATGTGTCATATCAAACGGATACAGAATTAAAGTGAGAAAAAATGGTGTTTTTCATCAGAGTAAAGCTTAATTCATTCAAAGATGTGTTCCATTTTGCGCAGCACAAGGCAAATACATATGATAGCACGTGAAGAGGAGGGGAGTGTCGTAGGACCGTTGCTATTCACAATATACATAAATGACCTTGTGGTTAACATCGGAAGTTCACTAAGGCTTTTAGCGGATGATGCTGTAGTATATCGAGAGGTTGTAACAATTGAAAATTGTACTGAAATGCAGGAGGATCTGCAACGAATTGACGCATGGTGCAGGGAATGGCAATTGAATCTCAATGTAGACAAGTGTAATGTGCTGCGAATACATAGAAAGAAAGATCCTTTATCATTTAGCTACAATATAGCAGGTCGGAAACTGGAAGCAGTTAAATCCATAAATTATCTGCGAGTAGGCATTAGGAGAGATTTAAAATGGAATGACCATATAAAATTAATTGTCGGTAATGCAGATGCCAGACTGAGATTCATTGGAAGAATCCTAAGGAAATGCAATCCGGAAACAAAGGAAGTAGGTTAAAGTACACTTGTTCGCCCACTGCTTGAATATTGCTCAACGGTGTGGGATCCGTACCAGATAGGGTTGACAGAAGAGATAGAGAAGATCCAACGGAGAGCAGCGCGCTTCGTTACAGGATCATTTAGTAATCGCGAAAGCGTTACGGAGATGATAGATAAACTCCAGTGGAAGACTCTGCAGTAGAGACGCTCAGTAGCTCGATACGGGCTTTTGTTGAAGTTTCGAGAACATACCTTCACCGAGGAGTCAAGCAGTATATTGCTCGGTCCTACGTTTATCTCGCGAAGAGACCATGAGGATAAAATCAGAGAGATTAGAGCCCACACAGAGGCGTACCGACAATCTTTCTTTCCACGAACAATACGAGACTGGAAGAGAAGGGAGAACCGATACAGGTACTCAAAGTACCCTCCGCCACACACCGTCCGGTGGCTTGCGGAGTATGGATGAAGATGTAAATGTAGAAGACAATATGGTGTGCTCGACATGTTATCCATGTAGAAAAAGTGTTTTCCGTTGCACCCATTCATCAATGACTTTACCCAACACGTATTGGGATGGGATCTCAAGCACCCACAATCAACAATGTACGGCTAACCCCAGTTTTCCGTGACAGGCTGCGAATAATACTCTTTGGACTGTTACTTAACGGTGGCAGAACAACGGTTGATGTTGCTACATCTGTGGCCGTTTTCCATCGTTCATCTTTCGGTTTCTGTGCAACAAAGCCAGTTTCACGAAATTAAGCGAGATGTTTTACCAATGCACTGTGGGTAGAATGGGCCAGTCAAGGTGGCACTGGTTGAAATCCTCGCCGGCCGCGGTGGTCTAGCGGTTCTAGGCGCTCAGTCCGGAACCGCGCGACTGCTACGGTCGCAGGTTCGAATCCTGCCTCGGGCATGGATGTGTGTGATGTCCTTAGGTTAGTTAGGTTTAAGTAGTTCTAAGTTCTAGGGGACTGATGACCAGAGATGTTAAGTCCTATAGTGCTCTGAGCCATTTGAACCATTTTGAAATCCTCCTCGATAACACAGGTGTTTCTCTTTCTTGATATCACGACGCTCGGATTGTGATAAAGTCACCTGCTTTCACGTCACCTGTAAGAAAGAAATATCAGTTATAATTCGAAACTGAATGAAGTTTCACTCACATGTAAGTCATTGTTTTTTATGAAGTTCCAACGTATTGCAGGAGCTAGGATCAGCAACTTGCATAACTAATTTTTTTTAGCTTATGTCACAACTGCGTCCAAAACTTTTTATTTTTGTTATATTACCCCACCCTGCACTTTTAGAGGGAGCTGTCACTACCTGTCTTTGTGAAGACATTGGATCTTGGTTAAGCATTACTACGCCATACCTGTAACAATAGCAGTTATGGCTGACGTGTGTACTGGTGGAAATATATGTTAACATTTACAACGGAGGCTATGGTTTGAGAATGGACAATGGAGTCCGAAACTAATGACTGCAAAATAAAAATGTTCCAAAGCAACTGTGACAAAAACTGAAAAAATAAGAAGCCGCCATTATGTATTCTCGTGTGATTATCGATCAGTTTGCTAGTCACACAGCCCCCTTTCCATATGAAAATTACGAGTTGCATGAATGATAGGTGCTTCCAAAATGGCCGCCATGTTAACAATATTTCCTTCTTCTTTCTTTAGAAGTGTGGTTTTACATCGATGTTCCACACAGCAGATTTAAATTTTAAATTTCACTGTATCAGATCTAATGACAACCTGGGATTTGAACAATGTCTTCAACCAGCAGATTTATTTTCCTAGTAAACGCTTTTTCCAACTGATATGCCTTGATATTAATTTATAGCACTTTCAGGGTTTTCTGCGCTCTTGTCTAACGAACTACTGAATTCCTATATTTCACTTTTTGTCTGCTTCTCAAATTTGAGATTTTTCAGATTTTTTTTCCATTTTCCCATTTATTTTAACACTGATCACTTTCTGTTGCCAATTTTTTTTTGTTTTGTGAGTCCAGTTAATGTTGGTTGATACAATGCTGTTCGGTTTTTAAGTGTAACATTACTCGTAGGAACTGGTGGTAGTGAATCCAGTGGCTAGCTTTTGGAGTCTTTTTTAATACTGTGATGAAATAAATATTGGAGTCACGATATTACACATATCACACAGGTAAGGAATGACATTTAATTAATGCATTCCATGTTTTGTTTACGTCTGAAAGTACCTGAAGAAACAAAGTTCCTAACCTCAGAAAAAAGAGTGTAGCTAAATTTGTCATCGTTGAATGACTGTAGGAGGATACGAGATGACTTATGTAGTAGGGTACCGTTCATGTATTTTGTTAGTGCGAGTTGCACATATTCAGGGGCAAACGTGATTGATTTATGACCCCGTGCTTCTCCCCTTAACTTAGTGTTCTGTTAATTGATTTATAACTCCCAGGGGATAATCCATCCTTCTGAGAAACACCTACCGCGCCCCATCCCACTCCTCCTCCTTCAACACTCTGGGAAACCCCTCGACAATACAAGCACACCTTTGATATCAGATTACATGAATAATTAGTTAAATCTGTAAATTAATTAACATTTTCCCCTCTGGTAAATCACCCAACACCCTCCCCTACACCACCTGGAAATTTTCAGGAAGAGAGGAAGGAACTCATGATATGAAATTGAAGTCGACATCAATTACACAGCAGAGAATATACACTACTGGCCCTTAAAATTGCTACACCAAGAAGAAATGCACATGATAAACGGGTGTTCATTGGACAAATATATTATAGTAGAACTGACATGTGATTATATTTTCACGCAATTTGGGTGCATAGATCCTGAGAAATCAGTACACAGAACAACCACCTCTGGCCGTAATAACGGCCTTGATACGCCTCGGCATTGAGTCAAACAGAGCTTGGATGGCGTGTACAGGTACAGCTGCCCATGCAGCTTCAACACGATGCCACAGTTCATCAAGAGTAGTGACTGGCGTATTGTGACGAGCCAGTTGCTCGGCCACCATTGACCAGACGTTTTCAGTTGGTGAGAGATCTGGAGAATATGCTGGCAAGGGCAGCAGTCGAACATTTTCTGTATCCAGAAAGGCCCGTACAGGACCTGCAACATGCGGTCGTGCATTATCCTGCTGAAATGTAGGGTTTCGCAGGGACCGAATGAAGGGTAGAGCCACGGGTCGTGACACATCTGAAATGTAACGTCCACTGTTCAAAGTGCTGTCAATGCGAACAAGAGGTGACCGAGACGTGTAACCAATGGCACCCCATACCATTACGCCGGGTGATACGCCAGTATGGCGATAACGAATACACGCTTCCAATGTGCGTTCACCGCGATGTCGCCAACACGGATGCGACCATCATTATGCTGTAAACAGAACCTGGATTCATCCGAAAACGTCACGTTTTGCCATTCGTGCACCCAGGTTCGTCGTTGAGTACACCATCGCAGGCGCTACTGTCTGTGATGCAGCGTCAAGGGTAACCGCAGCCATTGTCTCCGAGCTGATAGTCCATGCTGCTTCAAACGTCGTCGAACTATTGGTGCAGATGGTTGTTGTCTTGCAAACGTCCCCATCTGTTGACTCAGGGATCGAGACGTGGCTGCACGATCCGTTACAGCCATGTGGATAAGATGCCCGTCATCTCGACTGCTATTGTACGAGGCCGTTGGGATCCAGCACGGCGTTCCGCATTATCCTCCTGAACCCACCGATTTCATATTCTGCTAACGGTCATTGGATCTCGACCAACGCAAGCAGCAATGTCGTGATACGATAAACCGCAATCGCGATAGGCTACCATCCGACCTTTCTCAAAGTCGGAAACGTGATGGTAGGCAATTCTCCTCCTTACATGAGGCATCACAACAACGTTTCACCAGGCAATGCCGTCAACTGCTGTTTGTGTATGAGAAATCGGTTGGAAACTTTCCTCATGTCAGCAAGTTGTAGGTGTCGCCACCGGTGCCAACATTGTGTGAATACTCTGAAAAGCTAATCATTTGCATATAACAGCATCTTCTTCCTGTCGGTTAAATTTCGCGTCTGTAGCACGTCATCTTCGTGGTGTAGCAATCAGTTGTGTACAACGTATTTATAAAATTCAACTTTCAGGGGATGGCTCTCTTTATATTATGACGTTAGAAATACAACAGTGCAATGGTGTCAAAGACTTCGCCGACAGCACAGTCGGTCTCTCTCTCTCTCTCTCTCTCTCTCTCTCAATCTCTCTCTTTCTCCTCATTTTGTAACATCTAACGGAGTAAAACAACGAACTATAAAAACTTTGCTAATTTCACCTGGTAGAGAACATGAAAAGAGATTTCTAAGTCTCTATCTTCCGATATATCGAAAACAAATACCGTCTGCGTGTTGACACTGAGCATATTAAATACACATGTAATGGTCCACTGGAGCAGGCAGCCACTGATCAAAGTCTCTTGCACCTAAATATGTAAAATTTTGTCACCCGTACTGCAGGAAGACCATTTCTCATAGACTATCAGTCAGAAAAGAGCTTCCTGTGTTGTTCTTTCATAAGCAGTTTGATGCCTTGTTTTTCTGCTGCAACACATCCAAGTGGTGTATGGCTACAGCTTTGTACACTTCCATACATTTTGTTTTTCCACCATTAATATGAGGTCACTGTCAAGTGCCAAATCACCATTAACATGTTAGGTCCATCGGCTCTCAAAGAAAGCTGGACATAGTGTGGTGTAAGTTAAGCTGCTCCTATAACACACAGGATGGTTGAAAGACAGAGGCGGTATTTCCTGTTGACAGAACTATGGAAGACATCGCAACATAAGGAAACTGGAAGAGTTTGCAGCACTGTGAAGCGTCTCCAGACACCTCTCCGAAGGTGATGACCTACACATTTAAGCCCATGTTCCAGAGTGACAAGGTAGCAGTGATCTTGAGATTCTATTTTCGAATAGACCAAGAGCATTGATTCCTTGTATTGATGGGGCATATCGCAGTGATGTACCGGGTGATCAAAAAGTCAGTATAAATTTGAAAACTGCGTAAATCACGGAATAATGTAGATAGAGAGGTACATATTGACACACATGCTTGGAATGACATGGGGTTTTATTAGAACCAAAAAAATACAAAAGTTCAAAAAATGTCCGACAGATGGCGCTTCATCTGATCAGAATAGCAATAATTAGCATAACAAAGTAAGACAAAGCAAAGATGATGTTCTTTACAGGAAATGCTCAATATGTCCACCATCATTCCTCAACAATAGCTGTCAACGGGGAATAATGGTGTGAACTGCACTGTGAAGCATGTTCGGAATTATGGTGAGGCACTGGCGTCGGATCTTGTCTTTCAGCATTCCTAGAGATGTCGGTCGATCACGATACACTTGCGACTTCAGGTAACCCCAAAGCCAATAATCGCACGGACTGAGGTCTGGGGCCCGCATCTCGTGGTCGTGCGGTAGCGTTCTCGCTTCCCACGCCCGGGTTCCCCGGTTCGATTCCCGGCGGGGTCAGGGATTTTCTCTGCCTCGTGATGGCTGGGTGTTGTGTGCTGTCCTTAGGTTAGTTAGGTTTAAGTAGTTCTAAGTTCTAGGGGACTTATGACCACAGCAGTTGAGTCCCATAGTGCTCAGAGCCATTTGAACCATTTTTTGAGGTCTGGGGACCTGAGAGGACAAGCATGACGAAAGTGGCGGCTGAGCACACGATCATCACCAAACGACGCGCGCGAGAGATCTTTCATGCGTCTGGCAATATAGGGTGGAGCGCCATCCTGCATAAACATCGTACGTTCCATCAGGTGTTTATCAGCCAGGATGGGGATGATGTGATTCTGTAACATATCGGCGTACCTCTCACCCGTCACGGTAGCAGTTCCAAAACCAGAATCATGCATTTCCTCGAAGAAAAAAGGCCCG
The DNA here is from genome assembly GCF_023898315.1 of Schistocerca nitens. Taxonomy (NCBI): domain Eukaryota; kingdom Metazoa; phylum Arthropoda; class Insecta; order Orthoptera; family Acrididae; genus Schistocerca; species Schistocerca nitens. The sequence continues at coordinate 252,357,703 of NC_064616.1, read as the reverse complement.
ATAACGGTAGATGTGGTAAATCCAACCCGTACCGTGACTTTCTCGTCGTGCAATGGAGTTTACACGACAGTTCTAGGATTTTCGGTAGCCCAAATTCTGCATTTGTGGGCGTTGACAGACCCTCGGAGCGTGAAATGAGCTTCGTCGGTCCACAACACGTTACTCAACCAATCGTCATCTCCCGCCATCTTTTGAAACGCCAACACCTCAAATGCCCTCCACTTCACTAAATCGCCAGGTAACAGTACATGATGCCGATGGATTTTGTACGGGTAGCATCGGAGGGTACGCCTAAGTGCCAACCAGTCAGTAGTGCATGGAATGCCGGTGCGACGTGCGACTGCATGAGCGCTGACTTCCCCGTGCATAGACGAACCCGCTACAGTCTCCATTTCTTCCTGAACTGTCTCAGCAGCATTACGCCTTGTGCTGGGTCGGCCACTATGGGGTTTATCGTCTAAAAAACCCGTGGCTTCGAACTTCGAAATCATTCTCGCCACAGCTGCATTTGTCAACGGACCTCTACCCGTTCGAATCCCCTTCCTATGGCGATAGGATCGTAACGCTGAACTAGCACATTCCCCATTCTGATAATACAGCTTCACTAAAAGCGCCTTTTCAGGTAACGTCAACATGCTGCGACTGCTGGCGCATGTGATCCTCTCTCTCTCTTTTTTTTTTTTTTTTCTTTATTGTTACTTTTAAACCCGTACAAACAGGCAGGCTGTCAGCAGCATGTTACGCTGCACATCAGCCAGAGAAAAGAAACAACAGAAAGAATACACATAAGCTACATAACGGTGGGTAGTAAAACAGTAGACACATAAAGACAAACACGGAGCCGTTCACACTCGACGATAATCCACACTACAAACTGTTGACACGACGCACAAACACTGAAAATATCGATGGCACAGGTGAACGATGGAGTGCGACGGGGAACACTGAACACTAAACACGACGGCACACACGAGACACTGATGGCGATGATCTCCGGCGCGCGAATGTCCACGTAGCATGTGCGACTCTGGGGACCTGCCAAGAGGGGAATAAGGGTGAGGGGGGGGCGAGGGGAGAACCAAGATGCCAATGGCTGAGGAGATGGGAGGAGGAGTAGAGGGACAGGGGAGGGGAAGCCCAGGGGAGGAGTGGGGAGAAATGGCGGAGGGAGGGAAGGGGGGGAGAAGGGAGGGAGGGTGCCCAAAGGAGCAAACACAGGAAGAGGGAGGGAGGATCAAAGTTGGTAGGAGGGGTAGATGGAGGGGAGGAGGGCATCATCAGGGAGAGGGAGCTGGCGGAAGCCACCTTGGGAGAGGGTAAGGAGGGTGGAGAGATGGAGACCGGGTGGTACGTGGGAATACAGGCGTGGCAGCGGGCGGGGGCGGGAGAGGATGGGGGGAGACAAGCAGGCGAGGAGGATCGAGTTTTTGGGAGGTGTACAGGATCCGTATCCATTCAAGGAAAAGGAGGAGGTGGGGGAATGGAATGTGATCGTACAGGATCCACGTGGGGGAGGGGAGATGGATGTGATAGGCGAGGCAGAGAGCATGGCATTCAAGGATCTGAAGGGATTTGTAAAAGGTAGGGGGGGGGGGGGGCGGAGATCTAGGCAGGATGGGCGTAACAGAGGATAGGGTGGATGAGGGATTTATAGGTGTGCTTGGATTGTCCGGAGATGGAGGGTCCAGGAGAGGCGATGGTCGAGGGTGAAGCCAAGTTACTTAAGGGCGATAGGACGGCCATAAATGGTTAGATAGAAATCAAGGAGGCGGAAGGAAGGTGTGGTTTTGCCTATAATGATCGCCTGGGTTTTGGAGGGTTTGACCTTGAGCAACCACTGATTGCACCAAGCGGTGAACCGGTCAAGATGGGATTGGAGAAGGTGTTGGGAACGCTGCAGGGTGGGGGCGAGGGCAAGGAAGGCGGTGTCATCGGCAAACTGGAGAAGGTGGACGGCGGTGACGGCGGCGGCATGTCCGCCGTATACAAGAGGTACAGAAGGGGGGAGGGGACGGAGCCTTGGCGCTTACCAGCAGAGGGAAAAAAGGTGTAGGAATCCGTGTTATGGATGGTGACGTAGGAAGGACGGTGGGAGAGAAAGGAGCCAATCAGACGGACATAGTTAATGGGAAGGGCGAAGGTTTGGTGCTTGAAGAGGAGACCGGAATGCCATACGCGGTCATAGGCACGTGGAGCGACGGGAATTTAGCTGTTCGGAAAGGAGATGATTGAGGTGGAGGAGAAGGTCATCGGAAGAGCAGGAAAATCGAAAGCCACACTGTGTAACAGGAAGGAGGCGGTGCTGGCGGAGATGCTGGTGGATGCGTCGGGTGAGGATGGATTCCAGGACCTTGCTGAAGACCGAGGTAAGGCTGATGGGACGGTAGGAGGAGACGGCGGACGGCGGTTTACCGGGTTTAAGGAACATCAGGATATGGGAGGTTTTCCACAGGTCGGGTTAATAGCCGGTGGACAGGACTACATTGTAGAGTCTGGCCAGGGTGGAGAGGAAAGAGACAGGAGCTTCACGAAGGTGGCGGTAGGTGACACGATTGTGACCAGGAGCGGTGTTGCGTTTTGTGCGGAGTGTAGCAATGAGATCCTGTTTAGTGATAGGGGCATTGAGTTCCGTGTGTGCAATGTTGTCCAAGTACTGGAAACCAGGTGCGAGGGGAGGGACAGAGGTGTCAGTTCGATCTCGGACATCCGGGAAAAGGGAGTGATCGAACTGGGGATCATCGGGGATGGAAAAAATATCGGAGAGGTAGGAGGCAAAGTGATTGGCCTTACTAAGGGTGTCAGAGAAAGGGTGATCATCATGGAGAAGAGGATAGTAGGGGGAGGGTTAATTCCGGTAAGGCGACGGAAGGCGGACCAGTACTTGGACGACTTTATAGGTAGGGTAGCATTTAAACGGGTGCATGTCTGTCGCCAGTCCCAGCGTTTCTTAGCCGCGAGCAAGTTTCGGGTGTGTCGCTTGAGTTGCCGGTGGCGTCGTAGTGTGTCCGGGTCACGCGTGTGGAGGAAGGCACGGTAGATACGGCGGGATTAACGGAGGAGGAGGACGGCCTGTGGGGGTAAGGTAGGACGGTGGGGGTGGATGGCGATAGTAGGGACGTGGGCCTCCATGGCCTCAGACAAGGTCTGCTGGAGAAAGGAGGCGGCATGGGTAACATCGTCAGGGTGGTGGTAGTTAAAGGGGTGGCCTTCGACCCCGGTGGAGAGGGTATCCCGGTAGGCATTCCAGTCGGCATGGGAATAGTCATGGACGTACTTCGGGGGAGGGTCATTACGAGGGTCGGGGCGGGGGCGACGACCATCTGAAACAGTGAGGAGGACAGGCAGATGGTCGCTACCAATGGGGTCCAGGACATCCACCGCTATGCGTCCAAGGAGGTTGGGGGAGGAGAGGATGACATCGGGAGTGGAGTTGGATTCGGGGCGGGTGTGCTGGGGAATGGGGACGAGGTCGCCTTGGAGGGTGGAGAGGAACCGATGCCACCGTCGTAACTGGGTGGCGGAACGACTATGGATGTTGAGGTCGGCCGCGATCACGTAGGAGGAGAAGGTACGATCAATGTGGGAGAGGAAGTCGAAAGGAATAGGGGCGTCTAATTCTCTCTCTCATTACAGCTCCTTTTATACACGATTGTCATGCGCAGTCACTGAAGTTTTGCTGTCCAGCGCCATCTGTCGGACATTTTGTGAACTTTTTTTTCTTTTTGGTTCTAATAAAACCCCATGTCTTCCAAGCATGTGTGTCAATTTTCACCTCTCTATCAACATTATTCCGTGGTTTATTAAGTTTTCAAATTTATACTGACTTTTTGATCACCCGGTTTATAATCACTGTTCGGTGTCCCAGGTGGTGGTCACCATGACCACCAAATTCTTACACACTGCGTCTTTCATTTTTATTGCTTACAACGCATAACCACATGTTGAACAAGGAGTATTCTGCAGGACTTAATCCTATAGAGCACAGATAGTGTGGGCCATTGTCAGTCGGACCAGTGAAGGAATGAAATGATTTTCATACATCCAGGTGATCCTGTAAGTACCCTCATTCATCAACATATTTGTCGTATTTACCTTAGTTTTACATATTTTCCATCAATCTTCGTAATTTTACCAGGTTTCCCGTAATTTAAACGCATTTTACCCAATTAGTCGAATTCCAAACCACCAATCTCGATGACTTGTCACTTCAATAAATCACGTTATTGCATCGATCTCGTGATGTTATTAGCCAGTGACATTGCAGCATGATTTAATTTCTATATCACTGCTAAACCACCCACCTCCATTACTTTGTGGAGTCTATATACAAGTGACACACTGCAAACACCGTTACACTGTCTACACTGCATAACGAAAATAGTATTTCTTTGTGTCTGTTCTTTCGGAAAGAACAGACACCATATCCATATAAGTATATCGATGGAATGTTCACGCTATAAGCAGTGGTATCTTTAACTGAAGAAATTTGCTAGAGTATGTGACGTATTAGAAATAAATCCTCTCATCTTAAATTCAAAATCATAAATCTACACTAGTGCACTCACTAAATTATGACTATAGTTCTGCAGTTTCAAGAGTAAAAGAGGCCTTTTTACACTAGTCAGTAGGAAACGGTCAACAAAATAATAAATGTCGAGGTAACCGTAAAATTTCATATTAGCCTGCAAATTTCACTTCCTACTTCATATGACATAAAAAGGTTCTACAGGGTCATCCATAGACTATACAGCTTACAACGCTTGTAAGAAAGTTTTTGTAGCTTTTGCAGTGCTTGCATTATTCCTTAAAGGAAACTTGTATATTCAAAATGTCAAGAAGCACTTGTATCTCCAATAACCGTGCGTATATAGTCGTTTATCTACCGTTATAAACTTTTATCTCAAAATCAGCCGTAATATCCGAGGAATAAATTCACTTGATTCCAAACAACGAGGAGCTTTCGCTTGCGTCTGGTGTTGCAGAGAATATCAGCGAGAATATGCACTGACATCTTCACGCTGAATGATTCAGTCATCTACTATTGCTATTGAAAAACTGTTAATGTTACGTAGTGCAATTCCTTTTGATTTAATATCGTAGTTACAGAGAAATCATTATCGTACACTATGAACTACCTCAAAAGAGTGAGGAATCTGCCGAAATTTATTGAACAAACTGTCTCTCTATTCATTAAAAGAATTTCTTGGAAACAACTAATTGATAACTTATGATCAGGTATTTTAATTTCCTTCTTCCTTCCTCTACTTCCTAAACGTGGTCTACCACGTTCTGCAGCTCGTCCTTGCAGTGTCGTAAGGCAGCACATTCCAGTTTGACTATTGTTTAAAGCTACTGAGCCATTCAGTTAGCATCAAGGACACAACGCTACATGTTAATGGCTACATGCCGCCGGACATTATTACCCGCAGCAGCATGAGGATTTGCGTCTGGCTGTACGTCATAGAAGCGTGTGTTGTTGATTCAGTTGCAGATAAACATTGATTCATCTGCAAACAAGAAGTACGCAATCAATTCGATATTTGAAAGTCCAACCGACAGAAATCCTCACCTACAGAAACTATGTGAATTGATTGTATCTTTAGGATATTCGTCACCTTTTCAGGAAAAACGGAGCTCCAGTGATCCTCCGACTTTTCTCAGCTGTAGTGACGTACCGGATAACCACTACAATTTGGTGTGATGGGAGCCAACAATTTCTATCAATGACTGTCCCTTCCCTTACATACGATACTTTCTTGAATCACTCTCGGCATTCTGCTGGTTGGCGTTGTATAGATTTTGCGATACTTCGGCAGGCTAGATTGCTACTCTCCTTAGGCGATCTCGATGGCTGAAAAACTGCCTGAAGGTAGCACCAAATCAGCTTGCCGAAATGCTGAATAACCTGGATGACGCTACCCGGCCCAATATCCGACAACTGATCAGAATCATCGTACGCCGAAACACCGTTTCTTCTTTTCTTTAAGCCGCTTCTTCCTTCCACTGTACCAGTGCGAGGTATGTCCACAGTTTCAGCTAGCATCCGTCGATCACGTCAAAACAGTGCCATCTGGTGGTACCTAACAAAATGACTTAATGAATTTTGCTACGCTTCACGCACGATGGTCTCAGACGCCACAATGAGTTTTCGTGGATTCTCTAAATCACACGATACCCATGGCGAGATTGTTCTTTGGAGTTGGTAGTAGCTTTGCATGAGGTTTCGTGCTTTGTCTTTTCACCTCGATAACTATGGGGTCCTAAACCGCAATATTATGTCGTTTCACCTGTATGGTATATGTTGGAATAGTCTGTGAGATAACGTGACGATCAGTCACATTCTAAACCAGATGACCTCATGTTTGAGTTGGACACTGGTCTTTCAGTGTCAAACGATTTTAAGAAACAGATGTATTCATATAATTTGGGACAGTAAATAAGTTTTCAAATTCTACGTAGTGGAACAGCTTTTAAACGTATTATCATAAATAGATTTATTAAAGATAAAGGTACTCTTATAAATATTGCTTTAAAGGCAGCTGCTGTAATGAAGAGAAAGTTGATCTGATAACGAAATAGTTCGATGTATCATGTGACTGAGATGTCGTCAGACCCTGTATTGGCCATCGTTATGACAGCAGAACGCGAAATGTGTAAGATGTGTGGTATTAGCGCAACTTATCGTGGTCAGACTGCGGCTGCTCGAAACGTGGGACACTCATTTTGCGATGTCTTGGAGACACGGAGATTTTCACATGCCAACGTCTCAAAAGTTTATGGGGAGTACTTGATTAAAGTAAAATCGTCACCGCTGCCAAAGTCAACGGGTCGCTGGCAAGAGTTGCCGTCGACTATCTCAGATTGTAATAGCGAATACATGGGCCAGTAGCCAATTCAGTGCCAGAGAACAACTGATCAGCCGCCAAACCACACCGAACCTTCTCTTAGCTTTGCGCGCGCCACATAATTCACGACCACACAACTATATCTTTTGCTCACCGCCCGTCACAAAGCTCGGAGATTTGGATGGGTGCAGAACGCGGAACCTAAATGAAGTCTCAGTACGCCTTGCTACTCGCCGATGGTAAGGTCCAAGTACGTCTGAAAACACATAAGACATTGCATCCTGTCTGCCAAAAGTGCGCTGTTTACACTGCTGGTGGAGGTATTCTCGTGTGTACTTTCCACCCCACTGTACAGTCTCAATCTCTTTCTGCGTTTCCCACACCTCGTTAGAGCCCGTTAATGTTAGGCAATTGTCCATATATGTTCTGGCAATCTTTTTCTTTTATTCTCTGGATGACTACCCTTCCTACCACTGTAATTGCCACTTATGATATGGCAAGAAATTTGTGTCTCCTATTTGTATGTGAATCCTGTGAACTTTGTTCAGCGCATTTTAAAATATTTCCTACTGGTGGTGCTCCACAACTTTTGCGTAACTGCGAAATGAGATCTTATAAATCACCATAAATAGCCAGTAAAATACACTTATCTTTTATTGTGTGACCACTTTGTCACGGAGCATCGTCGGGCACCAAGCGTAGATACAAAATACAAGGAAATACAAATAACAATGTATCTCACAAACAATCTAAACATACAGGCAAAATTCACACGTTATATCTAACACCATATGGTTACATCGGTAATTACATACCTCGTTGGCCCAAAAAGTTAAGAGTCTGGAGGTAATTTAAGATGGTGGTTTTAATCCTTCAGCTATTGTCCATAGTTTTCCCTGTTGTAGCACAGGCTCCACATGATGATCTCTGGCTGAGACATTACGCATTTAGAAAGTGTCTATTTCAACAGCATCTTACGTTGGTCTACATTGCTAGTTCTGTATGACCATGGTAAGTTTATCTGTTGAGTTGGTGAGGCGGAGATACACTATGTGATCAAAAGTATCCGGACACCTGACAGAAAATGACTTACAAGTTCGTGGCGCCCTCCATCGGTAATGGTTGATTTCAATACGGTGTTGGCCCAACCTTACCCTTTATGACAGCTTCCACTCTCCCACGCATACGTTCAATCAGATGCTGGAAGGTGTCTTGGGGAATGGTAGTCCATTCTTCACGCGGTGCTGCACTGAGGAGAGGTATCGATGTCGGTTGGTGGGGCCTGGCACGAGGTCGGCGTTCCAAAACATCCCAATGGTGTTCTATAGGTTTCAGGTCAGGACTCTGTGCAGGCCAGTCTATTACAGGGATGTTGTTGTGTAACCACTCCGCCACAAGCCGTGCATTATGAACAGAAGCTCGATCGTGTTGATATATGTAATCGCCATCCACGAACTGCTCTTCAACAGTTGGAAGCAAGAAGGTGCTTAAAACATCAATGTAGGCCTGTGCTGTGATAGTGCCACGCAAAACAACAAGGGGTGCAAGCCCCTTCCATGTAAAACACAACCACACCATAACACCACCGCCTCCGAATTTTACTGTTGGCACCACACATGCTGGTAGATGACATTCATCAGGCATTCGCCATACCCACACCCTGCCATCGGATCGTGACGTTGTGTACCGTCATTCGTCACTCCACACAACGTTTTTCCACTGTTCAATCGTCCACTGTTTATGCTCCTTACACCAAGCGAGACGTCGTTTGGAATTTACCCGAGTGATGTATGGCTTATAAGCAGCCGCTCGACCATGAAATCCAAGTTTTCTCACCTCCTGCCAAACTGTCATAGCACCTGCAATGGATCGTGATGCAGTTTTGAATTCCTGTGTGATGGTCTGGGTAGATGTCTGCCTATTACACATTACGACCCTCTTCAAGTGTTGGGGTCCGCAGCTCGTGGTCGTGCCGTAGCGTTCTCGCTTCTCGCGGCCGGGTTCCCGGGTTCGATTCCCGGCGGGGTCAGGGATTTTCTCTGCCTCGTGTTGACTGGGTGTTGTGTGATGTCCTTAGGTTAGTTAGGTTTAAGTAGTTCTAAGTTCTAGGGGACTGATGACCATAGATGTTAAATCCCATAGTGCTCAGAGCCATTTGAACCATTTTTTTCAACTGTCGGCGGTCTCTGCCAGTCAACAGACGAGGTCGGCCTGTACGCTTTTGTGCTGTACGTGTTCCTTCACGTTTCCACTTCACTATCACATCGGAAACAGTGGACCTAGGGATGTTCAGGAGTCTGGAAATCGCGCATACAGACGTATGACGCAAATGACACCCAATCCCCTGACCACGTTCGAAGTCCGTGAGTTCCGCCACACCACCCATTCTGCTCACGATGTCTAATGACTACTGAGGTCGCTGATATGGAATAAGTGGCAGGAGGTGGCAGCAAAATGAACCTAATACGAAAATCGTATGTTTTTTTGGTTGTCCAGATACTTTTGATCACAAAGCATAGAAAACCATCACGTCATTCACGTAAACGAGTGTGAAAAAAGTGCCTGATACACTCATACTGACTGCTATCCCACAAAAGTAAATCTTATCCGCAACTGTCTTACCAACCCACCAATCAAGCTAGTGTGTTGCACGTTAAACTATGCGATCTGGTCACGCGTAATTGTACATTATTTGACACTGACGTGCGAAAGAAACTAGTATAGGCATGCGTATTCAAATACAGAGATATGTAAACATGTACAATACGGCGCTGCGGTCAGGAAAGCCTATATAAGACAACAAATGTCTGGCGCAGTTGTTAGATTGGTTACTACTGCTACAATGGCAGGTTACCAGGATTTAAGTGACTTTGAACGTGGTGTTATAGCCGGTGAATGAGGGATGGGACACAGCATCTTCGAGGTAGCGATGAAGTGTGCATTTGTCCGTACCACCATTTCACGAGTGTACCGTGAATACCAGGAATCCGGAGAAACATCAAATCTCCGACATCGCTGCGGCCAGAAAAAGATCCTACAAAAACAGGACCAACGACGACTGAAGACAATCGTTCAGCGTGACAGAAGTGCAACCCTTCCGCAAATTGCTGCATATTTCAACGCTGGGCCATCAACAAGTGTCAGTGTGCGAGTCACTCAACGAAACATCATTCATATGGGGTTTCGGAGCCGAAGGCCCGCTCGTGTACCCTTGATGACTGCACAACATAAAGCTTTACGCCTCGCCTGTGCCCGTCAACACCGACATTGACTACTGATGACTGGAAACGTGTTGTCTGGTCGCACGAGACTCGTTTCAGATTGGATCGAGCGGATGGACGTGTACGGGTATGGAGATAACCTTATGGATCCATGGACCTTGCATGACAGCAGGGAACTGTTCAAGTTGGTAGAGGCTCTGTAATGGCGTGAGGCGTGTGCAGTTGGAGTGATATGGGACCCATGATACGGCTAGATACGACTCTGACAGGTGACACGTACGTTAGCATCCTGTCTGATCTCCTTATCCATTCATGTCCATTGTGCATTCTGACGGACTTGGGCAATTCCAGCAGGACAATGCGCCAACCACACATGTCCAGAATTACTACAGAGTGGCTTCAGGAACACTCTACTGACTTAAACACTTCCGCTGGCCACCAAACACCTCAGGCATGAACATTATTGAGCATATCTTGGATGTCTTGCAACATGCTGTTGAGAAGAGATCTCCATCCCCTCGTACTCTTCCAGATTAATGGACAGCCCTGCAGGATTCATGGTGTCAGTTCCCTCCAGCACTACTTCAGACATTAGTCGAGTCCATGCCACGTTGTTTTGCGGCATTTCTGTGTGCTCGCGAGGGCGCTACACGATTTAGGGAGGTGTACCAATTTCTTTGGCTCTTCTTTGTATAAACAAGAGAGAAGAGAAACAGAAGAGTCGCAGAATGGATTATTGCTGGTAACATCCAGGAAAGCGTCAAGGGCTTTAAACTCATCTATCTAAATACTGAGCATCCACGTAAAAGAGCGGACTGATCGCTCTGGAGTGCTGTTGATGGTGTACAACTGGTGTCAGATGGTCGTTTTATCCTCCAACTCTGTTATGCCGGTGAAGTGGTGTGCATGTGCCAGTCAGTTGCACGAAATCAACGCAGTGACGTATGTAAGCCTGGAGATGCGACAGAATGGCAGAAAGTGGTTTTCTTGTTTGGACGTGCGTATGTACACACCGTAAATGACAATGCCCAACGTCTTTGCAAGGAACTGTGTACTACTCGCAGCAATGTAACATGACGAATGAACAGTGATCATCTAAAGATCCTAACAATATGGCGTCAGGTCAGAAATGGTTCTGTCATGTTTAGGGAGTGTTTTTCGTATCATAGCCTTGGCCCTCACTTTACCGTGAACATGAACCAGGATTTTTATTTGAAGATTCATGGTGACCAAGATGACTACAGTCGTGCTCGCAGGGTTCAAATGGTTCAAATGGCTCTGAGCACTATGGGACTCAACTGCTGTGGTTATCAGTCCCCTAGAACTTAGAACTACTTAAACCTAACTAACCTAAGGACATCACACACATCCATGCCCGAGGCAGGATTCGAACCTGCGACCGCAGCAGTCGCACGGTTCCGGACTGCGCGTCTAGAACCGCGAGACCACCGCGGCCGGCGCTCGCAGGGTTCGCAGGAATTAGTTTTACAAATGTTGACTCAAATACACTCCTGGAAATTGAAATAAGAACACCGTGAATTCATTGTCCCAGGAAGGGGAAACTTTATTGACACATTCCTGGGGTCAGATACATCACATGATCACACTGACAGAACCACAGGCACATAGACACAGGCAACAGAGCATGCACAATGTCGGCACTAGTACAGTGTATATCCACCTTTCGCAGCAATGCAGGCTGCTATTCTCCCATGGAGACGATCGTACAGATGCTGGATGTAGTCCTGTGGAACGGCTTGCCATGCCATTTCCACCTGGCGCCTCAGTTGGACCAGCGTTCGTGCTGGACGTGCAGACCGCGTGAGACGACGCTTCATCCAGTCCCAAACATGCTCAATGGGGAACAGATCCGGAGATCTTGCTGGCCAGGGTAGTTGACTTACACCTTCTAGAGCACGTTGGGTGGCACGGGATACATGCGGACGTGCATTGTCCTGTTGGAACAGCAAGTTCCCTTGCCGGTCTAGGAATGGTAGAACGATGGGTTCGATGACGGTTTGGATGTACCGTGCACTATTCAGTGTCCCCTCGACGATCACCAATGGTGTACGGCCAGTGTAGGAGATCGCTCCCCACACCATGATGCCGGGTGTTGGCCCTGTGTGCCTCGGTCGTATGCAGTCCTGATTGTGGCGCTCACCTGCACGGCGCCAAACACGCATACGACCATCATTGGCACCAAGGCAGAAGCGACTCTCATCGCTGAAGACGACACGTCTCCATTCGTCCCTCCATTCACGCCTGTCGCGACACCACTGGAGGCGGGCTGCACGATGTTGGGGCGTGAGCGGAAGACGGCCTAACGGTGTGCGGGACCGTAGCCCAGCTTCATGGAGGCGGTTGCGAATGGTCCTCACCGATACCCCAGGAGCAACAGTGTCCCTAATTTGCTGGGAAGTGGCGGTGCGGTCCCCTACGGCACTGCGTAGGATCCTACGGTCTTGGCGTGCATCCGTGCGTCGCTGCGGTCCGGTCCCAGGTCGACGGGTACGTGCACCTTCCGCCGACCACTGATGACAACATCGATGTACTGTGGAGACCTCACGCCCCCCGTGTTGAGCAATTCGGCGGTACGTCCACCCGGCCTCCCGCATGCCCACTATACGCCCTCGCTCAAAGTCCGTCAACTGCACATACGGTTCACGTCCACGCTGTCGCGGCATGCTACCAGTGTTAAAGACTGCGATGGAGCTCCGTATGCCACGGCAAACTGGCTGACACTGACGGCGGCGGTGCACAAATGCTGCGCAGCTAGCGCCATTCGACGGCCAACACCGCGGTTCCTGGTGTGTCCGCTGTGCCGTGCGTGTGATCATTGCTTGTACAGCCCTCTCGCAGTGTCCCGAGCAAGTATGGTGGGTCTGACACACCGGTGTCAATGTGTTCTTTTTTCCATTTCCAGGAGTGTATTTGGGTCAACATTTGTAAAACTCTAATTCCTCTCTTTCAAACCCCATCCTACGGGGAGAGATGGAGAGTTTTAGTTTAAGTGAATCAAAATTTACGAAGTAAATAAGTATTTTTTATTCATCCGTAGCCATTTTCCACGCAAAAATGAGAACATGCATTTTCTTGAATTACAGTGCCAACTACCAAGAATCAAAACAAATGCTTAAGACAATATGTATGTAGTTTTTATGTAGAATCTGATTCCGCAATAAGAAATGGGGATTCCCATTTGAAATTTTAAAGTTGCCTCCCACCCCACCCCCAGGAGGCTGGGGTTTCGGGCTAATTTTAGCACCAGCAGATGTCCCTCCCGAAAATAATCAACTTTGGATTCTATACATTTTTTCGTGTGAAGCTTATTTTTCGAGTTATTCTGGTTTGTCAACTTAAAATTTACATCCTGTATATGTGGTGTATCATGATTAATGGCGTAAACGCATACAGTTGAAAGTACACGATACTAGAAGCAAAAAAGTCTCAGTAAACATAGGGTCAAAAATGTATAGCTTAAGAGATACGAGCAATTTTTAAAATTCGATACCATGAAACAAATCTCTTCTTGTGCAAGTTCTTTGCTTTCCATATTTTGGGAAGTGGTAGTGTGGACCAAAACAAGAAAAAAAGGCCAGTAAACATGTGCTCTAAAATGCATTCCTTAAGAGCTATGAGCACTTGTTCATCTTTGCTACTTTGAAACACGGCACTTCTCATGATCAAGCGCTCGTAACTTTTAAGGTATGCGTTTTAGAGCACATGTTTGCTGGACGTTTTTTTCTTATTTTGGTCCATACTAGTAGTTCCCAAAATATGGAAAGCAAAGAACTTGCAGTAGAAGAGATTTGTTTCACAGTATCGAAGATGAAAAATTGCTCGTAGCTCTTAAGGTATGCATTTTCGACGTTATCTTTACTGAGACTTTTCTGCTTCTAGTATCGTGTACTTTAAACTGCATGCGTGTACGCCATTAATTATGATACACCCTGTATATAAAACTTCTTTTCCTAGTCTGCTGTGGAACAGACTCAAAGCTGAATAATGAATCAGGTGATGGAAACCTGAAGTCTGATAAATCAGGTAGACACTGTAGAAACTCGAATAGCTCCGATAAATCTGCTAGGTTGATTACATCACCATCAGGGGTTCACGGAACTGTGGGAAAAAAATAATAAGTGAAAAACACATATGGTAGAAATAATGATAATAATAACAATTTATTTATACGTGTCCGTAACATAACATATTAAATATAATTTACCATACATAGCATATCATACACAGCGTATCATACATATATATTACAAGTATTACAGAGAATATGTGCATATTTATATTCCATGTGCTGCCCAGAATTCCGCTTCACAGACTTCCTTATCATTGGCGATAATCAGATCATTCATGGACACAGGTTCCGACAGTTTCCTGCAGTTGAGTAGATGCTGATGGTCTTGGAGTTTACCACACTCACATAGTTCGCCCCCTGAGATGTATCTTCGTGTTCTCCTTGCACCGAGGTACTCCAGTTCTCAGTCTATTGGTACCTTCCATTTCGTGTATGGGAGATGATGACCTGTAGCAAGTTCTTCCTTGGCGTTGTTCCAATATTTCTCTGATGATGAGCTACGCCAGAGTTGTATCCTATGGTCTGCAGGTGATATCTGGATTGGTTGCGTTGTCCGGAGAAAACGTTTTCTCGACTTGAGTCTTGGTGTTTGATGTTCGCATCCAAACAGGGGGTGTCTCTGATTCGTCTCCTGCTTCTTTCTTTCCACTTCAGCTGCTGTTCTCGTTCGGATGTCTGGAGGTGCTACGCCCATGAGGTGGTAGATTTTTTCAACAGGGGTTGCCCGCAAGCAGCCAGTTACAATTCGTCCTGTTTCATTTAGGGCAGTATTTACCTGTTTGGCATGGCTGGAGTTCTGCCATACAGGTGCTGCATATTCAGCAGCGTAACACAGAGCGAGGGCAGATGTGCGGAGTACCTGTGGGTGTGCTCCCCAGTTGTTACCGGTCAGTTTCCTAATAATGTTGCCGGCCCGTGTGGCCGTGCGGTTCTAGGCGCTTCAGTTTGGAACCGCGTGACCGCTACGGTCGCAGGTTCGAATCCTGTCTCGGGCATGGCTGTGTGTGATGTCCTTAGGTTAGTTAGGTTTAAGTAGTTCTAAGTTCTAGGGGACTGATGTCCTCAGATGTTGAGTCCCATAGTGCTCAGAGCCATTTGAACCATTTGAACCTAATAATGTTGTTCCTCGCACTGACTTAATAATAATAATGAGCAATGAGAGAGAGATGGAAATGTTAATACTTACATTCGAATGTGGCAGTCTTTTTTTTAATTCTCCCAGGGGCAGTGGCATCTCTGCTGTTACTGCTGCTGACACTTCGTGGTGTTGATCAACTGACATACTGAGACAAATGCTAAGTCCATCTGATGATTGTTGGTACCTTGAAGTGTGGTACTGGAGGGGTTGGTGGATGGTGGGGATGTCGTGCTACAGGGGTGGGAGAGAAGAGGCGGCTATTTTGGGTCATAAATTATGGTCTTTAAGACTAGGTTACAAGCATTTGGTCATTAATTATACTTGTGTGAACATAAGTAAGAACACATGTGAGCAGTTTGTTTACATTTGGTAGAAGCGTCTGTTGGTGACTTTCTTTATACACAGGTTGAACATTAATAAAGCGGATAAACTGTTGGGACGGATTCCTGACTGGAATGCATCGTTTCCACGGTAGATGGTGCAGATGAATGACAGTTCCTCTGACCACGTGGCATGGGTTCCTTGTGCGTTGCATGCTGTGAGATTGACGCAGCATATCGTAAGCAGCAGAATGGTCCGGTATTCATGTCAGGAACAAGCTGAGATGTTGTCCGTGTACGGCAGAGTAGAGGGAAATGGTCGAGAAGCAGCACACTATACAAAAACAAGTACCCTCACAGACACCAACCACATCACACAACATTTCAAGCCCTTTTTGGGCGTTTGTGTGATCGTGGGTCCTTTCACACAGACGAACATGCAGGGAGGTGGCAGACTGTGCGTACACCAGATCTGGAGGACTGGGTTCTGCAAGTATTGAGACAAACCATAGTACGAGCTCCAGGTAAGTGACCCACCAACATGATGTAAACCAAAGTACGATGATGTATATCACATATGACTACCATTACTATCCCTACAACCTGCAATACACAAAGAGCACATGATACCTGGTAAGTGGACCTATCATTTGTCAGCGCCATCTACTGTGTCAAAGATGCATTTCTGGACACATGTCCATAGGACCTCTTTTCC
Source organism: Schistocerca nitens (assembly GCF_023898315.1). Classification (NCBI taxonomy): domain Eukaryota; kingdom Metazoa; phylum Arthropoda; class Insecta; order Orthoptera; family Acrididae; genus Schistocerca; species Schistocerca nitens. Next base: position 252,341,374 of record NC_064616.1, on the reverse strand, counting down.
TCCATTTCCAGTCAGGAATATGTCCCTGCAGTTTGCTGGTTTTATTAATGTTTACACTGTATAAGGTCACTTAAGAGTGAGTTGTTTGTTTGTACACAGATCTTTAAGCTTCTGTTTGGCCATTAATTTCGTTGCATACAAATATTACTAAGAACTCAGGTGCAGTCAGCGTCATATGGCTCTGAGCACTATGGGACTTAACATCTGAGGTCATCAGTCCCCTATAACAGAACTACTTAAACCTAACTAACCTAAGGACATCACACACATCCATGCTCGAGGCACGATTCGAACCTGCGACAGTAGCGGTCGCGCGATACCAGACTGAAGCGCCTAGAACCGCTCGGCCACTTCGGCCGTCTCAGCGTCATATATTACTTCAGTTTGTTTAGACAATGATGCTAGATACACAGGGATGCTAGGCAATGTGGCAGGTTTGTTTACATAAGGGGAACAATGCCCCCACTGGTCCATGACCAGCACTGTTACTCTGCTGAACGTAAGCTCGGATAGCGCAATGAAAGGAAAGGAATTATCCAGGAATTCATCTTAACTGTAGTGCACTTCGTTACCTCGCAGCCCAGCAGTGGAAAGTGATGACACAAAAGTCTATATGGGCAGTTACGCCTGCTTGTTATTAACGCCATTCAGTTTATTGACTATGGGAAAGAGAAAACAGTGACAGTCGCAATGGAGAAAGTAATGGAACGAGGTTGCAAAACCTTGAAGTTGAGTATGTCGATAGCAATGTAGTTACGGAATAAGAAACATGATGCCGAGTTGAGTGGTACCCCCGTCTTCAGGCCACAAGATGCCCATCGGGACCATCCGACCGCCGTGTCATCCTCAGTTGAGGATGCGGATAGGAGGGGCGTGTGGTCAGCACACCGCTCTCCGGGTCGTTATGATGGTTTTCTTTGACCGGAGCCGCTACTATTCGGTCGAGTAGCTCCTCAATTGGCATCACGAGGCTGAGTGCACCCCGAAAAATGGCAACTGCGCACGGCGGCTGGATGGTCACCCATCCAAGTACCGGCCACGCCCGACAGCGCTTAACTTCGGTGGTCTCACGGGAACCGGTGTATCCACTGCGGCAAGGCCGTTGCCCCGAGTTGAGTGGGCTACTCCAAAAAGAAAAAAGTAACGTTCTCACAATGATTATTACGATATCGATGTTCGTAAATTTGCTACTGAGCAGCAATTTCTCCGATACTGAGAAGAACGTGGCCAATACTAACTTCAGAGTTTCATTTGAAAGAAACTAGGTTTCCGTGTTAGAAAACTCTCTGAAAATTATTCTATCTACGGAAATTATCTTTTAAAATGTACCATATTAAACGTATCATCATGAGTGAATAGCAAAACGTAGTTGGAGTGGGGTGCACTACATTAGAATTTTACGAAAAGATGTAATAGCCCAAGATTTAACTGCCAGTGGGTTATTGAGGAACAATATGATGTTACACACCTTATAATGTGGTAGAAAAGAGTTAATGTGCGAGAAGTATATTCCATCAAAACTGTCGACTTCCGCGTGAACGTTCTACTTTTAAGAATACTGGAGTATACGGTCCTGCGCTGTTTTCAACTCCATTCCTCACTTCGTCGGGCGTAAAGAGGACGGTACTGCTACCGAGGCTGTGGGTTGAATGTGCCTGCTCCGATAGTAGCCATTTGCGGATCGTGAACTCTGATAACACAAGTGCTCCAGTTTGCTTTGTAAACGGTAGCTGTGGAAAACATTACGCGCTGCTGCAAATGCAAGTGCTACGTGTTTCACTAACGAGCATTAAATGCACCTCCTCAGAATTCACACAGCGGTCTTACACATTACCATTAAAATAGATTCTAGAAACCCATTGTAAACATTGGTCAGTGTTCGATTGCTTCAGTAAATCGCTTACATGCTTTTGTTAATCAGAGCTGAAAACACTCCACAGCCCATATTTCATAATCTTAGCTTTCGGGTCCAGATCTATTGTACATACACTATTTTATTTGCTCTGGGGTCATTTATATTCACAAACATTTCCTTAAAGCTTTGATAAGTTACATACACCTTGAGAACAGTATTTGAAAAACTCTGTGGCAGCATCAAACAGATTTTGTGCTAGTGTGCTACTCTAGAAACATATTAAGCCGTTATGATTGCGAAGGTCCAATTGCTGTCATCGGACCTGTGATCTAATATACTCAGCCGTCGCCAAGATGGCCATAATCAAACTGGCCCGAAAAGTGTCTTCGGTGTTTTGAGAGAAAGCAATGCAAACAGCAAAGAGATCATTGCAAAACTGTCCTAAACGAGTTTAAGAAAATAAAAATATGCAGAACAATCCTACGGCAGTTGGATGAGCAAGGGCGAATTAAACATTTTCCTGTCAGAACAACACCAAAAAGAAGCTGCACCTTTACCTTACAAATTTTCTTCTTTGCTTCAGGTAAAGTTCCAGACCAATCAACGCGTATTTAATTCTGCCGGTGCCTTCTAAATGAAGTAGTATAGGGCAACAGTAAACCTCAGTTTCCTTTCTTTTGCATTTTTCGGCACTTAACACATGACATAACACGTCAGAAAATGCTTATCAGTACACTGGCAGACGTTAGACTTGCTACGGCTGGTGTGTACGTACATAATATCCAGCTCAATTTTAGTTCGGCCACCCTGTATAAGAGTGACTTACTAGTTTAAAGTGAAAAGCAAACCATGTTGGAAGTTGATATTTTCATGTATGCTGACCTATAGTGGTGAAAGTTGCGTTTACTGGCAGAAAAAATAAGAATCTTCTCTAAACAGAGGTTTTAATGCCAAAGCTTTGGATCGCTAGTTCTACACAATAATAAACGATATGTCCAAGGGAACGGAACTCTCATGTTTGGCTAATAGTTCGTGTGACCTTTTTCGATCAATTTATTGGTCATTAAAAGTTATACCAAATGTACGTATCTAAAACATAATAATACCGGTTCTGTTCCCGTGTCACTGAACGTATTTGCTATGGCGTCTTCGGCAGCTTTTCTGGAGGGATCTGAAGTTGTATGTCTTGCATTTTATGGTACTGTTCATATGATTCTGAAAACTTATTTCGTGTGTCTGTGTATTAACAATGGATATTACGTTCAACTGACATTACATTTATTACAATAAGCTTGACTCCGTGTGTTAATGATCCCACCAAACAAAATTGTAAGAGGAAAATACCATATATCTACAGTGACCACTGGAGATGATTTAGAACGTGTTTGGCATTAATGAGGCTTTCATTAGAGTTGCAGAAGACGATATTTAACCTATGCAACTCGTATATATGCAACTGCGAAAAAAAGAGGCAAAAAAAAAACAACTTGTGAAAAAATTTGGTTAATGTAATGTGAATGTCTGAATCTCATGAGAGAAGTCTTTCATATTTATTTCATTTTTATTTCATTTTATTTCATGATTCAGTGGTTAGCTAATTTTCCTCCCTTCGGCAATTTCAAGCTGTCTTATAGTAAATACAAAATTAAAAGCTACATAAACTCCAAGAAAAAAATGGTTCAAATGGCTCTGAGCACTATGGGACTCAACTGCTGAGGTTATTAGTCCCCTAGAACTTAAACTAGTTAAACCTAACTAACCTAAGGACATCACAAACATCCATGCCCGAGGCAGGATTCGAACCTGCGACCGTAGCGGTCTTGCGGTTCCAGACTGCAGCGCCTTTAACCGCACGGCCACTTCGGCCGGCAACTCCAAGAAGAAACTACAAACAAACAAAAATTCGTGTACAAAAATTTACACAGCTCTGTTAGTTGCATCATACTAAAGAATTTTAAGCATATAGGATCATATACTCGAGATATACGTATGATGGAATTCATATCTGATGCCGTCCTTAATAATGGTTTGTCACAACCTTGATAGTTACGGGCACAGCCTCGATGTGTAAGGGGCAGTCAAATGAAAACGATAAAGATGAAAACGAAATCATTATTTCAAAAATAATGGCAGTAGCTGTTAATACATGTATCCCACTGTGAGACAAGACGGTCAATGTCTTCATGAAAACATCTTTGCGGTTGCCCACGGAGCCGCAAGTGTACCCAGGCGTGCACGTCTTCTGAAGCAAATCGATAGCCACGAATGTCTTTCTTCAGCTCTCCAAAACCATGGAAATTGCATGGGGAGAGATCGAGACTGTATAGAGTATGTGCAAGGGCTTCCCAGCGAAACTTGTAGAGCGTAGCTGAAACAGCCTCGGTAAAATTTGGGCCCACCCCCACGCGATTTCCATATTTTTGGAACCCTGAAGAAAGAGACTTGTGGCCGTCGATTTGCTTCGGACCAACAGGTGTACGCCTGGGTACATTCATGGTTTCGTAAGTAACCGCAAAAGTTTCGTCCATGAAGGTGTTGATTAACTTGTCTCACAGTGGGACAAATGTATTGGTAATTATGGCGGTTACCACTGAAGTAATAATCAGGTTACTTCTTTTTAGGGTTCCGTACCTCAATCGGTAAAAACGGAACCCTTATAGGATCACCTGTTATCCGTCTGTGTGTCTGCCTGGCTGTTAAGATCCCTATTTTTCGGAAATGGGTACAGGTTTCAAGTTGAAATTTATTTCAGATACTAACATGGGAATATTCCCAAGCGGCAATAAACAATCTAGATGAAAATTGGCGGGTGTGTAGAGGGAGCAAAATAGTATAATACGCATTTCTTTTTGTTTGTGCCCAGTTTCATTTTTAAGGGGTAAACCATACCCCGAGAATTAATTTAGCATTTTAGGTTTAGAGAGAATATCTTCGTAACCATGATATATAACAAAATGCTTTTCGTATGAAAGTTAATACGTAATTAATGTTCTTAAAAACTGTATAATCAACTTTTGTAAGAATTTGAAATTTTATGAAACACTCCACAACCATTAATTATTTTGAAAAATGAAAACTTTTGTTACAACATCAATTAAATAAGCTGATAACGACATGATTATTAGAGTAGATGCACCAAATAGCTGCTTATGATAAGCCATGTTTATTTACGACAGACTTGTTCGGCTATATTGCCATTTTCAAGTACCTGTGATTACAATTTTGGTGAGAACACGTATGAATATGAAAGCCATTTATATTAAAGTAGCTGCATTGAACTCAAGTCTAGATTGATTTGACGTCCATCTTACGTCGTTCTCACCAAAGTTGTAATCGCAGTCACCTGAAAATGGCTATGAAGCGGAAACAGTATGTCGTAAATAAAGATGACTTATTATAAGCAGCTATTTGGTGCATCTAATCTAATAATCATGTCGTTATCAGACTTATATTATACTGCTGGTCCTAAAGAACAAAAATTAAAGAAACTTTCAGGCCTCGTACATCCGTGTGTAATTAAGCTGATTTCTGAAATCATTTTTGGAAAATAAGCTGTACACAATGTGCTGTCGGAGTATTTTCAACATCCCTAATAATATATCTAAACATTCATTATTATTCCACTCATTTATTTGCTTATACTTGTTTTATGTTTTAAATCGTTATTTTACGTTTTACATTCAGGAAATGTGTAAAACATAACCTTTTTTACACCATGCACGTAAAATGAACGAAATTTCTTTACTTAATATTCACCAGACAGAAGTCAATATTAAACAAACCCCACTACGTTTTCAAATTGTCACGGGCGATCTACTTACTATCCTGATTTGTATCAGGCATATTTAAGTACAATGGTAATCCTTGGCGAAGAGAATTAATTATATACTAGTGACTGCAGCTTGATTGTATTGTTTCTCAAGTGGAGATAGACATTATAATCATTCAGCAGAACTAGATCTGAAAATCGTCTGAGGAAGTTCTTCCAATATTTTAGTCATTTGTTATCAGTCCGTCTGTTAAGACCCCTTTCCTCAGGAACGGCTAGACGTATCAAGTTCAAATATATGTCACACAATAAGGTCTACGTAAAAAATTTAAGTTTGCAAGTCGCAATCAAATGACGCGGCCATTTGTGTCACATACTTTGATACTCGCAAATTCACTCATCGCCAGCCGGTGTGGCCGTGCGGTTCTAGACGCTTCAGCCCGGAACCGCGCTGCTGCTAGGGTCGCAGGTTCGAATCCTGCCTCGGGCATAGATGTGTGTGATGTCCTTAGGTTAGTTAGGTTTAAGTAGTTCTGAGTTCTAGGGGACTGATGACGTCAGAAGTTAAGTCCCATAGTGCTCATAGCCATTTGAACCATTATGAATTCACTCATCAAAACCTTTAGGGTAGTGCCCGTTGACCTATAATCATGAAATTTGGCGAGAAGCAAGGTTTTACGGTACAAGTAAAGGAAAAACCCAAAAACTGTTAAGCTGTAATTATATCACACAAAAAAACATTCTACATATTCTTGAAATTCGCGGGCCGATATCCTGCTACTATCGATTCCAGGGATGGATGAACTATCTATATACATAATTAAGTTTGTACAGAATGTTCATAGCGCGAGTCCTACTAGCACTTGTCCATTTATTTTCATCTGTCTCGTTTTCGTTTGACCGCCCATTTACATCACAGTTTAGCATAATTCGCATTAAGAAGGTAAAAATATAAATTTCATGTGATATTACCGCCAAATGATTTTACAACTTACTAAGTCGTAAAATACGTACTTAAAAAGAGAAGAAGGCAGCTTTCGTCACGGTCTCTGTGTGCAACATATTGCAGTACGTTAGTTTAACTTTTGAAATGAAACTACGCATGGAGTGATCAACGTTTTAAAATCAAAAGGATTGCATGTCAACGAATTTAACAGCACTACAGTATCGACAGAGATATAGAAAACGTATGCAAAATGAAATACATACTTGGTCAAAGACATTACAACATATGCTTAATTTAAAAGTTTTACGGAAAGTCTCATAAGCGGAATATAATTATATGGTAGACACTTGAAGCTTAAAAGTGTGCGAAGATGCGGTCATTGGGGCTACATTCGAAACGGGACTCATCATTTAAGACAATTCTAGTCCAGTCAATGAAATTCCAGGCCGAAGACATGGCTGGAGACGCCCCAGGCAGCGGTTTGATACCAACCAGACCGTCGACCGCCATACGGCCGGACAACCAGGAGTGATGGTCTGGGGTGACAATTCATTTCATAACAGGACGCCCTTGGATGTCATTCGCGGCACCCTTACAGTACAGCGGTATGTCGACGATATTCTACGTCCCACTTTATTTGCTCTTCATGGCAAGCCATCCTGGGCTTACATTTCAGCAAGATAATGCCCGACCGGCGAGAGTTTCTATTGCTTGTTTTTGTGCTTGCCAAGCCCTACCTTGGCCATCAAGATCGCCGGCTCTCTCCCCAATCAAGAACGTTTGGTGCATTATGGACTGGGCCGTGTAACAGCTCGGGATTTTGACGCTCTAACGCGACATTTGCACAGAATTTGGCACGATATCCCTCAGGAGGACATCCAACAACTCTATCAATCAATCTCAAGCCGAATAACTGCTTTCATAAGGGCCAGAGGTGGACAAACGCCTTACTGACCCGCTCAGTTTGTGCAGCTCTTTGTGTCGAATAGATCATCCAATTCCTCTGAAGTTGTAATCATTGTTTGTCTGTATATGTTCGTCCCAACTAACGATTTCAGTCCCATTCGGATAACGACTTCGTGGTGGGAAGTTTTTTCTTTTCGCCTTAGAGTAGACATGTATGGAACGAAGATCTACTACTTCCTAGTACTGTGCCGGCTCGACGAGCGACTGCGTGAAATACTCTCACAGTCACTAAGACCATCTCAACATAGTCACAAAAAACTCTTGGTGAATTTGTACTTGATGTATGTAACTTTCAATGTAACTTTCAGTCTTCCAGTCTTTATCGTCCTAACACGTAGCTTGTGTAATACACCTCTTTCGAATATGGCCGATTCTCTCAGAAGCATAATGTAAATCGGTTGTGAAATAATAGTCGTAGTCCCCAAACGCCCCTCCTCCCCCCCCCTCCCCAACACTCACATATACTCTCTCTCAACCCCCTTTGTTTATGATGCAATAAGAGTTAATGTACTAATGTACTACCACTTCCCCAGCCTCCCCCTCCTTCTCAGTTTCATATTCTACCTAGTGAAGTGGCGCAGTGGTTAGCACGGTGGACTCGGGACGACAACAGTTCCAATGCCCGTCCGGCCGTTCAGATTTAGGTTTCCCGTGACGTCCCTTCTTCCCTCCAGGCAAACGCCGGGATATTTCCTTTGAAAAGGGCACGACTGATTTCCTTCCCCATCCACTCGTAACCTGATCTTGTGCTACCTCTCTAATGATCGCACTGTCGACGGGACATTAAACTCTTTATCTTCTACTAGTTATTCGGAATCTGTTTCATGAATTGGGGAAAGGTTTCAACGTCCAAGAGGGCTCTCCACAATACAGCATCCAACTGTTGCCGCTAAAGTACTCAAAACCAAATTCGCAGCACAGATTTAACACTTCTTTTATTTTAGTTTGTTTGGTTCGTCGAAAAAAAATTAATATTCCCTTTTCCGTGCAGTTTTATCATTGAAAGAGAATGGGCCGCTGAAACATAGTAATAACTCATGAAACAGAAAATGTTTTAATGGTTCGTGGTTAACTACAGAACAGAGGAGTAGCAAAGATCATCCTAATGATGGAACAAAACTACAATGAAATTAGCCAAGCTTTAACTGGCTTCAAGGTATAATGATGACGGTCGTTGAAACATTCGTGGACTTACAAATATGGGAACTGAATTAGATTCCACGAGCTTTCGGACGAGTACTTCTTCGTCATTATCCTCTGGTAATGGACTGCTGCGCATTTGGTTGTCTGCCTTTCGGTACTGCTGTAGTGCTCAGTACTTTAGTGCTCATATAACATCTTACGCTTTTGTTTCTTGTGAAACCGCTTAACAGTATATTCTCTACCACCATCTAGAAGGCACCAGGGCTAGAATTATTTCCTTCTTTTTATTCTGCATAAAACATAATTTTACCAGTGTAGTTGTGAAGCGCCTATTGCATTACCGACTAGTAGTTCGCCCTCTTGTCGTTGCGATTTTCTCGTAGTTTCTCAATTAATCTACTACTAAGAACATTATTTCCTATTACTACGTAGTTTTACGTAAAAGGAGAAGTATAGAGTGTGTGCTTGTGTGTGGGCTAGAGGGAAGTGATAGCCGTCTAGTAACAGCTTGGCCACTATCAACAGGCTTCAGGCTGCTGCTCCGGGATGCACCAACGTTTTCCCACCTGTGGTGAAAACGGTAGCACTTCTGATCCCTCGGCTTCACTCCGGAAACTTCAGTGTTGGTATGCCTCCTAGTATGCATAACCTCACGGATTTGGCTTCAGCCAAATGAGAATGGTTGAGAGCGACGTGGCTCAGTACAGAAGGCGAGTGTGTCTACTAGCTGCACCATTGTTCTCCTACGTCTTGAGCAATTAGTATGTCGTAATGTCCAGTACTGAAGCTCACATGAAGCTATTGGGCCAGTGGCCGTTTTCCTGCCGATGGACAAGCACAGAGGGTTAATACGTTCGTCACTGGAATATCCGATGACATGTGGCATTTGGCAAGCACTCTCTCGCCGGATGCCGAATAGGTAAGGTGGTCGCCGTGGTGTCGAGGAGTACTCGCTGGATCGTGAGCTCCATGAACCAAATATGCGCACATTATTGCGCATCTAGTCACTTTGGCAACAACGTATATTCGACAGTCAGTAGCTCTACTGAACAGGAAGCGATTCGGAACAGTTAATTGTACAGGTGCTCCTGCAGTGGTGTCGTGTGCAGTATTTTAAGAAAGAAGAAGAAACTGAGACGAATAATACAATGGATGGTGCCACTTAAGCAGAGATGCAGAGAAATGCAAGTATAAAATTGTTAAAATTAAATTACCGTTCATAATCTGCTTTATAAATTTACTTTTATTATTTAGTTTACTTTTATTTGAGAAACCTGTTGAAATTTTTTGTTGTTATGGTTGTTGTTGCAAGTAGAGTGGCAGAAACGTATTGGTATACTTGCTCACAGGAACCTCTGGAAAATTAGAAAATTTCAGCAGAACATCTAATCAATATTTTAACTAGGTTAACTACAGCGATCATGGGAGTACTGCTCTTTTTTACTTCAGTCTTATAATTAGCTCAGAATAACTTCTTTTTTAACATTTTTGGAAATTTTTTAGATTAAGTAATCACACGGTGGGATGCCGCCAGCACGTTTCCCGTTTCGGAGTGGAATACAACAGTGAACATATTCAGCCACGCACTGTACGGTGGCTTGCAGAGCATATAATTTTATCTGATCAAAAATATCTGGATACCTATTAATGGACATCAATAAGGCCGGCCGGAGTGGCCGAGCGGTTCTAGGCGCTACAGTCTGGAACCGCGAGACCGCTACGGTCGCAGGTTCGATTCCTGCCTCGGGCATGGATGTGTGTGTTGTCCTTAGGCTATTTAGGTTTAAGTAGTTCTAAGTTCTAGGGGACTGATGACCTCAGCAGTTAAGTCCCATAGTGCTCAGAGCCATTTGAACCATTTTTTTGACATCAATAAGGGGTGTGTCCATCCTTCGCCTTTATGACGACTGGAGCTGTGCTGCGGACACTTTCAATTAGGTTTCTGAACCAGAGAAGATAGTAACGTTGGACGCTGGTGTTTAGAGCGAAGCCGACGTTCCAACTCATCCCAAAGGAATTCCATTGTACTGAGATTCGGTCTCTGGGTAGACCAGTCCATTTCAGGAATTTTAATGTCCACGGTCCATTCCGTCACTGATGCTGCTTTACGACAGGATTTATTGTCTTGCTGATAAAAATAATCATCCTCTCAGAAGTGTCCTCTTCTGTAAACACTATACGATTGTGTAAAATGTGTTCATATCTTCTCCATTTTGTGTTTTCTTGATCATAATGAGGGGACCACACCGTAACCACGAAAAACGGCTCCATACCCTAACACAACCTCCATCGTACTTCACTGTTGGCACTACACATGGTGACAGATAAAGTTATCAAGGCATTTACCAAACCCAGATCCACCCATTGTGTTGCCACAGCGCACAGCGTCATTCATGACTCCGAATCACTCGCTTCCAATCATGTACCGTCCAGTGGCATCTCCTTTCACATTACCTCAAGCGTCACTTAGGATGGACTACAGAAATGTGTGCCTTATGGGGAGCTGTTCGACCATTCTACCCCATTCCTTTTAACTTCAAGTATATCCGTATCCTTTTGATCAGATAGCATCTGTAGCTGTAGAAAGAGATTATTGATGAATGATAATTTCAAAAGTCAAGGTACCAATGAAATACAAATGAAAATAAATTTAATCAGGCACTTTATTGTATGACTACATTATGTTCTCACGAAAGTGAATAAACTGAACTGAACTCCGCCCGAACAGGCCATGAAGGCCCAACGATACCGATCGGCCGCCGTGTCATCCTCAGCTCACAGGCGTCATTGGATGCGGATACGGAGGGCCAGTTTACAAGACCGGAGCCGCTACTTCTCAATCATGTAGCTCCTCAGTTTGCCTCACAAGGGCTAAGTGCCCCCCGCTTGCCAACAGCGACGAGAGTGCATGCAACAACGAATTATTATGGCGATGAACAGCTGCTCAATGAAGACCGCTCGTGAGAGGGGCCGCCGGCCGGAGTGGCCGAGCGGTTCTAGGCGCTACAGTCTGGAACCGCGCGACCGCTACGGTCGCAGGTCCGAATCCTGCCTCGGGCATGGATGTGTGTGACATCCTTAGGTTGGTTAGGTTTAAGTAGTTGTAAGTTCTAGGGGACTGATGACCTCAGAAGTTGAGTCCCACAGTGCTCAGAGCCATTTGAATTTTAGCCAGTGGCTGAGACTATTATGTATCGGTCTTGGATGCGAATTTCTTGACACCTGCTCTCGGGTGGACAATTTTAAAGCCTGTCTGGCTAAATTATCTGTGTACTGCCAAAGGAAGCGGCTAATGCTGAAACAGAATACGAGTGGCGCTTTCATATTGATTGTTCTAGGTTAGAGGAACTACTCTATAGCCTTGACGATGAATTACACGCGGTAATCGGAAAAAGCACAGATGTGAAGATTCGTCCTCGCTGATCAGAAAGAGAAAATGTTAATGAGGCATTAGTTAACTGTAGGAGCGTCTGCTGCGTGCTATGTACAGCGGGGATAATTTCTCATTGCTCAGAAGGTAGCGATAAAATAATTTATGTACTTCAGATCCCACAGTTTAGACACTTCTATCATATATCGGAGACAAATTACGAGGAGTATGGAGACCGTAAATACGTAAAATAGCGTACATGACTGTGTGTTTCATGTAATGTGATATTTCACACATTATTATGAGATTCTTATTTTGGGGTTGTGCATAATATTTCCTGCAGCTAATTTCTTTAATGAGCATAATTGCTTACAAGGGAACCTCCCCATCGCACCCCCCTCAGATTTAGTTATAAGTTGACTCAGTGGATAGGCCTTGAAAAACTGAACACAGATCAATCGAGAAAACAGGAAGAAGTTGTGTGGAACTATGAAAAAAATTAGTAAAATATACAAACTGAGTAGTTCATGCGCAAGATAGGCAACCTAAAGGAGAGTGTGAACTCGTGAGCGCCGTGGTCCCGTGGTTAGCGACAGCAGCTGCGGAGCGAGAGGTCCTAGGTTCAAGTCTTCTCTCGACCAATAATTTTACTTTCTTTATTTTCGTAAAGTTATGATCTGTCCGATCGTTCATTGATGTCTCTGTTCACTGTAATAAGTTTAGTGTCTGTGTTTTGGGACCGCACCGCAAAATCGTGCGATTAGTAGACGAAAGGACGTGCCTCTCCAATGGGAACCGAAAACATTTGATCGCAAGGTCACAGGTCAACCGATTCCTCTACAGGGAAACACATCTGATATATTCTGTACGACACTGGTGACAGCATGTGCGTCACATGACAGAAATATGTTGTCGAGAATATATTGTCGACCCACCTATCTTTTACACTTAGCGAATGGGTAAAAAGATTCTTCTACCTTGCCCGACTTAGGTTTTCTTGTGGATATGATAATCACTCCCAAAAAAGTGATGAAAACATAAGAGTTTGTCACATAAACTGAAAATAAAAAATTAAACTTTTCACTCGAGGGAAGACTTGAACCTAGGACCTCTCGCTCCGTAGCTGCTCTCGCTAACCACGGTACCACGGCGCTCCTTGACTCCCATTCTTCTTGATGTTGCCTATCTTCGCATGGACTACTCAGTTTGTATATTTTACTAATTTTTTTTCATAGTTCCACACAACTTCTTCCTGTTTTCTCAATTGATCTGTGTTCAGTTTTTCAAGGCCTATCCACTGTGCCAACTTATAACTAAATCTGAGGGGGGTGCGATGGGGAGGTTCCCTTGTTAGTAGTGTCATTTCCTGCAGCTCATGCGTGTTGGTTATTCACAGGAACCATCATTATAACTTCATTGCATGTGGGTCATTACATATTCATGAACTCTACACAATAAACTGGATTCCTTTACGGCACTAAAATCATTACAGGGTTATTACAAATGATTGAAGCGATTTCACAGCTCTACAATAACTTTATTATTTGAGATATTTTCAGAATGCTTTGCACACACATACAAAAACTCAAAAAGTTTTTTTAGGCATTCACAAATGTTCGATATGTGCCCCTTTAGTGATTCGGCAGACATCAAGTCGATAATCAAGTTCCTCCCACACTCGTCGCAGCATGTCCCCATCAATGAGTTCGAAAGCATCGTTGATGCGAGCTCGCAGTTCTGGCACGTTTCTTGGTAGAGGAGGTTTAAACACTGAATCTTTCACATAACCCCACAGAAAGAAATCGCATGGGGTTAAGTCGGGAGAGCGTGGAGGCCATGACATGAATTGCTGATCATGATGTCCACCACGAACGATCCATCGGTTTTCCAATCTCCTGTTTAAGAAATGCCGAACATCATGATGGAAGTGCAGTGGAGCACCATCCTGTTGAAAGATGAAGTCGGCGCTGTCGGTCTCCAGTTGTGGCATGAGCCAATTTTCCAGCATGTCCGCGGGCTACGCGTGAAACTTGCACGCACGCGTTCAACCGTTTCTTCGCTCACTGCAGGCCGACCTGTTGATTTCCCCTTACAGAGGCATGCAGAAGCTTTAAACTGCGCATACCATCGCCGAATGGAGTTAGCAGTTGGTGGATCTTTGTCGAACTTTGTCCTGAAGTGTCGTTGCACTGTTATGACTGACTGATGTGAGTGCATTTCAAGCACGACATACGCTTTCTCGGCTCCTGTCGCCATTTTGTCTCACTGCGCTCTCGAGCGGTCTGGTGGCAGAAACCTGAAGTGCGGCTTCAGCCGAACAAAACTTTGAGTTTTTCTACGTATCTGTAGTGTGTCGTGGCCATATGTCAATGAATGGAGCTACAGTGAATTTATGAAATCGCTTCAATCATTTGTAATAGCCCTGTATTAGCGTTACAGTGATACCAGAGAACATTAATGCTAACAGGCGATACACATATTTTTTCACCTTTGTAAAGTACTGTAAGTTACGGTAGGTTACGATTTCAGTAAGATACTACGAAATACAAGTTTACGCAAATCGTTCGTAGTTATGAAACGGAATCATGGCGTCGAACCGACATAGTTAAAAAACCGGATACGGTACGGAACTGAGTACTGAAAGCGAAAGTCGTTGAAGATTTGGACACTGTCCATGAAGGGTACAGTGCTGAGCTCAAACTGCAGATTTTAAATACTGTCACATGTGTGTATTGGTATAAAGATCTCGTGTCGTGTGCCACAAGCTGTCGGCACTGAATCGTCACTGACCAAACAAGTGAAGCTAGCTTTCCGCTAGCACTCCTTCGCAGCCAAATACAGTCACAGCGTGTGATTCCTGCGGTCGCTTCCTCCAGGTCAACGCTCTACTATGCCAACACACCCATGAGGGACTGCCTCGCTGGTAAGAACTTCTAAAGCATCCCAGAACTTTTGAAAGTGCTCTAAGCTACAGTGGCATCAAACTCGAAGAAGTCAAGTTACTTCCGTTACAGAATCACACTCATCACGTCACTTTCGAGTAACACTAACAAATAAGCGTTGAACATGAAGGAATTCATTGAACCCGCACTCCCCCTATCCTTACACCTACATACTTTCCACACCGTTTCCTAACGAAGCACGGTATCGGCTCACATATCTACCTATTATTTAACAGAATACTTTTTTTTCTGTCGGTAGAAGGCCTTCTCTTCCCACCATCCCTGTTTTCTCCTTTGGTCGGTTGGTTGGCTGGTTGGTTGATCTGGGGGAGGCGACCACGACCAAACAGGCAGGTCATCGGTCCCATAGGATTATGGAAGGATGGGGGAGAAATTCGGCCGTGCCCTTTCAAAGGAACCATCTAGGCATCTGCCTGAAGTGGTTTAAGGAAATCACGGAAAACCTAAATCAGGATAGCCGGCAACGGGTTTGAACCGTCGTTCTCCCGAATGCGAGTTCAGTGGGCTAACGACTGCTCCACCTCTCTCGGTTTTTTTCCCTTTCCAGATCTTGGTTCAGTTTAGTTCGTGCCATCATTCCCATTCTACATCGTTTGCAATACAATTAACTGCAGAAAACCTAATCACTTATCACTCATTTCTTTCTCAAATCGAAAAATCACATTTTTCATCCATCTATACTCCCTGACAGGCTCAAGCCGTACATCACCATCAATTCTAGCAATACTAAACATCACTGGAAGGTACGAGTGTTTTATACACTTATCAGAAAATAAAATCTTATCTTTTAAGAAAATCTCAGCGCAATTCATCGGTATTTTAACTTGTAAACGTTTGCTAACCACCTCTTTATATTTCAAATCCTGCTGCCTTAGGCTTAAGAGAGGATGCAACTGTTCTCATTGACATTTGTGGGGCGAGTTGGAGGAAATAAATATAAAGAAAAAAAAAGCCGAAATTATTTAGGTAGAAAAGCAATGAAGCCACTCACCAACGAAAGGACAAAACTGCCTTGTTTGTTTAGGTTTCTGTAAACAACGTTTACACGAGGTTTGGACACTGATCAGCCACAGTTGTCCCTTCAGCAGAGCTAACAGGTCGTTTTGGATGACATTGTGGTGACTGCAGAGGTGCATAAGTTGCTGGGCGAAACTTTCTGAAGTCTCAGCTACCATACACCTAGCAGTTCAGCGAATTTTGGATGTGATGCTATACTTGCCATTGTTTCCCGCCTCCGTCGCTAAGTTTGGTAATACAAGGTTGAAAACTCCCGTTAGTCCGTTCGTCTTGTCTGTAGGTGCAGCCTGGTGGTGTCGTAAATTTCCATTGCTAACATGAATTTCAACAGAACGTCTTCGATTAAATTTCGCATCCGTACTCTGTGGTTGATGGAGTGAGCATGTGACGGTATTTATAATTATGCGTCCAACAGATAGAACAATAAGGTAGGAGCTCTCTCCTCTCTCCCTCCGCCCCCACCCCCACCCTTTTTGTGACATTCGAGAGGAAATAATTATGTGCTCTCCTGTAATCTCATTAGTCGACAACGACATAAGACTTTCCATCGCAGGCATCGACATTATACAGATCGACATCTGACTCACTGGCACAGCGGGCCACACAGAACGGCAACCTGATGTGAGAATTGATTCAGGCAGCAACCACATAAAAGTAATTAGGTTCAAATGGCTCTGAGCACTATGGGACTTAACTACTGAGGTCATCAGTCCCCTACAACTTACAACTACTTAAACCTAACTAACCTAAGAGCATCACACACATCCATGCCCGAGGCAGGATTCGAACCGGCGACCGTAGCGGTCGTGCGGTTCCCGACTGTAGCGCCTAGAACCGCTCGGCAACCCTGCCGGCCAGTAATTAGGTAAATGTGGTTGAGTGTTGCTCATAATGGCGCCATCACAGTGCTGCAGATGGTGTATAACTGGTATCAGGGGGGTGAGGTGGCCCTCCACCGCTAGTCTAGATCATGGCAGTGAAGAGGCGAGTATGTTCTAATCTGTTGTATGGAATCAGCGCAGTATTAAGGGTAGACGTGGAGACTTGACAGCATGGCAGAAAGCATTTGTCATGTTTGGGAGTGCATTTGAGCACGCCGTGAGTGGAATTCCCAAACAACTCAACAAGAAATTGTGTACCACTCGCTCGTAGCCATGTAACACAGTATATTAAAAAAAGGAGAGAAGAAGTGGTCCTATTAAGATTCTAACCGACAGGGTCAGGACACAAGTGTCTCGTCTTGTCACTGATAAAGGCTTCAGATCCAACAGGAATTACTAGTGCCGGTGGATGCACGTGCATATCATCCAGTTTCGGCGCTGGCACCTCGATAAAGTCATCGGACCAAGCAGCACAAAAAATTGGCGTCTTCAATGAGCCAACGACACAGAGAGCGGACACTAACTGATTGGGGGCGTGTAGTGTGGTCCGACGAGTTGCAGCTTCGCACCTTTTCAAATGATATAAGTTGTTGAGTGTATCTATAGCCCAACGTGGCATTTAACCCTCAGTATGTGAAGGGTGTAGTTCAGGCCAGAGGTGGTTCTATGAAGTTTTCGTGGTGCGTCTCCTACTGAAACATGGATCCACTCGGCTAGGTTACCGTGTACATGAATCAGGAGTACATTTAAGGGGGCGTACGAGAAAATATACAGATACATATAAGTTAAATTAACTTTTACAATTTGAGAGATATCTGAATCAAATTTTGCACATGTTATCATTATTTTATTGGCTGTAATTTGGATTTTTCAATTTTTTTGTCAAATAATTTTATCAGGATATTGCTGGATACCTTTAGCACACATACAAGCACATGAGGAACATTTTTTCAAAGGTTACTCTACTTATCACTTTCAAAATTTGGTGGTTTATTCTTAGTAATTAGATAAACTAATCTGTGTACAACTTTCTAAAATCAGTTTTAGAACACTTGAAACAATTTTTAAAATTATGTTTATGATACATAGTAATTTTGTTTCTCAAAAATTTAAATAAACTCCCCAGTAACGCTCACTGAAAAATTTTGTACCATAAGAAGTTGTGTTATAGTATTTACAAAGGCTGTAGCAAATTTTACCTTTTCATCTGTAATGGTTCTGCAGAAAATGTTTCTTATACACAAAAAAGGAAAGTTGCAGGAAATGCATAAAACAGATTTTATTAGCATTTATGCCATAAACAAGTGCCTTAATGTTCGTCATAACCATACATTTGGTATTTTTGGTCTTCATGTAGCACTTGTCTTCTAGCCTGATTCTTCTGGCATGCCATTTTTGCAATATCTTTCACTGAAATCTCAGAACTAGGAGTACTCAGCTCATCAGTCTTCTTCAATAGGTTTTGAGTGAAGCAGCATGCATCAAGTGGATACGTCCCCGAGGCTGTGGATAAGCCATGTCCCTGCAGTATCCTTTCTTCCAGTAGTGCCAGTTCTGTAAGGTTCGCCGGAGAGCTTCTGTGAAATTTGGTAGGTAGGAGACGAGGTACTGGCGAAAGTAAATCTGTGTGGATGGGGCGTGAATCGTGTTTGGGTACCTCAGTTGGTAGAGCACTTGCTCACGAAAGGAAAAGGTCCCACGTTAGAATCTCGGTCTGCGACACAGTTTTAATCTTCCAGGAAGTTTCAACATGCATCAAATCCTAGACTTATAACGGTCGTGATTCTTTGACTGTTACCATCATTGAACACCAGACAAGCAACCCATCAGGTAATTTTAACAATAGTAGATTGTAAAGCATCCAGATTTTACGGACCTTACATGAGCCTGATCCATAACGACAGTACGATACAGTATAAGATCCTCAGAAAATAATAATTATATTATATCAACAAAAGGCAATTGAAATAATCTCTTGTACCGAAAACTAACAAAACAATATCTACCTATATATAGACAGGGTCATGAATAAACAAGTTAAAGTGAAATGCATTTTGGAGATGAACTGAGCAGGTGGTTAATGACATAAAAAACTCCACTTAACAAGAGAACAGCGAGGTTCAGCACAGAAAGGGATAAGGCCAGAACAATACATTATTCCTTTTAACGTAAATACGGCTGGGACCGAGGGTAAGTGGCTCGACGGCTTCAACAGGACTAGGTTGCGACTTGGCAAGAAAAATAAAATTCACCTCTAACGAGGCGGCGATTGGCTGAAGCCATACTGGGCGATACAGACGCGGCGTGGTGGGGAGATCCCCATCATATAAAAGCATTTAGAGAACTAAAATTTGTAGATATCTCTCTCGTCCTGCGGTGGACTACACAAGTATGTGGAAAATAGCGAGGGCGTTGAGAGCTTTGTTTTCTGCAAAGTGTGGACGATACGCTTCACGTATCGTGGCGACAGATAGCACAGAGGTAGTTAATTATTACAGTGGGAATTTTTGCGGGCAAAGAAATTTTGCACGTCGCTCCAACCTTTAGCGAGTGTACAACAGCCATTATTTCGACTACGGGAAGATTAACGTTCTACAGAATGCAGGAAAGTTGAGACTGAGTGAATTCAGTAAAGGCCAGAGTAGGGAATTAGCGTTTCAGATCCAGCACCGAGACAACGCCATTGCAGATGCCGCTTGGTAAAGTACTATCGCGCATTAGGCCACAGTAAATGTTGAGTCGAGATTTTGCTCTCTCCAGCTTACATACGCTTTGACCATTGAATATTAAAAGCTAGGATACTAACCTTCTAACCTGCCCTCACATTGAGTACATGAGAGTTTTTTCATTGGTTCAAAAAGTAAATTTATTCTCCACCAGCTCAGTGCATTGACCAGCTATGGCATCGTAGGTGTAAATGAGATAATGAAGATTTTAATCATTGTTTCCTATGATAAAATGTTTTTCATATGTGGAGATAACAATTTCAATAATCATCAATTCAATATGTCCAAGAGTTAAATATTTTGTTAATGAGTGTTGAAAGTAGCTGAACATGATTTTTGTGTATCACTTGACCCCTGAAAGCACAGTTGATAAATTATATGTAGGATAAGAAAGGGAATAGCTGTTTTGTCTTTCTAGAATAGAAGCCAAACTTTCACTTTTTATTAATTCATACATTCTAGTTAAGTGACAGCAGCATTTCTAATGATTTAGTTACAATCTGTACATGATATTAGCTGATTTACAGCGCCAGGTTCATATTTATGTAGAATATCTGTTTAACACCCTGGGCTTGAGAAGACAGTTCAGATGTTTTGTCCATTTGCGCGCTATGTGGTAAGCTAAGTTTGCACATATTAACACACTCGCTGTGCAGACGCAAAAGTGCAGACCATCTCACAAATGGCGACCCTGCCAGGATGCGAATTTACAGCATTCTGATAGATTGAGGGTTTGTTTTTGATAGGTACAAAACACATAATCTTCCTAAACAATAAGCTGACGCAAATTGGAGAAAAAATGTAAATGTAAATGTGACTCAACTGTGTAGTAAGTGTACACATAATTTTATTCATGTATTTCTTATTTGCTGGCGCAAAACATCGTTGAATTGGGTTGTGTTGAGTTCTGACTCCACTCCATTAATCAAAAGGCTAAGTAAAAGACGAGGTAATGGCTTCAAATATTGAATATAGGACTGCGGATGATATTTTCTGGTAGAATAAATCATTATAATCAGATGTTAATGTGTAGTCAGGTTCGGAAAATTCGCGAACAGTAACGCTTAGTGGAACGCTAAAAAATGACAGAAAATAATAGATTAAGACAAAGAGAAGTCATGGAAGATCTTGATAGGATAGAGTTGGACACGCAACAGGTAAATCAGCGTGAACAACACGGAACAGAAGACGTAGAAATACAGAATGAAACGGAAAATGCAACACATAATGTTCATTATGGTCCAAAGAATGGACATGAGAATGGCGTTCCTAATGAATCTGAGTCTGTAGATAGTGATTTACAGCATATTGAACCAAACGTAATCCTATTGAATGAGTCAGGCTTGCAATTGTATGAAAGAACGAGTGTTAGTGCTCCTACACAATGTTCGGAAGTGAAGGAAATGGTTCACGAAAACTGAGATAGGGAACGGTTGCATCAGATGGCAACTGACGAAAACAGTGCAGATGAAAACGCCAACATGTATGGAATGTTGCAGAATTTATTACAACAATTTCAGGAATCACAAAGGCGTATAGATGGGCGCATAATACAAGGGCAAAATGAATTAGAAGGGCGCATAACAAAAGGCAAAAAGAACTAACACTGGGGCTCAAAGAAACAAACAAGGAAATACAAAGAACGCGTGATAATATTCAAGGCCAATTAGATCAAATACGAACTGTAGCTAAGGAAGCGTAAATCACAATTCAAACGCTCGTAACAGGGCACAAACAACTGAGAACAGACATTGACACTGTCCAAACAGACATGATTACGTTGATTACGTTGCGTGAAGTTACGCAACCAAGTGTCACAAAGGTTAAACAACAGGTCGAAGCTTTTGCCATCAAAGCGACGACGAAAGAGAAACATGTTATTGCTGAGACGACGTCTCACAAAAGAACGACAAAAGTAGCATTTAAGTAATTCGATGTTAGTGTTTTAAAAATACAATAGAAAAACGAAAACCAATTTCAACGGCTGAGATCTGAAGTTTTACATTCGATCGAAAGTCGAGGTGACGTAGAAAGCGTTAGTGAGGAGTCGCAGACGACGACAGAATCCACTTTAGTGTCGGTAGATACTACTGTGAAGAATGCAGAATCAACAGTTACCGTTAAAACTACAGAAAGTCTGCGCGAAATTACGTGTGACGTAAGACGGAAAGGCACATGAGGATGCCAGTCCGAAACCGCAAACCGCGAACGGGATATTAGTCCAAACCAGCGTATGCCAGAACATCACGGTAACCGTAGGGAACAGTATGGATTGCGACCACTTCTTGAAAAGAATAACAGGTCAATCAGGAATACAAGAGTGTGGTTTCAGCAAGGTTCAGTACGTCAAGCACAAAGTGTGACATACACTGATCAAACCACAGAGAGGCGTTACGCAACGCCACTACCTGTAGGACGAATACCGATGGGTTACAGTACGGCGTCTAACGAGCCAGAATTGCTTACACGTCAAGATACAGAGCCGGTAGCGGACGGTATGCATGCATATTCCGCAATGAGACCTGCAAGTCATTCTACGGCACAAATGTCAACGAATGAACCAAGTTACACACTTTTGCGTAGGTTTGACGCAAACCAAGGACAGAATTCCAGTCTTCAAAACCCAGAAGGTACATCACAGAGAGAAGCGAGAGGTTTTGATGATAACCACTTTCTTACAGTGCGTAAATACCAGTACTATAAGGAAGATGCAGATATTTTCCATTCCCGCACGTTTATTGACCAATTTAAAGTAGGAATACCGACACGTTGGCCATTGAAACATAAGCTAGATTTCATTTGTGCGCATATGGAGGTAAGTGTTGCTGAAACTATGCAGAAGATAGCAGAATCTTGTGATTCGTATGGTTCGTTTAGAGTTGCCTTTATAGCAACATATTGGTCGCCTGAGGCTCAGATGAGAATAAAATATGGATTATTGCAAAATGTCTCATTCGAAAATCCGCGTGAGAAAACAGCAGTCAAATTCTTTGAGAAATTGCCAATGAAGTATCAATAAGCCTTGATACGACGTGGGGGCGATAATGTAGAAACTTTCAAAGGTGTTTTGAGAGAAGTAGAATTCGTGTATGAAAACGACGCTCAAAGACGTCGCGATTGAGGACAGAATAATTTTGAACGAACACGTAATGGTAAGGAGAATAATAATAATGGTAGCGATGGTAGGCCGGTATTGGCATTGAATTCTGTACTAAATGGGAAAAATTACGGAAATGGGAGTAGTGGAAACACTATACCACAGCGTTATGGATATGGTTTTAATAGTGGTTGGAACAGGCGGAATATAGACGAAAATAGGAATGGAAACTGGAGAATTCGGGACAACCGACAGACTGATTTT
Organism: Schistocerca nitens; assembly: GCF_023898315.1. Taxonomy (NCBI): domain Eukaryota; kingdom Metazoa; phylum Arthropoda; class Insecta; order Orthoptera; family Acrididae; genus Schistocerca; species Schistocerca nitens. Next base: position 252,318,377 of record NC_064616.1, on the reverse strand, counting down.
AATCAGCGATCTCCAGGTCCATGGAGAGAAAGCAGATGGAGAGGTAGTGCGAGAACACAGCCACAGGCAAATACTTTGGGTAATTACCGGGGAAACGAACCACAGATGGAGGTTGAATTACGACCACCAAATCCTGGGAAGCGTGAAGATCGACCGACGTTACGCATTTCAGGAGTTCAAACAGATAATACACTTTCTGCAGAAACAGATGACAAAGCGACCGCAGCAATAAATAGGGTAAGGCGGTCCGCACAAGAGTCGGAATTGGGAAGAGGAATGACAGAACGATCATCAAAAGTATCTGTACAGATACTTCTACTAATGATATGCCGTGTCTGCATCAACCTTCTATTCATAATTATGCTGTACAAATGGAGGTGATATTTTAACTACTGACGACGCCTTTGGCACGATTGTTTTATCTATCTCCACTGCAGGATGTGATTTTAGTGTATTTTTGCTTCTCATGAAGGTATATTTAGATATACCGAAACCGTGGTCAAGGATTTCAGTAAATCTTTATCCTGCAACTGTTTGGCTGTTATCATTTACCGTGAAAAAAGTATTACATACAAAAAGAACTAACCAATTGCGTAATTAAATACTTAATTTGTAAAATATAGAACAATCGTCTTAAACCCCAGGACTGTAAATGCATAGTTCGTTTAAAAAAATCACTAATGTGGGTTAAAGTAGTAAATGAATTTTGCTATTTGGGGAGCAAAATAACTAATGATGGTCGAAGTAGAGAGGATATAAAGTGTAGACAGGCAATGGCAAGGTAAGCGTTTCTAAAGAAGAAAAATTTGTTAACATCGAGTATAGATTTAAGTGTCAGGAAGTCATTTCTGAAAGTATTTGTATGGAGTGTAGCCATGTATGGAAGTGAAATGTGGACGGTAAATAGTTTGGACAAGAAGAGAATAGAAGCTTTCGAAATGTGGTGCTACAGAAGAATCCTGAAGATTAGATGGGTAGATCACATAACTAATGAGAAGGTGTTGAGTAGAATTGGGGAGAAGAGAAATTTGTGGCAAAACTTGACTAGAAGAAGGGATCGGTCGGTAGGACATGTTCTGAGGCATCAAGGGATCACCAATTTAGTATTGGAGGGCAGGGTAAAAATTGTAGAGAGAGACCAAGAGATGAATACACTAAGCAGATTCAGAAGGATGTAGGTTGCAGTAGGTACTGGGAGATGAAGAAGCTTGCACAGGATAGAGTAGCATGGAGAGCTGCATGAAACCAGTCTCTGGACTGAAGACCACAACAACAACAACAATGTGGCTGATCTTCAGGTGCTTTCCTGCCCGCATCAGTCATTTTTTTTTCTCTTCCCAGATTTAGGTTAATTCTGTTGCTGGTAAGATTACTATGGTATAATACAAAGTGGCACATTGAGAATATAACTATTCAAAACTAAGACAAATCGAAAGATAAATTACTGTTTCCAGCAGTAGATACATGATTTTGAAGCACAGTAAGAGTGAACATGTTTATGTGCATATATGCACGTATTAATGTACTTAAATATGTGTACTTATGCTGTACTTCAAAATCATATATCCACTACTGGCAACAGTAAGTTATTTATCGATTTGTCTTAGTTTTGTAAACTTATATTCACAATGTTCCATGTTTCAATATGCCATTGTAATCTTACCAGGACCAAAATTAACCTATATCCGAGAAAAGAAACAAAAGGTGACGTAGCCTGTTGAAGCACCCGTAGATGAGTCACCAGAGCTCGAAATGCATCGTGCATTGAAATGAAATCGCGATTGTGACTGAAGGCGGTTGTTCTTTATTTTACAAAAGTAATGTAGTCACGGAAGAAACACTGAAAACTGTGGATAAAATTAGGTAAAATACTTCTTTATTTGGCAACATAGTAACTTCACTCTATTGCCAAACCAAATGCTAAGAAAACACAGCGCAGTCTTCTAATATATGGTTCCTGTCGCACAGCAGAAGAATCATAATGCTGGGTTCAATAAACTTAAACAGGTTCATATCTTTTTTGACAATAGCTATCTTTCTCCTACAAACTTGTATAAATTCACGACTTACCAGTAACCAAGGTAGAATTTGTTCAACACGTCAAAGCATCCGAAGTTTCTCAGTTCAGTCTCACATTTTATTAAAGTATCTTTAATTTCATTGAAATTCTTTGGTTTCCTTAAGTGATTTTTTAAACCTATTATTTGAACAATAAACATGGAACTATAACAACCTAATTTATTTATAGAACAAAACGGAATACACACATAATATGAGCTACAGTTTAGGAATCTTAAAAAATATATCGAAATAATCAGCAATTAATTGCATAAAAAATTAATTTTTTCAGCGGTTTCGGGCACTTAGTGCCCTTACTCAGAAGGTTAAACGTATCGCATCATTTGAGAGTGTCAACAATAAGATCCATACAGAAAAATACCGTGGCCATGCGATAGGAATAATCTTCTGCAGAAGGGCGCTACGTGCCCGCCGGTACAGAATTTAAATTGCTTTCATGTAACTGGTTGCTAGTTATTTCGATATACACAACTTCACTTGCTGTGGATGAATAAAAGACTTTTGTTTCATGCATTAATTTTACCTCTGCTTCTTATATATGCGAGCACAGAAATAAGTTTATCAATTATACACTCCTGGAAATGGAAAAAAGAACACATTGACACCGGTGTGTCAGACCCACCATACTTGCTCCGGACACTGCGAGAGGGCTATACAAGCAATGATCACACGCACCGCACAGCGGACACACCAGGACCCGCGGTGTTGGCCGTCGAATGGCGCTAGCTGCGCAGCATTTGTGCACCGCCGCCGTCAGTGTCAGCCAGTTTGCCGTGGCATACGGAGCTCCATCGCAGTCTTTAACACTGGTAGCATGCCGCGACAGCGTGGACGTGAACCGTATGTGCAGTTGACGGACTTTGAGCGAGGGCGTATAGTGGGCATGCGGGAGGCCGGGTGGACGTACCGCCGAATTGCTCAACACGTGGGGCGTGAGGTCTCCACAGTACATCGATGTTGTCGCCAGTGGTCGGCGGAAGGTGCACGTGCCCGTCGACCTGGGACCGGACCGCAGCGACGCACGGATGCACGCCAAGACCGTAGAATCCTACGCAGTGCCGTAGGGGACCGCACCGCCACTTCCCAGCAAATCAGGGACACTGTTGCTCCTGGGGTATCGGCGAGGACCATTCGCAACCGTCTCCATGAAGCTGGGCTACGGTCCCGCACACCGTTAGGCCGTCTTCAGCTCACGCTCCAACATCGTGCAGCCCGCCTCCAGTGGTGTCGCGACAGGCGTGAATGGAGGGACGAATGGAGACGTGTGGTCTTCAGCGATGAGAGTCGCTTCTGCCTTGGTGCCAATGATGGTCGTATGCGTGTTTGGCGCCGTGCAGGTGAGCGCCACAATCAGGACTGCATACGACCGAGGCACACAGGGCCAACACCCGGCATCATGGTGTAGGGAGCGATCTCCTACACTGGCCGTACACCACTGGTGATCGTCGAGGGGACACTGAATAGTGCACGGTACATCCAAACCGTCATCGAACCCATCGTTCTACCATTCCTAGACCGGCAAGGGAACTTGCTGTTCCAACAGGACAATGCACGTCCGCATGTATCCCGTGCCACCCAACGTGCTCTAGAAGGTGTAAGTCAACTACCCTGGCCAGCAAGATCTCCGGATCTGTCCCCCATTGAGCATGTTTGAGACTGGATGAAGCGTCGTCTCACGCGGTCTGCACGTCCAGCACGAACGCTGGTCCAACTGAGGCGCCAGGTGGAAATGGCATGGCAAGCCGTTCCACAGGACTACATCCAGCATCTCTACGATCGTCTCCATGGGAGAATAGCAGCCTGCATTGCTGCGAAAGGTGGATATACACTGTACTAGTGCCGACATTGTGCATGCTCTGTTGCCTGTGTCTATGTGCCTGTGGTTCCGTCAGTGTGATCATGTGATGTATCTGACCCCAGGAATGCGTCAATAAAGTTTCCCCTTCCTGGGACAATGAATTCACGGTGTTCTTGTTTCAATTTCCAGGAGTGTAATATGGTCATACGGTCTCGGTTGCTAATAAACTCCTCTACGATGTACAACGTACGTTTATATAACGTTTACTTCCAAATTTATTAGAGCTGTGATGGTTGTACTCACTGTTCCTAGGATATCACGAGTAAGACATTTCACAATAGACCATACTCTTGTATCAAAACTTGAAGGCATGATATATCGCCGTTCCAGAAGTAAGCCATCTTTATGCATAGAAACACAGTATAAAATGACGGTCGCTAGCCGCCTTCCAATGTAAATATGGCTTTTAGTGCCAGGAGTCTCCGAAGAAATGGTCGGCTCGCCTTTGATGCAGCTCTTTTCATTTAAGCAAAGAGGCTGCATTTGTAAGGGAACTGGAATCTGTCAGGAAAGAAAGGGATTCGGAAAAAATTGGCTCTAGTCTATAAAACGGTACTAACTCCGGCATTAGCCTAAACTGAAAATGGGAAACCACAGAAAACCATATTCACGGTTACCGGCAGATAGATTCGAACAACCCTGCCTTCCGAATCCAGGAATTGCGAGCTCAGCACTTCAAAGGGTAGAACTATCCCGGTTTGCGGAAAATGTGAAAAAACTGGTTGTTGCACATTGTTTACAAATAAAATAAAATGCATCACAGCATAAGATGGAATTATGATATTGAATGTTTTTCCTTTTTTGTGCATATTTCGTCATTTGATAGTGCATGAATGCATGTATTTTAAGATTTAATTGGCTCAAATGGCTCTGAGCACTATGGGACTTAACATCTGAGGTCATCAGTCCCATAGAACTTAGAACTACTTAAACCTAACTAACCTAAGGACATCACACACATCCATGCCCGAGGCAGGACTCGAACCTGCGACCGTAGCGGTCCTGCGGTTCCAGACTGTAGCGCCTAGAACCGCACGGCCACCCCGGCCGGCGTTGTATAACAGTCAGCTACGGACGGTAGGCGTGATAATCGGATGAGGAGAGATCACGACTATAAGACGGGTGCTTGAGTGCCTCCTACTTGAGTTGGCGTAACTTCTTCGTTACGAGATTAGCGATTGGGAACATCCGTTATCGTGAAGTAGCAGAACCTTGTGTCCCACCATTCCACAATGGTGCTTTTCGACAGCCATCCTGCCTGCCCCATGCAAGTTGTTCATCCTCTGAAGAATGTCTACAAGTATCTGTCATTCAGCAGCCAAGAAAAGAGTTGATCCGGACGCATTTGGTAATAACGTCGCCATGTTTGACGTTTCCACAATTACCACATGCATGTCAGAAAGAGATAAATACCACACGAATCCATTGTCTATATGTCGGTCTTATATATCCGCATCGGAGTCACGCTACGTTACAATTACGCTTCAGTAATGCCCTGAAAGGGAAGCTTTTTGATCGCCTCCTATATCTATCAAATTCATTACACGGTAACTCGGTTCTGTTTAATTTCATTTAGGTGGTAGGGGGGAAGGGGTGGGGTCTGGACCCCCTGGACCACCCTTTGGCTACGTCCTTGCGGGAACGTAGCTGATGTAAGAGTTCTGCCCAGTAAGTCGAAAAAAACTGGCCTAATAGGTAAAAAAATATATTTATGTATAAGAAATCTAATGTTTTGGGTAGATCCTTTTTAAGAAGATTTTTCTAAAGATGATATTACGCTATTGGATGTAGGTCCGCCTTTTATGCAGAAGCACCATTTTTTCTTGTTACCCAAACATGTTTCAGCACTTCTGAGACATCTTAAGTGGGTTTTGATTATTGAAAACTGTAGAAAATTAACATATTTTAGGTTGTAACTAATCTAACAAAGTGAGGCCTAAAGAAAGTTTTTGTTCGTTTTTCTTCTTACCGTGAATTTACATTACATGGTTTTGCATCTGTATGGTGTCCTGCACTGGTAGCTTGTCATCTGCAAACCAAGCGATGTAAATGTGAATTTCATTGGCAAGTTCACACATCCCTCGATTTTTAAAAAAAACGTGATTTTAGAGTGTTAAAATGTTTTTCGTAGCCGGCCTATGTGGCCGAGCGGTTCTAGGCGCTTCAGTCTAAGGTCGCAGGTTCGAATCCTGCCTCGGGCATGGATGTCTGTGATGTCCTTAGGCTAGTTAGGTTTAAGTAGTTCTAAGTTCTAGGGGACTGATGACCTCAGATGTTAAGTCCCATAGTGCTCAGAGACATTTGAATCATTTTAAAAGAGGAGGACAGAGAGAGGTGGAAGGAGGAGATGGACTAATAGAAGATTGGAATAAATACATACCCGAGTAGTTTTTATAAATAACTGTTTAACCGTCAGTAACACCACGAGGCGGACCTAGTCTGCTATAAACTAACAGCACAACATGGAAAACCAGGTTTGTTGTCACTACCTTCTGAGGGCTCAGCCCTAGTACTTGAAACGCAAAAAAAAAAAAAAAAAAAAAAAAAAAAAAAACTGCTTCCAATTAGACGAGCAATCGTAGCAAACGTTAGTCGAATTCCAATAACAGCGTCGTTCGTAGACAATTACATCCGCCAAGGTGTATGCAAATAGCCTGCTGTGTATGAAAATTTAGCCCTCGCATATGTCAGACACGAGAAAGTTCTCTGTATGAAGCTGGCGCTTTAGTCGACTGTACTCTCCTAACAAGCACAGGAAACAACTAAAATTTCGTAGCAGTTCCCCCCACCCGCCAAGCCGCAATGCTTGTATCCATGAACAGGAATCGCTGGGTAATCACCCTCGTCCTTCACTATGCGTAATGACCTAACATAAATTAAAAATAGAGTGTTATGATCCACACAGTCGAACAGCTTTGAAACTATTGACAGCATAAACGTAAACACTTATTCTGAGACCCACTTTTCAACAGCTCTAGGATCGTTGACTCGTAGACTCAACGACACCTTCCTAAATTCGTTGTAAATAGTGATGACAGACATTGTCACTAATTAAATGAATGTGCTAGGCAGATGGTCTACCACCACATTTGCAGGCTGTACGGCTATATGATGTATACACATTAATACTAGCCAGCAGATTCCCCCCCCCCCCCTCCACCACCACCCCCACCCTCGCACTGTTTCAGGACTTCTGTGTCCACAGCATAGCATGATTTTTAATAACTGCATTACTTTACCTGCATAATGAAAGGAGAAATTAAACCTGTAGACCAACGCAAATAAAGAAGTCTATAGGAGGCGCCTACAGGTGCTGCATTAATGCTGTTTCTATGCGCGTACCGAGTTACGTCAATAAAAGGGAACAATCTACACACTGATGCCTCTGCTGCGCTCTCCATAGCATATCGAGTTACAAGTCCAACCATGCTCAACACGTACGGGAAGGAAATCGAATATGACATTTTAAAGCAACCATCCCTAAATTCACTGTAATCTGCACACATCAAAGAAAGCTTTGCATCACCTCGGTTCCTGAACCTGTACAGAAAACTGGAATAGAGATCAACATAAACATCATTTCCGACCTTTTTATTGCTCATGAAAACCACACATTGCATGTTGTACCACCATACAGCGAGACATTCAGAGATGGTGGTCCAGATTGTTGTACACACCTGTACCTCTATTACCCAGTAGAACGTCCTCTTGCATTGATGCATACCTGCATTAGTCGTGGCATACTACCCACAAGTACATGAAGACACTGTTGGTCCAGATTGTTCCACTCCTCAACGGCAATTCAGCGTAGATACTTTAGAGTGGTTGGTGGATCACGTCGTCCATAAACAGCCCTTTTCAATCTATCCCAGGCATGTTCAATAGAGTTCATGTCTGGAGAACATACTGGCCACTCTAGTCGATCGATGTCATTATTTTGAAGGAAGTCATTCACAAGATGTGCGACGAAGGGGGCGCAAATTGTCGTCCATGAAGACGAATGCCTCGCCAATATGCTGCCGATATGGTTGCACTATCGCTCGGAGGATGGCATTCACGTATCGTACAGCCGTTACGGCTCCTTTCATGACCACCAGCGGCGTTCGTCGGCCCCACATAATGCCACCCCAAAACAACAGGGAACCTCCACCTTGCTGCACTCCTGGACAGTGTGTCTAAGGCGTTCAGACTGGCCGGGTTGCCTCCAAACACGTTTCCGATGATTCTCTGGTTGAAGTCATATACGACACTCAGCAGTGAAGAGAATATGATGCCAATCCTCAGCGGTCTATTCGGAATGTTATTGGGCCTATCTGTACGGCGCTGCATGGTGTCATGGTTGCAGCCGGCCGCGGTGGTCTCGCGGTTCTAGGCGCGCAGTCCGGAACCGTGGGACTGCTACGGTCGCAGGTTAGAATCCTGCCTCGGGCATGGCTGTGTGTGATGTCCTTAGGTTAGTTAGGTTTAAGTAGTTCTAAGTTCTAGGGGACTGATAACCACAGCAGTTGAGTCCCATAGTGCTCAGAGCCATTTGAACCATTTTTTTGTCATGGTTGCAAAGATGGGCCTCGCTATTGACGTCAGGAGTAAACTTGCGCATCTTGCAATCTACTGCGCACAGTTTGAGTCGTAACACGACGTCCTGTGGCTGCACGAAAAGCATTATTCAACATGGTGGCGTTGCTGTCAGGGTTCCTCCGAGCCATAATTCGCAGGCAGCGTTTATCCACTGCAGTGGCCTGAGCGAGGAATGTCATCGACAGTTCCTGTCTGTCTGTATCTCCTCCACGTCCGAACAGCATCGCTTTGCTTCACTCCGAAACGCCTGGACACTTCCCTTGTTGAGAGCCCTTCCTGGCACAAAGTAACAATGCGTACGTGATCGAACCGCGGTATTAACCATCTAGGCATGGTTGAACTACAGACAACACTGAGTCGTGTACCTCCTTCCTGGTGGAATGACTGGAACTGATCGGCTGTCGGACCCCTCCGTCTAATAGGCGCTGATCATGCATGGTTGTGTACATCTTTGGGCGGGCTTAGTGACATCTCTGAACAGTCAGAGGGACTATGTCTGTGATAAATTCTTCACAGACGACGTCTACCTTCAGGGGTTCTGGGAACCGGGCTAATGCAAAACTTTTTTTGATGTGTGTATTTATCGAAATCACGGGAAACCTAAATCTGGATGTTAACGCAGGGAGTTGGACCACTAATCTTCCGGATTCGTGTCCAGTGTCTAACCTCTGCACAACCTCATTCAGTCCTCAATTAGGAGAATTTAAATCACGACCTAACAGGCAAAACACTCTTTCGAAGGGAAAGGTAACTGCTTACTGCAATCTGAAACTCAAAACCACAGACATCTTGACGTCGGCGAGTCCCTGTGTTTCAGCAAATCTGATTGACTCTAAAGGCTAAGATTTTGGAGCCTAGCAGCCGGCTGCCACCACGGAGCTGATGACAAGTACGAAGGCGTGTTGAAAATCAATTCCTCCGAATTTTTATATGGAGACTCTTAATTTTTTAAAAATAAAACAGGCGTTATTAACATTCGTCTACATATTTGCAGCCCTCTGCTGCTTGAGGTCTTCGAGCTGTAGAGTGTAACATGGCGGTATGTAACGTTACTATGTTGGTGCTTGACAAACGGCATACTGTTATCGAGTTTGGAATTTGAAGATTTCGTCCACACGTAGAGCACCCTATCCTTCAGCATGACAATGCCAGACCACAAAATGGTTCAAAGGGCTCTGAGCACTATGGGACTTACCATCTGATGTCATCAGTCCCCTAGACCTAGAACTACTTAAACCTAAATAACCTAAGGACTTTACACACACCCATGCTCGAGGCAGGATTCGAATCTGTGGCCGTAGCAGCAGCGCGTTTCCGGAATGAAGCGGCTAGAACTGCTCGGCCACAGCGGCCGGCGCCAGACCACATACTATAGCTGCGACATTTGTGACAATCCAACGTCTTGGGTTCGCTGCCATTCGATTTTCAACTGTTTCCAAAACTTAAAGAACACCTTCAAAGACTTCAGGTTTATGGTGATGAAACAGTGCAAGCAGGGGTAAGGTTGTGGCACCGTCAACGAAGTCAGACATTTTATGGTGACGGTATCAACAAACTAGTCTCTCGGGAGGAATGTGGTCCGCATCAGGGTGACTATATTGAGACATACATTTGTAAGCATGAAGTATAAAGCTGTAGACAGTAAGGTTTATTTTATTTAAATAACCTTAAGAGTTATCACATAAAAAAGTCGGAGCCATTATTTTCCAGCACGCCATCGTAAATTACAGATAAAATCCACTCGATAATTTACACTGAATGGCTGATTTTATAATCAAATAAACGTGTTATTGACTTCCAAATGTGTTCCTGATAGCAAGACCGAAACTGCTGTCCTCAATGACGTGTGGACAACTCATCCTCTAAATCATCAATAACAACTAACGCTTTAGCAGAGGTGACTTTTTGTAATGACAATCAAGGAAGTGCGGACGTAGAGGGGCTGCACTTCTTAAAAATATATTAAATAATACAAGTCAAATACAGAGCCCACCGTTCCCATGCGAATGCGTACAGGTATGTTCGCCAGCTGCACAGGTAGGACACAGGCAACAGGCGTCTTAGCAAGGTGTCGTCCCATGTTCAACCTATATGCTGCGTTGTCAAGAACGTAAAGCTGTCGAGGCATTCAAACCAATCTCGCATTCGAATTCTGGACAACCGCCAGAGTCTATCACCGTATGACAGCTACTGCCGCTTCCGCCACAGCCATATTCAGCATTATCCTACCGTTGGGGCAACAACCAGGGATCCAACACGACAAACACAAACAGATACTTATTCACTCCGTGTAAATACGCAGGCTGGGGAGAGGGGGGGGGGAGGGGATCAGAAGAGAATCTGCTATCAGCGCTCTCCTAGGGCCAAATGTTTCCTAGATGCGCACTATAGCCAGCACTAGCCCTGCGCATTCATCAGACGCCATGAAGTGAAGTACGAAATGTAGAAGCCTACTGTTACCGTCGTGAATGTTCGCATGGAGGTTGCGTCGTAAAAGAGGTTTATTGAACTTGTAGCGGGTGATTCCACTTTTACGAATTATAATATATTAATTTGTGCTTGTTCAAATGTTCAAATGAGAGTGAAATCTTATTGGACTTAACCGCTAAGGTCATCAGTCCCTAAGCTTACACACTACTTAGCCTAAATTATCCTAAGGACAAACACACACACCCATGCCCGAGGGAGGACTAGAACCCCCGCCGGGATCAGCCGCACAGTCCATGACTGCAGCGTCTAATACCGCTCGGCTAATCCCGCGCGGCAATTTGCGCTTGAATGTGACTTTTGCATGCCAAGTAAAATGAGTAGAAGCGCCAACCGCAAGAATGTAATTAGATTGTCACACACATTTATTGTGACGTACAAAAATGTTACGGAGCACGGTTATTAAACATTTCACAAATCACTATTGCTAATGAAATAAAAGGGGCAGTGAAATGAAAACGAGACAGATGGAAAAAAGTAAGAAAACTGTTTATTATTTCAAAAGTAATCGTCGTAATTGTTAATACATTTGTTCCACTGTGGGACAAGACGGTCAGTGCCTTTATGGGAAAATTATTGCGTTTGCTTATAGGACTATGACTGACCCAGCCACACACCTTTTCGTCCGAAGATAATCTGCGGACACGAAAATATTTTTTCAGGACTGAAGAAATACGAAATTCGCGTGCGGACGAGCCGCCATGTTGCTCAGGTTGTTTCAACTACGCTGCACAAGTTTCGCTGGGAAGCCCTTACCCACTATACGGTCCCAATCTCTCCGCATGCGGGGTCCATAGTTTTGGAGCCTGGAGAAACACATTCGTGGTCGTCAATTGTCTTCGGACGAAGAGCTTCACGCCAGGGTACAATCATGATTCCGTGGGCAACCACAAACATTTCTCCGTGAAGCACTTAGAGTCTTGTCATACAGCAGTATAAATATTTTAACAGTCATGACAAGTACTTACGGAATACTAAACACTTCATTTACTTTTTTCCCATACGTCTCGTTTTCATTTTACTGTCCCTTGTAAAGCAGCAGTATTCCCATTTTAATAATTAATGAACATATCATAAATGTGAAAGTTTGTGTTTGTTGTATGTGTGCGTGTGTGTGTATGTATATGTGTTAGAGAGAGAGAGAGACAGAGTTAGCGTGCGTTTTACTCCTTAACGCTGAAATGGGTGGACGGATATGGACGAAATTTGGAATGGATATGGTTTATACCCTGACCTAACACACAGATCACCTGATACTCGTACATAACTACCGATCAAATGGATGGGGTAGAAAAAGAAGTGTAGCCCACGACGTTCGCATACCTATACTTTATTCATCCAGTATTTGAGAATGACAGCACTTTGTGACTTGCGACGAACGTTATACATAATTTCAAACGTTTAAGAAAATTTTTCTCGCTGACAATCCCCACAAAAAGATAAAAAAGAAAGTTAATCCATTACTACATTTTCGCTGTTCATGCAGGGAAACTGCCGCACTAAACACGATGTTTTAAATTATCACTTTTTTACTATTAACTGTACTCACGACATATTTTGCAGTGTTCACATATACCACTGGATGTAACTGCAGAATTGTGTCATTTTACGACACATAGTTCAGCAAATACGACGTCATAAACATTGAGCTGCGTGAAAGTGAAACTCCAGGGTGAAATTCGCTAGAGATACAGGTGAAATATGTGTACAAATATGTGTGAAATATGTTAAACACATGTGAAATATCTTTGGAATGTGCGTACGCTTGGAACTATTTCATCCAAATTTGGTACATACAATAGTTGCAATCTTTAAAGAAATAATGTGGTCGGTAGAACCTCAAAGTCTCATGATGGGGTGGTGGGATAATGTGGAGAGAGAATGGGGAGGAGGAGATGGACAGAGAGAGGCGGAGGAGGAGATAGGCATAGAGGGGGAAGGAGGAAATAGACAGAGAAAGGAAGAGGAGGAGATAGACAGGGACAGGGGAGAGGAGAAGATGAACAGAGAAAGGAAAGAGAGGAGGCGGACAAATGGAGAGGAGGAGGAAGAGATCTGCATAGAGGGAGGAGGAGGAAATAGACAGAGCGAGGGAAGATGAGGAGATGGACAGAGACAGGGGAGGAGAGGAGGATATGGACAGGGAGAGGAAAGAGAGGAGGCAGACAAAGGAAGAGGGGAGGAGGAGATGGGCATAGAGATGGGGAGGAGGAAATAGACAGAGAAGGGGAAGAGGAGGAGATAGATAGGGACAGGGGAGAGGAGGAAATGGATAGAGGAAGGAAAGAGAGGAGGTGGACAAAGAGAGAGGAGGAGGAGGAGATGAATAGGATGAGGGGGAAGGAGGAGATGAACAGGGAGAGGAGAAAGGAGGAGATGGACTAATAGAAGATTGGAATAAATACATACCAGGGCTCTTTTTTTTAATAAGTAACTATTTGAGAGCGGATAACATCACAGGGAGGAGCCAGTTAATAAATAAGAACCTCTCGGTCGTTACCATGATTTCAGTAGTGGTTGCTGTGAGGCAAACGGGACTGGCAGGGGGACTTCGATGGGAGATTGTAGTGGTCATTTATCGGGCGATGGTCGGGTGAGCACTGGAGTCAGCTGGCAGCGTCTCACGTCAGCAGCGTGGCTGTGGGGAGCGGGGTGGGCCAGACGATTACAGCCGCAGCTGCTTTAAGTGGCAGTGACGCCTAGAAGACAAGTCTCATCTCGGCTCTCATCAAACTGTTGTCTGCAGCTGAAGTCTCTACTAGAGAGTCTCGTCTGAAGTGACAGATGCAGCCTCCTAGCCACGGCTCCCATCCGAGGGCCATGTCCTAACATTTTGCAGAGCTCTCTGTGCACGGTCATGCGTACAATTTACCAGCTAATGTTCTTCATCTCGCCAGTCAAATTATTTCTAAACGTCTTTGTTAACTATTTCTTAGCGCCCACAATTCTCATGGAGGAAAGACCACACAAAAGAAAGTTATTTCTGAAGTGAACTCCCTCGGTTAACAAAGTGCATGTTGTCCGTTAAGTTTTGATGTCCTGTGTCCTGTGGACAGGGGCCCAGCTATGTAGTTTGGTACACGGTGCGGATATTTAATTTGTCACCCTCCATTATCCCACCAACTCCAAACAAACAGAAAATAACTCTTTCGTTTTTGGGAAGCAGTTTTTTTGTTCAAGTGGTTAAGTAAGCAAAATATAATGTTAACTATTTTGTAAACTGGTCTTATAATGTTAACAATTAAGTAAAAAGCATCGTTTATAAATAACGCAGTATCAATTATATTAATGAGGCAGTAGAAACAACCAAAGATATTTTTAGTGGTAGCTGACTTTAACATACAGCCTATAATCTCTTCCTTCGAACTTTTTCTGCAGAAAATTTTGAAACTGCGTCATCAAAATCGAGATTTTTAGCTGCACTACTTTCGGTTGACAGAATAGGCCTACTAGAGGGTCACGCTTGACTCATAGTGGACCTATGAGAGTGCTTAATTAGTTTCAGTTTTGAAAAACTCCTCTCACATGATGCCACAGAACCACATAAAGTTATCACCAAGTTCAAGTTCAGAGAAACTACTCACAGAATCATCACTATCGTTGCAAAGTAATCCCACGGGTATGTTGAAGCATTTTGCTTCATGGAAAAAGAAGCCACCTGTAAGCTTACTTACGACTAAGAAAACAAAAAAAAGTTATTTACAAATAAATTAGTAACTAATTCCATTTGCTTATGTAGTACAAATGAATAAATATTTTATTCGATTTTCTGTAGAGTACGTCTTGCGGCAGAAAAAACTCACACGGGTGGGGTCACGCACGATAATGGAGGAAAGCCAACACTCACGTGAGGTCAGACACAGTAATGCCAGTATAACGTGAAACAATAATACCAACGATTACTCCGATTACCCTATTCCAAACATGTAGAGAGTAGAAGGATACAAGTACAGTAGAGTTTCAGAATACGCAAAAGAAAATTCTCTCCGGTCACTTTCATCCGACGCGAATGCTTACTTATTTGCGTTACATAATTAAAAAAATGTGAAACTATTCTGGATAGACCGTCTCATCTACGAACGTGTTATACTGTTACGTGATTCATAAAACGTATCAGCCGTGTCTTTGTTGTAAACAAATACGACCAGCTAGAGAACCTGATAGTGGAAGAAACAATAATTTAATGTACATACACAGGTATATACATACAGCTACACATTTTGCAGAAAAACACATCTTTTGAATCCAGATATCTTCTCCACCCAAGACCTCAGTTTTTTTACGATCACACTATCTTCTTTATTTTATAGTCTCAAATTTCCACTTACCACAAAATAGTAACAGCACGAAAGCCGTCAAAACACAACAACCAAACAGTTAGATGACTAACAAACTATGTTAACAATGCCTCCTGTACAAAAATTATCTTCTCTATATCAATCTAAGATAATTTACATCACTGTCTCACGTACTGTTTGAGTATAGTTTTTGTTTGCACGCTATTTTTGATCCTCAAAATTACAGACCAATATCCTTAACATCGGTTTGTTGCAGGATTCTCGAACATATTCTCAGTTCGAATATAATGAATTTCCTTGAGACAGAGAAGTTGCTGTCCATGCATCAGCACGGATTTAGAAAGCATCGCTCCTGCGAAACGCAACTCGCCCTTTTTTCACACGATAGCTTGCGAACCATGGATGAAGGGTATCATACGGATGCCATATTGCTTGACTTCCGGAAAACGTTTGACTCGGTGCCCCACTGCAGACTCCTAACTAAAGTACGAGCATATGGGATTGGTTCCCAAGTATGTGAGTGGCTCGAAGACTTCTTAAGTAATAGAACCCAGTACGTTGTCCTCGATGGTGAGTGTTCATCGGAGGTGAGGGTATCATCTAGAGTGCCCCAGGGAAGTGTGGTAGGTCCGCTGTTGTTTTCTAGCTACATAAATGATCTTTTGGATAGGGTGGATAGCAATGTGCGGCTGTTTGCTGATGATACTGTGGTGTACGGGAAGGTGTCGTCGTTGAGTGACTGTAGGAGGATACAAGATGACTTGGACAGGATTTGTGACTGGTGTAAAGAATGGCAGCTAACTCTAAATACAGATAAATGTAAATTAATGCAGATGAATAGGAAAAAGAATCCTGTAATGTTTGAATACTCCATTAGTAGTGTAGCGCTTGACACAGTCACGTCGATTAAATATTTGGGCGTAACATTGCAGAGCGATATGAAGTGGGACAAGCATATAATGGCAGTTGTGGGGAGGCGGATAGTCGTCTTCGGGAAGATGTGGTTCATCTGTAAAGAAGACCGCTTATAAACCACTAATACGACCTATTCTTGAGTACTGCTCGAGCGTTTGGGATCCCTATCAGGTCGGATTGAGGGAGGACACAGAAGTAATTCAGAGGCGGGCTGCTAGATTTGTTACTGGTAGGTTTGATCGTCACGCGAGTGTTACGGAAATGATTCAGGAACTCGGGTGGGAGTCTCTGGAGGAAAGGAGGCGTTCTTTTCGTGAATCGCTACTGAGGAAATTTAGAGAACCAGCATTTGAGGCTGACTGCAGTACAATTTTACTGCCGCCAACTTACATTTCGCGGAAAGACCCCAAAGATAAGAGAGATTAGGGCTCGTACAGAGGCATATAGGAAGTCATTTTTCCTTCGTTCTGTTTGGGAGTGGAACAGGGAAAGAAGCTGCTAGTTGTGGTACGAGGTACCCTCCGCCACGCACCGTATGGTGGATTGCAGAGTATGTATGTAGATATATATTTAGTGGTAAAAAGCTCGTAAATATCCAGAAGCCCATGCGCTCCCATTAGTGTCACGGATGAAATGAAAGTCGTGTTAAAGAACTCAGCAAGTTCTGTCACCCCCAATGGGCTGGTAACTGCGGCGGATCGCACTCCCCGCACCCCCCTAACTACGCCACTGTCTGTGGACGTGTCCATTTGTGATCTCTGCCTTTCCATTTCCAAACGTAGGTTTGCGCTCCAGCTGGACAGTGTGTGTTTGGGTCCGCGACAGCTCCCATACCTCTTCAATAGCGGCTGAGTTGAACGCCCTGGGGCGTCCCTCGGCGTGCGACCTCAAACTGCACAGGTGTTTGCCGGAACCCGTGTCAGGCGGCTATTGCAGCTGCGCCTCAGGCTGAGCGTCTCGTCTGGCCAATACATTAAAGACTACGCGTCGAAGTTAACAGGTTTTCTCCTTGGATCAATGGTCAGGACCCCTTAAGTACGCACCATTATTTCCTGCTTCCATGTATCCTCACACTGCATCTAATAATCTATTGTGTCTCTACAAAGAAATTATAATCGTATCAAACTGCATTCATTATTACATGATTACATGAAAATCAGGGCAGTTGCATTACTAATAACTTAAAGAAAAAAAAGACATTTTACCTAATTGTTCATAAAATAAAATTTACAAATTACCATCACTTACAGTGAAGCGCTAAAGAAACAGGTGTAGGCATGCGTATTCAAATACACACGTATGTAAGCAGGCACAATACGGCGCTGCGGTCGGAAATGCCTATATACAGGGTGTTACAAAAAGGTACGGCCAAACTTTCAGGAAAAATTCCTCACACACAAAGAAAGAAAACATGTTATGTGGACATGTGTCCGGAAACGCTTACTTTCCATGTTAGAGCTCATTTTATTACTTCTGTTAAAATCACATTAATCATGGAATGGAAACACACAGCAACAGAACGTACCAGCGTGACTTCAAACACTTTTGTTACAGGAAATGTTCAAAATGTCCTCCGTTAGCGAGGATACATGCATCCACCCTCCGTCGCATGGAATCCCTGATGCGCTGATGCAGCCCTGGAGAATGGCGTATTGTATCACAGCCGTTCACAGTACGAGCACGAAGAGTCTCTACATTGGTACCGGGGTTGCTTAGACAAGAGCTTTCAAATGCCCCCATAAATGAAAGTCAAGAGGATTGAGGTCAGGAGAGCGGGGAGGCCATGGAATTGGTCCGCCTCTACCAATCCATCGGTCACCGAATCTGTTGTTGAGAAGCGTTCGAACACTTCGACTGAAATGTGCAGGAGCTCCATCGTGCGTGAACCACATGTTGTGTCGTACTTGTAAAGGCACATGTTCTAGCAGCACACCGTGCGGTTAAAGGCACTGCAGTCTGGAACCGCAAGACCGCTACGGTCGCAGGTTCGAATCCTGCCTCGGGCATGGATGTTTGTGATGTCCTTAGGTTAGTTAGGTTTAACTAGTTCTAAGTTCTAGGGGACTAATGACCTCAGCAGTTGAGTCCCATAGTGCTCAGAGCCATTTGAACTAGCAGCACAGGTAGAGTATCCCGTATGAAATCATGATAACGTACTCCATTGAGCGTAGGTGGAAGAACATGAGGCCCAATCAAGACATGACCAACAATGCCTGCCCAAACGTTCACAGAAAATCTGTGTTGATGACGTGATTGCACAATTGCGTGCGGATTCTCGTCAGCCCACACATGTTGATTGTGAAAATTTACAATTTGATCACGTTGGAATGAAGCTTCATCCGTAAAGAGAACATTTGCACTGAAATGAGGATTGACACATTGTTGGATGAACCATTCGCAGAAATGTACCAGTGGAGGCCGATCAGCTACTGATAGTGCCTGCACACGCTGTACATGGTACGGAAACAACTGGTTCTCCCGTAGCACTCTCCATACAGTGACGTGGACAACGTTACCTTGTACAGCAGCAGCTTCTCTGATGCTGACATTAGGGTTATCATCAACTGCACGAAGAACTGCCTCGTCCATTGCAGGCGTCCTCGTCGTTCTAGGTCTTCCCCAGTCGTGAGTCATAGGCTGCAATGTTCCGTGCTCCCTAAGACGCCGATCAATTGCTTCGAACGTCTTCCTGTCGGGACACCTTCGTTCTGGAAATCTGTCTCGATACAAACGTACCGCGCCACGGCTATTGCCCCGTGCTAATCCATACATCAAATGGGCATCCGCCAACTCCGCATTTGTAAACATTGCACTGACTGCAAAACCACGTTCGTGATGAACACTAACCTGTTGATGCTACGTACTGATGTGCTTGATGCTATTACTGTACAGCAATGAGTCACATGTCAACACAAGCACCGAAGTCAACATTACCTTCCTTCAATTGGGCCAACTGGCGGTGAATCGAGGAAGTACAGTACATACTGACGAAACTAAAATGAGCTCTAACATGGAAATTAAGCGTTTCCGGACACATGTCCACATAACATCTTTTCTTTATTTGTGTGTGAGGAATGTTTCCTGAAAGTTTGGCCGTACCTTTTTGTAACACCCTGTATAAGACAACAAGTGTCTGGCCCAGTTGTCAGTTCAGTTACCGCTGCTACAATAGACAGGTTATCAAGATTTAAGAAGGGTTGAACGTGGTGTTATAAATGGCGCACGAAAGATGGAACACAGCATCTCAGAGGTAGTGATGAAGTGGGGATTTTCCCGTACGACCATTTCACGAGTGTGCTGTGAATACTAGGAATACGCTAAAACATCAGATCTCCGACATTGGTGCGGCTGAAAAAATCCTGCAGGAACGGGACCAACGACGACTGAAGAGAATCGTTCAACGTGACAAAAGTGCAACCCTCCGAAAATTGCAGCAGATGTCAATGCCGGGCCATCAACAAGTGTCAGTGTGCGAACCATTCAACGAAACATCATCGAAATAGGCTTTCGGAGCCGAGGGCCGACTCGTGTACCCTTGATGACTGCACGAGACAAACCTTTACGCCTCGCCTGGACACATCAACACGGACATTGGACCGTTGATGACTGGAAACATGCTGCCTGGTCGGACGACTCTCGATTCAAATTGTATCGAGCGGCTGGACGTGTATGGGTATGGAGACAACCTCGAGAATCCATGGACCCTGCATATCAGTAGGGGATTGTTGAAGCTGGTGGAGGCTCTGTAATGGTGTGGGGCGTGTGCAGTTGGAGTGATGTGGGACCCGTGATACGTCTAGATACGACTCTGACAGGTGGCACGTACGTAAGCATCCTGTCTGATCACCTGCATCCATTCATGTCTATTGTACATTCAGACGGACTTGCGCAATTCCAACAGGACAATGTGTCACCCCACACGTCCAGAATTACAACAGAGTGGCTCCAGGAACACTCTTCTGATTTTAAACACTTCCGCTGGCTACCAAACTCCCCAGACATGAACATTATCGAGGAAGACTGCACTGTAGTTCCTTCTCTAGATTGTCGGACAGATGACAAAAGGGGTAGATATCGAAATAAACGACAGAGGGATAGAGAAACAATTAAAATCGCTCAAAAGAGAAAAGGCCGCTGGACCTGATGGGATACCAGTTCGATTTTACACAGAGTACGCGAAGGAACTTGCCCCCCTTCTTGCAGCGGTGTACCGTAGGTCTCTAGAAGAGCGTAGCGTTCCAAAGTATTGGAAAAGGGCACAGGTCATCCCCGTTTTCAAGAAGGGACGTCGAACAGATGTGCAGAACTATAGACCCATATCTCTAACGTCTATCAGTTGTAGAATTTTGGAACACGTATTATGTTCGAGTATAATGACTTTTCTGGAGACTAGAAATCTACTCTGTAGGAATCAGCATGGGTTTCGAAAAAGACAGTCGTGTGAAACCCAGCTCGCGCTATTCGTCCACGAGACTCAGAGGGCCACAGACACGGGTTCACAGGTAGCTGCCGTGTTTCTTGACTGCCGCAAGGCGTTCGATACAGTTCCCCACAGTAGTCTAATGAACAATGTAAGAGCACATGGACTATCAGACCAGTTGTGTGATTGGATTGAAGAGTTCCTAGATAACAGAACGCAGCATGCCATTCTCAATGGAGAGTAGTCTTCCGAAGTAAGAGTGATTTCAGGTGTGCCGCAGGGGAGTGTCGTAGGACCGTTGCTATTCACAATATACTTAAGACCTTGTGGCTGACATCGGAAGTTCACTGAGGCTTTTTGTGGATGATGCTGTAGTATATCGAGAGGTTGTAACAATGGAAAATTGTACTGAAATGCAGGAGGATCTGCAGCGAATTGACGCATGGTGCAGGGAATGGCAATTGAATCTCAATGTAGACAAGTGTAATATGCTGCGAATACAGAGAAAGAAAGATCCCTTATCATTTAGCTACAATATAGCAGGACAGCAACTGGAGGCAGTTAATTCCATAAATTATCTGGGAGTACGCATTAGGAGTGATTTAAAATGGAATGATCATATAAAGTTGATCGTCGGTAAAGCAGATGCCAGACTGAGATTCATTGGAAGAATGCTAAGGAAATGCAATCCGAAAACAAAGGAGGTAGGTTACAGTACGCTTGTTCGCCCAGTGCTTGAATACTGCTCAGCAGTGTGGGATCCGTACCAGATAGGGTTGATAGAAGAGATTGAGAAGACCTAACGGTGAGCAGCGAGCTTCGGTGCAGGATCATTTAGTAATCGCGTAAGCGTTACGGAGATGATAGATGAACTCCAGTGGAAGACTCTGCAGGAGAGACGCTCAGTAGCTCGATACGGGCTTTTGTTGAAGTTTCGAGAACATACCTTCACCGAGGAGTCAAGCTGTATATTGCTCCCTCCTACGTATATCTCGCGAAGAGACCATGAGGATAAAATCAGAGAGATTAGAGCCCACACAGAGGCATACCGACAATCCTTCTTTCCACGAACAATACAAGACTGGAATAGAAGGGAGAACCGATAGAGGTACTCAAGATACTCTCCGCCACACACAATCAGGTGGCTTGCGGAGTATGGATGTAGATGTAGATGTAGATATCTGGAATGCCTTGAAACGTGCTGTTCGGAAGTGATCTCCACCCCCTCTTACTCTTGCGGATTTACGGACGGCCTTGCAGGATCCATGGTATCAATTCCCTGCTGCATCACTTCAGACATCTGTCGAGTCCACGCAATTAGGTAAACGTAAATCCTAAGATCGTTTTGAATACCATAGTGCTTTATGAGGCATTGTGCTACTGGAGATGGTGAGTCGTTGCATTCCTCCGACGTTAGAACTGATTTACCCATAGTGTTACAGGGGGACAAAACAGTTTGAAGAGATCTTCGAACCACGATGCAACACGGCATTGTTCGCATCAACAAAAACTGACAGAGGCTACAGAAGAGGCAATTAATGGATCAAAATCCTAGGACTGAAGTGGGATTAAACCTGGGAACCTTCTATCTGCTGTCTGGCATTCTGCCACGGAGCTAACGCGCCACACAGTGTAAAACAACTGCAAATATTAAGTTCACCGTGGCCGGCTTACGCGCTCTTGCGGTCAAAGAGCTCCGTCAAGTCAGAATACCATAGACAGGACCGTATCTGACCTTACGCGTCAATTTCGGGAGACAGGGAGCTCATAGTACGCCAGCAAGTTCCCGACGGTTCCGACAACCCGTTCGATACTATGGAGGCTGACTGTATACAGAAGTTTTACCCATCGCAGAGTGCAAAAGCAGGTTCAACTGGGCTATTCTAGTGATGCAATGCAATGCAGCCATCACGACCCGATGTTTCCAGCGGGTACCACCCTTCGCCATTGCAGACGCTAGTCAGACATCTCATCAGTCGAAGCCAACGGTGGCCCTGCTGATATAGCCACGCGGAGAGGGGAGCATGACGGTGGCGAGTTGTACAGGCTGCCACCGTCACAAGTGATTTCGGGTCCCGTGTTTCAACTGAATCGCGCATCCAGCACCAGACAGAAGTCTGTGTCTGCGCAACCAGAATCATCCTGGACCCGTATAAGATCGATGAGATCTGCCATGCAACCCAGTGAAGTGATAAAAGGCCAGTGCTGACAAGAGGGGATGTAATTGGTATCCTTTTCTAGTCTTCGGTCTTCCTTTTACTCTTCTGATTCGTGTTCTACTGTGCGGTTCTAGACTAGCATTCAAAAGAATCTTCAAGGCACGATTGGCGAGTAGTCTGACAGAGTCTGAATGACGTTGTAAACACATGCTGCGTGTAACGGTAGATTCTCCTCTAGCATTACTTTTACTCAACAGTAGTTGTCGATACAAATATTATTTTTCGACTTTTGCACAGGTCAGTTTTATCTCAGTTGCTTTTCTGAAAACTTTCATATAATTTTATACACTCCGTCGTCAGGCCGCGAGTGGCCTACCGGGACCATCCGACCGCCGTGTCATCCTCAGTGGAGGATGCGGATAGGAGGGGCGTGCGGTCAGCACACCGCTTTCCCAGCCGTTATGATAGTCGAGTAGCTCCTCAATTGGCATTACGAGGCTGAGTGCACCCGAAAAATGTCAACAGCGCATGGTGGCCTGGATGGTCACCCATCCAAGTCCCGACCACGCCCGGCAGCGCTTAATTTCTGTGATCTCACGGGAACCAGTGTACCCACTGCGGCAACGCCGTTGCAGTTTTATACACAGTATATTATATGTCAAGCTAAAATTTATGAACCGGAATTACTTTTTAAAATATTTTAGTTTCGATGGTATAATTAATAAGTACTTGTTCCTAATGTAAAGTTAAAATTATGTTTTCTTTTTGGAAACATATGAAATTACGAATTACTTGACTCTTAAAATTTCTTTTGTTAATTACGCAATCCTGTACTGTTTACTATGTTTATTTCTAGATTCATTTATGAACTAATATTCGAAATTAATGATGTAACGAAAACTAGTAGGAATTTATTTGTTAAGAAAAATTGTAAAACCTTTGGAATATTGTTATTTCCGAAGAGCGTGAGAGTCGTAAGTTTGCCTCTGATGTGATCGGACGTATTTTTGTGTAATATATGCGAACAATGTAGTTTCGACTGTGAAAAATCAAAATACTCTATGATATACTAAAATGTGAGAAAATCAGTGGTAAATGCATTACGTAAATAATTCTGCAACAACAATCTTACGATTTATTTAGTTTAAACCAATCGCTAGGACATGATGCATCCGTTAAGAGCTTTGAGCACTTTTCCATCTTCGCTAATTTGAAACACAACTCTTCTAACGATCGAATGCTTTTAAGGTATGCATTTTACAGCACATGTTTAGTGGACATTTTTTTCTTGTTTTGGTCCATACTACCTCTTACAAAAATGTGTAAAGCAAAGAGGTTGCAGCAGAAGAGATTCTCTTCACAGTATCGAAGATGAAAAATTGCTCGTAGCTCTTAAGGTTCCCATTTTCGACCCTGTGTTTACTGAGACTTTTTTGCTTCTAGTATCGTGTACTTTCAACTGCATGCGTTTACGCCATTAATTATGATACACCCTGTATTTGTGACACATGGTCATGAAACATGTCTTTACATATCCAGAAGTGTTGTAAAGAGATTAATATCTATGTGTGGCAATAGGAATTTCCATGTGCGTCGTTTGAAAGAGAAAATGAAAGTTAATTAAAAATGAGACTCATAAATATGCGTACTTTTGGCAGTCTACACACTGAACTTAATTTTGGTGGCAGAGACGAAGCGATAAGATGAGATGTCAAAGTTAAGATATGCAATTTTTAAGTTGTTTGTGATAGTAATATTCGTATTTATTTATAGTAATACTAGTATTTATAATATGAAAATACAGCTTCTTTTTAAATATTTAGAGTCATTTGGAAATCTGAGGACAATATATTCATAATCTCTGAATGTTGATAAGAGTTTTATAGTACAAGGTTCGTATAAGAGACTGGTAGCAAGATTTTGCTCCAGAAATCAATTGCCTGTTTTATATATTTGATAAGCATGCATAATGCGAATGAGATCAATAAACTGTTCAGTTGTTAGCTTAGTTGAGATGAAACATGTAATTATAAAGTAAACTTTAGTATAAAAAAACATTGTTTTCTCTACATCTGAAAGATATATCGGAATTCGATCGTAAAAACAATGAGAAAGGAATACTTTTTTTGTGCGATTAATGATTTGTCATCATGAAACAACAATATAAATATATAAGATGAAACTGAGAAATTTTAAACGTCTTACATCTTTTTGTCTGTTTTTTATTAGGAGCTTCATTGTCCAGTACTTTCGGTGCGACATTGATGGTACAAAAGACTGTCTGGTCATCCAGGTTTAGATTTTCGACTTGTTGAGAAAAAATGATTCATTTGAAAACGCCACCGTCGATTTTTCTCCCCAGTCTCAGTTTGCAAACCGTCTCTAACGAACCCATATGCACTCAGTAGTGACTATCTGACATTGTCTTGCGAGTCTAAGGTAGATAGTGACCCGTATTGAATTATTTCATAAGTATAGAGGTGCAGGAGGTTGATTCAGGTCCGATGATTAATTTTCCCTCCACCGACCAAGTTGGGAACTAAATCGCGTGCTTCACACATGATCTGGACCATGCTGACCACAATATTTGACATTTTTGTGGCGACTTCGTGTCAAGTGGCGGAGAAGGAGCATTGCAAGACGAATTAACACTATGTTTCTCGTCTTAGTTAAATGACAGTAGTATCAGATCTTTTCAGCAAAGAAAATGGAGCACGACTTTCTTCCATATGGTGCAACTGGATTATCTACAAGATCGAGATACGTGTCAACTATTCACCATTTAGAAAATAGAGTCTAAGATCGCAAATCTGCGAGTATACTATCGTAATAGGATCCAGAACGGGCAGCATCTTTTTTTTTTAAACAGTTGCTAATAGGTTTATTTTTAGTCGCCTTGCCGATGAAGCCGAATGCTAAGCGTGGAAACATCGTCAACGATAGAAGAGATCCAGTTGGACAGTGTTGCGTAGGATGAAAGCTATAACCAGCGGCCAACCTGTCTGCAGGCCGTGTCGCTTAATCGCCTAAGTCACCTTCAGCTCTCCGAAAAGAGAATGAACTAGTCCCGACTAACGTGTTGGCGGCGTCATGGCATGACGTCACCGGCAGCGTAAGCGGGTCAGCGCGCCCCGCGGTGGGCGCTGCAGAACTTGCTGCCTGGCTGCCTTTCCCCGCCTCCTACTGCTCGTACTGGCTGATTCCACAGCCCGCCAACACGTCACTTTCCCGCTGCACATTCAGCGTATACGCCTGTAGTTACACTCCTAAAGTTAACTCACATAACCACTGAACATGACCATCGGGATTTTCCATTTATAAATGAAGCATGTCGGCATTGCCCATCATTGCGAGCGGGCGGCAAAATTTCTCCCTGATTTTTGGGTAGAGATATAGGAGGAAGTAGTACGTCCTTAGAAAGATCGGTATAAACTGTTTCCCGTTAATTTTAAAGCAGTTTCTCATGAGAATCCGCCGTTTCTTTGTTAGGTCTCTATTGAAGTCCTTTGTTACGCATCGTAATACAAACGACTGAACGGTGCCTACAGTCAGTTAAATGTATCACCGGAACGAAGAATTTGCCGCTGTTATGGTACACGCGTAATTTACACTACCGGCCATTAAAATTGCTACACCACGAAGATGACGTGCTACAGATTCGAAATTTAACCGACAGGAAGAGGATGCTGTGATATGCAAATGATTAGCTTTTCAGAGCATTCACACAAGGTTGGCGCCAGTGGCGACACCTACAACGTACTTACATGAGGGAAGTTCCCAACCGATTTCTCATACACAAACAGCAGTTGACCGGCGTAGCCTGGTGAAACAATGTTGTGATGCCTCGTGCAAGAAGGAGAAATGCGTACCATCACGTTTCCGACTTTGATAAAGGTCGGATTGTAGCCTATCGCGATTCTGGTTTATCGTATGGTGACATTGCTGCTCGCGTTGGTCGAGATCCAATGACTGTTAGCAGAAAAGGGAAACGGTGGGTTCAGGAGGGTAATACGGCTCGCCGTGCTGGATCCCAACGCCCTAGTATCACTAGAAGTCGAGATGACATGCATCTTATCCGCATGGCTGTAACGGATCGTGCAGCCACGTCTCGATCCCTGAGTCAACAGATGGGGACGTTTGCAAGACAACAACCATCTGCACGAACAGTTGGACGACGTTTGCAGCAGCATGGACTATCAGCTCGGAGACCATGACTGCGGTTACCCTTGACGCTGCATCACAGACAGGAGCGCCTGCGTTGGTGTTCAAAAAATGGTTCTAATGGCTCTGAGCAGTATGGGACTTAACGTCTGAGGTCATCAGTCCCCTAGAACTTAGAACTACTTAAACCTAACTAACCTAAGGAAATCACACACATCCATACCCGAGGCAGGATTCGAACCTGCCACCGTAGCGGTCGCGCGGTTCCAGACTGAAGCACCTAGAGCCGCTCGGCCACATTGGCCGGCTGCGATGGGTTACTCAACGACGAACCTGGGTGCACGAATGGCATAACGTCATTTTTTCGGATGAATCCAGGTTCTGTTTACAGCATCATGATGACCGTCGCATCTGTATTTGGCAACATCGCGGTGAACGCACATTGGAAGAGTGTATTCGTCATCGCCATACTGGCGTATCACCCGGCGGGATGGTATGGGGTGCCATTGGTTACACGTCTCGGTCACCTCTTGTTCGCATTGACGGCAATTTGAACAGTGGACGTTACATTTCAGATGTGTTACGACCCGTGGCTCTACCCTTCATTCGATCCCTGCGAAACCCTACATTTCAGGAGGATAATGCACGACTGCACGTTGCGGGTCCTGTACGGAGCTTTCTGGATACAGAAAATGTTCGACTGCTGCCCTGGCCAGCACATTCTCCAGATCTCTCACCAACTGAAAACGTCTGGTCAATGGTGGCCGAGCAACTGGCTCGTCACAATACGCCAGTCACTACTGTTGACGAACTGTGGTATCGTATTGAAGCTCCATGGGCATCTGTACCTGTACACTCCATCCAAGCTCTGTTTGACTCAATGCCCAGGCGCATCAAGGCCGTTAATACGGCCAGAGGGTACTGATTTCTCAGGATCTATGCACCCAAATTGCTTGAAAATGTAATCACATGTCAGTTCTACTGTAATATATTTGTCCAACGAATACCCGTTTATCATCTGCATTTTATTCTTGGTGTAGCAATTTTAATGTCCAGTAGTGTATATCGCTCTGAATTTCACTGTTAGTACAATCTCTTTTAACATTCATCACAAGACATTTGTTTTTCCGAATTTGGTCTAAAATAAGGGCTATGGGCTCCAACTTAGTGACTCAGGTGCATTACACATACGAGTCTAGTTGTAGCTGGCCGTGTGTGATTAGCACATACTTGTCTAATCACGCGACTCTCCGGAAAGTCGGAATGAACGCAGCAACAGATAGTTCCATCTTAATTCCTAATCGTTAGAGACTGGACATTTCCTTCTCTCAAATATATTGGAAGATTAGAGTATAACATGCTTTCGATGAGAAGGTCATTAGAGACGAAACAAAGTTGGGAACGGGCTAGAATGGGGATGGGAATAAGCCGTATTTTTTTTTCTCCCCAAGTGAACCATAGCCTGGCATTAGGCCTTAATTATACTCAAATAAATGGCATTGTTCCGTGTGACTATTAAAATGAGCTCCTGCATCTACAAGGTTCCTTCGTTACGTTTAGAGGTTGCCATGGATGAACGTGCCATGTTAGAAATTATAATGGGATATTATTGTGTACTTAGAACAACGAGCGTTTAAACATGCCCAATGCATTTATCAACGACAATAAGTCGAAAATGATAAGGAAAAAATTCAGCAGGAGGTAGAAGCTCAGGAGGAGTCTGGTCGTAACACCAGTTGTAATGAAATAACAACCACACAAAACGTCGAATACAAACAGAGGCTTATTAATGTTGACCCTCCAACTGATACAGGCACTGGTGGCTTATCAGCTAGTGAAACGAACAATGTGTGTTGTACATGTAGGAGTGCAGTACCCAATATATGTCCCAAGTCTCATAGGACCACCCATCAGCCACACCCGTCTTAACAACTTCCCCAAATACTAGTGCGTGTGACAACGTAAGGAAAAATATTCAGCTGTCTAGAGAAGATACTACGAGTGACAACACACAGTCTTCCTGCAACATCACAACAAGCACAACGCCATTCAATATTAGTAAGATTAAAACGCTAAGGAATTACAGACAGTGGCTGCGAACGAGGACTGATTCAAGTCAATGGGGAAACTTGGAAATATGTGCTGGGGCGAGATTCGAACCCGGGTGTCCTGCGTACTGGGCAGATGGTTTGACAACCAAGCCATCTGGATACAGTGGTCATTGTAACTGCACGAACTACCCTAGCACGTCTCCTATCATACTCAACTCTTCAACTTATCTACATACTACTAGTGTAGTGCTCCTTGCCCATTGTCTTCATTACTCGCGGCATTTCGTCGAATCCCGTAAGGGTTAAATGCTGGTGTGCATTTGCACTGAAGAGATCTCGAAAACTACACATCGGATCAAAAAAAGTAATAATTGCAATTTATTTGTCTCGGACGGGGACATCCAACGATACCACACTCGACCCGCCACCCCATCCTGTGAGTGGGTAGCTGGAGGGAACTTTGAAATCTTCAACGGGAACCCCCGTGTTTTATTGTCGATTACGATTCTACGGAAAAATCTACATAGGTTTTGTCTGAAACATTTTCTTCATTTCGCCGCAGATGGCGCTGTAAACGAAGGAATTGAAATGGGTACACAGTCGTAATTTACGACTTGGTTCTCAATGACCCTTGAATATTCAACAGCACGTGGGACTCCATCTCCATGCTGCGATTCCTCCGACATATCGAACAGGGGCTACTCGACGCGCCACCGTGGCCGTGTAGCGAATTACGACGTATCATAACAGGCAGTACATTGCGACCGGAGCACACGTATCGTGCAGACGTAGAACAGATAGCGGCTCTGAACATTACATTAGTTGCGCAGTGTTTATTGCCTGCACACCTATCTATCATTTGGAGAACAGACGTCCAAGTAGACGATGAATGTTGCAGCCACAGAAGAAAAAACAGAAATGATTCTGATAAACAGAGAATGGTTCAAATGGCTCTGAGCACTATGGGACTCAACTTCTGAGGTCATTAGTCCCCTAGAACTTAGAAATGGTTCAAATGGCTCTGAGCACTATGGGACTCAACTGCTGAGGTCATTAGTCCCCTAGAACTCAGAACTAGTTAAACCTAACTAACCTAAGGACATCACAAACATCCATGCCCGAGGCAGGATTCGAACCTGCGACCGTAGCGGTCTTGCGGTTCCAGACTGTAGCGCCTTTAACCGCACGGCCACTTCGGCCGGCCAGAACTTAGAACTAGTTAAACCTAACTAACCTACGGACATCACAAACATCCATGCCCGAGGCAGGATTCGAACCTGCGACCGTAGCGGTCTTGCGGTTCCAGACTGCAGCGCCTTTAACCGCACGGCCACTTCGGCCGGCAAACAGAGAATATGGGAGAAATGCAGCGGCTGCTGTTGCCTTGTATGCCAACCCTTTTCCAGAGAAAGCTCACTCTCGATCGTTCTTTTACCTACATCTACATCTACATTTATACTCCGCAAGCCACCCAACGGTGTGTGGCGGAGGGCACCCTACGTGCCACTGTCATTACCTCCCTTTCCTGTTCCAGTCGCGTATGGTTCGCGGGA
This sequence comes from Schistocerca nitens, assembly GCF_023898315.1. Taxonomy (NCBI): domain Eukaryota; kingdom Metazoa; phylum Arthropoda; class Insecta; order Orthoptera; family Acrididae; genus Schistocerca; species Schistocerca nitens. The sequence continues at coordinate 252,287,818 of NC_064616.1, read as the reverse complement.
AGAACGACTGTCTGAAAGCCTCCGTGCGCGCTCTAATCTCTCTAATTTTACATTCGTGATCACCTCGGGAGGTATAAGTAGGGGGAAGCAATATATTCGATACCTCATCCAGAAATGCACCCTCTCGAAACCTGGACAGCAAGCTACACCGCGATGCAGAGCGCCTCTCTTGCAAAGTCTGCCACTTGAGTTTATTAAACATCTCTGTAACGCTATCACGGTTTCCAAATAACCCTGTGACGAAACGCGCCGCTCTTCTTTGGATCTTCTCTACCTCCTCCGTCAACCCGATCTGGTACGGATCCCACACTGATGAGCAATACTCAAGTATAGGTCGAACGAGTGTTTTGTAAGCCACCTCCTTTGTTGATGGAATACATTTTCTAAGCACTCTCCCAATGAATCTCAACCTGGTACCCGCCTTACCAACAATTAATTTTATATGATCATTCCACTTCAAATCGTTCCGCACGCATACTCCCAGATATTTTACAGAAGTAACTGCTACCAGTGTTTGTTCCGCTATCATATAATCATACAATAAAGGATCCTTCTTTCTGTGTATTCGCAATACATTACATTTGTCTATGTTAATGGACAGTTGCCACTCCCTGCACCAAGTGCCTATCCGCTGCAGATCTTCCTCTATTTCGCTACAATTTTCTAATGCTGCAACTTCTCTGTATACTACAGCATCATCCGCGAAAAGCCGCATGGAACTTCTGACACTATCTACTAGGTCATTTATATATATTGTGAAAAGCAATGGTCCCATAACACTCCCCTGTGGCACGCCAGAGGTTACTTTAACGTCTGTAGACGTCTCTCCATTGATAACAACACGCTGTGTTCTGTTTGCTAAAAACTCTTCAATCCAGCCACACAGCTGGTCTGATATTCCGTAGGCTCTTACTTTGTTTATCAGGCGACAGTGCGGAACTGTATCGGACGCCTTCCGGAAGTCAAGAAAAATAGCATCTACCTGGGAGCCTGTATCTAATATTTTCTGGGTCTCATGAACAAACAAAGCGAGTTGGGTCTCACACGATCGCTGTTTCCGGAATCCATGTTGATTCCTACATAGTAGATTCTGGGTTTCCAAAAACGACATAATACTCGAGCAAAAAACATGTTCTAAAATTCTACAACAGATCGACGTCAGAGATATAGGTCTATAGTTTTGCGCATCTGCTCGACGACCCTTCTTGAAGACTGGGACTACCTGTGCTCTTTTCCAATCATTTGGAACCCTCCGTTCCTCTAGAGACTTGCGGTACACGGCTGTTAGAAGGGGGGCAAGTTCTTTCGCGTACTCTGTGTAGAATCGAATTGGTATCCCGTCAGGTCCAGTGGACTTTCCTCTGTTGAGTGATTCCAGTTGCTTTTCAATTCCTTGGACACTTATTTCGATATCAGCCATTTTTTGTTTGTGCGAGGATTTAGAGAAGGAACTGCAGTGCGGTCTTCCTCTGTGAAACAGCTTTGGAAAAAGGTGTTTAGTATTTCAGCTTTACGTGTGTCATCCTCTGTTTCAATGCCATCATCATCCCGGAGTGTCTGGATATGCTGTTTCGAGCCACTTACTGATTTAACGTAAGACCAGTACTTCCTAGGATTTTCTGTCAAGTCGGTACATAGAATTTTACTTTCGAATTCACTGAACGTTTCACGCATAGCCCTCCTTACGCTAACTTTGACATCGTTTAGCTTCTGTTTGTCTGAGAGGTTTTGGCTGCGTTTAAACTTGGAGTGAAGCTCTCTTTGCTTTCGCAGTAGTTTCCTAACTTTGTTGTTGTACCACGGTGGGTTTTTCCCGTCCCTCACAGTTTTACTCGGCACGTACCTGTCTAAAACGCATTTTACGATTGCCTTGAACGTTTTCCATAAACACTCAACATTGTCAGTGTCGGAACAGAAATTTTCGTTTTGATCTGTTACGTAGTCTGAAATCTGCCTTCTATTACTCTTGCTAAACAGATAAACCTTCCTTCCTTTTTTTATATTCCTATTAACTTCCATATTCAGGGATGCTGCAACGGCCTTATGATCACTGATTCCCTGTTCTGCACATACAGAGTCGAGAAGTTCGGGTCTGTTTGTTATCAGTAGGTCCAAGATGTTATCTCCACGAGTCGATTCTCTGTTTAATTGCTCGAGGTAATTTTCGGATAGTGCACTCAGTATAATGTCACTCGATGCTCTGTCCCTACCACCCGTCCTAAACATCTGAGTATTCCAGTCTATATCTGGTAAATTGAAATCTCCACCTAAGACTATAACATGCTGAGAAAATTTATGTGAAATGTATTCCAAATTTTCTCTCAGTTGTTCTGCCACTAATGCTGCTGAGTCGGGAGGTCGGTAAAAGGAGCCAATTATTAACCTAGCTCGGTTGTTGATTGAAACCTCCACCCATAACAATTATACGGTTGTGACTGCCTTTATGTCTGATGGCAGCGTACAGACCGGCGAAAGGAATCGATGCAAACGTTGGTTGGTTGATTTGGGGGAGGGCACCAAACAGCGAGGTTATCGGTCCCACCGGATTAGGAAAAGACGGGAAAGGAAGGCGACCGTGCCCTTTCAAAGGAACCATCCTGCCATTTGTCTGAAGCGATTTATGGATATCACGGAAAACCTAAATCAGCATGGCTGGACGCGGGTTTGAACCGTCGTCCTCCTGAATGCGAGTCTAGTGTGCTAGCCACTGCGCCACCTCGCTCAGTCGACGGGAGCGTGTTACAGAAGCTAACTGAACAGCTGTACTAACAGCAGTGCACGCCACCCACAGACAAGCGCCCGGCGATTACACTATGATTCCGGTATGTCCGTAAGTTGTATTGTCATAATACTACATCATCGTAAATATCATCCAAAGCACGTGTCACTGCATCAAGAACTTCATGGCGCCGATTCCCATAATCGTATAGTGTTTTGTGAGTAGCGCACGTCAACAAATGCTAACGACCCCTACGCTCTTTGCCAAGGTACTATCTTCCGATGAGTCTATACTCACAAACCATGGTAGCATTAACCGGCATAACATGCATTACAGGAGTGTAGACAATCCCCACTGGTTACGGCAAGTTGACTGTCAACGTCCTTGGTCGGTTAACGTATGGTGTAGCATCACGGGCAACAAACTCGTTGGTCAGCATTTTATCGATGGCACGTTGAATGAACACAAATATCGAACGTTTTTGGAACAGGGACTACCGATATTACTGAAGGATGCTGTCCTGGACGTTCGACAACATATGAGGTTGCAGCATGACGGTTGCCCAGCGCATTACGCTGGATTTCTTTCTGTGGGTTATTTAAAAGGCAAGATGTACAAGCAAGTGCCAATGGGCCGTGAAGACATGGACGACCGCATCAGGACCGCCTGTGATGACATTCCCGCAGATACGCTTCAGTCCCGTGTACGGCCAGTTGAAGAGTGGATCACTAAGTGTATGGATGTTGGCGACACTACTTTTGAACACTTAGTCTGATTGGAAAATCACGGCCACAGTGACGCGTCTAGCAGTCCCCTGTTCGATATGTCGGAGGAATACAACGTTGTGAATGGGGTTTCTAATTGGAAGATATGAAATACTGGCCTGACCTACGCTCGCAGTATGGAGGTGGGGTCCCACGTGCAATTGGATATTCAAGGCCATTGAGCAGCACTTCGTAAATTTCGATCGTGCACCCATTTCTATTCCCTCGATTACAGCGCAATCTGTAGCGAAACGAAGAAAATGCTACAGACAAAACGTATATAGATTTTTCCGTATCATCATAGTCTGCAATAAAAAACTGGGATTCCCATTGAAGGTTTCAAAGGCCTCCTCCCCATCACCCACGCATGGATGGTGTGTGGTGTGGGGGGGGGGGGGGGCGAGTTTGGTATCATTGGATGTCCCCCTTCGAGACAAACAAATTGTAATCATAACTTTTTTTTATCCAATGTGTAGTTTTCGACATATTTCAATGTCTTCAGGTAAATGAACACTCTGCATCTATTCGTGAAATCTTCTCGGGTAATCAGCCGAGTAAAGGCGTCGTCTTCTCGCAACGTTTCGAAGGGTTTCGTACCCATCATTTTCAAGCGAAGTGTCGAGATGCTGTGTTGCGCGGTCCTATAAAGGCTCCTGGACCAGTGACTGATTCCGGGCGCCGACCAATCAGGTACCTGCGGAATCGGCCGCCGCGCCAGTGGTGGGGGGTTCGCGGCGCGGACCGGGCGTCGAGTCCCTGCCGGTTCCTAATACGTCTGTGGCCGCTACCGTCTTCGTGCCGGAGCGTTCTCTTCTAATTTTAGTTATTGCGGGATTCCACGCTGTACTGAGTTGGAAACCAGTGTCTCGATTGATCAGGTTGCTGTTCAACCGAATTTCTACAGCCTCTTTGAAAACTGAATCCCAAAATCCTTTAGCGTCACACAGCTTCTTCGTACCCTCAAAGAGGAAGGTGTGTCCTTCGTTAAGGCTATGTTCCGCTACCGCCGATTTTTCTGTCTGACCAAGGCGTACATTTCTAATGTGTTCCGAGCGCCTCTGCGTGATGCAGCGCTGCGTTTGTCCGATGTATTTCGTACCACATTCACATTCAATACTGTATACGCCCGGAGTCTGCAGTCCTAGGTGGTCTTTGACTGAGCCAAGTATGTCCTTAATTTTACTTGGGGCATGAAAAATTGTCTTGATGTTGTGTTTCTCCAGAATGCGGGCAATCTTGGCTGTTGGCGGTCCCGCGTATGGTAGAAATGCCAGGCATCTGGTCTCATCTTCTTCTTCTGGTGTGTCTACCTTCCTGCTCTTGTGTAGGGCGCGCGAGATTTGCGTCTCATTATAACCGTTGCTGCGGAAGGTCTTCCTTAGGTGTTGTAACTCTGCAGGTAGGCTGTCATCATCACAGATAGACTTGGCCCTGTGCACAAGTGTGTTAAGCACTGAGTTGCGTTGTGCTGGGTGGTGGCAACTCTGTGCATGAAGGTATAGATCCGTATGTGTCTTCTTCCTATACACAGCGTGACCCAAGGTGCCATCAGGGTGCCTCTTGATTAGAATGTCAAGGAAGGGCAAGCTTCCGTTTTCTTCCACCTCCATGGTGAATTGTATGTTGCTGTGTATGCTGTTGAGATGTCGCAGGTAGTCTTGCAGGTTCTCTCTGCCATGTGGCCACACGACAAAAGTGTCATCCACATATCTGTAAAAGGCCCTGGTGCGCGAACACATACGGGTCACCAGGCAGGAGTTAGATAAGAACGCAAGGATGCTGCTTACTCAACACCTTCGATTGGCATCCTATCTCCCACCGCACACATGGGAGTGGATCGACGGAAACACATATGCAAGCAGTGAGATCCACAAGAGAAAAGCCACGGAAAAACAATGTGGCAAGTTCACCAGACTGTCTGGAGCCCGGCATCATGCCGACCACACAACCAATGCCAAGACTGTCATCAATCTGGCAGGCAAAGAACTGGACGAGACCACAATATCAGTGCTGTCGAGAGGACTTAACCTTGCTCCAGTACCCAGGACACTACCTAAGCGAGACATTATCAGCAGCATCGAGCAAGCCGTGCGCGGCCTCCCTACGGAGGCAGCTGAGGAAGTTAGGAGAGAGACGTGCAGGGTCCTGGAGAAGGCAAAAATGCCCAAGAACAACATAACGTCTGCTGAATGGAAGGCTCTTAAGGCCCTACGTGAGGATGAGGACACTGTCGTTCTAGCTGCTGACAAAGGCAATGCCACGGTGATACTGAGGAAAGAAGATTATTGGCAGAAGATAAACTCACTGCTACAAGATACTGCCTACAAGCAACTGGACAAGGACACGACAGCTTCCGTGACTCGCAAGACCATCGCCTTGCTCAATGACTCTGGACTGGAAAAGGACGTCATCAGGAAGCTGTACCCCAGAGCACCGGCACCACCACGGCTATATGGGCTCCCTAAGATCCACAAAGACGGAGTTCCATTGCGACCCATAGTGAGCACCATCAACTCACCGACATATGGTTTAGCCAAGTACCTAGCACAACTGCTCAAACCGATCGTGGGTCACTGTGAGCACCATGTCAAGAACTCGGCGGAGTTTGTGAAGGTACTACAAGGCTTTCGCCTGGATAAAGAAGATATTCTTGTCAGCTTTGACGTCACCTCACTCTTCACACGAGTACCGCTGGAAGACTCCCTAGCGCTGCTCGAAACACGCTTTAGTGAGGACACAATAAAGCTGTTCCGGCATGTGTTAACAAACACCTACTTCAAGTGTGGAGGCAAATTTTATGAACAAGTGGATGGTGTAGCCATGGGGTCCCCCTTAGCTCCAGGCATCGCTAATCTTTACATGGAGCACTTTGATGACATAGCCCTGGACACCACCCCATTGAAACCTAAAGCCTTTTACAGATATGTGGATGACACTTTTGTCGTGTGGCCACATGGCAGAGAGAACCTGCAAGACTTCCTGCGACATCTCAACAGCATACACAGCAACATACAATTCACCATGGAGGTGGAAGAAAACGGAAGCTTGCCCTTCCTTGACATTCTAATCAAGAGGCACCCTGATGGCACCTTGGGTCACGCTGTGTATAGGAAGAAGACACATACGGATCTATACCTTCATGCACAGAGTTGCCACCACCCAGCACAACGCAACTCAGTGCTTAACACACTTGTGCACAGGGCCAAGTCTATCTGTGATGATGACAGCCTACCTGCAGAGTTACAACACCTAAGGAAGACCTTCCGCAGCAACGGTTATAATGAGACGCAAATCTCGCGCGCCCTACACAAGAGCAGGAAGGTAGACACACCAGAAGAAGAAGATGAGACCAGATGCCTGGCATTTCTACCATACGCGGGACCGCCAACAGCCAAGATTGCCCGCATTCTGGAGAAACACAACATCAAGACAATTTTTCATGCCCCAAGTAAAATTAAGGACATACTTGGCTCAGTCAAAGACCACCTAGGACTGCAGACTCCGGGTGTATACAGTATTGAATGTGAATGTGGTACGAAATACATCGGACAAACGCAGCGCTGCATCACGCAGAGGCGCTCGGAACACATTAGAAATGTACGCCTTGGTCAGACAGAAAAATCGGCGGTAGCGGAACATAGCCTTAACGAAGGACACACCTTCCTCTTTGAGGGTACGAAGAAGCTGTGTGACGCTAAAGGATTTTGGGATTCAGTTTTCAAAGAGGCTGTAGAAATTCGGTTGAACAGCAACCTGATCAATCGAGACACTGGTTTCCAACTCAGTACAGCGTGGAATCCCGCAATAACTAAAATTAGAAGAGAACGCTCCGGCACGAAGACGGTAGCGGCCACAGACGTATTAGGAACCGGCAGGGACTCGACGCCCGGTCCGCGCCGCGAACCCCCCACCACTGGCGCGGCGGCCGATTCCGCAGGTACCTGATTGGTCGGCGCCCGGAATCAGTCACTGGTCCAGGAGCCTTTATAGGACCGCGCAACACCGCCGCAAAAATCACCATCAACTCGGAGAAGACACAGGCAATGCTGATTACCCGCAGGCTCGGAAGGCGCGTACCTCCTCAACGTCCCCCCCTCCACCTTCACCTAAATGGAACCCAACTCCCCTGGCGCAGAACCGCCAAGTACCTTGGTGTAACCCTGGACTCTCGTCTTACGTGGAAACCCCACATAGACGAGGTCCACAGGAAGGTCTGCGCCAGAATGTCCATCCTATACCCTATCCTGAACACAACCAGCTCCCTTCCTTGCCCAGTAGCAGTAAATGTATACCAGGCCCTGATCCGGCCGGTAATGGAGTATGCGTGCCCTGTCTGGGGATACGCGGCAAAGCAGCACCTGGACAAACTCCAGAGGCTGCAGAACCGCGCCCTCAGAAGGGCACTGCACCTACCTCTCGGATTCCCTACGGACGACTTGCACGCCGCAGCCGAAATCCCACTCCTGAGAGAGCGTTTCCAGGATCTGGCAAGGGCCTTCTATGAGGGTTCTTCCAGATCCGGAAATGCACTCATCCACTCCCTAGGTCGGTATGACATGTCCCGCGATAAGCATAAGCGCCCTATGACGATCTTCGACGACTAAGTCGAAGAGAAAAATCCCAATATCCATTCCCAAATCCTGCTCCTACCCAAACCACTACAATTATCTCGCCAAACCTCAGGCAAGTACCAGACTCACACAGAACAAACATCACATTTCATAGACACCAAAAAATACAGAAATAATCATACACACAAGTACACAGGGGAGTAAAAGCCGAAAGGCTACAAACTCCCCCTCACACTTCTCCAAAGAGGAGAAAGTATTAGATGTAAGCAGCAGCCGCCGCAAAAACAAGACGGTGCAGTGCTTCAGATGTCAGGGCCTCAACCACATTGCGGCACACTGCTCAATGGCAGTGAGGTGCAGAAAATGCTCCGAGGCCCATGACACACGAACGTGCAACATAAAACACACGGACCCGCAAGTAAGGTGCGCGCTGTGTGGCAAAAACCACACAGCGGGCTACCAAGGTTGTGAGGTCCATAAAAGACACACACAGCAGGCAAAGGGCGCAAAGGCCGCCCCCCACACACGAAAAGAAAACACCACGAACCCATCCAGACACACAAGAAACCAAAACATTACAACACACACAGACAAGGCCTGGGGAAAACCAAGGCCGGACACACCGAGGGCGACATATGCGGAAGTGGTTTCTCCTCCGAAGAACCATGAAAGCGTGGCCCAATCACCACAACACCAGACACTATCACAAGAACAACACCAGGAAACACACAGCAACAACGACCAGGTCCACCATGACAGAGGAAGACCTAGGGAACCCCACACACACTCCCCCCCCCCCCCCATGGATCAGTTGTTAGGCGTAATGGTGCAGACCATGAACCTCGTCATGGAAATGATGAAGGAATTCAGGGAAGCCCAGAGGCAGAACACACAGATCCTCGTCGCCCTTCAGGCAACAGTCCAGCAGTCGCTCCCCTCTGCGACTTCCTCAGTAGCACCAAAACCCCATCATGAATAGACGACCGAATATTCAAGGCCTGACAATGTGCGTCTTTAACGCAGACGGCATTGTTAATCAAGCGGTCGAGTTCAGAGAACTCATGAAGGAGTTCTCCATCGACATATGCATGATGGGAGAAACCCACCTAAAACCGGGAATAAAAGCGACAGTTCCCAACTACGTTACCTACCGCAAAGACAGGCCAACCCAAGGCGGAGGAGTGGCCATATATGTAAAAAGAGGGATCCCCCACCACCAGGTATTCTTACCAGCTACCAACAAAATCGAAGCAGTGGCGGTGGAAGTAACCACTGCCACTGGGCCCCTAACAATTGTTGCAGTCTACCGACCCCCACATGACCAGTTAGATGAGGGAGACATAGCTGCTCTAGGGCAAATTGAAGGCAAACTCATAATAGGGGGAGACTTCAATGCCAAACATCCTGATTGGAATTCTAGAGTAACCTCCAGAGCAGGCGCCAAACTGCAACAACTAGCGCGCACCCACCACTTCGAAACATGGGGTCCAGTCGAGCCCACACATTTTCCAAAAAATGGAGGCAGGCCCGACGTGTTAGACATAGCTCTCACTAGGAGGATCGCAGGGTTTGTGGCCGCAAGGACAATCAACAGAATGTTCTCCGACCACAACCCAGTGATTCTGGAGGTCGATGTGGGAGAATGGGTAGCACTCCCACGGTACCAGACGTCGTACAAACGTACAGACTGGGAGCGATACCAGGAAACTGTCGCCTCTGATATCGCTCGCGCTCCGCCACCTACTGCCGAAACAGTAGAACAAGCGCTACAAGACCTAACAGGCACCATCTTGCAGGCAGCGGAAGAAGCCACCCCTCCACAAAGGGATGGCCCACCGCCGCAAATACAGCTCCCGGAACACTTGCTAGCTCAAATTCGACATAAGAACAGAGTGGCAAAAGAGTGGAAGATCACCAGAAATCAGGCCACCAGGAGGCTGCTCAATCGACTACAGAGAGAACTGAAGGCTGCGCTCAATGAGCACAGAAACCAGCAATGGCAAAACCGCCTCACAGCTCTCAAAGTAGACGATCATACACTATGGCACGCGACCAAACAGTTTACAAAACGACGCGCTAGGATGCCGCCACTGCATGGCGAGCGCGGACTGGTCTACAGCCATGCTGGAAAGGCCAACGCCCTCGCCGACTCCTTAGAGAAGCAGTTCCAAGCGGCACAACCCCAGGATGAAGAGCATGAAGAGGTAGTCAGTCGTCAACTGACTGTCTTCCTCAATGCAGAGGAGGACCCAGAGGACGAACCCATACTTTTTGCCCCCGAGGACGTGGCAAGAGTAATCAGGTCCCTCCCTACAAAAAGGGCCCCAGGGCACGACAGTGTCACTAATCAGTTAGTCAAAAATCTCCCACCTACAGCAATCACACACATCGCGAACGTCCTCAACGAGATTACTCGATCCCGTGTTTTCCCAGCTTGCTGGAAACATGCGGAAGTGGTCGCGATACACAAACCAGGGAAAGACCCTGTATTCCCGCAGCACTACAGGCCGATTAGCCTCTTGCCAACTCTCAGCAAGATCTATGAGCGCCTCCTACTAAGACCCATACAAGAACATATCACCAGAGAGCAAATTCTGCCGGATTTCCAATTTGGGTTCCGGCAGAACCACTCTGCCCCACAACAGGTTATGAGAATGGTTGAAGCAGCCACAGAGGGCTTCAACCACAGAGGCTACTGCGGGATAGTGTTACTAGACGTAGCCAAAGCCTTTGATTCAGTATGGCATAGAGGGCTACTCTACAAGTTGTATACACAAGGGTTTCCCGGGAGCATAGTTCAGCTGATCAAGAGCTATCTCACGAATAGGACTTTCTCCGTCAAAGTAGAAACTGCCACCTCCACCAGAAGGCGTATTCGTGCTGGGGTGCCACAGGGATCGGTCCTGGGGCCCGTATTGTACAGTTTGTACACTGCGGACACACCAACGGCCCCCCTGGTGCACACTGCACAGTACGCCGACGATACAGCCTTCTAGACGAGAAACGCGAACAAGGACCTGGTCATCCGTAGGCTACAAAAGGTTTTAGATGACACGGAAACATGGGCCCGTCGCTGGCGCATCACCATCAACTCTGAGAAGACGCAGGCAATGCTGATTACCCGCAGGCTCGGAAGGCGCGAACCTCCTCAACGTCCCCCCCACCACCTTCACCTAAATGGAATCCAACTCCCCTGGCGCAGAACCGCCAAGTACCTTGGCGTAACCTTGGACTCTCGTCTTACGTGGAAACCCCACATAGACGAGGTCCACAGGAAGGTCTGCGCCAGAATGTCCATCCTATACCCTATCCTGAACACAACCAGCTCCCTTCCTTGCCCAGTAGCAGTAAATGTATACCAGGCCCTGATCAGGCCGGTGATGGAGTATGCGTGCCCTGTCTGGGGATACGCGGCAAAGCAGCACCTGGACAAACTCCAGAGGCTGCAGAACCGCGCCCTCAGAAGGGCGCTGCGTCTACCTTATGGATTCCCCACGGACGACTTGCACGCCGCAGCCGAAATCCCACTCCTGAGAGAGCGTTTCCAGGATCTGGCAAGGGCCTTCTATGAGGGTTCTTCCAGATCCGGTAACGCGCTCATCCACTCCCTAGGTCGGTATGACATGTCCCGCGATAAGCATAAGCGCCCTATGACGATCTTCGACGATTAAGTCGAAGAGAAAATCCCAAAACCCAATCCCTAATCCAGTTCCTTCCCACATAACACCAATCTTTTCGCCTACCTCAGGCAAGTACCAGACTCACTCACAACAAACATCTCAAGTCACAGACACCAAAAAAACTATAGAAAAAAAAATCACACACACACGTTCACAGGGGAGTAAAAGCCGAAAGGCTACAAACTCCCCCTCACACTTCCCCAAAGAGGGGAAAGTAATAGATGTAAGCAGCAGCAGCAGCATCTCGACACTTCGCTTGAAGATGATGGGTACGAAACCCTTCGAAACGTTGCGAGAAGACGACGCCTTTACTCGGCTGATCACCCGAGAAGATTTCACGAATGGAATACGCCGAGAAAGTCTCAAATCATACTCTGCATCTATATCATTATGATTTCCAACCCGCCGACATGGAATGCAGTGTGTGAGAACTTGGAATTAAATCTAAAATTAAGTAGGTTAAGTAGAAAAGAAAACTTCCAGATAGCCCAACATGTGATCAAAAGGTTGAAACATCCAATAGGTGATTCTGTATGCTCCCTTACAATGGAGCAACCAGACAGAATCATCTTAAAGACAGCAAATCTGATAACCTGCTGCAGAACCGCTTCATGATATACTGCAACAGTTGTGCATAAAGGATACTAACACCTTGATTTAGATAAAATACATGATGATCACGTTAGTGCTCAAGGGGAGAGTTCATCTATACTTTTCAATACAGGTACAAGATGCTTCATACACATGAAACACCCCTGAGAATCTACAGCTTAATGCTATGCGCAGCACCCTGGTTTCAGTGTAAATCCCAAAAATCATTGAACAGCTAACAATAGACATCACGTGCTTACAAGAAAGCTAGATCAAAGGGTGAAAATTAACCAGTCTACCAACAAGGGCAATAACAGTTACAGGATGCCCTGAGACCAAGGCGGAAAAAGCAGTCCTGAGCCCTGAATGGGCAATAAAATGAAACTATATGGTTCCAGAGATCTTCTCGACTCTCAAACATCTATGACGTATATATGCAGGCAGAAGCAACGAATAAAAATTTTAAATGCGAACATTTTTAGGTTAGGCTTTACCGTGACTGTTACTGACATTAAATGAAACAACAAGTTTACTGTTACCAGTCACCGTTTTATTTCTTCCACGAAGCGTTTCGAAGGTTTAAACCTCCATCATTGGGTTGATTTACATTAGTTAGTATTACATATGTGTGTGTGTTGTGTTACGATTTTGGAGGAACTTGTGGCGCTGCCTAGTGAAGAAACAAGACACTATTTCAGAATATGGTTTTGGATTACTTTTGACAAAAAAATAAAAATTTGTATGGAGACTAGGATTTGAACACAGCTCTCCATCTCACGAGGCAGATACACTAATCATTACGCCAACCTGGCGCAGTGGCTTTGCACAACTGCACGTAGTACCCAAGCACGTCTCTCTCCTGAATCCGAATTCCCATTCATGCCTCAGCCCGTTTGGTATTCCCTCTAAACTTGAACAGCATTGCAGAGGTTCTGCAACTGTATTGGAACAGCACCTCAGCATCGAACGAAACTGGGGATCCTGACTTAAAAGCAACGAAATGCAGGGCAATGGAGGAAAAAATGTCCCCTATAACATGTGTCCATAAATGGGCAGTATGCGCACAACGATAACAAATCGTCTCAGAACACAGTACAGAGCAGCACTGCATCCACGTCACAACAGATGTTCAAAGTGGCCTTAATAGGATTACAAGTGATAGAGATAATAGGGGTTGTCATGCAGAATACAATAATCGTACCTTGTCTTACATCATGTTGGCGGGACACTTGCCTGGAGCTTGTACTAGGCTGTGTCTCAATATCTTGTAGAAACCGGTCCTCCAAATCTGGTGTACACACAATCCGCCTCCTCCCCGCATGTTCGTCTTTCTGAAAGGACCTGTGCTGACACAAACTCCAAAAATGAGCTTGAAATGTTGTGTGATGTTGTTACTGCCTATGAGGGTAATTGTTCTGGTATAGCAGTGCTGACTCTCGACCGTACCCATCTGCTTGGCGGTACACAAACCTCTCTCGGCTTGTTCCAGATATGAAGACCGGACAATTCTATTGCTTACAGTACGCTGCGTTAATCACATAGCCTGCAACACACAAAAAACACACAGCACGTGGTCAGAGGAATTGCCATTCGTCAGCGCCATCTACCGTCCAATTCTGCTTTCTGGACACATATTCAAAGGGACCTTTTCCTCCATTTCCAGTCAGGAACCCGTCCTGCCGTTCGTCGGTTTTATAAATGTTCACACTATATACATCATACGTATTCGAGACTTGAAAAGGTCTCTGGAACCCCCAGTTACATTTGGTTAAAGCACCTATGCCTGGGTTTCAGGCAGGAGTCCCCGTTTCGTTTGATGCTGAGGTGCTATTCCAATACACATGGAGGGCCTCTACAATACTGTTGGAGTTAAGGGAGAATACCAAGAGGGCTCAGCTGTGAAACAGAATTTGGATTGTGAAGGGACTGCCACAAGGGTAGTCCGTGCAGTTTTGCAAAGCCAATGTGCTGGGGTGGCGTAGTGGTTAGTGAATTAGTGGTATTCCCTCTGAAATGTCTCGGGAGCAGGAGGCATGAGTCAGAACCCCGGCATTGGTACAAATTTTCATTCGTCACTTCAGTCTGCATGCACATGTACACCTCAATGGGGAGTTGCGATGGTCAGTCAACAATGTAACGATCATATTGTGGCAGTTGAAGTTCAATGGCTCTGAGCACTATGGGACTCAACTGCTGTGGTCATAAGTCGGCAGTTGAAGTAACGCGTGACTATGAAACATGGGTGGTCTCAAACATTTAAGTGCATTAACCGTATGCAGCATTTATAAAAGACATAGCAACATATGCACAACGAAAGAGACTAATTATTACTTCAGACATCAACTCACGGTCTACCCTGTGGAACTCAGCCAGAACATTTTGACCACAAACATATTATCGCCTACTATCGGTATAAACCCGTGCAGATAATAGCAGCGTCACCTGGCGAGGAATAACTGCTAGTCAGACATTCGCACGGTGCATGTAGTACCAGTGAGCGTGCTGTCCGTGTGTAGAATGGGGAAGCGCGTGATCCAGCTGGTTTGGCCGGGAGCAGATGTTCATGGCTCGGAGGCTCGGCACGAGCATTTCAGAAACTGCACGACTTATCGGGTGTTCGAGAAGTGCTGTAGTGAATGTCTTCAACACGTGACGAATCCAAGGTGAAATCCGTCCAGACGTTGTGGTGTTGGGCAGCCACCCCTCATTACAGATGCCGGACGTCGTAGGCTAGGCAAGCTGGTAAACTGTTGCGGAACTATCATCAGAGTTTAACGCTGGGCAGAGTACAACTATGGGCGTCGGGGTCGACAACCTATGCATGTGCGAATGCTAACACCACGACATCGGCAACTACGAATGAAACTGGCACGTGACCTTCGGCACTGGACGGTGGCGCAGTAGCAGAGCGTTGCATCATCTGTTGAATCCAGATATCTTTTTCATCATGCCGATGGGAGGGCACGAATCCGTTGTCTTCTAGGGGAGCATCAACTTGATACTTGTACTGCGAGACCGAGACAAGCTGGCGGCGGTTCCATTATGCTTTGGGGAACATTCGTGTAGATATCCATGGGTTGCAGAACATATACACCCCTATGACGATCATGTTTCCTGATGGCAGTGGCAACAACATAATGCTTCATGTCATAAGGCCAAGAGTGTGATGGAGAGGTTGGAGGAACACAGTGGCGAGTTCCAATTGATGTGCTGGTCTCCAACTCGGCAGATCTGAAGCCGATCGAACACAACTGGGATGTGATTGAAGGTGGCGTCAGAGTTCATTGCCCTCCCCCCCCCCCTGCCCGTTATTTACGGGTGTTAGATGACTTGTGTGTGCAGAAGTAGTGCGAAATCCTTCAAGCGACCTACCAAGGCTTCATTGCTTCCATGTCACGACGCGTCGCAGTTGTTATCCGTGCCACTGGCAGACATACCGGCTATTAGGTAGATGGTAATAATGTGATCAGTACTCATGGGACGCGATGTATCAACTAGCAACGTAGACATAATGAAATGAATAACAGATGGTTGACCAGAAAGTAAACGACCACTTAACGACGAGCGACCACAACATAATAACATTTCACACGATCAAGCTGCAGGACACAACCAGAGAAGAAAAGGACAAACGTTTATTAATAGGCAAAGTAGACTGGAAAAACGGAGAAAAATATTAGGAAACAACAAGCTAATAGAAATTCATGCGATTGTTGACCTCCGGGCACTTAAATTAACTGAAGCACTACTAAATCCGCAGCAGATGGCAATTTCAATAGCCATAAAAAAAGCAATATGAAGTACGTAATGAGAAAGACTAATCCGCGATATGCAGCGAAAAAGACGTTTGCACCAGAGAGCCGTTATGACAAGAAAACGACAGCTAAGACTAGCTGAATATAGACTATCGAAGTAAACTTTTAAAACAACACTCATACTGTGTGCATTTCGTGACAACACAAACACAAGAAAACATCTGCGGAGAATCGTACAAAATAATGACTGAAAGACTGAAAACCCCATTCGTTCTTGCAGCGCTAAGGCAAGGAGACGGGCCCATGACACATGGATGGAGACAGACAGCACAGTCGGTGCTGAATGAACTCCTCCCCGACGATGCCATGGCCACAGACCAGGAAAAACCGACCACGCTAAGAGAACAACTTGAGGAACCACACCAGGTAACAATCGTTTCCTGCCCGTTTGCGCAAGAAAAGGTTACTTTAGCGATTGCAAACTGAAAAAGAAAGTCACCCAGGCCACATGGGATCTAATTTCATACACTACAACAGGCATCGCTACAGATCATCCCAATGTTAACATGGATATGCCCCAAGGATGGACAGAGTACCATCATTTTGGAAGACAGCCAACTCAGTAATAATCAAAACATCCACGGCCAGGGACAGATCAAAAATCATAACAGACCCATCTGCCTAATAAATACACTATCTAATGTCCGGGAGAGGCTCTCATATGACAGCCTGTAGGCACACAGACCGCTTCGCGACCTTAGCTCACGTCACCTTCCGGGAAGGTGAATCAATCGATGATACTATAAACAGAGCACTCACAATAGTCTCAAGAACCATATGTAAATATGCCACTTCAACACCCATGGACATTGCAGGCTCCTTTGAAAATCTCTGATGGCCCGCAATGTTCGCGAGGCTTAAAGAACTGGAGGTAGCTGAGGCCCTATACCACAGTTTTCTAGATTACAGTAGAGACAAGGTCGTAGACTGGCGCCCGGTCAATCACGAAGTTATTAAGAAAATAACCAAGTGTTGTCCACTGTTGGCCGACTTTCTGTGATATCTCTATTGAACCAGTCCGCACCGTACTGGAAGGAGACGCGAGAGTAGTTGCGCAAGAGGATAACGTATTTGTTGTCGTATCAGCTGACGACAGAGACGAGCTACAAGAGAAAGCAACTGAAACACGTCAAACTGTTACACAAGAGTGCAACACAAACAAGCTAAAAGTCACAAGCAATAGAACTACACAAATTCTAATGAAGGGATCACTGAAAAGAATCCCTGAATTAAAGTTGGGTACACAAACATTAAACGCACAATAGCAGTTGACGAGAACATAGCTTCAACGAACATACACGATTGACAAGAGATTTAAAAAATGACATATCGCTGTGCGCTGTTTGAATTAGTACTGAGGTTCGCTGCGAGTGTATGGGCACACCGTCTAAAGCTTTCCACGACCTGAAAAGCTGAAAAGCACTGTCAACAAGGGCATAGGTGAGTGACTATCTGGGGCGTTTGGTACCGCACCAGCGGAAGCACTTTATGTGGTACTGGGAACATACACAGTAGATATTACGATCTTATATCGTGCAGCATTATTCTGGTTGAAAATGGGCAGACTGACAGTACTTAACTGGAGTACCAATTCACAACTGCCAACTCAAACTCTGGCGTGTGAAGACCTGGTAACAAGAATGGGAGGTTAGTGATAAGGGGCGCCGTGTATAAAACACATTCCTTGATATGCAGGAGCAGCTGAAATGAGCTAAGCCAATCTCAACCTTGACATGATTCACTTTCTGACCGGCCACAGCCCTTATCCCACGCACATAAGTAGTGTGACACTGAGCAATGACTCGAACTGTACATGTGGGGCAACTGGAAGCCCGAAACAAACCGTCCTGACCTGTAGGCTGTTCAATAACGTAGGGCAAACGGGATAACACAGACAGGCATTAACACAGGACACCATATAACAGGGTGTTCATAAATTCCCGTTACAAACTTCAAGGACTTGTAGAAGGGAGTGAGTACATAACATTTTGAATATGAGTCCTCGTCCGGAAACGTACCGATTACGTTCTGCGACGGTTTCAAATCAGATGTGTAACGTGTTCACGTCTGCTGATGATATGATGATGATGTTTGGTTTGTGTGGTGCTCAAATGCACTGTTATCAGCGCCTGTACAAATTCCCAACCGTTGCTCAGTCCAATCTCGCCACTTTCATGAATGATGATGAAATGATGAGGACAACACAAACACCCAGTCATCTCGAGGTAGGTGAAAATCCCTGACCCCGCCTGGAATCGAAACCGGTCCACGTCTGCTGACGGGAAGAGAAAAGACTCAGCGTTGCTTGTCGTGGTATGCAGTAGGGTAGACAGGCTGACGCGTACTATTTCTTGTGGGGTCGTATGCAAAGTTTAATTTACGAGACTTGTGTAGAGATGTTGGCTCGAGTTCTGGCTGCTGCACTAGAAACTGAAGAGACACCAGGTGAGATGTGTACCAGAACATGCTTCGTAGGTACAAGCCTGTAAAAACGTTGGTAGTCGCCACTTCGAACCGCTGATGTAATACATCAGTACTGTTCCGTATGTACAGTGCGCTGTGTTCTTTTTTATTTTGGAATAATGTATACACGTAATGTTTAAATGTTAATACAAAAAAATGGATGTTTCGTTATGTTTCCTTTAGAATTGTTACCTAATAGCCGGCCGGTGTGGCCGAGCGGTTCTAGGCGCTTCAGTCTGGAACCGCGCCACCGCTACGGTCGCTGGTTCGAATCCTGCCTCGGGCATGGATATGTGTGATGTCCTTAGGTTAGTTAGGTTTAAGTAGTTCTAAGTTCTAGGGGACTGATGACCTCAGATGTTAAGTCCCATAGTGCTCAGACCCATTTCAACCATTTTGTTACCTAATAACTGTACTGCGTCACGTCTAATTCACTTCCTCAAGGCGAAGTGGATGAGTTAAGTATCTGAACAGAAACCGTAGTAGAATGTAAAAGATACGTGGGTTCCTATTCAAAATATTATGTGTTCACTCCCTCTACAGGTCCTGAGAGTTTTTAAAGGGAATTTCCGAACACCCCATACAACATGGTGCGTAACGAAGACGCTTGACACCCACGTAACACTTTAGCCGACACAGTCTCTTCAGCACTTAGCAATGAGTACCTAAATAGACGACCACGTCACCAACTACAAAGTATGCAGCACTAGGACTGTGGTGTCACCGCCAGACACCACACTTGCTAGGTGGTAGCTTTTAAATCGGCCGCGGTCCGTTAGTATACGTCGGACACGCGTGTCGCCACTATCAGTGATTGCAGACCGAGCGCCGCCACACGGCAGGTCTAGAGAGACTTCCTAGAACTCGCCCAGTTGTACAACCGACTTTGCTAGCGATGGTTCACTGACAAAATACGCTCTCATTTGCCGAGACGATAGTTTAGCATAGCCTTCAGCTACGTCATTTGCTACGACCTAGCAAGGCGCCATTATCAGTAACTGTTGATATTGACTCATGTACCGTCAAGACCGACGTTCACCATTAACGGATTAAAGTTAAGTATTCCACCAGCTATGTCCGTTTTTCTAAATTCTAATTTCCTTGTCCTGTTCCAGACCTCACACCAGCCTGCGTGAGCTAATACGCGTGCCTTTCGGCGTCCCTCTAGTAACACGGTGTTGGCTCTCCTGCCAACCAAAACATTGGTGACGAGGCAAAACCGCGTTCTTATCGATATTGCCCGGATTTACTTGTGTAATGGCTTCGCCACAATCTCCAGATGTACTGTCCGAATTTTATCGCTTACAGAATCAGCAGACGCAGGCCTTACTGGATGCCCTTGGACAGCTCGTCCAGGGTCAACGTGCGATGCAAAACGATGCGGCAGCCGCCGCTCCACCGCTAACGCAGCCACAACACGCTGTTGCACCAACTTTTCGACCTTTTGATGCTGCACTGGAAAGCTGGATGGAGTGGTCACGCCAATTTGGATTCCATCTCGCCGCCTACAGATTTCAAGGTAATGAGTGGCAGCCTTTTTTGTTATCATCGGTCGGCGTAAAAACGTACCGTGTGATAGTCAAATTATTTCCCCGACGCGACGTAGCAACTCTGTCCTACGACGAAATTTTGTCTGCATTAGATGCATATTTCAAAGAATCAGTCAATGTAGTTGCGAAAAGGTATACTTTCTTTCGTACAAAACGTACGGCAGGTCAAACTAATCGGGAGTGGGTTGCAACCTTGCAAGGCCTTACTAGGGATTGTGCTTTTGAGTGTCAATGTGGACTCCCTTATTCAGATACTATGGTACGTGATACAATTGCACTGAACGTTTCTGATGTTCGTATACGGGAACAGATTTTGAAACTAGTCAATCCCTCCCTTCAACAAGTGATGGACATATTGGATCGGCAGGACATACTTGACTTTGCTCAGGAATCATTTGAAACTTCACCAGCTGTGTGTCAGGTTAACCGGCCCACCGGGCGAGCTGCACGGAGCAGTAAACAGCCCTCACGCCAGGCCGCGCCGCTGCCACCAGGCTCTCAGCCACGTGTGCCGCGCAGGCAAGCAAATGCAGTGCTAAAATCATGCCCGCGGTGCGCTACTAGACATTCGCGTGAGAATTGCCCTTCACGCCAGGCTATTTGCTTTTTCTGTAATAAAAAAGGACATGTTCAGAGTGTTTGCCAGAAAAAGCTCAGATCGGTAACTCACAACCATTCCAGGCCCTTTGCTTCGCGCCGAATTCGATCCAAGGATACTCAGGCTCGTGAAACTTCGCCCATGGAAATTCATGTAGTTCATTCCACTCCGCCCAGTGCCACTCTCTCTAACAGTGACTGTGTTCGTCCCACAAATAGTGTGCGTCGACATCGCCGGAAATCCCGTCAAGTCGCAAGTGATTTTGTACCAGTGTCAGTTCACGTTGCACGAGACAGTCGCTCTTGTCGTCAGCAGGACAATAAACTTTTTGTAGACTTGGACATTAACGGGAAAGTGATACAATTCCAGCTCGATACCGAAGCTGCAGTCTCACTGATCAATCAAGACACTTACAAACTGCTGGGTACACCTCCGTTGCGTGCCGCAGATGTTAAGCTAATTAGCTATTCAGGTCAAAATATCCCAGTGTTAGGACAGTGCAGCCTTCTTGCAACATACAAAGGACAAACAAAACTTGACTCATTTTACGTCCTTCGTTCTTCTTCTGCAGTGAACTTGTTTGGTTCCGATTTATTTCAGTTGTTTAACTTGTCTATAGTGAATCAGGTCCTATCAGTGAACCAGACTGTGCCTTCAGACAGTGTTTCTCGTCTATGTGAAGAATTTGCAGACATTTTTGCACCGGGCCTTGGTTGGGCTAAGAACTATAAAGCACATTTGGAACTGAAAGTAAACGCGCAACCGAAATTTTTCAGAGCACGCAATGTTCCCCACGCATTGCGTGATGAGGTCGCAAAAACATTACACGATTTGGAATCACAAGGTGTAATTGAACGTGTGCAGGCTTCTCTCTGAGCATTACCCTTAGTAATTTTGCCAAAACCTTCGGGAAAATTGAGACTTTGTGTGGACTTCAAGACAACAGTTCAATGCAACAGGTTGAATGACTGGAACTGATCGCCTGTCGGACCCCTCTGTCTAATAGGCGCTGCTCATGCATCGTTGTTTAGATGTTTCTGCGGGTTTAGTGACATCTCTGATCAGTCAAAGGGACTGTGTCTGTAATGCAATACCCACAGCCAACGTCTGTCTTCAGGAGTTCTGGGAACCCAGGTAATACAAAACCTTTTTTTATGTGTGTTTTTAAATGGGGCGGACACCACTGAGGAAGCATTGAGCAATGACACAGGCCGCAAATGGTGAAATCTTCCAACATAAGCAGCTTTGACGAGATGTAGATCGTGATAGCCCAGCGCTTGGGAGTGGCCATCCCCGACAACGACGAAGCTGATCTGCTGTGCACGTGATGCTTTCGTGAGCATCTAAGGAAAGAGGTTGAATGTCCGTGAAACTACGATAGGGGGCAAAGTATTGGAGTTCCACGTTTCTTCACAGAACGTTGAGATCAGAGCCTTGCCCGCGGTGTAAAGCAGGATAGGCGGCGATCCTGGCAGATCTGACTGCAGAGTACTATTCTGGTGCAGGAAAGGGCGGACTCCATTGGCCAGCGTACATTGTTGAACATCGGACTCCACAGCAGACGATCCCTACGTGGTCTCATGTTGACCCAGCGGCATCGTTGATTACAGTTGCAGTGGGCACGGGATCATTGAGATTTGACCGTGGATCAAAAGCAACTTGTCGGCTGATCCTATGAGTCATGTTTCTCGTTACACTAGTTCGACGGTCGTGCCTGGATACGCCGTCATCCAGGGGAACGGCTGCTCAAAAATGCATTGAGCAGAAAACGCACGTTGGTGAGGACAGTATTATACTTTGCGGGACATTCACGTAGGCATCCATGTGACCTGTTGCTGTAATCGAAGATATCGTGACAGCTGTTGACTAAGTGAACAATATTACACACCACTTACACTCCTTCATGCTGGATGTCTTCCTGATGCCAGTGGTATATTCCAGCAGGATAACTGTCCGTCTCACAATGGTGAAATCGTGTTACAATGAACTGAAGCGTATGAAACTGAAGTCACGTTGATGTCTTGGCCATCAGATTCGGCTGGTATGAACCGGGTGGAACGCATCTTGGATGGTGTCGGGCGCCACTCCTGTGCCCACAAACCACTGTTTCCCTAAATCGTTTCAGGCAAATGCCGGGATGGTTCCTTTGAAAGGGCACGGCCGATTTCCTTCCCAATCCTTCCCTAACCCGAGCTTGCGCTCCGTCTCTAATGACCTCGTTGTCGACGGGACGTTAAACAGTAACCACCACCACCACCACCACAAACCACTGGCTAGTAATTTACAGGAATTTCATAACCTGTGCATAGATATGTGGTGCTACACCCTTGCAGGAAACTATCAAGGACGTGTCGAATCCGTTCCAGGCAAAAACGCTGCTGTACTGCCTTCCAAAGGCGGACCATCACGCTTATAAGCAGTTGGTCATTATACAGGGCAATTCAGCTGCCCCTACCCATGGGTTTTATGCAACCCGCAACGCCCCCAAACTCCACACACCAGATTTTTATATTGTCTCACTCGCTATGTGCAAACTATTAGTGCTGCAGGAAAAAATGGACAGAATCCTTTTTGTAGGAAATATAATGTACTCAAATTTTGTGCTGGTATACATTTTCGCTAGAGGCCATAGTTTTTGAATTATTCAAGCAAAATGCACCAAAGTGAACTTCAAATGAGTTTTTCTTGGATAATTCGAAAACCGTGCCTTTCGGCGAAAACGTATCTCAATACAAAATTTTTCTGTAGAACTAATAGTTTGCTCGCAAACGAGAGAATATGAAAATCTCGCGCATGGTTTTTGAAGGTGTTGTGGGTTGTGTAAAACCTGTCAGTAGCGGAGCTGAATCACCCTGTATAAATATATGGGTATAGATATTTAAAAGTTTTTGCAACAGACGTCTAGGGGTGATAGCACACTACGTGGTGAACAACTTCCGTTGCAGATAAAGTGTTCGCTGACACTTCATGGCGACGCTAGGTGTCGTTTAATATCGGTTATGCCCCTGAGAGGCAGTATAGGGCGTAGTTACTCTGCAGTGTGCATAGGCAATGCGTGTTGCCTATAATCCAGTCTTCTGCTCTGCATGGAACGGGGTAGAACGAGTTCCCGATTCGCTTTTGAAATACCGTTCTCTGTTTATAAATACTCACCGCTAAGGTTTTCTTGTTGGTTATCGCGCTACCAATTTACTTGGGTAGGTAGTACGCACATGCAGTATACGTGGTTATTAGACCCTGCTAGTCCCCTGAAATCTCGTCGACCCAGCGCCATCGAATTCAATAAAAATACGCCTAGCATTGCCCGAAAGCATTGGCGAACATTTTGTCTCCCACGAAATTTTTTTCTCCATGGAGTGATCTGACACCCCTACATCTTCGATGCAAAGACTTTGAAACACTTCTTAAGTAGTAGAACCCAATATTTCCACTCGACGGCGAGTGTTCATCTGAGACAAGTGTATCGTCAGGAGTGTCCCAAAGAAATATGATAAGAACGATATTATTTTCTGTGTACATAAATGATCTGGCGGACACGGTGAGCAGCAATGTAAGTTAATGAGGATAGTAGGAAAAACAAACCGGTAATGTTCGGATACAGCATTAGTAGTGTCCTGCTTGTCATAGTCACATATCTCGGCGTACGTTGCAGTGCGATGTGAGGTGGTTCAAATGGCTCTGAGCACTATGGGGCTTAACATCTGAGGTCATCAGTCCCCTAGAACTTAGAACTACTTACAGCTAACTAACCTAAGGACATCACACACATCCATGCCCGAGGCAGGATTCGAACCTGCGACCGTAGCGGTCGCGCGGTTCCAGACTGAAGCGCCTAGAACCGTTCGGCCACTGCGGCCGGCGATATGAGGTGGAACGAGCATGTGAGCACTGACTTCGGATTATTGGGAGAATTTTAGGAAAGTGTGGTTCATCTGTAAAGGAGACCGTATATAGGACTCCAGTGCGACCTATTCTTGAGTGCTGCTAGAGTGTTTGAGATCCGCCGTAGGTCGGATTAAAGGAAGACATCGAAGCAATTCAGGGGAGAGCTGCTAGATTTGTTACCGGTAGGTCCGAACAACACGCATGTGTTACGGAGATGCTTCGAGAACTCAAATGGCAATCCCTGGACGGAAGGCGACGTTCTTTTCGATGAACACGAATGAGAAAATTTCGAGAACTGACAGTTGAGGCTGACTGCAGAACGATTCTACTGCGGTCAACAAATATTTCGCGTGAGGACCACGAATATAACACACGAGAAATTAGGGCTTATACGGAGGGAGGCATACAGACAGTCGTTTCTCCCTCGCTCTTTCTGCAAGTGAAACAGCAAAGGAAATGGCTAGTAGGGGTACAGGATACCCTCCGCCACGCACCGTTTAGTGGCTAGTTGAATATGTATGTAGAAGTTGATATAAGGGTGGCGAGAACGAGAGTACCTTAGACTTGTTTACTACACAGCAGAATATTATAGAATTTTCTCAATGACAAACAGTAACTGTGGATGTTCCGTAGTTTGTGTTTCTCATTGACAAATATGTAACTGTCCTATGAACGAACAACGGATCAATCCATTAATATGACTAAACAGAAGTGCTGACGTCTTTCACCTGACAATAAGCCTCAGAAAGGCGTCTAATATCTCACGAAAATGAAGTTACATAATTTCAAAAAATGATTTGCAGAGCGATGTCTGCGTAATTCTTCAGCATGTTACGTATCACTTCCACAGAGCTCACCAAGTAGCGTTCAATTACTCATTATTCTTATTCTCGTTAGAGAAGGAGTATAAGCTCCAAATGGAGAAGGATGGAAAGGGCAGCAGGTATACCACACCGCTATTCGGCTTAATCAATACAGAGAAACCAGAGAAAAGCTTATTTGTAATTTAGTCTCTCCGTTTCCCGAATGCAGGATTTTTATCCGATTAGGACTCTGTGTTAATTTTCGAAAGCCACAGAGTACACAATCTGATCAAAAGCATCCAGACACCTATTAGTGGGCATTAATATACTGTATGTCCAACTTTCGCCTTCATGATAGCTTGAACTCTGCTAGGGTCTCTTCCAGTGTTGTGTAGGAATGTCTGTGGAGAAATCACAACGCATTCTTCCACAACAGCAGAAACCAGGGAAGATCGTGATGTTGTCCGCTAGGGTCTGGAGCGAAGTCAACGTTCTACCTCATTCCAGAGGTACTTCACTGGGCTCAGATCGGGACTCAGGACCCGCTAGTCCATTTCAGGAATGTTATTGACCACAAACCATTACCTCACAGATGCTGCTTTATGACATGTTGCGGGATGCTGAAACAAACAACCATCGTCTCCGAACTACTGTATGCACTACACAATGCTGTAAAATGTGTTTATAGCTTTCCGCATTTAGCGTTCTCTTCAGCGCAACAAGGGGATCACACCCTAACTACGAAAAACACCTCCATACTGTTACAGCATCTCCTCCGTACTTCAGAGTTGGCGCTAGACGTAATGGCAGGTAACGTTCTCTAGATATTCGTCAAACCCAACCCCTTCCACAGGATTGTTATAGTGTGATTCATGATTCCAAATCTCTCGTTTGCATTCATTCTCTACAACACCTGAAGGATCGCTTAGCATTGATTACGGAAATGTGTGGCTTATGAGGATTAGCTCGATCAGTGTAACCCATTCATTTTAACTCCCCACGCACTTACACTGTGGCTGATGGACCGCCGGTAGCATTGTAGGACTCATGAACAATTCCTGCTGCTGATTTCATACGAATTATTACAACCACCCTCGCAATGTCCGACGACCCTGTGCATGATCTTGATTCAGTTGTGATTGTTCCTTAGCGTTTCCACGTCACAATCACTGTCCACATGGGTAGCTTTAGAAAGTTATAAAGCCGGCCGCTGTGGCCGAGCAGTTCTACGCGCTTCAGTCCGGAACCGCGCTGCTGCCACGGTCGCAGGTTTGAATCATGCCTCGGGCTTGGATGTGTGTGATGTGCTTAGGTTAGTTAGGTTTAAGTAGTTCTAAGTCTAGGGGACTGATGACCTCAGATGTTAAGTCCCATAGTGCTTAGAGCCATTTGAACCATTTTTAGCTGAAAAGGGTCGTAATGTGTAATAGGCAGACATCTATCAAGACCATCACACAGGAATTCCAAACTGCATCAGAATCCACTGCACGTACTATGACAGTTAGGCGGGAGGTGGGAAAACTTGGATTTCATGGTCGAGCGGCTGTTCATAAGCCACACAGCACGCCGGTAAATGCTAAACGACGCCTCGCTTGGTGTAAGGAGCGTAAACATTGGACGATTGCACAGTCGGAAAATGTTGTGTGGAGTGACGAATCACGGTACACAATGTGGCTATCCGATGGCAGGGTGTGGGTATGGCAAATGCCCGGTGAACTTCATCTGTCAGCATGTGTAGGGCCAACAGTAAAATTCGGAGACGGTGGTGTTATGGTGTGGTCGTGTTTATCATGGAGTTGGCATGCACACCTTGTTGTTTTGCGTGGCGCTATCACAGCATAGTCCTACATTGATGTTTTAAGCACCTTCCTGGTTCCCACTGTTGAAGAGCAATTCACGGATGGCGATTGCATCTTTCACCACGATCGGGCACCTGTTCATAATGCACAGCCTGTGGCGGAGTGGTTACACGACAATAACATCCCTGTAATGGACTGGCCTGCACAGAGTCCTGACTTGAATCCCATAGAACACCTTTGGGGTGTTTTGGAACGCCGACTTCGGGCCAGGCGTCACCGACCGACATCGATACCTCTCCTCAGTGAAGTACTCCGTGAAGAATGGACTGCCATTCCCCAAGAAACCTTCCAGCACCTGATTGAACATATGCCTGCGAGAGTGGAAGCTGTCATCAAGGTTAAAGGTGGGCCAACACTATATTGAATTCCAGCATTACCGTTGGAGGGCGCCAGGAACTTGTAAGTCATTTTCAGTCAGCTATGCGGATACTGTTGATCACATAACGTAAATTGACTTCGAATTAAGTTTTTGGAAACTGAAATTCATTTTATCGTTCTACAATTTGCATAAAACAATGAAGTGTACCTAATGTATTGATTTATGGGCAGTATTTTCTGATATTGTCTTAATTTTGGTCAACTAAATTCTTATTCAGTCGAGGTATTCTATGAAACGCGTAACAAGGCGCCAGCTCTAGTCATTATACTACACCGACGACTACTGTTCTCTTATTTAACTGTCTCGGACGGGGAAACTCTAAAGCTTTTGTTCTGTGAAAATAACTACTCTCCGTCAAAACAGGTCTCGAAAGGCCCGATGGTATCGACTGACCACCGTATCATCCTCAGCCGATAGGCATTACTGGATATTGATGTGGAAGGGCATGTGGTCAGTACACCGCTATCCCGATCGTTTTCAGCTTTCGTGACCGGAGCCGCTACTTCTCAATCAAGGAGCTTCTCAATTAGTCTCACAAAGGCTGAGTGCACCCCGCTTACCAACAGTGCTCGGCGTATCCGGACGGCCACCCATCCAAGTGTTAGCCAAGACCGACAGTGCTTAACTGCTGTTTCTCTGAATATACCTAACAATACAATGTGGTGATGAGGATACTGGTATCGATTCCTAGAGGGGTGGCATTATCACCCATTTACTCACTCTGTTTCTACGATTTACCTAAGTTTACCTAAGTAAATCAGGTGAACGTCTGCTTGTTTGCTTCAAATGACCACAGGTGACTGCCATCCTGTCGTTGACCATATGAGCTTTTTTTTTTTTAACTCCAGACACCACAATATGGACGAGAAGTCAAATCTAATACTCCTTCCTTATATGACAAAAGAAATGGCCGCAATAAACCACTAAAGCCTGATGAATGATCGCTTCATCACGTGACATTGAATTATTCCTACGTTAATGTCACCTGCACGCTTATTAATCCGGCGAAAATATTATAACTCACGAGACTCGTCAGTACAGGTGCAGTCTGCACTGAGTAATGGTTTGGAATGTATTACAGAAGTGTTGGGTCCACTGATAGTACTAAATTCGTGACTGAAGGCCACCGCGTACGTAATCAGCATGTCCGAGCAACTGCAACCGTTCATGTTCTCAGTTTATCTTCAGCCTGATGATTACTGCCAGCGGAATAGTGCACCCGAGCACGTGGTCTTCTTTGGTAAGAAATGTGCGGCCGATCCTGGCACACATGTGTGTTCTCCTGCGGTGCCCCAACGTTCCTCAGAGAACATTTATTTTACACATTACGAAAATTCGACTGGTGGCATGAAAATTCCAAGACTAGTACAACATAGTCATACCTACACAAATTTCCAACACAGAGTTTCCATATTTTGGTCATAGAAAAGTTCTATAGTTCTGAAGAGCGAAGTACGATCTTCATATTTTCAAATAGAGCTGTTTCCTGCAGTGGACGCTAATTTAGCGTTCGTTACACCTAAATTCCCTGTTAGTAGTGACGTGGTTTAAAGCAAACACGGTGCGACATGGGAAACAGTGCTGCGCTAGGGTATTAACTCAGACAGATGACACGGTGTTTAGGACACTGGAGTCATTCCGGCGAAATAGTGCTCAGATAAGGATTTAAGTTTTCCTTTCTTCCTGTACATTACATTGCGAGTGTTGGGAAGTCTCCTTTAAGCCTCTGGGTTCCAAAACAATATATAAAATTTTAATTTCACAATTTTTCACAAAATTGACCTTTATCGACGTAATAAGTAACAAATATAAGAACAAGTTGGCAAAAAGTAAACAGTCAGTTGTTTTAGAGAGGTGGCTTTATCTGTGAATATAATGCTAAAATTTTTCACAAAATTAACTTTTATTGTCATAGTAAGAAACGAACGCAAGAAGAAGTTGGCAACAAGTAAACAGCCAAATGTTTTCAACCAACCATAATTTCATGAGATATATTTGAAATCAGTTCTATCGTCAGATATGTATCTAACTATCAACGCCGAACGTTAAATTCAAACACCACAATGCAGTAATTCGGCTGGAAGTTCCATTCGCAGAATGGTCCGTCCTAATGAATACGAGAGGTCAGGCAGAAGAGCTATAAACTACAGACAGAAAATTTCTGAAAACAATTTGCGCCCAATCAAAGAAAGTACAGAAGAGCACAGAATCGTGAGCTTCACGTATTATATTGCTAGTGTTGGGAAGTCTCCTTTAAGAAAATAACAGACACCATACGCGAAAAGAGGCTACCATTTACGTTCATCTGACTTTAATTAATCTGCAGTTCTTCTCAGTCGAATCTTCGTTTATATTTTTAGTACAGTGACCAAAGGGGTCGAATTCAGAGATGTGGAAAAGGCCAATAACCGCTCGGAATCTCCCTTCCGGAAACGTGAATGTCTAAAGAAGAAACTTGACCAACAACAGTTTTCTACTGAGTCAAGACGTCGCTTGGTGATGGGAAAGAAGTTCACCTAAGTATAATCTCAAGGCATTAAATGCTTGAAATAGTATAGTCTATGGTTTACAGAAACGCTAAAAAGATAGGCACAAAACTAACTGTCACACATATCAGTAAATTTAAACAGCGTTAGTCACTTTTTAATTAAATATAGTACACGGTAATGACAGAACTTCACATCCAGTCTCATTTCTGTTCTAGCTTCAAGTACCAGACAGAGCCAAAGTTGAAGTGCTCTGGATTCAGTCTTCCTTTCATTATCTCCTGATTATCCAAAGACAAGTTTAATCCTTAGATTTATTTTGTTTTGAAATAAGCAATTTATTTCGTTATTTAGAAGTTGGCTAATTTTGCCTCCTTGGGCATTATCGAGTTGCTTCAAAATAAAAACTGTTACGCTTTTAGCAACCTGTGTTCCACACATCGACGTATGGCGAAGCAGCACGTGATTGTGTACCAAATAAGAGTTTCGCGCAACCATATTAGGTACGGGGACAGCTATTCCACATGTGAAATCCATACGTAAAATGGAAAAGGTATAACCACCTTTTGTCATTTTTCCAGCATATATGATTGTAGAACATTAAAATACATTAACGTAACTACTGAAATGAAAACACGAATGGAGTACTTAGAATCTTAAAACCAAATATGTCAACGAACTTAGTTGTTCTGTGCTCTCCAGCTCCGCCGTTCTTGCCTCCATGGTTCTTCTGTCATGGGCAGTCGTTAGGTCGTCAGCATACTCTCTCTTTACCTTTCTGGAAATCATTCTGTTTGAAAACTTCAATTTCACTTCATCTGATAAGTATAGCGGAATGGACGATACCAGACTAATTGGAAACTTGTGAAAAGATCCCGTGGCGACTTGCTATAAAGACTTCTAGAGACGGTACGGTGTAATCAAAGTTGCTGCACAGTACTCATCGAGACTACTACTGATTCCATTGGGCTGAGTAAGCAGAACAAAAGAACAACCCGAGAAGCAGTACGCGCAAAAGCAAGCGGGCGCTGCGTCACAGCGATGTGCCTGGCTTGGCTGAGTGGCCGGCGGCGAGGCATTGCAGCAATGAGGCCGTTCCTAGTAGCACTCTTTGCCTATTTGCCTTCAGGACAAGTCGGGCAGCACGTGACAGTGCGATGTGGCAGAAGCAACGGCAGGTGAATTGCGTCACTGCTGGGAATAAGGCTTTCCGCGGCGGGTGGCATTGATTTTCTTTTCTCCGGTGTTGGGCCGCGGCCGTGCAGTGCGCTCTCAAGCGAGAAACCACTAACTACAGTGACTCATTCTCGTCTACTGCGCAGTAATACATTCCCCACATTATGCTTTTACGATATTCGTGTCTTGTCACCATGATCACCACCTCCACGTACACGAATTGTAAGAAAATGTTGAGTATTACGAACACAAACACACTCCTGACCATTAAAAATGTTACACCAAGAAGAAATGCAGATGATAAACGGGTATTCATTGGACAAATATACTATACTAGAACTAACATGTGATTACATTTTCACGCAATTTGGGTGCATAGATCCTGAGAAATCAGTACCCAGAACAACCACCTCTGGCCTTAATTACGGCCTTGATACGCCTGGGCATTGAGTCAAACAGAGCTTGGATGGCGTGTACAGGTACAGTTGCCCATGCAGCTTCAACACCATACCACAGTTCATCAAGAGTAGTGACTGGTGTATTGTGACGAGCCAGTTGCTCGGCCACCATTGACCAGACGTTTTCAATTGCTGAGAGATCTGGAGAATGTGCTTGCCAGGGCAGCAGTCGAACATTTTCTGTATCCAGGACCTGCAACATGCGGTCGTGCATTATCCTGCTGAAATGTGGGGTTTCGCAGGGAACGAATGAAGGGTAGCGCCACGGGTCGTAACACATCTGAAATGTAACGTCCACTGTTCAAAGTATCGTGAATGCGAACAAGAGGTGACCGAGACGTGTAACCAATGGCACCCCATACCATCACGCCGTGTGATACGCCAGTATGGAGATGACGAATACACGCTTGCAATGTGCGTTCACCGTGATGTCGCCAAACACGGACGCGACCATCATGATGCTGTAAACAGAACCTGCATTCATCCGAAAAAATGACGTTTTGCCATTCGTTCACGCAGGTTCATCGTTGGGTACACCATCGCAGTCGCTCCTGTCTGTGATGCAGCGTCAAGGGTAACGGCAGCCATGGTCTCCGAGCTGATAGTCCATGCTGCTGCAAACGTCGGAGAACTGTTCGTGCAGATGGTTGTTGTCTTGCAAAAGTCCCCATCTGTTGACTCAGGGATCGAGACGTGGCTGCACGATCCGTTACAGCCATGCGGATAAGATGCCTGGCATCTCGACTGCTAGTGATTCGAGGCCGTTTGGATCCAGTACGGCGTTCCGTATTACCCTCGTGAACCCACCGATTCCATATTCTGCTAACAGTCATTGGATCTCGACCAACGCGAGCATCAATGTCGCCATACGATAAACCGAAATTACGATAGGGTAAAATCCGACCTTTATCAAAGTCATAAACGAGATGGTACGCATTTCTCCTCCTTACACTAGGCATCACAACAACGTTTCACCGGGCAACGTCGGTCAACTGCTGTTTGTGTATGAGAAATCGGTTGGAAACTTTCCTCATGTCAGCACGTTGTAGGTGTCGCCACCGGCGCCGACCTTGTGTGAATGCTCTGAAAAGCTAATCATTTGCATATCACAGCATCTTCTTCCTGTCGGTTTAATTTCGCGTCTGTAGCACGTCATCTTCGTGGTGTAGGAAGTTTTATGGCCAGTAGTGTATTTCATAAGCGGTTCGAGACATGGAACCAACTTTTTTGAACCTGAAAAAGATATCGTCTTGCATGCCAGGTTGAAGAACCTGAGTGGTCGCATGCGAAATGCAACGGAGTGAAGAGGGTGGCAACTTTGTGGGTAATGTCGACTAGCTTCAAGGGTGTCCTCAGTGAGTCTAGGCCTCCCGATAACATCGGCCGACAACTTGGTCACAATGCGTCTGATCGTCTCATCTTGTAATCTGTTTTACGTATGAGGTAGGTTACATTTCAACCTCGTGGGAGGGGCCGGGAGTGGGCGATGGATACTATGACGCTTTAGTGCTTGGAGATGAGTGCTGCATTGCAGTCTTTGCTATTAAAGAGGCGCCGAATGCGTGTGAATGAGTTACATATCTCCCGAAAAGAACGTGGCAAGTATTGTACACTTCGTCCCAGTTACCGGAATAGCCAGACAAGTTTTACGATTATATAAGGTGACAGGAAATTCTGTTTTAGAACCTCAAGATGATTCGTGCTGACCTTGAAAAGCAAAGAAGCGATACCTGTCCCATTCATCCTGTGACGGAGAGATGAATATTGGTTACTGGTTCCGGGCCTACCAAGGGTAGTTCAGTAAAGTAAATGGCAAAATTAACGCATACCGCCGCGTAATTGCTTTCACGTCATTACAGCACTCGATAGATTATTTTAATGTACCAAAACCAATAGTGTGCGTGTATGTGTGTGTGTGTGTGTGTGTGTGTGTGTGTGTGTGTGTGTCACGGTTAGTAGCATAAAATCCTTTCCGTACAAAGTAAGAGTTGCTGCAGGACGACAAAACTGGTCTTTTCCGACCTATCGACCCGCTTTGGAATTAGTACTCTACTGGGAATTATATTAGGTTTCGTATTTCCTACTGAGTTTTCACGGAACAGTGGACCATTGATGGTGTGTGTGTGTATGTGTTTGGAGCTTACGAACGCTGAACGGCGACGTTATCAGTGGTGGTCAATAGAGAGCTAGAAACATGTTATAGAGGCGGGTGAGTCACCTTTTTACCTGTATATGAATTATATGAAGTGCTGTGTTCATCGTAAAACTCGAGGGGCCTAACGGAAAATCTACATGCAAGGATTGGTGGAGGCTCGAGTGAGCGAACAACGCCGAAATGGGACCTTCGATATATACTTTGTATTAGAACTACAACGCGGGAACGCTGAACCACGATTTTTCTGTTTCCCCGTATTCTACACAAATATCATACCATTAGCAGCCCTGCCTTCTCCAGATGACTCTAGTTGTGTCCACAGGGATAAACTTGTCACTACTTGTTACTCCACTACTCACGAAAATCATACACCTTGACCTGTCTACAGAGTTTCTGGATTGTAAAATGTCTGAGATTATCTGGATAAAAGCACCTAATGTCAGTGACAACATTTACGCGATTTCTTCTAGCTGTGTAGTTTGTTATCAAGGATAGTTGAAGAGTTAGATGCTGTTGGGAGAGAGGTGGTTGATGCTTCGTTTGGTGAGTTTATTTTGTTGTGTGGTTTCTTTTAGTTTTTATTTACCAAGATATCGAAATACTTAGGATATTTTCGTTTTTAAATAGAGCGAAACCCTTCTTAACGCCGTTTGAAAGTGCCACATAAGAGTAGTAGAATGATGAAATGCTCTTCAGCGATTGCAGTAATTCATTTTCCATTTAGTATGTTGGAAACGTTCTACATTTGATTACAAAAAATGGCTCTGAGCACTATGGGACTTAACATCTGAGGTCATCCCCCTAGAACTTAGAACTACTTAAACCTAACTAACCTAAGCACATCACACACATCCATGCCCGAGGCAGGATTCGAACCTGCGACCGTAGCGGTCGCGCGGTTCCACACTGAAGCGCCTAGAACCTCTCGGCCATTACAGCCGGCATTTGATTTCAAAGACATTGTTTTAAGCCCTATGAATCTATGTTTAAACAGCAGTAGAAGTGAAACTGGATAGTCCTCTCTCTCACGTTTTGCTCATATCGCGATTTTTTTCTTTGTGCTAACTCTATTGCAAACTTTAATGCTGGTGTACCTGTAATTGTCAGACAGAAAATTCTTTCACGCTGGAAGATGCTCTCAAGATGTATGCGCGCGCTGTGTAAGATTCGCGTGTCATAAACAGAGTAACTAGGTCTGCCATCCCCAGGGCTCACTGCCGGAATGTGAGATTTTACTTTTACGTAGCTAATACTGTGATATTCATTCGTTCATTCATATTTCACTAAAATTACGCCAAAGCTATTTTAGGTGTACTCCAACACGGTCTCAGCGTTAAATGAAATGTTATCGGGGCCTCAGATATTTTCAGTTACGAGTAACACTGGAGGGACATTCTGGTAGGTTTAGAGGGCACATTGGGGCCTCAGTGAATGTTATTGTCACATCGTGTGGGAACATAACGCGTAGCAGACCACGTCTCTTCTGTGGGAGCGTTTAGGATCAACAAAGACGGTTTGTCTTACGGCGCTGACCATCTCTAAACACGCAAACACTGCGCCGGACAAACAATTGCGTGAGACGCCCGCGACATCGTTAGGGTAGCCTGTGAAAACAAGCGTCGATATCTGTACTGTACATAGTGAGCCAGGGTCAGCAAGTTACTTAACTCAGCTTAATGAGCAAATACCGGAAGTGTTACTTGGAGACTCAAGAAGGGTAGGAATGTGCTGATAACAACAATTAGCTGCGTCTGGAATGATGGTCCCCACAGAAACAAAGCCACAACCAGTTTACGAATTGGTAATTATTTGTTGTCTTTATGCTCCTCGACTTTTAGATGACTTCCTCATTTCCACAGAATGGTAATATTTACGTGTAGACAGATAGGAAGTGGGTTAATATTATTATCTTATTGCCTCTCTAAAAAATCTGGAGCGTCATGAATGGATGAGTAAAGATGGATAGAAATGTCTTCCTTCACAAACAACGTAAACATGTATTGATCTACAACAAATTTTCATTTTACTTTTATTTTACTTTGTACCATATTTTTAATCCTTGTTTGAGAGGAACGTACAGCGGTCCGTCATTTCACGTATGTCGATTCATGTGAAAGTTAGTCCTGTTGTTGTAATGAGCATTGGGAACGCTGTGGGGATACTGGACTGCTATCGCGGACAAGATCCATATTGAAATAGCTTAGCGTTGTTTTTCTACGAACTGTTGCGAATTGTCATGCGTATCTCTGTCGTTGAGAAGAGAGTACTTTATGAAAAAGAACAAGGTTAAGGACGTCAAGACACTGGACTCGAATACAGCTGGATTCGTCTTCAAATCCTTATCTGGCGAGCAAGTTTACGGTTTTCCGTGATTTTCCTGAATAATCTAAGCCAAATTTCCTGATGGTTTATTGAAAGACATGTCCAATTTCATGCACATCTTTCACCAATTCGAACACGCGCTTCGTATCATGATCAATTTAAGTTAAAATCTAACTTTCATTTTTAATAATTGCTTCATATACGTTTGTTTCTGCTCTTCTGGATGAGAGGTGAATGAAAGAAAGGGAAAGTGAAAGAAGTCTTTTCCCCTCTAAAAGTGCCAACAGGGATGCCGAGCTCAATTCTGCATCTGACGGACTTATCATCAAATGTCACTTGCCATCGAGACAAGTTAATCTGCGGGAAGGCGTAGCACTTCATGTAGAATGCTGGGGTGTGGTATGGTGATCAGGAACTGAGTCGCTTTCTGTCTTACTATACAGTGCATTAGCGAACTCTGATATGCAGGCCTGTCCATATCTTTTGAATTATTTCAGACACACACACACACACACACACACACATATATATATATATATATATATATATATATATATATAGAGAGAGAGAGAGAGAGAGAGAGAGAGAGAGAGAGAGAGAGAGAGAGAGAATGAAACTGGTCTGACATCTTTTGCATACAGATGCTTTGGACAATTGTCTGTAGCTATGTAGAATGAAAAAATGTTTGACTCCCAAGGAGATGGTTCTGACTGTGTATAGAATCAAATGAAAGAAACTTATTCTTAAAATGTTTATTTCTGTTTTGTATGTCCCTTTCAAAAGACTGTACTGAAGAATTTAGCAGCGATTCGTCTCTAATCACTGTGACTTCCCCAGGGAAATAAACATTTATCTTCCTTTTCTACACGAATTTCTTTTGGACTACCAGGTTAATTTTTGTCTGAAAACAAAGAACGCAAGTTGCCTAAATGTTCCCTGTTTCTTATCTTGTCAGAAGGTCGCTGAAATGAAAGTACGAGTGTTAACTTGTTAACCATCGCTCTTTCCTTTTGATATCCTCGCTCACGACATTTTCTTTGCCTGTTGCTTTAGTGATTAGTATAAAACAACTAAACCATAGTCCTATAAACAATATATAGCATTCTGATACGTGACATGTAATTTGAATCCCACATGATTCAACAATGGGAATGTTCAGGTTCTCTTTGCATAAATGATTAGATGCATCCCTAATTTACAATGACAATCGTTTTGTTCATGGAGACTGACACCTGATTCAATACTAATTTTTTTGCGATCGCATTCAGAACATTACAACAACAAGTGATCCTGTAACATGCAGTAACATTACGATTCAAAGATACACTCATTAGGGCAGGAAATAAGGTAATCGTCAGTGATAAAGGAAAAATATTACTCTCTCGCTTTCCTCACAGATAGACTTAGAATACATGCCTTTGTACTACCATTCACTACTGTAAACCGTTAGTGACAGAGTGAAAATGTATCACTCCTCTTATTAAATCCAAAACTCACTGTGGAACGTGATGTTGTTGTTGTTGTCTTCAGTCCTGAGACTGGTTTGATGCAGCTCTCCATGCTACTCTATCCTGTGCAAGCCTCTTCATCTCCCAGTACTTACTGCAACCTACATCCTTCTGAATCTGCTTATTGTATTCATCTCTTGGTCTCCCTCTACGATTTTTACCCTCCACGCTGCCCTCCAATGCTAAATTTGTGATCCCTTGATGTCTCAGAACATGTCCTACCAACCGGTCCCTTCTTCTTGACAAGTTGTGCCACAAACTCCTCATCTCCCCAATTCTGTTCAATACCTCCTCATTAGTTATGTGATCTACCCATCTAATCTTCAGCATTCTTCTGTAGCACCACATTTCGAAAGCTTCTATTATCTTCTTGTCCAAACTATTTATCGTCCGGAGAGCTAGTTGGCATATAAACTTGTACTACTGTAGTAGGCATGGGCTTCCTGTCTATCTTGGCTCGCACTCCTATTTTTTTATTCATTATTAAACCTACTCCTGCGTTACCCCTATTTGATTTTGTATTTATAACCCTGTATTCACCTGACCAGAAGTCTTGTTCCTGGAACGTTATAACAGCACAAAATGCATCCTTATTGTTACTGAGGTAAACTAAATCACAAAACGAACACATTATGATACATTTCTGTCAAGACCAGAAGAAATACTCTGACGAACACGTCCATAAACTTACCCAGTTCAGACAGAAGTGATTCGAAAACACCATCGTTAGCTAATAGACTCCTCTGTCCTTAAGAATGTGGAGAGAAATTCCTTGAGTTTAAAAATGATGATTCAAAATATCTCTCTCTCATTTTAACTTCCTCATTCTTGTCTGAGCCTTTCTCCTCCTCTGGTCTATCTACCACCATGCTACCCAGAGAATGGTCCCTCCATTTAAAAAAGTATAGGTTAGAGATTCGTTGAGTTTGAAACTACGAGCCAACTTCCTTTCTCCGCGCATGACATGACCCATTTGCTTCTCTGTCTCCATGCTACGTCAATTTTCAAACGCTCACACAATCATTCAATGGCAATCATAGGATAAAGACATTAAAAACGCCGTCCGTAGGTTATAGTGAAGTCTTGCGAAAGTAAAAATTTAGCATGCCAGATTCGATAATGTTGCAACATGTACTAAGCACAAGTGACAAATTTAGACGAGTTATATGAAAAGATTCGATGGGGACGTTTCACTGTGCCTATAAAGTGAACTGAAGAGTACGTTTCCAGATCTCTCTATATTCCAATAACTCAAAACCTATAGTAGTAATCATGGCTGAGCACAAAAAGTTTAGTTTTCTGCCCCTGTTCACCATTGGCAAATTGCTGCCCACTTTCCTCTTGTAGTGCACTTATTAATCCCTGCCGCAATTGAGATAAAAGTTGTTTAGTTCGTACAATTAAAACCAATAAATTGAACATCTCTCAGAAATTTGTTGTAATTTACATTTTGTATCTTCTCCGTGAACCATACATCTTACACAGTGAAGATTAGATTTCAATGTCTCTTCGGTACGGAGGTCATAATAAACGGAACAGTAGCTCACATGAAGATACAGGAAAGAATTGGCCGTCGCCATAAAATAGGAAACATCCAAACATTTGCCTGAAGTGATTTAAAGGAGTAGCGATGAAAACTAAATCAGAACCCTTGACTAATAGTTTATTAGCTTAACCACACTCGAAAAAATGGTTCAAATGGCTCTGAGCACTATGGGACTTAACATCTATGGTCATCAGTCCCCTAGAACTTAGAACTACTTAAACCTAACTAACCTAAGGACAGCACACAACACCCAGCCATCACGAGGCAGAGAAAATCCCTGACCCCGCCGGGAATCGAACCCGGGAACCCGGGCGTGGGAAGCGAGAACGCTACCGCACGACCACGAGATGCGGGCTAACCACACTCGTTACGAATCTTTTTTTCATTATATTAACCACTGTGCAACCTCGGTCACTCACAAACTTTGTATCATGAAACATTTCTCGATATTAGTATACGCGTATACAAAGCCTGTTTACGAATCGTTCTGATGCTAGATATCAAGTAAGCAGTAAGAATGATCTTGTCGAAACACTATACATGGAACCCAAATTTCTGAAATGGTTCAAATGGCTCCGAGCACTATGGGACTTAACATCTGAGGTCATCAGTCCCCTGGAACTTGGAACAACTTAAACTTAACTAACCTAAGGACGTCACACACATCCATGCCCGAGGCAGGATTAGAACCTGCGACCGTAGCAGTCGCGCGGTTCGGACTGAAGAGTCTAGAACCGCTCGGCCACGGCGGCCGGCCAAATTTCTCAAATCGAGACCATTACATCGGAACTTTGTATCATCTCACGAGATTCAACACGTCAGGCTAGTTAGTTAGTTACGAGTCCCGTAGGTCATACTCACAATGAAAGTTATTGTGTGGAATGTCTCAGCTAAATAAACGTAGAATATCTGCTTGGAAAAAACATTCACTGCATGACAATACAACTGAAGCACCCAGTAGGGAAGAAGGTTATGAAACGAGACTTTTCAGGTAGAGACGATATGTGATATTGTTACATCGAGTCAAATTTACAAAGTCGTCGCAGTATAAGCTCACGTACAGTGTATGTAGCAACTCTCACTGAAGATTTGTAAATGGGGTGAAGCAATTTTTTCTGCTCCCTTTCCGTTTCACAGCATTCAATCACACGCAATATAATTTTGCGAGCATCGCTACGTAATACTGGTTTCCTTCTAACCGTAGGCCTAACGGTAGGGGTTGTTGGCGACTCCCGAGATGGGCCAGCAACTGCCTCTTCATTCAGTTTGATAATGTTTAGCACAACTGCACAATAAAAACACGCAGAACAGTACAGCGCAAAACAATAACGAAGCAGACGACAATGGCTAGCTTGTACAACACAGTCAGCTACGTAATGTTGGCAGCAGTCGAAACTGCGTGCCTGCCGAAGCCTCCCGACGTTTACCGACTTCTACCGATTCAGGACTAGGGAGAGGTATGCCATCTAAAAGTTTACACACTGTACACTACGGTGTCGCACACCCTCTCTCTGGCTGGGATGCATGCACTGAGTGGCTTGGATAGGGTGTCATAAAGCCGTCGTATCCTCTTTATATTCTAAATACTGGCACTGGGATGGACTGCTAGCACAAATGTTCTATCGAGGATAGATTGGGAATGTTGCCGGCCACGGAAGTATCTCAACATCACGCAAACAGTTCATAGAGACACTTGCCACGTGTGGCTGAGCGCTGTCCTGTTGACAAATGACATCACGATATTGTCGCATGAGAGGTGAGACGTGAAGACGCATGATGTCCGCGATGTACCATTGTGACGTCATAGTTTCCTCTGTCACTACTACCCATCACCTGAAGTCATACGAAGGGGCGGTGATGACCGCGATGTTGACGCCCTCCACATGCACCAACAACAATAAATACAAAAACAATTGAGTCATACCCGATGGTCCCCACACTATACCGTCAGGAGTAACACTTCTGTGCGAACCCAAAACATGTTCTGTGCCTCCCCAAAACATGTAAAAATGCATCCTCTCCCCAAGGCGCCGCCGTACTCAATGACGCTAGTCATCCGGGATTTACTAAATCTGCATCCTCACTCCGCAATCCACCTTACGGCGCGTGGCAGAGGGTGTCCTGTACCACTACGAGTCATTTCCTTTCCTGTTTCACTCGCAAATCGAATCAGGGAGAAACAACTGTCAATATGCCACCTATGAGCCTTATCTTATCGTCGTGGTCCTTACGCGCAGTGTATGTTGGAGACAAAAGAATCGTTATCCAGTCAGCCTCAAATGACGGTTCTTGTAATTTTCTCAATAGTGGTCATAGAAAGGAATCTCGCCTTCCCTCCAGGGATTTCCATTTGAGTTCCCGAAGCACCTCCGTTAACACTTGCGTGTTGTTCGAACCTACGAGTAACAAACATAGCAGCCCGCCTCTGGATTGCTTCGACGTCTTCTTTTAATGCCTGGTAAGGATCCCAAAAGACTCCAGGAGTACTCAAGAATAGATCGCACTTGCGTCCTGTATGCGGCTCCTTTACACATGAACCACTCTTTTCTAGAATTATTCCAGTAAACCGAATTCGGCCAATCGCCTTCCCTACCACACTCCTCACATGCTCGTTCCATTTCATACCGCTTTGCAACGTTACGCCAAGATATTTAAACGACGTGAATGTGTCAAGCAGGACACTATTAATGCTGGTCCGAACATTACGGTTTTGTTTTTTCCTACTCACTCGCACTAACTTACAGTTTTCTGTATTTAGTTGCTAGCTGCCATTCATCACATCAACGAGAAATTTATTCTAAGTCATCTTGTATCATCCTACACTCACTGATCTTCGACACCTTGCCGGCCGGCCGGGGTGGCCGAGCGGTTCTAGGCGTTTCAGTCTGGAACCGCGCGACCGCTACGGTCGCAGGTTCGAATCCTGCCTCGGGCATGGATGTGTGTGGTGACCGCGAGGTTTAAGTAGTTCTAAGTTCTAGGGGACTTATGACCTCAGATGTTAAGTCCCATAGTGCTCAGAGCCATTTGAACCATTTTGAACACCTTGCCGTACACCATAGCTTCATCAGCGAACAACAGCAGGTAACTACACGTCCTGCCTGCCCGCCAAATCATTTATGTATATAGCGAATAACAGCGGTCTTATCCACTTTCCTGGACAGTATTGATGATACCCTTGTCTCTGACGAACCACAATTCATCGCTAAAGATAATGTGACGCCATTCATCAGCCGTCCATGCAGTCACGGCACAGCTCCAGATACAGGTTCTTGTGTTGTGGTGTTAACGGCAGCCTTAACGGGGGAGGGTTATTTCCTAGCCCTGCTGCTGTTAGTCTCCGACGAATGGTGTGGCATGATCCACAAAGTTGCAAGAAGTCCATTAGACTTTCTTGAATGACAGGCATAGATGCAATGGGTTTACGATGTGCTCGGTTCACAACACGACGAGCGTCGCTTGTGGTGTTCAAACGTGGTCGACCTGAAGCTTCACGACGAATATGCTTGCTCCCATGTTCCTATGTAGCCAACAACGAGCTACTGTCACATTTTAATGCCGCAGAAACAGATATATTACAAGTTTCGACTAGCTTGCCAAACGGAGACCGACAATGAGGTGCCTTTCGAATTCTGTGAAGTGTTGATCAAGCTGTCTCAGACGAATAAGTGGCATCGCCGTGTCTTTCACAATGATCTCTCAACATCTGTCGCTGTTCAGGCCCCTTACAATATCTACACTACCAGGTCCGATAACAACTCTAAAGTCGAACAACACTAATATACTCTGATGGCCGTTCTACCCGTCACAGAGAATAGTCACCAAATCTTGGTGTCGGAATAGTGTGAGCTTCACTTTAACGAGATAAATGTACAAAATAAAGACCAGAATGGAAACACGTTCATCGAAATAGTGACTTGAGTGACTGGTAAAATGGTTCTGAGCACTATGGGACTTAACATCTGAGGTCATCAGTCCCCTAGACTTAGAACTACTTAAACCTGACTAACCTAAGGACATCACACACACCCATGTCCGAGGCAGGATTCAAACCTGCGACCGTAGCAGCAGCGCGGTTCCGGACTGAAGCGCCTAGAACCGCTGGGCCACATCTGCCGGCTGAGTGTTCGCCTTAAAAGATAATATCAGAAATTTATATCATCATTGTACAATAACGAGTAAGAATAACAGTGGTAGGGTGGTGACTGTGATCGAATCTGCCCCAACTTGGCTGAAAGCAGTGTAGAATTTACCACAGTTTATGCAGCCAGTTCAGACTAGATAGCTGTGTGAGCATTACATGTTGCAAATGCAAATTTATGTCAACCGCTAGTCAAATGAAAGGAAAGAATTTATTTAGCCGCATTAACGAATTGTCAAGAAAATGGCTCAAATGGCTCCGAGCACTATGCGACTTAACTTCTGAGGTCATCAGTCGTCTAGAACTTAGAACTAATTAAACCTAACTAACCTAAGGACATCACACGCATCCATGCCCGAGGCAGGATTCGAACCTGCGACCGTAGCGGTCGCTCGGTTCCAGACTGTAGCGTCTAGAACCGCACGTCCACTCCGGCCGGCGAATTGTCGTCATTTAGAAGAGAGTACTATACTGGACTGCAATTTTAAATTTTTCAATCTGTGTAAGTATTGCCGTGACCTCTTGCAGAATGATGAACAGGTTAGATGACATCCTGCGCTCTGAACTGTAGCGATCGAACGTGTACAGTAAATCTTTGGAACAACTGACTTAACATGGAGCGCTAGTACGTGTTCCTCTCATACGCCAACCGACAGTTCTCCACAGTTTGTATGGGGGGATGGACGCAATTACAGTAAAGGAAAAATAACCTCACAGTTAAAATTACTAATACGACATAACAAGGTAAGCAAACGTAAAATACTCTCAAAATATTTCCGTTCGAAGACCGTACATTCCAGAATCGGTATGCTAAGCACGTAAAATCACCGTGAACGTTGATACAATAGCCGCGCGGAGTGGCCGCGCGGTTTGAGGCGCTATGTCACGTATCGCGCGGCCTCTCCCGCCGGAGGTTCGAGTCTTCCCTCGGGCATGGGTGTGTGTGTTGTTCTTAGCATAAGTTAGTTAAAGTAGTGTGCAAGTCTAGGGACCGATGACCTCAGCAGTTTGGTCCCTTACGAATTCATACACTTTTGAACTACATTTGTTGATACAATCACACCACCAACGCACCAAGCTGAAGATACCCGTTTGGTAAAACACCGTGACCTGCTGCTTGAGGACGTTTTTAATTGCTGCATATCCTCGTCCGACAGGAATCGTTGACCCTTCAAGGGCTCTTTTTAAAGATGGAATGCGTGATGTTCGCATGGGGAGAGATCAGGACTATAGGGCAGCTGCTCGAGTGTCTCCCACTTGAGTTGGCGTAACTTCTGAGTTACGACATTTGCGATATGGGAATGTGCGTTACCATGAAGCAGCAGGACCCTTCGTCGGACCACTCCACAACGGTGGTTCTCAACAGACGTGCTGCCCCATACGCATTTTTCATTCTCCGATGGGTGTCTACCGTTGTTTGTCCTCCGTCAGCAAAGAAAAGAACAAAAGCTCGTTGGTCCTGTGATTTTCAGTTTTCAGTTCCCGCAGCGATGGTATTTGAGCGGAAAATAT
Source organism: Schistocerca nitens (assembly GCF_023898315.1). Classification (NCBI taxonomy): domain Eukaryota; kingdom Metazoa; phylum Arthropoda; class Insecta; order Orthoptera; family Acrididae; genus Schistocerca; species Schistocerca nitens. Next base: position 252,242,837 of record NC_064616.1, on the reverse strand, counting down.
ACCCCTTACACTATTTTTTTATAGTATGGGTAAATGGAAAGAGCCTGGCTACAAACAAAAAATACAATATCAGGCGTCACTTGGGCGAAATAGGAGTAGCTACTGAGGCCAAAAATGTTGGTTTTGTTGAGGGTCTGTGGTACCATGACCGTCGCTAGGTTAACACGGCTGTAAAGCGAAAAAACACGGACCTGGGGGGGGGGGGGGGGGAGGGGGGGGGGCAGGGTACGCAAAATCTCTTATTGGTGCTGTTCCAATAGTTGCTGTAGGAAGATGGGGATATATTTTTCATGGCCTACATCAGAATACGTTAGCAAATATATTGGTTATCACCTCGGTACAGGTGAATGAATTTTAGGATATAGTCTCTCTCTCTGGTCTCTAGCTCGCAACTGATGCAACAGATGATATGTACGCATGGATTAACTCCTTCATTCACCGAGCGAGGTGGCTCAGTAGTTAGTACACGGGATCCGCATTCGTGGGGACGACGATTCAGATCTGCATCCGGCGATCCAGATTTAGGTTTTCCGTAATTTCCTTAAATCGCTCCAGGGAAATACCGACTTTGTTCCTTTGAAAGAATGCGGCGCATTTGCTTCTACGTCTTTGAAACAATCCGGTTTTTTTGCTCTTCCTGTAGTGTGCTCCTTCTATAATGTCGACGGAACATTAAACACTGATCTTCCTTCTGTCTTCCTTCATACATACACCTCCGCGCATGTAGATTGAGGCGGCTAAAGGTGTGAATATTGCGTTAATCTCGTATGGATGGAATGAATTTCAAATCAATGAACTCTCCGCTGCAAAACGGAAATGTATTCTCGTGTTTACCACCCAGCCACGATATTACTGCACTTGGCCTCCTGTGGCCCTTATCGGAAACGCGGGGTAACGTTACAGTAAACAAAATACATATAATTTTTTTCGACTGTCGTATACACTGTGCAAGGTTAAATACATTCTCGAGCAAGTTGTCTGACTGTTAGCATAGCAGAGCATATTCCGAACGTCTTCAAGCGCACAGGTAAACACACGAACCGACGGAAACGCCCTCTTCCCAGATGCAATAATATCGTGGTCGACTAATACGTTGTTTGGTTTTGGTACATAGTTTAAATAGATCTATCTGTACGTGTAGACTATCAGACAGTGCTGGAACAAACCCTCGTATCCACACTGTGACGACAAGTGACACTTTCTACTCTCAAAATAACAACGCTCCCACTCATTAATAGAAGCCTAATTTATGATGAATATTTCTGCGAAAATTTATAGCGGAAGCTGGCAGACCATTCGAGCTCAAATCGTGTTCACCGTGTTTCGGGAGGAACAGAAGGAAATATTTCTCGACACCTACAGTAGCATTTAACATGTTATCCAGAAATCCGAGGCGTTGATAGAGGTGCTAAGTTGTAACGTTAAGGCACAACATACGTTACCCTGCACAGTATGCAAACGACAGTTCTTAAAATAAGTCATTAGGGTGCAGCTGACAAGAATTAATTCTGTTAAGCAGACCTCGACAAGGTCGCAATGGACATGGTTTTCCGTTTCCTTCTTTCGATATATCACAATATGTTGAGTGTGTAGCTGTAACGTGTGAATGGCTGCGATGAGCGTTCGTGAAACATAGTGTAGTGTTTGCGTTGTTATGTATGAGTCTTGTGATCGGAAACTTTATTACACGAAATCTTCTTCCCTAATCGGCGAAAATCCTACGAAGAAAATGTCTCCTACCACCAGAATTGGAAGCAGCTTCCTCTGCTTTGAGCGCCACCACACTGCCTGAGTTACTGTCTTTGTCTGCAAAAGAAACTGTCTCCCTCTCATTGCTCCATTTGCACATAACAGGTATAGTAGATGATGTAAATGTGAGTAGACTTACAGACAACACAGGGCGGTCAGAGACATCTTGGAAAACTTCTACTGGTGTTGCAGGGTAGGCTGTGCAGAGAAACAATTGTTAAGGAAAAAATTCGAAACGTTGCTCCTTTCCCGAGGTAATTACCACTGAAATTAACCATTCAGGTCGTCGCGCGTGCAAATTCAAGCAGCCTGCCAGAGACTGTCGTCAAACTTGTTCTTCGTTTGGGTTTCTCAGACCGAACAAACGTAACTTTTGCTCACCTAGCCTAACATTATCACTTTCGAAAATGGCACATTTTAACTGATAATGAGCATTTGAACAAGTGGTAACTCACGGAGCTAAGACGTCTCTACATTACCGCATTTTAGCACGTGCAAGAGCTTGTGTTTTGTGCGGGCAACCATCTGATTCGCTAACGTCAATGCTAAATAACTTGGAAACGGCGCAACGAAACGAATTTTTTTTAACAATTATTTCTCAACATTACGTACCTTGCAACACCATTCTAAGTTTTTCAGACTGTTTGTGACCGCCCTATAGCCGGCCGGAGTGGCCGTGCGGTTCTAGGCGCTACATTGTGGATCCGAGCGACCGCTACGGTCGCAGGTTCGAATCCTGCCTCGGTCATGGATGTGTGTGATTTCGTTAGGTTAGTTAGGTTTAATTAGTTCTAAGTTCTAGGCGACTGATGACTTCAGAAGTTAAGTGCTCAGAGACATTTTAACCATTTCTGACCGCCCTATACGAAATATTTAAAGAAAAATATAAGCTAGAAAACAAACCACAAGAAAGTGGGAAATTTCGTATGAACGAAGTAGAAATAAAAAAAGAGCATAACTCTGATGGAGAGATGCTGAACCGAGTCACTAGCCTTAAGCACTAAGTTATCAGAGGAGAGATTGGATGTGGTAGGTATTGTCAGGAGATTAAATACGGAATTTAAATCTAAAATACCATTCAGTATGAAGAAGCAGCTACAACCATCTAACAAAATTAGTTTTTGAGAACTGCCTATCTTGCAGAAACATGGATAGTGGTGGAGCTAGATATGAGCAAGCAGAACTGCAGGACTATAAAATAATGATGAAGACTTTATGGACAGAAATAATTATAAATGAAGAAGTCTGCACTATCAAAGAAGAAGAAACAAAGTTGTAGAGGTATAACAAAAGATTGACGGACTGTTGAACTTAGCACCTTCATAAGAAAGCGAGGTGAGAAGTTCTACCTGGAAGCGCAGCGTTGTTTTTAAACCAATGTGCACTTACTTTTTCCACTTAGTTACCTTCTAGATAATTTCACTTTGGCCATAGCGTCAACAGTTACTATTACCTTTTCAGTGAACTAAAAACTTTTCCCACCCAAATTTCTTTAGACATGGCAATAGGTGGTCGTAAGGAGTTACAAAACATTTCGAACAGGGCTCCAACATTCGCGACATTTCCTCAGTAACTCTATAGGGAAGTGTGTTGAGTCGATTGCTTTATAATTGAGACCTCTTTCCTTGTATTTGTCCCGCTATTAGGTCAACAAGACTGAATAACATTTGCTATGGATTACTGTATCCTCTAGGAGATAATCAGGAAAAGGAATCCACTATACAGCCCACGAGCGACTGGCCTTATCATTTTTCGGGAGATATAATCGGCTGCAACAGTTTGATGGGGGACTACCAGCATTCGTTTCCGGCTTTGACTGACCAGTGGATGTATGTATCATCCACGGGTAGATATTCAGGAGGTACCTTTTTCAGCGATCTAAATATTGTCGAGAAATTAGTTTCCATATTTACTTTAGGTTGGAATAAGACATATGTGGTGCCCGTTTTGGATAAAACTTTCTCATTGTTAATATTTAAAATTGTTAAAGCACGTGTCTAAAAACCGACAGATCGCGGGTCGAATCCAGGTCGGACCATGGAAATTTTCAGTCTGCCTTTGATCTAGTTTTCACTTCTCAACGTCGTCAGGAGTCACCATGAACGACAAGCAGTTCGGGTTCCACGTTAAACTGTAGATCCTCTTTACAAAGTTGGAGAATTGGGGAAAATTGGGAACACACGAATCGTCAACGTGGTCTCCAGCTGAAACACTTGCACATGGCCACTGAGGCACACGAAATTAATTAGTAATTAATTTATTGAAAACGATGGTTCCACCTGTGGATACAGTTTAGGGACGTATTTCTAGAGGGTCGCCTGCTAAGGAAGTACGGCAGTATTTAAATTCAGTCGCCGATTTCGTAACCCTCGTAAGTGAAGGAGCAGACTCTTTCATAAACTTCCGCTGAATTCCCGTTTGTTGCAAACTATCTGAAGCGAACAATTTTAAGACGGTGTCGTTGTCTATTTTATTCACTTGATCGAAAACTTAGAACATTAAAAGGGATGGATGTACAACTAAAATTTCCACAAGCTGAAATTATAACTTCACTTACGTTATTGAGTAACCTGTACGATCATAACAAAATCGTTATCATCATTGTGACAGGTGGAGAACTACTCAACTAACCTTCGTAGTTATTACCATTCACCATAAATATCACAGAAGGAAAAATCCCAGGAATACACATACGAGGTGGATCAACGCCTCGGTGCATGAAGCAGATAAGATCCAAAATTAACAACACACTCAGAACTGAATGTAATTGTAAGAGAATCGATAAATAGGGGGCGAAAGATGCTACTGAACAATCTGCAGACAGAAAACGTAAGAAAGCAAAGTGCACACCTGCGTCATGTTGACACAACTAGAGTTACAGGTGAAAACTTGCCCACCGTTACCCACTCTTGAATGAATATAATGTACTTTTTGAAGTTTAATATGATCTAGGAGCGAGTAATGACAGGGAAGCAGAATAAACGCCACGTATTACTAAGCATATCGAAAATAAAAACCCAAAGCATGTCGCCTTTTCGTATGCACCTCACGGATGATCCAGTGCTGTGATTGTTGGGGACTCTCCCAGGCAAGACTAGCAGGTGTTACTGAGGTTAAGACTGTGCAGGCATTCCAGGCAAAGTAACGAGTGTAGAACAGCTGCTCCCATGATGCAACACGCGTCCTCCGCGCTCCGTACCCCGTGACCTGCCCCCGATACAACGTGCCACACATCTCTGCTGCACACACGCAATCCCAGTTGAGAAATCTCTTGACATGTGAACCGTGCTATTTCTGTAAGCATAAGTGCTACATTTAGCTGTTTTATTTCTTGAACCACACAGACGGATGTTGATTACTAACAATGAAAATGACTCTGTTCTATTTTGATGTAGCGGTCTGCGTCATATACGTTTACTTTATGTCTTTGTTACAGTACGAGGTGTGGCTAGAAAAAAACCGGACTAGTACTGGTGAAACAATAAAACGAATGCAATAAGGCTGAAAGTCGCGTGGCCTGTCACGTGACTCTCGCTCTGCCTACTGCTCGAGTTTCATCTGCCTCCTGCACTCAGTCTGCCCATGGCGTCTGTTTTAAGTAGTTGACGTTTTGTCTGTGCGTCGGAAAATGTTGAGTGTACAGAAAGAACAGCGTGTTAACATCAAATTTTGTTTCAAACTAGGAAAATCTGCAAGTGAAACGTTTGTACTGTTACAACAAGTGTACGGCGATGATTGTTTATCGCGAACACAAGCGTTTGAGTGGTTTAAACGATTTAAAGATGGCCGCGAAGACACCAGTGATGACACTCGCACTGGCAGACCATTGTCAGCAGAAACTGATGCAAACATTGAAAAAATCGGTAAACTTGTTCGACAAGATCGCCGTTTAACAATCAGAGCAGTGTCTGAGTTAACAGGAGTTGACAAGGAAAGTGTCGAACAAGTTTACCGATTTTTTCCATGTTTGCATCAGTTTTTGCTGACAATGGTCTGCCAGTGCGAGTGTCATCACTGGTGTCTTCGCGGCCATCTTTAAATCGTTTAAACCACTCAAACGCTTGTGTTCGCGATAAACAATCATCGCCGTACACTTGTTGTAACATTACAAACGTTTCACTTGCAGATTTTCCTAGTTTGAAACAAAATTTGATGTTAACACGCTGTTCTTTCTGTACACCCAACATTTTCCGACGCACAGACAAAACGTCAACTACTTAAAACAGACGCCACGGGCAGACTGAGTGCAGGAGGCAGATGAAACTCGAGCAGTAGGCGGAGCGAGAGTCACGTGACAGGCCACGCGACTTTCAGCCTTATTGCATTCGTTTTATTGTTTCACCAGTACTAGTCCGGTTTTTTTCTAGCCACACCTCGTATGATGGACAAGTTATTTGAAGTTCTAGGAATGTGTAATCAATGTCCAGTACTAATATACAAAAGGAAATTTAACATAGTTCCGTTTGCACTTTGACGAGACCAGAATCAAAATGCCTGTTCTAAAGACATGAGGAGTAAAGTTAAAAGAATTATTTCCTATTATGTATTCTCACGCCCCTGAAATTATAAGCTCGTCATCGACATGTAGCAGTCAAAATGAAATAAATCATTCTCACTCCTTGGTATTCCTTTAACTGTTAATCATTGACCTCTACCGAGTGATGTAGCGCAGTGGTGAGCACACAGGATTCGCATTCGGAAGAACGACGGTTCAAATTCGCGTCCGGCCATCCTGATTTAGGTCTTCCGTGATTTCCCTAAACGACTTCAGTGCGGGATGGTTCCTTTGAAAGGATGGGACCGATGACGTCGCTGTTAGGCTCCCTCCCTCAAATCAACTATTAACCTGTCTTACCGGAAGTGGTAATTTAATAACACATTTTTTCTTCTTGCAACGTACTAACATGCACATGAAAGGACGCACATAAAAACTTGTTTCCTTCTTTTATTATGGTCTTGTGGACCCATATACAGATCGAATCTTCAGTTGTTAGCATTTCTCGATGCACCCCAGACTTTCAACGCAACATCCGTCAGCTGATGAAAAAACTATCAGCCTTCGTTGGATATAAATAGAGATAATGTATTTTTATCCATTTACGAATAATGGACGTTAGCAGTGGTAAATAAATTCAGTTATATAAGTATGATACTTCAGTCACAGACTATCACATTTAGCTGTTCTACACACAATGACATTTCAGACTGACCGCAGATATAATACGCTGAGATGACGAAAGTCATGGAATAACGATATTCTCATATACAGATGGTGATAGTATCGAGTACACAGGGTATAAAAGGGCAGCGCATTTCTGCACTCACAAGGGAACCTCCCCATCGCACCCTCCTCAGATTTAGTTATGAGTTGGCACAGTGGATAGGCCTTGAAAAACTGAACACAGATCAATCTACAAAACAGGAAGAAGTTGTGTGAAACTATGAAAAAATAAGCAAAATATACAAACTGAGTAGTCCATGCGCAAGATACGCAACATCAAGGAGCGTCTGAACTCAGTAGTGCCGTGGTCCCGTGGTTAGCGTGAGCACTTGCCGAACGAGAGGTGCTTGGTTCAAGTCTTCCCTCGAGTGAAAAGTTTAATTTTTTTATTTTCAGTTTATGTGACAAACTCTTATGTTTTCATCACTTTTTTGGGAGTGATTATGACATCCACAAGAAAACCTAAATCGGGCAAGGTAGAAGAATCTTTTTACCCATTCGCCAAGTGTACAAGTTAGGTGGGTCGACAACATATTCCTGTCATGTGAAGCACATGCCGTCACCAGTGTCGTATAGAATATATCAGACGTGATATCCTGTGGAGGAATCGGTTGACCTATGACCTTGCGATCAAATGTTTTCGGTTCCCATTGGAGAGGCACGTCCTTTCGTCTACTAATCACACGGTTTTGCGGTGCGGTCGCAAAACACAGACACTAAACTTATTACAGTGATCAGAGGCGTCAATGAATGAACGGACAAATCATAACTTTGCGAAAATAAAGAAAATAAACTTTTCACTCGAGGGAAGACTTGAACCAAGGACCTCACGTTCGGTAGCTGCTCACGCTAACCACGGGACCACGGGACTGAGCTCACATTCTCCTGGATGTTGCCTATCTTGCGCATGGACTACTCAGTTTGTATATTTTGCTTATTTTTTCATAGTTCTAAACAACTTCTTCCTGTTTTCTATATTGATCTGTGTTCAGTTTTTCAAGGCCTATCCACTGTGCCAACTCATAACTAAATCTGAGGGGGGTGCAATGGGGAGGTTCCCTTGTCAGGTGATTCGTGTGAAAAGGTCTCCGACGTGACTGTGGCAGCACGACGATAATAAACAGACTTTGAACGAGGAATGGTAGTTGGAGCTAGATGCATAGGACATTCCATTTCGAAAATAGTTGGGGAATTTAATATTCCGAGATCCACAGTGTCGAGAGCGTGCTATGAATACCAAATTTCATGCATTACCTCTCATCATTGACAACAGAGTGGCCGACGGCCTTCTCTTAACGACCTCGAGCAGCGGCGTTTGCATAAAGTTGTCAGTGCTAACAGACAAGCAACATTGTGTGAAATAACCACAGAAATCAATGTGAAACGTACGATGAACGTATACGTTTGGACAGTGCAGCGATATCTGGACGTAAAGCGCTATGGCAGCAGACGACCGACGCAAGTGCCTTTGCTAACAGCACGACATCGCCTTCAGCGCCTCTCCTGGACTCGTGACAATATCGGCTGGACACTAGACAACTGAAAAACCGTAGCCTGGTCAGACGAGTCTCAATTTCAGTTTTTAAGAGCTGATGATAGGGTTTGAGTGTGGCATAGACCCCACGATGCCATGTCCCCAAATTGTCAAAAAGGCACTGTGTGAGGTAGTGGTGGCTCCATATTGGTGTGGGCTGTATTTGCATGGATCACTTACTACAAATAGTTACGTTCGTCTAATTGGAGATCAGTTTGCGCCATTCATGTTCTTCATGTTCCGAAATAACAATTGGATCTTTATGGATGAATCTATCTAAAAGCACTCCGTCTTCAGGCCAAAAGTGGCCCATCGGGACCATCCGACCGCCGTGCCATCCTCAGATGAAGATGCGGATAGGAGGGGCGTGTGGTCAGCACACCGCTCTCCCGGTCGTTATGATGGTTTTCTTTGACCGGAGCCGCTACTATTCGGTCGAGTAGCTCCTCAGTTGGCATCACGAGGCTGAGTGCACCCCGAAAAATGGCAACAGCACATGGCGGCCCGGATGGTCACCCATCCAAGTGTCGGCCACGCCCGACAGCGCTTAACTTCGGTGATCTGACGGGAACCGGTGTATCCACTGCGGCAAGGCCGTTGCCACTATCTATCTAAGGTATCGTAGAATCAAGGAGCAGTAATCAGAAATTAAGATGAAATACAATTCTTTAAAATGAAGTGAAAGATTCGCCGAGCTCTTTATCCTTTGGTTGGTTGTCGGCTATGAAACTGTAGTTAGTTTTCATCTCACCGTTGGCATAGCTACTGAATCTATGTGTTCTTCGTCTCTGTGGTTTAATGTATTGTCTTGTAGTGGCGTCTAGGCAGAAAAAAATGATCTGAAGGAATCATAGTCGTTTCACGCTGCCTCTTGTGGCAACAGTCGCACATTCACGAAGTAAAAAAATAAATAAAGTGTCTATTATTCATGAAATGATTTGTCTAACAGTAGGAAATAAAATACAGATTATTAGAGAAACATTTGACACTCGTTTTAATTATGTTGGAAATCGTCTACAGCAAATAAGTCGCACCATAGGCCTATATTTCACTAATATTTTTTGTTTATTACTTTTAGACAAAGAATTTCACGAAATACTAGACAGTTTTTCCAATTTTTTCATTTTAAAGTTTTGTTCAGAAAGTAGTAACATAATATATTTCGATATCTATCGGTATCTATTATCATTATTAAGAGTATCTAGATCAAGAAGATGTAGACAAGTTTCAATTCATGCCATAATTTGATAGATATTTTACTTGAAAGAGATGGGAAATATGATACCGCGAGAAAAATTTGACAAAGCTCTGATAGATCTAAGTCGAAAAGAGTCCTCGCGAAAAATTGGAAATTTGTGGTAAGGTCTTATGGGACCAAACTGCTGAGGTCATCGGTCCCTAAGCTTATACACTACTTAATCTAACTTAAACTAACTTATGCTAAGGACGAGACACACACCCATGCCCGAGGGAGGACTCGAACCTCCGACGGGGGGAGCCGCGCGGACCGTGACAAGGCGCCTCAGATCGTTCGGCTACCCCGCGCAGCAAATGCCCCGGGAGTAGACGATATTCCATCAGAACTACTGATAGCCTTGGGAGAGCCAGCCATGACGAAACTATTCCATCTGGTTTGCAAGATGTATGAGACAGGCGAAATACATTCAGACTTCAACAAGAATGTAGTAATTTCAATTTCAACGAAAGTAGTTTCTGACAGGTGTGAAAATTACTGAACAATCAGTTTAATAAGTCATGGTTGCAAAATACTAACACGAATTCTTTACAGAAAAATGGAAAAACTGATAGTATCCGACCGCGGGGAAGATCTTTTAGGATTCCGGAGAAGTGTAGGAACACGCGAGTCAATATTGATCCTGCAACTTCCCTTCGACGGTAAGTTAAGGAAACAGAAACCCACGTGTATAGCATTTCTAGACTTAGAGAAAGCTTCTGACACTGTCGACTGCAATACTCTTTTTCAAATTCTGAAGGTAGCACGAGTAAAACACAGGGAGCGAAAATCTGTTTAAAACTTTTATAAGATCCAGAAGGCAGCATGAGTTCGAGGAGCATGAAAGGGAAGCGTTGGTTGATAGGGAGTGACACAGGTTTGTCGTCTGTCCCAGATGTTGTTCAATCTGTACACTGAAGAAGAAGTAAAGGAAACGAAAGAAAAATTTTGAGTAGGAATTAAAGTTCAGGGGAAAGAAATAAAAAGTTTGAGGTTTGCCGATGACATTGTAATTCTGTCAGAGACAGCAAAGGACTTGGAAGAGCAGTTCAACGGAATGGAATAGTCTTGAGAGGAGCACTAAGATGAACATCAACAAAAGGTAAACGAAGATAATGGAATGTAGTAGAATTAAATCAGGTAATGCTGAGGAAGTTGATTAGGAAACGAGATACCTAAAGTAGTAGATGAGTTTTGCTATTGAGGAAGAAAAGTAAATGATGATGGCCGTATTAGAGAGGATATAAAATATAGACTGGCAATGTGAAGAAACGTGTTTCTGAAGTAAAGTGTACCCACGTATGGGAGTGAAACATGGGCGATAAACTGTTTAGACAAGAATAGAATAGGAGCTTTTGAAATATGGTGCTACAAAAGAATGTTTAAGAGTGGATGGGTAGATCACGTAACTAATGAGGAGGTACTGAAGAGAATTGGGGAGACAAGAAATTTGTGGCAGAACTTGAAAAAAGAAGGAATCGGTTGATATTACACTTCCTGATGCATCAAGGGATGACCAAATAGCGTTTGAGGGAAGTGTGAGTGGGGTAAAATGGTACAAGGAAAACAAGACATGATTACAGTAGCAGATTCAGAAGGATGTAGGGTGTAGTAGTTATTCGGAGATGAAGGGGCTCGCACAGCATAGTGTAGCATGGAGAGCTGCATCAAACCCGCCTTCGTACTGAAGACCACAACAACAGTCACCACCTTGGTCTTGAAGAGGAACCTTTTGAAACTTTATTTACTTAGCTAGCAGCAGCTCTTCGTGAAATATTTCAACAATCTCTCAAATAACTAATTAAGCTTCGCTCAGTTACCCTGATTACTTTCAAGCATTTAAATCTTTTGGAAAACTAGACCTGCCGCTGTTCAGTTTGATGCCACATTTGTCCATTTCCAACTCTTCGTTTGGCTATGACAACCTGGGAAAATTTTTCCCTCAAATCACTAATTAAATTTTTCTATGTTATCCTCATCATTTTCAAACAATTAATTTTTTTTAAAAATGTAAACGTCACCTTGGTCAATTTGATATCCTCATTCTTCATTTCCGATACTTCGTCTGGCTATGAAAATTCTGACGAAACCCCATTGTGTACTTCTAGGGAGTTTTGATTACGCTCCGCTTAAAACTCGTCAAAACTGTTGCGAATTGGTCTCTCTGTCGGTGTAAGAGCTATCATCTTAACTGCATAGTTGATTAATGTAAATAGGTCGACAATTACAAATAACACGATGTAAATTATTCCGTGTCGATCTCTAACTTACTTAGGCGAGATGACCTACAAGATGACATTATGATCACGCGCAGGTTGAAATAATCCTAACCCGGATGGTGATACAATAATTTCTTCGACTTATAAATGCATCGAGCTCTCTCAAATGACCTCGTGAAAAACGGGACTTCTCCTAAAATCTTCCTCCTCTTTATATTTCTTCTGCTTCTTCCTCTTCATCTTCTTTTTTTTTTTTTTGGTTCCCTCATAGTTCGTTATTTTTGTAACGAAAATTTCTTTATTGAAAGAGTCGAAACGATTGTGGCCCAATAATGTGTTTGAACTTCAGGAATAGATGTTTCAGTAATTCGAATCATTCTACGTACTTTATCCATCAGTTAACACAGCAAGGTTCTTTTAGGCTGCATGCATCGTGAATAGATGCAGCTGGCATCGAAGCCGGTGATTCTACTGTAGTTGTGTTGTGTATCATGTACAATCGAAACCTGCGCCAAGCTGAAATGCGACGTTATATACAAGCCGAGCACGTACGATATAACAGCTGCTTCGTTTCCAGCATTTTATGTTGTATTCTGAAGTCGTATCCCGCTAGTGAGTTATAAAGTGGCCGTGCAGGCAATAAAATCGCGCCATATTCGAGCAGCATGTGAAAGACTTCCCGCACTTTATATCTACACGTGCAGGTAATAGCTATCCTCACAGGAATGTTGCCTGAATTCCAATTGAGAAAAGATTTTAGCTGTTATAAGAGTTTTCCTTCTGACGTTACGCACGACTTCATTTAAGATCGTTAACAATAATGTTCCTATAATAGAACCGTGGAAAACTCGCTCGAAATTATTTTTATACTAGACGATTTGGCCCAGTCAAGAACGATGTGTTGAATTCTATCATCTGGGATGTCTTGAATACATTCACAAAATAAGACCGATACAATGTAAACTTGAATTTAGTTCACTAGGTGACATTACGGAATTATCTAGAATACCTTCCAGACGCGATACAAAACATCAACCTCGGCACTGTTATTTGTTGCCCGTTGTATCTCATCGGTCAACAAAGTGAGTTAGGTGTCGGGAGTTCTGCTGGATAAATGGCAGAATACCCGACACCTCAAGGTGTCAGCAGATCGTTCCTGAAGAATTACAGAGTGAATTAAGCTTCACGAAATCGCTGTTTGCAGAATCGATATTTATTCCTACCGAGAAAGTTTTCGTTTTTCGTAGAGATCATAATACACTGGCATACAACTTCTCCATAATTCAGACAGACGTAAGTGATAAACGTCTATGCTTATGTACATCTGATCGATAACCTTTCCTGAAAACTGGAATAATTTGAGCCATTTTCAATTTGTTAGAACCCTAGAACCCTTCGTTGCTCCAGCGGCCGGCGGTGAATTACCTCCTGAAGCTAAATATTTTTTCCGCACGATCTGTGCAGAGTATTTAAAGAAAGCGTCCCCATTCTTGCAGAAGATGGTACTAGTCAAAACTAGAAGAAATTTCCTGTAAAGACACTTTCGGAAACAAATATTTGTTGAGATGTGGGCCATTTTACTTGCATTAAGACGAGTCAGTAGGAGTAGAGTATTCAGTGCACATTTCTTATTGGATACGTTTTTCTCTGTATTGAGTTGTCTGGCTGTGATGCTATTGCCGGTCATAGCAATTATAACTGTGTCCTAAAGCGGTCATTCTACGGGGTAAAAATTTATCGAAGCGAAAACGAGGGAAAATATGTGCCATTACATATCACATACGCCATTTAATTGGGTTTTGAATATAACGCCATACAGATGGTCATCATTCCGTTCCAAGCGTTCCTCCAGGCGGCGAACGAAAGATACCATCACCCGATTCAGCACGTTAACGGGATCTCCTCCGCAGCTGTACGTGCCCTTTTCGTGAGATCTGCCACAGTATGAGGACATCTAGCGTATGCTTGACTCTTCGAGTACCTATACAAGCAAAGGCAGTGCCAGTTAAATCGGGCGACCGTGCTGGTCCGTGAATGTCTCCAAATCTGGAAACCAATCAACCAGAAGAACTCGCCTCATGCACTAGCGGGCACTATGAGCTGTTGTCCCGTCCTGTTGGAACCATATATCGTTGTTCAACCTCATTAACGGTCGCTTGTAACCTTAATGCACAGACATGAAAGTTCTTAAAAAGTTTGGACCAAGTACGTCAAACGAAGCCATGCTGCACCACACTATCGCTCGGTCACAGTGTATGGGTTTCTCATGCATCCGACGAGAATTAACTTGGTTACGTGGTGCCCAGTACATGTAATTCTGTTTGCTTATACAACTGTCTAAATGAAAATGAGCGCCGTTCGACATCAGTATGTTGTTTCGCATCTGCGGGTCGGCTGCTGTAAGTTCCAGGATGTACGAGGAGAAGGTTTGTCGGGCAGCTTTATCTTGTTCGTTCAGTTTCTGTACGGCATACTATATGTGTGGGTGGAAATGTAAGTTAACACGGATGATGAACCTCAGGCAACGATCTGATGTTATTAGCACCTAGGTAAGTCCGGCAGCAGAGCGGTGAGGATTTAGGATGAGTAAGTGACACATCCACCCCACTATTTCCGTGACCCTCTGCCAAGTTGCACCCACCATACAAACACCTGAGGATCCAGAACTGTGTCATGGCATTTCAACTTGAAATGGCGACGAAAGAGTTGCTGAACTGTGATGGGAGATTCGTTATGTTTGAAGTAAGCCTAGAAAGCGAATGCTCGATCCTCTGAAACCCGCAGGGCGATAATTAAAAATAGATACCCTTCCTCGATGCAGCGCATTCATACTTATTTCAGGCATGCGCAACAGCGACACCGTACTACGTGACTAAGATCCTACTATTAATTCTGCCGGACCCTGTACGAGCATCAAAACAACATTAGGGATTCCGTAGCGTACGAACAACATAAACAGTGGAATGGAGGCCTATTATTCCACGCGAGTAACAGATACTGTATCCCGCCACCAGCGACATTAACCAATAATCAACAGTACCGTGTCCTACACGACTAACGATAGCCTCAGCGTGACAGTCTGGCCCTTCATATCTGCCGAGCTAACTGTGCGAGATTTGTCGCGATGTCTGCCCTTGTATATATAAAACAGCAGGTGCTTTCAGTGATATGCAGACACCGGATCATTCGCAACAAGGGCAAGACATCGCGACAGATCTCACACAGTTCGCTCGGCAGATATGAAGGGCCAGTGTTGCGACGATTGGAAGATGTCGCTGTAGGTCCACCTTTATTTAGATAGTTGCGGAACCTCGGCTGTTCAGTATTAAATGTCGAATCAAAACACCTCTGAGCGGTCTAAATTTCCAACTATTAATTTATTTGGGCAACCAGTTTCGCAGCTACATTACGCCATCTTCAGGTCCCGTGACCGACGTGTAAAAGAATCCCACCTCTGGTCAAGTCAAATTAGGGGCCAGCATTCAGTGACAGATATTCGTAGATTTTTGACACGGCTATAGCTTCGGTCATCACTTACCGATTTTAAGATGATCCCGAACCAAGCGTTCGAAGAATTGGTGTTGCTGAAGCACAAGAAACGCTCTTGCGTGTTCAGTTCTTCTCGACCAGTTACATTATCCACATCGCTCAAAAGGTGTGCTAACTCTTGGGTCACAATGTCACCGGGCCAGTTTTCACTTCTCCCAATGGATTCCAAGAAGAAGCACTGAATTTCCACAATACACAATTTGCTGTTTTCACGAAAGAGGATAAACAATGGGTGTGCTTTATGCACGAAGGGGAACCGCCCATTTTCTATCCAGCACAAAGTTCAAAGAGCAATACTGATCGAGGAGGTTCAGGTCTCTCGGTCTCCTGACCTCAGTTTCCTTGATATCTGACTATGGGGACATTTAAAGGTATTTGCGTGTTACACAGCCATCGACAAGGTGGACACGTTACAGTAGCTCGTGTGACGTATATGTTATCAATTTCGAGTGATTACTGGTGTGTCTGCGCGAGGGCTGAAGGATGTGCAAGAACGAATGGTACATACATCAGGCATCTCCTATAGTGTCAATATGCAGGAGGCTAACACAGGGTGACATAGCACGTACTTCAGCAAGTATTTATCTCTAGGCATTTGTTTGTAGGAGCCTTTTTCCTAGTTTTTATCAAATTATCTCTTGTAAGAGTATTCGATAGGCTTCTTTGGAACATCCGATTGTGTTTCCTCTGTTTCTTCACCTAAAATACTCTTTTTTTAGTGAGAGGCCTATGGCTGTAGGGCTTGCACATCTCTAATTAGTGGCTTTCCACAGGAATACTGCGCTCTTTCTTGACGTTTTATATGTAGCACACCTATGTGAGCGTCCTCGCGTGGATCAACTTCAAGATAAACATGGCCAAATTTGAATGTACCTACAATCAGTAACGTTACTATTCGGACACTTTGAGATTTTTACTTTGTAGCAGCATAATTTTATTCTTAGTAGAACAAAAAAAACAAATACTTTTATCAAGGTAGATGTCCAGTAAATAAAAGTATGAACTTTTTTACCCAAGTTACAACAGTTGTTAAATAATACGTTTTAAATAAAACGCTCTTCAATTTTCACGTTACTATAATATTCGGACAGTTGTCAGTGTAGTACTTGTTTTGATGGTTCACGCCATGTTATGTACTCTGAGCTAGAAGGCAGCGTTTGGTTACACGCGCGTTCACTGTCCAGATTGTACAATGCCACGCAAAATTAATACAAGTTATGGTATACGACAAAGTGTGATTTTTCATAACGCGAACCTTAAATCATGTAATAAAATCGCTGTCCTTCCCAACATGAGTAAGAGTACTTCGGCACGTATTATTAGAAGACTGGAAAACGAGGACCTTATAAACTCTGTACCTCAAAAGGGCAGACCAAGGAAGTTGGATGCATGTGACAAGAGGAATCTAATACGAAAAGTAAAGAAGGACCCTACACTCAATGCACCCAAATTAGCAAGTGAGCTTTTAAGCGAGATTGGAAAGAAGGTACTGTACATCACGAAACCATTGGCAGAGCACTGAAAGATAGTAGCTTCAATTGAAGATGGCTTGGAAAACACTGTATGAACAGAATCGAAAGAGGAGATTAGACTATGTTAAAGACTTTATTACGAAGGCAGAAACATGATGGAACGACATCAATTTTACCGACGAAAGTAAATTTAATGATTTTAAGTCAGATGGACGAAGAATGGCGTGACAGAAGAAGTATAAAGAATTTAAAGTCGCAAATGTTAAGCTGACTGTATAACACGGAGATGGCAATGTTCTTCTCTGGAGCTCTATATTCACATGAGGACCAGGAAAATTGTGTTCATCAACAGTGTTATGGACAAATATGTCCGTCTGATAACATTAAAAAACAATTCGCGAAAAGTGCTGAGAAAATGGGGATATCAAACACGTTCAAGTTTTACCAGAACAATGATCCGAAAAATAGGGCCTCGTATTGTGCAGCAGCATTTGTTGTACCACCTCCAGAAAGTCTTACAACCAACACTTCAGTCACCAGAGCTAACTCCTACTGAGAATGTATGAGAAGAACTAGAACAACGTACACTACTGGTCATTAAAATTGCTACACCAAGAAGAAATGCAGATGATATACGGGTATTCATTGGAAAAATATATTATACTAGAACTGACATGTGATTACATTTTCACGCAATTTGGGTGCATAGATCCTGAGAAATCTCTACCCAGAACAACCACCTCTCGCCGTAATAACGGCCTTCATACTCCTGGGCATTGAGTCAAACAGAGCTTGGATGGCGTGTACAGGTACAGCTGTCCATGCAGCTTCAACACGATACCACAGTTCACCAAGAGTAGTTACTGGCGTATTGTCACGAGCCAGTTGCTCGGCCACCATTGACCAGACGTTTTGAATTGGTGAGAGATCTGGAGAATGTGCTGGCCAGGGCAGCAGTCGAACATTTTCTGTATCCAGAAAGGCCCGTACAGGATCTGCAACATGCGGTCGTGCATTATCCTGCTGAAATGTAGGGTTCCGCAGGAATCGAATGAAGGGTAGAGCCACGGGTCGTGACACATCTGAAATGTAACGTCCACTGTTCAAAGTGCCGTCAATGCGAATAAGAGGTGACCGAGACGTGTAACCAATGGCACCCCATACCATCCCGCCGGGTGATACACCAGTATGGCGATGACGAATACACGCTTTCAATGTGCGTTCAACACGATGTCGCCAAACACGGATGCAACCATCATGATGCTGTAAACAGAACCTGGATTCATCCGACAAAATGACGTTTTGCCATTCGTGCACCCAGGTTCGACGTTGAGTACACCATCGTAGGCGCTCCTGTCTGTGATGCAGCATCAAGGGTAACCGCAGCCATGGTCTCCGAGCTGATAGTCCATGCTGCTGCAAACGTCGTCGAACTGTTCGTGCAGATGGTTGTTGTCTTGCAAACGTCCCCATCTGTTGACTCAGGGATCGAGACGTGGCTGCACGATCCGTTACAGCCATGCGGATAAGATACCTGTTATCTAGACTGCTATTGATACGAGGCCGTTGGGATCCAGCACGGCGTCCCGTATTACCCTCCTGAACGCACCGATTCCATATTCTGCTAACAATCATTGGACCTCGACCAACGCGAGCAGCAATGTCGCGATACGATAAACCGCAATCGCGATAGGCTACAATCCGACCTTTATCAAAGTCGCAAACGTGATGGTACGCATTTCTCCTCCTTACACGAGGCATCACAAAAACATTTCACCAGGCAACGGCGGTCAATTTCTGTTTGTGTATGAGAAATCGGTTGGAAACTTTCTTCATGTCAGCACGTTGTAGGTGTCGCCACCGGCGCCAACCTTGTGTGAATGCTCTGAAAAGCTAATCATTTGCATATCACAGCATCTTCTTTCTATCGGTTAAATTTCGCCTCTGTAGCACGTCATCTTCGTGGCGTAGCAATTTTAATGGTCAGTAGTCTATTAGAAAAACACCGATGTATTCCAAAGGGTCGATTAAAAGAAGAATGGGAAGGTATATGTACTGACTACTTAAAAAGATCGTTAGCATTATGTCTTAGCGCTTGAAAGAACTGATACAACAGTATGGACATCCGAAAAGATATTGAAACATATATTTTTCACAAAAATTTGTCTAGAATCAATTAGTTCTGAGAAGTGTCCGAATATTAAGGTAACGTGAAAACAGGACCGATTTTTATTTAAAATGTGTTATTAAAGAACTTTTGTATGTTACATTAATAAAGTTTATGTTATAATTTACAAGACATATAACTTACGATAATGCTTGGTTACATTTTTTGTTTTTGTCAAAAATAAAGTTATGGTATTACAAAGAAAAAATCTTATGTTGTTCGAATATTAAGTTTACTCATTGTACGTATGTATTTATTGATTCGACAGAAATATCAGACTCCTTTAAACCTACAATACCTATGTACTGACTTCTATTGCCTATTTTCAAAGATAAGCGCACAGAATGACTACATAAAAAGTCGTATGGACATAACTAATCCACAGATTAAGATGACACTAGACTTATGTTACCAGTGTACCAAAACCAAAATTTCGCCGATTTAAACATCATCTCTTTCTGTCCGGTAATATTTCATATTTGCCTAATAGACGTCGATCTTACGTGAAATTATACTTTCTTTCCTTTTCAAGGAACAATTGTTGTCGGCAGTTAGACGTAAATACATTGACGGAAAAATACTCAATATCAAACAATAATTAATGTAAAGTATTGAAATTTCGAGAATGCATTTGTCTAGGTAGCATATTTAAAAAATGGTTCAAATGGCTCTGAGCACTATGGGACTTAATATCTATGGTCATCAGTCCCCTAGAACTTATTATCATCATCATCATCATTTAAGACTGATTATGCCTTTCAGCGTTCAGTCTGGAGCATAGCCCACTTATATAATTCCTCCACGATCCCCTATTCAGTGCTAACATTGGTGCCTCTTCTGATGTTAAACCTATTACTTCAAAATCATTCTTAACCGAAGCCAGGTACCTTCTCCTTGGTCTGCCCCGACTCCTCCTACCCTCTACTGCTGAACCCATGAGTCTCTTGGGTAACCTTGCTTCTCCCATGCGTGTAACAAGACCCCACCATCTAAGCCTGTTCGCCCTGACTGCTACATCTATAGAGTTCATTCCCAGTTTTTCTTTGATTTCCTCATTGTGGACACCCTCCTGCCATTGTTCCCATCTACTAGTACCTGCAATCATCCTAGCTACTTTCATATCCGTAACCTCAACCTTGTTGATAAGGTAACCTGAATCCACCCAGCTTTCGCTCCCATACAACAAAGTTGGTCGAAAGATTGAACGGTGCACAGATAACTTAGAATTGGTACTGACTTCCTTCTTGCAGAAGAGAGTAGATCGTAGCTGAGCGCTCACTGCATTAGCTTTGCTACACCTCGCTTCCAGTTCTTTCACTATGTTGCCATCCTGTGAGAATATGCATCCTAAGTACTTGAAACCGTCCACCTGTTCTAACTTTGTTCCTCCTATTTGGCATTCAACCGGTTTATATTTCTTTCCCACTGACATTACTTTCGTTTTGGAGATGCTAATCTTCATACCATAGTCCTTACATTTCTGATCTAGCTCTGAAATATTACTTTGCAAACTTTCAATCGAATCTGCCATCACAACTAAGTCATCCGGATATGCAAGACTGCTTATTTTGTGTTCACATATCTTAATCTTACCCAGCCAGTCTATTGTTTTCAACATATGATCCATAAATAATATGAATCACAGTGGAGACAGGTTGCAGCCTTGTCTTACCCCTGAAACTACTCTGAACCATGAACTCAATTTACCGTCAACTCTAACTACTGCCTGACTATCCATGTAAAGACCTTTAATTGCTTGCAAAAGTTTGCCTCCTATTCCACAATCTCGTAGAACAGACAATAACTTCCTCCTAGGAACCCGGTCATATGCCTTTTATAGATCTATAGAGCATAGATAAAATTCCCTGTTCCACTCATAACACTTCTTCATTATTTTCCGTAAGCTAAAGATCTGGTCCTGACAACCTCTAAGAGGCCTAAACGCACACTGATTTTCATCCAATTGGTCCTCAACTAATACTCGCACTTTCCTTTCAACAATACCTGAGAAGATTTTACCCACAACGCTGATTAAAGAGGTACCTCTGTAGTTGTTACAATCTTTTCTGTTTCCATGTTTCAAGATTGGTGTGATTACTGCTTTTGTCCAGTCTGATGGAACCTGTCCCAGGCCATTTCAATTATCCTGTGTAGCCATTTAAGACCTGACATTCCACTATATTTGATGAGTTCCGACTTAATTTCATCCACCCCAGCTGCTTTATTGCACTGCAATCTATTGACCATTTTCTCCACTTCCTCAAATGTGATCCTATTTCCATCATCATTCCTATCCCATCCTACCTCGAAATCTGAAACATTACTGATCGTATTTTCACCTACATTGAGCAACTCTTCAAAATATTCCCTCCATCTGCCCAAGGCATCCACTGGATTCACCAGCAGTTTTCCTGACCTGTCCAAAATACTTGTCATTTCCTTCTTACCTCCCTTTCGAAGACTGCTAATTACATTCCAGAATGGTTTTCCAGCAGCTTGACCCATAGTCTCCAACCTGTTTCCAAAGTCTTCCCAAGATTTCTTCTTGGATGCTGCAATTATCTGTTTGGCTTTGTTTCTTTCTTCAACATAACTTTCTCTGTCTATCTGAGTTCTAGTATGTAGCCATTTTTGATACGCCTTCTTTTTCCTTTTACAGGCTGCCTTGACTGTGTCATTCCACCAAGCTGTTTGCTTCATCCTACTTTTACACACTACTGTTCCAAGACATTCTTTAGCCACTTCTAGTACTGTGTCCCTGTACCTTGTCCATTCCTTTTCCAATGACTGTAATTGACTACATTCAACTAACTGGTACCTTTCTGAGATCGCTGTTATGTACTTGTACCTGATTTCCTTATCCTGAAGTTTCTCCACTCTTATCCTCCTACATATGGACCTGACCACCTGCACTTTCGGCCTCACAATCCCAATTTGACTGCAGATTAAATAATGATCAGTGTCATCAAAGAATCCCCTGAATACACGTGTGTCCCTCACAGCCTTCCTGAATTCCTGATCTGTTATTATATAGTCAATGACAGATCTGGTTCCCCTGCCTTCCCAAGTATACCGGTGAATGTTCTTATGTTTAAAAAAGGAGTTTGTGATTACTAAGCCCATACTGGCACAGAAATCCAAGAGTTGTTTCCCGTTCCTGTTGGCTGCCATATCCTCTCCAAATTTACCCATAACCTTTTCATACCCTTCTGTTCGATTTCCAATCCTGGCGTTAAAATCACCCAAGAGCAGAACACTGTCCTTGTCCTTTACTCTAACAACTACATCACTGAGTGCCTCATAAAAACTATCCATCTTATCTTGATCTGTCCCTTCACAATGCGAATATACTGACACAATCCTAATTTTCTTGCTGGACACTGTCAAATCTATCCACATCAGTCGTTCGTTTACATGCCTTATTGCAACTACGCTGGGTTCCATTTCTTTCCTGATGTAAAGCCCTACACCCCATTGTGCTATTCCTGCTTTGACTCCTGACAGGTAGACCTTGTATTCTCCCACTTCCTCTTCTTTCTCACCCCTTACCCGAATGTCACTAACAGCTAAAACGTCCAGCCCCATCTTACTTCCAGCCTCTGCCAGCTCTACCTTCTTCCCAGAGTAGCCCCCATTGATATTAATAGCTCCCCATCTCATTACCATTTGTTTGCCAAGTCGTATCTTAGGAGTCCCTGGTTTGTCAGTTAGAGGTGGGACTCCGTCACCTCCAAAGGTCTGAGGCATTTTGCTCTGATTGTTGCCAGCATCATATTTATAGTACCAGGGAAGCGGGTTGCTAGCCTTAGTTGCCCCTAGAACTTAGAACTACTTAAACCTAAGTAACCTAAGGACATCACACAACACCCAGTCATCACGAGGCAGAGAAAACCCTGACCCCGCCGGGAATCGAACCCGGGAACCCGGGCGTGGTAGCATATTTAAGTAATTAACACTGTAATATCACAGATTAATACTAGCGCAAGATAATCCACTGCAAATGTGAAATGCTGGTACATTAATAACAGGTGTAGCCGTGAGAATGTTGAATGCAAGCATACAGACACACGTGCATTATGTTCCACAGGTGCCGGATGTCAGTTTGTGGGACGGAGTTCCATACCTGGTGGACTTGGTAGGTCAATACAGGGACGGTTAACGCTTATCGTGGATGACGCTGGAATGGACGTCCGGTAATGTCCCATATGTGCTCGAATGGTGGAATATCTGGTGATCGAACTGGCCAAGGGAACATGTCGACACTCTGTAGAGCATTTTGGATTTCAACAGCGATATGTGGGTGAGAGATATCCCGTTGGAAAATACCCCCTGAAGTGCTGTTCATGAAAGGCAAGCCAGCCGCGGTGGCCGAGTGGTTCTAGGTGCTTCAGACCGGAACCGCGCGACTGCTACGGTCGCAGGTTCGAATCCTGCCTCGGGCATGGATGTGTGTGTTGTCCTTAAGTTAGTTAAGTTTAAGTAGTTCCAAGTTCTAGGGGACTGATGACCTCCGATGTTAAGTTCCATAATGCTCAGAGCCATTTGAACCATTTTTTGAAAGGCAACACAACAGGTCGAATCATCAGATACGCTTACAAATTTGCATTCAGAATGTGGGATAACCACGAGAGTGCTCCTGATGTCATACGAAATCGCACCGTAGATCATAACTACAGGTATAGAAAATGGTTCAAATGGCTCTGAGCACTATAGGACTTAACATCTGAGGCCATCAGTCCCCTAGAACTTAGAACTACTTAAACCTAACTAAACTAAGGACATCACACACTTCCATGCCCGAGGCAGGATTCGAACCTGCGACCGTAACGATCGCGCAGTTCCAGACTGAAGCGCCTAGAACCGCTCGGCCACACTGGCCGGCACAGGTATAGAACCAATGTGACTAGCACGTAGACAGGTTGGTTGCAGATCCTCAACTGGCCTCCTTCTGACCAGCATATGGTCACCATTGGCACCGAGGCAGCACCAGCTTTTATCAGAAAAACACAACAGACTTCCACCTTGCCCTCCAATGGGTTCTGGTTTGACGGCACTCTGGTCGCAAATGGCGGTGGTTTGCGGTCAGAGGGGTCTGGATCGGAGCTGTCGTTAAAGTAACCGATCTGTAACAGTTCGTTGTGTCAACGTCGTTCCAACTACTCGTCAAATCGCTGCTGCAGATGCATTACGATGCGCCAGAGCCAGACGCCGAACATAATGGTCTTCCGTCTTGGTAGTGGCAATTGGCCGTCCGGAGTCCGGTCTTCTTGCGACCGTACATTCTCCTGATCACCGCTGCCAATAATCATGTGCAGTGGCTACCTTGCTGTCAAGGCTTTCTGCAGTATCCCTGAAGGAACATCCAGCGTCTAGTAGCCCTATTACACGATCTCATTCAAACTCAATCATGTGTTGATAATAGCGCCTTCGTCACCTTAAGGCATTCTTGTCTAACAAACTCATCTCCAATCTTAAAGGTAACTAACCTTACGATATTTACAGCGTCTGTTTAAAGTAAACCTGATTTACGCCACTCTTATGCGACTGGGGTGAAATTTGAATGCACATCATCTTTCAGATGTAGAAACAGCCTACAAACTTTAGTTTATGTTGCACAATACCTTCTTGGTGTTGAGATTTTTTCCGTCAGCGTAAAGCTTGAGATTTATGAGTCCATACAACTACTCCAGATCGTTCCTTTTAGATCACGTGCCGGTTTTATTTGTCAACACCGATCATCTTTGCGGAAATTCCCTGCATTATTCGCACAGAGATTGTTGATGATTTAACAGTTCACAACTAGAGCAAATGTTTCACTACTGGCTGAAGTGTCAATATTAAAACTCGAACCTCAAGTTTCACAAGTATGAAAATCACATGAGACGTTTGAGACGTAGTTTGTGTTTCTTCGGGGAAAGGCGACCTGAGTTGGCAGCGGATGGACGCACAGCCGTCGGGCACGTGGGAGGCGCTAACAGGCCACAAATTAACAGGGCGCCCATTATCGAACAGTGTGCCTTTTGTTTGCGCACCCCCCACAGGCAAGAAGCTTGACGCCAGCGTTAAGTAGCAATTAACCCAAACCACCAAGAGGCCGCCACGTATTTGGCTTCTTTCACTGAGCTCCAAAATAAATATGTTTGTTTCTGCATTTTGCGCTGCCGTATCCGGTTACGTGGACGTCCAGCAAAGCTCATCTGCTTGTCGCCGCTGCCGTTACTTTGCAATAACTTGCCTGAACAAGACAAACAAATAAATAGAAGAATAGTACCTTTAGTACGCAGTGAAATGATGAAATTAATTACTTAGGATGTCTGCTGACGTGACTTCGAAGTGGGCCAGAAGAGACATGATTCCAAACGTGAGGATTCCTGAGCAGAAAAAGACTTCGTAACTGCGTCCCGTAAGTACTCTGGTGAGCATATATGTGGTGACCGGTGGAAGCTTTTTCTTTGAACGTCTCGAGCATACTCGCCGAATCATTTTCGTACGTTACTTTCTGTGAGTGGCTGCATTATCCGTCTTGTACCGGATGATTCAAAAGGGAAGAACAGATTTCAGTTGCTTATTCCAAATAAACTATAAAAGACAGAAACTATTCAGTGCTACGGGGTATAGCAGAGGACACTTTTTCCGGACGACTTATCGGAGGAATCGAATTTTCATCTACAGAGTAAAGTAAATCTCCATAATGTAAGAATTTGGGGCTCGCAAAATACTAGCGTCATCGTCGAACATGAAACGGAATGACCAAAACTAAATGTGTTTTGTGCCATTTCTGTTCACCAAGCTTATGGACCTCTCTTTTTTTTGAGGAGAAAACTGTGACAGGAATGTCATACATGGACATAATGCTTGTATTCTCAATTTCACAAAGATTCCAATGATTTCATTTTCATGCATGACGGCGTACCGCCTCACTTTCACTTTGAAGTGCCCCGTTATCTTAACAACACCATCCCTCAACAGTGGACCGGAAGAGGTTGACAACCTCCCAAATCACCAGACCTCACAACTTGCGATTTTTTTTCTGTTGGGGTACATACTTTGTCCATCTATGGCCGCTACTCTTCAAGAACTGAGAAATCGAATTGTTGAAGTTGTCAATTCAATAAACAGGGACGTGTTGATTCATGGGTGGAATGAAAGGGACGACCGTTTCGATGTTTCTCGACCAACGCGTGATGCTCATGTTGAGTGTATGGTATTGTGTCTGTGTGAACTTAAAAATTTTAACGTTCCTCTACCCAGTCACATGTGCAATGTCTTGGTATTTTTCATACTTTGTCGGTAATAAACAACTGCAGCCTGTTCTTTCTTTTCGAATCACACTGTATTATTAAGGGTAATGATAAGGATCGACTGGACACACATTGAATCTTAGCAATTTCTTCAGCTTTTCGACATCACTAGTTCTGATCTTTATAGTCGTACGAGTCTAAGACTGGTGAATGGCGGCAACATTACTTGAGTTACTCTCCTTGAATGACAGGAATTCGCGACAATTCGGACTTGTTTTTCTATCGCGAAGTGAAACGTCACCTTACTGCACCGGATTCTATTCGCGACAAGCTCATTTGCTGTAAAATGCTGAACACATTCCATCCCTTCACATTCGTTCAGCCGTGGCCGATAATGAGTAACGTATGTGTCAAGCACAAAACAAATTCAGGCCTACTCATTATCTGAGTGGCAAGTTGTGTTAAATATTATCTCTATGACCATTTAAAATTTTATGAAAGTTTCACAGATTACAATGCAGCAGATGAAACGAGTCTTAGGAGCAAATATAAAATGTTAAGTTTAGAAGACAAAATGAGAGAGCCTGCTAAAATCCAAGTTAGTGCTTCTACCCAGAGCGTTATGACAAATTTGACCCTGCATGACAAATTTGACCCTGCTAGGTTTACTTTTTATAACATCAAGAACAAATGCCGCATAACTTCGAACTTTTGCGCTAAAGCAAGACGAATTACCTGGAAATCTAAAATGGACATCTGCACTAAAACCGACCGCTATCGATGGTACCGTGTACACTCAAAGGTTTGGCTTTAAATGGAGTGATCTTGGAATGCAAGACATCATCAGAGAGTTTCACTATTCATTTTATGAGTGTCACAGTAAAGTATGCCAAGATTCATTCATTCCTCTTTACGTGACGCAAGAATGTCCATAGCGTAGACCATCGATTAACGAAAGAAATAAAAACAAAGGTGTCACATTCAGATACTATATACCTAAATTTATTTCTGGAAATGGAGAAATATTCAGAGTGTGTCAAAATACGCTTGTTTCCATGTTGGGAATTTCAAAATTTACTGTTCGAAGGCTTTGTAAAGATCGTTTGAGGACCGATTTATCGCTACTAGAAAGAGGACGGGGTGATACCCTTTCAGAACATTATGCGGAGCAAATAGATGGTGTAAAGAAACTCAATGCGTCTTTGACACCCTTTAAGTCACATTACTGCCATGATCATTCAACACGCCAGTACCTAGCAAGTCAAATGCTCAGAATGTTCTGAGTTATAAGAACGCATTAAAGGAGTCAAAATAAGAGGGAAGTTGCATTAAATGGAAAGTTGCTTGGTTATCATAAAATGTGAGCGAAGGCGTTTTTAAAACTGCTGAAAATTCAGAATGAGCGAGAAATAACTATGTCTTTTGACTGCGGCAAGAATTCTTCTTACCTAAACTACTGGATCAGGCGGCATGTTATAGCTGCCAGCGTTATATGTTTAACTTCTTTACTAAGAAACTTCGAGCACAAAGCAGTCTAAGGAAAATAATTTATATATTGCTGGACAGAAAATGAGGGTTTCAAAAGTTCAAATGAAATACTCTTCTGTCTGGGTCATAAATTAAGAAATAGATTTTTCTCTTCAATTGTGCACACTGCACACCTTTTTGCCGATGGATGCGCTGTCAAAACAAAACTCAAACAGTGATGGGTATGCTAAGTGAGTGATTGGCAACTGAAGCACCAACATAGCACCAACATAGGTTAGATGGCCTTGGGCAAGTACAGAAAGGGCAACAGCCTCAACGAGTGCGGGGCAAAGTTAGGACATGCGGGGACCAAGCAGCAATCGGTATTGTAATTGTAAACTGTCGAAGCTGCGTT
Organism: Schistocerca nitens; assembly: GCF_023898315.1. Lineage (NCBI taxonomy): Eukaryota > Metazoa > Arthropoda > Insecta > Orthoptera > Acrididae > Schistocerca > Schistocerca nitens. Next base: position 252,214,569 of record NC_064616.1, on the reverse strand, counting down.
GGTAAAGTACCGGAACTTCAAGCGCTGATAGAAAGCACCGAAGCTGAAATCGTTATAGGTACAGAAAGCTGGCTGAAGCCAGAGATAAATTCAGCCGAAATTTTTACAAAGGTACAGACGGTGTTTAGAAAGGATAGATTGCATGCAACCGGTGGTGGAGTGTTCGTCGCTGTTAGTAGTAGTTTATCCTGTAGTGAAGTAGAAGTGGATAGTTCCTGTGAATTATTATGGGTGGAGGTTACACTCAACAACCGAGCTAGGTTAATAATTGGCTCCTTTTACCGACCTCCCGACTCAGCAGCATTAGTGGCAGAACAACTGAGAGAAAATTTGGAATACATTTCACATAAATTTTCTCAGCATGTTATAGTCTTAGGTGGAGATTTCAATTTACCAGATATAGACTGGGACACTCAGATGTTTAGGACGGGTGGTAGGGACAGAGCATCAAGTGACATTATACTGAGTGCACTATCCGAAAATTACCTCGAGCAATTAAACAGAGAATCGACCCGTGGAGATAACATCTTGGACCTACTGATAACAAACAGACCCGAACTTTTCGACTCTGTATGTGCAGAACAGGGAATCAGTGATCATAAGGCCGTTGCAGCATCCCTGAATATGGAAGTAAATAGGAATATAAAAAAAGGAAGGAAGGTTTATCTGTTTAGCAAGAGTAATAGAAGGCAGATTTCAGACTACCTAACAGATCAAAACGAAAATTTCTGTTCCGACACTGACAATGTTGAGTGTTTATGGAAAAAGTTCAAGGCAATCGTAAAATGCGTTTTAGACAGGTACGTGCCGATTAAAACTGTGAGGGACGGGAAAAACCCACCGTGGTACAACAACAAAGTTAGGAAACTACTGCAAAAGCAAAGAGAGCTTCACTCCAAGTTTAAACGCAGCCAAAACCTCTCAGACAAACAGAAGCTAAACGATGTCAAAGTTAGCGTAAGGAGGGCTATGCGTGAAGCGTTCAGTGAATTCGAAAGTAAAATTCTATGTACCGACTTGACAGAAAATCCTAGGAAGTTCTGGTCTTACGTTAAATCAGTAAGTGGCTCGAAACAGCATATCCAGACACTCCGGGATGATGATGGCATTGAAACAGAGGATGACACACGTAAAGCTGAAATACTAAACACATTTTTCCAAACCTGTTTCACAGAGGAAGACCGCACTGCAGTTCCTTCTCTAAATCCTCGCACAAACGAAAAAATGGCTGACATCGAAATAAGTGTCCAAGGAATAGAAAAGCAACTGGAATCACTCAACAGAGGAAAGTCCACTGGACCTGACAGGATACCAATTCGATTCTACACAGAGTACGCGAAAGAACTTGCCCCCCTTCTAACAGCCGTGTACCGCAAGTCTCTAGAGGAACGGAGGGTTCCAAATGATTGGAAAAGAGCACAGGTAGTCCCAGTCTTCAAGAAGGGTCGTCGAGCAGATGTGCAAAACTATAGACCTATATCTCTGACGTCGATCTGTTGTAGAATTTTAGAACATGTTTTTTGCTCGAGTATCATGTCGTTTTTTGAAACCCAGAATCTACTATGTAGGAATCAACATGGATTCCGGAAACAGCGATCGTGTGAGACGCAACTCGCTTTATTTGTTCATGAGACCCAGAAAATATTAGATACAGGCTCCCAGGTAGATGCTATTTTTCTTGACTTCCGGAAGGCGTTCGATACAGTTCCGCACTGTCGCCTGATAAACAAAGTAAGAGCCTACGGAATATCAGACCAGCTGTGTGGCTGGATTGAAGAGTTTTTAGCAAACAGAACACAGCATGTTGTTATCAATGGAGAGACGTCTACAGACGTTAAAGTAACCTCTGGCGTGCCACAGGGGAGTGTTATGGGACCATTGCTTTTCACAATATATATAAATGACCTAGTAGATAGTGTCGGAAGTTCCATGCGGCTTTTCGCGGATGATGCTGTAGTATACAGAGAAGTTGCAGCATTAGAAAATTGTAGCGAAATAGAGGAAGATCTGCAGCGGATAGGCACTTGGTGCAGGGAGTGGCAACTGTCCCTTAACATAGACAAATGTAATGTATTGCGAATACACAGAAAGAAGCATCCATTATTGTATGATTATATGATAGCGGAACAAACACTGGTAGCAGTTACTTCTGTAAAATATCTGGGAGTATACGTGCGGAACGATTTGAAGTGGAATGATCATATAAAATTAATTGTTGGTAAAGCGGGTACCAGGTTGAGATTCATTGGGAGAGTGCTTAGAAAATGTAGGTGGCTTACAAAACACTCGTTCGACCTATACTTGAGTATTGCTCATCAGTGTGGAATCCGTAGCAGATCGGGTTGACGGAGGAGGTAGAGAAGATCCAAAGAAGAGCGGCGCGTTTCGTCACAGGGTTATTTGCTAACCGTGAGAGCGTTACGGAGATGTTTAATAAACTCAAGTGGCAGACTCTGCAAGAGAGGCGCTCTGCATCACGGTGTAGCTTGCTCGCCAGGTTTCGAGAGGGTGCGTTTCTGGACGAGGTATCGAATATATTGCTTCCCCCTACTTATACCTCCCGAGGAGATCACGAATGTAAAATTAGAGACATTAGAGCGCTCACGGAGGCTTTCAGACAGTCGTTCTTCCCGCGAACCATACGCGACTGGAACAGGAAAGGGAGGTAATGACAGTGGCACGTAAAGTGCCCTCCGCCACACACCGTTGGGTGGCTTGCGGAGTAAAAATGTAGATGTAGATATATATTGCAGATTTGCCTGGATTTGTGACGTGATGAAAATTTGGATGTAAAAATGATATTTTTGAACACACTGATGAATCCTTTTAACAGCAGATGTATTTTCCGTTAGCATTTACAAAGACGTTCACACATAAACTGTTTTCTACCAATACGACTGACAAAATCGCAACTTTAACAGATTTTGCGTCATTACATTGGCCATACTGCGACTGATTTCAAGTGTTTTGCACCGCTCAATATAAACTCTATCTTAACAATGTACGCTCTTTGGCCTGTTGTCAAAAACAATTACATTTCTGATTTATAATGAAAACTTGATTTACAACAAACTGTTAATACGGTTTTAAAGACAATAAATGATGATTCATTCTTAATACGCTTCTAAATATTGTTCTTTTGACTTTTATGTGAAAATGTTGTTATCAAGTTACAATAGCAATACCTATCGTAAAATCTTTAATTACATCTTGATTTCACGTTGGATTTTATTCCTCACTTTAACTGAGCTACAGTACAAAATGCCAAAACCGAATTTCATGTTAAAGTTCTGTATGATAATTCCGTAGTATCCAAATGACTGAAAATCCATTGTGTCCACATCAGAATGTTCGAGAATCGTTAGTGAAAATGTTAACTACAACTGATCTAATTGGTTTTTCGTCACTGATATGGTACGCAAGTCACGTTAAATACATCAGATGACTGATAAATGTTCCGAAAGTCTGTTTTTAGGTAAGGAGGTACTTACAAATTTTGCTAATTAATTATTGGTTCAATTGCAACTTCGATATTTCTCCTAACATTTCTATGGGAGTGTTATAATGCAATCACGAGAATGAAATTATAAATTTTGCTGAAATTTACGGCAGTATGTTAGTTAATTCACAACACCAGCTTTTCTAACTAATCATAACTTTCTGTCAATTATAGTTAGGTGGTGTGGAATAGTGTTAATGATGTTGATTCGGTGTATAAATGAACCATACAGCTTAATTTGCTGATAGAAACGAAAACCATGCTTTATAACTCTTCTCCATAATATATTGAATTTATTACGTACCGTACTGTAAATTGACAAAAGAACCGATTTGAAACACTGTGTTTCGTCTGAGTGTTGTTGCATTACTCTGTGTTTTGTGTTTTACGTTTTGGTGAATGAAGGTGCGCTCTTCGAAGTGAATGCATTTGGGGTAACAAATTGAATAAATCATAATTACATTATTAACCTGAAGTGTGTCATGGGAGACCACAGGTGGCTTATGGCAAACAAATTTGCCTGCTGAACAAGCTACGAAATTTTGTCGGTGGAGCTCGATCTCACCTTATATAATACAGGCGTTCAAGTATCCATGCCGTCTATTGAATGCTAGGCCTCGCCTGCTGCAGATATTATCCATTTCACGTGCACCACGCTGCCAACAGTACTTCTCGTCCTCTGTCTCTCCCTGCAGCCAACTTCTGTAAATGCTATCCAAGCTTGACGTCTCTATAATCGCTGATATTAGAAACCATCATTCTTACGCAAGGACTATCCCATACCTACCCTGTTTTCTTTGTACTGGTCCCATACTTTAACTTCTAGCGAGCCAAATACCTGTGTCGATCTAAGTAGGTTCCACTGTATTTACTGCCTTCATATTTCAAGTATTGTTATATAGGATAGTATTTCACTAATTTTGTTGTACTGTTATCCCTTCATTCAGTTTATACAATGGCCATGTTTTCTTTGACAATTGTAAACCACATTGAAAAAATTCTTAAATTGTGTCAGTTTAAAACATTTATAAATGTGAATATACGACTTATTGAGTAAACAATGGAATACCACTGAAATACACTTGAATAATTGGTTCATTTTACCGATCCACAGACTCAGATGGTACAGCTCCTGATAGATGGAGGTGACTTCAGTCTACGCTCGATGTGTTGGCGAAAATACATGTCTAGAGGCGGTGGTGGGCATAAAACGTCGACCGAAATTGTACTGAATACCTTTTCAGAAATCATTTTGAACAACTATTTCAGGTGCCCACTCGAATACTAAATGGTTGCAAAAATACACTTGACGTCTTAGCAACAGTTAATCCTGACCAGATAAGGGGCATCGTGGCAGATACAGGGATTAGTGCCTACAAGATTGCTGTAACTAGACTGAATACCGTAACATCCAAACCCACCAAAAATAAACATAAAATACGTGTAATTAAAAGAGCAGAAAAAAATTCTCGTGACACCCTCTTAACAGACAGTCTCCACTCCTTCCAATCTTACTATGTAAGCGTAGATCAGACGTCGTTTAGGTTCAAAGAAATAATATCAACGGCAATTGAGAGATATATACCAAACAAATTATGAACATATGGCACTGATCCACAATGGTACACCAAACAGGTCAGAACACTATTGCAGAAGCAACGAAAAAAAGCATGCCAAATTTAAAAGAACGAAAACCTTCAAGATTGGTGAAGTTTTACAAAAGCTCAAAATTTAGCGCGAACTTTAATGTGAGATGTTTTTAGTAGTCACAATAGCACCATACTTAGCATACCGCTCGCCGGTAGAAACACCCGTACCGAACGACTGGCAAGTTGCACGACTCACACCAATGGTTCTAATGGCTCTGGGCACTATGGGACGTAACTTCTGAGGTCATCAGTCCCGTAGAACTTAGAACGACTTAAACCTAACTAACCTAAGGACATCACACACACCCATGCCCGAGGCATGATTCGAACCTGCGACCGCAGCGGTCGCGCGTTTCCCGACTGTAGTCACACCAGTACTTAAGAAAGGAAATAGGAGTAAATCGCTCAGTTACAGCCCCATATCACTAATGTCGATTTGCAGTAGGATTTTTGAACATACACTCTGCTCGAACATTATGAATCACCTCGAAGAAAACGATTTATTGACAAATTGCCTACAAGGATTCAGAAAATCTCGTTCTTATGAAACACAAAGAGCTCTTTATTCTCACGAAGTAATGAGTGCTATCGACAGGGGACGTCAAACTAATCCCATATTTTTAGATTTCCAGAAGGCTGTTGACACAGTTCCTCACAAGCGTCTTCTAATTGAATTGCGTGCCTATGGAGTATCTCTCAGTTGTATGACGGGTTCGTGATTTCGTGTCAAAACGGTCACAGTGCGTAATAACTGACGGAAGGTCATCGAGTAAACCAAGGGTAATATCTGGCGTTCCCCAAGGAAGTGTCTTAGGCCCTCTGTTGTTCCTGATCTACATAAGAAATTTAGGAGACAATCTCAGTAGTCCTCTTAAATTGTTTGCAGACGATGCTGGCATTTACCGTCATGTTAAGTCATCAGATGATCAAAACGATTTGCAAAATGATTTAGACAAGATATCTGTATGGAGAAAAAACTGGCAGTTGATTAATTTTTGGGAAGTGTGGGGTCATCAACATGAGTACTAAAAAGAATCCACTAAATTTCAGTTACACGAGAAATCCGACAAATCTAAAGGCTGGAAACGCAACTAAATACCTGGGGATCACAATAAGGAATAACTTACATTGGAACGATCACATAGATAATGTTGTGGGGAAAGCAAACCAAAACTGCGATTTATTGGAAGAACACTTAGAAAATGTAACATGCCTACTAAAGAGACTGCTTACACCACGCCTGTGCACCCTCCTTTGGAGTACTGCTGTGCGGTTTGGGATCCGCATCAGATAGGGTTGACTGGAGACAACGAAAAAGTTCCAAGGAGGACAGCTCGTATTGTATTATCATGAAACACAGGAGAGAGTGCGACGGGTATAATACGCCAATTGGGATGGCAGTTGTTGAAAGGAAGGCATTTTCGCTGCGGCACAAACTTCTCATGAGAGTTCAAACATCATCTTTCTCCTTAGGGTCTGAAAATAATTTGTTAGCGCTCACCTACATAGGGGGAAATGACCATCGTAATAAAATGAGAGAAATCATACCTCTAATGGAAATATTTAAATATTCGTCCTTCCCGCGGGCTGTTCGAAAGTGGAACAGTAGAGAAATAGATTAAAGGTGGTTCGATGAACCCTTTCTCAGACACTCACTTGTGAATTTCAGAGTAATCCTGTAGATGTAGAAGTAGAATACTGCTCTTTCACTGTCAGAGGTATGTAGTGGTGACTGACGGATTATCAACTGTCTCAGTCACTAAATTTTACCTTGAAGTGCTAGCTCAAAGCCTGCTAATGCGTTGTCAAAATATTTCAGTGCTATACAAATTGCCTTCACTAAATACATATACACATCAAAAAAAAGTTTAGAAATCACCCAGGTTTCCAGATCTCCTGAAGACAGACGCTAACTGTGAATATTGTGGTTCTAGGCGCTTCAGTCTGGAACCACGTGACCGCTACGGTCGCAGGTTCGAATCCTGCCTCGGGCATGGATGTGTGTGATGTCCTTAGGTTAGTTAGGTTTAAGTAGTTCTAAGTTCTAGGGGACTGATGACCACAGATGTTAAGTCCCATAATGCTCAGAGCCATTTGAACCATTTTTGTGAATATTGTATCGCAGACAGAGTCCCTTTGACTGTTCGGAGGTGTCACTAAACACGCCCAAAGATGTAAACAACCATGCATGAGCAGCGCCTATTAGACGGAGGGGGTCCGACAGCTGACCAGTTCCAGTCGTTCCACCAGGAAGGAGGTACAAGGCTCGTGTTGTCTGTACTTCAACCATGCCGAGACCGTCAGTATCGCGGTTCATCGCGTCCGCATTGTTACTTTGTGCCAGGAAGGGCTCTCAACAAGAAAGTCTCCAGGCGTTTCGTAGTGAAACAAAGCGATGTTGTTCGGACATGGAGGAAATACAAAGAGACAGGAACTGTCGATGACATACCTCGCTCAGGCCGCCCCAGTGCTACTACTGCTGTGGATGACCGCTCCCTACGGATTATGGTTCGGAGGAACCCTGACAGAAACGCCACCATGTTGAATAATGCTTTTCGTGCAGCCGCAGGACGTCGTGTTACGACTCAAACTGTGCGCAATAGGCTGCATGATGCGCAACTTCACTCCCGACGTCCATGGCGAGGACCAACTTTGCAACCACGACACCATGCAGCGCGGTACAGATGGGCCCAAAACATGACGAATGGACCGCTCGGGATCGGTATCACCTTCTCTTCACCGATGAGTGATGCATATGTCTCCAGCCAGACTATTGTCGAAGACTTGTTTGGAGGCAACTCGGCTAGGCTGAACGCCTTAGACATACTGTCCAGCGAGTGCAGCGAGGTGGAGGTTCCCTGCTGTTTAGGGGTGGCATTTTGTGGGGCCGACGTACGCCGCTGGTGGTCACGGAAGGCGCCGTAGCGGCTGTGCCGTACGTGAATGCCACCCTCAGACCGATAGTGCAACCATATCGGCAGAATATTCGTCTTCATGGACGGTAATTCGCGTCCCCATTGTGCATATCTTGTGAATGACTTCCTTCAGGCCAGCCGGTGTGACCGAGCGGTTCTAGGCGCTTCAGTCTGGAACCGCGCGACCGCTACGGTCGCAGGTTTGAATCCTGCCTCGGGCATGGATGTGTGTGGTGTCCTTAGGTTGGTTAGGTTTAAGTAGTTCTAAGTTCTAGGGGACTGATGACCTCAGATGTTAAGTCCCATAGTGCTCAGAGCCATTTTTGAACTTCCTTCAGGACAACGACATTGCTCGACTAGAGTGGTCAGCATGTTCTCCAGACATGAACCCTATCGAACATGCCTGGAATAGACTGAAAAGGGCTGTTTATGAACGACGTGACTCACCAACCACTCTGAGGGATCTACGCCGAATCGCCGTTGAGGAATGGGACAATCTGGACCAACAGTGCCTTAATGAACTTGTGGATAGTATGCCACGACGAATATAGGCATGCATCAATGCAAGAGGACGTTATACGGGGTATTAGAGGTACCGCTGGGTACAGCAGTACGGACCACCTCCTCTGAAGGTCTCGCTGTATGGTGGTACAACATGCAATGTGTGGTTTTCATGAGCAATACAAAGGGCGGAAATGATGTTTATGTTGATTTCTATTCCAATTTTCTGTACAGCTTTCGGAAATCTCAAAACCGAGATGACGAAAATCTATTTTTGATGTGTGTACTTGGTTAAGTCTAACTCCTGCTCTTGCTTATGACAGGTGGTATAATTTCACACACCCTTACACGCAGTGACGCTTACATATAACAGTAACAAATATAAAATCACAATAACATTTATCTAGTATTATAGATAAGTTACTTTTCTACTCTGACTAAACGGTTTTGCAACGAAGCAACTAGAGTGGATTTTCTTATGTAACATAAGGATTGTTTAAACTGTGTGAAATACTTAATCTGTTGTGGAATCCAACTTAAAATTGAAGATCGGAAGGAAATGGTAACATGAAGTGTGTACCATAAGATAACTACTGCAGTTTATGAATTTATGTACACTGAGGGGCCAAAAATCGTGGGATAGCGATGTGCACATATACATTAGGTGGTATTATCGCGTATACAAGGAATAAAAGGGCAGTGCATTGGTGAAGCTGTCATTTGTACTAAGGTGTTGCATATGAAAAAGTTTCCGTCGTGATTATGGCCATAATCACATAGGAAACCAATTCACGACGGGAATCAACAGACTTCGAACGCGGAATGGTAGCTGGAGATAGACATGTGGGACATTCAATTTCGGAAATAGAAAATTCAGTTTTCAGAGATTCACAATGTCAAAGAAGGTGTCCAGAATACCAAGTTCCAGGCGTTACCTCTCACCACGGACAACTCAGTGGCCAATGGTCTTCAGTTAACGACCAAGAGCAGCGGCGTTTTCATGGAGTTGTCAGTGTTAACAGACAAGCAACACTGCGTGAAATAACGGAAGAAATCAAAGTGGGACGTACGACGAACGTAACCGTTAGGACAGTGCGGTGAAATCTGGCGTTAATGGGCTTTGCTAGCAGCACGACGTCGCCCTCATCCTGGAGATACGACTTACTGGACAAACTCAGATACTCACACAGTTTGCCCCACACAACAATGGATGCCCACGTAAAGATTTATTTGAGTTACGTCGCTTATATTAATATTTCACTGTCAGCTTTAACGCATGCTTTGATCCTCACAGCAAGTAATTTGACAAAAAATAATCTGTTGTCAGTTCACCTCCTCAAGCGTGGAAATCAACTATCACTACCTATAAGTGCGTCCGCACCGCCACTGCATTGCGCAGTCTCACTCTAGCTTCTCCGATGAAAAACGCCATTATCTCCTTCATACACTCCTCTGCCGAAATATCTAACATTCGAATTTTTGTGATCAGGACTGTCTGCGGCCCTCTTCTTTCCGGTGCCTTGTAAATCTTGACCTGCTGTTGGCTTCTGCGCTGCCCCTTTCACTAAGTCTTTAGTCTTGAGTCCTGATTTTTGCAATCTTCTCTCTTGGTCTCCTCTTCTCTACTAAAATTTTCAAATTGGTGTCTTTTCTTAAAATTTAGTAATTTGTTCAAGGACGGCCGTTATAATAACCTGCTGGCAACTTCATGCCGATAGTCCCTACACCTTCAAACTGCTTCCACTGTTTCAGTAATATAATTCTCCTCTCCACGTTGCACCTTCCGACAGTAACCACAAGGAACACTGCCTCCTTTCCGCAAAATAGCACTCTCCTCCATTAATAAAGCGACACCATCCTTCTGTCCATCTTTATACTTCCACATCCCATATTCAGCTGTTCCTCTTTATTTGTCACTTCCGCCTTAATGAAAATTTACAAGGATTACATTTCTCCTGGCAAACCAAACCATCCCCTTTCACATATACATTATACATAAATCACACAAAGCAAGACATAGATATGTATATGACACTTGTGTTGAGACGTACGAAAATATATAAACAAAAGAGAAATTTAATATGACGCAGGTTTCATTAAAATACATGTTGTGAATTAGCAGTGGAGAGAATCTCTGTTTCATCAGCCTCCCAAATTCTTATGTGATACTATCATTCTTGATAGACTTTCCGACAGTTATACAGCGTGAAAAGTATTTAAACCGACAAACTCTGGGAGGCTGTAGGGGATATCAAAACAAATATTTTTCGCTAATGTCATTTTTTCCTATGACGATTATTTAAACCGGTGGAGGCCGTATTACGCTATTCAGTTGCAGGACTGGGTGTTGTGTGATGTCCTTAGCTTAGTTAGGTTTAAGTAGTTCTAAGTTCTAGGGGACTGATGACCATAGATGTTAAGTCCCATAGTGCTCAGAGCCATTTGAACCATTTTTCAGTTGCAGGCAACTGCTGTCCGCCAGTGTAGTAGTGCTTTGTCTCTGTTTATTAATGGAGCGACACACCTGGAGTGAGTACACTGACATGGTTGGTGCGTACTACGTAGCGCATCACAACAGACGAGCTGCACAGCGGGTTTATCAACAACAATATCCTAATCGCCGTATCCCGCATCATACGACCTTTGCTGCAGTGTACCAACGTCTGTGTGGGATTGGGTCATTTAGCAGATTACCTGGACAGGGACGCTGTCGCACGGTAAGAACGCTGTGATTTGAGGAAGCTGTCTTGCAGCATGTGGAGCGGGATCCTTCAATCAGCACTCGTGCAATTGCACGTAACATGGGGACGAATCAGACGAATGTAAGAACAGTCCTTCGAGAGCAATTGTTACGTCCATTTCACTTACAGCGTGTCCACAACTTGGAATCAATTGATTATCCACCCAGAGCACAGTTTTCGCTGTGGTACCTGGAACAGAGGTAAAATGCATCCCACATTTCCTTCCTCTGTGTTGTTTACCGATGTAGCGAAGTTCGGGCGTGATGGAGACTTCAACATGTACAATTCACATGTTTGGAGTGAGGATAACCCACATGCCAAAGTTACTAGCGCTCATCAAGTGCGGTTCTTCTGTGGGTCGGTGATGTTGGGGACTGTTTAATTGGGCCGTATCTGCTACCTAGACCATTAAATAGCAGGCACTATTACAATTTTCTCGCCAGAGCATTGCCAGAATTGCTGGAAGATGTCCCGCTCCCTACAAGACAACGCATGTGGTTCCAACATGACGGGGCGCCAGCACATTTCAGTTGTAGTGTGCGTCTATTCCTGGACCGACAGTTCCCAGAAACGTGGATTGGCAGAGGTGGTCCTGCACCATGGCGTGCTGGATCCCCAGATATGTCCCCTCTGGACTTTTTTGTGTGGGGAGAGATGCGCAACCTTGTTTACACAACTCCTGTTGCATCAGAAGAGGATCGGGTTGCCTGGATAGTAGCAGCAGCAGGAACAATTCAGGATACTCCTTGACTTTTTACCCGTGTCAGACAGAACATGATCCGACGGTGTAACCTTTGTTTACGTGTCAATGGAGGCATTTTTGAAAATTTACTGTAATTGAAATAGGGTTGTGTTAATAGGTTGTCTCTTGGTCATAAAAAATGGAAAAGTGTTTGTTGGTTTAATTAATTTGCTGCCAGAGAAATCTCCCTCCACCGGTTTAAATAATTGTCATAGGAAAAAATGACATTAGGGAAAAATATTTGTTTCGATGTCCCCTACAACCTCCCAGAGTTTGTCGGTTTAAATACTTTTCACCCTGTATAAATGTATTGCAGTCGGATTTACTTATTTTAAAGAATAAACAAATTAAATTAAGTCACACTCATACACAATCATATTCCTTTGCATTCGTATCGCTATGTGAGACTAGCGCATCATGTTCCGTTTCTGTTCAGTGTCCGGTGCAATGTTTATAAACAGTCCGTGGCGCAGCGTCACTGCAGATGTTTGCGCCGGTGCCCAGCAAAACAAGACGGTGCAGTCACACACCTCTTCGTTTATGCGCTCTCACCGCTGCATCTGGCACTCTCTCCTGCCAGACAAACCCGGCTATTTACTTACAGCACTGACATCTGGTGCTCTCACCTATCATTAGCATGCTGCGTCAGGTTGAGCATCATATCTGCAATGCTGGCTGTGATCTCACTGGACTTCACTTACTTCCACGCATCAGTATTACTATACTGAATCATTATGCAATAAATAAATAGAACAAACTAGTAAAATAACACTAAAAGTCTTTATCCGTTATACAGGGTGATTCACGAAGACATGCAAATGTTTTAATATGTTATTCTACAAGTAAAACTAAAGAAATAAGTTCATATGAACACAGGTCTGCAAATGTTTAGTAACGGAGTTACGGCTAATAAAAGATTTTGCCTGAAATTTAGCAACTTCGCTAATATGAAGCCATCGTATAACTGTACGAGGTAAAAGTAAAGCACGATTTCCATTTATTTTGTTGTTACTGATGCGGTGAATCTAATAGAACATATCGCAGACGTGTATCTGCAGTAGTTTTCCAGAACAAAGAAGTAATTTCGTAACATTTTTAAGTTATTAACCACTTGACCCAATTTGTTTTTTAAATTCCAAACAATTGCACAAAGTTTTCAACAGAATTTGTGGAGAATTTAATTTTGGAAAAATGATGGTAATAACACTAACTGAAACTGTATGGCTCTGAGCACTATGGGACTTAACTTCTGAGGTCATCAGACCCCTAGAATTTAGAACTACTTAAACCTAACTAACCTAAGGACATCACACACACCCATGCCCTAGGCAGGATTCGAACCTGCGACCGTAGCGGTCGCGCAGATCCAGACTGAAGCGCCTAGAACCGCTCGGCCACTCCGGCCGGCGAAACTGTATGAATGTGTCAGATAATTTGCTTTTATTAATATCATAGCACACGTGAATTGATGTTAAACAAAGCTCAGTGTCAAAGATGTTGTACAGTGTACATGTAATTTCGCAATACATTCACAATAAATGTTCAAAAATGTCTCCATCGAGTTCAATGCATTTAGCTGCACGTATATGAAAAGATTTTGTTGCTGGTTTCAGTTTCACAGGGTTGTTCTTAATTTCGTCTACTGCATTCATAATGCGAGCAAGTAGTGCCTCACATGTACTGACTTTGTCCTCATAAACTATGTCTTTCATCCATCCATATACACAAAAATCCATTGGTGCTAAATCTGGCGACCTGGGTGGCCACAAGGGTGTAGCACCACGACTAATCCATTTCTGGGGAAAATGTTCATTTAAATGTGTAGTAACGGCGTTGGTGAAATGTGGAGGCGCGCCATCATGTTGAAAATGTGGAACATCTTCGGGCAAGCGGGCCATTTCTTCTTGAAGGAATTGTAAGTACGTCTCGCCAGTTAGACGTCCTGGGAAAATGAATGGTCCAATAAAGTGTGTGTTGATTATGCCACACCTTACATTTATGCTAAATCGATGCTGGAAATTGCGTTGCACTGCTGCACGTGGGTTTGCTTCAGACCATATTTGCTCGTTATGTAAATTGTTTATACCATCTCGAGTAAACTGTGCCTCATCAGTAAATAAAATGGATTTGTGAAACTGCCGATTAGTATTTAACCAGTTGCACTACTCCAAACGAAGGCCAGGATCTTCCGGATGTAAATGCACTTTTTGTTTATGGCAAGGATACAGATTATTGCACTTCAGTTCACGCCATACCTGAGATTGTGAAATGCCAAATCGTTGAGAGATACGTCGTGTACTGGTACCCGGGCTACGTTGAACAGCATCCATAATATCCTCATCATCGTCTTCACGTATCGAGCGCTCGTACTGATTATGAACGCTAGGTAGAGACCCTGTCTCCCGTAACATTCGAAATACTGCACTAATGTTTCGTGCATTCGGAATCCTCCGAGGTGGGTAACGTACGCGATATTCGTTAACTGCAGCCGTAGCAATGCCATCACATTTGCCATAAATAAACACTATATCGACATCGTAAATCTGAATATCATCCCTACTTCATAAATAATCTACAAATTACAACAGTTACTATGTGTTTCCACTGAAATACACTGTTGTTATTATGTTCTTTCACAGAAAACTAACTCGTTTCAAGGTTAGGAAACGACTGAAACACCTCACTAACGGTTGCCAACAATGACAGAAACGTTTCTACATTCTTAATACACTCCTGGAAATTGAAATAAGAACACCGTGAATTCATTGTCCCAGGAAGGGGAAACTTTATTGACACATTCCTGGGGTCAGATACATCACATGATCACACTGACAGAACCACAGGCACATAGACACAGGCAACAGAGCATGCACAATGTCGGCACTAGTACAGTGTATATCCACCTTTCGCAGCAATGCAGGCTGCTATTCTCCCATGGAGACGATCGTAGAGATGCTGGATGTAGTCCTGTGGAACGGCTTGCCATGCCATTTCCACCTGGCGCCTCAGTTGGACCAGCGTTCGTGCTGGACGTGCAGACCGCGTGAGACGACGCTTCATCCAGTCCCAAACATGCTCAATGGGGGACAGATCCGGAGATCTTGCTGGCCAGGGTAGTTGACTTACACCTTCTAGAGCACGTTGGGTGGCACGGGATACATGCAGACGTGCATTGTCCTGTTGGAACAGCAAGTTCCCTTGCCGGTCTAGGAATGGTAGAACGATGGGTTCGATGACGGTTTGGATGTACCGTGCTCTATTCAGTGTCCCCTCGACGATCACCAGTGGTGTACGGCCAGTGTAGGAGATCGCTCCCCACACCATGATGCCGGGTGTTGGCCCTGTGTGCCTCGGTCGTATGCAGTCCTGATTGCGGCGCTCACCTGCACGGCGCCAAACACGCATACGACCATCATTGGCACCAAGGCAGAAGCGACTCTCATCGCTGAAGACGACACGTCTCCATTCGTCCCTCCATTCACGCCTGTCGCGACACCACTGGAGGCGGGCTGCACGATGTTGGGGCGTGAGCGGAAGACGGCCTAACGGTGTGCGGGACCGTAGCCCAGCTTCATGGAGACGGTTGCGAATGGTCCTCGCCGATACCCCAGGAGCAACAGTGTCCCTAATTTGCTGGGAAGTGGTGGTGCGGTCCCCTACGGCACTGCGTAGGATCCTACGGTCTTGGCGTGCATCCGTGCGTCGCTCCGGTCCGGTCCCAGGTCGACGGGCACGTGCACCTTCCGCCGACCACTGGCGACAACATCGGTGTCCTGTGGAGACCTCACGCCCCACGTGTTGAGCAATTCGGCGGTACGTCCACCCGGCCTCCCGCATGCCCACTATACGCCCTCGCTCAAAGTCCGTCAACTGCACATACGGTTCACGTCCACGCTGTCGCGGCATGCTACCAGTGTTAAAGACTGCGATGGAGCTCCGTATGCCACGGCAAACTGGCTGACACTGACGGCGGCGGTGCACAAATGCTGCGCAGCTAGCGCCATTCGACGGCCAACACCGCGGTTCCTGGTGTGTCCGCTGTGCCGTGTGTGTGATCATTGCTTGTACAGCCCTCTCGAAGTGTCCGGAGCAAGTATGGTGGGTCTGACACACCGGTGTCAATGTGTTCTTTTTTCCATTTCCAGTAGTGTAGAAAGTAAACAAATTTACTTGTGTAATATGTTTTGCTTCTCTGGATGTTCTGGAAAACTACTGCACATACACGTCTGGGACATTTTCTATTAGATTCACCACATAAGTAACAACAAAATAAATGGAAATCGTTCTTTACTTGAACCTCGCACAGATTTGCGATGGCATCATATTAGCTAAGTTGCTAAGCTTCAGGCACAATCTTTTATTAGCCGTGACTCCATAACTAAACATTTGCGGACCTTTGTTTATATGAACTTGTTTCTTTAGTTTTTCTTGTAGAATAACGTATTAAGATGTATAGGCAGTCATTTTTCCCTCGTTCTGTTTGGGAGTGGAACAGGGAGAGAAGATGCTAGTTGTGGTACGAGGTACCCTCCGCCACGCACCGTATGGTGGATTGCGGAGTATGTATATAGATGATGTAGATGTAGGAAGGTGGGGCGAAAATGCCGAGGCAGAAGAAAAGTGGGAAGAAGAGAAAGAGGATCTGGTGGAAAAAGATGATCAAGAAGGTACGACAGATGGATTGGATATGAAGAAAGGGAGGAGGACAAAGATAGTGAGAAGGAAGAGGGTGTAGACGGAGGAGGGGGAGAAAATTTCTGCAAAGAGGAGGAAGAGGAAGATACTCGGGAGTAGGAAGGCAAAGACGACGAAAAGAAAAAGAAACTAGATAAAAGGGAGGAAGAGAAGAGGCGAGGGAGACACAGTGATTTGGAAGTTTCAGCTAAAGAAAAATCTGGGAAGTGCTAGCCTTAATAGAGAATTGTGGAAGTCGAATGGAGCAACAAATTTTGCGAGTACCATATTGAGTCGAACGAGAGCAATAACCTGAAATCGAATGTATCACAAAATACTGGAGAAGAAGTAGGAAGAACAAATGGCGGGGATAGTCACTATCGAGACAAAGTACCGATGGATATACCACAACAACGAGTGAAGAAGCCACTAGATAGACAAAGGGAAATAGCAGGCATGAGATATCAATTAAGAAGGTTCATTTACGGTGAAAAGACGAAATGTTAAAATAATGTAAAGAGTGTCTCACGAAGATATGCAAATATCTTAATACGTCTTCTAATAATATAACAAATCTAGCAATCTCTCAATTGCTTCTATATCCTCCCTCAATCCGACCTGATAGGGATCCCAAACGCTCGAGCAGTACTCAAGAATAGCGACCTATTAGTGTTTTATAAGCGGTCTCCTTTACAGATGAACCACATCTTCCCAAAATTCTACCACTGAACCGAAGACGACTATCCGCCTTCCCCACAACTGCCATTACATGCTTGTCCGACTTCATATCGCTCTGCAATGTTACGCCCAAATATTTAATCGACGTGACTCTGTCAAGCGCTACACTACTAATGGAGTATTCAAACATTACGGGATTCTTTTTCCTACTCATCTGCATTAATTTACATTTATCTATAGAGTTAGCTACCATTCTTTACACCAATCACAAATCCTGTCCAAGTCATCTTGTATCCTCGTGCAGTCACTCAACGAAGGCACCTTCCCGTACACCACAGCATCATCAGCAAACAGCCGCACATTGCTGTCCACCCTATCCAAAAGATCATTTATGTAGATAGAAAATAACAGCGGACCTACCACACTTCCCTGGGGCACTCCAGACGATACCCTCACCTCCGATGAACACTCACCATCGAGGACAACGTACTGGGTTCTATTACTTAAGAAGTCTTCGAGCCACTCACGTATTTGGGAACAAATCCCATATGCTCGTACCTTAGGAGTCTGCAGCGGGGCACCGAGTCAAACGCTTTCCGGAAGCAAGATATCATGTGAAAAAAGGGCGAGTTGCGTTTCGCAGGAGCGATGCTTTCTAAAGCCGTGCTGATGCATGGACAGCAACTTCTCTGTCTCAAGGAAATTCGTTATATTCGAACTGAGAATATATTCGAGAATCCTGCAACAAACCGATGTTAAGGATATTGGTCTGTAATTTTGAGGACCCGTCCTTCTGCCCTTCTTATATACAGGCGTCACCTGCGCTTTTTTCCAGTCGCTCGGGTCTTTACGTTGGGCAAAAGATTCGCGATAAATGCAAGCTAAGTAAGGAGCCAATGCTGTAGAGTACTCTCTGTAAAACCGAATTGGAATCCCATCAGGACCTATCGATTTATTTATTTTCAACCCATTCAGCTGCTTCACAACTGATTGACGCATTTATTCTCTCCCTCTTCTTTTTCCTCATCAGTAGCTACTAATCCTACAGTTTGTTCATGGCTGACCAGCGACTGAAATAACGCTTTTTGGATCACTTCCTTCAGTATAACTTTAGGTATTGTAAGTTATTTTCCCTGCGATTACTTTCGTTTATCTCTTCATTCATCTCCAATCTCCCTTTCTCTAAAGATCTGATATGCAACGATTCTGCCTGCCACGGGTCGTGACATTTGTGCAGTCCCGTACGGTCCGCCTCCCACTCGTCTTGTCTTCAGTGACCTCACCTCGACTAGTGTCAGTGCTGTATTCTGCGCTAACTGTTTCACTTGGCTTGCAGTGGCGCGTGATGTCACTCTTGTCGACATGATTGTCCTTTGTTTTCGCAGTCCCTCACTCCCCACTCGCTCCAGCCACCGGTGACGTCACTATATCTAGCTATATTGTAGCCGTGCTTCCTGTTCCTCTCGGCGTTCAGTGTTACCATTAATGTTTGTAAACAAATTCCTATATAGTCACACTGGTCGCTGTGCCCGCATCGGTCTCTTGAGCTGTGGTACTGGTGACGTTGTCGTTGCTGCCTACAGCATCTGTTTGACCCTGTCTGCAATCTTGTGTATGTGTAGACCTTCAGGTATGTATCATATAGGTTTCCTGTTGGTTTGTGCTTTGATTTCTTGTCCTCCTTCTCCTTCTTCTATTCTTCCATTCTTTACTCCAGAATTACGTCTTTCTCGTTCACTCTTGCCACATCCTTCTTGTCCGCTACAATTATTGTTTCTAGTTTAGTCGCTCATATATGGTGTGGTTATAATTAAACTTTTCCTGTTCAATACGTTATAACACGGAAACTAATTACCGCACTAGTAACAAACGTGTTAGCATTAATGTCAAGGACATGGGGAAGAGAAACAATGCAGAATCAAATCAGTTGAAACACTGTTAATGTGCTGCTACGGTACATCATACCATTACATAGCGGTATCATTACTGCTACAAAAGGGGCTCACTATGGGGCCCATTAATGTCCGGAAGAGTCTGAAAGCGCAGGATTGCCTTCTGTACAGCAGAACGAAGCATGTCCGTAGGTATGCTGGCTACCTCTCTTAATATGCTGCGCTTCAGATCAGCACATGTGTGAATGTTCTCCCGGTAAACCCTGTGCTTCAGGTAGCCCACCAACCAGAAATCACATCGGGAGAGATCAGTGATCGTGCCGGCCAAGCACTTGGAAACGATCGGCTGATAATTCGATTGTTTCCAAATGTGTTTCAGAGAAGCAGGTGAACTTCAAGAGCGGTGTGCGGTGGAGCCCCATCTTACAGGAAAGCTGTTGAGTTCAATGCGTCTCACTCCTGTAGGGTGGATATGACATGCTGGTGAAGCATATCGCAGTAACGCTGGCCAATCACTCTGCAAGTCTTTGGACCTTGAGCGCCAACCTGTTCAAAAAAGAGTGGGCCAATGATGTACGCAGCCGTGAAGCCACACCATACGGTGAGAGGTTCACCATACAGAGGAACTTCATAAACAGTGACTGGAATGAAGATCCCCACACTCAGCAATTCCGTGTGTTCACCCTATCCGTGAGAGAAAAATAAGCTTCGTCTGTCCATAGGATGGTCCTGGGCCAGATCACGTCAACGTCTATCCTTGCGAGAAAGTGGTCAGCGAAGTCAACCTGTAGTTTTGCGTCCTGTGGTGCAACTTAGTGTACGATATGGATCTTGTACGGATACCATTTGAGAATGGTTCGAAGCACCTTCCGTACAGTGAACCACGAGATGTTCAAGTGTTGTGACGTTCGGGAATTGCACGCAGCGTTGTCTACCACAGCAACAGCGATTTCACCAACAACCTGTGGTGCAACTGGTCGTTGGCCTCTTCCGGAGCAACGCTCAGTTCTCCAGTTGTTTCGAACTTCTTCTTCGTGCTCCACACAGCAGGTGGAGAAAGAGGACCCTTCCGTAATCCTTGCAGCCGGCGATATACTAGAAGTGCAGCTGCAGCATTACTACTGTTTTGATAATAGAGCTTCACCAATAATGCCCTGCTCCTTTTGTCCAAGCTCATGTTGACACGTCAACAAGTGCACTGCGACTGGTCGGGTGTGTGAGACTATGGATCACGATGACTGACCACGGCACCTGGTGGCCGTAGTTGGAACTGGTCAGTGGCACTGTGACGCATCCCATACTCTGGACATTAATGCTACCAAGTTTGGTGCTCATACGGTAGTTAGTTTCCGTGTTATAACGAGTTAAATAGGGAAAGTTTAATTACGACACCCAGTAGTTCATGCATGGTTCGAATGTTATGCTGTTGTTTAAGCGTGACTCCGTCCATTCTACTCTCCTCAGAAAACTTTTTTCATTCTTCCACGGTCCTCCACCAACTAAATCTTTTACTGCTCGAGGCAATTTCCATAATACTGAAATCTTCACTACCTCACTATCAAACTCGTCAGTATAACGTAACTTCCTGAGTATCCTCTGAAAATATGCCGACACACTTCCACTATTGGGACCCGGGCTCCACATAAACTCCATCCCTCCATTAGCTTGTACTGAAGGTGACCAAAATTGTGGAATAAATTCCTGAATAAACTCTTCAGACACTTTCAAAGATAGACGTTAATATTTCTATGGAAAGTTAGCCACTGATTCTGTTGTGGTGTTCATACACAGCCTCTGAGTCTGAGATACTATTATCGCGAGTTGTAGCGACCGAAAAGTTGTTGAGAGGAGTCGAAAGGTGTCGGACGTAGCCTGCGGTGGAGAGAAGCCGCGCGATATGAGAGGTCGCAGCTAGTAGGAGGGGGGACTTTGCTGTTAATTGACTATTTTTGGTAATTTCCGCTTTTGCTGCACGTAATTGTTGATTGCTTCGGCAATGGAGGGATTTTGGTCAGATTTCTTTATGCAAACATCGAGAATAATATTTGATTTTTGTTGTGGCCAGAGATGTCATTATTGATTACAGGCGTTGTGGAATAATTGACGTTGTTGCTAAACATAGAGAGGAATGAAAGGAAAGGTCTTTGTAAGGTCTGTCACTGTTTAAAACATCGATTTTTTGAATATAGTAAGTTAAAGGTTTTGTTGGTTTCTTTCATTTTTTACACCGCTTAAGGGTTTTTTGACTGTCATTCTTATTTCAAGTTCTGCTACAGTGGTTCGTTCTTGTAGGGACTCCACCTTCGTCTTGGTGGCCTCTTGCTTTTCTTCTACTTGCCTAACTTGTTCTGCTTCCTTGGCTCCCATGTAGTCTGTGGCATTTGCAATCCTATTTTTTCTGACTTTTCCCTTAGAGCATCGATTTGTTATCAGATTCCTGCAGTATAGTTTAACCTCGTTCTTTACGTCTAACTCCATTTTAGCAATGACTCCCACCGATTTTGTCCACCCTGCTTTCATTTCAGTTTTTCATTCTGTTTCGAGTTTGTTCTAGATGCTTGCATTTCTGTTTTCAGCTCTACTTTAACTACTTCTATTTTATTTTTTCAGTTCGTATTGATTGGTTTCTATTACACCCAACTTCTGTAACTTACGTTAGCCTGCTTTCACTTTGCTTCTCGGCTCTTCTTGACATCCTACCATTTCTTTTATTTCTGTTTTTTCTATTCTACTTTCTATGCCTGCTTTGTACTTCCGATTCGGTAGTTTCATTTGCCCTTTTCTCTTTCTGTACTCTGTTGCACCTGACAGCATCTGTCACCGTACCAAATAAAGCGGTTACATTCCTGACTGGCTAAATAACACTGGAATATCACTGAAGTACGGTTGAATGCTGCTCTTTCACCGATAAAAGATATGAAGTGGTGACTCACGGACTACTAACTGTCTGAGTCAATAAATTATATCTTGAAGTGCTGCCTCCAGTCCCGCTACTGTTTCGACGGTAGTTAGTACTAAACAAACCGCCTTCGCTAAATCTGTATGTGGCTAATTCTCACTTCAGCTCTTGCCTCTAACGGGTGACTTAATACTACACACACATACACACAGTCGCCCTACATAAAAAGATACAAATATAAAATCAAAATAGTATTTATACAAGTACTTAGATAGATAAGTTACTTCCCTGTTTTGGTTGAAAGGTTGTGTATCAGTGTAGCTAGAGTGTATTGAGCATTAACTATTGCGATCATTGCCACTTGGTCCTCTTATTCACCGATAATTTTATATCGGTGTTTCTTCTTAAAATTTAGTAATTCATTGCAACACTGTCATTATGATAATCTGCTGGCAAGTTATTGGTTCCGCTCGCCTCTGCACTTTCAAACTACTTCCACTGTCTTAATACTATAATCGTCTTCTCCAACTTACATCTTCCAAGAATTACCGCAAAATAAATGGCTTCACTCCACGAAATACACACCACTCTTTTCCACTAATATAATGATAAGTCCCGTCCATCCATCTTTACACTTCCATGTCCTCGATTCAACTGTTCCTCTTCATTTGTCACTTCCCTCTTAATAAAAATTTACAAAGATTACATTTTTCTTATCCGACCAAAGCACTCACTTTTATATGGAGATAATACAGAAATAACATAAAACGAGACATACGTATTTTTGTTACCCTTTTCTTACATTTGTGTCGATAAATACATAAACACACATAAATAATTAACGTGATTCAGGTTTCACTAAAATAAATGGCGTTAATTAGCAGTGGATAAAATCTCTGTTCCAAGTTTCGTGCGAGTTCAGCAAAAGCTAGATCTGTTTTCGTTTGGCCGGCCGGAGCGGCCGAGCGGTTCTAGGCGCTACAGTCTGGAACCACGCGAGCGCTACGGTCGCAGGTTCGAATTCTGCCTCGGACATGGATGTGTGTGATGTCCTTAGGTTAGTTAGGTTTAAGTAGTTCTAAGTTCTAGGGGACTGATGACCTCAGAAGTTAAGTCCCATAGTGCTCAGAGCCATTTTTTTTTTGTTTTCGTTTGTGTGTCGCGTACACGTCTTAGAATCATTAATAGCCTTGTGGAGGAAAGTCAGTCCAACAAAGAGTAAATGACGAAGTATTTTACACGTACATGTAGAGGGCAGTAGCAGAAGATTGCAAAAAAAAAAAAAATGGTTCAAATGGCTCTGAGCACTATGGGACTTAACATCTATGGTCATCAGTCCCCTAGAACTTAGAACTACTTAAACCTAACTAACCTAAGGACATCACACAACACCCAGTCATCACGAGGCAGAGAAAATCCCTGACCCCGCCGGGAATCGAACCCGGGAACCCGGGCGTGGGAAGCGAGAACGCTACCACACAACCACGAGCTGCGGACAGAATATTGCAGTACGACCCATCGACTTTTTTTATTCACTGCGTTTTCCAAGGAAATCTTTTGCCATCACGTTAATTGGAATTGTCAATAAATTTATCTACGCAAATTACTTATTCAGTTATGTGCAACAAAAAAAAAGTATGAGAAACGGTAAAGAGAAAGATCAAAACGAGAAAATCTGTGAAAACACGAAGTAAGATTACTCAGACAAGTAAAGCAAATTTCATACAGATTTCGTGAGTAGTCCAGTCTGTAAATAAATTTAAAGTAACGAAACTCTGGGAAGTCAAATTCTATTCCAGGATCGAGAGACATTTCCTAGCTTTCGGGCACCTAGCCAGGTCTCCGGCACGTCTTGAGTATACAACCTCTCTCTTAAAAGCACTGCTGTGGGCCTCCGTCCAAATCTGTAACACGTTTGTGCCCGAGAACTATTGCGTCCTCCAACTGAGCAAGACTTTCGCATACTTCCAAGTGCTTCTCTATACATACACTTGTGGGGAAGCCGTCACGTTTCAAGGAACGTCCTAAATACACGGATCTTTAAGTTACGACAGTTTTGGGATCGACGGTACATTCATATCTGGATCTACGAGTAACGTATACTGAGGTGACAAAGTCAGAGGTTAGCGATATGTACATATACAGATAGTGATAGTATCACGTACACAAAGTATAAAAGGGCAGTGCATTGCGGAGGAGTCATTTGACTCCGGCGATTCATGAAAAGGTATTCCGAGATCGACAGTGGCAAGAGTGTGCCGAGAATACCAAATTTCAGTTTACCTCTCACAACGGAGAACGCTGTGGTTGACGTCCTTCACTTAACGACAGAGAGCAGCGCCGTTTGCGTAGAGTTGTCAGTGCTGATAGACAAGCAACACTGCATGAAATAATCGCAGAAATCAATGTGCGCCGTACGACGAAAGTAACCATTAGGACAGTGTGGTGATATCTGGCGTTAATGGGTTATTCCAGCAGACGACCAACGCTAGTGCCTTTGCTAACAGCACGACATCGCCTGAAGCGCCAC
The DNA here is from genome assembly GCF_023898315.1 of Schistocerca nitens. Taxonomy (NCBI): domain Eukaryota; kingdom Metazoa; phylum Arthropoda; class Insecta; order Orthoptera; family Acrididae; genus Schistocerca; species Schistocerca nitens. The sequence goes on along the minus strand of NC_064616.1, from coordinate 252,189,849 downwards.
TCATGGGCTCGAGACTATATTGGTTGGACGATAGACGACTGGAAAACAGTAACCTGGTCAGATGAGTCACAATTTGAGTTGGTAAGAGCTGATAGTAGGGTTCAAATGTGGCGCAGACTCCACGAAACAATGGACCCAAGCTGTCGACAATGCACTGTGCAAACTGGTGGTCGCTCCATAATGGTTGAGCTGTGTTTACACGGAATGGACTGGATCCTCTGGTCCACCTGAACCGATCATTGGCCATCTTCAGCGATTCACCGATTTCATGTCACGTTCCCAAACAACTATGGAATTTGTATGGATGACAATGCATGATGTCACTGGGCCACAATTGTTCGCGACTGGTTTGAAGAACATTCTGGATAGTTCAATTGAATGATTTGGCCACCCAGATAGCCCGACGTGAATCCCATCGAACATTTATGAAACATAGGTGAGAGGTCAGTTCATCCTGCACAGGCAGCACTTTCGCAATTATTGGCGGCTAAAGATGCCGCATGACTCAATATTTCAGAGGAGACTTGCAAGGACTTGTTGAGTTCTTGCTACGTCGAGTTGCTACACTACGTTGGGCAAAGGGAGTCTGACACGATATTAGGAGGTATCCTATGACTTCTGTCACATCAGTGTATACACTGCGGACCACTCTATAGCTCATGGAAGTAAGTCTGTCCTACCGTAATTTACCTCTTGCTTTCCTGTTCCACTCGCAGATGGAACGAGGGAGGAAGGAGTGGCTGATTCTTCACGTTCCCAAAGTTTTTGTTTTTATACAAATGAGGATTTTCAGTGGGCGAATATGAATACAAACGTTTCAGATAACAACGTCACAGAAGAATCGTGAGAGTAACGATGAGCAACACCAGACAGGTTATAAATTTTTCTGTAAACAGCCCTTTTTAATTATTTACTTTGCCATCTTCTGTACCTTTCGTGACACCTGTTTCTCCCACTTTTGCAACATTGACCAAAACTTTTATCTCATTCTGCCAGTGGTACAAGGTGTTACTGCTCGTGCAAGCATCTTACTTCTTGGAGTTTATTGGCAATTTTTGCACAGAGAGTTGCTATATTTGCAATGGACGTCTAAATAAATCACCCTAGAAAGTTTTTATCGGTTCCCAGGTGTCATACATACTTTCATATAGTCAATGTGGACTGTGTCCAATTTCGAACCAGGCAACACTATATCGCTCGGCTATACAGATGACAAAACAGCTCGCTGGACTTTGATTGCTATCACACCGTCCGATGTCTAGATATCCGCTGAAACTAAAAGCGAATGTAAGGGTGCGAAGAAATTAGTGTTTGTAAGCGACCGTCCCTGTCTTCAGAAAGTCATGGGATTCAACGCGAATCGACAAAAGACGCTTGTAGGCAGTAGTTTTATGACTGCCTTGTTGACACGGATTGATCGCTATGGTGATGAAAGCCGTCCTCACACAAAATGAGAGACAGAATTCTTGATCATATCCTAAGTTGGAATACAATAAATTACCTTGATTGAGAAAAAAATTTATTCACAAATCAATACGGATTTAGAAAGCATCGCTCGTGCGAAACTCGGCTTGCCCTTTTCTCATACGATACCTTGCGAATCGTGGATGAAGGGCTACCTGCAAAAATTCGTATTCCAAGACTTCCGGAAGGAGTATGACACAGTGCCACACCGCAAATTATAAACGAAGGTCTGAGCATACGGAATTGGTTTCATACACGGGAAAGGCTCGATGATATTCTAAGTAACAGAGCCCAGTACGTTCTCCTCGACGGCGGGCGTTCATCATGCATCAAGGTATCATCAGTAGTGCCCCAGGGAAGTGCGATAGGCCCGCTCTTGTACCCTACGTACATAAACGATGTGACGAATAGGGTGAGCAGCAATCTGTGACTGTTTGTTGATGTCGCTGTAGTGTACGGGAAAGAGTCGTCTTTGAGTAACTGTAGCAGTATGTACGATGACTTGTATAGAATTTCTGTTTGGTGTGACGAATGGCAGGTTTATTTAAATATGGGAAGATCTAAGTTAAAGCAAATGAGCGGGACAAAACAATCTCGTATTTATCGAATACGATTCGAATTTAATTGACACAGACACGCCGATGAAACATCTAGGCGTGCCTTTGCATAGCGACATGAAATGAACGAGCACATAGGTCGGTAGCAGGGATGCCGAATGGTTCATTTCCAGAGCTCATCTACAAACGAGACCACGCACAATATACTCACGCCACCTATTCTTGGGTATTTTTCGAATGTTTGAAATCTTCAGCAGGATGGATTAAAGAATGACATCGATGCAGTTAAGAGGTGTGCTGCTAGATTTCTTAAAGGTCGCGAGTGTTACGGAAATGTTCCTTGAATTCAAATTTGAATCTCTGGAGGCAAGGAGACGTTCTTTTTGTGAAATACTATTGAAAAGTTTAGAAAACTGTCATTTCGGCAGATTTCAGAATGGTCTTACTTCCATCAATCTACATCTTGCGTAAGGACCGTGAAGACAAGATAAGAGAAATCCAGGTTGGCACAAAAACATATAAACTGTAGATGTAGAGGTAGTCATCACAAACGATTTAATGGTAGTTGCATTTCGTTAAATTAAGATGTCGTTTTGTAATCGTTATTCTAAATTGGATTTTACTTACTCAAAAATAACAATTTCCCTGTAGGCAAGTGTGTACGCAGCAAACTTACAGAGTGCGTTGTTCACATTGTTTGGCAGATCGCCTATGTATGACAACGAGAAAGGTCCTACAATCCTTTCTTGGGACACTACTACAGTTCAAACAGGAGCTTCAGTTGTGACCCATTAGTATTGTGTCTCCTAACTCATAAATTTTAAAAAAATTTCCAATCTCCTATTAACAAATGTTCGACTCTCTCAAAGTTTCACATACTTTATTTCGTTTAAGAACATGGGAAAGTAAAGATTTTTAAAACTGGAACACGATGGGATAGCGATATCGTCCTCATTTATGGTATTTCGTTTTATTCTATTCCCCTGATTGGTCGTCATGATTTGAAATTTGCAAAAGCCGTCGAACTACTGCAAACATACAGTAGTTCTCGGATCGTCACTGAAGTAAAAATATTTTATATACTCCATCCATAAACTGTGTTTTATGTACGTTTCTGCCACGAGAATAATAATGTATTCCATCCAGTGGATCCTGTGTAATGGTCAGAACGTTATTTACATTTACCAGTGGTTCGTTGTTACTTCATCAGAATTCATGGAGAAAATCGTTGTTTGAACACTTTCGTGATGGTACCTGCTGCTCGCAGATAAATGAAACAGATAAATGAGGCAGTTTAGCAGATAGGACAACAACGCCCATTGAATTTTAACTCGCCGTCTGGAAAACGAAGAGTCTGCCTTGGCGTGAAACTGTATCAGATAACAGTTTTTTCTCTCACGACATGAGATAGATTGTACCAAGGCAAGGTCAGCATTATAATACCTCAGTTTAATGTTGCAAAAAACTGAGAAATCTAGTAAGTAGTCACCGTAAAACAAAACAGGGTGTAAGATGGGTTTGAGAGTGCTGATAAATAATTTGATTAATTTCGCTGTGTATCTAGCACACTGCAGCTGTCTCAGTTGGAAGACTTTTAAAACATGCTTGAACGTAACATGAAAACTGCATTTGGGACTAATTCAACAAGAGATGTGATATCTGAAACATTCAGAGAGCTGCAACGCAAATGAAACTCTTAGATAAAAAACGATGAGTTATGCAGTGAGAGACATTGGCAATCCTTCATTTCATATAAACTTTCCATAATAGTGATGTAAGGATAAGTTGCTACACTGTGATCACGTATCTAGAAATACATTTAAGATGTTTTATGGGAGAGTGGAAACCATAGATTTTCAGTTAGTGCTACAATTTGAGAAAGTCACCAATAAATTAATTCGAAAAATGAGGGATTATTGAACCAGTTGAGAGCTTCGTAATAACAATAGTTAATTTATTTACCAAGTCCCAATATTGTTGAAAGGAAAGGCAGACAAAGACTATAGAAGAAGATGTCATAAAAACAACTTCATCAAGCAGTTCGACAAGCGCTGATGCGCTACAATAAGCCGCAGATGAACTGCGTTCTATTACTATTTAAAGTGTTGACAGTCATGATGATGCAGCCATGCGATAGTTAAGACTTTCATTTTAAGCACTCAGATTATTTATAGGCATTTAACATCGATGTACTGTTAAACTGAGTTGCAGAAAGCATAGGGAAAGGGCAGTTGCAATATTCACAGATATGTTTTACTACAACACTCGCAAAAACTCATCTTATAGCAGACAATAACTAGTTTATAGATGAACTTCAAAGAAGTGCAATGAACACAGTGAATCTTGCTGATCATACATGTACAGCTCACGTGTCGATCGTCAATGTGGTTTTTATAACATACACTAATGAGCCAAAACTTTGTGACCACTTAGTTAATGACTTGTTTGCCCGTATTTGGAACGAAATACATCACTGATTCTATGTATCAGTGATCTGACAGAATGAAATTTCACTCTGCAGCGGAGTGTGCGCTGATATGAAACTTCCTGGCAGATTAAAACTGTGTGCCCGACCGAGACTCGAACTCGGGACCTTTGCCTTTCGCGGGCAAGTGCTCTACCAACTGAGCTACCGAAGCACGACTCACGCCCGGTACTCACAGCTTTACTTCTGCCAGTACCTCGTCTCCTACCTTCCAAACCTTACAGAAGCTCTCCTGCGAACCTTGCCCGCGAAAGGCAAAGGTCCCGAGTTGGAGTCTCGGTCGGGCACACAGTTTTAATCTGCCAGGAAGTTTCAGTGATCTGACAGTTTTTTTTTTTAAATTTGTGGTAAGTTCCTATGGGAACAAACTGCTGAGGTCATCGGCCCCTAGGCTTACACACTACTTAATCTAACTTAAACTAACTTACGCTAAGGGCAACACACACACCCATGCCCGAGGAGGGACTCGAATCTCCGACGGGGGGAGCCGCGCGAACCGTGGCAAGACGCCTCAAACCGCGCGGCTACCCGGCGCGGCATTCCGACAGTCTGTTGGTAGGTTTGTGGAGATATGTAACATTAGATATCTACGCATAGGTCATGTAATTTGTGTAAATAACGGGCCGCCGATTTGGGTACATGGTGTCGACACCCGATAGCGACCCCGATGGGTTCCATAGGATTTACATCAGGCAAATTTGGTCGCGGAGACATCAACTTGAGTTCACTATAATGCTCTTCAAGCCACTTAAACACAGCACTAGCTCTGAGACACGGACAGTTATACTGGTGAAAGATGACATCGCCGTCGTGAAAGACACCAGCCATGAAAGAATGCAATGGTTCGCAGCTGTCAGCTTGCCTTCGATTATTATTATACGACCCATGCAAACGTGGGAGAATGTCTACCGTAGCATAATACTGCTCTCACCAGCCTACGTCCGTGGCGCGCTGCACGTTTCGAGCCGCCGTTCACCTCCATGACGGTGTTTGTGGAGACCACCATCGACCTAGTGTCGCAAAATGTGCTTCACCCTAGGAGGCGACACGTTTCCATTGATCGACGATCGAATCGCAATGGTCTCGTGTCCACTGCAATCGTAATTGACAATGTCGTTGGGTCAACTTATGAACACGTAGAGGTGGTCTGCTCCGGAGCTCCATGTTAAAAAATGTACGATGAACGATGTGCTCCGAAACAGTTGTACGTGCACCAGCACTGTACTGTTTCGGCAGAGATGCCACAGATCATCATCTATCCTACTTTACAGAGCAGACAAGCCTTATAAACCCACGTTCTGTGAAGAGTCGTAGACGTCCAGTCACATAGCTCCTAGTGATAGCTGCGTGGTCTAAGGCGTCTTCTCACGGTTCGCGCGGCTCTCCTCGTCGGTGGTTCAAGTCCTCCCTCGGGCATGGGTGTGTCTGTCTTCCTCAGCGTAAGTTACTTTAAGTTAATTACTGTGTAACCTTACGGACTGATGACCTCAGCAGTTTGGTCCCATAAGTCCTTACCAAAAATTTCAAATTTCTGATTAGTGATAGTTTCACTGTCCTTCTACTGCTTTCCGTAGATACTCACGACGGTAGCACGTGAAACATTCGACCAGCTTCGCCGTCTTGGATATATTCGTTCACAGGCTCTGCGTACTAATAGTCTGCTTATCTCGCTCAATTTTCCCATTTGCAGCCCTTATTTTCGCTAAGGTGATTCGCCGTCCGTGTTTGCTCCGATTACATTGTTACTACGTCACGTGCCCGCACCCACATCAGGCGGCATCCAACATCCCGGTGGGCACTGGTCATGATGTTTTTTCTCCTCAGCGTATTCGCTGCAATGCCTAAGGAAGTAACCTCGAGTATATTCCTCTGGCATTGTAAATATATGAGTATGTCTCAACTTCTATTCTATAATTCTATTAAAATTCTAAAGGTGGCAGGGGTAAAATACCGGGAGCGAAAGGCTATTTACAATTTGTACAGAAACCAGATGGCAGTTATAAGAGTCGAGGGACATGACAGGGAAGCAGCGGTTGGGAAGGGAGTGAGACAGGGTTGTAGCCTGTCCCCGATGTTATTTAATCTGTATATTGAGCAAGCAGTAAAGAAACCAAAAGAAAAATTCGGTGTAGGTATTAAAGTCCATGGAAAAGAAATAAAAACGTTGAGGTTCGCCGATGACATTGTAATTCTGTCAGAGACAGCAAAGGACTTGGAAGAGCAGTTGAATGGAATGGACAGTGTCTTGAAAGGAGGATATAAGATGAACATCAACAAAAGCAAAACGAGGATAAATGAATGTAGTCGAATTAAGTCGGGTGATGCTGAGGGAATTAGATTAGGAAATGAGACACTTAAAGTAGTAAAGGAGTTTTGCTATTCGGGGAGCAAAATAGCTGATGATGGTCGAAGTAGAGAGGATATAAAATGTAGACTGGCAATGACAAGGAAAGCGTTTCTGAAGAAGAGAAATTTGTTAACATCGAGTACAGATTTAAGTGTCAGGAAGTCGTTTTTGAAAGTATTTGTATGGAGTGTATCCATGTATGGAAGTGAAACATGGACGATAAATAGTTTGGACAAGAAGAGAATAGAAGCTTTCGAAATGTTGTGCTACAGAAGAATGCTGAAGATTAGATGGGTATATCACATAACTAATGAGGAGGTATTGCATAGAATTGGGGAGATGAGGAGTTTGTGGCACAACTTGGCAAGAAGAAGGGGCCGGTTGGTAGGACATGTTCTGATGCATCAAGGGATCACAAATTTAGCATTGGAGGGCAGCGTGGAGGGTAAAACTCGTAGAGGGAGACGAAGAGATGAATACCCTAAGCAGATTCAGAAGGATGTAGGATGCAGTAAGTACTGGGAGATGAAGCAGCTTGCACAGGATAGAGTAGCTTGGAGAGCTGCATCAAACCAGTCTCAGGACTGAAGACAACAACAACAACAACAACAACATGAGTCAACTAACTGCTGATGCATTATTGGAGTCGTGAAAGACTGCTTCGGTGAACTCGTTGACATGAACTATTGAGTAAGAATTCACAGAAAGACGTAGGCAACTTACGAGAAACACGCTTTGCAAATGACTGTTAAAGCGAGGAGATAACCTGCGCCTTGACTCATAAATCACGTGGAACATCATGGGATTCTCAAAGACGTAGCTCGTGTAACAACATGCAAACGACACCCAACGTTTAAAATCATCTTGCGTAAAAGCAAGTACGTAACTGAGTCGTGGAGTTAATGAAACACGCAGAGCTTAGTTACCTCACATTGTAACCGTATGTTATGAAAGATCCTCTTTTCTGTTGAAAAATTTATATCGTCTGGAGAACGTAAATTCTACGGTACAACATCATGTCTCTATAGAGAACGAGCGCCGTGGTACAATGGAAGACACCAGACTTCCTGTTAGGGGAAGATCGTTCAAAATTCCGCCCGTTCTTCTAGATTTGCATGTTGCATGACTACTATAAATCAGCTAAGGCGAATTCCGTGGTGGTTTCTTCGAACGGGCATCACCGGTTTTCTTCCACGTCCTTCTTTAATCCGAAATTGTGCTCCGTCTCTAACGACCTCGTTGTTAATGTAGTGTCAAACCCTCATCTCCCTTGTGTTCTTCTATATTGAGGTACTAACTTCAACACACGAGCAAAGTTACTTGTTCCACACATAGAGGCGAAAACGTATAATTTTCTCAGAGATACAACTAACAACAGTAACAAACATGTTTTTAAACGTTTGTAGGTATCCATTAATACAGTCGGTCAAACAGTTGCACGAATTGGTTAGATGAGTGAAACTTGTATGTAGTTTCATTACAAATGATTATGCTCATGATCGACTCATGACTAAGACACGCTGACAGCTGCGAACCACCTGCATCTCTTCATACTTGATGTTTTCGCTGACGGAGATGTCGTCTTTCAGCAGTGTGATTGTTAGTGTCTCGGAGCCAGAACCGTGCTACAGTGATTTGAGGAGAATCATAGTGCACTCACGTTGATGTCTCGGCGACCAAATTTGCTTCATATAAATCCTATGGAACCCATCGCGGTCGCTGTAGAGGGCCATCACCGCGTTCACAAAACAGAGGCCCGTTGTTTACGTGAATTACATGGTCTGTGCGTAGACCTCTAATGCCACATACCTCCACAAACCTACCAACAAACTGTCGGATCCCTGATATGCAGAATCAGTGATGTATTTCGTTCCAAAGACGGACAAACAAGCTGTTAAGCAGGTGGTCATAATGTTTCGGCTCGTCAGTGTAAGTAAATAATTGGTCAAGCACTAAAAAATGAAAATTTGAGTAATTGGTGAAATTTCCTGAAGTAGCTCTGTTTTTTTTTTTTTTTTTTTTTTTTTTTACAAAACTAGAGCATCGCTGAAGTTGTTATTACAGATAAACAGTACACAATATTGCAAAATTGAAAGAAAAATTGCACCAAAATGGAGGAAGATAAGTGAAGGAGTGCACAAAGTGAAAGAAAGAAACTATGCATCGAAGGAAAGGAATAAACTCTTCCTTCAGTAAAGCACAGTGAAATGTACTATTTATGGCAGCACTCAAATTAAAACTTTTGCATTCATGTTGGTGATAATCAAATTGGTCACACATTTCTTTGGCATGAGGCAGTACTTGGCAGGGATGAGAATGAAATTTCTTCCTATGTACATAAAGCCTTTTCTTCAAAACTTACTTGTAAAAAGAAACTCATAATGTGGGATGACAGCTGCTGTGGGCAGAAAAAAAATAAAATGACCTTTCTTTGTGTTAACTAAGGGTAAAGCGTTACCTTACGGAAATAGTACACAATTTTTTGATGAAAGTACACTCTTTTATATCTTGCGATTGTGGGTTTGTTCACATTGAGAAACGAAAGAGGTTAGCTGTGTGTGAAGCTCCAAAAGATTTAGTTCTCCTCATCACTGAAGCTAAGCACACAACACTATTTACAGAGACTGTTATGCAAGACAAATATTTGCGGCTTTAAAATAGCTGCTGAAAAATATAAAATTTCACCAATGTGCATGTTTCAAAAGCACAGTGGATCAGACTGACTGCTGAACAGCTAACGGTACTGCAAGCTTGTTCAACTCTCAATTTAATTGAACAGTTCATGGAAAATTTCATCCTAAAAAGGAACGTGAAGCCTTATTATCTTTAAAAGGTGCAGATGGAAACACTACACTGTGAACCTACCTCGTCTGAAGGAAAGAGAAGAGATTTAGCTAAAAAGCTCCCATTTGCAAAAGAAGAGAGTAAGTGGTTTTATGAGAAATTTGTGAAATGGATGAAAATGGGTGTAATGGCACTTGCACCATAATTTATGTTGAAGCCAGTGCATACAGAACGTTCTATTTTCTTCAAATTTTGTATCATTTTGTTCTTAAACCTACTAACACAGAATGAAAACACATATATAACAAGAAACTTGTATAGTTTTTGCGCTTGTATTGTGACTTCCAACTTTTGTACTGCTTTTCTAAACTGCTAAATACATTTTGTTGATTTTCTCTAAATCAGTTTTTTGCACTTGACCAAGTATTTACTTACATGCCACAAATGTAATGGAGAATTACCCCATGATTAATTTGAGAAGGGGTGACCTTGAAGATCTGGCCCTGAGGGGTGAACTTGAGGGGGACCTGTAGGGGAGTGACCTTTAATGGTGGTTGGAGGTATGCTGTTGATGCAAAGAAGATAGGGGGTGGACTTGGGCTGTTCTTGAACCCCATTAGGTAGACCCCTACTATTACACTCCTGGAAATGGAAAAAAGAACACATTGACACCGGTGTGTCAGACCCACCATACTTGCTCCGGACACTGCGAGAGGGCTGTACAAGCAATGATCACACGCACGGCACAGCGGACACACCAGGAACCGCGGTGTTGGCCGTCGAATGGCGCTAGCTGCGCAGCATTTGTGCACCGCCGCCGTCAGTGTCAGCCAGTTTGCCGTGGCATACGGAGCTCCATCGCAGTCTTTAACACTGGTAGCATGCCGCGACAGCGTGGACGTGAACCGTATGTGCAGTTGACGGACTTTGAGCGAGGGCGTATAGTGGGCATGCGGGAGGCCGGGTGGACGTACCGCCGAATTGCTCAACACATGGGGCGTGAGGTCTCCACAGTACATCGATGTTGTCGCCAGTGGTCGGCGGAAGGTGCACGTGCCCGTCGACCTGGGACCGGACCGCAGCGTCGCACGGACGCACGCCAAGACCGTAGGATCCTACGCAGTGCCGTAGGGGACCGCACCGCCACTTCCCAGCAAATTAGGGACACTTGCTCCTGGGGTATCGGCGAGGACCATTCGCAACCGTCTCCATGAAGCTGGGCTACGGTCCCGCACACCGTTAGGCCGTCTTCCGCTCACGCCCCAACATCGTGCAGCCCGCCTCCAGTGGTGTCGCGACAGGCGTGAATGGAGGGACGAATGGAGACGTGTCGTCTTCAGCGATGAGAGTCGCTTCTGCCTTGGTGCCAATGATGGTCGTATGCGTGTTTGGCGCCGTGCAGGTGAGCGCCACAATCAGGACTGCATATGACCGAGGCACACAGGGCCAACACCCGGCATCATGGTGTGGGGAGCGATCTCCTACACTGGCCGTACACCACTGGTGATCGTCGAGGGGACACTGAATAGTGCACGGTACACCCAAACCGTCGTCGAAACCATCGTTCTACCATTCCTAGACCGGCAAGGGAACTTGCTGTTCCAACAGGACAATGCACGTCCGCATGTATCCCGTGCCACCCAATGTGCTCTAGAAGGTGTAAGTCAACTACCCTGGCCAGCAATATCTCCGGATCTGTCCCCCATTGAGCATGTTTGGGACTGGATGAAGCGTCGTCTCACGCGGTCTGCACGTCCAGCACGAACGCTGGTCCAACTGAGGCGCCAGGTGGAAATGGCATGGCAAGCCGTTCCACAGGACTACATCCAGCATCTCTACGATCGTCCCCATGGGAGAATAGCAGCCTGCATTGCTGCGAAAGGTGGATATACACTGTACTAGTGCCGACATTGTGCATGCTCTGTTGCCTGTGTCTATGTGCCTGTGGTTCTGTCAGTGTGATCATGTGATGTATCTGACCCCAGGAATGTGTCAATAAAGTTTCCCCTTCCTGGGACAATGAATTCACGGTGTTCTTATTTCAATTTCCAGGAGTGTATTTCTGTCTTTCCGGACTCTCGCTTTTCCTCGTAATCAGTCTTTATCAAGACTGTTTCAGATTACTAAAGTTACTGAAATTGTTATCTTTCTTAAGATATTTGATCTCTTGAAATATGTAACGAAATATGATGTAAGCTATTGTTATGTATTTGCTTTCAGTTCATTAGCTGATTTACTCTCGTTCTTCGTTCTCAGGAAGTATCAGTGAAAACCCAATGAGAGTCACTTTTATAATGCTACTATTCCCAGCCACATGGCTGTTATAACCTGCCTGTTGTCAAAATAACTCACATTACAAGCAATCCCCATTCAGCACTCATGGAGTTCACAGAACGATTATAGCCTTTGCATCTGCTTCACAAGAAACGATTTTCGGAGTATGTAGTTTAGAGTAACATTGTCGTGTTCAGTCATCTTTTTAGGGCAAATTGAAACATGACTAACCTCAGAACATTGTGATTTTACAGATCTGGGAGATATTGCTTTATCTTTTCCCTTAGAGATATTTTTTGTGACAAATGGCAGCCTTTCACTGCTGGTGGTATGTATACGGATAAACTTTCCGGCTTTCCGTCAGTGTTGAGGAAAAGGAGGGAAACAGTTTTTGAAAGACAGGTCGTGAGCCAGAACGTCTACCCCTTTATTATTAAAAGTAAAAATGCACTAAGAGATATCTGATGTCATTGGCAACAAAATACATATCACAATTACGTTTTCCTCTTTGGAAAGCAACCTTAGGCATGAGACTTTTGTATTTAGCTCTTACTGACTATCGACAGTGGAGCCTTGCAGTGTGTTTCCTATCTAAAAGACGTTTACGATTATTTGGATATTACTGTCCAGACACATGCAAATTATTGATAACATAGACTATCAGCAGAAACAAATGGTTACCATTGATTTTTCTTTTTAATCTATAAGGAGACGTTGACAGAAAGGTTTTGAACAAAGTAACGACGATCGAGTTCAGACACTGAAAGAGTTTTCACGAACATCGATTTAGCAGAAGTGATACTCTTCTAACCAGTTGTTAGTCTTGAAAAAAAAACCTGATATGATGCAAGTAATAAATTGAGCTAAATGCATTTATAAAACAGGTAATGCAATTTCCTTCCAGAGAATGTCGTTGCCGCAGTGCCTCACCGAACATTTTCATATCTGTGCTGAACACAAATATCCGAATATTTTCAAATACATGAAGACTGTACTGTCAGTCAAAGCCAAGTGTGATATCGGTCGTAGCAAAAATTAAAATGATTAGATACAGCAGCTTTCACGGCCAGTATAAAGGAATTGATAACTGTGTAAGTGAAATGGAAGGTGGTCGCCGGAAATGCCTTCAAGTACACTAAGGCTTGTTGTTATTCTTATTATGTTTATTGACGACCAGTAAACGCTAAGAGAAAAACCGACGTAAAAGATGACAGAAGAGCTAAAATAAAGACTCTACTTACGCTTTTACTGCTGTTACGTTAGGTTCCGAGAAAGGCAGTAGTTCATGTCAGAAATATTTGCGATGATTACCAGACGTCACTCGCCTAAATGAGAGATGAACGTTGAAATCAGATAATGTTAGACTGCCGCACGTAAGTTGTCACCACCATCCACGGTTGAATCACAACGAAGACAATTCTATGATCACAAAGAAGATGACCATAGCAAATAGTTATTACAGCTATTGGTCGGGAGCCACAAGCAGAAAAAGAATGCTGAGAATGTATTCTTGTAGTAATCTGATAGCAATTGCAGTGATTATCTCGTGTGGCGAATGGTAACACGTCACCTGTAACAGTACATCAGCGCACATTTTATGCCTACGTCTGTCTCTTTCTCAAATGTAACAACAAGAGAATTTTAGAAGCAACATTTTTGGCATTTCCTGTTATGAAGTTTATTTATTTCACGATCGCAGTTTCGCCATGTGTGCCGTTGACAAATGATTGTACTAAATGAGTCAATGCATACTCTTTGCCGCGCGTGATTAGCCGAGCGGTCTAAGGCGCTGCAGTCAAGGACTGTGTGGCTGGTCCCGGCGGAGGTTCGAGTCCTCCCTCGGGCATGGGTGTGTGTGTTTGTCCTTAGGATAATTTACGTTACGTAGTATGTAAGCTTAGGGACTGATGACCTTAGCAGTTAAGTCCCATAAGATTTCACACACATTTGAACAATGCATACTCTTTACTGTTAAAGAGCACATTGTCCTCGTGTCTATCCGTATGGACATGTTGCGCATCGTATACATAAGAATAAAGAAGATGCGTCGTCGTCTATATCTTGTTTACTCTTAAGCATATGACGTGGAACATATGAATGTGGTTGGACGCGAAGACGTCTCGTCAACCGTGAAGAATATGCATTGGTGCACTCGAGAATCTGTATCTGAAATACAGTAGGGCTATAGGTGCAGCTAAACAGAAAATTACAGAGTTGTTACCCTTACCGTGCCCAGTTAAGGCAAACGCCAGGATGATTGCTTTGAAAAAGACACAGTCGATATTCTTGTGCAATGGAAGCTCGTGTTATTCTCTCTAACGAGCAAGTCGACGGCGGTACATGGAACCTCATTACCTCCCCATGCATTGAAGTTAAACTCGTCTTTGTACTTTAATCGCCCGTAGGGACTATAACCTTCACGCGTTTCAGCTCCTATCGGTTCCCAGAGTGCAACAAGCTACGATAAATGTACCACTCAGACTTCAAGGAATTAACCAGTGCGATGAGTGTCATCAGTTTAATTAATTATCAGACACCGCGCGCGTTTCCACCCACCACCAGCGATATACGAGTTTCTCTTACAGTCGTGTCGTTCTCACTAAGACAGACTGCGAGAAGCGCCTTTCGCTACTGCGTATATTGCGCGCTGCCTCACTAGAAAGGCCCAAAGCTCCGGCTGTGGCGGCAGACAGAAACTGGTTCCCGTATTGGCAGGAAATCCGCGCGACTTTCGAGAAGCCTGTGGATATCCCTGCGCGGCTTGGCTTCCTGCGCAACGCGAGAAGTGGAGCGTCTCAAGGACGACCGGCGGTCGCACGGCCTCCAGCCGCGCCTATGTTGTTCACCCGCGCCTCGTGCCGCTTCAATTAGAACTTACACGATACGCCACTCCACACACCAAGTCCATATCCTGCGACTGCCTTCATTTCTGTTTCAGATCTGTTGACACTGGCAGTTTCGCTTCATGAATAGTGGGATGTAATATACAGGGTGAGTCACCTAACGTTACCGCTGGATATATTTCGTAAACCACATCAAATACTGACGAACCGATTCCACAGACCGAACGTGAGGAGAGGGGCTAGTGTAATTGTTTAATACAAACCACACAAAAATGCACGGAAGTATGTTTTTTAACACAAACCTACGTTTTTTTTAAAATGGAACCACGTTAGTTTTGTTAGCACATCTGAACATATAAACAAATACATAATCAGTGTCGTTTGTTGCATTGTAAAACGTTAATTACATCCGGAGATATTGTAACCTAAAGTTGACGCTTGAAACCTCCGACGTTCAGTTGCGTGTTGTAACAAACACGGGCCACGGTCGGCGAGCAGCATCTTCAGGGACATGTTTACGATGACGACCGTGTTTACGAGTGTGGCTGTAGTGCACTGTTGTGGTTTGGTCTAGCTGTCGCAGTGTCCGCATGTAGCGCTTGCTGCTATTGTTATTCTGCATTCGTCTCCGCACACAGACCAACTGTAGTACACCGTGCTACCAGACCAATAAAAAGGTGTTAGCGTGTGGACGTAATGTGCTGTTCCAGTCTCTTCTGTACCTAAGGTCCATCACCGTTCCCTTTGGATCCCTACGTAATTCGGTGCTGTCCGATACACACGATCGAACAGCGGAGGAGTGGTACTCAAGTGTCAACTTTAGGCTACAATATCTCCGGATGTAATTAACATTTTACAATGCAACAAACGGCACTGATTACGTATTTGTTTATATGTTCAGATGTGCTAACAAAACTAACGAGGTTCCATTTAAAAAACGTAGGTTTGTGCTAAAATACATACTTCCGTGCATTTTTTTATGGTTTGTATTAAACAGTTACACTAGCCCCTCTCCTCACGTTCTGTCTGTGGAATCGATTCGTCAGTATTTGATGTGGTTTACGATATATATGCAGCGGTAATGTTAGGTGACTCATCCTGTATATACCGGGTGATCAAAAAGTCAGTATAAATTTGAAAACTTAATAAACCACGGAATAATGTAGATAGAGAGGTAAAAATTGACACACATGCTTGGAATGACATGAGGTTTTATTAGAACAAATAAAAGTATTGCTAGACGCGTGAAAGACCTCTTGCGCGCGTCGTTTGGTGATGATCGTGTGCTCAGCCGCCACTTTCGTCATGCTTGGCCTCCCAGGTCCCCAGACCTCAGTCCGTGCGATTATTGGCTTTGGGGTTACCTGAAGTCGCAAGTGTATCGTGATCGACCGACATCTCTAGGTATGCTGAAAGACAACATCCGACGCTAATGCCTCACCATAGCTCCGGACATGCCTTACAGTGCTGTTCACAACATTATTCCTCGACTACAGCTATTGTTGAGGAATGATGGTGGACATATTGAGCATTTCCTGTGAAGAACATCATCTTTGCTTTGTCTTACTTTGTTATGCTAATTATTACTATTCTGATCAGATGAAGCGCCGTCTGTCGGACATTTTTTGAACGTTTGTATTTTTTTGGTTGTAATAAAACCGCATTTCATTCCAGGCATGTGTGTCAATTTGTACCTCTTTATCTACATTAGTCCGTGGTTTACTCAGTTTTCAAATTTATACTGACTTTTTGATCACCCGGTATACCGTTGTAAAAGATTTTCCTTAAGTACTTCTTTGGAAAAATGGTTATTTCCCGTTTGAAAAACTGTAAACACGTAATAAAATTACCAGCAAAAGGTGAGACAGTAATTTTTTTAAATGTAACTTAATCAGGTCTTCTTGCTTTCTCCTATTTCAAAATACGAGTTCACACATCTTTGGCTACCTCAGGTGTAAGGGGCAGTGTAATGAAAGCGAGACAGATGGAAAAAGTAAGTAAACTATAATTTCAAAACAAATCGCCGTAACTGTTAACACATTTATTACGCTGTGCATTTACCACACTGTGCGATAAGACTGTCAATACCTTCATGGAAAAATGTTTGCGGTTGCCTACAGAACTATGATTCTACCTGGGTGTGCACTTTTCGTCCACAGCAATGTCTTTCTTCAGGGCTCCAAAAATGTCGAAATCGCATGGGGAGAGATCGGGACTTTATGGAGGACGTGTAAGGGCTTCACAACGAACCTTCTGCAGCGTAGTCTAAAAAACCTTCGCATCACGTGGGCGGGCATTATCCTCCAACAGAATGATTCCGTCCGTCAATATTGCTGGGCGTTTGGACTTTATGGTGCGCTTCAATTTTTTCAAAGTGTCCACGCACCGTTGTACGTTAATTGTGGCGCACTGTTCCATAAAGTCAATGAGCAGCGGTCCCTTGGAGTCAAATAAAGAGGACATCATGATTATACCGGAGCTGGCGTGTCTGTTGTTTTCCGTAAATCGGCAACAACTGAAAACTTTCTGAAATTTAGGTAATAATCAATTATATTTAAATAAAAACAGCGGCATCATTTGTTTAACTAAACAACATGACTTTTTTTTTTCAAACACATAAATGTTTCGTTTTCTATGTGTTTGCATTTAACCAGTTACGTGTCATAACAGAAGTAAGGATGGAAAATATTTCACGATGTCTGATCGGACTCGGCAAAGCATATAAATCCCAATAGTCCTGCATAATCTATACACAAAGCGCAAAGACGTTATAGGCGCGAAACTAGGTTGATTGCCTTTGATATCACACCTGTAGTTTTAGACACCATTTTGAGCGGTGCTATTGGGCGGTACATATTTTGTACGTTATTTTGTTTGCTTGATTTAAGGATGGTGACTATTTTTGCTGTTTGGATTTCATCATAACAGTGATAAATCTTGACTGCGATTTGTCTTTTAAGACAATAACACATGTCATAATAACATGGTTCAAATTGCTCTGAGCACTATGGGACTTAAATTCTGAGGTCATCAGTCCCCTAGAACTTAGAACTACTTAAACCTAACTAACCTAAGGACATCACATACATCCATGCCCGAGGCAGGATCCGAACCTGCGACCGTAGCGGTCGCGCGGTTCCAGACTGTAGCGCCTAGAACCGCTCGACCACCCCGGCCGACATGTCATAATAAATTTAAAAAGATGTTTTTGTTGCCTGTGTTCCACAGCCCTTATAAATTTTAGAAATGACATCATGTGGCGCCTTAGGCTGCTCTTCAATTTATTATTTACTGTGCTACCGGTTTCT
The DNA here is from genome assembly GCF_023898315.1 of Schistocerca nitens. Classification (NCBI taxonomy): domain Eukaryota; kingdom Metazoa; phylum Arthropoda; class Insecta; order Orthoptera; family Acrididae; genus Schistocerca; species Schistocerca nitens. Next base: position 252,171,787 of record NC_064616.1, on the reverse strand, counting down.
GTCAAAGATTATTATTAATACAGTACTGTTGTAGGCACGTCTCTGTACAGGAAAATTTATGGTGAAAAGAATGTTTGGAAACTGCAGTAAAAGTACTAGCAATTCTTACAGATTTTTGTTAACAGTGTGAGTTACATATAGACATAAAATTCACAGAGTCAAATTAGAATAGTGTAAAGTTAGCAGCAGACAGCACATTATGATTCGCCACTCAAGTTATCCTATGACTAGCGAGACTGTAATTCAGTCGGACTCAGAGTCGCTGACAGAATGGCCATACATTGAGACTGATGCTTCAGAAACTGGACCTAACGTCATCATAGCCGGCGATCCAGTCATTGGTCCTTATTATCCATAGGTATCAGCAGACTTCTCCCCACTGTGGTGTTACAATTATTATCAGTTTCCCATGACTTTGTACTTTGCGCCAGTGCTAGAACACCGTGGAGTGGAAGAGCTTTGAGGTTATATATTATGTCTCCGCAGTGCAAAGCTCACAGAATGACACATTAGGTGCCGTCATACTGCATCGCGCTTATTTATTGTGGTTTGGCTTAATGTGACAATGCATTAAGAGCGGCGCCCCAACTTCTGCAACAAAGTACTCTTTGCGTGCCCCAGATACCGGCTGTGGCACATGGTATAAGCGGCATGTGATTCTCTCCTGTTGATGCCAATAAATAAATTCAGATATTTATATGTGCAACCAGAAACTGAGTTTCCTGTGCAACATTCCTCCTTTCTTCAAGAAATTCGTCCCAGATTTTATTTTAGTGTACCCAGAACAAATTCAGTTTACTTAGATTACTTTAACACTAGATCATGCCGTGCAATTCCGGTTAGCATTTCACAAGCCCACATTACTTGTCCTCAGTTAAATCTAGGTTTTACTTGCTAATATTGTCGAGATCGGTCTCATTCCATTTGCTTAATTACAGCTATTGGAATAATTCTATGGAGATCTGGTGCAGTGTTAGAGCCGGAGGGCTGGCAGATTTAGGCCGCAGGAGTAGGGAGTTTCTTAAAAGAAACAAGGCTACGCAAGTACTAAAAACACTGAAAGTGATAGTATCTGACAGTGTTTGTCCCGGAAGGGTCAGACATGTTTGAACCTGATGCAGTTGGGGAGTGCATTGAGCGTAAGAGTACCGCATTCAAATTTTCGTTGAGAAAGGTTATATTCTGAGTATGTAGGATATCAAATGTTTTTGTAACCAGTACATTGGTGTTGATAAAGTGATCATGAATGTACAGATAGTTATCAAATCAAATGGCTCTGAGCACTATGGGACTCAACTGCTGAGGTCATAAGTCCCCTAGAACTTAGAACTACTTAAACTTAACTAACCTAAGGACAACACAGACATCCATGCCCGAGGCAGGATTCGAACCTTCGACCGTAGCGGTCGCGCGGTTCCAGACTGTAGCGCCAGAACCGCTCGGCCACCAGCGGCCGGCTACAGATAGTTATCCCCTGCTATATCAGATATCATACCACTGAGCAAGATATTACTGTTCTGCATTCCATCCTTTTAATACTGTTACACCACCTGAGGCAAAGGAACTTCCATCAACTGCCTCCTTTCTTGAACACAGAGTGGCCACATGGGATAGCGATATGCCCACATAAGTTATAAAAAGGCAATGCATTGGTAAAGCTATTGTTTTTACTCAGGTAATAAGTTTCCTACGTGCTTATGACCGCACGACGGCAATTAACAGACTGTGAAAGCGGAATGGTAGTTGGAGCTATATCAATGGGACACTCCGTTTCGGAAATCGTTAGGGAATTCAGTATTCCGAGACCCACAGTGTCAAGCATGTGCGAGAATACCAAATTTCAGGAATTACCTCTCACCACTGACAACACAGAAGCCGACAGCTTCCACTTGACGACCGAGAGCAGCCGCGTTTGGCTAGAACTAACTTCTTTAAGTTTGCCGAGCGGGGCAGCCGCGCGGTCACAGATGTCTTCTTAAGGTCCGTGCAGCTCCCCACGTCCGTGGTTCGAGTCCTCCCTCAGGCATGGGTGTGTGTATTGTCAATAGCGAAAGTTAGTTTAAGTTAGTTTAACTAGTGTATAGGCTTAGGGACCGATAACCTCAGCAGTTTGGTCCCGTAAGACCTTACCACAAATTTCCAATTTTTTTCTTCAACTTGTCCTAGTATTTGTTGCTTCTCGGCCTGTAGTATTTCTTCTTGGTTCTTGTAACGTTCTAATTACCAGTTTTCTGTTCAAGTGCTAATGTAACTGTTCTCTCATAGCAGCAACAGGATCACCTGCACTAAATGTGCGTGCTTCTACCGGGATATTGCGCATTTTACTATTGTCCAAACAATACAGAATTATGCAGCACAGAAGAGAATGACAACAGGGTACACAATACACAAGAGTTACTGTAGTTCTTACAGAGGATCATAGCCCACCTGCACTCACTACAGTCTCGTGCCAAATGACCTCCAACTTCAACAGGTGAAACATGTGGCCGACACAGTCTTCGTGATGCATGACAGCTACCATTAAAAGCAGACAAGTCAGGAGGTTCATATAGTTATACGAGAGTTATCTTCAAATTAAAATCAACGTCCCTGCGATGAATTACCCAATAAAAACGGCTAATTACAAGGTGAACAAAATCATTCTCACTCAACACTCTCCACTGTGTGAAATGTGGACTGCAACATGAGCGAAGCTTCTGATCACCAGTTGCAGAAGCGCGGCGTGAAGCCCATTTCTTCACCACTTTCATTATAGGCAGCCACATTTGACGCCAGTTGTAGCGGTGTCGGCGGGGTCGTAAGGCACTTCTGCACACCTGTTGCACCGGACACCCCTCAGCTGAAGACTTTTAGAGAGCGTGGAAGCCGAGCAGGAGAGGTGGTGACGCTACTGGTGCAGGAGGATGAGTGTTGGAGCTGGTGTGAATGGCTGTCGTATGTCCCAAGGCATCAGCAAGACAGCATTGCCTGGAATCATATTTATTACTGGTGATTTTACAGTACAAGTTGTTTTCTCTGTCATGGCCGTAGGCGTGCTGATTCACACACTTGAGTGCGACAAGGAATGCGGACACAGCATCCTCGTCGACTGCCGTCCATTATGCAGATCAGGACCCAGCAGAGATCTCGTGCAGATGACGGGACGGGAGTCTGTAGGCGCAAGCCTACCATGGTCCACTGGCAGCTAGTGCGGGCCGCTCCAACGCTATGAAAGGCGGATGTGCGTTTAAGCGGGTGCTAGCAGCATATCACGGATGGTCGGTGTCATGAAATTGGAAGCCCAGGACCCAAATCAGCAACACAGTGCACAGCCAGGGAAGCAAGGGTGTCATGCCCAACGGGTTGTAGGCAATAGTTTGCAGTCACTCGGTATGGCCCTTCACCAATGGTAAGCCTAGGCTCACCCACATCTTCTTCAATCATAGCGGTGGACCAACAGCGGTGACAGCTTTCCGCGACTACATTCCACTGCAGCTGGATTGCTGTGGTCTCAGAGGCGAAGTCTTCTCTCTGCAGGAGGCAGCACATTCCGATACACCACTGAAGTTATCCTGTAACTAGCAATTCTGTCATTACATCCGAATTAGAGTTCCAGGTAGGATGACCAGATACTGAGACTGAGGCTTCAGAAGTGGTCGTATTTAAAATGGACAAACATCATCATGACCTGCGATGTGGAGCGGCGGAGCTTGGAGGTTACACGTTAAGGCTCTGTAGTGCAAGGTTCGCAGAATGACGCAATAGGTGACGTCATACTGCGCCGTTTGTGCTTCTTGATTACGGCTCGGCTCGATGTGGCAATTTATTACGAGCAGCGACCCGCCTTCTGCAACCTAACACTCTTCGCATGCCCAAGATATCGGTTGTGACACACAGTATAACCCAGAAGTGATTCTCTACAATCCACGCCAAGTGTCAACTTTAAAAATTTAAATGTGCACCCGGGAATTGAATTTTCTGTGCAACAGTATAGTTAAAAAACTCATATAGCATGGAAAATTTGTAACGAATTTATAAGAGTGTGTTGTAAAGAAAGGTAGGGTTATCCCTTTGTTGTAACAGGTGAATTTAATGCCGCTCTCCCTGTCGTAGTCCCCATCATGTCAAAATGTTGTCGTGACTGGAGTGGGGGGGGGGGGGGAGAAATTTTTTTAAAGTTAATATTACATATTCCAAGTACCTCATTGGGTGTAAAAACTTTATTTCTTCCAAAATAATCAGAGGATGGAGGTTTTAACATTCCATATATGTGGAAATTAAATGTCGCGGTACATACAAGGTATGTTAAAAAAAGTGTTAAAAGTGTCACAAAGTTGCCCACTTTTACGGTATTTGTAAATAATGTTTAGTTATGCAGAGGTAGATGCATCGAGCTTCACAACTGTCGAAGGAATATACGAAATAAAACAGCAAAGTATCACGAGCAACGTTAGCGTATATAGCACTAATATGTAAATGCCGAATGTTTATTTGTAATCAATTGACCTTCATTGATAGGATTACCTTCGTAACAATATATCATTGAAAATTTCAATAAGTTGCTGTTAACAAAAATATGTAAGTACTGCTCGTATTTTTAATACAAATTTCAAATATTCTTTCCACTTCAAATTTTCCTGTATCCATGATGTGCATACAACATGAGCTGGATAATGGTATTTGACTAACATCGGTGGCACAATAAGGAATAAACTGATCAGCAGTTTAAGATATTTCATGACGTCATTTCTACAACCTATATTAATTCTGAGATACAATGTACACACGATTTAAGAATTATAGGAGCCATGAGCACTGTACTTAAGACCAGACAGTCAGTCTGTCCCACCAAAATATTCAAGGCGTACGTGCACCCTTACGGAGATTCACCAACTGGAAATGTCTGTGGTGCCACCCATTATGTCCTACTGAGTATGGGTTTTAGGGAATTTTCCCACTTGTTTACACTTTAGCTGCGTTGAACTACCATGTTTGCAAAACAGCGTAGGATAAAAATATTGGAATGACAGTCATGCTTTTCAGAAACAAACAGCAAACGTTGTTTGCTCAAATCAAATAATATAGCTCTTGGTCAGGCAGTTGTTTCCTCCAAGATTTAATATCACTGGAAACTGGTAAGTCTGTCTCAGACTGGAATTATAGAACCAACAGTGTGCTCCGCGAACATATCTTTTCCATAATCACATCACCACGAATAACAATGAAGTAGCTTTTTTTTCATTTGAAGAGAAACAAATAATCACTCTGCCTCCCACTCTTCTGGAACTTCTTGGTCCCTCTACAGCATGTACAAAGAAAGATAGACCGGAGCTTAACGTCTCTTCAGTAACGATGTTATAAAGAGACTGAGTCCTTATGCAGATGCACATAACGTTCAAAGAAAGAGGGGCGGGGGAATGGTATGGAGAAGGCGACCACGACTTTTTACTAAATTAACCTACCAAATTTATTTGACGTGAGTTGGCTGGCGAAACCACTGAAAACTTGTGTTCAAGATGGTCGAACAGAAATATGAACTCAGCTCCATCTGAATATGGGTCCAGTTTATGTTTTACGCAGTGTATCACCTAGTTCAGGACAATACTGTGCCACGGTCAGAACGCAGAGCAACGGAAACTTGTATCCATAGCCCTGCCTGCGTACTACACGACGTGCTCTGCTTGTCATTAGGTTAACAAGTGTTACATAAGCACTACGTATGGCGCACCAAAAGCTAAAACTAACTTAACCTCCGCGGTTAAACATTTGTGTTCGCATCTCTGTACATCGCATGAGTCCTGTTCTGTGTGTTCTCCAATTGACTTGTTTTCGCATTGTGTAATACTTGACAGAAAAACCGTGGGTTATCTCCGCTTTTGAGTGCAATAGAACGGAAAATAGCCGACAGTGAACCTATTTTGTAACGTTTCTATTTTTTATTTATTTCCATTTTGATATTCATATATGTTGGATTCTTGTATGAACGAAATATTTAAAGCTACTACGGCTCCTTTTTTTTTATTTGCGTGGTGTTTTGCACCACCTTGTCTCATCCTACGGCGTACAAGTGCAGGTCAGTAGCTGCTCTTATGATATTTGCAGGTATTTCGATCTTTCAGTTGATCGCCTAGCCCAATCGTCCGAAGGAAGGTTCAGATGGTTCAAATGGCTCTGAGCACTATGGGACTCAACATCTGAGGTCATCAGTCCCCTAGAACTTAGAACTACTTAAACCTAACTAACCTAAGATCATCACACACATCCATGCCCGAGGCAGGATTCGAACCTGCAACCGTAGCAGTCACGCGGTTCCGGACTGAAGGGCCTAGAACCGCGAGGCCACCGCGGCCGGCTCCAAAGGAAGGACTATTGGGATTTAACAACGATATTATCAGAAAACCAGCACAAGTTCGGATTGGGGAAGAATATCGGTTGTGCCCTTTACAAAGGAACTATCGCAGAATTTCCCATAAGGAAACCACGTGAAACCTAAATATAGATGGCCAAATGTAGATGATCACACGGAAATTCCAATCGCCATGCTTCCGAATGTGAGTCAGAGTTGTAACAACTGTGGCACTTCTCGCTATATTTGAATGTTAGATTTATGTCAGGCTAATTTCCTTCTTCAGGAAATAAATGAATAACTCTGTTACGCTGCTTGAATCACATAACTCTGTATCACATTGAAAAGTAATACCTCAGTGATAAAATCCATGATCGTCGCCGGTAACACTGCAAGATTATGCCTGATCGGAGAGGATTCTACGTTATATGACCAGTTTATGTGACATCAGACGTCTTTAGGTGGTTTCAGTTCTACTTCAAGGTGAAAAAATACCTCATGTGATTCTTTCTAGCTGTTACAATTTTTTCTCATTACATCGTTCCACTGCTCTGTGTTCGCTGCTCTCCAAGAACCAGATGATATACTGATCTCAAACTCATAAAAATATATCAGAAATACTACCTGCGCTGAAATTGTTCTTCTATCGATAAGAAAAATAACAGGAGTTAGAAGGTTCACTCAATAAGGGACTGGAAGTTTTATCTCTGATGTACAGAGAGGTTGATTTATGATGAACATTAATTTCAAGCGCACTGCAGGGGAAGACTATTATGTTACACTCCCTGGGACAAACCGTAAACAAACGACTGAGATATAGTTCTTAGTACTTAACAGCACTCACGGAATCAGCGAAGCCGGCCGCGGTGGTCTCGCGGTTCTAGGCGCGCAGTCCGGAACCGTGCGACTGCTACGGTCGCAGGTTCGAATCCTGCCTCGGGCATGGATGTTTGTGATGTCCTTAGGTTAGTTAGGTTTAAGTAGTTCTAAGTTCTAGGGGACTATTGACCACAGCAGTTGAGTCCCATAGTGCTCAGAGCCATTTGAACCATTTGAATCAGCGGAAAGACCTTCGCTTCACCCAGGAAACTGCGGCGCTTGTGAGCTCAGGATACGCGCAACAAAACAGATAAGATGCGCGGAAAATACATTGAGACACATTATGTAGAAGATGTGATGAAATGTGTGACAAACAGACGTTACTGTTTACTTGTATTTTGATTTCGTGTATTCTCTTAACATGCATCTTTTTCACCATACTGCTACTGTTGGTTTATCTCCATATAAAACTACTACAATTTGGCACTTGACTACGGACAGAGTTAGCAGGACAGTTTCCTTCTTCTTTTTAAGTGGTTGACCCGTCCATTAATGGTGGACAACCGCCAAACTAAGAATTGTTTTTGCTGTAAGTATATGGCCATAATCCCTTCGTGTTCTTAAAAACGTAAGTTTCTAAAACGGAGAGAAGTTGCATGCACTATCTTTCGCTGAATCGTGTAAAAGTCGTTGTGTGTGTAACCGCATTTTTATTTCTAGAATGAAATTTTTGCTCTACAGCGGAGTGTGCGCTGATATGAAACTTCATGACAGATTAAAACTGTGTGCCGGACCGAGACTAGAACTTGGGACCTTTGCCTTTCGCGGGCAAGTGCTCTCTTGCTACTGACCTGCACTTGTACGCCTTAGGATGAGACAAGGTAGAGCACTTGCCCACGAAAGGCAAAGGTCCCGAGTTCGAGTCTCGGTCCGGCACACAGTTTTAATCTGTGAGGAATTTTCGTATTTTTATTGTTAGTGTGCTATATTTCTCAGATGGTGACGGGGAACCAGCCAGGCATATGTTTAGAAGAGTATAGAAAGTCATCGACAACGGAATCCAGGTCGGCCAGGTTAACAGTTGTTCATACGGTGCTATGACTCAATTCCAGCCAGGCTCAGTTCTCTGCCTCGCAAGAGAGAGTGCTTCGCGTTAGCTGTACGAGCAGCTCACACATTTTTCCTCTTCATTTAATACATTCTACAGACATTTCACATGGAAATCCATAATGCAAAAGTTAAAAACATTTATCGAAAGTTTCTAATTTGCTCGTCTTCGTTTACAGGAACATCTTGTAGTGATAACTGATAATCCATTCGCTAATAATCATAATGATCACGGTTTCTCTGGCGAAGTCATTCCCTGTTTTCAGTTTTATCATAGCTATGTATTTATGCTGATTTCAAAAGTTTTCCCAGGATGACCTATAGAAAAAACACATTTTTGAGAGTACAGCCGGAATATTACTTCCATTTTTCTACACAATATTTAGAAGAATTTTCTAGTAATCTTCAATAGTTCTGCGAGCGGTGGTCCTAGTCGTGCTCGCTGTCTGAATTGCTGTACTGTTGCTATTTATACCTCTGTTCGGCTTCAACGACGTACACACCCATCGTTTCTCGTGTTTTACAGGACTCGAGCCAACGTTCCTTAAAATTAGTTCGACTTTCATAGAATATTTAAAAGGTGGCGTCTGTGTTCTATAGCAGTTTTCTAACTATACTTGTAAAGATCTACGAATCATGAAAACCCAATTTTGCAGTGACGTCATGTTAAAAATGACGTGTTATTGAGTAATATGTTAAACTTGCTGTGATAATGCGAACAGTTAACAGGGGGTTAACGTTCCGTGAACGTCGAGGTCATCAGAGATAGGTTTTGCAAGTACGCAAAAAGGAATCACCAGGATTTTTAATGAATCAAGACGATATTCACCTCGAATGATTTAAGTAGATCAAAAAAGACCTAAATCGGAATGGCCGCACGGCAGTTTGCATCTCGTACCTTCTGAAAGTCCATCGTGATAACTTTGAAGATAATTTTGAATTTCCATTATTATTATTATTATTATTATTATTATTATTATTATACTAGAACTGATAATATTAATAATAATAACGGAAATTCAATGTTATCTTCCAAGTTATCACTCATGTAATAGTCCATGGAAAACTTTACTGCTTCCTGGCCACAGAACATCATTGGACTTACTAAATTCTCGTACTGTGCTCTGATGATACTAAATATAACAGAAATGATAATTATAACATCAGAAATGATAGCAAAACATTAGTACATATAAAGAGAATCAAGAGCAGCTGACTGGCATGCATCTTTCTCTTTCTGTTTCAGGAGACATAACTGGTTTCTTTCCTGGAAAGTTGGTAGTTTGAGTGAATTTTTGGATTTAGTTTCGTAATATTGACCTTAAACGCTTTAAAAACCATCTTATTTTGTTCACTAAACACAAGACTTCAATATTTCACTTTGTCTGAAAACATTACTTTGTGTGAAAAGTACTTATTTCTTTTTGAAGGTAGTTCATTTTTCAGATTCATTTAAAAAGGGACTTACTGGTTCTTGGCCTTTACCCTTCAGTCTGTCATTGTCATAAATGTCGCTATAAGAGGACGTGAATAACTACAGGAGGTGAAAATGCTCAAAAACAAAGAAAATACTATAAACAAATTTATTACTGCTAGAACACCGTTTGTAAGTTACGGTGAGACATTGGCGCACGGTTAGAAACAATCTGCTACGTTTACATTAAGCTCGCGAAGCATGGTACGAAAGAAAATAATTAAGCTGCCATAGAGAAACTGTTTCGTTAGTCCTTACCATTGGCTACACGAACCCTGCAACATAAGTTTCATAAAAACTTGTGCACCAATTGAAGAACTACAGAGCGCAAAATCTCATAATGACCTACTCACGTATAGGGTTTAACGTCGCGTTGATAACGAGATCATTAGAGACGGAGTTCAAGCTTTGTATCAACAAGAATGGCGACGGAAGTCGGTCGTGTCCTTTACCAAGGAACCATCATGGTACTGACGTAAGTGATTCAGCAAAAACCCACAACACCTGGAGCTTAATGGTCAGACGAGGAACTGACTCTTGCTCCATCGGAATGCTAGTCCAGTGTCTGAACCCCAGCGCCACCTCTCTCGTTTGTAGCTGTGTTTAACATTAACTAACCTTCGCTTTTTATTTGCATCTGTTTTCATTTTATACTAAGATTAACCGCCAAATTTGAGGTACCTCCCACTGCCATGTGCTATCTTACAAACGAATATCCACGCGAGATCCTCGTTGCTCGGCTAACTGCTATACAAGGTGGCTTGTTACACGTTGAATGATGCTCCAAAACTGTGCCAATGGCAACCGCACTAATACAGCTCTGTCGCAATTACTTAACATAATCATATAACACTCTTATTCAACTGACTTTATTAATATGAACCATTCTTTAAAAACAAGGTGCAATCGGGAAAAAGTATGTACTTACAAGTGCACGCCTTGTGAGGTCCACATGTCAATAGGTTTAAGCCCGTTCCGCACGTGTGTAAACTTCTCATGAGACGACGTTGTAACAAAATAACTGCTGCGGAGCAGCAGCCACTGTTTTATCTCCAAATAAAAAAAAAGATACACATGATTTCTGAAATTCAGCTCAGGTAACGTAGAAACAGTGGAAGCGAAGGAAGTTTATCGTTTAACTTCCTGTCATTACGGAATGAGCACACTTTCAGATATGATAAAGATGGGGAAGGAAGTGATCTGTTTGATTACGCAGAAACTATCCCATGATTTGCCTCACATGGTAAAGGGAAACCACCTAATACCTGCTGTATATCTGGACGGCCGCATGGGGATATGAATCACGTTTCTCTTGAAGCAGCTCCTGAGATATAATTCTATCGATCGTTAATTACTCTGGATTTTAAACCGAATTTACTACTGATAAAATGGCCTATTTTGAAATGTTGGTAACATATTACTGGAAAAACAAATAGACTAAGGACACAAATCTTTCTGTTCAGTAACAATGTGAGATGTAGGCTCTAAAACTGTGAGAAACGGATATTTTTGAAACCGCGTTAATATCCGACGAAATCTGTTTTTTGTGTACCTGGTATAGAGGGAACGTCCGTGGTTCCAGGATAGTACAAGCTGTAGATCCCACAACACAGATTGAACACATATTGCTTGACGACGGCAGCCAGGTGGGAGACAAGATGAACAACCTTCAATGAAACCTTGACCAGAACGTCAGTGTGCGAATTATACTAAGACAGAATTACAAAATTAAGCTTGTTCATTGCGCCTGTGACATCGCGACTATGCTTTGAACTAAAGGTGATTAACTAATAAATTACAAAAAATTGTGCTCGTGTTACGAATGCTTATTTACCTATTGATGACAGTTTTCCGGTTTCTTCGCTTGAGACGCCAACATTTACAGTTATTGTAGCATACACAGGTCGCTGGGGACGTTACAATACATTTCTAAACAGATGCAAATGGATAGAACTTATTTAATAACAAGTATGAAAGCAAGAAAAAAATGGCTCTAAGTACTATGGGACTTAACATCTGAGGTATGGACTCGACTAATTTCTGAAGTAGTGCTGGAGGGAACTGACACCACGAATCCTGCTGGGCTGTCCATAAATCCGCAAGAGTACGGGAGTGTGGAGATGTCTTCTGAATAGCTCGTTACAAGGAATCCCAGATATGCTCAATAATGTTGATGTCTGGGGAGATTTGTGTCCAGTGGAATTGTTTAAACTCAGAAGAGTGTTCCAGAAGTCATTCTGTAGCAATTCTGGACGTATGGGTGTCGCATTGACCTACTGGAATTGCCCAAGTCCGTCGGAATGCGCAATGAACATGAGTGGATGCATGTTATCAGACAGGATGCTTACGTAAGTGCCACCTGTCACAGCCGTATCTAGACGTACCAGAGGCCGCATATCACCCCAACTGCACACACCCCACACCATTACAGAGCCTCTTGCTTGAACAGTCCCCTGTTGATATGCAGGGTCCATGGATTCACGAGGTTGTCTCCATACCCGTACACGTCCATCCGCTCGATACAATTCGAAACGACATTCGTGCGACCAGCCAACATGTTTCCAGTCATCAACAATCGAACGTCGGTGCTGACGGGCCCAGGCGATGCTTAAAGCCTTGTGTCGTGCAGTCATGAAGAGTACACGAGTGGGCCTTCGGCTGCGAAAACCCATTTCGATGAAGTTTCGTTGAATGGTTCGCACGCTGACACTTGTTGATGGACCAGCATTGAAATCTGCAGAAATTTGCGGAAGGGTTGTCCATCTGTCACGTTGAACAATTATCTTCTGTCATCGTTGGTCCCGTTCTTTCAGGATCTTTTTTCGGCCGCAGCGATATCGGAGATTTGATGTTTTACCGGATTCCTGATATTCACGGTACATTCGTGAAATGGTCGTACGGGAAAATCTCCACTTCATGGCTCAAAAAGGATTCAAATGACTCTACGCACTATGGGACTTAACATCTGAGGTCATCAGTCCCCTAGACTTAGAACTTCTTAAACCTAACTAACCTAAGGACATCACACACATCCATGCCCGAGGCAGGATTCGATCCTGCGACCGTAGCAGCACCGCGGTTCCGGACTGAAGCGTCTAGAACCGCTCGGTCACAGCGGCCGCCAATTCATCGCTGCCTGTGTCTTGTCAGTACAGGGATGCTGTGTCCCATCGCTCGTGCGTCGACTGTAACACCACGTTCAAACACTTAAGGTCACTTGCTAGTGAATCTGCTTCAAAAATTTGAATTCTTTCCGTCGTACATCAATATTTAGAGTTTCGTGAACAAAATGGTAGTTAAATGAATCGATTCGGACATCGGGAACATCTTTAAAAATAAATTTAAATATATGTCGGTATGTGAAGTACCTTGAAGACGGAGACGAAAAAGGATTTGCAAATGTGTTGGAAAATATGCCTTACGGAAGAACTGTAAAAATTGAAAAGTTAGAGTTTGTTGGTCGTGTCCAAAAGAGCTAATAAAAGATATGAAGGGGGAAAAGCTCAGTGATGGCAAATCAACTGGTGGTCAGGGTAGTCTTACTAAGGAAGAGGTGGACAAACTGCAGCTCTATTATAATTAGACATAAGGAGGAATCGAGACAACAATGAGGCCATGAAGAAAGCAGTATGGACTACCTTTTTCCATAAAGCTTCTACAGATGACCACCCACAGCATGCTCTCTGCGACTGTGGTTTTGACACAGGGTGTGGATACAAAAAAGCAACAACAAAAGGAGAGACTTATGCACACTATCACTCCCTGCCATTTGAGGTATTGGCAGTAATTAAGCCCATATACAGGAACCTAAGTGACACTAAACTGTTGTCACGGTGCTTACATGGAAAGACATAAAATGTTAATGAATGTTTCAACCATGTGATATGGGAACGCCTGCACAAAACTGTTTTTGTTGGTTTTAGTACCATGAGATTAGATGTTTTAGATGCAGTTATTTGCGTTAATGATGGGGCAATTAGCAGATGTGATGTTTTAGACTCGTTGGGACTAACTCCTGGTTTCAATATGAGACAAGCACTGTTGGCAATTGATTCGTTGAGAGTGGCCGAAGGCGAAAAATGGGTTCTTGAGGCAACTAAAGAGGCCAGAATAGCAAAGAGGAGCAAGAAAAGGAAGAGATAAGATGTGGAACACACAAACCAAGAATATTATGCAACTGGAGGGTTTTAAGAACAACAGAGGTGAGTAACAGATGAAATGTACCTTTATACTGAATTTTCCAAGAATCAAATTCTCTAGCATGTTTATTTTATGCAAAAATACTATTTGAGCTGGAGGACTGAAATTTTTTGTGATATTTCACGCTACCATTTGGAGAGAAGTAGATTACAGAAACCAGTTTACAATACCAGATGGAAAAATATACCCTTATTAAATGTTTCAAATGGCTCTGAGCACTATGCGACTTAACTTCTGAGGTCATCAGTCGCCTAGAACTTAGAACTAATTAAACCTAACTAACCTAAGGACATCACTCACATCCACGCCCGAGGCATGATTCGAACCTGCGACCGTAGCGGTCACGCGGTTCCAGACTGAAGCGCCTAGAACCGCACGGCCACACCGGCCGGCTATACCCTTATTAATTATATATAAAAAATTACCTTAATTTTTATTGTCTAATTTGTGTATTTATAGTGTAAAGCTATTGGTTGAAATTATTTGAGTGTATTTTACTTTTTAGATAACAATGTCATAAATGTGTGCACAAAGTTTTAAGCATTTAAGAAAAGTAGTTAATAAGACTATAGACTTCTAATGTAGATTGGCAAGAAAAATTTTAAATTACTGACCGACATAAATGTTTATATAATAAAGTTTATATCAAAGCTATTCTGATTATTCTTATACCAAAATCTTCATCCTTAAAACACTTTCATTGTCCTAAAATTTCTTTGTATTCAGAGTTCACATGTAGTTAGACCCTCATAATCTTTATGAAAATTCTGTAAGTAAGCTGTTTAGGTTTTTTTATTGGTAACGCCACCTCTGTATGAAAATCACTGGCTGCGCTGTGTGCAGTCTGTGGCTGCTTTGCATTGTTGTAATACTCGCCATTGTAGTGTTAGGCAGCTGGCTGTGAACAGCGCGTAGCGTTGCGCAGTTGGAGGTGAGCCGCCAGCAGTGGTGGATGTGGGGAGAGAGATGGCGGAGTTTTGAAATTTGTTATATGATGACTATTAAGGTAAATACAACGTTTGTTCTCTATTAATATCTTTCATTTGCTAACTATCCCTATCAGTAGTTAGTGCCTTCCATAGTTTGAATCTTTTATTTAGCTGGCAGTAGTGGCACTCGCTGTATTGCAGTAGTGGGAGTAACCAAGATTTTTGTGTGGTAAGTGATTTGTGAAAAGTACAGGTTAATGTTAGTCAGGGCCATTCTCTTGTAGAGATTATTTAAAGTCAGATTGCGTTGCGCTAAAAAAATATTGTGTGTCAGTTTAAGCACAGTCAGGTGTAAAATTGTTCAAAAGGGGACGTTTCATATGTCGACCCTTAGCCTAGGATACCTCACAGGAATCTTCTGTTTTTTTCTTGTAGTTTGTGTAATTAGTGTAGCTTTTGTTTATTGCTAGCGCGTAATTGTAGAGAAAATCTCCTTTGTAGTTGCAGTCTTTCATTGTTGTACAGTAAAACAGTTGTGGCATGCATGTAGATTTGCACCAAGTATTTCGCAGCTGCAATTAACTAGATATTATTTTCAGTGTTATGTTAATGTGTTCTCTTATTTTTGCTCTTCAAATTGTGTTTTTCTGTGTTGTCGTGTGAAATACTGTGACAATAATGGCGTGTGAAAAACGTAACACTAGGCTCCAAAGCAAACTGAGAAATAATAGTGACGACGAGCGTAGCTTGCCAGCACCACTGTGTAATGAATTAACAGACGTTCAAAGTAGTAATTTGGTAACTGTGCATAGGGAAATGGAGCGGGCTGCAAACAATGGCGTAGGCAGTGAAACAATTAGTGAGCAGGGAAGCACTATCGATCGATCGGTCGGCAATAGCTCGGCTCAGGAATCCGAAATGACACGACACGATCTCGCAAATACTGTAGATTCAGGTTTTGGATCCTCACCGTTTTCTCAAATAAGTCAAGACACATTTTCTGCTTGTCAAAATGTGAATGTTTCCGGCGCAAATTCACTGCCGAAAAGCACTGAGGAACATGTTCCAGACACCAGTGCATTGTTATTACAATTAATACAACAAATGGGACAAACACAACAAAAGCTTCAAAAGTTAGACACAATGGAACAAAATCTTAAAAAGTTAGACACAATGGAATAAAATCTTCAAAAGTTAGACGCAATGGAACAAAATCTTCAAAAGTTAGACTCATTGGAGCAAACTCTTGAACAAACACGTGAGGATTTAACTACTGAGTTACATCACATTGAATCGAAATGTCAAAAAGTCTGTAATGACGTAAAAACACAAATTTGTGAGCATTTCCAACCTATTTTTTCGCGTCATGAAAATGCACTACAGAATCACTAAGCAGCCATAAAAGAACTGCAAACTACTGTTCATGAAAATCATGAGACCTTGCAAGCTAAATTTGATTCAGTTGCATCTACCGATTCGGTTACGCAACTTGCAAAAACTCAGGAAAACTTGAAGGACACAGTAGATTCGATTTCAACACAAATGGACACTCTGAAACTTGGTTCAGAAAAACACACTGAGGAAATGTGTTCACTATCGGAGAAAGTAGCCGAACTTTCGGATCAGGTCACTAACTTATCTACAAAGGTAGATGATGATCTGAATGACACAAGACCTGTAGCCTTCACTGACACAGAAGAGTATGAACAAATTAGAAAATTCAAACAAAATCAAAATCAAATCAATACACAGTACAAAAGAGAAATCCGGGAAGTACAAGATCAGTTGACGCAGGTAATACAAGAATTACGTATTTCAGAGGACACTCGCGCTCCAACACGGGAAGAGGGACTTAGAAATACGGAACACCCACAAGATAATAACACAGGACACTTCGGAAATTATGAAAGAAATTGGCAAGGTGCACCGAATTTTGAAATGGAACCGCCGAAACGACGTAACAATGACCGACATGCCACTCGCCGACATGATGATTTTGACTATAAGCTGTTCATTACTACACGTAAATTCAAAACGTTTAAGAATTCTGCCAACGACATTCATCCACAAGCGTGGCTCCATCAATTCTCTCATTGTTTTCCCCCCAACTGGTCATTGGAGCACAGGTTAGAATTTATGTGTGGCTACTTGGAGAATGAACCAGCTGTAAGAATGCGATCGGTCATTCACGATTGTCACAGTGAAGGAGATTTTTATCATGCCTTCCTCTCAGCATATTGGTCTCAAGCCACACAAGACCGAGTAAAACACAGCATCATAATGATGAAACGTTTCCAACAATCTGAATTTTCCAGTATTATGAAATATTTTGAAGACATGTTGCGTAAGAATCAGTATCTTTCAAACCCATACAGCCCCTCAGAACTCATCCGAATTTGCTTAATCAAATTACCTGACCATTTACGGCATATTATTTTAGCAGGACGTTGCAAAGACGACATTGAAGCTTTTCAGGGACTGTTACAAGAACTGGAAATTGACACTGACAATCGCGGAACGCGCGAACAGGAACACAACAATTACATGTCACATCTGTCACAATTCCGCGATGACAGAAATAATACACGACAAGGCTATTCTTGCAACGTAAATCGTGATCAAAACAGACACCACCCGTATGACAACCACTCGCAGAGTAATAGTTACAGAGAAAGTTCGCATTTCCGTAGTAATAAATATGACAGAGACAATCATAGAAACAGACAATATGGTAACCAGAACTATTATTATCAAGGGAGACAGAATAACTTCAGACGCAACAGTTCAGAGCGCAGGTACGATTCAAGAAGAAACTCTCCACCACATGACCGACAAGAAAGAAACTATGTAAACTACCGACATAACGACAGACCTGAATTTCATCAGAACTGGCGGGATTATAACAGAGCTGGGCCCTCTCGGCAAGGCGAATTTGTAGAAGCTAGGTCTCCTAATCCCAATAACGACGCGCGCCAACAAGGGAACAGACAATGACTCGCACCGCAGGCTGGCTCAGAGAAAAATAACATAGACGCTAACCTTGAGAAAAATTCCAGTATTCTTTACCGACGTATACCACATGACAATTGCTTTTCAAGTTGAAACTCTGCGTACTAGGAAGAGCAAAGGGTTACACCACATTTCACATGTAAAACCATTTATTGAGAGATAATCTGCTTTTTAACTTTGTCTTTGCCATAAAACTTTTCACTTCACATTTCTAGTAGGCTTTGTCAGACTTAAGAAACTGTTAACATGCAACAATGTTTGAAGTTAAACATCCAGTCAAGAACCAAGAGAACTTATTTAAACAGAAATTACGAATGCATTGTTACAGTGAACAGACGACACAGGGTTATTGTGTGTACATTCTTGCTTGTTAGCTGCACGATTACGTAACGACTATCAGGCTCACATACTTAGAACATTTACCAGTACTGTTAATAAGATTTTAATGCAACATTTTGGTTTATTTGAAAATACATTCTGAAATTAAAGTGCTTTCTGAGAGATACCAGATGACACAGAGGTTAGTTTATGTGACAGCTACACGATTTTATCATGACGCTACTAATGTGTGACACAATTTACATTGTTGCTTTTGCGGTGTATCTGTTTTATATCTGCACAATTTTTCTGTATTGTTCTGGAAAGTAAAACATGTTTTAGTAGTAACTTTTGTGGTATAGCTACAGTGAGACAGCCATTTTTGTAGCACAACAATACGTTACATTATAGTACTTTCTTGATCACGATAAGGTACGTAATAACTACGATATCTATACGCAAAGAATTTCACTTTCGTTTATGATGAGGTAAGTACATTGACTTCTGCAGAACTTAGCTTACAGAGGACGATAATTACGACACTTCCACAGAATTATCTTACAGCAAGACGCACATTTAGCGCTACAGGACACGCATTTGAGTGATTAATTTTGTACTTGAAACATTTATTTTTAAAGATTTTTGAATTACAAAGAAAGTTTTCCGTGATACATTTCATTCCATTGCTGTAATCTGTAACACCTGAGGGTATAATTACATTCATCCTCAGGGGGTACACGCTTACTTTGTGTACCATGTGTTTGGCAAGCACAAGGAGCCCTAGCTAATGTGGTATTTGCTTATACAACTTTACACATCGGTACCATATTTCTCTAACACACAAATTACACAGCTATCTGATTATTTAACTGAGAGACAAACATTTTTTTTACTACGTCAGTGACAGATGTTTGCGCAATTACACAGTTGGATACCTTCACACTTATGAAATTGTATTTTGTCTGTACTTTGTGAAATGTTCATATTTTTTCGGAACCATTGTGATACTATGAGAGCTTTGAATGTCGTATTTCTTATGGGATCACGATTTTTAAAGTACGTTTGAGGCAGATGACACTTTTGACATGAGCTGAGAATTTTTTTTAAGTTTTGAAACTATTGGAGGAAGCTACGACGATTTTGAGAGTTGACTGAGGTGTTATGATGTTATTATTACGACGACGATGTGTATTATGCTATTGAGGTATGTTTATGATCAATAAGCTGATGCTATATAAGGAATGTGATTACGTGTTTATATGTATATGAATAATGAATAGAAGTTAGGGACTATGGTTTGTGAAGAAGGTTGTTGGAAACCAAGAATCGTACTTTAAGAGTTATGAAATGTGTGAATATGCGTGAATGTATCACAATGCTGGCGAAAATTTTTTGGACGCTGTTATATTTATAGGATTTTGTTTCTACAGATTTGTAACCCAAATTCTTGACCTGTGAAATATTTTTATATGAGACTGTCACTGTAGCGGAAACTGGTGTCGTAAATATTTCGGTAAGAAAGTTCAGTGACCACCTGCACGTAATGCGTCGTGGGCACCCAGCTGAGCGGCCAGGTGTGCCAGACGCCTGAAAAAAAAGCCATTATTGCGGGCCCTTTTCAGCGGCACAGGTAGAAAAAAAAGGGGAGGCCATTATCCTCGCTATTGACGTTCCTTTGTAGAGAGCATCGCAAAAACGACACGGTCGAACTTGAAAACATATGTTGACACTGTGGAGCTCTTAATTTATGATATTTACAGAAATGCCTAATGAAATGACGAGAAATATTTTTACATCTGCACACCTGATTATGACAAGCGTCTTTCTACGAGAGTTGAGAGAATGTCTACTAACTCATGAAATGTCACATGACTATTGAATGATATTTTTATGCTTTGGTTTGCGTAATTGCTTATTTCATGTGATATCTAGTTTCTAGCTGCACTGCAGCATTGGTTAAAACAAAATTTTATAGATGTACCAATATAAATATTTTCTGTCTACAGATCGAGTAAATAATAATTTTTTCAAAAAAAATGAGGGGGCACAAAAAGACATTTACCTTCACAGGAACTGCAATCATAGTTTTCTTTTCAAGTACTTGTTAATTTCTTTTGTAGAATAAATTGTGATGCATCACTTTAGTGTTAAGATGTGACATAGGTATTAGACATGGCCATTTTTAGTGTAATACTTTTTCTGCTTGAACTTTGTCATGTTTAGGTATAAGTTATGCTGTTTGCCAGGCATAGTGCTACTGAATTTTAATTTGTGTTACTCTGCTAAGCCAGATTTATTTTTCTTGTTTGCTGAACATTGCCTTATATTAGTCGTAATATTGCAATTGCTTCGCTAATTTCTAAAATGCTGCTTCCTTTGCAAATCTGCACTTTTTTATCATTGCTGTTTGTGTTAATTGTTTTCTGCTGCTGCATTGCCTTGTCCCTTAGTTTAGCATCTGAGCTCAGTAGATTTAAGTTAGCTTAAGAGGGGGTAGACTATATAAGAGACTGCGTTGCGATGAATTGGAAGAAATGCATTGAGAAGTTATACAAAAAAAGGTACAGAAAGCAGGTATAGATAGGACTTTTTGGAAATAATGAAGAACGAAGGGAGATCTCCGAGAAGTAAAGAAAGTTTGTTTGCAAAATACTGCAGTACAACAAACCCTGTCCTTTTCTTGTATTATCCCACTATGTGTTTGTGTTCCCTTGTATATTTGTGTTATTACTGTCTTTATGTGTTTAGCTAATAAGAGTTATGTTGTAGAATTTTTCTGATAATTTGTTATTTTCTTTGTAAAGATGTTTAGACATTATTTATTCTGTTTTGTTTTAATGCTCATGTGTGAAGTCGATGTTTCAATAATTGTTCTGATCTTTTATGTATCTACTTATGTCATAATTCCTGTAACACTGATGTATATGTTATTTCGATTCTTTTGTAAAGCCCATATTACTACAAATGTTATCTGTATTGTTATGTTCTTTAATGATGTATTTTGTACCTTTGTAATTGTATTCTCATGTTATAATATTGTAATTGACACCAGTTCTTCAAATTAAGTATCATTTCACTGCACACGTTTCTGTTGGTCATAGTATATGGACAATATGTGAGAAGTAGGGACTGTTAGTGTTTGCACGTGTGTTAATAATTCAGCAAGGGACTGGATAACAGCATTGCTGGTTCTAAGGACAATTCCAAAAACTTTGTGAGTGCACAAGTGGTGGTTATGGACTTGCTATATTATCCGCAAGACTCTTCAATGGTGATTGTGCACCTGCATAGTCAACAGATGGCTGCTGGCCATCTCTACAAGGACTACAGTGGGTCTGCATCTTTGATGACCCACCAATACCATTATTTCTACAAGGACTGCAGTGGGTCTGCACCTCTGGTGGCCCACCAATACCATTATTTCTACAAGGACTGCACTGGGTCTGCACCTCTGGTGGCCCACCAATACCGTAATCTCTACCAGGACTACAGTAGGTCTGCTCTGTGATGACCTACTCACCAATACTCTTCAAAACTTCGACTGACTCCGCTATGGGTTTGCTCTGTTGTGGCCCATTACCTGTCAGCATGTCAAGAGTCAGCACTGTCTTTCCATTGGAAGGACAACACTACTTTTTCAAGACTGCATGGAAATCCACTACTTCCATGTGCATTTTCTTTTACTGCTCAGACTTTGAGAAAAACACTACTATTTTACTGTGATAAACGATCAGGACTGTCTTTATGGACTGTGAGAAAATTTTAGCTTTTGACCAACATTGTATCAATAAGTGTGTGCATTTGATTTCTTTGTTATTGTAATTACGATTATGAAAAAAAAATTTAAGAAATATGTATTGGCCAGTGCCCAAAAAAATTTGAGAAATTTTTTGTGGGTAGCATGGGGGCTATGTAAGTAGGCTGTTTAGGTTTTTTTATTGGTAACGCCACCTCTGTATGAAAATCACTGGCTGCGCTGTGTGCAGTCTGTGGCTGCTTTGCATTGTTGTAATACTCGCCATTGTAGTGTTAGGCAGCTGGCTGTGAACAGCGCGTAGCGTTGCGCAGTTGGAGGTGAGCCGCCAGCAGTGGTGGATGTGGGGAGAGAGATGGCGGAGTTTTGAAATTTGTTATATGATGACTATTAAGGTAAATACAACGTTTGTTCTCTATTAATATCTTTCATTTGCTAACTATCCCTATCAGTAGTTAGTGCCTTCCATAGTTTGAATCTTTTATTTAGCTGGCAGTAGTGGCACTCGCTGTATTGCAGTAGTGGGAGTAACCAAGATTTTTGTGAGGTAAGTGATTTGTGAAAAGTACAGGTTAATGTTAGTCAGGGCCATTCTCTTGTAGAGATTATTTAAAGTCAGATTGCGTTGCGCTAAAAAAATATTGTGTGTCAGTTTAAGCACAGTCAGGTGTAAAATTGTTCAAAAGGGGACATTTCATAATTCTTGCTGTTTTTTCTAGCCGTTCACTGGCAAGTTTCCTTAAATATTGATAACCTGCTCTTGTAGCAGCAGTAACTGGTCTAACAATTGCGCCAGACACTTGTCTTATATAGGCGTTGGCGACCGTAGCGTCGTATTCTGCCTGTTTACATACAGTATCTGTGTATTTGAATACACATGCCTGTACCGGTTTCTTTGGTGCTTCAGTGTATAATGTTCTCCGACGTTTAGACCACCTACAATGGCCTACCTCAGAATGCTTTGCTTACTGCTGAATGAGAAAAACTACTTGTTATGTACTAGTGGAAGTAGTTATTTTCATGGTTCTTACAGGGTATTGAGGATGAGGTGGAGGACTGTTAGACGTCCTTTATTTGTGTATACTTTACTTCTTGTTACTGGTACAAATGGACGTCCCTCTTTGGCGTTTGCTTTTTTTAAAATTCATTTGGCTTTGGCATTAACCATTTAGCCAGAGAAGTAACTACATATTTGGTGTACAGTATCATACATGCAGCATAGGCATTACTAATTACATTAATTCCAGGTAAACTCCGTGGTTCAGTTCGTACATACACATTTTCAATACAGTCCATATATCATAATTTAGTATGCTGGAAGCTTTGTGTCTTACCTATAACTAGATATCCGCTTCCTAAAGAAACTGGGCAATACTGACATTTTCCGCTGTGGTCATGTGTCGAAAGAGGTCCGTCACAGATGTAGGCCGGGAAATTCCTGCTCTGATCAAGGCCTTAAGAAACTTGCGGCGTTGTGGCATTTGCTTTATTTCTTACCATTGGTGAAAATACACGAATGAGAAACGGTCGGCAGCTGTTTACTTGCTGCGTAGTGCTGACTGTAGCATGTAAGTACTCTTGTGTACCTACGGCCGCTGTGGTTTCCCGCGTGCATATATGATTTGTTTTTCGACAGCTGGCGTCCAGTAGGGCTCCAGGCAGCTACTAAACAGCGCTATGTCACAAATGCAACCGTTTTTCATTCACTTATTTTCACCAATGGCAAGAAATAAAGTAAAGGCCAATCAAGAGCATTCATTTCTACCAATAACTAGAAAAAAGTGAGTGCCAATAAAGATTGTCTAACACCCTTCCTCCTCATCATCAATACCTTGCTAGATCACGAAAGCAACTTCTTCCACTAGCAAATATCAAGTGAAGTTTTTCTCATCTAGCCGAGTGGTTTGAGGCGCCATGTCACGGACTGCGCGGCCTCTCCCGCCAGAGGTTCGAGTCCTCCCTCGGGCATGGTTGTGTGTGTTGTTCTCAGCATAAGTCAGTTTAAGTAGTGAGTAAGTCTAGGGACCGATAACCTCAGCAGTCTGGCCCCTTAGGAATTCACACACGTTTGAACATTTCCTCATCTAGCAGTAAGCAAAACAACCTGGGGAAGGCCTTTTGCTATAGTGGCTGAAACGTCGGAGGACTCTTATATATTGACATACCTGAAGCATTTTACCGATTAAGGTAAAGTTAATTGTATTCAAATATACGGAGTACAATCCGGCGCGCCCTGGGGTTATAGAACAGACCACTAACCAGCCATGGTCGTTGCAGGTGTCGTTAGGGAAGGGAAAAAGGCCAAGAATCATTAAGAGAGAGACAGACGAGAGGAAAGATGTCATGCGTCGCTCAGAGCCAGAAACAAGAGTCCGGCTGTCGGTCCGACGCTCCGGGCGCATCCCGCTACCAACACGTGATTCTCCTGCGACGCTCCCTTTTGCCTATTCCGGTGGCACGTGTAGACTTGTCAGTCAACGTGTGTTAAAAGAACAAACAGCATTATGATAAAGTGATGATTCTACTCGACAAGTAGACCACAAGAGTTGTTACGTGGTCACTGGGTTATTGAAAGTGGAAACGTAAGTAGGAAATAATTTTCAATTAACAGTAAAATTCACTTTACCTCCTAAAATCGCAAGGTGACCTGCACAAAAGTATGTTACTCCATTAAAAAAACATACTTGTTTGAACATCTCGGTTCACACAAGAGTTAAATGGATTAAACAGCAAGAAAATTACGTGTCCTTCTGCTTGCTATCACAAGCTTGAACTGTTGATGAAATAAAAGGGTAATAATTTTTTCGTGATTTACGCTGCGCATATGATAAGTTTTCATTTTAGGTGACCTAAGTTTCGAGTCATAAAATCTTTTTATAATGTTACTGGGTCAATGATACTATTCAGGTTTACTGGTTCGTTATGAAACAAACAGTCCGCAAGCTTCAAAGAAACTGAGTGGTTATTCCGGAAGCAATTCGAATTACAAATTATTTGGAGGTTGTAGATAATTTATTTCACAGTACACCAGGAGATAAGAACAACGTATTTAAAACAATAACATTAGTAGATGGACCTGTGATCAGAAATTTATGTCGTGCAAAATAGTACGCAAAAAGTGATTTTTTGATGTAATATTATTCCATGGCTGCAGTCTGGAACCGCAAGACCGCTACGGTCGCAGGTTCGAATCCTGCCTCGGGCATGGATGTTTGTGATGTCCTTAGGTTAGTTAGGTTTAACTAGTTCTAAGTTCTAGGGGACTAATGACCTCAGCAGTTGAGTCCCATAGTGCTCAGAGCCAATTGAACCATTATTCCATGTTAGTTGCCTATAGGCGGCAGCATGTGTTGGAGTAATGCCATGTTGACTTGCAGGTTTGCAAAGACCTATTGTTGCCACTCCTGAGGCAAAATTTAAATTTCACGAAACATTCTGATGCTGTGCAGCAGAAGGAAGTGATGAAGATGAGGGTTACCCTCGCACCAGCTCGCTATGTCGAATATCGTGCAACCTTTACAACCACTGCTACTGTCGAGGAACATGGTCGGCTACCTCGAGGGACTCCTGGGTACAAATACATGTAAATTACGTCGTTAAGACTTAATAGTGACTGGTAGATCTGCTGTTTAAAGTAGTCGCTGTTGGCCATACAACTATTGTGGTGAGCAAAGCAGCAGCCGATATTTCAGGAACAGAAAACATGTTTTTCTGCACGTGTGATTGCGTTGTTTTTCGTCGTTGCATGCTTACCGCCTCGCATGCGTAGTAACTTGCAGGATATCCTGCGCTGAACGTCGGCAAGAGCGCCGCAGGCACAACGATCAGCTACACCTGCCTGTGGCGATTCACCTTCCGCTGTATCCCAGCGATATTTCCTGCAAATAGAAGATCATTTGATAAAGCAGTTGCGCTGTTGTGCTACGGGATGTGATGTAATGTGTTCTGTGCAAGCGTCGTTTCTAAGTGTGTCAGCATCTCAACATAAGCGAGACTGTGCGTTCACAAGACCCAGCCGCTAATGGCCAGACGACGGTTCTCGTTAACAATGAGTACTTACTACGATATTTGGGGTTACCATTCAATGAAAATAGAAGCACCCAAGTACAAGCAGACGAAAAAAAATCTTCGCTTGACCTTTTAGAGCTATGTTCAAATGGTTCAAATGGCTCTGAGCACTATGGGACTTAGCTTATGAGGTCATCAGTCACCTAGAACTTAGAACTACTTAAACCTAACTAACCTAAGGACATCACACACACCCATGCCCGAGGCAGGATTCGAACCTGTTACCGAAGCGATCGTGCGGTTCCAGACTGTAGCGCCTAGAACAGCTTGGCCACCTGGCCGGCTAGAGCTATGTATTTTTTTAAGAGTGCTAGGGAATGTGGAGGAGGACTGTTAGATTTAAACGAACCTTCATGTGTAAAGGGTACTTGTGGAAAATAGCGCGTGAAACTAGCATACAATTACAGAATTTCGACTATGTTTACCGATGTTTTCCAACAAAAAGCAAGTGAAGTCAAAGAATTGGCGGGAGTCCACAACTGAAAACGATATAGTGGTGTTACGTGCAGCTAGATAATCCATTGGCGCCAAAGATGATATGTGGTCCGCAGCGTCCATTTTATCATGTCTTAGAATGTGAACGCTACAGTTATCTCAAGCTTCAACGCATCGTAATCCAGTAATCTGAAGAGTGGGTCAAATACCATGTCTGCTCAAACAAGATCTTCTGCTTAGTCATAAACCTGTCTTCATCTACCACTGATTTTTCCCGATTTTTGCACCCGATGTGCCGGTTGTTTTCATTCAAATAGAATGTACGGCGTACTTTTAGCAGATACATACGGAATATTAAAAATACCTTGAAGTCTCAAGCCATGAGTAGCCTTCCAAATTCGTAATATTTCGACACTTGACCACTATTTTAATTCTTTTCCTGTTTAAGTTTCCTATTCTACTGGGTTCTGATACGCAAAATAGAAAAATAAAACTGTGTGTTGATTTTCTTGTATCGAACAAGTGTGTGGGTACTGTCGCCTGTTTTCCCGCTGACCACTACGGAGCATAGTGTCCAACCCTCAGAATTTTGTAGTCACTTTTCACTTCAGTTTCACCAGTTATAGTTAGTACAGTAAGTTCATTGTTAAAGGCTTGACGATATAACAATCCAACCACGTGTTTTCCGACAAAGTATGAACTCTTATTAATAATGGCCCTGTTTAAGGTAGCAGCCCGAAATTCTCCACAAACCATTGTTGAGACTGCCGAAAACTTAAATCAGAAGGAAAGATGTGTTCTAACAAGTCGCTGTGACAGAGCCAGGGACATGAGTATCATGGCTTTAGATCCTGGGGAATATATGAAAGTGGCAAATGAAACAGAAGATGATATTATT
Organism: Schistocerca nitens; assembly: GCF_023898315.1. Lineage (NCBI taxonomy): Eukaryota > Metazoa > Arthropoda > Insecta > Orthoptera > Acrididae > Schistocerca > Schistocerca nitens. Next base: position 252,144,451 of record NC_064616.1, on the reverse strand, counting down.
GGCAAATAAAATAGACAAATTTTTACCAAAATTTCAACACCAATAACGATTAATTTGGCAGTAATGAACTTAAAGCAACAGAGTAGTTACATAACTGTACACTATTACGATTATAAAACTGTACTTGATCTCTGATTGTGAAAATACGTTCTGATCTCAAGACCTGCACGTGCTGCAATCAGAATCCTAAACGTCGAGGCCGAGCAGCACTGAGGATTACAGATGAGTTTTCTCTGTAAGAAGGGTGGTGGGGGAGGGAGGAGGGAAGGGGTTGGCATCCAGTCGACGATATGAAGTAAGATGGGGTTGCTTCGTTATAAATTTAGAACCCCACACCGTGAGAAAATTATTAGAGCACTGTGATACCGGAGGAACGGGAAAGGTAATTTGTCCTCAAAACTCAAGAATTCGCTTTTGTCAATCACCATAAGATTTTATTCGTTCTATTAGCTACAATTTCACAGATGGTTCCCTCAATACCATCAATGAAAGAAGAGAATATGACACTTTAGGTCCAGTGGAACAAATGTCAACTGTTGTTCCATCAGATGATTGTTAAAGTTCGTTAGTTTGAGGCTGTGGTAAATTCAGAAACTGATTTCAGAATTTAGCCTGCTAATCGCCCTACACTGGGCGCCGGAATGCTGTAAATTGAACTCCAAAAATATAATAAAATCAAAGTTATAACATCATGGAAATTAAAATGCAAATAAAGTCTCAGTGGAAGCAAACTTACCCAAAGGATTAAAACATGGAGATATTTTCATTCATCATTATATCATCAGTACAAATATAAATCTTGTTCCCGAAAAATATGGTTCAAATGGCTCTAAGCACTATGGGATTTAACATTTGAGGTCATCAGTCCCCTAGAATAAGAACTACTTAAACCTAACTAACCTAAGGACATCACACATGTCCATGCCCGAGGCAGGACTCGAATCTGCGACCGCAGCAGCCGCGTGGTTCCAGACTGAAGCGCCTAGGACCGCTCGACCACCGCGGCCGGCTCTTGTGCCCGATTTGACTGGCTATAGGCACGACTTGGTGAGGGGCAAGTGGAGGGGTGTCGGTATGGACTATCACATATCACCATTCGATGGAGCCAGTTCTGAATGAAGGCGTATGTGCGAAGTACGAAGTCGCTTTGACGCATCGATCGCCCTCGTTGTTTGTGTGACAGCGGGTTGACGGCTGGTAGCTTCCTTCTTCCGTGTTCTGCGGCTTAAGAGCAACTGCCTGCTCAGAATAAGAGGAGGTTCTGGTCTAGCTTGAAGAAAAACTGATTTTTTTACATAATTTGCGTTCTTCGAGTATATAGATTTTGCCTAAAAAATGATTTTTTGATTGCGAAGGTATTTTACACGTTAAGCGTCCTGAATGGAACTTTGCACCATCCGAAACATAAGCAGCAGTAGGCGCTCGATGAATTAGTTCAGGAAAAGATCACCCACTATACGAATTTATCTTCTACACTACTGGCCATTAAAATTGCTACACCAAGAAGAAATGCAGATGATAAACGGGTATTCATTGGACAAATATATTATACTAGAACTGACATGTGATTACATTTTCACGCAATTTGGGTGCATAGATCCTGAGAAATCAGTACCCAGGACAACCACCTCTGGCCGTAATAACGGCCTTGATACACCTGGCCATTGAATTAAACAGAGCTTGGATGGCGTGTACAGGTACGGCTACCCATGCAGCTTCAACTTGATACCACAGTTCATCAAGAGTAGTGACTGGCGTATTGTGACGAGCCAGTTGCTCGGCCACCATTGACCAGACGTTTTCAATTGGTGAGAGATCTGAAGAATGTGCTAGCCAGGGCAGCAGTCGAACATTTTCTGTACCCAGAAAGGCCCGTACAGGACGTGCAACATGCGGTCGTGCATTATCCTGCTGAAATGTAGGGTTTCGCAGGGATCGAATGAAGGGTAGAGCCACGGATCGTAACACATCTGAAATGTAACGTCCACTGTTCAAATTGCCGTCAATGCGAACAAGAGGTGACCGAGACGTGTAACCAATGGCACCCCATACCACCACGCCGGGTGATACGCCAGTATGGCGATGACGAATACACGCTTCCATTGTGCGTTCACCGCGATATCGCCAAACACGAATGCGACCACCATCATGCTGTAAACAGAACTTGGATTCATCTGAAAAAAATGACGTTTTGCCATTCGTGCACCCAGGTTCATCGTTGAGTACACTATCGCAGGCGCTCCCCTGTTTGTGATGCAGCGTCAAGGGTAAGCGCAGCCGTGGCCTCCAAGCTGATAGTCCGTGCTGCTGCAAACGTCGTCGAACTGCTCGGGCAGATGGTTGTTGTCTTGTAAACGTCCCCATGTGTTGACTCAGGGATCTAGACGTGGCTGTATGATGCGTTACAGCCATGCGGATAAGATGCCTGTCATCTCGATTGCTAGTGGTACGAGGCCGTTGGGGTCCAGGACGGCGTTCCGTATTACCTCCTGAACCCAGCGATTCCATATTCTGCTAACAGTCATTGGATTTCGACCAACGCGAGCAGCATTGTCGAGATACGATAAACCGCAATCGCGATAGGCTACAATCCGACCTTTATCAAACTCGGAAACGTGATGGTACGCATTTCTCCTCCTTACACGAGGCATCACAGCAACGTTTCACCAGGCAACGCCGTTCAACTGCTGTTTGTGTATGAGAAATCGGTTGGAAACTTTTCTCACGTCAGCATGTTGTAGGTGTCGCCACCGTCGCCAACCTTGTGTAAATGCTCTGAAAAGCTAATTATTTGCATATCACAGCATCTTCTTCCCGTTGGTTAAATTTCGCGTCTGTAGCACGTCATCCTCGTGGTGTAGCAATTTTAATGGCCAGTAGTGTATGCAGGTTTGCTTAAAAGATGCATCGGTGATAATAAGCTAAATGACAACGAGAGCTTGAATACGTGCACTTGGAAACTAGTACCGAAACATCCTCATGGTGGGGCAAACACTGTTGAAATAGTAGAATAAGTAGCTGCTGATATATTCAACGAAGGTCATTCATCTATTCTGAAGACCGTGAACGTGTTTGGAATCGTGACAGGGACGAACAGCAAGACCGCGGATTTATGTGACAGGAGCGAGGAACGTCTTAGTTTGTTAATAGTGCCCGGATTGAAAAAAACACAGCTCCAAATTTAGAAACAGCGCATTTTAAGGTAGAGAAAGGGTGCCCTTATGGTACTGGGATCGCAGATTAACCATAAGATTCGAAAAAACTTGGCTTTTGTTCTACAAACTTTAAACGGTTTTTTTTTCGAAAAAAAGTTTTTCACTGCGCGAAGTTCTCTATAACCTCGATAGATTGGCCGATTCATTTGATTTTTTAAGAGGAAGATAATTAAATTCAGGGGGTCTCAGCGAGATCCTTTTTATTCGAATATTAAATTTTTTAAGAGATTTGAACTTAGAAAAACATGCCAAGAAATTGATATGTTTTTTTTCATATACCTGACATTTTTTTCGATGTGTTTTTCAAAACTCCATCGTGATGGGCCCTCACATTCAACTAATTTAAGCATTATCTATTTTTATGGGTTTAAGAAACAGCCACGTGTCTCTACAAAGCTTTGCTCAAACCATGACGAGCCCCGAGGAGCATTCTTTGACAAAGGCTACAGCCGCCATTTATAATATCTTACGAGAGAATTTTTTTCATACACGAACGTGTGTATAATAAAGTAGTAAAACCACCATTTTAATAAAAAAACAATTCTTGTATGAAAAACAAAATTCTAAACTTCATCCATTATTCGTGCATCTCGACCAGAACCTTAACTCATTCCTTCTTCTGCACTGACTGATATAATCTCAGAGGTACAGCACATTTGGAGGCGGCACGATGTTCTAGCGCTTGTGCTCTTTGTAAAGATTGTCTGTGGTGATCGTGTCGCAGAGGTGACGTAAGCATACTATTCGGAGGCTAATATCAGACGAGGAAGTGCAGTCAAACTCTTAAAGATTCAAAAGATTCAAACACTGGACAGCAAGGGACATCCATACAACATGGAGAGGAAAATGTGTATGTCACAAAATGACAACAGACATCGGGATGAAAGCAAGGATCTGTCTCATTGTCCAAAGACTGTATCGACAATAGGTTGACATGCCTCTAAAATACAAATTCACTGTTTCTCTTCTCCTGACTGATTCCTCTCTGTCTGCATTTTTAACTCATTGATTGACTGACTTCTCACCCTTCCATCTGATTCCTCTAACTGCATGCTGAACGTCTAATCTGCTTACATTGCTCACTGACTGATCAATTTATTCCTTGGCTGCTCCAGCTTCGTGGTTTTGGTTGTTTCCCCCACTCTCTCCTCCAGGCTGCTGAATATTTCGTTGTATCATCTTTGTCACTGGTGGCTTCAATTTGAAATTCCACCTAAAGAACGATGTACTCCGTGTAACTACACCACACAGTCTTCGAACAAAGGCAAAATTTCTGATCTTGCAGCGACTAGCATGTATCCCCCGAACTCTCACCTCTTTCTGACACTGTTCCTTGTTATGGCAGTTACCAGGGCTGGCTGATCCTCTGCCCCGAATTGCACTTCGCTGGACACTTATTCAAATGTTGGTCTGGATTCCCGAGTTGCCAGATAGCAACAGTCGAACTACAAACTCACTTGTTTGCAAAGAGAACAAAAAAAAAAAAAAGGTTCAAATGGCTCTGAGCACTATGGGACTCAACTGCTGAGGTCATTAGTCCCCTAGAACTTAGAACTAGTTAAACCTAACTAACCTAAGGATATCACAAACATCCATGCCCGAGGCAGGATTCGAACCTGCGACCGTAGCGGTCTTGCGGTTCCAGACTGCAGCGCCTTTAACCGCACGGCCACTTCGGCCGGCTGCAAAGAGAACATCTGTGCTCTACTCAAGTGCCCGCAGATGCTTGTGACCCGACGGCGTCCCTATTGTTGGCCATCATCCTTTAAACTAGTGATTCCCATCCTCGGGGTAATTACCCCTGAGAGGTAAAATGCAATTTTCTGAGGGGTAAAAAAGAGGGTTCATTTGTGTTTCAGTCGTGAAACAACATTATTTTTAAAATATCTTTACTATTATCACTATTTCGAAAACAAATAATGACGGCATAAGTTACCAATAATTAAATGTCTTTCAAAATACGAGAATTAACGCTTGATACAATGTGGTGGAGGCTACAGCTTGTGAAACGAATGTATAAATGTTTTCTTTCTCATATAGTCCATCCACTACACACTAGAGATGGGCAAACTCGTTCATCCTTCGGAACTAGTTCACTGCTGATCGTTCTTTTCTGGGAACCGTTCATTTTTACTCGCTCACCGTTCATTTGTGCTTGGTATATGGTTCTTATGAAAAACTGAAAACTAGTAATGTAGGTGACTGAAGGATGGAGGGCACCAAGAGGGGGGGACTTGCCTCCCCCTGGAGTATAGATTTTTTATTCATTACAGAATTCTTATACACTTTTAGAAGTAGTTTCTGTGATTCTGCAGAACCCCTCGTTTAGCCAACCGTAGCCTTGTGTGGCTGATCGCAGGGAAATAATATAGGGTGGCCCACGGAAAACCGGCCCCGAGTACAGACTGCTCGCCAATTACGGACGATGCGTTGCCCGTTACGATCAGATACAACAAACAGACAAACATGTAATAATTAGGCAGTGAAGAAATAACAAGCTAATGGAAGCAACAATTGCGAAACAATTGATGACGACGTGTCGAGAACTGGAGAAGAGAACGTAAAAATCTCACTCGACGCGCATGGGCTATAGCTCATGTAGTCTTGTAAACCTGTTGGTGGCTGTTTCCCAACATAATAGACCACAAGAGTCTTGTATAAAATTCTTCGTTTCGATTTCCACTACATAGCTATACTACGTTGTAAACAATAATCGTTTAAACCCTATATATAGGGTGTTACAAAAAGATACAGCCAAACTTTCAGGAAACATTCCTCACACACAAATAAAGAAAAGATGTTATGTGGACATGTGTCCGGAAACGCTTAATTTCCATGTTAGAGCTCATTTTAGTTTCGTCAGTATGTACTGTACTTCCTCGATTCGTCGCCATGATTTCATACGGGATACTCTACCTGTGCTGCTAGAACATGGGCCTTTACAAGTACGACACAACATGTGGTTGATGCGCGATGGAGCTCCTGCACATTTCAGTCGAAGTGTTCGTACGCTTCTCAACAACAGATTCGGTGACCGATGGATTCGTAGAGGCGGACCAATTCCATGGCCTCTACGCTCCCCTGACCTCAACCCTCTTGACTTTCATTCATGGGGCATTTGAGAGCTCTTGTCTATGCAACGCCGGTACCAAATGTAGAGACTCTTCGTGCTCGTATTGTGGACGGCTGTGATACAATACGCCATTCTCCAGGGCTGCATCAGCGCATCAGGGATTCCATGCGACGGAGGGTGGATTCATGTATCCTCGCTAACGGAGGACATTTTCAACATTTCCTGTAACAAAGTGTTTGAAGTCACGCTGGCACGTTCTGTTGCTGTGTGTTTCCATTCCATGATTAATGTGATTTGAAGAGAAGTAATAAAATGAGCTCTAACATGGAAAGTAAGCGTTTCCGGACACATGTCCACATAACATATTTTATTTCTTTGTGTGTGAGGAATGTTTCCTGAAAGTTTTGCCGTACCTTTTTGTAACACCCTGTATACTTCACGTTGTCTCTGAGTTCGTAGGCAAAGTAGAGACTTTATGGAAGCATTATATAAAATGTGGTTTTCTCATACTTGCGTCACACGCTTAGTAAAAATTAGGGTTTTACGTTGCATTATTAAAGTTAATGCAGCAACAATAATAATAATTAAGTTCGCAGTAATAAAGTTTTTGGTTTGAAAGCTCCTTCGGAACAAATGTTTTTTTAGATAATCAGTAAATACGATTTTATGGCAATCTATGTCTTTTCAAATGGAGAGGCACCGCTTTTCCTACTGAGCCAAAATGACCCACAACCCACTTTTTTTTTTCAAAGAAACCAAACTAGCAGGTAACGCAAATTGGAAACAACCAAACTTAAAAATAGTTAGAGCCTTCCTAAATGTAATGTTTTGTATATGAAAGATACACGCAAATCGTTTTATATGAGTTTTCTTACACTAAAAATTAAGTAAATTATTGAAAGTTAGGTGCTAAATCAAGTGGATGAAACCAAAAAATATATGAATAACAAAAAAAAATTGCTTTGTCATAAGTATGTCTTCTGCTGTTCATCGATATAATGAAGTGAGCTGATATGCCCTTTTGTTACCTGAAAAGACGTACCTATTACATACAACGTAATTTTTATGTAGTTTACGTAACTATAAAATACTTTTTGATTACCGGTCGTGGACGCTGAACAGCCAGAACCAAGTGCAAGAACAGTTTGGAATACATGTAAAATAGGCGAGCGCAGTGAACGAAACGAGCTACTGGATACTGAACCAACTAGGAGCAGTCGGCAGTGGAACTGAGACAGGTGGTCATGCGAAGAACGACGAGTGCGGCCGAGGGAGGTCGATACTGAGACGAGCACGCGATCCAGGCTGGAACGAGAACTGCAGAAGTGACCGCCGCGACCGAAGTGAACTAGTGAACTATGAACCGATCGTTCCTCGTTCCCGGGAACTATAAGTAGACCGCCGCGACGGAAGTGAACTATGAACCGATCGTTCCTCGTTCCCGGGAACTATAAGTAGACCGCCGCGACGGAAGTGAACTATGAACCGATCGTTCCTCGTTCCCGGGAACTATAAGTAGACTGCTGTGACCGAAGTGAACTATGAACCGATCGTTCCTCGTTCCCGGGAACTATAAATAGACCGCCGCGACCGAAGTGAACTATGAACCGATAGTTCCTTAGAAATCGTTCCTCGGTCCTTTCGTTCGTCTTGGTGAACCGTTCCTTTGCACCCGTTCGTTCGCGAACTACCCATCTCTACTACACACATACTATATAAATTGTATCATTCATCTATGACAGTAAAACAGAGACATGTTTATCACATATGCTTAAATATCTAATGAAAATGCTTCCTCAGAGCTGTAGCTAATTCCCGCAATGAATCAGAAATTGCTCCATTATTCACTTCACTACATATAAACGAACTAACTGACAGCACAACACAACAGTAACTATATAGTGGCTACTACATTGCTGTAGGGCCTACACCGTCTTATTATATATATATTTGCGAATGAATGAGCCCATTAGGACAACGCAAAATTCTTAGTGGCGTTCATTTGCCTTTCTTTGTGCCCATATTACTTTCATTCTTTTGCTGTGGTCTTCTTTTCTTTCTTGAGACCACGTTGTTCCAGTCACTCAGTTTCTTCTCTTGGTCACCTTGCCACTTGTGAATTTTGGATCTGAAGATTTCCCTGTTTTGGATATCCTCTGATGTAATTCCTGCTAGTTTCGGATCTGTCTTGATTTCGCCAATGCATTTCATTTGATCTGTTTTAGATTTACTCCTCTTTTCATAGAATTCAATTATTTGCTTTGTAAGTCTGTCCGGATACATTCATTTGATGTGTCCATAAAATCTTAATCTGCGCTTTCTAGTGCCACTTGGTTCAAATGGCTCTGAGCACTATGGGACTCCACTGCTGAGGTCATCAGTCCCCTAGAACTTAGAACTACTTAAACCTAACTAAACTAAGGACATCACACACATCCATGCCCGAGGCAGGATTCGAACGTGCGACCGTAGCGGTCACGCGGTTCGAGACTGAAGCACCTAGAGCCGCACGGCCACACCGGCCGGCCTCTAGTGTCACTGTCAATATTAGAGTATTGTTTGATTTCCTGATTGGCTCTGAGCCGATACTGTTCATCTACAAGTTTTGCGCCTAAAATTTTTCTTATGATATTCCGTTGCATTTTCTGAATGTTTTCTATGTCTATTTTCCTGTTTAAAATTAGTGTCTCTGATCCATATAGGCATTCTGGTTGTATGACGGTATTGAAATGTCGTAGTTTTGTGTGCTTGGAGACACATTTTTTTATATAGATATTTTGAGTGAGTCGATAAGCTGTGTCCATCTTTTGGCATCTGACTTCGTTGGCTTTCGTTTCTATTCCATTTCCGTGAATAATTTCACCGTGATATTTAAATTGTGGAACTCGTTTAATCTTGCCATATTTTGTCTCCATGAATTTTGGTGCTTGCTTGTTGCAAGTCATATATTCTGTCTTTTCAAAAATGTTCAAATGTGTGTGAAATCTTTTGGACTTAACTGCTAAGGTCATCAGTCCCTAAGCTTACACACTACTTAACCTAAATTATCCTAAGGACAAACACACACACCCATGACCGAGGGAGGACTCGAACCTCCGCCGGGACCAGCCGCACAGTCCATGACTGCAGCGCCTGAGACCGCTCGGCTAATCCCGCGCGGCTTCTGTCTTTTCAAAAGATACTTGCAGGCCGAATTTAGTATTATTATTATCATTATTGGTGGCAGTGGCCATGCACAAAGCACTGACAGTTTGAGTTCTTCAAATTTATGTCAGTTCAGAAGAAAAGAGGCCATAAATCAAGTGTTTTACGAACATTAAGCCTAAGTATAGGGCATACATTTTAATTTGTTTGATTTTAAATGGGGTGCTGGACGTGAGTGAAACATCTGTTGCTAGGGAGAGGAGTGATGCAGGGGAAGCGTATTTTGTAACAAGTGTCTACATTCAAACTGAATAGGTAGCTTTTTTCTGAGAAGGATTTATAGGTAACACTGTCTATACACTGAGAACTGCTTCATCATTCTATAAAACCAGATTGTTGTAAATAAGCACTACTAATTGTCTCATTGACTCATTAGTTCCTAGCTTAATAAAACATAAAGCTAAAGAAGAACTCCATCTTCAGGCTACAAGTGGCCCAGCGGGAGCATCCGACCGCCGTGTCATCCTCAGCTGAGTATGCGGATAGGAGGGGGGTGTGGTCAGCACACCGCTATCCCGGTCGTTATGATGGTTTTCTTTGACCGGAGCCGCTACTATTCGGTCGAGTAGCTTCTCAGTTGGCATCACGAGGCTGAGTGCACCCCGAAAAATGGTAGCAGCGCATGGTGGCCCGGATGGTCACCCATCCAAGTGCCGGCCATGCCAAACAGCGGTTAACGTCGGTGATCTGAGGGGAACCGGTGTATCCACTGCGGCAAGGCCGTTGCCTTAATAAAACATGGCAAAAACTAAATATCGTTTATCATTCGCAGTTTTAAAAATGAAACTGTTTAAAGGAACTTCTTTTTCATTGTCATATTGATGATATTTTGGGAAGGGCGGGGGGAGGGAAGTGAGATACTAGCTAATATCTGATTGCACTCATGGGTAATGGTCTCGAGAAAATTGAGAACCACTGATTTAAACGGGCAACGGTTTCCAAGCGGTGCAAACACTTCAGTGAAGCTGTACGTTAGTGGCTTTTGGGAAAGTCTCAAGCACTGGTTTTGACTTAAGCGTTCCCTCTTGTCCTGGGTGCCTGATGGCAAGGTATTACAAGGTTAGCAATGAAGTGAGATCCATGTAATTGTTTGACGTTCTAATTTTGACATATACTTTTGTTGAAGAATGGCTTTAGTGCCTCAGGCTGGCTTCTATGTTTCGCTCTTTACAATGACCTATAATTCTGTGTCATTGACTGTCCATTTGTCTATTTTAACCATATGCTTCCACTTCACATGACTGTCGCATACTATAAATCACATTAACATGTGTTTCTCTTACTGTATTGGTGTCATACCATTCAGGAGATCGAACATGAGAAGTGTGGATGAGAGATGGAATTACAGATGTAAGTAGCAAGCGCCGTTATCCTGTTCAAGAATTTTCATAATGCATTCGTAAAAATTATATCGCCTGTGGAATATTAAAGTATGTTACTTACCGATAAAATCACAAACGATGCCCATTTTTTTGGCTGTCCGTCATATTTACCATATGATCAACGATACCATTTGGGGAGTTTAAAACATTAGTCGCCGCCCGGAGTGGTACTGGTAGGAGACTTCTTGTTTTCCGGAACCCACTGTGTGTTCTGCCAAGAATAACAAATATTATTGGCGAATAATGCGTTACTCGGCATAGCTAGGGATCTAATTTGATTATGCCATTAAGTACAGTCTTGTAGTTCTTAGTGGTGCATCTTATTACATGGTAGCAACGACACAAATTTACTGCGGGAAATGTCTTCACCGACAGGAGCAACGTCTTGCTATCAAAAGTACCAACGATTTCTAGAAAAGAAGTGCGACATTGCAGAAGGAGAATCGACCACGGAGGACACTACAGTTCAGTAAGTCGATGGTGTGCAAATTAAGCGATGGGCGTGTGGCCACGAAGAGTGCAATTCGTAATATACTCCAACGAAAAGGCAGTGTTGAAAACAGGTAATCTGTTGATGTTGTACATAAATGTGCTTTCCAACAGAAGTTTCCGCGATTCTGTGGAGAATATGAGGAAATAACTCTTCAAAAACACGTCTTTTCTCCTACAGAAAGGTACCGGTCTAGAAGCTAAAGATTTTAAAGGTAATAGATTAAAAGGTGATTACGAGTGAACAATAGAATTAAGATGGTAAGTGGATAGAGCTACAAGATTGGTGGTGAAGGAAAACGTGAAGGATCAGGTTTCAAACGACCAGCTGCTTGTATACAGAAGATGTGGCTTTCGAAACATTAAATTGCCAAAAAATATAGGCGTAGTGACAGTGAGTGAAGGAGATCGTTGATCTAAACTGACGATCAGCATCTAACGGCTCTATTCGTTTGACGTGTGACACTGCTCCACTTGTAGGAACAACGGAACATATGCTACCGCTATTTCTGGTCCATACCTTTTCCCCCCTCTCTTTTCCGGTTGTAAACAAGACGGTGCTGCAACTCCGACGGGAACTTCAGTCCCCCTTCTCAACTAAAACGAAGAAAGAAAGGAAATACAAAACATACATGTGTCAAAACATTTTCCCATTCATTATTTAGTAGTTCTGGCGCGTGTCAATCTATTATCAGTTAGCCTGAACATCAATCTGTAATATATCGGTCAGCCATATCCAATATTCTCTTCCGCAAGGTGGCCTTAAACGAAAATCGACTGAGTTTACGGCTGCCAGTACCACAAGAACTGTACGTTACACTTGGGAATGAAGTGTTATTGTGGTGGATTTTAACTCACTTGTCTCCTCCTATGCCTTACTACAGAAACAGCCTGTTAATCTGGCACCCGACAGTCCGGCAGTTTCAATAGTCCGGCAGCGCTTCATACATACTGAATATTTCGGGTGTGTTCGGCGAAATTCGGTCGCGCTCGGCAATAGACAACAATTTCTAGTGGTGTAGTGCCAAAAATTGTTTCAGTCACCTGTCAGATAGCTCCTGCCGTGCACAAATCGTCTACAGCGATTAAAATGTGGTGTTTTAATGTGTAATCACGATTAGCGCTGTTCTATATCGTGATTACCGTAGTACTGTAACAACTGTAACGGCTTCTGACATCAAATATAACAGTTGTGATACTAAATGTGACACTTCTGTCACTAAATGTAACTGGGTTTTCTCTTTTGATGCAAGTCAATTGTCAGGATGAGCATTCTAAGCATTCTGTCAGGGTAAAAATATTAAATAAATTAACTTTTCTCACTTAACAACATGTGGGCAGGGTGGGTTCTTCCTTGGCTCGGGTATGAGGTCGAATGAAACATCATTATTACCTAAGAATATCTTTTATTGAAGATTTGTACAACTGTATCTTACGGAATATTCTGGTTCGGAGAGCGGCAGCTGTGTCGTTTGTGAAGTCTTCTGCTGCGGCAGCGGCAGCGGCAGCGGCGGCGGCGGCGGCGGCGGCGTCTGATTACGCGTAGCGGTGTGTATCTCGTGTCGTCGTCTGGCCCAGCTGACTGGAGACGTGCAGCGCGAGGTGGCCGGTTTACTTATTGCGAGCGAAGTCGTGCATCAGCTGGTGATACCTTGGATGTGGCGTCCCAGCGTTTCTCTTCTCTAAGCGGCCGCGTGTGTTGTGCGTCGACCAGCGGAGCGGCGCGGCGGGGCAAGGCCAGTGTCCCGGACTCGAACCACGGACTCCCGCTTGCCAGTCTTCGGCTGTCAGGTCTTCATCCCAGCTCACAGGTGACTGCTGATGTGAGGCCGTCTCCTTCCCGTCCTCACGAGTCACCCGGGTATGTAAAAATCAGACTTCAAATACCTTTTAACTTCTGTCTTCTGGCGCCGCGGCTTCTGGTTGCTATTCCATTACAGCGGCGGACTTGGTTCGTCTGTGCATGATGCAGACTCTTCTTACATGACGGTCTTCAGCACCGAAACTGACTGAAAACTACTGCTTCGCTTCTTCGTCTTCTTCGTCTCTCGTCTCCGTCTCCGTCTTCGACTCCGTCTTCGTCTGCCTCTCTCTGGCCCACTGCGTCTTGCGTATTTATTCACTTCAGTTTACTCGAGGTGAACGACTTCACGGTCATTGCTTCGTCTGTCACGTTGAAAACCTTCTCGAATAATCTTCTTAACGTCGGTCATTGGCTCTTGGAATGTAGGCGAGGGCCTGTGATCACACGTAACGGCTGAGAAACACGTGAGCCGGTCGGGCGATGCCCTGGCGGCTGAATCGACAGCGCCCGCTTATGTGGAACTCGCTGACTCCACGGTCATTGTTTTTTCTGTTCTGCTGTTCGGCCCGCTGTTTGCGAGTATGTAACTCTCTTAACTAAACCAAGTTTTTCATTTATATCCTAATTTCTAGTTCACTTTGATTTCACTAATTTATTTACTTAAGTACCACTCAACATTCCTCCACCCTTCGGAGAAATTCGCCCTCGAATTTACCACTCAACATTCCTCCACTCTTCACACGGCAAAAGCACTAACATAAACAATGAAAACTCTCGACTTAGAATATTACACACGCTTCACATTAAGTATGTGGAAAACACTTTATCACTTTACAAAAGCACTGTACGGTCATGAATCACATAGTTCACAAATAAATGGTCATAATAAGTGTAACCAACCTTGGTGACAATGAATAAACAAAAAAAAAGATTATTCACTCAGAAAGTTACATAGCAACACCTGTTTAATCAAACCTATATGAATGCATGAATATTTATTCTACAGAATTGTTTACTTTAACATAAGACTGTGTAGTAAAGAATGAAGTACAATAAACAAAATTAATACACTAATGCTCAAAAGTAACAACTGAAGTACACCAGTTAAGAGTGTGGTATCCAATTAACAGGGATTTGATGAAGTGGTATATTATTATTTGGCTTCTTTTTTCGTCTTAGATAAAAGAAAACTGTACAAAGTAGAAACACCAACACAAAGGTTCCAGATATACCTGTTCCTAGCATTATAATTTTAGTTTTGTGTTCACCTTTTAATTTTAAAACATGTTGCATCATAACATTGGCATCAATTTTGCCTTGCTGTGAGTTTATGAACATATCTAATGACTTCAGAAGGGAACTGTCAAGGGAGTCATTGAGGTAGGACAGGTTTTGTGTAGGAAATGCTTGCATGGCGTTTTCTGAAAAAAGCAAACAACATGGTTATGAACCTACCAACCTAGTAAAAACAAAAACAAAGAAATGAAGGAATACATTGTTAACTACAAGATCTACATGTTTCTACGTTCAACTTTTCTTTCTTAAAAAATAAACCATTATCATTTATTAATTATTTACATATGTATACTACAGTCTACTAAGATTCAACTAGGACATTCGTACTCTTGGTCGAAGATTGTATGGTGCCATGTCTGTATGTTGTGCTGGCGTGGCCACTCTTTTTTCTTTACGGGAACTTCCTCCACCCTTCGGAAAAGCAGACACTATTGTTGAAGGAATTACATCTGGAGCGCCCTTAAAAGGTTTTAAACGACTTGCATGGACAATGGTAGTTCGGGTGGGCAGTTGCAATTTAACGTTGACTGGTGACGTGATCTCAATAATTTGATAAGGACCTCTGTAGTTTGTTACAAATTTCTTCGTTTTTCCTTTAGCAACGTAAGGAGTTGAAAGCATAACCCACTGACCGATTTTGTAATTTGGATATTTAGCGTGGGTATTACCTAATCTTTCCTGTCGTTCCAAAGCCTTTGTATTAGATTTTTGAACCTTTTTCCATACATCCTTCATCATTCGGCTGAAATCTCTTACTGTTTCTCCGACTTTTCCGTTTTTCTGCCTGATTACATCAAAAGGGGACGGCATTTTTCTCCCATAGACCACTTCATAAGGTGACATGCCAGTTGCTTCATGCGTTTTGGCGTTGTATACCGACACGATTATTGGTAAATACGTATCCCAATTGGAATGTTGTTCGTTAATATAATAACTAAGCATCTTGCCAATTGTCCGATGAACTCTTTCTGTGCGCCCGTTGCACTGAGGGTGTAACGGAGTTGTGCGTAATTTACGTATTTTTAGTAAGTGGCATAGCTGTTTCATTAGTTCAGACATAAAATTAGATCCCTGATCTGTGATAATAACTTCAGGTACGCCAAATTTAAGTATCCAGTTGTTAACTAAAGCTTGGGCAACTGTATTTGCTTGCTGATCTGGGAGACTCACCATAGCTAGATAGCGTGAAAAATGATCTATAATTGTAAGGACATACTTATTACCAGCAGGTGTTTTATGAAATGGCCCGTAGAGATCGATTCCACAGATTTGATATGGACATGAAGCCTCAGGGAGCCTCTGTAAGGGTATTTTTGAACGAGAAAGTTCAGCTCGTTGTGCGCACGCAATGCAATTACGAACGTACTGCGCAACATCCTGCTTTCTGGTTTGCCACCAAAATCGCTCTGCTACACGTCTTTCGGTTGTCCGCTGTCCACCGTGTCCTGCAAGGATATGATCGTGGGCCTCTGCCATTATTTCTTGTCTAAGGTGTTGGGGAACAACAATTCGCGGTCCAAGTTTTGTTTTACGGCATAACACACCATCTTCAAAGCAAAATTGTTTTTGAGTTGCGAATTTTTTGCATTCTGTATCCTCATCTTGTGCCTTTCTCCAGTCCTCAGTATCTCGGCCTGTTGCTTCCAAAAGTGCTATTTTCCGACTTAGGCAATCTGCATTCGTGTGTTTTTTGCCTGGTTTATGAATAACTTCGAAATCCATTTCGGAAAGACATAGGGCCCAACGGGTAAGACGACTAGATGGATCCTTTAATCCAAGCAACCATTTTAAAGCTGCGTGGTCTGTAATGACCTTGAATTTCCTACCATACAAGTAGCATTTAAAGTATTTGATACCATAAATAACACTTAACAATTCTTTCTCCGTTGTGGAATAATTTCTTTCTGCTGTTGTTAGTTGTCTCGAAGCGTAGGCTATGGGGTGTTCCGCGCCATTAATATTCTGACTCAAAACAACTCCTACTGAATGACCACTTGCGTCACAGAATAAAATAAATTCTTTATTATAATCTGGATAGGCTAATACTGGACTGTGTGTTAACTTATCTTTAAGGGTTTGAAATGCTGATTCACAATCTTCAGACCAATGAAATTTTGCACCCTTTTTCAATAATTGGGTTAAGGGTCGGGCAATTTCAGCAAAATTTTGAACATATTTTCGGTAGTACGATGCAAGACCAATGAAACTTTGTACCTCCTTAACGCGTTGTGGTGTTGGGAAGTCCTTAACTGCCGAAATTAATCGAGGATCTGTTTTAATTCCTTTTTCACTAATGACATGCCCTAGGTATGTAACCTCTGTCAATGCAAAACTACATTTTTCCATATTTAATGTTAATTTAGCTTTTATAAGTCTCTGAAAAACATTACGCAGACGCACAGCATGTTCATTAATGTCTTTGGAGAATACAATAATATCGTCTAGATATACACAACATTGCTGAGTTTTGAGTCCTCGCAATACTCCATCGAGTAGTCTTTGAAAAGTTGCTGGTGCATTTTTCAAACCGAAAGGCATTCTTTTAAATTGCCAATGGCCTCCAGGGGTAGAAAATGCTGTTTTATGCCTATCTTCAGGAGCAACTTCCAATTGATGATATCCGCTACGTAAATCGATTGTTGAAAAGTATTTACTGTTACCCAAACTGTCAATGATATCTGTAATGTTTGGAAGAGGATAAACATCCGAGATAGTTTGTTTGTTAAGGTGTCTGTAGTCACAACAGAATCTATATCGTTTCGTACCGTCGGGAGACTTCTTTGGAATAATTACGATATTTGAATTATAAGGCGAATCAGAATATTCTATAATTCCATCTTTTAGATGCTGTTCTATAAATTCATCCAGTACTGGCTGTAAGTGATGCGCAACTCTATAAGGCTTCCTATAAACTGGGGGGCTATTTCCTGTTGGGATCCTATGCTGTGTGATATCTGTTGCTGGCAGTGGACCTTCTGCATTAAATAAATCTTCAAACTCAACTAAAACTGCTTCTATCGTGTCTCTATCCTTTCCTTGCAAATGCTGAATCTTCTGGCGTAATGCGGTTTTATAGGCGTCTGGTTTCTGACCATCATTAATATCTGACCAAATGAAATCTTCTTCTTCAAAAGTACTGACTGTAGCTACTAATATTCCCTTATGCAACTCTTTGTCCTCCACTCCGAAATTGTCAATATGTACCGGTACTTTTCTTTCGCCCTCAACGTCTTGAACCCGTACAACACTTCTACGTACAAAACAATGTGTTACATCTAATTCCTCATTTTCCTCTAAAGGCTCTATTAGACACACTGTATCTGTAGGTACTTCGGGGTCAACGGTCATCCAGAAAAGTTTTCCTGAGCCAGATGGTATCTGATCCCGCGAATCAACCTTCAAGGACGTTGCACGCAGTATAGTTGATTTCGCCTTCCGGTTAGGGAAATCTTGCGGCAGCGGGCCCTTTGCAGCGGTGTCACCTAGCTGAAACACTATTCCGCTAAGTTCTACAGTTTGCTGTCTGAGGTCAATTTTAGCGTGATGTTTATTCAGGAAATCCAGTCCTAGGATCGCGTCGTACCCGTCAGTTACTTTTGTTACCACTTCTACATCTTCTTGAAATTGTACACCGTGAATATAGAAAATCAGTGATGTACATCCTAATGACTTCACTGTACCTCCTCCTACTCCACTCAATCTATACCTTGGAGGGTCATATTTCTTTTCTCCAATACATTTATTACTTACTATTGATACGTTTGCGCCTGTATCCACTAGTATCCTTGCCTCTTTATCCTGTATGGTTGCAGATAACCAGCATTCCGCCTTCACATTCGCCTTAATGGCATGAAATTTTATTGGGAACGCCTGGCGGCGGCTCCGACATTCCCGTTTGAGTTTAACTGATTTCTATTTCCAAAAACTTTCTTAGACCTGCATTCCTTGAATGTGTGACCTATTCTTTGACAATTAGTGCATTGAGGTTGTCTGCAGTTTTTTGCTATGTGTCCCTGTCGCTCGCACCTAAAACATCGTACTCCTGCTGAAAATACATTTCGCTTCTCCTTGTATCTGGTGGCACTGTCAATTTCTTCAAAAGCTGTCGCCACAGATACAGCTTCTGCTAAATTTTTAGGAAACTCTGCCCTGACACGACGGGACGTTTCAGGAGGTAACCCACGTAAAAATGTATCCAGAGCTCTATTTTCTGCCTCTTGTAAAATAACTTTATTTGCTTCATCACTAGTTGTCAACTGATAGGTGTTAATATTAACTTTTCTAATCCTATCTACAAAGCTTTCTAACGACTCGTTTTGCCTCTGAGTGATAATGTTTAACTGTTCCCTATAAAATCTACAGCTGTTCTGTTTTTGAAAACGTTTAAGCAATCCTTTCTTCAATTCCTCAAATGTTGGAGCATTCCGTAATTCTTCATGGTATAAGACGTGTGCTTTAGCCTCTCCTGTCAATCTTAACTTTGTCATTTGTAAGAGCTGTTCATCTGACCATGATCCTAATTTTGCAGCTGCTACTAAATCATCAAAAAAGGCTGTTATGTCCTCGCCAGGTTTACCTGAAAAGGGAGTTACTAAGGCTGCTGCTGAGGAATCTAGGGTGGGAGGGATTGAACTGGTTTGCCTAACCTCACTCAACTGTTTAAATAATGCGTTGTTATCATTTTTAAGCTGTGCTATCTGATTAACTAAGCTCTGAATAGCTTCCTCAGTAGAAACCGCTTGTGGTGCTGACTCTGACTTTGTACGATTTCGTGTCATCATTTTACAAACTATTAGTTACACAATATTACCACACTGAATTCAAAAGATGTTTAAATATTTTCGACAAACTCTTAAAATTATGAGAGAAAATACACATCTAAATAAAGAAAATATTACGACTGCTATGCAAACCCCTATTCTTTCACACATTAAATGATACTAACTGTGGACCTTCAGTGACTGTCATTCACACCTCATATTGAGCCAAGGGTTTTTTCTCTGACACCAATTGTAACAACTGTAACGGCTTCTGACATCAAATATAACAGTTGTGATACTAAATGTGACACTTCTGTCACTAAATGTAACTGGGTTTTCTCTTTTGATGCAAGTCAATTGTCAGGATGAGCATTCTAAGCATTCTGTCAGGGTAAAAATATTAAATAAATTAACTTTTCTCACTTAACAACATGTGGGCAGGGTGGGTTCTTCCTTGGCTCGGGTATGAGGTCGAATGAAACATCATTATTACCTAAGAATATCTTTTATTGAAGATTTGTACAACTGTATCTTACGGAATATTCTGGTTCGGAGAGCGGCAGCTGTGTCGTTTGTGAAGTCTTCTGCTGCGGCAGCGGCAGCGGCAGCGGCGGCGGCGGCGGCGGCGGCGTCTGATTACGCGTAGCGGTGTGTATCTCGTGTCGTCGTCTGGCCCAGCTGACTGGAGACGTGCAGCGCGAGGTGGCCGGTTTACTTATTGCGAGCGAAGTCGTGCATCAGCTGGTGATACCTTGGATGTGGCGTCCCAGCGTTTCTCTTCTCTAAGCGGCCGCGTGTGTTGTGCGTCGACCAGCGGAGCGGCGCGGCGGGGCAAGGCCAGTGTCCCGGACTCGAACCACGGACTCCCGCTTGCCAGTCTTCGGCTGTCAGGTCTTCATCCCAGCTCACAGGTGACTGCTGATGTGAGGCCGTCTCCTTCCCGTCCTCACGAGTCACCCGGGTATGTAAAAATCAGACTTCAAATACCTTTTAACTTCTGTCTTCTGGCGCCGCGGCTTCTGGTTGCTATTCCATTACAGCGGCGGACTTGGTTCGTCTGTGCATGATGCAGACTCTTCTTACATGACGGTCTTCAGCACCGAAACTGACTGAAAACTACTGCTTCGCTTCTTCGTCTTCTTCGTCTCTCGTCTCCGTCTCCGTCTTCGACTCCGTCTTCGTCTGCCTCTCTCTGGCCCACTGCGTCTTGCGTATTTATTCACTTCAGTTTACTCGAGGTGAACGACTTCACGGTCATTGCTTCGTCTGTCACGTTGAAAACCTTCTCGAATAATCTTCTTAACGTCGGTCATTGGCTCTTGGAATGTAGGCGAGGGCCTGTGATCACACGTAACGGCTGAGAAACACGTGAGCCGGTCGGGCGATGCCCTGGCGGCTGAATCGACAGCGCCCGCTTATGTGGAACTCGCTGACTCCACGGTCATTGTTTTTTCTGTTCTGCTGTTCGGCCCGCTGTTTGCGAGTATGTAACTCTCTTAACTAAACCAAGTTTTTCATTTATATCCTAATTTCTAGTTCACTTTGATTTCACTAATTTATTTACTTAAGTACCACTCAACAGTACTACGTATTGTTGCGGAATATTTTCTCATCCTAGTACCTCTTAAAACAAAGTGGTAGTGAAATGTAAAAACGTTATGCTTGCGATACCAAGAAAGGTTGACATCATTAATCTAACTGAGAAAGGTGAGAATAGAAATAAGATAATGGAAAAATGTAAAGTTGCCTTCTCAAAAATCTGTGACATTAAAAAAAATAATGGTCAACTTCAAAAGTTTGCCTCATAGACAGTTCCGATAAAAGACATAGAATCACGAAGAAATTTGAAAAACCCCAAACCAGATCAGTTGGACGAAACTTCGTACAGGTGTTTCTGTGCCAAAAGGTCTGAAGGAAAACCTGAAACTGGGCCAATGATTATGCAAAAAGTACACGGTTCCCGCATGATTTGTGGTATCAGAAACTGTATGTGTACTTTTTTACGGATGGCTATACCGATTCAAAACTCGCCATGGAATTCTGAAGTTTGACGTAGGCGGGGAGTTAAGATCGGCACATCAAAATGCAGCTGAAGAATACAGAGAAACTTCCTGTAATTTGATTAAACACCACAACACCACAGGTAAAAAAAGGAAAAAAAAGGATACGTTGACAGTTTTATTGTGTTTAAATGCTTCAGGTGACCACATGTTGACTTACGTGATTGACAAGTTGAAAAAGCCAAGAGCTTTCAAACACGTTTTACATTTGCTTATATTTTATGAAGTTCCTTATAATGCATGGATCACTTCAGAATTGTTTAATGAGTGGCTTTTCCCATCATTTCGTACCTTTTGTGAGAGACAACAAAAAAAACTTGGTTTTCCTGAATAGAGCAGGGCTGTAATGTTGTTAGAGATCTGTACAGTCCATCCTCCAGCGTTTGAAATGATCTCTGGGAATATATTCAACATTTATCTTACAGTAAAGTTGTTTCCCTGATTCAGCCAGTGGATCAGGGAGTAATTCAAAATTTCACTTGTTTTAACAGAGCTTCTTTTCTTCAAGAGATAATAAACTCAGACTGTTCAGTGACGAATTTTCACAAAAAAAATTAAACACCTCTTTGGTGTGGAGTAAAGGTAAGCCTGCTACTCTTCGGAAGTCTTGGTGAAAACTCGGGCTAAAACCCTATGAAGAAAAAACATACTCCACCGTACCAATCGCAAATGATGTTGTTAAACTGTTAGGTGTTACTCAAAATAAAATAAGAAATTTACCGTCAGATGAAAGTTGTGGACTGAACAGACACTGACAATGAAGAACCTGTAGTCGAAAAAATATCAGACTAATTGATAGCAGAACGTGTCAGAGGGCTACAGCGTGAACGTAGATATGGAATACGATGAAGCGAGCTGACACAACAAACACTACACCTCTACCTGCCTGAAATGAAGTAATTGCAGCTATTGATACATTTATAAGATTTGCTGAAAGCAGCAAATGGTACAACGATGCAGAGCTTTTAAATTTGTGTACCATACATAAGGAGTTTTAGAAAAAAATCTGATACAAAAATCAAAAGAACGTTATATCCTATTTCAAGTGAATAAAATAAAGAAGTACTGTACGTAATGTAGTATAAAGCGCAGACAGTATTGTACAACAGAATAATTCTCTACTGTACTGAACTTAACGAAAAACCTTAAAATTGCATACACGATGTATGCAATAATGTTTTTCCGTCCACTCTCTAAAATGTTGTTTTATGCAGTTTATACCTTTTTATTACTTTATCAGAGGCGCAGAAAGTACGATAACAATTAAAGGTCGGTCGCCGGTCGCCCATTGTTTACCTTGCGTCACACACTCCGTACACTGCTGTTTTTAGATGACACTCGGTAATCCGGCATTTTCAGTAATTCGGCACCCTCAAGGTCCAAAAGGTACCGGATTAGCGGGTTTCTGCTGTACAGTGTATTTCGTTCAGTCAGCTGGCGTCCACTTTCCTCTCCATCGCGCATCAAGATGTCACCAAACAAGCTCAAAAAATGTTCAAATGTGTATGAAATCTTATGGGACTTAACTGCTAAGGTCATCAGTCCCTAAGCTTACACACTACTTAACCTAAATTATCCTAAGGACAAACACAGACACCCATGCCCAAGGGAGGACTCGAACCTCCGCCGGGACCAGCCGCACAGTCCATGACTGCAACGCCTGAGACCGCTCGGCTAACCCCCCGCGCGGCCCATATCAAGTCCAATGAAAGTATGTACACAAGAAAATGCATTTGTTCCCGTCGTGAGTGGAACGCTTGATCGTTGGCGGCTTGCCAGCTTGCCACCGACGCCACTAGCCTGACCTGAACACCGCAGTTACGGCCGCGAGCATCTGCGGCACAAACTCTCTCAAGCGTAACGAGGCCATAAGTACCCCTGCACAAACACACATCCACTGAGCATCGCCGTAGCCAACGCGCCTCGGCATATCTGCGAACGTGCTGTAGTTGTGATGGTAGCCTGCTTAGTACACTGCATCTGATACGATTAGTATTTATATATGCAATGACCCGTACGTGAAGTAGACGTTAGCTACAGGAGACATTTTAAAGATATTCAGTAATTTTGTTGTGCTTGAAGAATCTGCAGTAAAGCACATTGCACGCATAATTTTTTGCCATTGTTTTCAGTAATTATGCTAATCATCGTGACAAAGACCACACCTCCTGCCTCTACTTTCTGTTCCTGTAATTGGAGTACTTAACGTGAAGAAACATCTAAACACGTACGCTATTAACCCATTCCTCAACGGTATGGTAAGCTGATATACATGCAGTTCCACTGTTACATGCTTCTAACTTCGTAGAACGGCATTAATCTGCATACTATTATATATCCAAAAACCGCCGGTTTCCATGGTTCAAGTAAAATAAATCGTCACATGGACACCATCGATGTTTACGAACTTCCAACATGCTAGAATAATTGTAGGACAGCAACTTCTATTAATCAGTACAATGAAAAACCAGCCAGAGTTGCAAACTTCACTTTTTTATTTAGTCGATGACTCATTTTGGACCGGGACCCATTTCCAAATCACTGTAACAGATTGGCCGGCAGAAGTGGCCGTGCGGTTAAAGGCGCTGCAGTCTGGAACCGCAAGACCGCTACGGTCGCAGGTTCGAATCCTGCCTCGGGCATGGATGTTTGTGATGTCCTTAGGTTAGTTAGGTTTAACTAGTTCTAAGTTCTAGGGGACTAATGACCTCAGCAGTTGAGTCCCATAGTGCTCAGAGCCATTTTTGTAACAGATTGTCAAAATGGTATTTCCGAAAATGCAAAAACCATATCGAAAATATACATGTATTATGAAGTGCAAACGAACAGTTACGTCGCATGTCTGTATACATTTCAAAATAGGACCCGGTCCGAAACTAGTCATCGAGTAAAAAAAAAAAAAAAAAAAAAAAAAAAAAAAGAGAGAGAGAGAGAGAGAGAGAGAGAGAGAGAAATGAAATTTGCAAGTTGAGCTGGTTTTTCTTTATATTGACCAGGCATATTGTTTTCAGGTGTCTAAAGAGGCACGTTTTGGGTTCAAATGGCTCTGAACACTATGGGACTTAACATCTGAGGTCATCCCCCTAGAACTTAGAACTACTTAAACCTAACTAACCTAAGGACATTACACACATCCATGCCCGAGGCAGGATTCGAACCTGCGATCGTAGCGGTCGCGCGATTCCAGACTGAAGCGCCTAGAACCGCTCAGCCACACCGGCCGGCTACGTTTTGGGTAAAGCAAATCCTCATGCCATATATTTCCGAGGATATCAGCACACCTTCGTCATCACTGTACGAGTAAAGACCGTCGATGGTGATGTCTGTTGACTGTACATCATTCATCTCCATGTAACAGGTCAGAGGTACCTGATTTTCCTGCAGACTGAGTTTTTGTAAAGTGCGGCAATGAACATTCGTGAATACGTGTGGACTCAGCGCGCCAGTGATGGCATGTTTTGTGGGTCACGTTCGAGACCATTTCACCACAAAAATCGGAATATCGCCTCAAATCTAACCATACAGTGCTTAACTGGATGCTTCCTTAACAGTTCCGCAGTTTTCACAAAACGTGGCCTTTCTACGATTACGGCAGTTTCTAACGTTACTATGGGACAAAAAGCCTGCATTTTTAAAGGTCCGATGGAAATCAGTGAATATGAATATTCTGCATGTCGTGGAACGTAAAGTACGAGAATTTTAAACCACGATCTGCTTGTTCTGATGTGCAGGTGCAAAATGATTCGTTCAGCACGTGATACTCACTGCATTAGCTATCGTAACAATGAGTTCTTCCTTAACTACCCATTCCGTCGCTTGCCTCGCTGTCTCAGAAACAAGCTATGTGGCAACGATTCTCTGTGAATTCATCCTCAAGGTTAGCGACAGCAGCTCCTCGTACCAACTTCAGAGAATCTCATTCACTGCTACTGTCATAATTTCCAGCTGCGAACGTTCTCTTCCTGCCGCTCCTTAAACCGATATCTACATAGTGACTTCAGAAAGTAAGTTACACATGTCGTCCCACGCTAAGACCATTGTGCAATAAGATTGACGCGTTGTCGGAAGAGAGTACATGTTTCACGTTTCCTGCATCCATAGTTCTGCAGCCGTACGGATAGCAGATGCATCGCACTGTGGGAGTGATACGACGCGCTAATTGGAAACGTACTCCGAAATTGGAGCTCGCGAAACAGTACGATTCTTATGAGCAAAACGTTTATGGCTAGTGGATGAGAAGCTTTTTGCAGATTGTTTCATAAATTCTTCGCTTAGTGATAAGAGGCACGGGAGAAGAGTACGGGTAGTGGTAACTATATCTACCAAGAGTGCCTAGTGAAAGAGCAGCTTTGTGCAGCTTGTTTCATAAATTCTTCACTTAGCAAGAAGAGGCAAGTACGACGTGTGAGGTGTTGCAGTAACCAAATCTACCATGAGTGGTTAGCGGGTGAGAAACTTTCTGCAACTTCTTCTATAAATTCTTCACCTAGCGATAAGAGGCAAGACAGAAGAGTAAGCTCTTGTAAGTGACTATATCTACCAAGCGTGGCTAGTGGGTGAGAAGCCTTCGTAGTTCCTTTCATAAATTCTTGACTTACCGACAATAGGCAAGGGAGAAAAGTCAGTTGTTGAATTAGCTATATCCACCATATGTCTAGAGGATGAGAAGCTCTCTGCGGCTCCTTTCGCAAATTCTTCACTTAACGATAAGAGGCTAGGTTCATTCTGAAAATATGGCGGTTTACGGCCCATTGGAATGTCTTGTGCAGCACTAGTGAACGGCTACAACAATATGACAAAGGCTGCACAGACGTAGGTCATGCTGATCCGCCGTACATTCTGCATCCTGCACCATGCGAGTTCCATCTGTTCAGCAGTCTGAAAGAATATTGGGGGGGGGGGGGGGGAGGAAGAAGGAGGGGAATTTCAAACGATTAGTCCGTTCAAACAGCGGTTCTCGAATGGCTCCCACGCCTATTAGAACGTTCCGGCCGTCTTTTACAGATACTTGGTGATTATCTCAATTTTTTTTAAAATTTATTACCTCTCAGAACGTGCTCATACAGCCATCTCAACATTGGAAATGTTATATAACAGTTCATAGTTCAAATTAGACATTAGTTCAAGTCGTACCCTGGTACGAAGTTACCTAGGACTGAACCCGGCATAAAACAAGTTTTAAAACCATAGTATACTGAAAGGCATAATAATATAAAATGTAACCCAGGATACACAGAGGAAATATGCTTTAAAAATCCTACTGGTAACACATTAAGAAATGATAAATTAGTTGGTGCACATGTTGGATATCGCTATTCAATCCATATTAATGACTATATATCGAAATTAACAATATGTTCTGTGGTATCTCCTGCAAGAATTGTTACAACAGCTGCGGATAGAGAACTGAATATTTGGAAAGGTCTATAATCACGATCTATGCAGATCAGCAGAACAGTTACAAGAACCAGATTTGAATATTACAGCCACGCGTATAATTACACCAATACTCAGACGCATACATATAGTACGTACGTAGTGACATATACAGGGTGATTATAATTAAAGTTAAACTTTCAAAACGCTGTAGCAATAACATCACAGGTCAGAATGACGTCAAATTGCAACGGAATATTATTGGAGAAGGGGGAAAACGTATGGCAGAAGAAAAACAAATAGAGTGAAAATTGATCAATAGATGGCGCTGTATGTGTCAAAATACGTAAGTTAAAATGTTGTTGAATGTTTGTTTGAATTTATTTGGTTTGTTTGATGAATTTGGATGCACCCATTGTTGTGATTGTCGTTTTGTTTCCGGCGTGTCGTGTTGGATCCAAGTTTCATCTCCAGTAACAATTGATTTCAAGAAGTTCTCTCCTTCATCGTGATAACGGCGAAGGAAATTCAAAGCTGACGTCATTCGATGACATTTGTGGGCGTCCGTCAACATTTTTGGAACCCAAAGAGCACAAAAATTTTTGTAGCCTAAATTTTCAGTAACGACAGAGTGTACGACAGATCTTGAAACTTCCAGAATTTCCATAGACATAGCAGTTATGGTGAACCTACAATTTTCTCTAACCATTCTGTCAACTCGTTCAACAAGGTTGGCTGTAACGACAGACGTGCGTCCTTGGCCACCTTCATCGTGCACGTCATTTCGGCCATCTTTAAACTTTCGGCACCATTCACGCACAACACCATCGGTCATGAAGTTATCACCGTACACTCGGCTCATTCTCCGATGAATTTCTGCTGCACTATTCCCTTCTGCTTGCAGAAACCGAATTACACTTCGTAATTCACACTTGGCGGGAGCAACAATGACGGCAGCTATGTTTACGTGGCTGTAGTGCAACGCGGACTGATGCCTTAACGTCGGCAAGGCGGAGTGTGTACTGCGAGAGTTGCGCAGTAGCCTACAGTGCATGCCCACTTTCTGCCGCTCGCGTAGCTCCTATACTAAGATATTGGAAGTCGAAAAAAAAAAAAATAAATAAAATAAAAATAAAAAAAGGACCTGATAGATCAGTTAAAATTTTCGAACCATTTTTACCCATTGTATGTAGAAAACAAAATACTGTCCCAGCAGTGATGAGCCTATGTGTAGTTGATCAGAAGGAAATATCAATTGCATAATAAGTTTGTATAGTATGTTATATCGAATATCACTGCAAATCCATCGTAATCTGTATAAGATACCACAAATTTCCATTATGTGTGAGAACGTCCTGAATACACCACACTGTACCAATTGTTTTGAGAGAGAATCTCCCATAACCTAATTAAAACTTCGATGTAGAAATGTGTTCATTCCTATGTAGAACACCAGAGTGATACCAGGATTAGTAACATTTATTTTTCAATAACAAAAAATGGTTCAAATGGCTCTGAGCACTATGGGACTTAACATCTGTGGTCATCAGTCCCCTAGAACTTAGAACTACTTAAACCTAACTAACCTAAGGACATCACACACATCCATGCCCGAGGCAGGATTCGAACCTGCGACCGTAGCAGTCGCGCGGTTCCGGACTGAGGGCCTAGAACCGCTAGACCACTGCGGCCGGCTTTTCAATAACAAATAACCTATAAATCCAAATATACTGCGGGGTTGTTAACACTGTCATTTCTATTTAGCTTCGTTCGATGGTAGTCGATGAGATTGAGAAATATATATCATTGAAAAGAAAAGCATGCTAGAATCATTGTACATGAATTAAAAGTTCCTCTTAATGGGGCGCTGCCTTATCGAAGCATCGAAGTGCTGACAGAGAGGTTTCCTTGTTCACAAAAAAAGCAGAGAACTTCACCAGCAATGACATAGTCACTGATAGCACCACTCCCCGATCCTGCCCCATCCCGAAGCTTAATAGATTTCCTCCAGGTGAACCAGTGAAGTGTATCTCACAACGTCCCACAGCTCACTTCCTATCCTATACAACTTAACTGTTCACGCCATAGCTCTACGTGAGAATGACCTACACAGAAATCGTTTTGGTGAACAGGCACAGAACAGTAACTCTCTATCCATCATCATAAACAGCGTGGAAAGTAGATGCCAGCAGCCGTTCAGACATATCACATTACTTTCTACAGTAGAAAACTGACCTGCTAACTCACTGACATTGACTAGCCGTAACAGAGTGGTATAAGAATCATGAAAGAAGATTGTGAACGTGGAAGAGACCTGGAGACAACGTTTGGAACAGATTACATAATGGTCATACAGGGATTTCGAAATCAGATTTTAATCTCTGAAACATTTCCTCGGACGGATGTGGACTCTGACCATTACTTTTCGGTTATGATTTGCATATTAAAACTGTAGAAAGTACAGAAGGGTAGGAAGTTAAAGGGATGGGACCTGGATAAATTGAAACGACCAGAGGTTGTTGAGAATTTCAAAGGTAGTATCGCGCAGCAATTTCGGTTCAGGGGAAGGGAAAGTAATAGAAGACGAATGCGTATCTTCAAGAGATGAAACAGTGTTTGCAGCAGAGGATCAAATAAGCAAAAAGACAAGGTCCAGTAGAAATTCTTGCATAACACTGGAAATATTGAATGTAACTGACGAAAGGAGTAAACATAAAACACAGCAAATGAAACAGGCACAAGGGAACACAAACAGGAAATGCAAAACGACTAAGCATAAATGTCTAGACAAGGAAAACAAGCCTGTAGAAGCATCCAAACTAGGGAAAAGGTAGACACCGCCTGTAGGAAAATTAATGAGATATTTGAGGAAAAGAGAAGCATCTGTATGAATATTAAGAACTCAGATGGCAAGCTCGTGCTAAGCAAAGAAGGGAAGGTTGGAAGGTCGAAAGTATATACAGAGAAACAAGCTTGATGACAATATTATAGAAAGATAAGAGGAAGTCGATGGGAAATACCATATTGCGAGAAGAATTTGACAGTTTTGAAAGAGTAGCTGTATCATATAAAGTGTGATTATAAGGAACTACGTTTTATCTTCGTAACCTCGAACTTGTTGCATATAACGGTGGTGACTAACGAGCGATTCATATTGGGCGGTGTCTTAACGCTAACGGCAACGAGCATTATATCACTGTACTCAATTTTTTAATAGCTTAAGAGAGGCGATGAAAAAAATAAACCGTTCCGTTAAAAAAAGATCGTACTTGCTTAATTGACTAAGTTGTTATAAGATTTGCGATTAAACACGCAAAAAATTACGTACCTCTCTGCGTAGCATCATCTGTCGAAAACTTCACAGCGATTTCTTGAACCGTTCACGAAATAAAAGGGGTGTTACGTCTTATACGTACAAATTTGCATAACGAGACATAATAACGGGTTGTGGATCCTTCGCCGTAGATGACGACTAATGGACGGTGGCTTGATGAAATACGCCGGCCGTTGTGGCCGAGCGGTTCTAGGCGCTTCAGTCTGGAACCGCGAGAGCGTAACGGTCGCAGGTTCGAATCCTGCCTCGGGCATGGATGTGTGTGATGTCCTTAGGTTAGTTAAGTTTAAGTAGTTCTAAGTTCTAGGGGACCAATGACCTCAGATGTTAAGTCCCATAGTGCTCAGAGCCATTTGAACCATTTTTTGATGAAATACGGAATCGACTAGGGGAAAAATGGATGCCATGAAGCTGAAGATCATAACTTCCAGAAAAGTTTGGAAGAGGGTTATGACTACAGGTTGATGATAAATGGATGCTACTGCTACTGCTGATGATGGTTATGAGATTTAAAGTAGTAACTCAAGTGGCAGTACACGCCGTGTCAGTTGAAACAGGTATGCATTCTAAGGTACTTAATCCTTTTTGGCACAATCGTACAGAGTGTGCAAAATTTTATTAGTGATACGAATGTTAATAAATATATAATAATTGAAAACTAGGCGTTAATATTTGCCCTACTAATTTATGTTATATCATAACAATGATTGTGAAACGTTCAGATTAATTCAGCGAAAGTAAAGTTTAGTACATGATACACGCAAAAACTTAATTATTCAATGAAGTACTGCTGTACACATGTACGCACTTCCAGTAGGATAGAGACTAAGCATTACACTGAAACTACTGTCTGTACTGATACTTTACTATCGCTTGCTTTTAGGAAGAAATAGTCCATAGCTCTGGAACTTACAATGCACGAAAAATTTCGGTTTTGATGTATTTTTCAGATATGTCTTTCTTTTGTGAAATTCTTCACTTTAATCACACAACAAAGCGACACGCTGCAGTTCCTCCATCACAACAATCTGTAATTGGGTTGCATTCGAAATAATACATATTCAGGATGGACTCTCCGTCTAGAGAGTCTGATATATATTCCACGTGGTCCTTCCTCAAGCCACGTAAGGATTTCCCGCCTCAGCAGTTGAGTTCACGGTCGCAAAAAAATTGGAAATTTGTGGTAAGGACTATGGGACCAAACTGCTGAGGTCATCGGTCCCTAGGCTTGCACACTACTTAATCTAACTTAAACTAACTTACGCTAAGGACAAAATATACACCCATGCCCGAGGGAGGATTCGAACCTCCGACGGGGGGAGCCACGCGAACCGTGACGAGGCGCCTAAGACCGCACGGGTGTCCCGCGCGGCTCACGCTCGCAAACCAGAGTGATGTGAACTGAGCCCCCACCTTCCTCCACCATTCCCCCTTCCTCCCGCAAGGTATTCAGCTTGACTACATAAAATGAAGAACAAATTTAGCATTGAAAATTGGCCAACGAGGAAGTTTCCTTGTTATAAGAATACAGGTCAGTATCCGTGGTTCAGTTTCAGGCCCGTTAAAAATGTTTTGCTGAATCATTACATGGGATGGTGGCCAGTTTGCCTGATGTGACAGCTAGAGTCGGAGCTAGTTGGTCGCATAAGTGAAAACAGATTAGAATTTAGACGTTTTGTTTGCGTCAAGGTTAATAGAGACGAAGCGCTACTTGAATTGGAGTGGGATAGGGGAAAAAAGCAGCCAAAGTCTGTTTAACCAACCATTCCGATACTTGTCTACTTGATTTGGAACCAGTGAATTAAAAGACCAACCAGCTGATAATTACATATCGAAAGTAATTAGATAAGGTTAATGAATTTTAAATACACTGAGGCACCAAACAAACTTGTACAGGCACGCGTATTCAAATACAGAGAAATGTAAACAGGCAGAATATGGCGCTGCGGTCGGCAACGCCTATACGTATAAGACAAGTGTCTGGCGCAGTTGTTAGATCTGTTATTGCTGTTACAATGGCAGATTATCAAGATTTAAGTCAGTTCGACCGTGGTGTTACAGTCGGCACATGAGCGATGGGACACATCTTCTCCGAGATAGCGATGAAGCGTACGACCATTTCACGAGCGTACCGTGAATATCAAGAATCCGGTAAAACATCAAATCTCCGACTTCGCTGCGGCTGGAAAAAGATCCTGTAAGAACAGGACCAACGAAGACTGAAGAGAATCATTTAATGTGACAGAAGTGCAACCCTTCCGCAAATTGCTGCAGATTTCAATGCTGGTCCATTAACAAGTGTAGCATGTGAACCATTCAACGAAACTTAATCGAAATGGGCTTTCGGAGCCAAAGACCCACTCGTGTACTCTTCATATCTGCACGACACAAAGCGTTACGCATCGCCTGGGCGCATCAGCATCGACATTCGACTGTTGATGACTGGAAACATGTTGCCTGGTCGGACGAATCTCGTTTCAAATTGTATCGAGAGGATGGACGTGTATAGGTATGGAGACAACCTCATGAATCCATGGACCCTGCTGAAACGTCCCCTTAGAACAATTATACAGGACTGTGCTTAAACTGACACACAATATTTTGTTAGCGCAACGCAATCTGACTTTCAATAATCCCTACAAAAGAATGGGCCCTGACTAACATTAAACTATACCTTTCACAAATCACTTACCTCACAAAAATCTTCGTTACTCGAGCTACTGCAATAAAGCGAGCGCCACTACTGCCAGCTAAATAAAAGATTCAAACTACTGAAGGCACTAACTACTGATAGGGATAGTTAGCAAATGAAAGATAT
Organism: Schistocerca nitens; assembly: GCF_023898315.1. NCBI lineage: Eukaryota > Metazoa > Arthropoda > Insecta > Orthoptera > Acrididae > Schistocerca > Schistocerca nitens. Next base: position 252,111,640 of record NC_064616.1, on the reverse strand, counting down.
TAATAGAGAACAAACAATGTATTTACCTTAATAGTCATAATATATATATAGCAGTTCATGACAAATTACAAAACTCCGCCATCTCTCTCCCCACATCCACCACTGCTGGCGGCTCACCTCCAACTGCGCAACGCTACGCGCTGTTAACATCCAGCTGCCGCTGCCCAACACTACAATGGCAGACAACAATGCAAACTAGCCACAGACTGCACACAGCACAGCCAGTGATTCTCATATAGAGCGCTACGTAAAGTTGCCAATAAGAAAACATAAACAGCCTACTTACACTGCATGTCAACTGGGAACTGTTCAAGATGGCGAAGGCTCTGCAATGGTGTGGGGCGTGTGCAGTTGCAGTGATATAGAAACCCTGATACGTCTAGATACGACTCTGATAGGATACACATACGTAAGCATCCTGTATGGTCACTTGCATCAATTCATGTACATTGTGCATTCCGACGGACTTCTGCAATTCCAGCAGGACAATGCGGCACCCCACACGTCCCGAATTACTACACAGTGACTCCAGGAACACTTTACGATGGCCACCAATCTCCCCAATCATGAAAATTATTGAGCATATCTGGAATGCCTTGAAACGCGCGGTTCAGTAGAGATCTCCATCCCCTCATACTCTTACGGACTGATGGACAGACCTGCAGGGTCCATGGTGTCAATTCCCTCCAGCACTGCTTCAGACATTAGTCGAGTCCATGGCGTGTCATGTGCGGCTCTTCTGCGTGCTCGCGGGGGCCCTAGACGATAATAAGCAGGTGTGCCAGTTTCTTTGGCTCTTCAGTGTAGTTACGTTACACACCGCCATGTTATGCGCTACAATTCGGAGCTCTCTAGCGTCAGAAGATTCCAACTTGCGCCAGAGAAGCGGGAAAGTCGACCGTGTATTATGCAAGACATAACATACCTCAATCAATGTTGAGAACAGAACAAAAAATTCTGAGGCATTATTTTTCAGCATGCCTTCGTGAATTCGTTCTGAATTTGGTTAAGGACAGCCAGGGACAATACTTTACCACACACAACACATTCGTGGGCGAATACCCTGAGAAGCTGCTTAACTTGTCTCCCAAATCGTTTCGATATATTGCGAAAATTGGCAATCCTATAACACTTCCTTAGGGCACTCTCTACGATATTTTCCTTTTTGTTGAGTATTTACCGTCCTGCGCTGTATCACACAAAAAGTATTTGAGCTATTCAGATATCCGAGAAAATGATCCATACGATAAAACCTTGGCTATCAGTTGAAAATACGGCACAAGAATCTAGGAAGACAGAATCTACCTATTCACCTACATCTAGTAGTTGTAAAAGATCGTGCGTGGGAAGTGCGAAGGTGTATTTCAGAAGCAGGACAAAGTGACACCCCCCCCCCCCCCCAAGTCCCGAAGTGCTCCAGGAACAGTCTTCTGACTTTCGGTGGATACCAAACTCCCCAGACATGAACATTATTGAACCTATCTGGGATGCTTTGCAACGTGCTATTCAGAAGAGATCTCCAGCCCCTCGTACTCTTACGGATTTACGGACATCCCTGCAGAATTCATGGTGTCAGTTCCCTCCAGCACCACTTAAGACTTGCCACGTCGTGCTGCGGCACTTCTGCGTGCTCGTGAGCGCCCTACACAATAGTAGGCCGGTGTACCAGTTTATTTGGCTCTTCAGTGTACATTTAAAAGTTTGATAGTTCAAAGAACTTGAAATTAATCTAAATGAGGAGTAAAACAATTTTGGGTTCTCCAGATAGAATTTTCTTCCATTTCAATATTGTATACACCCTAATAAAAATGCAGTGTGTCATCTTCAACTGTGCATTACTCACAATTTGGAGAGCGATGTTAACTTTAACAGCTACACTATATGATCAAAGTTATACGGACACCTGGCTGAAAATGACTTACAAGTTCGTGGTGCCCTCCATCGGTAATGCTGGAATTCAATATGGTGTTGGCCGACCCTGTAAACACTCCGCCACAGGCCGTGCATTATGAACAGGGGCTCCATCGTGTTGAAAGATGCAATCGCTATCCCCGAATTGCTCTTCAACAGTGGGAAGCATGAAGGTGCTAAAAACATCACTGTAGGCCTGTGCTGTGATAATGTCACGCAAAACAACAAGGGTTGCAAGCCCCCTCCATGAAAAACACGACCACACCATAATACCACCACCTTCGAATATTACTGTTGGCGCTACACACGCTGTAGACGATGTTCACCGACATTCGCCATACCCGCACCGTGGCATCGGATCGCCACATTGTGTACCGTGATTCGTCACCCCACACAACATTTATCCACTGTTCAATCGTCCAATGTTTACGCTCTTTACACCAAGCGAGGCGTCATTTCGCATTTACCGGCGTGATGTGTGGCTTATGATGACGATGATGATGTTTGGTTTGTGGGGAACTCAACTGCGCGGTCATCAGCGCCCGTACACATTCCCAATTTGAACATAATCCAATCTCGCCACTTTTGATGAATGATGATGGAATCATGAGGATCCGGCTGGGAATCGAGCCCGGGACCTCGTGAGATGTGTGGCTTATGAGCAGCTGCTCGACCATAAAAATCCAAATTTTCTCACCTCCCGCCTAACTGTCATAGTTCTTGCAGTGGAACCTGATGCAGTTTGGAATTGTGTGATGATCTGGATCGATGTCGGCCTGTTACACATTAAGACCCTCTTCAACTGTCGGCAGTCTCTGTCAGTCAACAGACGAGGTCTGCCTGTACGCTTTTGTGCTGTACGTGTCCCTTCACGTTTCCACTTCACTATCTCATCGGCAACAGTGGACCTAGGGATATTTAGGAGTGTCGAAATAGCGCGTACAGACGTATGACACAAGTGAGACCCAGTCACCTGACCGCGTTCGAAGTCTGTGAGCGCCCCATTCTGCTCTGGCGATGTTTAATGACTTCTGATGTCGCTGATATGGAGTACCTGGCAGTAGGTGGCCGCACAATGCACCTAGTATGAAAAACGTATGTTTTGGGGGGTTCAAATGGTTCAAATGGCTCTGAGCACTATGGGACTTAACATCTGTGGTCATCAGTCCCCTAGAACTTAGAACTACTTAAACCTAACTAACCTAAGGACATCACACACATCCATGCCCGAGGCAGGATTCGAACCTGCGACCGCAGCAGTCGCGCGGTTCCGGACTGAGCGCCTAGAACCGCTCGGCCAAAGTGGCCGGCTTTTTGGGGGTGTGTGGATGCTTTTTATGACGTACTGTATCTCATTATATTCATGAAAACAAAGCGTACAATGATTTATTTTAAAAACTTCATTATACTAGTGTCCTGTGTATAAACAGCCATAATTAAACTTTATCCTATGATTCTGAATCATATACTCGGTTGTATCGGTCATTACCCGAAGCCATTTGAAATAAAATCAATAAAATAAAAGCCGGCCGCGGTGGTCTAGCGGTTCTAGACGCTCGGTCCGGAACTACGCGACTGCTACGGTCGCAGGTTCGAATCTGCCTCGGGCATGGATGTGTGTGCTGTCCTTAGGTTAGTTAGGTTTAAGTAGTTCTCAGTTCTAGGGGACTGATGACCACAGATGTTAAGTCCCATAGTGCTCAGAGCCATTTGAGCCAATAAAATAAAAACATAATAATAAATAGGAAAAATTGCTTTAGATATTATGGGTGAATATATCCCTCGGAATCTCCAAATCAGTGACCCCTATACGAATGTCCCTTTTACCTACCGTTTTCATTGTTTCCTCTTTTTGCTGTGGATCACAGTTGTTTCCGACAAACCACATGGCGTATAGAAAACACTAACCACCCCACGTCTGCGAATCCGACGGGGTCGTTGAACATGGAACCTAAACTCACAACCCATACCCGCAAGTAGAACGACTTCCTCAGTATTCCCAGCAGTCACACAGCGCACTCTTATATTCAAATAGCGCAAGGAGGAAGTGGGCGCAGGCAGCAGGAATAGCAAGTGACGGGCAGCCAGCTTATTGTACTGCTCGCCACGTTGCCGTCCCGCTTTGGCCTTGCGGAGTGAGACGCTGCTCATCTGTTCCTGTTGATCGATGACCGCCAAATCCGTGCTCATCGAGCGTGACACTGACCGCGAGCTGAAGAAACACTGCACCAAATGGGCACTGACAATTTGTTATGCTTGCACCTCTTCCAGACTGATGTTGGTTCAATCCTTAGGGGAATAAAGGCATTAATCAGTCGCGTTCTTTTCTAAGGAACCATGCAGCAGTTTTCCGTCACCGAGGTAGAGAAATCATGGCAAACCTAACTCTCGACGGACATGAATTTGAACCTAGGTGCTCCAGAAATGGGTAAAATAACTTAATCATTGCGCCACGTTGCTTGATCATAGGGCTGGTATTGATAGCATAGTTCGACCTTAATCAGGAGAGCTCTAACCGTTCAAATTCATTGTTACCATTGCATGTCAATTGAAGAAATTCTGTAAGACAGCAAATTTGTTTCAGTGAAAGATTTTTTAAGCACACCTTCAATGTTACGCAGTTAAGACAGCCAACCTGTTCAAGCCACTAAGCTTTGTATATATACACCTTCTAATGCAGTCTGTTGTCGTACAGAGATACCGGTTTCGTTCTTCAAGTCTACCGACACGTGGAGTCAACTGAATGTTTTGTATCTATTAGTAATCTGAAGATCTTCAGTGAAGAATGAAACAGGTTAAAGTGGTGAAAATAAGTGCGACAACTGACGTCATTAAAATACATTATAATAGTTCAGCTGTCTTGGATTTTTTCCATTTGACAATAGGTCAAGCTTTCATTCACTTTTTACACTAAGCTTTATACATTTCAACACAGTTTTTGACTGTCTCGTTCATCCCGTCACCGTATTGACGTAGCTCATGACCAGGCCTGCCAAAAACGATCGTCCTTTCTCCCTCCCTCTCCTTAATATATCTTGTTACGCGCATAAGGATGTATGAGATGGTGAATATAGTAAAAAGCTACATTTCATGGCACACTTTTAACAGCTACGATTTTACTTTTTAACTGAATAATTTTGCAAAATAGTGTCTGATGTCTGTACGAATTCGTAATATGGAAGCTAAGTAAATGAGTTTCCATAAGGATATGTCTGACAGGTGCTCTGTCTTGATTCTTCTACCTTGTATTTGCCAAAATTTAAATAGTTTTGCAATTTTTTTCAATAGTTTTTTTTGCAAAAATAATTAAATAATGACATTCACAAGAAATAAGAAAACAAAACTTTAGTGTTCAACTTCCCGGTACTGAATTTGAAAGGTTTCAACATTATAGACTCATCATATGTGCAAACGAAAAAAATATTAAATATATGTTAAATAAAGAGGATTTACCAGTTATGCCCAGCGACCATAATTTGTTTCGTTATTACTTCTCTTGCGTGAATCCCTGCTACTTTTCTTTCAATAGCATTTGCCATGGAAATATTTTGATTCATAACAGTTTTATAAATAACTAATTAAGTTTTTATCACAATATTTCCTTATCTGAAGAACGTGACGTCTTAGTAAAGCACTTCTCATCGCTTATCCCAGCCGGCCGAAGTGGCCGTGCGGTTCTAGGCGCTGCCGTCTGGAACCGCGAGACCGCTACGGTCGCAGGTTCGAATCCTGCCTCGGGCATGGATGTGTGTGATGTCCTTAGGTTAGTTAGGTTTAACTAGTTCTAAGTTCTAAGGGACTAATGACCTCAGAAGTTGAGTCCCATAGTTCTCAGAGCCATTTGAACCATTTGAACCGCTTATCCCATATGGAGTCTTTGTGATATCTGGGCCTGAAATAAATGGCAAACGTAATACAATATTCTGACACATTTTGTTTGTTTGTATTAGATGTTTCGATAGTCACACATAAATTATCACATGAGTTTTTTATCTTCCGCATTTCTGACAGTTCATATTGCTAAAATGTATACACTAACTGCAGCAGCATACAGCAGCATGATTATGCGTTTATGTAACGTCCTCAAAACAACAATTATAAATGCAACACTTAATGGTGTTATCGTATATTTCTTGGGAAATGTAGTTTGTATTCTTACTTCATAGCACAGTACAGCACATGTTAAATCCTCAGGTAAGGTGGTCACATGTCACAGGTTTTCATGTTTCTTTTTCCTAAACGACTGCAAGAGGGACACATTTTAAGAAGATCTGTACTCTACAGTTGTGTAACATATTATGAATTGTTTTATATTATTCTGACAATATACAATTTATTTTAATGTTTATGTAATAACAGTAAAAGATTATGAGAAATAATTTCACAGTCTAGGGTGGTGATCATGTGGTAAAGTATTGTGCAGACACTATATCGTGGCAGCTTTAGGTGAGGAATGTTTTGATATATGGTTGCGTAAGACACCGGTGGAGGTCGAGCCTGACCTACCGCTGCCAACAGCAGTAAACAATTGCACTGAGGGTACTGCCAAATGCATTGTGTACTACAGTTTGGTTTGCCTTGTAGAATGCTTGTTTTTCGTATTTTGAAATGATTAACAGACTAATCCTGGTGCATTAAGGGATTCGAATGCGACTCTCATCACAACAAAACGAAGCGGAGATCCCTATGACCGTTATGTCAGTTCTGCTTTCGTGGAAGCACATAACACGGACGTAGGATGGCAGCCCTGCGAGAGGGAGGCGGGACTAATTCCCCCGCACTGCTCCTCACCCTCCGGGCTGTCAAAGTTCTCGTTTGTTTACGATCGCGATAGGCTGCCACGATATACTGTCCGCGTAACACATATACAGGGTGTAAACAATAACTGTTTACAACGTACAATACTGGTGTAGAAGATGTCGTGACGAACAATTTGATATAAGACGCTTGTGGTCTGTCATGCTGGGAAACAACCTCAAACTATCCTACAAAATCCAACTAAACTACAGCGAATACTCTCCGTCTGAGGTTTTACATTACATCTCGTCTTTTCAAGCAAACAGTTTATTCATGTACTTGTATTGTATTGTATTGTATGGAACCGCGGACCTAGAAACGACGGAGAGGCTTCGTCCTCGTCGTAGCCCTCAGTGGTTCACAACCCCACAACAGGCTACAGCAGTCCACTCACCCTACCGACGCCCAACACCGAACCCAGGGTTATTGTGCATTCATGCATTTACTAATTGTTAAACTGACGTCTTTGTAAATTTACCCCACAATTTGATTAACTTTAACAGCGTAAAATTAACAACTAAATCGTATTGCTTCATTGGCTACACTACAACGAGAAGAGTTAAGTTTAAATCGTACTGGAAACGTAATTAGTTTTAGCACAACGTATTCAAAAGTCTTTTTCTTTCATTACCCTCACAGGACTAATGTTAAAGAACCGGTGGCATAAGCGGCCGAAAGGATATTCCACATCTTGCGCTACCTGCATGCGCTGTAGTTTACATGGCTTTTGTAAGCCAATTTGAGGTTGTCACCCGGCTTGATGGACCACAAGTGCCTTATACCAAATTGTTGCTGGCCGGGGTGGCCGAGCGGTTCTAGGCGCTTTAGTCTGGAACTGCGCGACCGCTACGGTCGCAGGTTCGAATCCTGCCTCGGGCATGGATGTGTGTGACGTCCTTAGGTTAGTTAGGTTTAAGTAGTTCTATGTTCTAGGGGACTGATGACCTCAGCAGCTAAGTCCCATAGTGCTCAGAGCCATTTGAGCCATTTGAGCCATTGTTTCACAAAACACAAACGAGTATGTGAAAAATGAGCGAAAATGGCTGCCAACTGCCAATTTTCAAATATATTCGCTTTGCTTTTTAGGAAACCATTTGAACTTGATACTATTCCTACGTAATGTGGATATGAACCAACATCTTGTCATGAGTTTTCGGCTGACAACCTTTCAGTCATCTTCACCGAAAGGTGGCTAAATGGTTGTCAGCCGAAATATCCTGTCAAAATGTCGACGTTGTCCGGCTGTAATCCCGAAACATCATGAAATGAGTATTGTTCTATTCTTCCTTTTATATGTACATTAATGAAATTTTGCCAGTATGATTTTAGCTTCTATGTTATGTAGTTCATGAATGCTCAAATCGTGATTCTGGACTTTAGAGCACTGGTCGCTGTTTATGTAACAATACTATGAGTCTGCAGCGAAGTGCTAACTTATAGGGAGTAGTAGCTTTGTTTCCACATTAGTTTTTCTGGAGTGTAGCCTTCATTACAAACGTATTTTGAAAGAGAAAGTGCTTCGGTAACTAGGTACGAGGCAGTATTCATCTGGGATGTATGGACATTCTCAAAGGCGACTGTTATATGGGCAGAACTCGCGAGAAATTTATAGTTTCTAATTTATTAATGAACCGTAATGTCTCTTTAATGGAAAAGCCATGGAGACGTTGCACTATTTTAGCAGTTATTTGAGAACGAATGAACTAGACGAAGCCTTCTGAAAGGAAGCATTGATGCAGTAGCTGGGGTGATTTTGGTCTGAATAGGAGAAAATCTTCAGATTCAGCAAGCTAAAGACACGAAGAAGTGATCTGTGTTACCAATACATTACATAATAAACCTTTTCTCTTCTTGCTAGTGTAAGTGATTGTCTGTGCTGTTCACATATTCCCAGAAACGTTTAAGTGTGTGGCTGCGCAGTGCGTGCTCGCATTCATTGAACCTGGTTAAGAACTGACACAGTCACAATGGAAGTTTCCACGTCGACTGTATTCCTGTAAGTCTTACTCTTTAAGAATTAAATACGAGTCTTTTCCCTAGTCCTTCATTCAGCCATAAGTTTCTATTTTAATGAGAACGAGGTGGAATTGTAAACGTTGCCTGAAACGAGCTCATTATCTTTTCATAGGCTGCTTGTGAACTATTGTTTCGGGTTTAACTTGTGAAGGCCTGTTACTTTATGTTCTTGTGCCAGTAAACTATTTTGCCCACTGACATTTATTGTGTACATCCTGCACAATAATTAGACAAATGTTAAAAAAGAATCTACTATCACGAGTACGTTGTTTCTGTAACACAGAGATAAAGTGGAAATGCCGTGTAGCTAGGGCCTTCCGTCGGGTAGACCGTTCGCCTGGTGCAAGTCTTTCGAGTTGACGCTACTTCGGCGACTTGCGTGTCAACGGGAATGAAATGATGATGATAAACACAACACCCAGTCCCTGAGCGGAGAAAATCTCCGATCCAGCCGGGAATCGAACCCGCGCCGTTGCGTATGACATTCCGTCGCGCTGACCACTCAGCAGACAACGGAGAGATCGTACACGTATTTGCAACTCTATAATTTGATTCGAGTGAGTGTGACAGGGGTTATCAGGTAATGTATTTCGAGTGTGATGCAGGTATTAAGAAGTTTTCTAGCTCATTAATCCCTAATATGCAACATGCATGAGTCATTTCATGGGAACAACGATGAATGGGAGTGGAATGTGATGTGTTATCTCTGCAGAGTTAGTACAAACTAATGTAAATTAATATTTACGTAACATACTCGTTAGTTGTGGAACTTCGAGCAACAGCGCAGAAAAAATAACATGTTCTCCACTTCACGGCTGAAATATTAAAGTATAAAGTATAAACTCTACGAAAAATTACCATGTCTCGTTCATAGCAAAAGATCCACAAACACTGTTTTCTTTCAGTTCCTTTTGACAGTTTAGGAATGTCACAGAAGAAAAACTTCCGTTTAATATTTCAGTTAACTATCGTTCGTTGCAGACATCAGTTAAAACGAAGCATCTGGTCGGATTGACAACAGCGGCAAAGAAAACCGGTCGTTGGTTATTTGAAGGAATCCCAGCAGCTGTCGCCTCAAGCGCTGCGAGAAAATCACGCAAACCGCAATAGAGATCATTCCTCTGTCTTGCGTCGACTGACTCTATGTTGATGTTCCTTTGAAACAAGTTCAAATTGTCATGCACAGAACTCGTATGGGAGAAGTTTCGTTCCAGAACACCGAGATCGTCAAATAGAAGCCTACTAGAGCTGCGCGAAGTAACATTAGGTGGCTACTGGTTACGTTAAAAATACTCTTTCTCCATGAATTAAGTTGCACACGTTTCGCGAAAACTTACTAAATATTTTCTTGTTATCTTCTGTTTGCCTGTTTGCTCCCATGAACCGTGGACCTTGCCGCCGGGACAGGGCGGGGGGGGGGGGGGGGTGGAGGGGGTGGCTTGCGTGCCTCAGCGGTACAGAAGGCCGTACTGTAGGTGCAACCACAACGAAGGAGTATGTGTTGCGAGGTCAGACCAACGTGTGGCCCCTGAAGAGGGCCAGCAGCCCTTTTAGTATTTCAGGGGCAACGACCTGGATGACTGACTGATTTGGCCTTGTAACATCAACCAAAACGGCCTTGCTGAACTGGTAATGCGAACTGCTGAAAGCAAGGCGAAACTACAGCCGTAATTTTTCCCGAAGGCATGCAGCTCCATTATATGGTTAGATGATGATGGCATCCTCTTGGGTGAAATATTCCTGAGGTGAAACAGTCTTCCAGTCGGATTCCAGGCGAGGAGTACACAGGAAGATGCCGTTAACAGGAGAATCAAAACTGGCGTTCTACGGATTGAACGTGCAATGTTAGACCCCTTAACTGCGCGGGTAGGTTAGAAAATTTAAAAAGGAGACTGGATAGGTTGAAGTTAGATATAGTTTGAATTAGTGAAGTTCGGTGGCAAAAGGAATAGGACATCCGGCCACGTGAGTAGAGGGTTATAAATACAAAATGAAATGGGGGTAATACAAGAGTAGTTTTAATAACGAATAAGAAAACAGGAATGCGATTGAACTACTATGAACAGCAGAGCGAACGCATTATCGTAGCTAAGCCCGCGCCTACCACCGTAATACAAGTTTACGTGCCCACCAGTTCCGCAGATGATGAGGAGATTCAAGAAATAAATTATTAAGATAAAGTAAACGAAAAATTAATCGTGATGAGGGACTGGAATTAAATAGTAGGAAAAGGAAGAGAAGGAAAAACAGTAGGTGAATAAGGACTGGGGCAAAGGAATGAAAGAGGAAGCCGCCTGGTAGAATTTTGCACAGAGCATGATTTAATTATTGCTAAATTTGATTTAAGATTCATAAAAGAATATTGTATACGTGGAAGAGACCTGGAGACACCAAAAGGTTTCAGACTGATTATATGATAGTTAGACAGAGATTTAGGAACCAGATTTTAAATTGCAAGACATTTCCAGTGGCAGTTGTTGGCTTTGACCACAATTTAGTGGTGAACTGTAGATTAAAATTGGAGCAATTGGAATCAGGTAGGAAATTGAGGAGATGGGACCTGGATAAGCTGAAAGAACCAGAGGTTGTTGAGAGCTTCAGTGGGAGCATTAAGCAACGGTTGATTAGAACAGGAGAAAGGAATACAGTAGAAGACGAATGGGTAGCTTTAAGAGATGAAATAGTGAAGGCAGAAGAGGATCAAATAGGTAAAAAGACCAGGCCTGGTAGGAATCCTTGGGTAACACAAGAGATATTGAATTTAACTGTTGAAAGGAGAAAGTATAAAAATGAAGTACTGGAACAATACCACCAGCAACGGACATTTGAATCTCATAAATGGACGGACAGCGCCTCCAAGATCCAACACGCAGCTAATACTGCAATCCTGACAGCTAAAATGACAAAGCATAGATGGTGGAATGAGATTTGTGATGAGGTGGTGGCCCAAAGAACAAATGCCTGGAAAAAGTGGAACTCGACCAGGAGACCTGAAGATTTTGATGTACTCCGTGAAGTTCGAAAATATGCAGCCAGAACTTTACGAGGGGCTAAGCGATTGTATGAGAAACAGCAGTTAGAACAGATCGATCAGGATTTCCGGATAAACAATGCCAGAGACTTCTATCAGACGTTCAAGTCGAATCTGAAAGTATACCAAGCCCCTAGTATTTGTTTTAGTCACGAAAATGGAAAGCTCGGCCTGACCAATAAAGAAAACTGCACGCTCATATCTCGTTATTTTGAAAACCTACTTAATTATGATGAACCGAAAGAAAGATTCCCTGTAAGTGGTCCGATCTACAAACTACCCAACTCATCTCCACCTGGTAAAAAGGAGATCAAAGAGATCATCGACAACCTTAAGAATAATAAGGCAGCTGGAGAGGATTCAATAGTGACGGAACTACTGAAGCTGGCAAATAGTGAAACTCTAGGTGTACTAGTCCAAATTTTTTAGGAGATCTGGAGAACTGGGATGATAGCAACTGAATGGCAGTCAGCTTTAACCCATCCTCTACACAAAAAAGGCGATAAGAAGTATGTCAGTAACTATAGGGGCATCTCATTGGTATCTGTTCCGTATAAGATTCTCTCCAAAGCAATACAGAACAAAATAGGTCATCTTGGCTAGCTGATTGGGGAATACAAAGCTGGTTTTCCAAAGGGCTGTTCTTGCCCAGAACAGATCTTTAACCTGAAGAACATCATCGAAAAGAAGAGTTTGGGGGGGATGACGCATCAGGAAAGCTGATCAAACAAACTCTCACTAACACAGTGTCAAAAATAAAATTTATGGGTGAGATTGCAGAACCATTTACAATCAGAACGGGTGTAAGACAAGGAGATGGACTATCCCAAATCCTTTTCAACTGCGTCTTGGAAAATGTTATTCGAGAGTGGAGAAAGTTGTTAGCCCAAGAAGAAACAAATGAAGAGCGGTTCAGACTTGGTCCTAAGGACGAAGGGGTGTACATTGACTGCTTGGCCTTTGCGGATGGCCTAGCCATTTTTGCTAACAACATAGAGTCAGCAGTCAACAAGATCAATAGGCTGTCAGAAATTGCTGAAAAAGCTGGACTCCTGATCTTCATTCACAAGACATTTGACGAACATGTGTGATGGTCCTGAATGGATGATCACCAATCTGGGAAAAATCGGACGAGTTAAGAATTTCATGTATCTCGGTGAAGCCATCCAGGAGAATGGATTAGAAGAAGAAGCAGTTAATGTCAGGATGAGGAAGTTACACCAGGCATACCAACTGACAAAGCATACCTATAAAAAAAAGTCTATGAGTACAGGGGCCAAGTTCCAATATTATAACACAGTTGTAAAACCTGAGGGCTTATATGTGTCTCAAACTTTGACCATGAATATGCAAGGTCAAGCTGAGCGGCTGGAAAAGCGAGAGCGTAGGGTATTAAGGAAAAAGTTTCATCCAATCTAAGAAAACAAGGCCGAGATGGTTCGAAGAATGTGAAAAAGATCTTAGGCAATTGGTATCTCAGAGAGAGAAATTTCTCACACGAACAAATTTAGAAGATTGCTGAACAACTACCAAGGTTTTAAAATGGCATCAACGTCCAAATGACGGAGAGGACCTTTGTTCGAAGAGCATAAACAGGCACTTCTTGATGGACTCAGAAGATACTGGCAGAAAGTCAAAGCTGGAACAAGAACAAGAACTGGACACTAAAGTGAAATTGGTTGTTACCACGCAGTCCATAGAGGCTCAACGCGATAAGGAAAAAAACCTGAAGTAAATGAAGCAGGGAAAGGAATACAAACATTTCAAAAATGAGATCGACAGGAAGTGCAGAATGGCTAAGCAGGGATGGCTAGAGGACAAATGTAAGAATGTAGAGGCATATATCACTAGGGGTAAGATAGGTACTGCCTACAGGAAAATCAAAGAAACCTTTGGATAAATGATAAACATATATATTAATATCAAGAGATTAGATGGAAAATCAGTCCTAAGCAAGGAAGGGAAAGCTGAAAGGTGGAATGATAGTACGGGGGGGGGGGGGTCTATACGAGGGAGACGAACTTGAAACCAATATTATAAAAATGTAAAAGGACGTAGATGACGACGAGATGGGAGAAGTGATACCGAAAGAAGGCTGACAGCGCACTGAAAGACCCAAGTCAAGACAAGACTCCAGGAGTAGACGACGTTCTATCAGAGCTACTGATAGCCTTGAGAGAGCCATCCATGACAAAATTCTTCCATCTGGTGTGCAGGGTATATGAGTCAGGCGAAATATCCTCAGGTTTCAAGAAGAATGTAGTAATCCCAGATCCAAAGAAATCAGTTGCTGATAGGTGTGAAAATTGTCTAACAATCAGTTTAATAAGTCATGGTTGCAAAATATCAACACGAATTCTCTACAGAAGAATCGAAAAAACTGCTAAAGCAGACCTCGGGGAAGATCAGTTTGAATTCCAGAGAAATGAAGGAACACACGAGGCAATACTAACCCTACGACTTATCTTAGAACGTAGGGAAAGGCAAACGCACATTTGTAACATTTGTGGACTTAGAGAAAGCTTTTGACAATGTTGACTGGAACACTGTCTTTGAAATTATGAAGGTAGCAGGGTTAAAGTACAGGGAGTGAAATGCTGTTTACAGCTTGTACAGTAACCAGACAGACGGTAGTTATGAGTCGAGGGGCATGAAAGGGAGACAGTGGTTGAGAAGGGAGTGAGACAGGTTGCAGCCTATCCCCGATGTTATTCAGTATATACAATGAACAAGCAGTAAAGGAAACCAAAGAAAATTTTTGAGTAGGAATTAAAGTTCAGGGAGAAGAAACAAAAACTTTGAGGTTTGCCGATGACATTGTAATTCTGTGAGAGACAGCAAAGGACTTGTGAGACCAGTGGAATGGAGTGGACACTGTCTTGAAATAAGGATACAAGGTGAACATCAACAAATGCAAAACAAGAATAATGGAATGTAGTCGAATGTTCAATTAAATCAGGTGATGCTAAGCGAATTAGATTGGGAAACAAGACAATTAAAGTAGTAGATGATTTTGCTTTTTGGGCACCAAAGTAACTGATAATGGCCGAAGTAGGGAGGATATATAATGTAGACTGCCATTGAGAAATCTGTTAACATGGAATATAGATTTAAGTGTTAGGAAGTCTTTTCTGAAGGTATTTATCTGGAGAGTAGCCCTGTATGGAAGTGAAACATGGACGATAAACAGTTTAGATAAAAAGAGAATAGATGCTTTCGAAATGAAAAGTGGTGCTACAGAAGAATAATGAAGATTAGACAGGTCGCTCACGTAACAAATGAAGAGATACCGGTACTGAATAGAATTGGGAAGACAAGGAATTTGTGGCAAAACTTGACCAAAAGAAGGGATCGGTTGATAGGACACAATCAGAGGCATCAAGGGATCACCAATTTAGTTTTGGAGATAAAGTGCAGGTGATAAAAGTCTTAGAGGGATACCAAGAGATAAATACAGTAAGCAGAGACAGAAAGATGAAGGTTGCAGTATTTATTCGAAGGTGAAGAGGCTCACACGTAATAAAGTAGTATGGAGAGCTGCATCAAACCAGTCTTTGGACTGAACGCCTCAACAAAATTTTCGTTTTTGTATCGAGAAATCCTGTGTGATGCATACATACACCAGTGGTTAAGCATTTTATAACCTCGAAAATCTAGTTTTAAATTCGTTTCGTAGGTACTGATATGAATAACTATTTACACTCTGCCAATAAGGCAAATGAAATATTTCTAGGGTGTACTGCCCCCTAACGCAATTTCTCTGGAGGGAGGGAATAAAAAACTCGCAAATCACTGTTTGGAGTTTTAAAAATACGAGCACACCAGCACTCCTGTTTCTTTAAGTTCACACCTAGAGACAGTCTGATTTCGCTACTGGAATTATTTATTTGTGAGTTCTTATCTGGGATTTTAAACACTTCTCACTTGAAAGATTTCGTTCGTCCTGATCATATTAAGCTTTCAAGTGATAAGAGAAGTCATTATTACTTTTGCAGATTTTCAGTGTAAATAGACGTAAGGATAATCTTCTTGACACCCCTTGGTGATTTATCCTTCTCGATAGTTATCTTTTAACGAACACTTGTGGAGATAAAACAGCTATAGATACCACGGACGTGACTGAAGGAGCCATAAACCACGGTGGATGTGAGAGATGATACCTTATCAAGTGTTGTTTAACGCCGGTGGTCCCCAGCCAAAGGGTCTTTCTCAATGCGAAGGATGTGGCACTTCCCTTTTGTGGTTCGCTTTATCTACGGGGTGGGGGGGAAACCGTCTGGTTTCGATGAGTATGAAACCACAGCTGTTTACGCAGAAAACGTCATTCAAAAACTGGATGCAGGGCTTCAAGGTCGCGATATCTAAATGACATTAGATTTCGCAGAAGAACCTAGTGCTGTTAGTTTACTCATCGGCCGTTCCACTGGTGTCTCACTAGCCTTTACTTCTCTGTCCAGGCGATAGCGATTCCTCGTCCGGCCCATTACTAACGCTTAGTACACAGTTATCTTTGTGACCACACTGCTTACTGAAGCACTGATATCTGTATTCTGCAAATGCACATCTGTTGATATGGTGCCGTCTTGCCTACAGTGATTTACCTATATCATGCGTCGCTCCGCTTCTTCGCCTTTTGGTTTCATTTTCATTTCCTCGACTTTAGGTAGCCATTTTACGAAGATGTACGTTTCAAACAGTTTATTAAGCTAAGATGAAAAGTTCTCTTCCTGGTAGTGAACTACTACGTTTTGAGGTCAAAAATACAATTGCATCTTTTTATTATGATCTTGGGAAGTATAGAAAATACCTATCTATGTGTTCCACAAGCACATCATTGGATTGGAATCGTTTTCAGTCACAAATTAACTGACATTTGATTTCAAGTGGAAGCAAGAGGTTATCTAAACTTGTAAATTGTGTCGATCTTACAATAATGCGTACGCACAATCACTCTGTTTCCCCGTAGCCCAACCACCTTTCCTTGTTTCAAGTAAAGACGATGTTTTTAGTATCCTTTTGTAGTCCAAACTTCTTCCCAGGTTTTTATTTTTTCATTCATTTCGTCCTTAATACTTGGGTAAAAAGTGTTTAATCCTTATGAATAAGATGAATGCCCTTGACGTCCAAGGAATTACCGACCATAATATTTATTCACAAATGCAGTCTACCATGCCTACTTTGATGTGTGACCACTAACTTACACCTAACTGTTTTGTTTGTCATTTCCTTTCTACTGCATAGTGGTGGAACAACGTCTCATAGTCAGCATGGAGCTAGACACATAAATCAATTGAAATCGTTTTGAACGATCCAAACACTACTGACAAACAAGCATTGTCATAGGCGGACAGGTGATAAAGTATCTTGCACAGGACAGTGCGTTATGAAAGGCGGGTAACATTATATCGAGTGATTTCATATGAGTGTTACTCAAATCAGGCCAGTACAGGACTAGAAGATGTCAGGACAAGAACAGGTGTAGACAAAGAGACGAATCTGCGGAGAGCCATCCGATTGCAATTCCAAAAAAAAAATAGTAAGCCTGAAAGTGGGTAACAGAAAGGTACAGTACGTACCAATACTTTGTTAAAACGGCTTCGAAACTGCCAAGAAAGATATTGCTGTGGTCAATAGTAAGTCAGAACATAATGTACGCTAACAAGCGTATTAAGACTGTTGTCGTATCTGAAGGGGAGCCCAACAATTTAGTCTGTTTAAAAAATCTGTCAACTTCTATGAATGTTCTGATTCAGATTGTGCACGAAATGCGTAATGCGTCACCCCCCCCCCCCTACTTGATCATTTAATTAATCCAGCTTCAGTGATATATTCTCAACGCCCAATATTAAACGGTGGCAGCTACGCTGAGCGATGCATTCGACCGTATCTGTATGAGGCCAAATTGTATACTTCTGCACATCTTCTCGCATTAAGCACGACTTCGTGGATCAACGGTAATTCAGTTACTCTCCGTTGGCTGTTTTTTAAGTAAACTTAGGGACGCGATATCAGTCATCCACCCGAAATAATTTCCACTGACGCAGAGTCTCTCTTTTGCGGACCAGAAGCACAAACATTTCAGATATTATTGATTGCCTGAAATTATATCAAGTCTTAGCAATTAGTCGAAATTGAGTCTTAATGAATTTCCGTTGCTATGGTTCCCACAGATAATGCTTAATACACAAACTTGTTAAAGAGCGAAATTGTCGTAGCGGTGTCCCTGACACCGCTCAGCATTAACTCTTGAAATAACGTTATCTTTTTGAAAATCAATGACGAATCATACTAATATTCACTGTTCTTTAACTAATATTCCAATTCGCATCATTTTTACCTCAGAATAAAGATTTCTCCTTTATTAAAATTCAGATATCGTAACTAGTCATAGTCAAAGATAAGCCCTTCGTAATCAACTGGCTTAATCAAATCTGCAGTTAGTTACTGACGCAGGATATTCTTGATGACTTTAAAACAAAGTTAATCTTCTTGTACCAATTATAATTTTTAAATGAAATATCATAACATCAAGATATTTCGTTTCAAATGACAATATTCGTTACACTGCTTTATTTCTCTTGAGTGCTACTTTATTACATTGCACCTCGAACATCAACAAACAAAGATACACAAATTATACAATGGTACTGAACATGATCTACCCTAGTCAAAAGGTTCAAATGGCTCTGAGCACTATGGGACTTAACATCTGAGGTCATAAGTTCCCTAGAACTTAGAACTGCTTAAACCTAACTAAACTAAGGACATCACACACATCCATGCCCGAGGCAGGATTCGAACCTGCGACCGTAGCGGTCTCGCGGTTCCAGACTGAAGCGCCTAGAACCGCTCGGCCACACCGGCCGGCCTACGCTAGACATCAACATACCAAAAGGGTAGACAAAGTGTACGAGACAGGGGAGCGACACGTCTCTGAGAAATCCTGAGCGCAACATTGGTCAACTCCACCCTATGACAGCTGGCGAACAAACCCGTGAGGTTGTGTCCTGAGTAAAGGATGCCAATGGCAATATATATACGGAAGGTAAAAACCTCGTATAAATTGAGTTCAAGTCGGCGGAGTCAGCGAACGGTGTTGCCGCTATTGAAAGTGGAAAGTCAGCGAAATTTTATAATAGTTCAAATGGCTCTGAGCACTATGGGACTCAACATCTTAGTTCATAAGTCCCCTAGAACTTAGAACTACTTAAACCTAACTAACCTAAGGACATCACACACACCCATGCCCGAGGCAGGATTCGAACCTGCGACCGTAGCAGTCCCGCGGTTCCGGACTGCAGCGCGAGAACGGCTAGACCACCGCGGCCGGCGAAATTTTATATCCCACATTTCTTTGTCAGAAAGGAGGATCTGATACGGGACGTAGATATTAACATCCACGTTGAAGAACTTGCGGAAGAACTGGATTCAAGAGTTAAAATTCATGATATTCAACATATCTTGAATAAATATTCGAGACGCGAAGAAGTTAAATACATCTACGAGTATATCTACATGACTACCCTGCAGGTCACTCATAAGTGTCCATATTTCTAGAAATATGCAATAAATTTGAGGTCCCCTGTCTTGTCTCAGTTAGTTAAAACTACTTTCGCTGATCAGAGACTTCCGACAGCGTTCTACGTTATGAATACGAGGCGCACTGTTCATAATGCCATGCCGAAACCGTGGAGCAGCGGTGTAGGATGTGCAAAATGTGCCGGATTGCACAACGTAACTGAAGGCATTGTCGATGGAGTTTGTCAATGTATTTGCTGCGAGGGCCCCCATTTGCCCATGGACAAAAATATTACGCTTAATTTCTAAACCAGATGTATATTAAAAGTATTGTAATACAATCATGGAACAAGCATTGCAGTTAGAAAACGGTGACTCGAACGCAGGACGAGCTGCTGCCCCTTCGCCAGTCTTCGATGCATTTTATTAGAGCCAATCATAAGCACCCCGTCTACCATTTGCTGGACGGCCTCGCTGCCACCGATGACGTGTTATTCCAGCCCAGTTCCATAGGCACAGCCTCAGATGGCCGCGGCGCTGCGGGCCTGCTCACCTGCACCTGCGCCTTGTAATGGAACTGGTTAGTGGTTCATTTTTTATTAAGGTGAGATGTTAGGCCATATACCGACAATGTTAAATTAACTCAATTCATGACCCATTCCTTCAGAAACTTCTGAACGGATTTGTTTAAAATTTGCACTCCAAATTACACAAAAGAGCCAAAGAAACTTGTACACCAGCCTAATATCGTGTAGGGCCACTGCGAGCACTCACAAGTGCCGCAACACGACGTGCCACGGACTCGACTAATGTCTGAAGTAGTGCTGGAGGGATATGACACCATGAATTCTGCAGGGCTGTCCATAACCCCGTGAGAGTAAGAGTGGGTAGAATCTCATCTGAATAGCATGTTGCAAGGAATACCAGATATGCTCGATACTGTTCATGTCTGGAGAGATTTGCGTTCCGTGCAGCTCTGATACGGTGGCAGCTCTTCGGTACGGTAGATAACAACTCCTTTTGTTCTTACCAATTGATGTCACCGAGTAGAACGAGTCCATGATTATTATGATATGATTAGCTGCTATACTTATGCCGTGTCTTAGTGCCCTTTCTATAGCTTGGAGTTAAGTCGTGTAAACTGACGCCTGTTTCGGCAAACGGAATAGTTCACTTTTCCAATTTTAATGTCTACATAGGCACAGCTGATAAAATGGTTCAAATGGCTCTGCGTACTGTGGGACTTAACATCTGAGGTCATCAGTCCCCTAGAACTTAGAACTACTTAAACCTAACTAACCTAAGGACATCATTCACATCCATGCCCGAGGCACGATTCGAACCTGCGACGGTAGCGGTCGCGCGGTTGCAGACTGTAGCGCCTAGAACCGTTCGACCACTCCGGCCGGTCAGCTGATTGAGTTCTTGTATTTAGAAGCGTCGGTATACACACACGCTGCACCTGGTCATTGTTTGAGAAGGCTTTCTAAATTGCTGTTATTGATTACTGGGTTCTCAGAGTATATCAGTTTATTAGGTACATCCAGTACCTGGCTCATATATCCGTATTCTTGCTCAGAACAGGGTAGCAGTCGAGTTCTTTGAATGTGATTCTGGTACTTGCTTAGCGTTCAAAATGCCTCCACAAGCAGTGGTGTTGATTTACAGCTCCAGTAAGGGTTCGTATAGCCTCTCACTGTAAGGTTGCAAATTTTATTTGTCATCTCATACCCAAAGCGTAGTTGGTGTTTCAAAAAATGATTCAAATGGCTCTGAGCACTACGCGACTTAACTTCTGAGGTCATCAGTCGCCTAGAACTTAGAACTAAATAAACCTAACCTAACCTAAGGACATCACACACATCCATGCCCGAGGCAGGATTCGAACCTGCCACCGTAGCGGTCGCGCGGTTCGAGACCGCCTAGAACCACACGGCCACTCCTGCCGGCGTTGGTGTTTCAGAATAAATTTTCTGCTGAGGTATTTTCTACATAGTGATAAGCGTGCATTCACAGTTCCGAGTAGCAGTGAGTTTGTTGGAGGACGTGAGGATTCCACAGCTCCTATGCACAATCTAAATGCGTTGTATAGAGAGTCTGCGGCAGCTGTGGGAAGCGTGTGCCGTACAACACGCAGGCGTAATGTGGTTGAGTCCATAGCAGCGCGCGATGCATACGTAAAACTGTTACGGGGTCCATGCCCCATGTGTTGACCGCCATTGTACGAAGTATATTCAGAGCACTTTCGCACTTTGCTTTGATATGGTCTGTATTGCGGGACCATCGAAGCTTATTGTCTGTATGAAGGGCTAGATATTCAAGACATTCCTTAACGGGAATACAGTAAGCACACAGTCATATGGCTTCAATCGTTTTGAATTTGTGTCTTGAGTATATTCTGACTGCCGACTTACTGAATGCAATGCTAAATCCGTTCGCCTGTAGCCAGTGTCCGAAGTTGCGTATTGTTTCATCTTGTTTCTAACGGTGTCACCAATAGCAAAAACACATAGATCGTCGGCGTACTCAAACATAAGTCTGTCTGACAGGATATGTCGCAGATCACTGGTATAAATTTCAAACAGTAAAGGGAAGAGAAATGATCCTTCTGCCAGCCCCTTACGGGTCATCTTCGGACCGATAGTGCCACGATCCGAAATCATTAGCACCCGTTTTCCTGTAACGGGGACAGGAGGCTGCAGACGAAACTTTATGGTAGCTGCAAGTTTCTCAATTTTTGAGCGAACTTTGTTGTACTTGTGACTTAAAACCGTACAAAATTCCGCTATATATTTACTCACGGAAAAACACGACTGAATATCCTCTATCAAGTGCGGTAACATATTTGTCGTGCAGCATGGCTCCACACCACTGTAAGCAACTTCCAGATCCTCATTTCCTGTCTTCCTGATCGTCTGGCAGCGGTCTGTGCTACAAACTTGGTTATTCAGGTTTTTGACCAGTGATCACCTTAATGTGACTTGACAGTGTAAATCCGACAGTACTTCAATAGTATATCAGTGCGGGCTCTGGCCAGAAATCGCTGATATCAGCAGTTCTTTTTTTCAGGTATCAGCAGGTGCCAGTTTACAGCTGATGCAGCTGTGTTTGTTATATTCAAGGTCATCTATTTGCCTCCCTTTCCCTCTCCTCCTCTTGCCTTCTCTCCACATATCTCACTTTGTTCTTGGTCAATCATGTTAAGTTGCTCTCACTGGCCAACGAGCAGTTTTTTTTCAGGTATCAGCAGATGCAAGTTTACAGCTGATGCAGTTGTGTTTGATATATTCAAGGGCATCTTGTTGCCTCCCTTTCCCTCTCCTCCTCTTCCCTTCTCTCCACCTATCCCACTTTGTTCTCGGCCAATCAACTTAAGTTGCTCTCACTGGAGCGGGAGGGGGCATCCCCATTTCTTATGTAAGGTCTTTACATCATAGTTAAACGATCGACATATAGTGCTATATTAGGGACAGCCATTGCCTCCAGAAAGGAGGAGAAGACTGTTTGTAAGTATTTGTCCATCAACTAATAATAATACAGGGTGATTCAAAAAGAATACCACAACTTTAAAAATGTGTATTTAATGAAAGAAACATAATATAACCTTCTGTTATACATCATTACAAAGAGTAATTACAAAGGTTTTTTTTCACTCAAAAACAAGTTCAGAGATGTTCAATATGGCCCCCTCCAGACACACGAGCAATATCAACCCAATACTCCAACTCGTTCCACACCCTCTGTAGCATATCAGGCGTAACAGTTTGGATAGCTGCTGTTATTTCTCGTTTCAAATCATCAATGGTGGCTGGGAGAGGTGGCCGAAACACCATATCCTTAACATACCCCCATAAGAAAAAATCGCAGGGGGTAAGATCAGGGCTTCTTGGAGGCCAGTGATGAAGTGCTCTGTCACGGGCTGCCTGGCGGCCGATCCATCGCCTCGGGTAGTTGACGTTCAGGTAGTTACGGACAGATAAGTGCCAATGTGGTGGACTCCCCATACAGTTGATTGTGGAATTTGCAGCTCTCTGCTAGCTCTGCGAGTCGATTTTCCTGGGCTGCGAACAAATGCTTGCTGGATGCGTGCTACATTTTCATCACTCGTTCTCGGCCGTCCAGAACTTTTCCCTTTGCACAAACACCCATTCTCTGTAAACTGTTTATACCAACGTTTAATACACCACCTATCAGGAGGTTTAACACCATACTTCGTTCGAAATGCACGCTGAACAACTGTCGTCGATTCCCTTCTGCCGTACTCAATAACACAAAAAGCTTTCTGTTGAGCGGTCGCCATCTTAGCATCAACTGACGCTGACGCCTAGTCAACAGCGCCTCAAGCGAACAAATGTACAACTAAATGAAACTTTATAGCTCCCTTAATTCGCCGAGAGATAGTGCTTAGCTCTGCCTTTTGTCGTTGCAGAGTTTTAAATTCCCAAAGTTGTGGTATTCTTTTTGAATCACCCTGTATATTCGTTTATATTTATATTTCGTTAGTT
The DNA here is from genome assembly GCF_023898315.1 of Schistocerca nitens. Taxonomy (NCBI): domain Eukaryota; kingdom Metazoa; phylum Arthropoda; class Insecta; order Orthoptera; family Acrididae; genus Schistocerca; species Schistocerca nitens. The sequence continues at coordinate 252,087,862 of NC_064616.1, read as the reverse complement.
TTTTACAGCAGCACGACGAAACCCCTGGTTCTGTACTAGTACAACTGCAAGTGTTGTCTTCACCACCACGACAGCAGCAGCAGTCCACAGGCAGTCTCCCAGATTTAACAGGTCTGTTGTTCAACTATTCTACACCACCGCAACAGTAGCCACTGGAACTACCACAACTCGTAGAGCCTCAGTTATGTGCTAACAGAATACTGTTATTTGTCAGTACATATAATTTGACTGCTAGCAAATCTAAGCACGTGAATGTTGGCATAACACGTAACAGGGACTATGCTGTAGTAATTGAAGTAGAAAACAATCAACGTATTGGGACTGGAGTGCAGTGTTTATGGTACAAATGGGACTGTATCAGCAGTACACATAGAAAAAGCTGAAACAGAGTAAGGCCCATCATACACCAAGTGACATCCATATGTTTGGGAGGAAGGTTTCAGTAGTGGATATATAGGGAAAGCTGTGCTTGAATTAACTTCAGAGGAAATGCACATTTATATATAACATTTGAGTGTCGTGAATTTGCTTAGTTTATACCGTGCATTAATGATCGCTCCTGCAGACTGAGTTGCTGGCATTGTGAACTTTTTGCTCGAGAACAGTGTAAATTTAAAGCAATTAGAAGAGTGCATGAGTGCTTGAATTCACACAATTTCAAAGTGAACAAGTGTACAAGCGATAACCATGAGTTACGTAGAAGCTGAATTTGCAAATGGTATAGCTATGCATGTTGTTGCACATATAGGTTTGCATGCTGTACAGGATGAATTTAACGTATATAGAAAGCAATTATTTAGACGTTATTGCGGAACCGAATGATTGTAATGACGAATGTATGTAAAGAAAAACGTGTCCTACAAAATTATTCCTTTTTCCCAGTCCTACCAGTCTTAAATTATGTGTAGCTGAATAGAGACATAGAAACAATCCTTATGCACGCACAAGTCTCCGGTGACGCCGCATAGTCACAGTGGCTTAGTATGGCGCAGAAATCTTAGAGGCTATCCTCTGATGTCTTGACACATGTCCTATCGTCCTGTTCCTTTTTCTTATCAGTGTTTTCCATATGTTCCTTTCTTCGCCGATCCCGCAGAGATCCACCTCATTCTTTATCTTATCAGTTCACCTAATTTTCAACGTTCTTCTGTATCACTATATCTCAAACGCTTCGCTTCTCTTGTGCACTGGTTTACCCACTGTCCATGATTTACTACCATACAATTCTGTGCTCCAAACGTACAGTCTAAGGGACTTCTTCCTCAAATTAAGGCCTTTGTTTGACACCAGTAAACTTCTCTAGGCCAGAAATCCCTCCTTTGCCTGTGGCTGTCTACTCTTTGTGTCCTTCTTGATTCGTATGTCATAGGTAATTTTGCTTCGACGACAACAAAATTACTCAGCTTCGGTAGTTTCGTGATAGTTAAATTTGATGTTAAGTTTCTCGCTATTCTCATTTCTGCTACTACTCTTTACTTTTCCCTTTTTCTGGTTTGGTCTCAATCTATATTCTGTACCCATTATCCTGTTCATTACATTGCAGGTCCTGCAACTCTTCCTCGTATTCACTGAGTACACCAATGTCATCAGTGAATCTTATCACTAATGTTCTTTCACCCTGAATTTTAATCTCACTCTTGAATTTTTTTTATTTCCATCACTCCTTCTTCGATTTATAGGTTGAAATGTGTGTGTGTGTGTGGGGGGGGGGGGGGGCAGTTTGGTTTCACGAGCTGTTAAGCTGATTGTGCTTGGGTTTTCACGTTTATATGCTCCTGCCATTTACGGAACTGTGCGAATGATATATTTCCGAAAGTCCGAGGGTACGTCGTTAGTGTCATATATTCTACACGCCAACTCGAATAATCGTTTGGCTGTCACTTCCCCCAATGATTTGAGAAATTCTTACGAAATGTTATCTATCCCTTGTGCCTTATTTGATCTGAAATCTTTCCGAGCCTTTTTAAATTCTGTCTCTAATGCTGTATCGCATATGTCATCCATATCGACTACAATTCTTCTATCACGTCATCAGACTATCCTTCCTCTCGTCTGGATATTTGGTCGATAACCTTTACAGCATCACACATCAGAACCAGGTGGTTATCAGTGTGATGAAAGACGTGGTGAATGGATCACGGATTGTGGAGTTTGTGTCGCTTGGATGTAAAATGTGTGCATAGCGTATAGGTAACAGGTGCCACTCAAAGATGGCCTAAGAGTGTGCATCATGTGGCCTCAATGACTACCACGACCGAGGATTAGAGGGAGTGCCTGCTCGAGGGCGTTGGCGGCGCCCTGCACATGGTTGGTTCAAATGGCTCTGAGCACTATGGGACTCAACTTCTCAGGTCATTAGTCCCCTAGAACTTAGAACTAGTTAAACCTAACTAACCTAAGGACATCACACACATCCATGCCCGAGGCAGGATTCGAACCTGCGACCGTAGCGGCCTCACGGTTCCAGACTGCAGCGCCTAGAACCGCAAGGCCACTTCGGCCGGCGCTCTGCACATGGTTCGTCAAGTAGTCTTCCAATTACAATGTCATGAGGTGCTTGATGCACTGCAACTGAAAGCCAGCCTGTCGTGCCATGACCATGAATGGTTCATCTCTGAGGATGCGATCTGACCCTCCTGTTCTTACACTCTTCACATGAGTGACTGAGTGTGTGGATGTATATTTATTTGTAAATAGTGGATATGTGCGCGAGTGTACATGGAATAGCAGGATGAACCATTTGTAATAGGTGTGTGTATTTGTATGCATGATCAAGTTCACACTATGCCTGCATATACAGGGCGAAGCGAAATTCGCGCACTCGTGCTTCGCAGCGCGACTCCTCACCCGCCAGGGATAAAAAAATGTCTCTCGCAAAATTTCTTCCGGCGAGTGCATCCTGCAGAAAAAGGACGTTAAAGAGTGGCAATCTGGCAACACTGTAACAACATGTATGGTAACTAGTTGTGTCAGCAGACGTTAGTTGAGCTGCACAGTTGGTGCAGAGGATAGAGGTTTGGGTTAGCATGCAGGAGGTCGTAGATTCGATACTGGGTTGGGGTGCTTTTTTTATTTGCAAATTTCATTCTGACATTTCATACTGTAATATACGCCGTTTCTTGCGTCACATGTATCCTAAATTTACAACATTTTGTAACTATGAACATAACAGATACGTGGTTATACAAATAAGAAATAGACAGTTGAAGTAAATGGCCTGTCATAGGACAGAATAACTACAAAAACAATATCAATTACGAGATGTTAAAGATGCACCTGTTCCATGTAATGCGCATTACCCCTCAGACAGATATTGACTCTGAGCACTATGGGACTTAACAGCTATGGGCATCAGTCCCCTAGAACTTAGAACTACTTAAACCTAACTAACCTAAGGACATCACACAACACCCAGTCATCACGAGGCAGAGAAAATCCCTGACCCCGCCGGGAATCGAACCCGGGAACCCGGGCGTGGGAAGCGAGAACGCTACCGCACGACCACGAGCTGCGGACTGACAGATATTGTTCTGCATGATTCATACCGACAACGCTAATTGTGAAATGTTCTGTTTATAATTACACTGCTTCCCCAACGGTAATAGACGTGATGTTTCCACAGTCCCGTCGACAGAATAATAATAATAATGCATTGAAATACATACTAAACAGCATGCAGTTGCCAGACTCAGTGTTGAAAGGCATGGGACCATGGTGGTAACACATACAAATAGTAACCGAGTTTGGACCTTATTCGCAAAGCACATTGGTAACGTAAGGCCCTAACGAAATGTATGGACCTGAACGAGGCAAGAATAATAGTTGCTACTAACCTCTGGGTCCATTGGAGGAGGATACAACGAAAACAGCTTTCACATCTAGTGGATGAGGTAATTGTGAAATTCCATGACATGAAAAGGGCTTCTTTCAAAGCTGACCAATCTTCCATTTCTACGATTGTAGCATGTAAGTGCAAGTGTTTTCTAGAGGACCCGTTGCAATCGCTGTTGACGATTAAGATGCCAGGTACCGTACCACCTGCACAACATTTACCAAATAAAAAACATAAGCTTCAACCCAGGATCGAACCATCGACCTGTTGCACACTAACCAAAAACTCTAACTACTGCACCAACTGTACAGCGCAAGGAAAGTGTGCTGACAGAGGTAGTTAGCATAAACGTGGTTACAGTGTTTCCAGATTGCCACTCTTTAACGTCCTTTTTCTGCCGGATGCCCTCGCTGTACGCAATTTTGTGACAGACATTTTTTTATCGCTGGCATGTGAGGAGTTGCGCTGCAAAGCCCGAGTGCCCGAATTTCGCTTCACCCTGTATACAAGACGTAATGTTTTCTGCACAGTTGTAACTGCACCACTAATTGGATTGCACCAGTCAGTACAGACAAACTGTTTTGTGTCCATGTGTCCACACTTCCAAATATGACCCTTTTGCCCGTGGGAAACTAAGCACAAATGGCTTGCTCTTACCACATGTACTTCGAGGTACTGACCAAACTAAAAACATATTACTTGTAATAGCTATCATTATTAGCCTGCAAATGACGTGAATACTGATGTAAAGTAGTTCAGCACTCTCTTCAGTCACCAACAGAAATATCTGCGTTTATACGCGTTACACCCTGTACATTTTGTAGACTGTGTACATGAATACACACAATTTACACTGTCACTAAAGTCATGGGATAGCGGTATGCACATATACAGATGGCAGCAATATTGTGTAAGCAAGGTATAAAAGGGCAGTGAATTGGCGGAGCTATCATTTCTACTTAGGTCAATCATATAAAAAGGTTTCCGACGTTATTAAGGCACTCGACGAGACTTAACAGACTTTGAACGCAAAATGGTAGTTGGAGCTAGACGCATGGAACATTCCAGTTCGGAAATCTTTAGGGAATTCAGTATTCCGAGCCCCACAGTGTCAAGAGCGTGCTGAGAACAGGAACTTTCAGGCCTTACCTCTCACCAAGGACAACGCCGTGGGCAATGGCCTTCACTTAGAGACTGAGAGCACAGGCGTTTGCGAGGAGTGTTCAGTGCTGACAGGCTAGCAACACTGCGTGGAATAACCGCATAAATCAGTGTCGAACGGACCACGAACGTATGTGTTAGGACAGTATGTCGAAATTTGGCTTTAATGGATAATGGCAGCAAATGACCAACACGAGTTCCTTTGCAAACAGCACGACATCGCCTGCAGTGCCTTTCGTGGGCTTGTGAAACAACTCGGTTGGACCCTAGACGACTGGAAATCCATGGCCTGGTCAGACGAGTCCCGATTTCAGCTGGTAAGAGCTGATGGTGGGGGTCGAGTGTGGGGCAGACCCTACGAAGCCATAGACCCAAGCTGTTCAAAACGGTTCAAATGGCTCTGAGCACTATGGAACTTAACATCTGAGGTCATCAATCCCCTAGAACTTAGAACTACTTAAACCTAATTAACCTAAGGACATCACACACATCCATGCCCGAGGCAGCGGTCGCGCGGTTCCAGACTGAAGCGCCTAGAACCGCTCTGCCACAGCGGCCGGCTGACCACAGCTGTCAACAAGTCACTGTACAAGCCGGTGGTGCCTCCGTAACGGTGTGGGTTGTGTTTACATGGAATGTACTTGGCCCTCTGGTCCAACTGAACCGATTGTTGATTGGCATTGGTAATGTTTCGGTACTTGGAGACCATTTGCAGCCATTGATGGACTTCATGTTCCCAAACAACTATGGAATTTTTATGGATGACAGTGCGCCATGTCATCGGGCCATCATTGTTTATGATTGTTTTTTTCTGGACAATACGAGTGAATGATTTGGCCACCCAGATTGCCCAACATGAATCCTATCGATCATTTAGGGGACATATTAGAACGGTCAGTTTGTACACAAAATCCTACACCGGCAACACTCTCGCAGATATGGACGGCAATATAGGCAGAATTGTTCAGGATTATTGCAAGCGACTTCCGAAGACTTGTTAAGTCCATGTGATATTGAGCTGCTCCAATACATCTGATAAGAGGATGTCCGAAACGGTTGTAGGCAGTATCTCATGACTTTTGACACTTCACTGTAAATACACTGATCAGCCAAATCATTACAACTACTGCCTACTGCAAGCTTGGATGCCTACTGGTGGCGTTTCAGGCATCTGACGCAGTTAGAAAAGTATGTAAGCCGAGCAGAGACGGACGGGGGATTACCCTAACGAAAATTTGCGCTGCGAATGGAGAAATCTACTGAGATAAGTGACTTTGCCAAAGAGCAGATTTTTATTAATCAGAGCCTGTGCCGCGGTGGTCTAGCGGTTCAGGCGCTCAGTCCGGAACCGCGCGACTGCTACGGTCGCAGGTTCGAATCCTGCCTCGGGCATGGATGTGTGTGATGTCCTTAGGTTAGTTAGGTTTAAGTAGTTCTAAGTTCTAGGGGACTGATGACCACGGATGTTAAGTCCCATAGTGCTCAGAACCATTTGAACCATTTGAACCAGAGCCTGTGAACGAGTATCTCGGGTACGGCGTATCTGGTCGAATGTTCACGCGCTACTGTCGTGAACATCTACGGAAAGCACTAGAAGGACAGTGGAACTACCACACGGCGCTAAATGTTCGGTCGTCCACGACTTTTCACAGAACGCTGAGTTTGAGGCTTGTCTGCTCTGTAAAGCTGGATAGATGGCGATGTGTGGCACCTCTGACGAAAGAGCACAATGCCGTTGGACGCACACGCCTTTTGGAGCACACCATTCAGCGCACGCTGTTGAAGAAGTGGCTCCGCAGCAGACGACCTCTGCGTGGTCACGAGTTGGCCCAATGATTCCGTTAGTTACGATTGTGGTGGGTCTTGGATAATCGAGACTCAACCGTGTTTCACGGGAAACGTGTCGGCTCGACGGATGAACCACGTTTTTGCTACACCAGGTAGATGGTCGTCTCTACAAACACCGACATCCGGGCGGACGGCTGCTCGAAACGTGCACCATGCCACGGGCGCAAGCCGGTTGGAGCAGTATTATGCTGTGATAGACATCCTCCTGCGCTTGCATGGGACCTGTGGTAATAATCGAAAACACCATGTCAGCTGTGGACCACCTGCATTCCTTGTTGCTTGACGTATTCCCTGACGACAAGGTCATTTTTCAGCAGTTATTTGTCCACGTCTCGAAGCCAGAATAGTGCTACAGTGGTTCATTGAGCATGATAGTGAAATCACGTTGATCTCTTGGCCACCAAATTCGACTGATGTGAATCCGATGATAACCATCTGGATCGCTATCGAGCACCATCAGTGCATACACAGATCAGCGGCTAATTATTTAAGGCAATTACATGACTTGTGCACAGGCACCTGGTGCCACATACAGTCTACCGACTGTAGAATCCATGATACACAGAATGGGTGATATATTGCGTTAGAAAGATGGCGAAATAAACAACTGAACAGGTGAACATAACGCTTTGGCTCACCAGTGTATATACGCTCCTGGAAATTGAAATAAGAACACCGTGAATTCATTGTCCCAGGAAGGGGAAACTTTATTGACACATTCCTGGGGTCAGATACATCACATGATCACACTGACAGAACCACAGGCACATAGACACAGGCAACAGAGCATGCACAATGTCGGCACTAGTACAGTGTATATCCACCTTTCGCAGCAATGCAGGCTGCTATTCTCCCATGGAGACGATCGTAGAGATGCTGGATGGAGTCCTGTGGAACGGCTTGCCATGCCATTTCCACCTGGCGCCTCAGTTGGACCAGCGTTCGTGCTGGACGTGCAGACCGCGTGAGACGACGCTTCATCCAGTCCCAAACATGCTCAATGGGGGACAGATCCGGAGATCTTGCTGGCCAGGGTAGTTGACCTACACCTTCTAGAGCACGTTGGGTGGCACGGGATACATGCGGACGTGCATTGTCCTGTTGGAACAGCAAGTTCCCTTGCCGGTCTAGGAATGGTAGAACGATGGGTTCGATGACGGTTTGGATGTACCGTGCACTATTCAGTGTCCCCTCGACGATCACCAGTGGTGTACGGCCAGTGTAGGAGATCGCTCCCCACACCATGATGCCGGGTGTTGGCCCTGTGTGCCTCGGTCGTATGCAGTCCTGATTGTGGCGCTCACCTGCACGGCGCCAAACACGCATACGACCATCATTGGCACCAAGGCAGAAGCGACTCTCATCGCTGAAGACGACACGTCTCCATTCGTCCCTCCATTCACGCCTGTCGCGACACCACTGGAGGCGGGCTGCACGATGTTGGGGCGTGAGCGGAAGACGGCCTAACGGTGTGCGGGACCGTAGCCCAGCTTCATGGAGACGGTTGCGAATGGTCCTCGCCGATACCCCAGGAGCAACAGTGTCCCTAATTTGCTGGGAAGTGGCGGTGCGGTCCCCTACGGCACTGCGTAGGATCCTACGGTCTTGGCGTGCATCCGTGCGTCGCTGCGGTCCGGTCCCAGGTCGACGGGCACGTGCACCTTCCGCCGACCACTGGCGACATCGATGTACTGTGGAGACCTCACGCCCCACGTGTTGAGCAATTCGGCGGTACGTCCACCCGGCCTCCTGCATGCCCACTATACGCCCTCGCTCAAAGTCCGTCAACTGCACATACGGTTCACGTCCACGCTGTCGCGGCATGCTACCAGTGTTAAAGACTGCGATGGAGCTCCGTATGCCACGGCTAACTGGCTGACACTGACGGCGGCGGTGCACAAATGCTGCGCAGCTAGCGCCATTCGACGGCCAACACCGCGGTTCCTGGTGTGTCCGCTGTGCCGTGCGTGTGATCATTGCTTGTACAGCTCTCTCGCAGTGTCCGGAGCAAGTATGGTGGGTCTGACACACCGGTGTCAATGTGTTCTTTTTTCCATTTCCAGGAGTGTACAATGCTTGATTTGTGACTGTAGGCATCAGTATCCCATAATGTTACCGCATAAATCTGATGTAAAAAATCAGATCCACAAATTTTGAGATGTGGTACAATAGAACTGCATGTTTTATCCTCTAAAATATTATATTCACACTTTTAAAGTGCTCAGAAGAGCGTTAGATTAATATATATACATCTCTCTCTCTCTCTCTCTCTCTCTCTCTCTCTCTCTCTCTCTGTGTGTGTGTGTGTGTGTGTGTGTGTGTGTGTGTGTGTGTCTCCGGCTGCTACTAGTCCAGCTGTTTCCTGTTTCCCGTATGTTGTACATTTTGTATGAAAAACCAATCAGACAGGAAAAGCAATAAGAAAGTACTTGGAAACGTTATATACAGTAATGATTACGTCAGAAGGTCATGATTACATGAAAATGTTGTACAAAACAGTATATGGAAAGGAAAAGCAATCAGAACGTAAATGGGATCAGTTGTATATAGATACCTTCTTCACTCTAATAGTTTCAGTGTAGGTTGTGTATATGTATCTGACTGTACTACATTAAAAATTATATATATGTATACAGCTCAGCTTTAAAGTACAACAATTTTACTCATTGTTAATTAACTTCACAAATATTTATAAATGAACCATGCTATTAAGAAAAGACTGAAAAACATGTTAGCAAAAAGTATTGGAAAAAGAAAAATTATTTTTAATAATCAGTCATATTGATTATATCATTTTTATTATTTACAAAAGAACCTGATCCCTTCATTACAGAGTACTAGTGACTAGTTTCATATAATTGCTTAAAAAAGGAGAAGTTGGAATTAGTTTGTTATCGTAATGTCAGCCAGCTAATTATTTGCAATATGCCATTACATCTACATATCACACATCTTTTACACCATACTCATATAAGGTGTGTAATATGTGATCTGCAACATCTGCCATGTAACATGCGGTGTTGATCGAAACTCGAATAAAAATGACTAAACTCATACAACTGCTAAAAGGAGGATTTTGAATTGGTTTTTAAGTGTTGAAATATGAAGACTTACATTTAACATCAGGCAGCTAATTATTTACAGTCTGCAGTTATGTATGCGTTGCAACATCGATTTCTTCAAAAAGGTACTCATTTACTAGAAATGAATTTTTTATAGTATCCAGGTACATCAGCTTTTTGTCGTGTTCTGACAATCTGTCTATTTGCCATTTGATGAAATGAATTATGGTCCTCCCACTACAGAGTGTAGACCACAAATAATGCCTATCGGGTGAGAGCATTGTGACACAGTTGGCTGACCTCCTCCCTGAAGTCAGCTATTTTCTGTATTGAACAGACAATGCTACACTACTCAACTCCTGTGTCAGATGCTGCCTGCTGTTGGCGAGGACGAACTGTGATGTTTGCTGAGTCTTTGGTGACTGTGGTGGGCAGCTCAAACCTCTGTACTCTTATCTACTGGTTTGTCAAAACATACTTTTTAACAAAGGTCACAAATTATTACTTTATATCTAATTGCATGGTATGCTCTGCCACTCAGAAAAAATACAATCAAAGGTTGAATAATTCACAAAATAAAGATTGTGATAAGAACATTACTTAGCTTATTGTCTTCATTTGATGTATTTCAACATCTTCGTTGGCCCAACAACTAGAGATATATCTATGTTCAGAGGAGGATATTCAGGTTTCAGTTCAAAATATGTGTGTGAAATAAATTGTTGCAGGCTCTTTACGTGTCACATAGAACATTTAATTCTCATCACTTTGACACAACAGAATTTCAACATTAAAATACGTCTGAAATCAGAATAAGACATGTCACACACCATACAGTATTTTGCCGGCCGCTGGTGGCCGAGCGTTTCTAGGCGCTACAGTCTGGAACCGCGCGACCGCTACGGTCGCATGTTCGAATCCTGCCTCGGGCATGGATGTGTGTGTTGTCCTTAGGTTAGTTAGGTTTAAGTAGTTCTAAGTTCTAGGGGACTTATGACCTCAGCAGTTGAGTCCCATAGTGCTCAGAGCCATTTGAACCATACAGTATTTCCTGCCAACTGCATACAACTTTCAACTACAAGCCAACACAAACAGATAATAAATACATCAAACGAAGTCTTATACATAACAAACAAGTTAATTACCGATAATATTTCCTGAAATTATTTTGAAAGTCCATAATTAACAATTACATTCTCACTGACTTCAGGTGTAATTACACTTGTATAATAAAAATTTTGAAATAAATGCAATGTAAGAAAAATAATTAATTCTTTGAAAAATATTTAAATTAATATTATTTCTGTTAGATTCATGTTTGAAAACATATTCTGTATATCAATGTATAAAACTATTTTATTAAGGTCATTAGTACTATAGGACATAGCGATTACAATTTGGAACTTATCTATATCGTATAGTAAATTTATGGAGTGTATCAAGTAATCTACGGCAGGCTGAAATTTTTCAAAACATCAATTTTTAGTTTTTTTGCGTAATTATATACTATGTTCTTTTCTGAACATTTATATCTATTATTTATTACTGTCCATCAGTTATAAATGTATTATTATTTTATTTCAATTTTTATGACATCTGTCACTCTGTAGTAAAAAGTCTTATATCTCCGGATCTTTTACAGTTAGAATATTAGGTTTTTTGTGTTTTTTAGAGAAATATACGTTTCCTATCTTGGTTAACCTGCTACAGCACGTTTCGATATCAGAACGTCTGCTGGCGCATTTGTAAACAAAACTTGTTTCTTTGAAAAACGACTCTCGTTGGTTGCTATTGTTTGTTAATGCGAAGTTTCTTGGAGGTTTTAGTACGGTGTATAATAATCTGTGTTTCTATAATGAACCAAAAACTGATTACAAGAAACGTAAATTCAAAGGAAATTAACGCTAGAAAACTGCAGAAAATGAAGGTCAAAATCAGTGCAATAGCAGCACACCTCTCGTACGTGAAACACCACCAAGTGTCTCGAGAAAGAAGGTAACAGCTGATACGTGTACAGAAGTAGTTGAAAGCTGTGGCAGTACTGATATTATAGCAGATTTAGGATTATTGCAGTGTGTTCTAAGTGAACAGGTAGCCTGCAAATCGTGTGGTGGTAAAATCAGTTTGTGTGAAGATGCAAGAGCTAGAGTAGGTTTAGCTTATAAATGAAAAAGATTGTACACTACCTGCAGCAGCGAAAAAGTATTTTGCACATCGCAACAGTGTTCTAACAGTGTCAAAAAGGGATGGGTACCCACATTCGTACACCCAATAGCAAACGCGGTGCTACAAACTTCCTGAATGCAAGACTATGAAGTACAGGTTGACGGATAAAATTATCAACGAGCTAAAGGAATATTATAGGAACGTCATCAGGGAGATTTCTGGGGATCTGAAGGCAATGAAGAAAGCAGTGCGGGCCACTTTCTTCCACAATATATCCACTGACGAGAAGCCAACACATTTTCTGTGTCCGCCACCCGCTGATACAGTGTGCAAGTTTAGGATGGCATAGGCAACTGGCAAACTCAACACATTCACGCGCAAGCAGTGTATCCCTGATTCAGTTATGGACCAAATCGAACCAGTCTACAGAAATCTTCGCCATACTGACCTACTGAGTAAGTGCTTGCACAGAAAGACTCAAAACGTTGATTGGTTGATTTGGGGGAGGGGACCAAACAGTGAAGTCATCGATCTCATCGGATTTCAGAAGGATGGGGAAGGAAGTCGGCGGTGCCCTTTTCAAAGGAACCATCCCGGCATTTGCCTAAAGCGATTTAGGGAAATCACGGAAAATCTAAATCAGGATGACCGAACGCGGTTTCGAACCGTCGTCTCCCGAATGCGAATCCAGAATGCTAACCACTGCGCTGTCTCGCTCGGTGACTCAAAACGTAAATGTGGGTACCCATCCCTTTTTGACACTGTTAGAACACTGTTGCGATGTGCAAAATACTTTTTCGCTGCTGCAGGTAGTGTACAATCTTTTTCATTTATAAGCTAAACCTACTCTGGCTCTTGCATATTCACACAAACTGATTTTACCACCACACGATTTGCAGGCTACCTGTTCACTTAGAACACACTGCAATAATCCTAAATCTGCTATAACATGAGAAACCGCATCTCTAAAAATGTGCTTGTTGGCTACAGAACTTTACAAATAGGAGTGTCAGATGCTGTGATAACGTGCAACAACGGAAACATTGGCAGACTAAAAGCTGTAGTACAGTTAAGTATATCACCTGGACAGAATACTGTAACTATTCTAAGAGAACTTGACAGTTTGCGTATTGGCAAGTCAGATTTTGCTGCTCTCCAAATGTCCAAAGCGTCAAGAAGCAGGAAAACGAAACGATCAAATGAATCCTAGATAATGAGGACCCTGATTATGTTGCAGCTGCTTCTAACCACTTCTTAGGAACGGATCTCTAAGTTTCTCCTAGTATATACGTGTTGTAAGGTTTCATGTCTCATTTTCTCAAAACCATAAATTCTCAAACATTTGTCCCGTTTCCTCAGAAACTATGAGAGAAACTTAAAAGAAAATTTCACAGATTGTAAACACCACTGCATTGCAGCTGTGGACCCAAAGTCATGTTGAGTGCACCAGTAATTGTGCTGTAATAAAATATGTATTACTTTTTTTCCAAGAAAATGAACTGAGTGGAAATTAAATTTAGAAGTATATTCTGAATTATAATATCACAGCCAGTAGTGAGTTACACAAAGATCATTTACACTGAAGCGCAAAAGAAACTGGCATAGGCATGCGTATTCAATTGCAGAGATATGTAAACAGGCAGAACACGGTGCAGCGGTCAGCAACGCCTATATAAGACAAGAAGTGTCTTGCGCAGTTGTTAGATCGGTTACTGCTGCTACAACGGCAGCTTACCAAGATTTCAATGAATTTGAACGTGGAGTTACAGTCGGCGCACGAACGATGGGATACAGCATCTCCAAGGTAGCGATGAAGTGGGGATTTTCCCGTACGACCATTTCACGAGTGTACCATGAATATCAGGAATCTGATAAAACATCAAATCTCCGACATCGCTGCTGGCAGAAAAAGATCCTGCAAGGACTGGATCAACGACGACTGAAGAGAATGGTTCAGCGTGACAGAAGTGCAAGCCTTCCTCAAATCGCTGCAGATTTCAATGCTGGGCCATCAACAAGTGTCAGAGTGTGAACCATTCAATGAAACATCATCGATATGGGCTTTCGCACTCGAAGGCCCACTCGTGTACCCTTGATGACTACACGACAGAAAGCTTTTCGCCTCGCCTGGGCCCGTCAACGCCGACACTGGACTGTTGATGACTGGAAACATGTTGCCTGGTCGGACAAGACTCGTTTCAAATTGTATCAAGCGGATGGACGTGTACGGACGGATGGAGACAACCTCATGAATCCATGGACCCTGCATGTCAGAAGGAAACTGTTTAAGCTGGTGCAGGCTCTGTAATGGTGTGGGGCATGTGACGTTGGAGTGATACGGGACCCTTGATACGTCTAGATACGACTCTGACAGGTGCCACGTACGTAAGCATCCTGTTTGGTCACCTGCATCCATTCATATCCATTGTGCATTCCGACGGACTTGGCCAATTCCAGCAGGACAAAGCGACACCCCTACGTCCAGAATTGCTACAGAGTGGTGTAAGTAGGCTGTTTATGTTTTCTTATTGGCAACGTTACGTAGCGCTCTGTATGAAAATCACTGGCTGTGCTGTGTGCAGTCTGTGGCTAGTTTGCATTGTTGTCTGCCATTGTAGTGTTGGGCAGCTGGATGCGAACAGCGCGTAGCGTTGCGCAGTTGGAGGTGAGCCGCCAGCAGTGGTGGATGTGGGGAGAGAGATGGCGGAGTTTTGAAATTTGTAAGACTGGATGTCATGAACTGCTATGTATATTATGATTTTTCAACACTATTAAGGTAAATACATTGCTTGTTCTCTATTAAAATCTTTCATTTGCAAAATATGCCTATCAGTAGTTAGTGCCTTCCGTAGTTTGAATCATTTATTTAGCTGGCAGTAGTGGCGCTCGCTGTATTGCAGTAGTTGGAGTAACGAAGATTTTTGTGAGGTAAGTGATTTGTGAAAGGTATAGGTTAATGAATGTTAGTCAGGGCCATTCTTTTGTAGGGATTTTTGAAAGTCAGATTGCGTTACGCTAAAAATATTGTGTGTCAGTTTAAGCACAGTCAAAAGGGGACGTTTCATATGTCGACCCTTAGCCGAGGATACCTCACTGGAATCTTCTGATTTTTTTTCTTGTAGTTTGTGTAATTAGTGTAGTTATTGTTTATTGCTAGCGCGTAATTGTAGAGAGACTCTCCTTTGTAGTTGCAATCTTTCATTGTTGTTGTGGCATGCATGTAGATTTGCACCAAGTATTTCGTAGCTGCGCATGCAATTAACTAGATATTATTTTCAGTGCTACGTTAATGTGTTTTCTTATTTTGCTCTTCAAATTGTCGTTTTCTGTGTTGTCGTGTGAAATATTGTGACAATAATGGCGTGTGAAAAATGTAATACTAGGCTCCAAAGTAAACTGAGAAATGACAGTGAAGACGAAAGCAGTGTGTTAGCGCCACCGTGTAATGAATTAACTAATGTTCAAACTAGTGATTTGGTAATTGTGCATAGGGAAATGGAGCGAGCGGCAAATAATGGCGTAGACGGTGAAACAATTAGTGAACAGGGAAGTATTATCGATCGATCGGTCGGCAATAGCTCGCCTCAGGAATCCGAAATGACAGGACACAATCTCGCAAATACTGTAGATTCAGGTTTTGGGTCCTCACCGTTTTCTCAAATAAGTCAAGACACATTTCCTGCTTGTCAAACTGTGAATGTTGCCGGTGCATATTAACTGCCGAAGAGCACTGAGGGACATGTTTCAGACACCAATATATTATTATTGCAATTAATGCAACAAATGGAACAAAATCAGAGACAAACACAGCAAAAGCTTCAAAAGTTAGACACAATGGAACAAAATCTTCAAAAGTTACACGCAATGGAACAAAATCAGAGACAAACACAGCAAAAGCTTCAAAAGTTAGACACCACACTTGAAGAAACACGTCAAGATTTAACTACTGAGTTACTTAACATTGAATCGAAATGTCAAAAAGCCTGTAATGACGTAAAAACACAAATTTGTGAGCATTTTCAACCTATTTTTTCGCGGCATGAAAATGCATTACAGAATCACGAAGCAGCCATAAAAGAACTGCAAACTATTGTTCATGAAAATCATGAGACCTTCCAAGCTAAAATTGACTCATTTGCATCTACCGAGTCGGTTACGCAACTTGCAAAAACTCAGGAAAACTTAAAGGACACAGTAGATACTCTGAAAATTGGTTCAGAAAGACACATGGAAGAAATTAGTTCACTATCAGAGAAAGTAGTCGAACTTTCAGATCAGCTAAATAATTTATCTACGAAGGTAGATGATAATCTGAATGACACAAAACCGGTAGTCTTTACTGACACAGAAGAGTGCGAACAAATTAGGAAATTCAAACAAAATCAGAATCAAATTAATACGCAACACCGAAGAGAAATCCGGGAAGTACAAGATCAGCTGGCACAGGTAATACAAGAATTACGTATTTCAGAGGACACTAGCGCTCCAACACGGGAAGAGGGACTTAGAAATACGGAAAAGCCGCAAAGTAATAACACAGCGTATTTCGGAAATTATGAAAGAAATTGGAAGGTGCACCTAATTTTGAAATGGAACCGCCGAAACGACGCAACAATGACCGATATGCTACTCGCCCACACGATTATTTTGACTATAAGCTGTTCATTACTACACGCAAATTCAAAACATTTAAGAATTCTGGCAACGACATTCATCCACAAGCGTGGCTTCATCAATTCTCTCATTGTTTCCCCCCCAACTGCTCATTAGAGCATAGATTAGAATTTATGTGCGGCTATTTAGAGAATCAACCAGCTGTAAGAATGCGATCGGTCATTCACGATTGCCACAGCGAAGGGGAATTTTATCATGCCTTCCTCTCAGCATATTGGTCTCAAGCTACACAAGACCGAGTAAAACATAGCATAATGATGAAACATTTCGAACAATCTGAATTTTCCAGTCTTGTGAAATATTTTGAAGACATGTTTCACAAGAATCAGTACCTGTCAAACCCTTACAGCCCCTCAGAACTCATCCGCATTTGCTTAATCAAATTACCTGAACATTTACGACATATTATTTTGGCAGGACGTTGCAAAGACGACATTGAAGCTTTTCAGGGACTCTTACAAGAATTAGAAATTGACACTGACATTCGCGGAACGCGAAAACAGGAACACAACAATTACAGGTCACATCCGTCGCAATTCCGCGATGAAAGAAATAATAACTGGACACGACAAGGCTATTCTCACAACACAAATCGTAACCAAAACAGACACCACCCATATGACAACCACTGGCAGAATAATAATAGTTACAGAAAAAGATCGCATTTCCATAGTAATGAATGTGACAGAGATAGCCATAGAAACAGACAATATGGGAACCAAAATAATTATTATCAAGGGAGACAGAATAACTTCAGACGAAACGGTCTACCACGCAGTTACGATTCCGGGAGAAATTCTCCACCACATGACCGACAAACAAGAAACTATTTAAACTACCGACAAAGCGACAGACCTGAATTGCATCAGAACTGGCGAGCTTCAAACAGGGCAGGGCCTTCTCGTCAAGGTGAATTTGTAGAAGTTAGGTCTCCTAATCCCAATAACGACGCGCGCCAACGAAGAGACAGACAATGACTGCGCGCCAACGAAGAGACAGACAATGACTCGCACCGCAGGCAGCCACGTGCGCCGGCTGGCTCAGGGAAAAATAACATAGACGCTAACCTTGAGAAAAATTCCAGTATTCTTTACCGACGTATACCGCATGATAATTGCGTTCAAGTTGAAACTCTGCGTACTAGGAAGAGTAAAGGTTTACACCACATTTCACATGTAAAACTGTTCATTGAGAGATAATCTGTTTTTTAACTTAGTCTTTGCTATAAAATTTTTCACTTTACATTATTGTATGCTTGTCAGACTTAGAATCTGTTAACATGCAACAATGTTTGAAGTAAAATATCCAGTCAAGAACCAAGAGAACTTATTGAAACAGAAATTACGAGTGCATTGTTATAGTGAACAGACGTCACAGTGTTATTGTGTGTGTACATTCTTGCTTGTTAGTTGCACGATTACGTAACGACTCTAAGGCTTACATACTTAGAACATATACTGGTACTGCTAATGAGATTTTAATGCAACATTTTGGTTTACTTGAAAATACATTCTGGATTTGAAGTACTTTCTGTGAGATACCAGATGACACAGTGGTTAGTTTATGTGACAGCTACACGATTTTATCACGACGCTACTAATGAGTGACAATTTACAATGTTGCTTTTGCGGAGTTTCTGTTTCATATCTGCACAGTTTTTCTGAATTATTCTGGAAAGTAAAACATGTTTTAGTAGTAACTTTTGTGGTATAGCTACAGTGAGACAGCCTTTTCCGTAGCACACCAATACGTTACAGCACAGTACTTTCATCATCACGGCAATAAGCGTAATAACTAAGATATCTATATGCAAAGCATTTCACTTTTGTTTATCATGAGGTAAGTACATTGACTTCTGCAGAACTTAGCTTTCGGAGGACAATAACTACAACACTTCCACAGAGATTATCTTACAGCAAGACGCACATTTAGCGCTACAGGACACGTATTTGAGTGATTAATTTTGCACTTAAATCATTTATTTTTAAAGATATTTGAAGTACAATGATACAAAGGTTTTCCGTGATACATTTCATTCCATTGCTGTAATCTGTAACACCTGAAGGTATAATTACATTAATCCTCAAGGGGGTGCACGCTTACTTTGTGTACCATGTGTTTGGCAACCACAAGGAGCCCTAGCTAATATGGTATTTGCTTATACAACTTTACACATCGGTACCATATTTCTCTAACACAGAATTACACAGCTCTGTGATCATTCAACTGAGAGAGACAAATATTTATTTTACTACATCAGTGACAGATGTTTACGTAATTACACAGTTGGATAACTTCACATTTATGAAATTGTATTTTGTCTGTACTTTGTGAACTGTTCATATTTTTTCGGAACCATTGTGATGCTATGAGAGCTTTGAATGATGTATTTGGTATGGGATCATGATTTTTAAAGTACGTTTGAGGTAAATGACACTATTGAAATGAGCAGAGAATTTTTTTTTTAGGTTTTTAAATTATTGCAGAAAGCTACGACGTTTTTGAGATTTGACTGAGGTGTTATGATGTTATTTTTACGACGACGATGTGTATTATGCTGGTGAGGTATGTTTATGATCAATAAGCTGATGCTATATGAGGAATTTGATTATGCTACGTATCTGTTATGATGAAATATTGAAGAAGTGTCGACGAATATTTATATGTGTAATAAGATAAGGAATACTGAGTAGTGGTTAGGGACTCTGACTTGTGAAAAAGGATGTTGGAAACCAAGAATCGTGCTTTAAGAGTTATGAAATGTGTGTAAATGCGTGAATGTACCACAATGCCGACGAAAATTTTTTGGACACTGTTATATTTACAGGATTTTGTTTCTACACATTTGCAACGCAAGTTCTCGACCCGTGAAATTTTGTATATGAGACTGCCACTGTAGTGGAAATTGGTGTTGTAAATATTTCAGTAAGAAAATTAAGTGACCTTCACGTAATGCATTTTGGGCGCCCAGCTGAGAGATAGTCGTCTGACAAAAGAAAGCCATTAGGTGAAAAAAAAGAGGCCATTATCCTCGCTATTGCTTTGTAGAAAGCATCGCAAATACGACACGTTCAAACTTGAAGACATATGATTATACTGTGGAGCTCTTAATTTATGATATTTACTAAAATGCCTAACCAAACGATGAGAAACATTTCACAGCTATTGTCTTGCTAGTTGAGAGAAATGCCATATGGCTTGCTTTATGTATTTATTTACTCATTTTGTTTAATATCTAGTTTCTAGCTGCACTGCAGCATTGGTTAAAATAAAATTTAATAGATGTACTAATATAGTTATTTTATGCCTACAGATCCAGTCAATTAGAAATTTATGATCTACTTCCAAAAAAACCAAAGATCACAAAAAGACATTTCCCTTCATAGGAATTGCATACAGAATTTTCTTTTCAAGACTTGGTAATTTCTTTTGTAGAATAAATTGTGATGCATCACTCTAGTATTAAGATGTGACATAGGTATTAGACATGGCCATCTTTAGTGTAATATTTTTTCTGCTTGAGCTTTGTCTTGTTTAGATATAAGTTATTACATATGCTGCTGCTGTTTGCCAGGCATAGTGCTACTAAATTTCACTTTATATTACCCTGTTAAGCTAGTTTTACTACTGATTTATTTTTCTTGTTGCTGCACATTGGCTCATATTAGTTGTAATGTTGCATTGCTTGGTAATTTAGATTTACTGTAGCTCGCTTTGACAATTTCCATTTTTTTTCATTTCTGTTTGTATTAATTGTTTTATGCTGCTGCATGCCTCGTCCCTTAGTTTAGCATCTGAGCTCAGTAGATTTAAGTTAGCTTAAGAGGGGGGATACTACGTAAGAAACTAACTAGGAAGAATAGGGTAAGAATGCATTGAGAAGTTATATGAAACAGATTTGGCAAAAATGAGTATTGTGCACTGAGAAATAATTATTTTGAAAGAAATATGAATAGAATACAGAAATCAGGTATAGATAGGACTTTTTGGGAATAATGATGAATGAAGGGAGATCTCCAAGAAGTAAAGAAAGTTTTGTTTGCAAAATACTGCAGTAAAACAAACCCTGTCCTTTCCTTTTGTATTATTATGCTATGTGTTTGTGTACCCTTGTGTATTTGTGTACTTCCTGTCTTTATGTGTTTATCTGATAAGACTTATGTTGTAGAATTTTTCTAGTACTAAGCTACATTCACTATGATGAGGAATACTGTTATCCTCAAATATAATTTGCATTTATAATATGTTATTTACTTTGTAAAGATGTTTAGACATTATTTATCAGTTCTGTTTTGTTGCTCATGTGTGAAGTTGATGTTTCAAAAGTTATTCTGATCTTTCATGTATGTACTTATGTCATAATTCCTGTAACACTGATGTATATGTTATTTCGATTCTTTTGTAAAGCCCGTATTACTACACATGTTATCTGTACTATTATGTTATTTAATGATGTATTTTGTACCTTTGTAATTGTATTTTCATGTTGTAAATTTATAATTGTATAGACACCAGTTCTTCAAATTAAGTTACATTTCACTGCACACGTTTCTGTTGGTCATAGTATATGGATAATATGTGAGAAGTAGGGACTGATAGTGTTTGGACATGTGTTAATAATTCAGCAAGGGACTAGATAACAGCATTGCTGGTTCTAAGGACATTTCAAAAAAATTTTCTGTGCATGCACAAGTGGTGGTTTATGGACTTGCTATATTCTCCGCAAGAATCTTTGATGGTGATTGTGCACCTGCACAGTCGCAACGGATGGCTGCTAGCCATCTCTACAAGGACTACAGTGGGCCTGCATCTTTGATGGCCCACCAATACCATTATCTCTACAAGGACTATAGTGGGTCTGCATCTTTGATGGCCCACCAATACCGTAATCTCTACAAGGACTACAGTGGGTCTACTCTGTGATGACCTACCTACCAATATTCTTCAACACTTCGACTGACTCTGCGGTGGGTTTGCTCTGTTGTGGCCCATTACCTATCTGCATGTCAAGAGTCAGCACTGTCTTTCCGTTGGAAGGACAACGCTACTTCTTCAAGACTGCATGGAAATCCACTACTTCCGTGTGCCTTCTCTTTTACTGCTCAGACTTTGAGAAAAAAAAACACTGCAATTTTACTGTGATGATTGATCAGGACTGTGTTTATGGACTGTGAGAAAATTTTAGCTTTTGACCAACATTGTATCAATAAGTGATTGTTATTGTAATTATGAAAAATTTTATCAAATCATTATTGGCGACTGCCCAAAACAATTTGTAAAATTTTTTGTGGGGAGCATGGGGGCTATGTAAGTAGGCTGTTTATGTTTTCTTATTGGCAACGTTACGTAGCGCTCTGTATGAAAATCACTGGCTGTGCTGTGTGCAGTCTGTGGCTGCTTTGCATTGTTGTCTGCCATTGTAGTGTTGGGCAGCTGGATGCGAACAGCGCGTAGCGTTGCACAGTTGGAGGTGAGCCGCCAGCAGTGGTGGATGTGGGGAGAGAGAGGGCGGAGTTTTGAAATTTGTAAGACTGGATGTCATGAACTGCTATGTATATTATGATTTTTCAACATTATTAAGGTAAATACATTGTTTGTTCTCTATTAAAATCTTTCATTTGCTAAGTATGCCTATCAGAAGTTAGTGACTTCCGTAGTTTGAATCTTTTATTTAGCTGGCAGTAGTGGTGCTCGCTGTATTGCAGTAGTTCGAGTAACGAAGATTTTTGTGAGGTAAGTGATTTGTGAAAGATATAGGTTAATGTTAGTCAGGGCCATTCTTTTGTAGGGATTTTTGAAAGTCAGATTGTGTTGCCCTAAAAATATTGTGTGTCAGTTTAAGCACAGTCACGTATAATTGTTCAAAAGGGGACGTTTCAGTGGCTCCAAGAACACTCTTCTGAGTTTAAACACTTCCTCTGGTGAATGGAACGAGGCCTGTGAGACCAAAGATCTGCACAAGGGCACCTGGTACAAACAAATCCACATAGATTTACCGAAGTCCCGATGGTATGCTGAAACGTGGGCTATGAAATGTAACACCATTGGGATCGGAAACGAGAAACAGTTTGTAAGAATCATCCCCAGGTTATAATTCGACCACAACTACTACCGTCAACACGTCTATGGACTCCACATAGTACCTTCACCATTTGGCGCTTGTGGGGAAATCCTGTATATCAACCACAACTACTTTGACTGCTCTCTGCAGAGAAGAGAATCAGACTGGCTGCTTACATAGATGGTCCACATGAATGAAGAACTTCCTTCGAATGAGTTGACACTGTTGACTGCAATGAATGTAGGTCTTTATAAAATGCTTATGGAATTCGTGTTGAAATTTGGGATTAAATTGTAATCATTAAATGTGTGTGTGTGTTTTGCGTCATCGTGTTTAAATATAACATCATGAGGACCTCGAATGTAGGACACAGATAAGGCCTGAACAAGACATAAGTGTAACGACTGCTGTCCATATTACCAGCTATGTCAACTGGGGATTATCGTATTGCGTAACCAGTATCATCACGCCAGATGTTGGGCCTATATGACGATGACGAATGCAATCTGGCAACGTTCGTTGTCCTCGGAGCCTCCAAACATCCACCGTGACGCTCTGCACAGAAGCAAAAAAGACTGGGTTAGTCTAATACTGTCGTTGGGCGCAGCAGTGTTAGCGAGCCTCTCTCTTTTGCTGCGTCAAAGGAAGCCGGAACAGTGGTCTCCTTGCTGACACACCCTAGTGCTCCAGAATCGCACTGTCCTTGTTGATACTTACGTATCAGCAAATAAGCCTTTTCCTGATTCAAAAGTATATGCAGCTGGCGCACGATCCTCACGTCTGAGTGATCAGTATGCCTGTCTTCTCGGGCATCAGTCACGTAGGGTCGTTAAGACCCCGCATTTAGTTGAATACGGCCGTCCTGAAACCCACCGATTCTATATTCGCATGACATCAATGGGATCTCAATCAACGCATGCATCAATATCGCGGAACGAGAAACAACAGTCTCAATAGACCAGGTTACTACGAGTACTGCTTACGTGTTCACAAATGTTTCTCCGTACACGGTGCATAACATGATCTTCTATCTAACAAATAACAACCAAATACGATTTATGGATGAAATACACGCTGCGTGATTTTTCTTGAAATGTCGATTTTATACGTCATTACTCCTACCTACGAGTACTTTTTGTGGTAGCGTTGAACTGTTAATCTGTTGCATGTCTGAGTGTAGCACACTACATGCAAATTCGATATCTGTTGTATGTCGTATTCATGATGTTTCAAATTGCATGACCTCCAGTGTAAATCGGAATTTTGCAGAACTATTCCCCATATACTTTTCGATCCAAAGCTTCGGTTTCATAAGTCACTTTGAATGTTATACTTTCTGTGGCTTGAATTCCCCTTAAGATTTCAAGTTATGGTATAAACTAACAACCGAATGGTCATAAGTTGTTTCAAAACTTCCTTGTCATTTTTCCTGTAATGCAAATTTTCTGATTTGAGTGCATACTTCATTTGAGAATTTAGCAGGGAGCTGCAAAATTTGATTAACAGTTACTCGAAAGACGCAGTGTGGCGCTAATCGCAGAAAACCAAAGTTATGAATCACTGGCAGATGTGAGTCTAGTGGAGAAGGAAAGGGGGTAACAAAAATATGAAATGGGACAGGGTGTATAACTTCGAAACAGAAATTTTTCAAGCGGAAATGAAACTAGGTAAATGAAAAAAATCGTCAGAACAGCGAAGAAGTGAGCGGTGCAAAAGCAACTGTCGTTACACAGTGTTAAGATTTTGCTGTACGACGCTAAATAACGTTTAAAAACAATAGATAAAATCATAAGCACACACTTTTAAAGCGCAGGAATGGCTAGATACAGTCAATCATTAATATATAACACCTGTAAACAATTGTCTGTTAAAATAAGAAAATACGTAGTTTCATTGCATCTATGCCTCCCTTACTTTCCGAGCAAAAGGAAGGCAAATGCCGGGCGGAATGGCCGAGCGGTTCTAGGCGCTACAGTCTGGAACCGCGCGACCTCTACGGTCGCAGATTCGAATCCTGCCTCGGGCATGGATGTGTGTGATGTCATTAGGTTAGTTAGGCTTAAGTAGTTCTGTTCTAGGGGACTGATGACCTCAGAAGTTAAGTCGCATAGTGCTCAGAGCCATTTGAACCATTTTTCTAAGACAAATTATACAATATGTAGCAATTAAGTTCACGAAAACGTCACACGACCTCTCTTCCTGCAGAAATAGCTACGAAATGACTGAATAATTCATGGCAGCTAGCAACCCCAGTATCTCTTTGAATTTCTCATACTTTTACTTCCAGCCCACTACGTCCATAGGCCATTGCTGTAGTAAGTGGGCTCTTCACCATTACGAATCCTAAAGGTGAGAAATAATCAAGCGTTTTGCAGTCCTAACCACTTGTGAATTTTCGGTTACCTAAATCGGGCATAAAATTAATTTCAGTCACTTTCATCATTCCTGAGTTTGTATGTTTCAGAATATTTTGCGCTGTACCTTCAGTGCCGATAATGTAGTTTTTCACTTTTGTTCTAACACTGTAGGAGTATAGTTTAAGAGATCCAGCATGCAGGATTTTAAAACTATGCAAGTATCTGAAAGTTGGTTACTTTACCTACTTTTGTTATGAACGCATCATTTTCATTATTTTCTTAACGTTGAGAAGCAATCAAATGGCCTTTTCTTCCACTAATAGCAGTGGAAAGCATTTGTTGGCTTTACAGCGACAGAGATTACCTCACGCCATTTTTAATCACTTAAGGAACATGAGGGATAGTTTGTCACTTTTGTCAAACTATTTAAGACCTCTTAAAAATTTATGAAAGTTGAATGAACTCACTTTAGAACTATATGTTTAGGAACTGTAGTTGTTTCTCTGCACATCAGATTTATGAAGCTGTATGTTAATTCAAGCTTTCTTTTTTCGTTTTTTGATTTCGAGCAATATTTGAAGTTATATTTTTAAGTCACTGAATTTATGTCCAGTATCTCATAAATGGTTTGCAATAACTGAATATCAGTTGCTGTTACGGGTGCATGTGTATTCATTATGCAGTGTTTTGAAGTCTCTCCCAGAATATAATCTTTATTATGTAACAAACTATGAATATATACTTAGTGTATTTGAGATTGTTCAGTTTCTTTTTTTTTTTGCATTGTATCTGTTGTCTCTGTTGCAGATTATGTTAGTAAGAAAAGAGACATATTGCAGTGCTGAAAATGTTTACTACAAGTCACCTTTACGCAACAAGCAGCGCTACTTTTAGACTTCATAGATCGGCTCCCGAGCTTTCTTCACTTTACTCACTGCGCGACGCTTTGCTCTGGAGACAGGACGCAGCTAGCATAGCTTTCTGGCTTAGTGACAAGCCAAGTTACATAAACAGATACTTTTATTTCCTCATTCAGAGTGCGAGACAGAGTATTCTTCGCAACATTTCTGCATTCCTCAACCTCGTACGTTTAAAACCAGCGCTAGCAGTCGCAGCTGCTGCACTTACGGCAAACACAACCCGCCTATTTCTGCATGTTCAGTGGCCTAAATGAAAAGATTTTGCTTTTTCACTTAACATTCTCTAATTTTCTGCATCCACGGCTGCTCTTTGACTACATGCTTTTGTATTGTTCTAGTTCTTCGATGTTTTAATCCCAGGTTTTTTGCATAGTATGCATTTTGAAGGGGTACTGATACGTGACTAGCAGCTTCTGAAGTTAAGGACTATACCGCTAAGCGGTTGATATTTTAATTGTACAAGAAATTTTCCATGTCAGAATTTGTTCGGGAACGTAATAAGAGGACGTAGCGTCCAATTTCTGCTCAGCGTTCTGTGCGCCAATATCCTGTGTTACTTATTATGTAAATTGAAGGTGGAAGGAGGGAAGGGGGAGAGGAAAGGAAAGTGAAAGAACTCATAATGCTAGCTGCATTGGGATTTTAGGCGAAGTCAGCGGCGCCGAGGGAAAATGTGTACCGGGCTGGGAGTCGAACGTGGGGTCCTCTACTTACTTTTTTTTTTTTTAGGTCTCATTTTGTTCTATATTGTTCGTTGAATTTGTTCGCGGCGGACGCCCAATGACACCCGTTCAGGTTCTTTGTTGATCCGTTCACTCAGTTGTTTTTTTATCACAGAGGGTAGCCAACCCTCTGACCGAGCACACTGAGCTACCGTGCTGGCATTTTTAAAATGAAGGACACACAACACCCAGTCCCCTGCCGGGAATCGAACCTGGGCCCCCTGGCATGGGCTTAATAAGCAGTTTCGTTAACCACTGCGCCATCCAGACACAGTGTTTACCGCCATCGCGCTGGCTATCTCGGTACGCCCCCCCCCCCCCCCCCCCAGCCAACCCACATTCCTACCTAGCGCCACCTATCTGCAGTCCCTGTCCACATCCTCCATGCTCTCTACTTTGAGAATCCCACAGGTGGTCGAACGTGATTATGCATTTGCGCTGAAGGTGGTGGATTCAGAGCCCATCGAGGCGACTCAGTTACACGAATACGTGGTTCACATACAGCTCATATGTCCCGGGTTACATCTCAAATATCTGTGTAATATCATATGGAGGCAGAGAATGGGGCATCGTTGATGATGCTTTGTAGAACTGATGGAGTTCAACGATCCACTGTGTACTATTCTATTGGAGTAGTGTACGTGCCGGCACTGAGTTTCACCCATCCGTTTATTTTTGCAATCATCCATTACGTTACAAATTCAATCTACGCTGCAGAGGAGCACAGTTTTTCTTCGAAATACCCGTCTTTCTCTGTCATTCCGACTCAGGAAGGTCTCACGTGCACACACAGTTATTAATATTGGATCAAAGAAAAGATTTGCAGGGTACCAGTTTCCAATGGAAGCTACATCTACCTGTAATCTCCAGTCAGCACCATCCTTCAGCATTTGTGCTTCTCGAAGGGTTGGTCCATTTTACACTGCTACCACTGGTCACCAATTAGTATTTCAGGGTTATCATGATGATGTAATTAGTATGTGTAATGTTCTTTAGGACACTGAGTAAGTCACAATTGTTTTCCAAAAAAGAAATTTATATTCTTTATTTCATTCAAATTTAAAGGCCATGAACGCACTTTTGTATTAAGTTCAATTCACTCACATGATCTTCTACAGCATAGAACAAATCTAGGGGTTCGTCTTTGTTATAAATTTTTTCCATAGATCAGTGAGATGCATCTCAAAATGAAGACTTTAAATTATTTGTCGAGTACGGTAAAAGGATCAAAATGTAGTTTTAGCAAATTTGTTTGAGTTTTGAACATGTTTTGAATTTATTAGTTGGGTTTCTCGATTTGGCATATTACAGTTGATACAGGGTATGATAGCCTCGAGAACCAATACAACACGTAGAGCGATGGATGCAGCTGCTAATAGTGGTGTGTATCAGTTTCATAGGAAGTGAATGCCGTGTTTGAGTTTTGAACTGTTTTGAATTTATTAGTTGGGTTTCTCGGTTTGACATACTACAGTTGATACGGGACATGATAACCTCGAGTACCAATACAACACGCACAGCGATGGATGCAGATGCTAAGAGTGGTGTGTATCAGTTTCATAGGAAGTGAATGTCTTTCTCTCCTTGCAAAGTTTCTCATAATGTGTTAGAGAAAGAAGGCTACGACAGTAATACGCCTCCCGAGAACGACCTAACCATATTCTGTGGAATTCGGTGCGTGAAATCGCGAAGGCGCTCATGTCTTTGCTGAAAATATTCGTCTATGAAACTAACCTCACTTGGTTGAGAGCTACCGTCTTGTTAGGTAAAGTCCTCGTCTATTGTATCTCATAATAAGTTACATGAATATCAAGAATTTCATCTAAGCAACTCCGTGCAGTAGAACACCACGTGGAAACACGTGGAGGATGGTGCGGCTACCCAACAGACTGCTTACGCAAACACGACTTGGTTCAAATGGTTCAAATGGCTCTGAGCACTATGGGACTTAACATCTGAGGTCATCAGTCCCCTAGAACTTGGAACTACTTCAACCTAACTAACCTAAGGACGTCACACACATCCATGCCCGAGGCAGGTTTCGAACCTGCGACCGTAGCGGTCGGGTGGTTCCAGACTGAATCGCCTAGAACCGCTCGGCCACACCGGCCAGCCAAACACGACTTGGATCGAAAATATCACATTCACAGATGTTTCGATATTCATATGGGTTCCAGTTTCTCACTAACTAAGAATTAATTTCATTCCTTTCTACATACGCATATTCACACAAATTGCGTCCGTGACTATATGCTTAAACCACAAACGAACCATTCTTAATCAGTAACTAATTTTGACATTTACTGATCACGACTCAGGTGATGATTTCCTCTATTTGGTCAGCTGTTTGAGCTGAGTAAAAAGAAGATTCCCTTCAAATTACACAACTGACTTTTATCCGAATTTTCAAAGCCAAATGAACAGTGGAAATGAACAAACTGTTTATCAAATTGACCAGACTGGGTCTAATTATTAAACAAAGATTTAATTGATTCACAGTAATCAGAGAAATTAAGGAAAATTTAATTATTGATCTGAGGGAAAATTGAAATATTTCACGAGCAGCTGCTGGTAGATATGTAAATGAAGTGTCAGAAATTTGACAAACTGCCTATTGGCTCCTGTCTCGGGTTCTTCGGCCGACGTTCATCTAATGATTTTTCTGACGTTTCGCCAGCACGAGTGGCTGGCATTGTCAAAGCTTCACCCTCCATTGCCGGTGGTGAACTGGAGCCGAGCTCGCGGGCGCAGACTATATGTACCTGGCGCGCCAACGTCCGAGGGCTTCTCCGCGGTCATTTCCGGTGCGGTTCTCCTCTTGCTACCTGCGACGGTCGTTCGCTGCAGTACGGGAAGCCAGGATCCGTTGACCTTAAGGCTTTCCTCTTTCTTGTTCAAACTGTTCACGTGTTTTTGTATTTCTACAGCTTCTCTGAACAAGCGCGTGTGATAGTGGTTCTCTACAGCCAGAACTTCCGTATCGGCGAATTTTATTACGTGGTCGGTTTCATTCAGTGCGTGTTCTGCCACGGCCGATTTCTCCACCTGCCCCAACCTGCAATGTCGCTTATGCTCCTTGATCCTGGTGTTAATGGATCGTCCAGTCATCCCGACATAAACTTTTCCGCATGTGCATGGTATGCGGTATATTCCCGACATTGAAAGTGGGTCTCTTTTCTCCTTCGCCGATCTAAGACACTCTTTGATCTTCCTTGTCGGTTTGAAGCTCGTCTGTACGCCATGTTTGCGCAATATACGGCCGATTCTGTCCGTCACTCTGGGAATGTATGGCAGAAAGGCCGTACCCGACATTTCTTTTTCTGGTTCCTTACTTCGCCGAGTGTTTGGCTCAGTTACACTTCTAATATAATTTGTGGAGTACCCATTGCTCCTCAGGACTGTTTCCAGGTGTTGCATTTCTCGTTTGAGGTGTTGCGGCTCACATATTCGTCCTGCTCTCGTTACGAGCGTACTAATCATGCCCCTTTTCTGGCTCGGGTGGTGGTTTGACAGTTTGTGCAGGTATCGGTCCGTGTGAGTCGGTTTTCGATACACGCTGTGTCCCAGGTTTTCGCCGTCCCTTGTGACCAGCACATCTAGAAATGGCAGTTTCTTGTCCTTTTCTACTTCCATGGTAAATGTTATGTTGGCATGGAGGCTGTTCAAGTGTCTTAGGAAGTCACCGAGCTGTTCTTCACCATGGCTCCACACCACGAAAGTATCATCGACGTACCTGTACCACACCTTAGGTTTGCAAGTGGCCGAGTCCAGTGCCTGTGCTTCGAATTGTTCCATGAAGAAGTTGGCCACCACTGGACTGAGAGGACTACCCATGGCGACGCCTTCCAGCTGTTCGTAGAAGTCGCCATTCCACGTGAAATAGCTCGTGGTGAGACATGCATGGAAGAGCTTTCTGATGTCTAGCGGGAAAATGGAACCGATGTGCTCCAGAGCGTCACTGAGTGGCACTTTCGCAAATAACGAAACAACATCAAAGCTGACCAGGATGTCGTTTGGTGCAAGTTTCAGTTTCTTCAGCTTCTCAATGAAATGTCCTGATTCCTTAATGTATGTGTCGGTCTTCCCCACGTGTGGTTGGAGCAGAGAGGCCAAGTGTTTTGCCAGCTTATATGTCGGTGATCCAGGAGCGCTAACGATCGGTCTCAGTGGAACGTTGTTCTTATGGATCTTGGGTAATCCATACAGCCGAGGTGGTAGGGCTTCTGTGTTGCGCAGGTTTCTCTGTATGTCCGCCGGCAGAGAAGACGCCTTGATCAATCGATTCGTATTCCGTGTGATACGTTGCGTCGGATCTGCGCTTAGTTTTCGGTACGTCGTCGGATCTAATAGGTCTCGGATCTTTTGCTCATAATCTTCGGTCTTCATTACGACGGTCGCATTCCCCTTATCGGCAGGCAGTACCAATATACTCTTGTCGGCGTTGAGATTCTTAATGGCTTGTACCTCTTCTTTCTTCAGGTTGCAAGCTGGCGGTTTTGCTCGGCGCAGTATCCTGGCTGTTTCCGTGCGTATTTCCTCTGCCCTTTCACAAGGAAGGGCACGAATGGCTGCTTCGGTGTTGGCAATGATGTCCTCCATAGGTATGGTTCTCGGGATGATAGCGAAATTCCCTCCTTTTTGAAGAACAGACACTTCCGCTTCGGTCAATTGTCGTTCAGTGAGGTTGACCACTGTGTGTGACATGTCGGGAGTCGCCTTGTCGGTCTGCTTCCGGCATCTTTCAAACTTTTTCTTCTGTCGCTCGGTGCAGCGCTCGAGTTCGTTCTGCATGCTCCTGTGAGTGATGCTGTCGATCTTGTCCCAGTCGTCTCGATGCATTCTGCTGCTTAGTTGACAGAAAATGTCCAGAAGTTCCTGATCCGTTCTTGCCAAGTCTCTCCGTGTTGTATCTATTCGCTCACGAAGAAAAGCTCGTTCCATTCTGTCGTAGATACGATGTGCTTGGGCGGTGGTGAACAGGCGCTTGCATCTCAAGAACTTCGGTGTAGCACATTCATCTCGGCACCGTGACAGAAAGGCGAGAGAGGACATCAGTCGCGCTTTCTTCTTCCGTCGTTGGTCAAGGCGTCGGTACAATCTGCAAATCTCCTCCCCGTAGAGGCGTAATACAAAATTGTTGAGGCTTTCGTGGCCACTTGTTGACAAACTGCCTATTGGCTCCTGTCTCGGGTTCTTCGGCCGACGTTCATCTAATGATTTTTCTGACGTTTCGCCAGCACGAGTGGCTGGCATTGTCAAAGCTTCACCCTCCATTGCCGGTGGTGAACTGGAGCCGAGCTCGCGGGCGCAGACTATATGTACCTGGCGCGCCAACGTCCGAGGGCTTCTCCGCGGTCATTTCCGGTGCGGTTCTCCTCTTGCTACCTGCGACGGTCGTTCGCTGCAGTACGGGAAGCCAGGATCCGTTGACCTTAAGGCTTTCCTCTTTCTTGTTCAAACTGTTCGCGTGTTTTTGTATTTCTACAGCTTCTCTGAACAAGCGCGTGTGATAGTGGTTCTCTACAGCCAGAACTTCCGTATCGGCGAATTTTATTACGTGGTCGGTTTCATTCAGTGCGTGTTCTGCCACGGCCGATTTCTCCACCTGCCCCAACCTGCAATGTCGCTTATGCTCCTTGATCCTGGTGTTAATGGATCGTCCAGTCATCCCGACATAAACTTTTCCGCATGTGCATGGTATGCGGTATATTCCCGACATTGAAAGTGGGTCTCTTTTCTCCTTCGCCGATCTAAGACACTCTTTGATCTTCCTTGTCGGTTTGAAGCTCGTCTGTACGCCATGTTTGCGCAATATACGGCCGATTCTGTCCGTCACTCTGGGAATGTATGGCAGAAAGGCCGTACCCGACATTTCTTTTTCTGGTTCCTTACTTCGCCGAGTGTTTGGCTCAGTTACACTTCTAATATAATTTGTGGAGTACCCATTGCTCCTCAGGACTGTTTCCAGGTGTTGCATTTCTCGTTTGAGGTGTTGCGGCTCACATATTCGTCCTGCTCTCGTTACGAGCGTACTAATCATGCCCCTTTTCTGGCTCGGGTGGTAAATTTGAAAAAGCGGTCAAATGTTTTTAGAAATGATTTGTCTGAAAGTAAGAAATAAAATAGATTAGAGAAACATTTAACGCTCGTCATTTGCTGTTCATGATTTCGAGCATCATTCAAAGGCGCGTCAAATGATTCTCTAAATCATTTTATCTCTTACTTTCAGACAAATAATTTGACAAAAGATTTGACATTATTTTATCTGTTTTACCACATCAGCGCTCCAACGTTATAGCGTAGCACACTGTTTACAACCTCTACCTGGTTTCTGGCTTACAAGAATGTTTATAAAGTCAGACACAAATTAAAATCGTTTTAGGATTATCTTAAAAACGTATTTGTGTTCATCAGTGAGACTCATTCTACTACTGACATCACAAATTTTGGATTTAGTTATGTTATGCCATATAGATTATTTATCTCAAATTAATATGTACTCTTATCATGTACCAGACGAAGGTATGATATAAGATTTAGTAATCATTGGGTCATTAATATAGGTCATTAATATAGTCAACTGCGCAACTGAAAAGTTTGATGTGTATTTTACATCAGCCACTTTTCGCATTTTATTTCCAGAAACGTTAATAGTGGCAAATTTGCCTGATATATCTACATTTTCATTGGCGGGTTCCGTGTTCTTGTAGAATAAGGACAAATCATTATTTCTCCAAAACTTGGCTTCAAAATGTTAAAACCATTTCGCAATACGATACGACTGAATGTCTGATGAAATTCATAGTGTGCCCACAGTTTCTATCTTCATTCTCATGTTTTACTTATAGCTTGCACGCCACTTCTGAAATAAAAACTGCTTAGTTGTGATACTTTCGTACGAATACTATCCACACAATATGGAAGACACTGAACATGAGATCTATCACAATCACCTTAACAGCTCGTGCATTCAATTTCTTGTCAACTATAATATGCAAAAGAATGGAAAAGAAAATTGAAATTCTGTTTGGTAACGGACAGAAAAGGTAAAGGCACTACAGAGCAGTTCTGACATTGCTCCTGATAACAACGGCACATCGCATGGAAAGTCTACAAACTATTGTAAGGTTTATCGACGTAGGAACAGTGTTCGAGATCGTAAAATGGTGCATGATGTTTAATCTTCCTTCTAATTTCTTGTCTGACCCACCCTAGCTTTAGACATGTCAGGTTTTAGCCGGTGATCTCACATATGTTTTCAGACGATAACTGCCAGTGGTCTGTTGCTTCCTAATTGACTCCTGCTGACAGACATATCTACCACTTTGTGAATTAATCTCATGAAGAACTTGTAACTTCCGTTATAATAGCTTTCAACACACTAATTTTCTATCAGAAATGTCGTTGCTTTTGTTCTCTATTTAATTGATTTACTTTTAGTCAAGTTTGATCTTATGATACTTTTCTATTGTTGATGATTTGATGAACAAAATTTTATTTGGAAGAGTGCCGGTGCGGCATACTTTCTGCTTCGCTTCAGACAATGACACTCATCGTTGAAATCATTACCTTAAGATGAGGGGCGTATGCTCCTTCGAAACGTTGCTAAGCTTCAGTGGCATCATCCGACGCGACATCCAAGGGCATCATCAATATTTACTGTGTCAAGGAAGTGGTAAACACAGTATCCGAAAAACAGTTCATTATCCGATTGGCATTGCCAGTCCACTCTTCAGAATGAGTCTCCGTGACTGGGAAAAAGAAGTTTCCGCCAATTTACTCCGCACATTGTTGAGAATTGGCCTCACTCACATCTCATTGCAGAAACGGTCGTTATTGCAACTAAACCGCTTGTTGGATGTGTACGTTCTCATGTTACTCGTCACAAACGATGGTTAATGGCCTAGGCCGCGCCGAGAGTTCAGCAGCGGAATGTTGGCACGCAGAGCTATAATTCGTTGCCTCATCTCCTGAAGACCAATAGAAGATCACACAACGAACAATGTCTTGAGTCTACGTATTTCAAAACAGGCATATAACTCGGAGACAGTCTCTACAACATTAACTGTAAACGGTAACTCATGTATGTCACTCTGTTGTAGGTACACACAGGAAAATAAACTTTTGAAGGAAGGGCGCTATACTGAGGAACTGTACGTCAGAGCCTTTTTAACTCATTAGTTGAAAAATAAAACAAAGGAACATGACTTCTGTC
Source organism: Schistocerca nitens (assembly GCF_023898315.1). Lineage (NCBI taxonomy): Eukaryota > Metazoa > Arthropoda > Insecta > Orthoptera > Acrididae > Schistocerca > Schistocerca nitens. The sequence continues at coordinate 252,052,844 of NC_064616.1, read as the reverse complement.
AACTCATCAGTTGCAAAATAAAACAAAGGAACATGATTTCTGTATACCACTGTCGCTGTGAGATTTAAACAATTTGAGAAAGCTGCTTTTAACTTTTAATTGGTGCATAGTAATCCTTTTTTTCATTTATTATGCGTTTGATTCCGCTGAAACACTGCTGCACTTCTTCAACTGTTCCACAAGAGAAAGTTTAAATGTGAATTCCGAAACATATATTTTTTCATTCTAACTGCCTGTTTGAAAAAATAGGCGACTGTATCAAGAACAATTGCACATTCGTCACAACAGGTTGGGTACTGACTGAAGTCTCCTCTTCAACTTTTGACTGATTAGGTGGAGGGTTTTAATAGAGCACCTTTATAAGGTAATTGGCCTGTATTCAGAAGTTTAAACTAATATACAGGGTTTCTTTACTGTGGGACCTGCAGCATGTATTATATCGCAGTCAGACATTACGCAGAGAATTGGAAAACAGGATGCTGCTTTATATTTTATTTTAGTATATAAGCTTATTCGGGCTTTGTTGCTTTCATCAGTACACCTGCAAACGATCGCATTTTCTTATAGTTTACATAATATATAATTAGAAAAGTATTTAACATTTGATGTTATACTGACTTCCTGACGTTGTAAATGGACATATGCCAACCCTGAGCAAACCATTACTGCTGCATGTAGTTTCTGGTTGTAATATTTTTTTAGCAATGTTTTAAAGTTGTTTGACAATTTGCTGTTGCGTGTATATTACAATGCGTTTATTCTATCCAACAATTACAGTAATTCAAGTTTGACAGCTAGTTGTTTACTCAAAGATATTTATGTAGTTGTGGGTCGTGTATCTATGGAACTGCTACTGATGTGTCTGTAATCTCTGGTGTTTTGTTATCCTTTATCCCTATACAAAATCTTAATACAATTTTTTAAAAACTGTGTGTGCGTGTAATGGTTTCCTCAATGTAGACATATGTCCATCTACAACGTTAGGACTTGAGTACAACATCAAATGGGTAAAAAAAGCTTTGTAAATTGTATATCATGTAAATTATAAATAAATGTGATTGCAGATGTACTGATGAAGGCAATATAGCCGAAATAAGCTTATATACTAAAATAAAATATAAAGCAGCATACTGTTTTCCAATTCTTTGCGTAATATAGAGGGGGTTGGACAAAGAAGATGGAAACACCGCAAAAATGTATGCTTGAACATAAGTGCAGTTACTAACGAAGTCTGTAGGTTACGTTGTTGTATCTGACCAAGGAAAGCACCTGTGCAGTGCACTTGATATGTTGAAATTGTTTGCGTAGTTGTGAGTTCATTATGACGAAGCTAACTGAATTCGAACGTGGGCAAATTGTTGGCGCTAGTATGGTGGATGCTCCGTAACCGAGACAGGCGAAGCGTTTGGTGTTTCAAGAGTCACCGTGTCGGAGCTTTATGCCACATAAAGCGAAAGCGGAAAAATATCATCTGTGAAGTCACAACGCGGACGAAAATGTGTGTTGAGTGATCGTTACAGACGGCCAATGAAGAGGATTTCTCTGAAAAATAAGAGGATAACCGCTGGAAAAGTTATTGTAGAACTGAATGCCTCACTCGCGAACCCTGTCAGAGCCAAAGACGCACGAAGGAAGCCACAGAAACAGGGACTTGCAGAACGAGCTAGAATTCCGAAACCACCCATCAGTGATGCAAATGCCCCTTACGGGAAAACGTGGTGTCGAAGCCACAAAATAAGGACTGTGGGACAATGGGATAATGTCATTTAGCCATATGAGCCTGGTATAACATTATTTCTAACTTTTGGCCCAATTTACGTCCCCATGGTGGAGATTCGGTGACGATTTGGACAGCCATATCGTGATATTCCATTGGCGGTTACTTTGCAAGGTCACATTGCAGCTAAGTATTAAGTGACCATACTGGGTGATGATGTTCATCCCATGGTGCAGTGTCTGATCCTCAATGTTGATGCTGTGTTCCGAGACGGCAGGACCCATGATTCCACATCTCGAGTCGTCCTTGACTGGTTTTGTGAGCGCGAGAATGAATTTTCGCATCTCCTGTGGCCACCACATTCACCAGATCTCAATACTATTGAGCCCTTGTGGTCTACTGTCGTGAGAAGGGTGCGTGATCGCTAGCCACCTCCATCTTCGTTACCTGAACTTGCGATTACTTTGCAGGAAGAATGGTATAAGATTCCCTCAGAAACAGACAGGGCAAGCATTTATCTATTCTGAGACTACTGGAAACTGTTTTGAATGCCAGTGTGTTTCCTACACCGCAGTAGGCGTGGTAATGTGTTGTGTTTATGGTGTTTCCATATTTTTGTCAAATGGTTCAAATGGCTCTGACAAGGGAACCTCCCCATTGCACCCCCCTCAGAGTTAGTTATAAGTTGGCACAGTGGATAGGCCTTGAAAAACTGAACACAGATCAATAGAGAAAACAGGAAGAAGTTGTGTGGAACTATGAAAAAAATAAGCAAAATATATAAACTGAGTAGTCCATGCGCAAGATAGGCAACATCAAGGAGAGTGAGAGCTCGGGAGCGCCTTGGTGCCGTTGTTAGCGTGAGCAACTGCAGAACGAGAGGTCCTTGGTTCAAGTCTTCCCTAGAGTCAAAAGTTTACTTTATTTTCGCTAAGTTATGATCTATTCGTTCGTTCATTGACGTCTCTGTTCACTGTAATAAGTTTAGTGTCTGTGTTTTGCGACCGCATCGCAAAACCGTGCGATTAGTAGACGAAAGGACGTGTCACTCCAATGGGAACCGAAAACATTTGATCGCAAGGTCATAGGTCAACCGATTCCTCAGGAAAACACATCTGATATATTCTATACGACACTGGTGACGGCATGTGCGTCACATGACAGGAATATTTTGTTCACCCACCTAATTTGTACACTTGGTGAATGAGTAAAAAGATTCTTCTACCTTGCCCGATTTAGGTTTTCTTGTTGATGTGATAATCACTCCAAAAAAAGAGATGAAAACATAAGAGTTTGTCACACAAACTGCAACAAATGAATGCAACACTTTCACAGTCGCACAGTTTTCCCTGTGCTCTGTCAAAACATATGTTTTTAACGTTTTCAAATTTTTCCGTGTGTAGACCGTCAAATCCTGCATATGTCCAAGCAAATCTGGACGTGTCCTGGAATTTTGGAGAGCGAAGTTGAATATATGTGAGTGCCTGAACTTTGATAATTGTCTGAAAATAAAAAAAAAACTAAACTTTTCACTAGAGGGAAGACTTGAACCAAGGACTTCTCATTCCGCAGCTGCTCACGCTAACCACGGGACCACGGCGCTCCTGAGTTTACGTTATACTTCATGTTGGTTATATTTCGCATGGACTATTCAGTTTGTATATTTTGTTTATTTTTTTCATAGTTCCACAAAACTTCTTCCTGTTTTCTCGATTGATCTGCGTTCAGTTTTTCAAGGCCTATCCACTGTGCCAACTTATAACTAAATCTGAGGGGGGTGCGATGGGGAGGTACCCTTGTGAGCACTGTGGGACTTAACTTCTGAGGTCATCAGTCCACTAGAACTTAGAACTACTTAAACCTAACTAACCTAAGGACATCACACACATCCACGCCCGAGGCAGGATTCGAACCTGCGCCCGTAGCAGTCACGCGGTTCCAGACTGTAGCGTCTAGAACCGCTCGGTGACCCTGGCCGGCCATATTTTTGTCCACCCCCTGTACATACATGTACTAATCATGAAAGTCATTGACTGATACTACTTTAACGTACACGTAAGGACCTTCACGAGTCATGAACCTTGCTGCTGTGGTGCGGTTTGTGGGCCTGAACTACACAGCTGCACTGAATATGTGATCACATCAGAGGGTTGTATGTAGAGAGGTCTCACTGTCATATGGTTCCTGTAGAGGGAAGGTAGCCCTTTTAATATCTGCAAGGGAAACAGTTTGGACGATTGACTGATTTGGTCTGCATCATTGTTAATATACCTTCGCTATGTTTGTTCTGCGAACAGCTGAAATCAAGGGAAAATTGCCTTAGTTATATTTGTATAGAACTTTATATATCTGAGTGGTGTCTGTTTTGTCGGTTATGACCGACAGAATAGACACCACTCATAATAACGCGACCGGAGCATACATCTGTATGAAGTAGAGGATGGGGAAACAAAGGGAAAGGATTGATGGGAAACTCGTGACTGCTAGTAGCACAGGGCATCGTGGTGACGCAATGGCAAAAGTTGAAAATTTGTGCCGCACTGGGACTCGAACACGTATTTACCACTTCTAATGAACGGTTGCCTTAACAACTCTGGCCACCTGGGCGCAATCCATTCACCAGTCGCTTCGTCACACGAGTAGTGTTTATTCTGTTGGACATGTCCGAAACCACACTACTGGCCATTACTGGCTACAGACGCGAAATTAAGACGGCAGGAAGAAGATACTGTGATATGCAAATGATTAGCTTTTCAGAGCATTCACACAAGGTTGGCGCCGGTGACGACACCTACAACATGCTGACACGACGAAAGTTTCCAACCGATTTCTCATACACAAACAGCAATTGACCTGCGTTGCCTGGTGAAACGTTGTTGTGATGCCTCGTGATCGTGTAAGGAGGAGAAATGCGTACCATCACGTTTCCGACTTTGATAAAGGTCCGATTGTAGCCTATCGCGATTGCGGTTTATCCTATCGAGACATTGCTGCTCGCGTTGGTCGAGATCCAATGACTGTTAGCAGAATATGGAATCGGTGGGTTCAGGAGGGTAATACGGAACGCCGTGCTGGATCCCAACGGCCTCGTATCACGAGCTGTCGAGATGACAGGCATCTTATCCGCATGGCTGTAACGGATCGTGTAGCCACGTCTCGATCCCTGAGTCAACAGATGGGGACGTTTGCAAGACAACAACCATCCGCAAGAACAGTTCGACGACGTTTGTAGCAGCATGGACTATTAGCTCGGAGACCATGGCTGCGGTTACTCTTGACGCTGCATCACAGACAGGAGCACCTGCGATGGAGTGCCCCATGACGAACCTGGGTGCATCAATAGCAAAACGTCATTTTTTCGGATGAATCCAGGTTCTGTTTACAGCATCATGATGGTCGCATCCGTGTTTGGCGACATAGAGGTGAACGCACATTGAAAGCGTGTATTCGTCATCGCCATACTGGCGTATCACCCAGCGTGATGGTATGGGGTGCTATTGGTTACACGTCTCAGTCACCTCTTGTTCGCATTAACGGCACTTTGAACAGTGGACGTTACATTTCAGATGTGTTACGACCCGTGGCTCTACCCTCCATTGGCCGGCCGAAGTGGCCGTGCAGTTAAAGGCGCTGCAGTCTGGAACCGCAAGACCGCTACGGTCGCAGGTTCGAATCCTGCCTCGGGCATGGATGTTTGTGATGTCCTTAGGTTAGTTAGGTTTAACTAGTTCTAAGTTCTAGGGGACTAATGACCTCAGAAGTTGAGTCCCATAGTGCTCAGAGCCATTTGAACCATTCTACCCTCCATTCGATCCCTGCGAAACCCTACATTTCAGCAGGATAATGCACCTGTACACGCCATCCAAGCTCTGTTTGATTCAATGCCCAGGCGTATCAAGGCCGTTATTACGGGCAGAGGTGGTTGTTATGGGTACTGATTTCTCGGGGTCTATGCACACAAATTGCGTGAAAATGTAATCACATGTCAGTTCCAGTATAATATTTGTCCAATGAATACCCGTTTTTCATTCATCTGCATTTCTTCTTGGTGTATCAATTTTAATGACCAGTAGTATATATATGCACTTATATCGTCCAAACTCCGAGGGAAATCAATAATTTGCAAGGAAGAGGTCAACGGACGCATTGCAGCGTTCGATAAATTGGAAAGTGATTCGCCTAGTGAACGTCTCCGGATGGCCAAAGTTGTTATGGCAACCGCTCATGAGAAACGGTAAATCCGGGCTCGAGTCACTGTCTTGCAGAAACTTTCAACTTTCTCCATTGCATAATCACAATCCCTGTGCGACTGGAAGTCATGAATTTTTCACTCATTGTTTCTGTTTCGTTCCCCATCCTCTATTTCATATAAACATGCTCGAAGGACATGCATCTCTACTATACGGTTTAATACTGATGGAATTCTCTTGAGTAAAATATCCCGGAGGTATTTCCAAGTAGTGGTTACTCAACAGAATCTTGTTATAGAGAAAAAACATGTCTGGTGTTTTACGGTCGGAGGGTGTAATGTTAGAACTCTGTATCGGCTGGTAGGTTAGACAATTTGAGAAGAGATATGGGTAGATTAAAGTTAGACATAGTGGGAATTAGTGACGTGTTGTGGCAAGGAAAACAAGACTTCTGTTCTGATGTGTGCTGCCTTATCAACACAAAATCAAACAGAGGTAATGTTTTAGTAGGTCAAATAATAAATAATGGAATAGGTATGCTTGTGTGACATTATGGACAACACAGTGAACGCAATATCATAGCCAACAGAGACACATAGGCATTACCCACCACAGTAGAACATGACTGTATGCTTACTAGCTCTACATGTGATGAAGACATTAAAAGAATGCCTATCTGCAGATGAAAGAAACTCTTCTTATCGTTGATGGAGACCAAACTTGAATGGTGATGCTAGACTTGAATCCGATAGCAGTAAAAGGGAGAGAAGCAAAAACAGTAGGAGAACGCGATCTTAGGGAAAGGAATGAAAGGGGAAAAAGTCTGGTTGAATTTTACACAGAGCACAATTTCATCATTTTTAAAACTTAGTTTAAGAATCTTGAAAGACAATTGTATTCTTGAAAGAGACCTGGAAACATCAAAAAGTTTCAGACAGATTGTATATTTGAAGACGAAGCTTTCTAAAACAGATTTTCAACCGAAAACATTAACAGAGCCCGGTGTGGCGTCTGATCATCATTTATTGGTTATGAACTGCAACGAGATAGGGATGAATAAATTGAAAGAACCAGAGGTTGTTGAGCGCATACAAAAATAGTAAAGAGATCTTTGGAGAAAAATAAAGTAGCTGTATGATTAGCAAGAGCTCAAATGACAAACCAGTACTAACTAAAAAAGGGAAGACTGACATGTGAAAGTAATATATAGCAAGGTTATACAAAAGAAACATTACCATGGAAAGGGTGGAAGGTGTGGTACTGCAACAACAATTTGACAGAGCACTGGAAGTCCTAAGTCGACACAAGGTCCCCAGGGTAGACAACATTTCCTCACAGTTATTGAGATGTCTAGGAGAACCAACTATGAGCAAACTATTCATCGTGGTATGTGAGATATTGGAGAAAGACGAAATACCCTCGTCTTAAAGAAAGAGGTAATAATTTGAATTCCGAAGAAGACAATTCTGATCGTGCTTACTTCAGTATCATTAGTTTAAAAAGTCATCGTTGCAAAATAATAACACGATTTATTTACGGATGAACGTAAAACTGGTAGAAGATGACTTCGGTGAAGATCAGTTTGGGTTCTGGAGACTTACCTTACAAGAAAAAATTGAAGTAAGTCGAGCCCACATTTAGAGCACGTGTAGATATAGAGAAAGCTTTTGACAATAATGACTCGAATAACTTCTTTGGATTACTGTAGGCGGCAGGAATAAATTCCGGGTAGCGGAAGATTATCTACAACATGTACACAAACAGGACTACAGTTGTAAGAGCCGAAGGACTCGAAAGAGAAGCAGTAGTTGGGAAGGGAGTGAGACAGGGTTGCAACTTATCCCCGACGTTATTCACTCCGTAAACTGAGCAAGCAGTAAAGGAAACCAAAGACAAATTTCAAAAATGGCTCTGAGCACTATGCGACTTAACTTCTGAGGTCATCAGTCGCCTAGAACTTAGAACTAATTAAACCTAACTAACCTAAGGACGTCACACACATCCATGCCCGAGGCAGGATTAGAACCTAGGACCGTAGCGGTCGCTCGGTTCCAGACTGTAGCGCCTAGAACCGCACGGCCGGCAGAGAAATTGGGGAAGGGAATTTAAAGTTCAGGGAAAAGGAAAAAACTGAGGTGTGCCTATGATATTGTAACTCTGTCAGAAGCGGCAAAGGAAAGGAAAGATCAGTTGAGCGTAATTAATAGTGTCTTGGAAAAGGGTATAAGGCGAACGTCAATAAAAATGCAACAACGGTAATATAGGATATTCGAACTGAAAAAGGTGGTACTGAGGGAATGAGATGTAACACGGTAGAGCAGAATTGTGTAGGTCGATACTAAGGGAATCAGGTTAGGAAATGAGACACTAAAGGTAGTAGATGAGTTCTGCTATGGACAGGACAACAATTAATCGATGGCCGACGTAGACTGGATATAAAGCATAGAGAAGCAACAGAAAGAAAAGTGTGTCTGAAAAACTTAATTGTTAGGAAATCTTTTCTGAAGGTATTTGTCTGGTGGTTAGCCTTGTACGGAAGTGAAACAAGGACAATAAACAGTTCAGACATGAAGAGAGTAAAACCTTTTGAAACGTGTATGCTACGTACAAAAGCTGAAGATTAAATGAAGAATTACTGAATATAATCGTGGACAAAAGAAATTTATGAACAACGTGACTAAAAGAAGGGATTGCTTGACAGGACACACCCTGAAAAATTAAGGAATCGACAGTTTGGTGATGGAGGGAACTGTATAATGTAAAAACTCTGGAGGGAGATCAAGGCTTGAATACAGATAACACATTCAAATGGATGTTGGTTGGAGTAGTAATGTAGACATGAAGAGTATTACGCAGAATAGACTAGCGTTTAAAGCTCTAGCATATCTTTCTCCGGACTGTACGCCACTACCCTCACTTACAATTTCTTGTTTTTATCTGTAATGTGACGATTTGGAATACACGACAGAAACTAGTTCAATTATTTAAATTAATGCTAGCAAACCGTTCGCTACCACTTGTGGGATGCTGACCTTAGAGCCAGAGGGCTGCTAATAAAGAGGCACTCTCTGATGATCACAAACTTCATACGTTTGCCTTCGCTGAATTGAATGTAGACCGTGACTGGCACCAGGTCATCTTTTCAGATTAGTCAATGTTTATCTCAGTGAATGATGGTCCGGTGATGGGGACCACCCTACAACCTACAGTACGTGGCACAACATTGCCATTTTGGCCCCAGTAGAGTCTCGTCCTAGAGGTGAGTGTCATCAGACAGGGCAGAGATACTTCGGCACATTAACTGTCATCTCGCCCCGTATCAGTCTGTGCATATCATGAAACATATTTTGTAGTCGAGTGTGAGGAGATGCTATTCCAGTAGTGATCCAGTTCCAGTGGGACCACTCACGGGTTCACACAAGTCGAATCGTTCAGCAACGGTTTTCGCAACAGATTGTCGTCGACCTGATCGACTGGACTGTCCGAGCGTCGGACTGGCATCTCATTGAAAATTTGTGGACCAAAATGAAGTGTCACATGAACTTCCACTGTCCTGCACCAGTCCCACGCACACCTGATCAACTGTGGTACCTACTATTCGATAAATAGGAGAGTCTCGTGGAGGATGAGACATATTTCCAGAAGCTGACACCCCCTTGCCTCGTCCGATGAGGCAGGTAATTGGTGCTAATGGTGGGTGGACCTCACACTAACTTCATCTCTGATGTGAAACGTTCCTCATCTCACATTACTCCACTATATAATATAACATTTGGTTTAAATGTATGTTTGTTAATTATAAATCTACGTGGAATCATTGTATTTTAAGTTCTGTTTATTGAATTCGTGCTACTTAACACTTAATCCATGTAAATCCGGAAAAAGCACAAAAAAGTCGGTTTGAATCGACATAGAAATGGTGCCCTACCTTGAGACAGTCAAATAAAACTCTTAATGTCGGCATCTATGATAACAGGTAAATCCTAAAACAATAATATTCTCTTCATTACTGCGTCTCACACATTTTCTGCTTTTATTGTGCAAAAGAAGTGCAGTCAGAACATACAAAAGCTCTTTTCCAAGTTACCTTTCCTCAGAAGGCCGAGAATAGCACTCCATGCACTGAATGCATTTCTCTGTGTAAGTCTTCAGAAAAACGACCATTGCATAATGTGCTTTCATTGTCTTCTTCTTCAGATCGTATATCTGAAGCATTGTTCTCAGTTAAATTTGCACCAGAACCCAAATGACGGGAAGAGTATGTTTCCTGCGTTTTTCTCTTTTTCTTTTTCAAGAACAAAACTTTCGTTCCTGTCTTCTTTGAGTCCGCTACGGCTTCTTCTCTTTGGATGGATTGTTTCAAACGTTCCCTGTATGGAGATGATGTTGGCTGCTTAACAGATTCAGAACGTTCTGATTTTACTGGAGCTGGTGGCTCTTGATGTAGCTTACTGATTTTGGGAGCAGGCCAGATAACATCTGAGCTCACATTTACTCCGTTGTTTGTGTCTTGTATGTCAGACTCGATGTGTGCTACCAAGTCATTGTCTCTACATATGCGCCTGTTGCATGGGAAGAGTCACGTTTTCCAGAGGCCGTTTATAGCATTTTCCAATTGTTACTACTCTTAAGTATGCCGCTCCAAATAACCTCGTAATCAAAAATAAGATTACTACTTGAGCTGGATTAGTTGCACAATAGGTTTCTATTACTTGGGGAAAATGCATTTTAAACGGTCCCATGAACTTCACACAAGAAGCTGCGTTGTATGTGTGAAATGGGGTCAGAAACAGATAATGTCCGCCCCTGGTAGCTGAGTGGTCAGCGCGACGGAATGTCATACCTAACGGCCCGGATTCGATTCCCGGCTGGGTCGGAGATTTTCTCCGCTCAGGGACTGGGTGTTGTGTTGTCCTTACCATCATCATTTCATCCCCATCGACGCGCAAGTCGCCGAAGTGGCATCAACTCGAAGGGCTTGCACCAGGCGAATATTCTACCCGACGGGCGGCCCTAGCCACACGGTATTTCCAATTAACAGATAATGCGGACATGGTTCTCTCCTGGTTTGTTTACCACACAAATATGATATGATGCCCATCAAGACACGACAGGGTCACCACGAGATGGTTTCACAAAATTCACAAAATAGTCAGACCACATAGTAAAAAAAAAATGAGTCTGAATCCAGCGACTAGGTGGCAAGGTGAAATTATTTTTATATGAGATAACATGTTCCGATATGCGATACAGTCGCATATTAGTATAGCCATGATACTGCATATTAGGAATAGGCTGTCTCGCACTATAAACTATCCTCGTAGTTACTCTGCTCGGTTTGAGGACAATTCATTATAACGAATCGAAGATTACTTTGAGCAGAATATAATCGTATGAATATTGTTGCGACAGTTGCTTAACTTCTGATATTAAAGCGGTACAAGCACATGCACGCAAAAAATTTGAAATTGAAGACATTTAAAATCAAGGATTCTTGACAGTGTCGAGTTCTGTGACGGTGTTATTGTCATTGCTCTACACCTCGCGCGCAGTGAGAACTAAGTTCTGATACTTCTCAACACGGATGAGCATTTACTTTCATCGGACTCTAGCTGTCTCACATTAGCGAACTTTCACACAATAGCCAACTCTCCTTTATGTTCAAAATCACTTTCAGCAATGATGATATCATTTGGGTAAATGAAAAACAGTGTTACATCAGAGAATAAATAGTCATTTCCTCGTATTAAATTCTAATTGCAGTAAGGCAAAGCGCAGTGCGTTCCCTCAACTGCCTTCTGACGTTCCATACCGCCGGCCACTGAAATTATTGATATCCGTTTTCCTTGAAAATTAGGGAGAAATGAACCATAATTTCTGCTGGAAGACCGTATTCTACGCTTGTCCTTGCAATTGGAAGTTCGTGCAATTTCGTACCTGCTTATCTCTTTAGGATCATTATATTTTAATAAATATTGTCTGACAACATTTCAGTGCTTTATTCAGACCCATTACGCTGAATAGTTGAAATTATTTTTCACAGCATATTTGTAATTTTACCTCGAGACCAAAATTTATGAGCTAATCGTTAAACATTAATCTTCTCTTACTTAATTTCGTCATAATGATTTTTTCCTGCTGCATGTACTTTCCCGTTCTGTCTGCACCTCAGCAAATAGTTTTATGCATATGGACAAAACTTTCTCTTCTGCAACTTAACTTGGACCTTATCTTTTAAACTGAGAGCGATAATGAATTTTAGTGTTCCCGAATAAAAGAGCAAAAGAGCTGCTGTTGAGCTTGATGCTTACATTTCAGTCCGTAATTTAAAACAAAGTATATCGTTATCAGTTTCAGTCGTGTCAAAGGATTGAATAATTATTCGATTAGCTAGTTGCTCCTACATTTGAAACACCATCTTAATAAAAGATAAAATTTTCCTGGAAGCCTAATTGATCTAAGACTACTTACTACTCAAAATAATTATATTCTCTCTCTCTCTCTCTCTCTCTCTCTCTCTCTCTCTCTCTCTCTCTCCCGCAAAACAAATACGCTTGTAATAACTTGCATGTGTTTTGTTTAAAATTTTGTGCGTTTTCTGATGTAGTTTTTGCTAGCCCGTATTACAATATTTTGTCTTAAAGCCTACAAATAATCTGCACCATCGTTGTACTCATCAAAACAAGAGAAGCTACCGCAGAAAGGCCATTAGCATCTAACACGATGGGGACGTAAAAGATTTTGGCCAGATGGAGGAACCGCACAGCGACACCACAACACTGTCCTCGGACGACGTCTAATGCTGTTTCTCAAATCACTACATATAGAGTACACGAACGTCCCATGGGACACTCCTGATGATACTTCTTCTACATCTACATCTATACTCCGCGAGCCACCTTACGGTGTGTGGCGGAGGGTACTTATTGTACCACTATCTGATCCCCCCTTCCCTGTTCCATTCACGAATTGTGCGTGGGAAGAACGACTGCTTGTAAGTCTCCGTATTTGCTCTAATTTCTCGGATCTTTTCGTTGTGATCATTACGCGAGATATATGTGGGCCGTAGTAATATGTTGCCCATCTCTTCCCGGAATGTGCTCTCTCGTAATTTCGATAATAAACCTCTCCGTGTTGCGTAACGCCTTTCTTGAAGTGTCCGCCACTGGAGCTTGTTCAGCATCTCCGTAACGCTCTCGCGCTGACTAAATGTCCCCATGACGAATCGCGCTGCTTTTCGCTGGATCATGTCTATCTCTTCTATTAATCCAACCTGGTAAGGGTCCCATACTGATGAGCAATACTCAAGAATCGGACGAACAAGCGTTTTGTAAGCTACTTCTTTCGTCGATGAGTCACATTTTCTTAGAATTCTTCCTATGAATCTCAACCTGGCGCCTGCTTTTCCCACTATTTGTTTTATGTGATCATTCCACTTCAGATCGCTCCGGATAGTAACTCCTAAGTATTTTACGGTCGTTACCGCTTCCAATGATTTACCACCTATGGCATAATCGTACTGGAATGGATTTCTGCCCCTATGTATGCGCATTATATTACATTTATCTACGTTTAGGGAAAGCTGCCAGCTGTCGCACCATTCATTAATCCTCTGCAGGTCTTCCTGGAGTACGTACGAGTCTTCTGATGTTGCTACTTTCTTGTAGACAACCGTGTCATCTGCAAATAGCCTCACGGAGCTACCGATGTTGTCAACTAAGTCATTTATGTATATTGTAAACAATAAAGGTCCTATCACGCTTCCTTGCGGTACTCCCGAAATTACCTCTACATCTGCAGATTTTGAACCGTTAAGAATGACATGTTGTGTTCTTTCTTCTAGGAAATCCTGAATCCAATCACAAACCTGGTCCGATATTCCGTAAGCTCGTATTTTTTTCACTAAACGTAAGTGCGGAACCGTATCAAATGCCTTCCTGAAGTCTAGGAATACGGCATCAATCTGCTCGCCAGTGTCTACGGCACTGTGAATTTCTTGGACAAATAGGGCGAGCTGAGTTTCACATGATCTCTGTTTGCGGAATCCATGTTGGTTATGAAGAAGGAGATTTGTATTATCTAAGAACGTCATAATACGAGAACATAAAACATGTTCCATTATTCTACAACAGATTGACGTAAGCGAAATAGGCCTATAATTATTCGCATCTGATTTATGACCCTTCTTGAAAATGGGAACGACCTGCGCTTTCTTCCAGTCGCTAGGTACTTTACGTTCTTCCAGAGATCTACGATAAATTGCTGATAGAAAGGGGGCAAGTTCTTTAGCATAATCACTGTAGAATCTTACGGGTATCTCGTCTGGTCCGGATGCTTTTCCGCTACTAAGTGATAGCAGTTGTTTTTCAATTCCGATATCGTTTATTTCAATATTTTCCATTTTGGCGTCCGTGCGACGGCTGAAGTCAGGGACCGTGTTACGATTTTCCGCAGTGAAACAGTTTCTGAACACTGAATTCAGTATTTCTGCCTTTCTTCGGTCGTCCTCTGTTTCGGTGCCATCGTGGTCAACGAGTGACTGAATAGGGGATTTAGATCCGCTTACCGATTTTACATATGACCAAAACTTTTTAGGGTTCTTGTTTAGATTGTTTGCCAATGTTTTATGTTCGAATTCGTTGAATGCTTCTCTCATTGCTCTCTTTACGCTCTTTTTCGCTTCGTTCAGCTTTTCCTTATCAGCTATGATTCGACTACTCTTAAACCTATGATGAAGCTTTCTTTGTTTCCGTAGTACCTTTCGTACATGATTGTTATACCACGGTGGATCTTTCCTCTCGCTTTGTACCTTAGTCGGTACGAACTTATCTAAGGCGTACTGGACGATGTTTCTAAATTTTTTCCATTTTTGTTCCACATCCTCTTCCTCAGAAATGAACGTTTGATGGTGGTCACTCAGATATTCTGCGATTTGTGCCCTATCACTCTTGTTAAGCAAATATATTTTCCTTCCTTTCTTGGCATTTCTTATTACACTTGTAGTCATTGATGCAACCACTGACTTATGATCACTGATACCCTCTTCTACATTCACGGAGTCGAAAAGTTCCGGTCTATTTGTTGCTATGAGGTCTAAAACGTTAGCTTCACGAGTTGGTTCTCTAACTATCTGCTCGAAGTAATTCTCGGACAAGGCAGTCAGGATAATGTCACAAGAGTCTCTGTCCCTGGCTCCAGTTCTGATTGTGTGACTATCCCATTCTATACCTGGTAGATTGAAGTCTCCCCCTATTACAATAGTATGATCACGAAACTTCTTCACGACGTTCTGCAGGTTCTCTCTGAGGCGCTCAGCTACTACGGTTGCTGATGCAGGTGGTCTATAGAAGCATCCGACTATCATATCTGACCCACCTTTGATACTTAACTTAACCCAGATTATTTCACATTCGCATTCGCTAATAACTTCACTGGATATTATTGAATTCTTTACTGCTATAAATACTCCTCCACCATTGGCGTTTATCCTATCCTTGCGGTATATATTCCATTCTGTGTCTAGGATTTCGTTACTGTTCACTTCCGGTTTTAACCAACTTTCCGTTCCTAATACTATATGCGCACTATTTCCTTCAATAAGCGATACTAATTCAGGAACCTTGCCCTGGATACTCCTGCAGTTTACCAATATTACGTTAACTTTTCCTGTTTTTGGTCTCTGAGGACGGACGTTCTTTATCAACGATGCTGATGTTCTCTCTGGTAAGCCGTCAGGTATTTTATCGTTTCGCCCAAGGGGGGGTCCCTCTAACCTAAAAAACCCCCGTGTGCACGCCACACGTACTCTGCTACCCTAGTAGCTGCTTCCGGTGTGTAGTGCACGCCTGACCTGTCTAGGGGGGCCCTACAGTTCTCCACCCAATAACGGAGGTCGATGAATTTGCAACCATTATAGTCGCAGAGTCGTCTGAGCCTCTGGTTTAGACCCCCCACACGGCTCCAAACCAGAGGACCGCGATCGACTCTGGGCACTATGCTGCAGATATTAAGCTCAGCTTGCACTCCGCGTGCGATGCTGGTTGTCTTCACCAAATCAGCCAGCCGCCGGAAGGAACCAAGGATGGCCTCAGAACCCAAGCGGCAGGCGTCATTCGTTCCGACATGTGCTACTATCTGCAGCCGGTCACACCCAGTGCGTTCAATAGCTGCCGGAAGGGCCTCCTCCACATTACGGACGAGACCCCCCGGCAAGCACACCGAGTGCACACTGGCATTCTTCCCCGACCTACCCGCTATTTTCCTGAGGGGCTCCATAACCCGCCTAACGTTGGAGCTCCCTATAACTAATAGGCCCGCCCTCTGTGACTGTCGGGACCTTGCCGGAGAATCGGCCACTGGCCCAACAGGCGAGGCATCCTGTGGTGGCTCGGAAACGATGTCATCACCACTAGGAAGCACCCCGTACCTGTTGGAAAGGGGTAAGGCAGCTGCCACGCGGCCAGATCCCACCTTCGCCTTTCGGCCAGGCACACGCGAGCCCACCACTGTCCGCCATTCACCCTGGAGTGATGGCTGACCGGTAAGATGCTCACTGCCGGAAGACGCAGCGACATCAGGGGTTCCATGTGATTCCAAGGCCACCGAAGTAGGCATAGGTCTCACCACAGTTGCCCCAACGCCACTACGAGCCGACGCCTGCGCCTCGAGCTCGATGAGCCTAACAGACAAAGCCTCCACCTGCCCCTGAAGAGTGGCCAATTCTCCTTGCGTCCGCTCACAACAACCACAGTCCCTACACATGACTATGTTTACCCTACTCTATACGGTGACAAATTCCCAAGATAATCTTCTGATGAGCTACTCTGATAATCAAGAAACACTCACTGAAATACGAGACGCGAAAACTACGCTAGGTTTTCCCAGAAAAACTATTTAAAAGCTAAGCGCAGCAAATAAGTACAAAATAAATATCTCTCCTAACGATCAAGAACTGTTAGTTTCTATGCAGAGCAGATAAACACTAATTGAATCCCTTCCTTAGTGGAAGGTCGTAAACAAGATGCAAAATAAACGCTTTATACAAACAGTACTCGCTGCTGCTGGTGCTCTCGCTCTGGCTGTCACAAGACAACTGCTGATTCAAGTGACTAGTGGCTAACGGCCGCGAAACAAACAAAAGACGGTTTTTGGGCGCTTTCTGTTCTAAACGATCAAGAAAACACTAAGAAATCTAACACGAAAACTACGTAAAGTTTTATCAAGAACTGTTAGTTACTATGCAGAGCAGATAAACACTAATAGAATCCCTTCCTTAGTGGAAGGTCGTAAACAAAATGCAAAATAAACGCTTTATACAAACAGTACTCGCTGCTGCTGGTGCTCTCGCTCTGGCTGTCACAAGACAACTGATCGATTCTCACCGTCCACAGCAACGCACAGGATTCCATTACTTGAGAAGTCTTCGAGCCACTCTCATATCTTAAAACCTATTTTGTATGCTCGACCCGTCGTAACAGTGTGCAGTGGGATACTGTGTCCAACGCTTTCCGGAAATCTAAGTATAGGGAATCTGCCTGTAGTTCCTCATAATGGACTATCTCTGTTAGTGAATTATTGAGGTATAATGAGCGATGCATGTAAGTACGAGGGTTGATTAACAAAGACTGAGACTGATTTTTTTAAACAGATGTTTATTACTCCGTTTCAATGTTTACATAATCTTTTTCAGAGTACTCGCCTCCTTCCTGAATGCGGTCTTTATAGAGGCTCTGCCGGCCGCTGTGGCCGAGCGGTTGTAGGCGCTTCAGTCTGGAACCGCGCGACCGCTACGGTCGCAGGTTCGAATCCTGGTCGGGCATGGATATGTGTGATGTCCTGAGCTACCCAAGCACCACTCAGGCCCCCTCCCCACAGCTTTAATTCCGCCAGTACCTCGTCTCCTGCCTTCCAAACTTCTCAGAAGCTCCCTCGCAGAAAAAATGGCTCTGAGCACAATGGGACTTAACAGCTATGGTCATCAGTGCCCTAGAACTTAGAACTACTTAAACCTAACTAACCTAAGGACATCACAGTACACCCAGTCATCACGAGGCAGAGAAAATCCCTGACCCCGCCGGGAATCGAACCCGGGAACCCGGGCGTGGGAAGCGAGAACGCAACCGCACGACCACGAGCTGCGGACTCTCTCGGAGAAGCTTCTGCGAAGTTTGGAAGGTCGGAGACGAGGTACTGGCGGAATTAAAGCTGTTGGGAGGGGGCCTGAGTCGTGCTTGGGTAGCTCAGTTGGTAGAGCACTTGCCCGCGAAAGGCAAAGATCCTGAGTTCGAGTTTCGGTCAGGCACACAGTTTTAATCTGCCAGGAAGTTTCAGGGCAAGATTGTTTCTTAGAACGAGGACGGAGAAGAAACGGGGATATCACACAAATTATATGGAAGAGTATGACGATTCCAAATATATATAAATATTTCGTACCACTACTACTTTCCGGTCTCATGGTTAAGAAAGTGGATCATGTGAATGAAACATGAAACTATTTGCTAACATAAAACTATTTGCTTGTCGTAGGCCTAATAGGCATTTAATAATGGTACTTCGTGAATTATATTCCGTCATGTTACTTATGTAAATGAGGCAGATAAAAATGACCACTTGTGCCAAAACAGTCTCTCTTATTTGGCGTTTGTTACAACTGCAGCAATATTAGAAAGGCCTATTTCGTTTTATCTAGGAGACAGTGACGTAATAGACGTAATCAAATCGAGAAACCACACCAGTCTTAGGTACTATTCGTATTAACAGTTTTTTTCAGTATTACATAACGACATTTTGATTTTTCATGTAGCAAAACATTTGACGAACTTTAATGAGGTAATAGATTATTTCGCCGAAAGGAAAGCACGCCATGTAAAGCTGTAGCGAGATTAGAGAGGACAAAAATGCTGAGACCTAAGGACTGAAGAAATGTGTACTGTCTAGCTTGTCTCTTGTCTTTACTAGTTTTTTTTTCCTATATTTAATTTTATGTCACACTAAAGAGAAAGTTATTAGCTAACAGGTAGTAAAGAGTGCCAATTTTTTGAAGAGTTTTCATTCTCCTGGTCACAACTAATCCCACCCAGTATCAATTGTGAATTTTTTTAAAGGATGTAGGATGTCAGACCAGCCGAACGAGGGCAAGAGAGGCACCACAAGACATTTTGACTTGCACTGTCCTGAATATGGGTTTGATGGGTCCAGTACAAAATATACACATTTGAACTCCACAGAGCGAAATACAGTGACGTGCGATAGAAGAATGCTAGGTGAAGAGGCGTGGCACCGTACTTTGGCACACTCGGATTAAATAACATATATCACATCTTCTCGAAAAAATGAGTTTTATACATCGACTTCTTCAGAAAGATGTGCGCCACAAAACGTACGTACGTATTTTTGAAAA
The DNA here is from genome assembly GCF_023898315.1 of Schistocerca nitens. Lineage (NCBI taxonomy): Eukaryota > Metazoa > Arthropoda > Insecta > Orthoptera > Acrididae > Schistocerca > Schistocerca nitens. The sequence goes on along the minus strand of NC_064616.1, from coordinate 252,033,538 downwards.
ATCGACTGTTTTAAAATTTTTGACTCCTATCTCAAACGCTCGAGTTGAAGCGGGGGGGGGGGGGGGCTCCACTATCAATTTTTTTACCCCTCCTAATGAGCCCTAATTTCTCGTATCTTACCTTGTGGTCCCTACGCGCAGTGTATGTTGGCTGCAGTAGAATCGTTTAGGAGCTAGCTTCTCTAAATTTTCTCAGTAGTGTTTCTCGAAAAGATCGTCACCTTGCCTCCAGGGATTCCCATTTGAGTTCCCGAAGCATCTCCGTAACACGTGCTGTTCGAATCTACTGGTAACAAATCTAGCAGCCCGCCTCTGAATTGCTTCGATGTCTTCCTTCAATCCGAACACGTAAGGATCCCAAACACTTGAGAAGTACTCAAGAATAGTCACACCAGCGTTCTATATATGGTGTCCTTTACAGGTGAAGCACTGTTTCCTAAAATTTTTGCAATAAACCAAAGTCGACAGTTCGCCTTTCCTACCACAGTTCCCACATGCTCGTTCCGCCTCATATCGCTATACAACGTTACTCCCAGATATTTAACCGCCTTGACTGTGACAAGCAGGACACTAGTAATACTGTATCGAAACGTTACAGGTTTGATCTTCCTACTCATCGCATTAACTTAAATTTTTCCACATTTAGAGCTAGCTGCCATTCATCACACCAACTGGAAATTTTTGCTAAGTCGTCTTGTGTCTTCCTACAGTCACTCAACTTCGACACCTCACCGTATGTCACGGTATCATCAGAAAACAACCGCAAATTGCTACCCAAGAACACAGAATTTTATTTCGCCATAGTGCTCCTCTGGCGTCACCTCCATTGTCTGGTGTGTGAAATGCAAAGAGTGTCTGTCTACAAAATAGAGCATTACAACCACCTTACCGATACTAGACTGCTGCCGTCTATGGACTTTAAATCCCGCTCTTTTCAAATATTCGCAATACAGATAGGAAACTATCAAGGAAACTAAAGGAAAAAATCTGTTTTAGTCTTTGTTGATCAGCCCTCGTACGTTACGCCACCAAAAAAGAAAACCGTATTGGAATTAATGTGTAAAGCAGTGAAGAGAGTGAAATCATAGACAGAAACGAGAGTCTATCGTTCCCCCTATTGTTCGGCTACTGTATACGTTGTAGGTGGCATGACAACTGACATCATCCTCATGAGGAACTCTGGGCACGCCAGTGACGTCATCGTCCTCACGAGGAAGACAACCCACAGTGCTACATCAATCTCTCTCAATGTCTCTCCCGTTCCCCCTGAGAGGCTCAAATCAACAACTGGAACTCCTAGAGCACGTAAGGTGCTGATTTATTAAACGTATATAAAATCTGTCTTTGCAACTACTGACAAATGCCTGTTTATATCGCAATACGGGTTTCATTTCATTGATTTCTTTGGTTAAGGACTTATATGAAACGGTCTGACTCGATTCTTGTCGTTCTATACACTAGTGAACGCCGTTAGTTAGTTAGTTAGTTAGTTAGTTGCGTGTTCCACTGATCAATCGCACGGTACGGTAGCCGTTATGATGTGGAACGTGTCAAGTGCACAAGAAATGCACATATGAAACTAGATATTTTAGTATTGAAACATCCCCTTATAAAAATTAATGAATTACTGTGCTAGAAAACCCCTTACGTTATTTGATTTTCAAACACCTGAGCAAAACTCAACGTGCACAGACATTTCTCTCTTTACTTATTCAGATCGTCAATAAACTGACACATAATATTTTTAGCACAATGCAATTTGACTTTCAATAATCCCTACAAAAGAATGGTCCTGACTAACAATAACGTACACCTTTCATGAATCACTTACCTCACAAAAATCTTCGTTACTCGAACTACTGCAATACAGCGAGTGCCAATACTGCCAGCTAAATAAAAGGTTCTAACTACTGAAGGCACTAACTGCTGATAGGCATAGTTAGCAAATGAAAGATTTTGATAGAGAACAAACAATGTATTTACCTTAACAGTGTTCAAAAGTCATAATATATATAGCAGTTCATGACATCCAGTCTTACAAATATACTGTCTCTGATGGACACACGTCCAGATCATCCGCTCTCAAAACTCCGCCATCTCTCCCCCCACATCCACCACCGCTGGCGGCTCACCTCCAACTGCGCAACGCTACGCGCTATTAACAGACAACTGCCCAACACTACAATAGTAAATTCCAACAATGCAAACCAGCCACAGACTTCACACAGCACAGCCAGTGATTTTCATACAGAGCGCTATGTGGCGTTACCAACATAAAAACCTAAACAGCCTACTTACAATACATATATATTACAATACAGAGTTAAAGATTAATATTTCTATTATTTACCCCATTCCCTTAAATGTCACAAAATGTATATCCTATATTTATAGATTTTTTTATTCCTATTCAAGAATTCATCTATGCTGTAGAAGTACACTCCTGGAAATTGAAATAAGAACACCGTGAATTCATTGTCCCAGGAAGGGGAAACTTTACTGACACATTCCTGGGGTCAGATACATCACATGATCACACTGACAGAACCACAGGCACATAGACACAGGCAACAGAGCATGCACAATGTCGGCACTAGTACAGTGTATATCCACCTTTCGCAGCAATGCAGGCTGCTATTCTCCCATGGAGACGATCGTAGAGATGCTGGATGTAGTCCTGTGGAACGGCTTGCCATGCCATTTCCACCTGGCGCCTCAGTTGGACCAGCGTTCGTGCTGGACGTGCAGACCGCGTGAGACGACGCTTCATCCAGTCCCAAACATGCTCAATGGGGGACAGATCCGGAGATCTTGCTGGCCAGGGTAGTTGACTTACACCTTCTAGAGCACGTTGGGTGGCACGGAATACATGCGGACGTGCATTGTCCTGTTGGAACAGCAAGTTCCCTTGCCGGTCTAGGAATGGTAGAACGATGGGTTCGATGACGGTTTGGATGTACCGTGCACTATTCAGTGTCCCCTCGACGATCACCAGTGGTGTACGGCCAGTGTAGGAGATCGCTCCCCACACCATGATGCCGGGTGTTGGCCCTGTGTGCCTCGGTCGTATGCAGTCCTGATTGTGGCGCTCACCTGCACGGCGCCAAACACGCATACGACCATCATTGGCACCAAGGCAGAAGCGACTCTCATCGCTGAAGACGACACGTCTCCATTCGTCCCTCCATTCACGCCTGTCGCGACACCACTGGAGGCGGGCTGCACGATGTTGGGGCGTGAGCGGAAGACGGCCTAACGGTGTGCGGGACCGTAGCCCAGCTTCATGGAGACGGTTGCGAATGGTCCTCGCCGATACCCCAGGAGCAACAGTGTCCCTAATTTGCTGGGAAGTGGCGGTGCGGTCCCCTACGGCACTGCGTAGGATCCTACGGTCTTGGCGTGCATCCGTGCGTCGCTGCGGTCCGGTCCCAGGTCGACGGGCACGTGCACCTTCTGCCGACCACTGGCGACAACATCGATGTACTGTGGAGACCTCACGCCCCACGTGTTGAGCAATTCGGCGGTACGTCCACCCGGCCTCCCGCATGCCCACTATACGCCCTCGCTCAAAGTCCGTCAACTGCACATACGGTTCACGTCCACGCTGTCGCGGCATGCTACCAGTGTTAAAGACTGCGATGGAGCTCCGTATGCCACGGCAAACTGGCTGACACTGAAGGCGGCGGTGCACAAATGCTGCGCAGCTAGCGCCATTCGACGGCCAACACCGCGGTTCCTGGTGTGTCCGCTGAGCCGTGCGTGTGATCATTGCTTGTACAGCCCTCTCGCAGTGTCCGGAGCAAGTATGGTGGGTCTGACACACCGGTGTCAATGTGTTCTTTTTTCCATTTCCAGGAGTGTAGTTGTTAAGGAGATATGATTTAAATTTATTTTTGAAGCTATTACTGCTGTCTGTCAGACATTTTATTTCATCTGGTAATTTGTCGAAAACTTTTACAGCAGCATATTTTACCCCTTTCTGTGCCAAAGATAGATTGAGTAAGGGATAGTGTAAGTCTTTCTTTTTTCGGGTATTATAATCATGAATGTTACTGTTGTTTTTAAACTGGTCCATGTTGTTAAGAACAAATTCATTAATGAGTAAATGTACTGTGAGGCCGTTGTAAGAATTCCCAAACTTTTAAGAAGATGCCTACAAGATGTGCGACTACGAACCCCACGCATTATTCTAACCACTTTCTTTTGAGCAGTGAAAATTTTTGGTCTAAATGTTGAGTTACCCCAAAATATTATTCCGTATGACATCAGAGAGTGAAAGTATGCAAAGTATGTTAGCTTACTAATTTCTATATCCTTAAAATTGCTGGATGTAAACTATACTGAATGTATCAAAATAACCGGAACAGCCTTTAGGAACAGGTTCCTTATAGTAAAAATAAGGATAAAACTTTGTATGAACAAATGTCCGGATTTGTCTCATTTTCGACAGGTTATTGAAAGGACATTTTATGTGATGTTATCAATAAATATTAAACTCACAGTGAACTGCTCTAGATGGTCTACAGTTGGTTCAAATGGCTCTGAGCACTATGGGACTCAACTGCTGAGGTCATTAGTCCCCTAGAACTTAGAACTAGTTAAACCTAACTAACCTAAGGACATCACAAACATCCATGCCCGAGGCAGGATTCGAACCTGCGACCGTAGCGGTCTTGCGGTTCCAGACTGCAGCGCCTTTAACCGCACGGCCACTTCGGCCGGCTATAGTTGGTGTCTTTGGTAAGTAAACAGAATAGTTCTCCCAATGAGGGTACGAGACTCCATCTTCTTCCGAGACTGACGCAACCATAGGAGCCTAGTAACAGAAGGATTCTGCAGTGGGTTCATTTTGTAATACTTGTAGGAGAAGACCTTTTTCTTACAAGGGGAAGATAGGAGCGTCTGCAAAGGCAAATGTAAATAAATAAATACGCTGTTATTCGAGTGGAAACTCTATATGCGACAAAAACTATAACAATAAACGATTAAGGTCTAAATTGGAGACCAAAGTAAGAAATATTTTTGAGAAAAATGCTAGGTCCTATAAAAAGAAAAGAGCGCATATGGAAGGCGTCACAATCACATAACATACAAGCACACAGAGAAGACAAATGATACGATTCGAATATAGGTATTGCCTTTGGTGGCTGCGTGACACGAATGAGTCCAGGAAGGATATTTAAAAGGATATTAACTTAATTTAAAAATAAGAAAAGGAAAGGGTCATGGTTCACAGAAGTTGAAGAATGTCTGTGAAAACTGAAAATTCCTCCTGAGGACATCATGGAGCGTGAGCCTCTTAAAACTACGAACACATAGAGGTTTACACGAAAGGCCGGAGCTGAGGAAAGGAAAGGCGTGTACCCAAGAGAGAAAAGAACGAAATCGGAAACGAATGCAGGAGCATTGGGCAGCAGTCAAAGCTCGAAAAAAGAGACAGCTGAATTAATATGGCACCTGGTTGGCCAAAACGAAGACAGAAGAAATGGTAGCCTGAGTCATCAAAGATATCGATTGCACATCTTCGCTCATAGGAAACGTCTCTCAAAGGGTGAATTTTGACGCACCGTGATGAGTTCATCAACACAATAAAATGATTGTAACTGAAATTCTCAAAGTGAACTGTGAATCACATACATATAAACAGAAAAAAACTGTCTACAGATGACTTTGAGATAACAATAAAAAATTATTAGTATATTTCGGACTTAGCAAGAGTGGATAGGATGAGAATCAGTGGGTAATTCTGTGAACTAAACTACACTACTGGCCATTAAAATTGCTACACCAACAAGAAATTCATTGGATACATATATTATACTAGAACTGACATATGATTACATTTTCACGCAATTTGGATGCATAGATCCTGAGAAATCAGTACCCAGAACGACCACCTCTGGCCGTAATAACGGCCTTGATACGCCTGGGCATTGAGTCAAACAGAGCTAGGATGGCGTGTACAGGTGCAGCTGCCTATGCAGCTTCAACACGATACCGCAGTTCATCAAGAGTAGTGACTGGCGTATTGCGACGAGCCCGTTGCTCGGCCACCATTGACCAGACGTTTTCAGTTGGTGTGAGATCTGGAGAATGTGCTGGCCAGGGCAGCAGTCGAATATTTTCTTTATCCAGAAAGGCCCATACAGGACCTGCAACTTGCGGTCGTGCATTATCCTGCTCAAATGTAGGGTTTCGCAGAGATCGAATGGAGGGTAGAGCCACGGGTCGTGACACATCTGAAATGTAACGTCCACTGTTCAAAGTGCCGTTAAGGCGAACAAGAGGTGACTGAGACGTGTAACCAATAGCACCCCATACCATCACGCTGGGTGATACGCCAGTATGGCGATGACGAATACACGCTTTCAATGTGCGTTCACCTCGATGTCGCCAAACACGGATGCGACCATCATGATGCTGTAAACAGAACCTGGATTCATCCGAAAAAATGACGTTTTGCTATTGATGCACCCAGGTTAGTCGTGGGGCACACCATCGCAGGTGCTCCTGTCTGTGATGCAGCGTCAAGAGTAACCGCAGCCATGGTCTCCGAGCTAATAGTCCATGCTGCTACAAACGTCGTCGAACTGTTCGTGCGGATGGTTGTTGTCTTGCAAACGTCCCCATCTGTTGACTCAGGGATCTAGACGTGGCTACACGATCCGTTACAGCCATGCGGATAAGATGCCTGTCATCTCGACTGCTCGTGACACGTGGCCGTTGGGATTCAGCACGGCATTCCGTATTACCCTCCTGAACCCACCGATTCCATATTCTGCTAACAGTCATTGGATCTCGACCAACGCGAGCAGCAATGTCTCGATACGATAAACCGCAATCGCGATAGGCTACAATCCGACCTTTATCAAAGTCGTAAACGTGATGGTACGCATTTCTCCTCCTTACACGAGGCATCACAACAACGTTTCACCAGGCAACGCCGGTTATCTGCTGTTTGTGTATGAGAAATCGGTTGGAAACTTTCCTCATGTCAGCACGTTGTAGGTGTCGTCACCAGTGCCAACCTTGTGTGAATGCTCTGAAAAGCTAATCATTTGCATATTACAGCATCTTCTTCCTGTCGGTTAAATTTCGCGTCTATAGCACGTCATCTTCGTGGTGTAGCAATTTTAATTGCCAGTAGTGTACTATTAAATTTCCCGTTGACCTCAGAAAAGTGGGACGTAAATGTTTCACAAGAAGTACAAGTAATTTCCCCGCAAACTGGTCGTGTTGAAGGGCGATGAACTTACGATGCATCTGAGGAATTATAAAACTACTGAACCTTTGACCTGTCTGTGCTGCCATACAGTCATGCTAATTTAGTTACTGTTCATGGTACTGGTGTCGCTCTTTTACTGTTCCTTTCCTGCTATCGTCTGTCATGCCATAAAAATAATACTGTATCTCCCGCGTAAGACGTTTTTTGAGTTTTTTTTTTCGTCGATAACTAACACTGTGGATAAACTTGTTTCACTACCCTTAGAAGACCTGAGAGCTTGATTTAAGGAACCATTTCTCTTTTATCTGTATTAATAGTAGTGACCGCACAACCCCAACTTCAGTATCTGAAAAAGAGAGCTGCGAATGCTGAACGTATGACACTATCGTGATTTGGTGTTTTCACAGATCATTCGCTTGAACTTAGCTACAGTTAAAAAACAATATTAGCAGCCTCTTGAATATGTGGTATTTCGTTTACGCCCAAATTATAAAGTGGGCTGCGGTTGTACCGAGACAAGGGAAGTTACTAACTCTGACGAACTATAAACAAATGTGAACAAGACCAGAGGTATGTTTATGGAATCCGTGAAGAAATTAAAGTAATATAAATGAGGTAACATAATATGCTGGATGATCAAAATTCGTGATTTTTGTTTTGTACAACGTAACTATACAATCATATCTGAAACCATGCAGTTAGTTCGCACAGGTTATGCTCACTCTCAGTACAATTATGTAAGTACGTTCTTGGGCGTAGCCTCAGAGCGTTTTTGCATTGTGCCTGCTCATTTTCTTAAGATGTAATCCACTACAAGTAAAATTCCGCTGTTCCATTTTGCAAAGATCTTTCTTATTTCAAGGTGACGAATAAAACTGGAGAAACGTTTCCTACCGGTAGTAATACTTTATTTTTCTCTCCGCTGCTGTCATCGTATTTTTTTTTTTTTTTTTTTTTTTTGAGACATTTCTTCCGAAGGCCAACTACTGATTCAGCTTCACATTTCATGTTGTGACTCACTGTCTGGAAGCAGGGAGGAGAGTGACGTTGCTACGCTAGTCTGGCGTGGCTCTGGAACCGGTTTGGCGGAATTAAAGTGTGATCAGGTGGGCGAGGCGTCTAGTCGCAGATAGCGTAACGTGCAGCGAAGCTTTGTTTTGGCTTGGAATTCTACAGTGAGGACAATTTCATCTCCAGTAAAGAAGAAGTAATTCAGGCTCCGTGTGAAATCTTCTACTTGTTGCGAGTTTTCGCTAGAATGAAGGTTTGTGGCAAATTAAACCAAAATAAGCATGTAGCACACTATCCTCCATCAAGATACGTTTACTTTTCCATTATTATGATCAGACAGACGTGATCCAGTATCTATAGAGCATAATCACTAAATCTTCACTCACTGATCGAATTAAAGTGTACATTTAATATTACGAAAAAATTTCCGGGCCGAGGCTGTATTTCTGCTTGTTTAACTTGTAATACATATTTTAAATGCTTCGCCTATATTATGGATGGTCAAAAAATGAGGCATTTTTTACAAATTGTTTGTATTTCAGTCAGTAAAAGTCTTGCTTCATATAACGCTTTCGTCACCTAATATACCTCCTTTCGCTTGTCCTGTACGTTGATACTTAAAATCAGTTTCTTGGCAAGTGAAATATGATATTATACACTCCTGGAAATGGAAAAAAGAACACATTGACACCGGTGTGTCAGACCCACCATACTTGCTCCGGACACTGCGAGAGGGCTGTACAAGCAATGATCACACGCACGGCACAGCGGACACACCAGGAACCGCGGTGTTGGCCGTCGAATGGCGCTAGCTGCGCAGCATTTGTCCACCGCCGCCGTCAGTGTCAGCCAGTTTGCCGTGGCATGCGGAGCTCCATCGCAGTCTTTAACACTGGTAGCATGCCGCGACAGCGTGGACGTGAACCGTATGTGCAGTTGACGGACTTTGAGCGAGGGCGTATAGTGGGCATGCGGGAGGCCGGGTGGACGTACCGCCGAATTGCTCAACACGTGGGGCGTGAGGTCTCCACAGTACATCGATGTTGTCGCCAGTGGTCGGCGGAAGGTGCACGTGCCCGTCGACCTGGGACCGGACCGCAGCGACGCACGGATGCACGCCAAGACCGTAGGATCCTACGCAGTGCCGTAGGGGACCGCACCGCCACTTCCCAGCAAATTAGGGACACTGTTGCTCCTGGGGTATCGGCGAGGACCATTCGCAACCGTCTCCATGAAGCTGGGCTACGGTCCCGCACACCGTTAGGCCGTCTTCCGCTCACGCCCCAACATCGTGCAGCCCGCCTCCAGTGGTGTCGCGACAGGCGTGAATGGAGGGACGAATGGAGACGTGTCGTCTTCAGCGATGAGAGTCGCTTCTGCCTTGGTGCCAATGATGGTCGTATGCGTGTTTGGCGCCGTGCAGGTGAGCGCCACAATCAGGACTGCATACGACCGAGGCACACAGGGCCAACACCCGGCATCATGGTGTGGGGAGCGATCTCCTACACTGGCCGTACACCACTGGTGATCGTCGAGGGGACACTGAATAGTGCACGGTACATCCAAACCGTCATCGAACCCATCGTTCTACCATTCCTAGACCGGCAAGGGAACTTGCTGTTCCAACAGGACAATGCACGTCCGCATGTATTCCGTGCCACCCAACGTGCTCTAGAAGGTGTACGTCAACTACCCTGGCCAGCAAGATCTCCGGATCTGTCCCCCATTGAGCATGTTTGGGACTGGATGAAGCGTCGTCTCACGCGGTCTGCACGTCCAGCACGAACGCTGGTCCAACTGAGGCGCCAGGTGGAAATGGCATGGCAAGCCGTTCCACAGGACTACATCCAGCATCTCTACGATCGTCTCCATGGGAGAATAGCAGCCTGCATTGCTGCGAAAGGTGGATATACACTGTACTAGTGCCGACATTGTGCATGCTCTGTTGCCTGTGTCTATGTGCCTGTGGTTCTGTCAGTGTGATCATGTGATGTATCTGACCCCAGGAATGTGTCAGTAAAGTTTCCCCTTCCTGGGACAATGAATTCACGGTGTTCTTATTTCAATTTCCAGGAGTGTATTTTGGGGTAACTCTTTCTTTTCTCAAAGGGTATTTTTGGCTCAGAAACGGACTGTTCGGACAATAAGTGGTGTAATTCCGCGAACCTCTTGTCGACTCCTGTTCATTGGTCTGGGCATTCTGACACTGGCCTCTCAATGTATTTACTCTTTAATGTCGTCTCTTGTTAGCAATATTCCGGAGAATTGGCAGCTTTCACTCGGTTAATAATAGGTAGAAATCCAATCGAACAGACTAGCAGATCTAGCTCATAATTGTTATTATAGGCGACCGTCGATTCATTGTTAACATATTCTACATCCAGACAGCTAAAGAGAAGGTGGCGTTACACCTGGTGTCAAGTACAGTAAGCACAGCAGCACTAGGGAAAATGATAAACGCCGCAAGTCACAAGGGATGGCTGAGAGAGAGAGAGAGAGAGATGGAGGTGCAGTTGAGTGTATTGGAGTGGAAGATGAGCAGACGGTATCTCTCATGCTTAATAAAGTCTTTTTCCAAAATGTCACTATTATTATTGTTACTTGTGCACTCCAGTTTATTTGGGGCACGTTCTGATTTATTGCTTTGGAAATATTCAGTAAAGGAGTTTTCAGTCGCACAGTTTCGTAGACGCTCCTGCACTTGCTTAGATGCTGACTCAGTGTGTTGTTTGCTAGACCTTCCCTTTTTCATGTTACACAGGTGGTGGAATTCAAAGGATTGATGGCAACAGCGATGCCAAGTTTTCTCAATTGACGCTGCCTTCATTGCCACTATTATCATATCTAGGCCTACATCCCTTTCCTGTTGGGGCGTATCGATTAAATTCGAAGAAGCCATGCATAATTGCTGAAAAAACGGAAGCATTACTTCTTTCATATGGTGGTTTTTTTTTCTTTTTTGATACAGGACCGCTCTGACCCGGATTCATGTGATATAATAAGAAAACTCACAAATTATTCAGTCTTTAAGGTTAAATAATAAGTACATTGTTTTTATTCTACCGATTTTTTTGTTTATTTCGAACTTGTTTTCGGCTTATTAGGCCACCTCCAGGAAACAATTAACTAGCGTCTGGAAAGGACACTGGTTCTTAGGTAACCAAACATTATAGGCGAAGATAAAATCACTTGCATAGAGTGTTGTGCATCTTAACTTTGAAATTACATTTGACACAATGGACAATGTTAAGCTCAATAAATAATTAAATTACACTATATTACAGGTTAAATGGTTATAATGCTTCTTATGTAGTCTAGATATTGGCTGAGGAACTGTCAAATTGAGTATTCTTCATTTATGTTGTGCAACAAATATGTTTTCTTTTTTAGGATGTAAACGAACCTTTAGGCAATGGACAGTATTACATATAATCTTCTTCTTATGTTGCTGCCTTTGTCCCACATCGTGCGCAGGATTGGCAGGGTTAAGTACGGATTTGCCACGGTTAATGTTTTTAAAGGGTGGCCGGATGCCCTTCCTGCCGCCACCCTATACTCCTAGTATGGATTTAGTGTACGCCAGGTGTTTGTGTCTAGTGTAAATCATGAAATAGTGCGAATGTGTTTCAAATGTCTGCGAGTCGTGTAACTGAGGCGGGACGTGGGGACTATCCCGGTATTCACCAAGTGAGATGTGGAAAACCGCCTAAAAACCACGTCCAGGCTGGCCGGCACACCAGCCCTCGTCGTTAATCAGCCAGGCGGATTCAATCCGGGGCCGGCGCGCCTACCCAAGTCCAGGAAGCAGCGCGTTAGCGCTCTCGGCTACCCTGGTGGGTGGATAGTATTATATATAATAATTACAATATATAATTTTACAGTATTACAGGTTATACGGTTATGATACCATGGTTTGTGAGGTCGTGTTATTGTAACTGACCACTAGAACCTTATGCCGTGCGACAAAAATATTTTACATTGTAAATAATACTTTTATGGTGTGGTTAATATTAAACACAGTACATGATTTAAATATTCAGTATTAAATTATTACAAGTTATGTTCTTGAAGTCTGTGGGGGTGAGGAGCAGGAAATCCTATTATATTTTAATTTTGTGTGGCAGTATATGTCATTGTGGCGGTTTGTGGGTTTGTGGCGGGCTGACAGCATCATGTGAAACTTGAAAATGGGGATGTGCACAACTGTAATTAATCATTTAGGACCAGCTGGAGATTTGAGCTAAATGTCTGTTTACCTCAAGTGCTTCTAATAGGTTTAGCTTTCTTGCCTTGGCTGTATATAGTACTCGGTGTCGACTTGGTATTTGCGTCCTTCCTTTACTACAAGTTCGGCACAGGTGGAGTCTGACATGTAAACTCCAGCCGCGTTCGTGTTCAATCAGTCTTTCTTTGTATTCAGCCAATTAATGAAGATAATTCCTTCAAACTTAATGTAATAGTGTCTCCTACTAGCATAAAAGATTATTATAATTATTATTTTCGTAGAAAATGTAACGATGAGTGGTACTAGGATTTCATAGCTTTCTTTAGCAATTTTTATGTACTTATCTAGTGTAGCAACACTTCACTTTACTTCTGCAGTGGAAATACTACAGTTTCGTGCATTGTACAAAAGACTGCGCTAATAACTTGTACCGTTTTCGAAGAGTACATAAGTCTACCGTATAATATACATTCGAGAACGATTTCACTAATTTTAAGCTAGAACTTATACAGCTCGGTTTTGACAATGATTTCCTGCATGCAAATTTATTATTCACTATTAGTGAACTGAATTTGCGAAATAAAAGCAGTACTGACGGCATATTTTTGCTTTCATCATAAGCTACTGACTCACACATGCAAGGCTTCGTATCCTTCTTTCCTTATTTCCTTACCATTAACATACAACTCCAACAGTTTACCTTTTCTGTACAATTTAAAATCTAATGTAGCCTTCACCTTACCTAGTTCCCTGAAGAGGCCATATACAGAAAAGGTTTAAGAAAATGTCAAAAGAGGTTGACCTGAGGAAGAAATACTGTTCAGTGTTATTTTGGGTTGCCAGCGGGGAAATTTTCAATTTTAATTAGGCCAGTGCGGTGCAAAGGCCCAGAGAGAGTACACAACTTAACTGAAGCTTCTTGTCCGCAGCTCGTGGTCGTGCGGTAGCGTTCTCGCATCCCGCGCCCGGGTTCCCGGGTTCGATTCCCGGCGGGGTCAGGGATTTTCTCTGCCTCGTGATGACTGGGTGTTGTGTGATGTCCTTAGGTTAGTTAGGTTTAAGTAGTTCTAAGTTCTAGGTGACTGATGACCATAGATGTTAAGTCCCATAGTGCTCACAAGGGAACCTCCCCATCGCACCCCCTCAGATTTAGTTATAAGTTGGCACAGTGGATAGGCCTTGAAAAACTGAACACAGATCACTCGAGAAAACAGGAAGAAACTGTGCGGAAGTATGAAAAAAATAAGCAAAATATACAAACTGAGTAGTCTATGCATATCATTTGCCATCAAGAACAACCTGAGCTCACGAACGCCGTGGTCCCGTGGTTAGCGTGAGCAGCTGCACTACGAGAGATCCTTGGTTCACGTCTTCCCTCGAGTGAAAATTTTAATTTTTTATTTTCAGACAATTATTATCTGTCCGTCCGTCCGTCCGATGCGATCACTTTTTTGGGAGTGATTATCACATCCACAAGAAAACCTAAATCGGGCAAGGTAGAAGAATCTTCTTACCCATTCGCCAAGTGTACAATTTAGGCGGGTCGACATCATATGCCGTCACCAGCGTCGTATAGAATATACTAGACGTGTTTTCCTGTGGAGGAGTCGGTTGACCTATGACCTTGCGATCAAACTTTTTCGGTTCCCATTGGATAGGCACGTCCTTTCGTCTACTAATCGCACGGTTTAGCGGTGCGGTCGCAAAACACAGACACTAAACTTCTTACAGTGAACAGAGACGTCAATGAACGAACGGACAGATAATAATTGACTGAAAATAAAAAATTAAAATTTTCACTCGAGGGAAGACTTAATCCAAGGACCTGTCGTATTGCAGTTGCTCACGCTAACCACGGGACCACGGCGCTCATCAGCTCTTATTCTCCGAGATGTTGCATATCATATGCATAGACTACTTAGTTTGTGTATTTTGATTATTTTTTTCATACTTCCACACAACTTCTTCCTGTTTTCTCGATTGATCTGTGTTCAGTTTTTCAAGGCCTATCCACTGTGCCAACTTATAACTAAATCTGAGGGGGGTGCGATGGGGAGGTTCCCTTGTCAGAGCCATTTGAACCATTTTTTTGAAGCTCCTTATGTTTTCCACGATTACGTTCATAAACACGGGAAGGCCTAAATACATACCAAGGATTTCGGGAAACATTGAATCATCGAGAAATTAATGTACTGCAATACCAGAAAAATAGTGATCTCTAAATCATAGTTCAAGTATCACGGACTGTTTGCTTCAGCTTATATAAGTAAGCAATTTTCAGGGTTCAAAGATACTTAACAGTTTTCGCCTTTAGTTCCTAAATAACAATAAAATGATAGGTAAACAATAGCTCAACATATCACGCTGCTTGCTGAAACTCACATCAGGAAGAAATTTCCATGGTCAAACGTTTCTTTAACAGTTGTCGTTAGCAGTTTATAAATAACAATATTTTACAATCTGCTGATTTTTCTGGAAAGTTAACTGCACTTCCAACGTATTTCTGCATTAAATAAGGAAAAACCTCTCATAATAGGGTGAAAATTCAGCTTTCTTAAAAATAAAAATGAAAGTACATAGCACCAAATAAATCAAATTAATAATGTGACTCTTACAAACTTCAGTATAACATAAAATAATGCTACTGCAGGCCATACATTCGCTCTATTCGTTCAAGTATTAAATTCAGCTTCGACAGCAAATATTGAGAGAAATGAAAGAAATTATAAAAACGTTTATTTACAAGTATTTTTTATGACAGACGCATGCATTCAGTACGGATAGCTGCAAAACAAGTTCAGTATTTTTCACTCCTGCTCCTCTGAGGCGCAATTGCCTCTCAGTTTACTGACATCCAGAAAATGGTTTTATGGCTCGTCAATAAAGCAATCGTTCAGCCCCAAAGTAAGGACGCAACTTGGCTCTTGTTAAAAAGCAATCACAGCAATTGTGCTCAGTGGCTCTTATGAAACTCTAGACGCGTAAGATGGAATGATGAAGAGCACAGCAATGAGGCCACTGAGAAATAAAAGAATATTCTCGTTCTTTGCTATAAAAGTTCTCATAGCCTCTATGTTGATAAGGCGCGTTCATTAGGAGAACTGCTGAAGATTCCATAGTGAAGAGTCTGGCTGGTTCACATCTTGACAGAGTTTATATTCAGAGCCAATTTTGCAAAGATGGTAGATGAAAAAAATATATTACTATCAAAACTCTTAGCTATGGTAATATTAACCCGTCACAAAATTTAAGGAATCAAAAGAAACTTCAACTGTAACCAGTGAGCCCAAAGCGAAAAGATCTTCTCAAAAATCATCACAGAGCAAGGTGATGCAATTCTTACTACATCACACAGGCATTTGAAAGGGCGGTGGTTGAAACACCCATCTGGTCATCCAAATTCATGTTTACCTGAATCGCTTTTTGCAAATTCTGGAATGAATCCTTTGAAAGGGACATTGCTGACTTCCCTAGCCATCACTTACGAAATCTGAGCTTGTGATCCATCTCTAACGACGTCATCGTCGACGTGATGTTAAAACTTAATCTTCCTTCCTTCTTTTTTAAAAATATTGTCAGAGACATTTATAGGTCCATCACGGAGAACCACATAAGTCATATTTTTGCAGTCATACATTTCAAAGGCTCACAGCAATCGGATTTTACGAAAATAAAATGCACTACTAACTTCAATCTCAGTACTCTGAGAACCTAACTCGTGATAAATCCAATGGAAATTTCATGCACCAGAGAGAAACGTACAAATGCAGACCCATTACAAACTCCAGCAGAAGAAATTAGTGAAATTAGAAAGTTACTCAAGTACATTATAGCAACTCGACAGGAACTGCAGAAGTGCGTGGTTAATAAATACACATAGATCATACAAAACATGTTGGTAATGGAGACTCACCACCAACTGCAATTCAAAACGTTATCTATCGATTATAACAAAAGCTATTCGAAATACTTTTAGCAAAGCAGATGCAGTAAACATTCCAGAATTTGAATCACGAACAACTGCCAAAATAAGTAATATTGATGCAGATGCCCTCGGTGTAGCAAAGCAACTTACGTCACTTAACAAAGACAAATCTTTCTGCGCAGACTGTAGGTCATTTAGGTTTCTTTCGGGGTGTGATGACAAGATAGCTCCTTTTCCAGCCATCATATACACTCGCTCATTCGACGAAAAGCGCGTATCGGAACCGCTAAAAAGTTGCACTGGTAATACTAATACACAAAAAACAGGAAGTAACCCGCTGAATTATGTATCCATCTAAGTGACATAGATTTGAAGTAGGCGTTTGGAATGTATACTGTGTTCAGAACTTTACTGAACGCCTTCCGGAAGTCAAGGAACACGGCATCTACCTGGGCGTCTGTATCTACTACTTTCTTCAGAGCGAGCTGCGTTTCACACAATTGTTCTTTTCGGAACCCGTGTTGACTCATACAGAGGAGATTTCATCTTCAGGAATGTTATTATAATACACGACCATAAAATATGTTCCAAAGTTCTAAAACAGACCGACGTCAGAGGTATATATCTACAGTTTTGTGCGTCTGTTCGACAACCCTTCTTGAAAACGGTAATGACCTGTACTTTTTTCTAATCATTAGGAACGCTTCGCTCCTCAAGTGACGTATTGCACACTTCTGCTGGAAGAGGAGTAATTTCGTTCACTCACATTGTATAGAATGGAATCAGTATCGTATCAGGTCTAGTGGCCTTTCCTCTGTTGAGCGATTCCACTTGTTTTCTATCCCTTGGTCGCTTTTTTCTGTCTGTCGTTTCGTCGTTCGTGCGACGATTTAAAGAAACAACTACTGTGCGAGCTTCCTCCATGAAACAGTTTTGTAAAAATGCACGTATTTCGGTATTTTTTCTCCTGTCCTCTGTTACAGTTTCATTATGGTCACATTGTAACTGAATAAATGGGTTTGTTCCATTTACTGATTTGACATAAGACCAAAACTTCTTAGCATTTCCTGTCAAGACGGTAGATATAATTCCATTTTTTAATTCCGTGGACGGTTCACGCATAGCCCTCCTTACGAAAGCTTTAGCTGTGTTTGGTTTTTGTTTGTCTGTGAGGCTTTGTCTACTTTTAACTTTGCAGTGAAGCTCACTTTGCTCTAACACCTTTCTAGGCGCTACGGTCTGGAACCGCGCGACCGCTACGGTCGCAGGTTCGAACCCTGCCTCGGGCATGGATGTGTGTGACGTCCTTAGGTTAGTTAGGTTGAAGCAGTTCTAAGTTCTATGGGACTGATGACCTCAGAAGCTAAGTCCCATAGTGGTCAGAGCCATTTGAACCATTTAACACCTTCCTAACATTGTTGTCGAACCACGGGGGGTCTTTTCCATCACTCACAATTTTGCTCAGCACATGACTGTCTAAAGCGTGTTGTAAAAGCTCTTGACCTTTGCCCATTGACTTTCAGTATTGTCATTGTTGAAGAGGTGGGATGGCAATGTTCCGTACATGTACACGCTATTGGCGGGTATGTGAACGACCGGCAGAATGACCACCAAAGTATATTAGAATTCAGTATTGTTACCAGGCCTGATAGGGCACATATGGTGCGTGAACTGCGTCAGATGTTGAGTAAGCACTGTGAAGCGCACGAACATGCTGCGTACTCGTGTGAGACAGCGTTATCAGCGCCTGAGAGATTTCGTAAGGAGTTTCATTATGGGTCTGCATTTGTCCGGATGGTCGAATGATATCCAGATTTGTGAGTCATTCGAATATGACACTGACCTGATGGTGGGCTGCATGGAAACGTTAGTGTAGACACACTCTTCGTCAAGCTTCCAGTCAACCACGTCTGTATGATTACCTTACTGGTCAAAAAGAACATTTGTAACCCCTTCACATCTGTGCCTGCCATTCGAGAACAAGTAATGGACACCCTGCAATATTCTGTGTCATCCAGTACCATTGGTCACAGACTAGCAGCTAGACTGTTCCATACGTAGGATGCCGTTAACACTTTGGAGTGGTATTCAGCGATGAATTGCGATTCTGTAGTACCCTGGATGACCATCACCGCCGACTATGGTAGCGACGAGCGGAGACGTCCCAAAGTTTTGGAAAGACACAGCAGTGTTACTTCTAGCCACACGGTGTGAGAGATAAGGGATATGACTTCAGGTCATTGCTGGTAGTGGTTGAGGGAACTCTGATGGCACGAAGTTAAGTTCCGACAGACTTCGTTCTTACGTGTTACCTCTCAGGCGACAGTATCGTGGATCCGTTTTTCAGCAGGACAACCTTCGTCCACACGTGGCACGTGTCTCTATAAACTGTGTGCGTAATGTTGAGGTGCTCCCGTAGCCGCAAGATCCCCAGATCTGATCCCGATACAACATGTGTGGGACCAGCTCAGATGTCAACTCTTTCCCAGTATCCAGGGTGTCAAGGACCAGTTACAATAGTTGTAGGAGCTTGCCTCAGGAGAGGATAAAGCGGCCTTATGATATCCTTCCCAACCATATCAGTGCATGCATCCAGGCCAGAGGCAGTGCAGTCATTTGCCTCATACTGCCAAGTTCTTTGTAAATTTTACTCAATAATGTTTTCAACGAAATATCATCGCATACTCTCCCAGCGTGTGAAGTTTCATTTCCTATACGCCTCCCAGTCTGGATGCTTCACTTTTCTTCTGTCAGACAGTGTATTTACGCCGCAAACCTCCTTCCAGGGCTTGGTGCAGCGTACATTGCGGTAGTATTATCGACTTCCTTGCCTATTCCATTCGTGTATTCAGCGAGGGATAAATTCCCGTCCATATGCCTCTGTGAACGCCCTTATCTCTATTATCTTGTTTTCGTGATACTTTTGCAAGAAAGACGATGGCGACAGCATCATGGTAGCTTCGTGTTCCTGGAATATAGGTTATCTGCATACATACAACAGGGTTTCGAGAGAGCTACTTCGTCTTTCTTCCAAGGAGTTCCATCTACCTTCCACAACTATTTCTGTTACTCTTCCGTATGGGCTATACCGACCTGTTAAGATCCTAACAGCCCGCCTCTCAGTTCTTTCGATGCCTGTTGTCATACCTAATTGATAAAGACTCCAAACGCTGGAACAACAGTCCACAATTCTTCGTACTAGCGTCTTGTAGCAATTTCCTTCACAGAGGCAAAGCATTTTTCCAGGACCCTACCAACAAACTAAGTCTTCCATTCTTCTTCCGTTATACAGATTTTACGTGATCGTCCCATTTCATATCGCTAAAACAACCTGTACTATGTGACGCGCTCAAAATGTTCACCACTAATCTTCCAGTCTGATATATATATATTTATTTTTCCATGCTGTTGTGATCATTTCAGGTTTATCTACAATTAATAAGAGCTGCCAAATGGAATTTTGTTCAAGTCTTTCTGCAGTTTCCTACCATCGGTCAACGACGATACTTTACTGCATAACATCATTGTCAGCGAAAAATCTTTGATTGCTGGTGATCCTAGATGATAAATCGTTTATTTATAATGAGCGAAAACGAAACTACGAATAAAATGTTTGCATGTGTTGAAAGCATGAAATTGTTACAACTACTCAGTGATGACTGTTTTCGGAAGCTGACTGAGACTTAAAAAAACAAGAAAACTAGTGACTTGTGTATATGACCAAGTAGTCGAACGGCAGATTAAGTGGAGGAAAGGAACTAACTACTTTGCTATGTTTAAAATTATTCTAATGCGGAGCGGATCTATGGTGCGACAAGAACAAATGTGATAAATATATAAGGACATAATATGCTCTAAAACACAACAAAAAAGACGCACCACGAAGGAATTATCCGAATGGTACGAAAATCAGTAGATGTGATGCGTCGGTCGTGGTGGTCGAGCGGTTCTAGGCGCGTCTGTCCGGAACTGCGCGACTGCTACGGTCGCAGGTTCGAATCCTGCCTCGGGCATGGATGTGTGTGATGTCCTTAGGTTAGTTAGGTTTAAGTAGTTCTAAGTTCTAGGGGACTGATGACCTCAGATGTTAAGTCCCATAGTGCTCAGAGCCATTTGAACCATTTTTTAGATGTGATGCACGTGTACAGACAAACAAACCATTATAATTTCAGAAAAACTGATTGATTTATAAAAGAGAAAGTGATTCACAAACTCAGCAAGGCAAAAACTCTTTGGCCTATCTCTGGTCCTTAGGAAAGTAGTTACTCTTTTGGCATTGATTGATAGAATTGTTGGAAGACCTCCTGAGGGATATCGCGTCAAATTCTGTCCAATTGGCGCGTTAAATTGTCCAAATCCTGAGCTGGTTTGAGGGTCCTTCCCATAATGCTCCAAACGTTCTCAATTGGAGAGAGATTCGGCGACCTTTCTGACGAAGGTAAGGTGTGCCAACACGAAAACAGGCAGTCGAAACTTTCAACTTTCGTCGTGTGCGGGCGGACATTAACTTGCTGAATTGTAAGCTAGGTATGGTTTGCCATGAAGGACAACAAAACGGGGCTTCGCATATCGCTGAAGTAACGCTTTGCTGTTAAGGGTGCCGCGGATGATAACCAAGCGAACTTGCTATGAAAAGACATGGCATCCCAGAGTGTCACTCATGGTCGTTGGGCTGTATGGCGGGCGACAGTCAGGTTGGTATCCCACCGCTATCCAGTATACCTCCAGACGCATCTTCGTCCGGGAATCTCATTCACTGGAGTAGAATTGTCTTTAGTGGTGAACCTCGCTTCGAACTGTGCCTCAATGCCCAGCGAAGACATGTTCTGGAAACGTCATGGACAGCGGTGGGATACCAACCTTACTGTCGCCCGCCACACGGACAGACAACCAGGAATAATCGTCTGAGATGCCATTTTATTTCATAGCTTGACTCCGTTGGTTGTCATCCATGGTACCGTTAACTCCTCAGCGCTATTTTACGCCCCGTTTTGTTGCTTTTCATAGCAAGACATCCTGGGCGTATATTTCAGCAAGTTAATGTCCTCCCGCACACAGCGAGAGTTTCTACTGATGTCCTCGTGTTTGCCAAGCACTACGCTTGGACAAAAATAGCATTATGGACAAGCCCCTCCAACTAGCTCGGGATTTTGGTGATCTAGGGTGCCAATTGGAATGAATTTGGCGCGATATTCCTCAGGAGGACATCAAACAAGTCCGTCAATCAGTGCCAAGTCGAGTAACTGCTTGCATGACGACCAGAGGTGGACAAACATGTTACTGACGTGCTCAATTTGTGAAGCTCTTTCTCTTGCGTAAAACTTTCATTTTTTCTGAAACTGCGATCATTTGTGTGTCTCTACATGTACATCAGATCCACTGATTTCCGTACCATTCGGATAATCCCTTCGTGGTGCGTCGTTTTTCTGTCGTAGAGTGTGTTATTGCTGGTAATGCTGACAATGTGCGTTTGGTCGCCATGTTTCAGGTAATTTTACCCATATTGTTCGAGTTTCTTTTTGTTGCCAAGCAAACAGTTCGCGCAGATTTTCACCACTTTCCGACAAACGCAGCGGTGCCTGGGAGATCGATTCCTAAAAAGTTGGCACCCCTCGTCAATAACACAGAAGATGACGAGGTCACGCTGCATACTTCAACGACGAATGCAAGGCGCCATTGGCACACCATCTTTCAGCTTCGCAGCGCCACTGCACCGAGGCACCGATATGCAACCGATATGGAGCCCAGTTCGTGATCAACGATTAAGGCTACAGCATCGGTTTAGATATGACACCAGTTTATATTATGTCTTATGCTGAACCTTAACTGTGAACATCATGTCTGTATACTTCAAGGCTGGCTCTGAGCACTATGAGACTTAACATCTGAGGTCATTAGTCCTCTAGAACTGAGAACTACTTAAACCTAACTAACCTAAGGGCATCACACACATCCATGCCCGAGGCAGGATTCGAGCCTGCAATCATAGCGGTCCAGACTGAAGCACCGAGAACCGCTCGGTCACAGAGACCGGCTGTGTACTTCAAGTGAACAGTCTTGTATATCTGTCTGTATCCAATGACACTCTTAATATTAAGAGACAGTTGTAGATACTCAGAACATCCCTGTAGAAATGGATTATACTAAGTTAAGTAAATCTTCACAGCTATCCTGTAAAGATGTTGCCCAGAACGTAATGCATCGCATTTTTATTCTTCAATAATTATTTATTGAAAATAATGAGAATCACACACATGAAAGAATGGTGTTTTATCTACACACCCTATTTTTCCACGTAATCTCCATCCCGTTCCATGGCCTTGTTCCAGCGCGAGGCAGGGGCGTGTATGCCCTGTCGTTACCAATCCTTGTCCTGGTGGTGGAGTCTGTACTTCACCTCCCCACCGACCTAAAAATGTCTTCCACGAATGGCATCCTTTAGAGTTCCAAGCAAGTGAAAGTCATAGGGGGCTAGGTCAGGGCTCTCAGTGTGACAGCCGTGGACGGTTACTCCAACCGCTGCAAATCGTGGAGCTCCGCCGAACTGTCTTCTGATGATCTCACCATCCGTGCCCAGCGGCTAACTGTACTTCTGGCGACAGCAGATGCTCCATAAACTTTGCACAATCGTTTGTGAATATTCCCCACAGTTTCTTTCTCTGCAGCGGGAAAATACGACGGCACGTTGCTTGTAACGTACATCACTTACGGACGCCTTTTTGAAACTGTCCTGCAGCTTCGCTATCTGCCTGAAGTGACGAAAACGTGACGTGCTCACTTAGCAGACTTCAAATAATACATTCGTAGCGTTTCGCATTCGTAGCATTGTTTTCGGCTGAGAAAAAGAAAATGCGGAGCATTACTTTCTTGACAATCCTCGTAATAAACTGAGTTAATATCTTATACGTTCTAGTTTCCACACTTTCTCCTTTCGGAGCAAGTAAAGAACTCACTTTTGTACTGACGACTGTATCTTCGTCAGGTGCAACAAAATGGTTCAAATGGCTCTACGCGCTATGGGACTTAACATCTGAGGTCATCAGTCCCCTATACTTAGAACTACTTAAACCTATCTAACCTAAGGACATCACATACATCCATGCCCGAAGCAGGATTCGAAGCTGCGACCGTAGCAGCAGCGCGGTTCCGGAATGAAGAGCCTAGAACCGTTCGGCTACAACGGCCGGCTCAGGTGCAACAGTATGTATTTAACAGTCCAAATCAGAGTTCAAGACACTTACGAATTCAGCAACTTGGAGAGCTAGAGGTGGTACGGAAATACGAAAAGAGGCAATTTCTCGTCAGGTTCTGTACATAAGAGCCGAATTATATTCAATTTTGACTATATCTAATGGAGATTTCTTGATCAGAGCGAACTGATACGTGGAAGTGAAGCTACGGTTGCAACGAACAAACAAAAAGTGTTGCAAAATGAACAGAACTACCACTATTTATCGCCAGAGTATATCGGCAGCCAAGTACTGGAACATGCTGTGTACTTACACATGTTATCCTACAAATCATGACCGCAACTACGTAAGGTAAGGAAAATTTGTGAATGGATTGCAAAACTGCTCTGATGAACCAAAATATTATGACAACCTACTTAATAACATGTTAGTCCACTTTTGAAAACAATACAGCAGCGATTTTATGTGCCATGGATTTGACAAGTTCATGGGAGGTTTACTGAAGTTCGTGGAAATGTATGTCTACACTTATGTCACACAATTCCTTTAAAGTACTTGTCGGTGGTTTGTGAACATAGAGCTGGCGCCAGATGGTATCCCTCATTTTTTCCATCGGTTTCAAATCCGGCGAATTTGGTAGTCAAGACATCAACATGATTTCTCTATCACGCTTCCCAAACCACCATAGCGCGATTCTGACCTTGTTATATAAAAAGTTATCTTGCTGGAAGACACCATCACCGTCGAGGAAGACTTCATGCATGAAAAGATACAGATCGTCCGCAGTAACGTTCACGTAGTCTAAAGCTGTCATAGTGCTACCGTAGGTCCCACAAAATACTATGTGAATATCTCCCAAAGCGTGAGTCCATTGTGCGATTCGTGCTTCGAGCAGCCGTTAGTGTAAATGACAGTATTTCCGTACATGACTATCGATTTGTCTTAATAAGAAACGGGATTAATCCGATCAGGTGACATGTTTCCATTGATCCATGCTCCACTCTCGATGATGTCGTTCCCGCTCCAAACGTAGGCCCTAATGGACGGCTTGTGCGGTACTGAGCCGTGTGGGTTGAACGGAACACTTGCACCTGCACCAGCATTGTACTCTGTCGTCAGATCTGTCACAAATCACCGCCTGTCCTGTTTCAAATGATGATGATGATGATGATGATGATTGGTTTGTGGAGCGCTCAACTGCGCGGTTATCAGCGCCAGTAAAAATTCCCAACCTTTTCTCAGTCCAAACTCGCCACTTCCATGGATGATAAAGAAATGATGAGGACAACACAAACACCCAGTCATCTCGATGCAGGAAAAATCCCTGATCCCGCCGGAAATCGAACCCGAGAATCCGTGCTCGGGAAGCGAGAACGCGACCGCGAGACCAAGAGCTGTGGACTGTCCTGTTTCACACAGCGGGAAGGCCTCCTACCTCCAGATACGGTGATGACACATCGAAGTCCACCTAGTCGTGGTTTGACCGCTCTTCAACCACTTTCCATAGCAGCTCACGACGGTAGCACGTGAACAGCCGGCCAGCTTCGCCGTTTCCGAAATGCTCGCTCCCAGGCGCCGGGCCATAATGATCTGCCCATTTTCAAAGTCGCTTTTCTCAGGTAGAATGGAAGAAAATAACTTATTTTACAAAATACCTTTACAGACCTTCAGTATAATCTCTGTTCTTGCTTATGACGGCTTCCAAACCTTTTGGAAGATTCTGTGTTCAGGATAGGGAACCTTCACTGTTGAGATGTCCGATTACTCGGATTACATCACTGCAAGCTTCATCAGTTGCATCAAACCGTTCTACACGATTTTGTTCCTTGAATTTGGGAAACAAATCAAAGTCTGGTTGGCTCATATCAGGACTGTATGGTGGGTGAGGAGGTCTTTCCCATTCATATTTGTTGAGCGTTTCTCTCACTGGTTGGGCAATATGCGGTCTCGCATTATCGTGCAAAATGTGTGTACAAGCTACAGACATGTCAGCCCTTCTTTAACGAATTTTCTGGCACAAAACATTTTGCAGAAACAGCTTGTAGTACGCGCCTGTTACAGACGTCCCCTGTAGAACACTCTATTTGTTGCTATGACTCCATTCATGTCATTTTCACCTTTGATTGTTGGTGGCGGTACTTTCAGTTTTGGCTCCTATCTTGTATCCAGGTTTCATCAAGTATAATAATTATTTTCAGAAACGGTTCTCCTTCTATTCGATGACGTTGAAGCAATTCCTCTGCGATTCTGTTGCGACCTGCTTTCTGCTCTTCACTCAGATCATGCGAAACCCTTCTGGCAGCAATCTTTCTCATCTATAGCTTTTCACTTATGATTCTGCGAACTGACGTGACAGACATTCTGGCATCAAATGCAATTTCCTCACCTTTTTTTTCGATCCTCTCTCAGAATGTCACTAACAATAACATGCAATAGTCTGTTGCACTTCATGGCCTCTCACTTCTTCGGTTGTCCTCAGTGCTTACCTGACCTTCGCGGAAACAAGCAGACCACCGTGATACTGTGCTACGATTCCTTACACTCTACCCACACACCTCTCTCAAGGTGTTGTAAATTTCGGTTGGGCTCTTTCCATGTAGGGATTCGATTTTTATCTAATAACGCTGGTCACTATGTGGAATCCGACCTGAATTGGTTTAAGTTTCCATTTTAAAACTGAATTACTTACGACGCAGCCATGTGAGCCAACAAACATATACGACCATCACACGTAAAGTCTCGCTCTCAACTGACATGAATTTCAACTTGACCAAGACACCGTAACGGTTGCGCATGCGCAGTGTGCAAGACTTTTGAAATGACTTTCGTACTTTGTAACAAAGGCTGTACAAAAGCAATTGCTGGTTCTGAAAATATGAAGGGGAATTCGACTGCATATTTTCTGCTGCAGTGCTTAAACCCTCTCTGTGGTATGGCCGTCAAGAGACAAAATCCAACGGAGGAAGACTTGCCGTCAAAGAAATCTGGACGTAGCATCGGCTAAATACCCTAAAACCTCCTGCTCAGCGTACACAGTTAATTTGTCCATTAAGACGCTAGTGAAAGCACGATGCGACTTGTCAATTCCTTACTGAGTTCTACAGGGCGGTCAGACAATGTCTGAAACGCTTGTAGGTATGTCACAGGGTTGGTTGTAGTGATACATAAATATTAAGAAAAAAATTCGATACTTTGCGCCGTTTCCAAGTTATTAAGCATTGAAATTAGCCGATTGGGAGTCGTATGCTCACATTCAAGCGGCCTGCGAGGGTGGCGTTGCCCAACGAGTGCTCTGTTTGGCTAGGTGAAACTTGAATTTGCGGGCGCTACGACCTGATTGGCTAAATTCAACAACTCGGAAACAGGCAACGTATCGAATTTTTTTTCTTAGCGCTTATGTCTCAGTGCAACTTGCCTTGCAACATCCCTACAAGTGTTCAGAACATTTTCTGACCATCCTGTGTATGAGTTCAAACCGCGACATAATACTTTTAAGAACATGATTTGACTTTTCGGTTTTGAAATGTTAAGCATCTTGTGCAAAAAAAATTCACTGAAGAGCCAAAGAAACTGGTACTGGCATGCGTATTCAAATACAGACATACGTAAAACGTCAGAATACGGTGCTGTGGTCGGCAACACCTATATAAGACAATAAGTGTCAGGAGCAGTTGTTAGATCGGTTACTGCTGCTACGATGGCACGAGCGATGGGACACAGCATCTCCAGGGTAGCGTTGAACTGGGGATTTTCCCTACGACCACTTCACGAGTGTACCGTGAATATCAGGAATCCGGTAAAACGTCAAATCTCTGGCATCGCTGTGGCTGAAAGAAGATCCTGCAAGGATGGGACCACGACGATTGAAGAGAATCGTTCAACGTGACAGAGTGTAACCTTTCAAAGATTGCTGCAGATTTCAATGCTGGGCCATCGATAAGTGTCAGCGTGAGAACCTTTCAACGGAACATCATCGATATGGGATTTCGGAGCCGAAGGCCCACTCGTGTACCCTTGATGACTGCACGACACAAAGTCTTACACCTCGCCTGCGACTGTCAGCACCAACATTGGACAGTTGATGACTGGAAACATGTTGCCTGGTCGGACGGGTCTCGTTTCAAATCGTATCCAGCGGATGAACGTGTGCGGATATGGAGACAACCTCATGAATCCATGGACCCTGCATGTCAGCAGGGGACTGTTCAAGCTGGTGGAGGCTCTGTAATGGTGTGGGACGTGTGCAGTTGGAGTGATATGGGACCCCTGATACGTCTAGATACGACTCTGACAGGTAACACGTACGTAAGCATCCTGTCTGATCACCTGCATCCATTCATGTCCATAGTGCATTCCGACGGACTTGGGCAATTCCAGCAGGACAATGCGACACCTCACACTTCCAGAATTGCCACAGAGTGCCTCCAGGAACACTCTTCGGAGCTTAGACACTTCCGCTGGCCACCAAACCCCCCAGACATGAACATTATTGAGCATATCTGGGATGCCTTGCAACGTGCTATTCAGAAGAGATCTCCACCACCTTGTACTCTTACGAATTTATTGTGAGCCTTGCAGGATTCATGGAGTCAATTCCCTCCAGCACTAATTCAGACATTAGCCGAGTCCATGCCACGTCGTGTTGCGGCACTTCTGCGTGCTGGCGAGGGCCCTACATGATATTGGGCAGGTGTACGAGTTTCTTTGGCTCTTCAGTGTATATTTTTCAAATGATATGTCCCAAATCAAGTATGACAGTTTATCGCATTCATTCTATGGAATTAAATATTTTGGAATGAAATATTTTACATATTCCTTTGAGAGCACCTGTACTGCCACGTTCTGCGCTCTCGCTCCCTCCCTCCCCCTCTCTCTCTCTCTCTCTGCCTCTCTCTCCCTCCCTCCCTCCCTCTCTCCTTCCTTCCATCACTATGATTGTGTCAGTATTAGTCTCATACGAATATTTCGTGCAGTTACCGCTCCAGTTGACACAGTATTGTGCACATTTCCGTCACCGTTAGTATGACGTCAACATGATGTCACTAGAGAGACATGATGTGGCCGCCACTGTCTGATGTAATCACGAGTTATAACTGTAGCCATTCACTCACCGTAATGGGGCACGTATTGGCAGTAAGAGTGACGAACAGTTGCATACGTCAGACGTATGCGTAAGGTGGAACTTTTAGTGCTACGTCCAAGAAAGGAACATCAGAATTCAAATACGGGAACCAAAAACTTAGTTTTAAATTTCGTATCTAATGCGATGTCGTAGACGTGTTTGTGGCTATACCGGTAAAAAGATGCTTAACCTCAGTCTCATTCGATAGATTGAATAATGTGACTGCACAATGCATGACGTTCAATACGTAGCAGGGTATCAGGAATGATAATAAGTAGAGGGGAAGTTTTTCCTCTCTGTAGCAACCAATCAAGCAATCCTCCCATTTTGTATAACGTATCATCTACTTTTTCGTTTTTGCAGCATACTTGTGGCATCGATGTCGTTTATTCATTTATTTATTTTCTCTTGTCAAAAGTGAGTTTTTATTATTTTATTTACCATTGTTTCTATGGTTATAGGCTCTTGTATGAATTCTGAGCGACGTATCGCAGAAAGAAATCTCTTGAGTCGTTATGAGAATTTGCTACATTTATGTCCCGATTCAGCTATCCAAATTTTCTTTTCTGATTAGTTATCAGAAACACAGCAGACACATTTCTTCAAGATATCGCCGGTTAAGGATCTAATTTTTTATGCAACCCTAGTTCAAAAACAGGGAATAAATATTACGGCTGTCCACGAGATGACATGTGATGTAGTTTGTCTTTCTTCTTTGCAAGGTGTGGGTTCTCATTCCGAACAACATCCGTTTGTTGCCCAGAAATGAAGTGTAATAGTCTTTGGTGAAGGTTCTGTCCTTGTGGAGACAGTATTTGAAAACTATAGCATGAGAATTCCAGAAAATGATAGCCATGTCTATTCCTATCATTATTGTGCCAGTTTCATCCTCTCTGTAGGTCTTTCACTACGTCACTTTCTGTTTCTCATGTTGCCTATGATAACGAATTCGTATTTTATTCGCTGTCATGAAACGTCAGCGGTACACAGTAGAATAAGTCGAAACACTCTTGAGCATTGTTCATTCTAAAATGGTACTAGTGTATAGTTAACAGGACCAGCACCTGTTGCGCAAACGGCTGTGGCACAGTCAAAATTTCGATTAATGTGTTCTAGAAGCGGCCTGTGTAAGGAAAGGGAAAGGTATATCGAAGCCAGAAATTAAGACGACGACGTGTTCTTTAGACCAGAGACGGCTGGACGGGAGGGTGGTAGAGATGAGCAAACTCGTTCATCCTTGGGAACTAGTTCACTGCTGATCGTTCTTTTTTGGGAACCGTTCATTTTTATTCGTTCACCATTCATTTGTGCTTGGTATATGGTTCTTATGAAAAACTGAAAACTAGTAGTGTAGGTGACTGAAGGATGGAGGGCACCAAGAGGGGGCACTTGCCTCCCCCATGGAGTATAGAGTTTTCATTCATTACAGAATTCTTACACACTTTTAGAATTAATTTCTGTGATTCTGCAGAACCTCTCATTTAGCCAACCATAGCCTTGTGTGGCTGATCGCAGGGAAATAATATAGGGTGGCGCACGGAAAACCGGCCCCGAGTACAGACTGCTCGCCAATTACGGACGATGTGTTGCCCGTTACGAGCAGATACAACAAACAGACAAACATGTAATAATTAGGCAGTGAAGAAATAACAAGCTAATGCAAGAAACAACTGCGAAACAATCGATGACTATGTGTAGAGAGCTGGAGAAGAGAACATGAAAATCTCACGCGACGCGCATGGGCTATAGCTCATGTAGTCTTGTAAACCTACTGGTGACTGTTTCCCAACTTAATAGACCACAAGTGTCTTGTATATTATTCTTCGTTTCGACTTCCACTACATAGCTATATGCTACGTTGTAAACAATAATCGTTTACACTCTATATATACTTCACGTTGTCTCCGAGTTCGTAGGCGAAGTAGAGACTTCATGGAAGCATAAAATAAAATTTGGTTTTCTCATACTTTCGTCACACACTTAGTAATAATTAGGTTTTTATGTTGCATTATTAAAGTTAATTTAGCAATAACAATAATAATAATAATAATAATAAAGTTCGCAGTAATAAAGTTTTTGGTTTGAAAGCTCCTTCTGAACAAATGTTTTTGAGATTATAAGTAAATACGATTTTATGGCAATCTATGTCTTTTCAAATGGAGAGGCACCGCTTTTCCTACTGAGCCAAAATGACCCACAACCCACTTTTTTTTCGAAGAAACCAAATTAGCAGGTAATGCAAACTGGAAACAACCGAACTTAAAAATAATTGGAGCCTTCCTAAATGTAATGTTTTGCATATGAAAGATACATGAAAATAGTTTTATATGAATTTTCTTACAGTAGAAATTAAGCAAATTATTGAGAGTTAGATGCTAAATCAAGTCGATGAAACCAAAAAATATATGAATAACAAAAAAACTTGCCTTGTTATGTCTTCTGCTGTTCATCGATATAATGAAATGAGCTGATATGCCCTTTTGTTACCTGAAAATACGTACCTATTACATACAACGTAATTTTTATGTAATTTACTTAACTATAAAATACTTTTTGATTACCGGTCGTGGACGCTGAATAGCCAGACCCAAGTGCAAGAACAGTTTGGAACACGTGTAAAATAGGCGACCGCAGTGAACGAAACGAACAACTGGATACCGAACTAACTAGGAGCAGTCGGCAGTGGAACTGAGACAGGTGGTCATGCGAAGAACGACGAGTGCGACCGAGGGAGACCGAGACGAGCACGCGACCGAGGCTGGAACGAGAACTGCTGAAGTGGCCGCCGCGACCGAAGTGAACTAGTGAACTATGAACCGATCGTTCCTCGTTCCCGGGAACTAAAAGTAGATCGCCGCGACCGAAGTGAACTATGAACCGATCGTTCCATGGAATTCGTTCCTCGGTCCTTTCGTTGATCTCGGTAAACCGTTCCTTTGGACCCGTTCGTTCGCGAACTACCCATCTCTAGAGGGTGGGGGTCGGAGTGGAGGGTGTCAGCTCACGTAACTTCAGTTGTCCATCACCATCTGAGGCACTATGAATTTCCCGGACAATCTTGTCGTTCGTTCAGTCGTTTGGCGCTGAACGCTAATTATCTTCAACAGATAGTCGATATGCTACTGTTCAGTAGTCCACTTTTGACAGTGGAGAACAAGAGAAGAGAAAACTTTAAAGTCAAATGTAATTCCTCTTTTAAATTAGTTAAACTTTTCGAAAGTAAGTAGCCTACTACATCACAGCTCGTGACACAATTTTTATCATTTTCCTCGACATCCTTAGCATAGTTTTTCTTGCTTGAACGATCTCCAAAAACAACTAACTCAGTGTACGTCTTTCAAAATTGTCAGTGGGTTATCTAAAGTGTCGCTCTTTTCAGTGATTATAAAATTCACACCATTACTGACGGCTTCCATTTTGTTCCTAATACTGGCCATTAAAATTGCTACACCAAGAAGAAATGCAGATGATAAACGGGTATTCATTGGACAAATATATTATACTAGAACTGACATGTGATTACATTTTCACGCAATTTGGGTGCATAAATCCCGAGAAATCAGTACCCAGAACAAACCACCTCTGGCCGTAATAACGGCCTCGATACGCCTGGGAATTGAATCAAACATAGCTAGGATGGCGTGTACAGGTACAGCTGCCCATGCAGCTTCAACACGATTCCACAGTTTATCAAGAGTAGTGACTGGCATATTGTGACGAGCCAGTTGCTCGGCCACCATTGACCAGACGTTTTCAATTGGTGGGAGATCTGGAGAATGTGCTGGCCAGGGCAGCAGTCGAACATTTTCTGTATCCAGAAAGGACCTACAGGACCTGA
Organism: Schistocerca nitens; assembly: GCF_023898315.1. Taxonomy (NCBI): domain Eukaryota; kingdom Metazoa; phylum Arthropoda; class Insecta; order Orthoptera; family Acrididae; genus Schistocerca; species Schistocerca nitens. Next base: position 252,001,002 of record NC_064616.1, on the reverse strand, counting down.
AACATGCGGTAGTGCATTATCCTGCTGAAATGTAGGGTTTCGCAGGGATCGAATGAAGGGTAGAGCGACGGGTCGTTACACATCTGAAATGTAACGTCCACTGTTCAAAGTGCCGTCAATGCGAACAAGAGGTGACCGAGACGTGTAACCAATGGCACCCCATACCATCACGCCGGGTGATATGCCAGCATGGCGATGACGAATACACCCCTCCAATATGCGTTCACCGCGATGTCGCCAAACACGGATGCGACCATCATGATGCTGTAAACAGAACTTGGATTCATCCGAAAAAATGACGTTTCGCCATTCGTGCACCCAGGTTCGTCCTTGAGTACACCATCGCAGGCGCTCCTGTCTGTGATGCAGCGTCAAGGGTAAACGCAGCCATGGTCTCCGAACCGATAGTCCATGCTGCTGCAAACGTCGTCGAACTGTTCGTGCAGATGGTTGTTGTCTTGCAAACGTCCCCATCTGTTGACTCAGGGATCGAGACATGGCTGCACGATCCGTTACAGCCATGTGGATAAGATGCCTATCATCTCGACTGCTAGTGATACGAGGCCGTTATGCTAACAGTCATTGGATCTCGACCAAAGTGAGCAGCAATGTCGTGATACGATAAACCGCAATCGCGATAGGCTACAATCCGACCTCTATCAAAGTCGGAAACGTGATGGTACGCATTTGTTCTCCTTACACGATCACGAGGCATCACAACAACGTTTCACCAGGCAACGCGGGTCAACTGCTGTTTGTGTATGAGAAATCGGTTGGAAACTTTCCTCATGTAGGAGTCGCCACCGGGGCCAAACTTGTGTGAATGCTCTGAAAAGCTAATGATGTGCATATCACAACATCTTCTTCCTGTCGGTTAAATTTCGCGTCTGTAGCACGTAATCTTTGTGGTGTAGCAATTTTAATGGCCAGTAGTGTTCAATCCATACACTTATTTTCCTCATAATACGTCTGTCGTTCACCTATCATCAGAAAATCGGCAATTTAGCATATCATGGAAGGTTTAAATCGGCTGTGTATTCAGCATAGTATTCTCTGGCACCAGTGCAGTAACCTGACTACCCTTCTCTTTGTGCCGGGCTGTCACCTTAGATTGGATGCAGCGTGCCTCCGCCTTCTCGCACGCGATGTTTACAGCATCGTTAGTTACACTGGCTGATTACTTTCCTCTCAAACGTGTACAGCTGGCGAAGACTGGACTCGAAAAAATACCCGCTGTCCCTTCTCAGTCCAGGCATTTACCGCCTGAGCAGATCTGCTAAAGCTTTGATTAGAAACGAACACAGCCTGATTCCACAGGACACTGCGCAGTGGTCGAACGATATTCTTTCGTTAATATCACAGTGTAAATACTTGTAAGGCTGTTGCCAGAGTTTTAGGTGGGACAGTGAGTAATCAGAAAACTGCGATAATTGTACTAGTATCGAAACTGAAGAGTTTCCTCATGGTTTACTCCTTCTATTCTGTCGAGGAGCTCCTTGAAAAATTAAAATGATTCTTATATTGTTGATTGCGTTTACTTAAACTCATGGCTTGACTTTTTTTGGGTTCATAAACATTCTATTTTTATCCGTTATTACTTTTATGTTGTACTTTCGTGTACTGACACGTTCGGTGACCTAGGAGATTTCCTCCTCAATTTGGACCTACGGAACTTGACGTGTAAATAAAATACAAAAAAAAAAAAAAATCCGGAGACCTCTAGCGTCAGAGGACTGCAAATAGGTAGACATGAAGAATAAAGGTGTTGCATGTTAACAATGTGTCTTTTATTTGAAAAGTTTTAAGCGTTTTCGTAAAAGAATCGGAGGCATTACTTTTCAGGACACTCTTGAACGTACAATTCATACAGACGTAGTGTCCAATCAACTTAGATGCATACATGATACGCGGTTCTACCACACACATTCTGGTCATTTGCGAGGATGGAATCAGAACCCTACCATACACTATTCACTGCGGTGATAGAGATGTATGTGGAACAGTGTGATCCATTTACTAAATTTTTAAACGGATCTGTCTCTGTCTCAGCCTCTCTCTCTCTCTCTCTCTCTCTCTCTCTGTGTGTGTGTGTGTGTGTGTGTGTGTGTGTGTGTATGTGTGTGTGAGAGAGAGAGAGAGAGAGAGAGAGAGAGAGAGAGAGGTGTAAAGAGATAAATAGGTCACATTATTCCACATGCACATCTCCATCACCTAAGCGAAACTGCGAGTATGACAGGGATCCGATTCCATCGTCGTAATCTGACAGGCTGATCTTCAGCTACAATAAAGTATGCACCACATAGCTTCATGACTGAATATTAACTTGGTGTACCATATGTGGAACAGCATCGTCTTCACCACAACACATGCATTCTATGTAATCGTTAACTGTAGGACCCATTGAGGCCATACGCCTCACAACCTTCATCCACCGTCCGCAGCTCGCGGTCGTGCGGTAGCGTTCTCGCTTCCCACGCCCGGGGTCCCGGGTTCGATTCCCGGCGGGGTCAGGGATTTTCTCTGCCTCGTGATGACTGGGTGTTGTGTGATGTCCTTAGGTTAGTTAAGTTTAAGTAGTTCTAAGTTCTAGGGGACTGGTGACCATAGATGTTAAGTCCCATAGTGCTCAGAGCCATTTGAACCTTCATCCACCTCGTCCTTATCTGTACATTTTCGATCTAAGGTCTGCAAACTCCTCAATTGCCGACACATTACTACTTTATATCAATCACAGCCCTTCACCCAATAAATGTAGCTCTCTGTAGCCATGTAAAATAACTTTTGGTCTGTTAAATGAGTTTTTGCAAACGCATAACGAAACTGGTACATGTGGAGTTCGGTTGGGTTCAATATACACATACTGATATGAACAGACTTTGTGAAATCTATCAAAAACTTAGCTGTTACTAGAGACGTGAATTCTTTGTAGCCTGTTTCAAATTTGGTTTGGCGATCAACTGTCTTTGTCCACAACGCCCCTTCCATGAACTGACTAAATAAATATTGTGACGGTTTCCAACATTCTTCACTCTTTCTCGAAAAACTGCGTTATTCATATGTTTGTAATAATCTTTTTCATAATTACATGTCACAGAAGCCCTCTTATAGATGTTAACATCAATATATTTTTTCAGCCATCATGACTGGTCTAATTTATTCGTGCAGGTGGCTCTAATCAGTTAAATCTCACTAAGTGAGTCATTGCCGGAGATTTCTCTACTGCAGTATATTTCTTTTTTGTCTCCTCAATATCATCATCATCATCAGCCTGGGAAGGGAATTATTTTCATAGATTTCAGAGCTCTGGACATAGCGTCATATCGCTGTGCATGTCATGCAGACTAACAGGATATGCCAAGTCCATCTCTAAGATTTCAGAATCTGTTACCACATCTGAGAAATTACGTAATCCGACGATTCCATCATGAGACAGCCATCTAAACCCTCCAACAGGCAGTGGCTGTTCCATTTTATACACACATAAATTTTTTGCACGCAAGTACAGGATATAACTTGAATTGCCGGATGTTTTGTTGAACATTTTACCCACTTGCAGGTTATTTGCTTTGGTATGTCCGTGGGCACAATGGCAAAGTCCCCCCACAAATGGCGCCCTTTAGAAACAGCAGCACGCCAAAATTGGTTAAGAGTTCGTTGTCGACGTCTGTGCCTTTAAACACTGCATCCCACGAAAGCCATAGTGTGGTGCAGTAGATTACAGGATCGAATATCTATGTTTACTTTCTGGAATCTCTTGAAAATATATATATATATATATATATATATATATATATATATATGTGTGTGTGTGTGTGTGTGTGTGTGTGTGTGTGTGTGTGTGTGCTAGTCCTATAACTGGAGATAAAAGAGACTACAGATATGGGGGTACATCTCTGTCCATATAAAGTCTTGAATAGCCTCCTCAATTAGAGGTGGTGAATTCCTGCCAAACACTCACTACATGCTCGTATTCCACATCCATTATGGCATTGTCTCTAAGATTAGTTCAAAATGCAGTCATATCAGGCAATGCAGTTTCGTGGAGTTTCTCCACTGAATCCAGATATTTGTATGGGAAGCCCCCTTTCTTCATCGCAAGCTGGAATTTAGCATTATCAGTCAGAATACACGGTTTTGGTGAGATGCATATCATCCTGACACATGGTTCTAGCAAGTTTCTGAAGTGATGCGTGCAGTCCAAAAATTGAAGTATAATAGTTTAGGCGATTCACTTGGAAAATGAAATACACTGTTGTCTAAAATTAAAGCAACAAACGGAATTTTTGCAAAGTTGCGTTTATTTTGCGAGGAAACAGTATAAACAGGTGATAGTAGTGTAGAAATAATGTAAAGAATACAGAACATAAATAACTGCTATATGCATAACGGTAAACAAAAAAGTTCTTCGTTTTTTTTTTCAACTTAACGGATTTTCACCACATTCTGACAACTGGTTAATGTGCTGAGTAGCGGGTGTGACAACCTCTGGCTGCAGTACAGGCCCGGCAATGACAGGGCATGCTGTGAATGATGTCATCACTCTCATGTTGGGGCAATAGCACCCACTCTTCCTGCAGAGCTGCTCACAAGTCTTGGAGAGTGGTTAGTGGACGCTGACGTATTGCAACCTGTCTCCCTAGCGCATCCCTAACATGCTCCATGAGATTCAGATCGGGAGTGCGAGCAGGCCATGCCATGCGTGCAAAATTTTCCGTTTTCAAGAAAACATCAACCACTTGCACTCTATGAGGTCGAGGCCGGGAGCTGGTGGCCGACCGGTTCTAGGCGCTTCAGTCTGTAACCGCGCGACCGCTACGGTCGCAGGTTCGAATCCTGCCTCGGGCATGGACGTGTGTGATATCCTTAGTTTAGTTAGGTTTAAGTAGTTCTAAGTTCTAGGGGACTGCTGACCTCAGATGATAAGTCCCATACTGCTCAGAGCCATTTGAACCATTTATGAGGTCGAGCATTATCGTCCATCACCACGAAGTCTAGGTTCACACTACCTCACAACAACCGCACATGAGGTCCCAAGATCTCGTTACGACACCTGACAGCAGTTAAACCTTGCTGATTCACCTTTACTGTTTCATGAACAGATGTTCGAGTGGTCCACATAATCCCTGCCCACACCATTAGGGATCCTAATCAATGTCGGTCTCTGTCCACAATGATTTTGTGCGGAAACCGTGTTCCACATTCCTTCCAGACGCGAATGCTTGGAGAATCACTCTCCAGACCAAATCGGGACTCATCTGTGAAAAGAACATTGGCCCACTGTTCGACGTCCAGATGGTATGGAGACGACTCCACTCTAGACGCTCTCTTCAGTAAAGATGCATCAGAGGTACACATACAGCAAGTCTGGACAATAAAGGCCACTCTGCAGAAGCCTTCTATTCCCGTTTGTCTCGATAGAACATGTCCAGTGGATGCTGCAAGGTCAAATGCCATTTGCCGTGCAGTACTAAGGCGGTAGCATCGTGCCCTTACATCCAAATGACACTCCTCTCTTTCTAATATCATACCTGGTCGGCCCTGCCCTGTCTTCGAGATACTGTTTTTCCGTCTCTATAAACAGAACGATTCACGTTAAGCCATTGGGTCACATCAGTTTGCGACTGAACATCAACAAAAGCAAAACGAGGATAATGGAATGTAGTCGAATTAAGTCGGGTGATGCTGAGGGAATTAGATTAGGAAATGAGACACTTAAAGTAGTAAAGGAGTTTTGCTACTTGGGGAGCAAAATAACTGATGATGGTCGAAGTAGAGAGGATATAAAATGTAGACTGGCAATGGGAAGGAAATCGTTTCTGAAGAAGAGAAATTTGTTAACATCGAGTATAGATTTAAGTATCAGGAAGTCATTTCTGAAAGTATTTGTATGGAGTGTAGCCATGTATGGAAGTGAAACATGGACGATAAATAGTTTGGACAAGAAGAGAATAGAAGCTTTCGAAATGTGGTGCTACAGAAGAATGCTGAAGATTAGATGGGTAGACCACATAACTAATGAGGAAGTATTGAATAGGATTGGGGAGAAGAGAAGTTTGTGGCACAACTTGACCGGAAGAAGGGATCGGTTGGTAGGACATGTTCTGAGGCATCAAGGGATCACAAATTTAGTATTGGAGGGCAGCGTGGAGGGTAAAAATCGTAGAGGGAGGCCAAGAGATGAATACACTAAGCAGATTCAGAAGGATGTAGGTTGCAGTAGGTACTGGGAGATGAAGAGGCTTGCACAGGTTAGAGTAGCATGGAGAGCTGCATCAAACCAGTCTCAGGACTGAAGACCACAACAACAACAACAACAGTTTGCGACTATCCTGCTTCCATTCTTCTTATGGCCCTCCACCACAGAGAGTCAGGTAGGCGTCTTCTCTGTGCAATACCGCCCCGGCTGTGACGGTACACACAGCGATTGTTCAAAAATGGTTCAAATGGCTCTGAGCACTATGGGACTCAACTGCTGAGGTCATTAGTCCCCTAGAACTTAGAACTAGTTAAACCTAACTAACCTAAGGACATCACAAACATCCATGCCCGAGGCAGGATTCGAACCTGCGACCGTAGCGGTCTTGCGGTTCCAGACTGCAGCGCCTTTAACCGCACGGCCACAGCGATTGTGCATATGAAACTACCCAGCATACACCACCCCGTTTCATAGGTGCCCTGACGTCATCGTTGGCGTGGTTGTCCGTTGACCAGAATGCCATCTTCCGCGCAGAACACGATTATATGGACATATGTTGACAGTTTGTATGACTATACCGTGAATTAGACAAAAGACGGGGAAATAGTAGTTTGTTGCTTTAATTTTGGACACCAGTGTTTATTTATTGATCATTGCACATGCTAAAATAAGGCAAGGGCTCATCAAGGAAATAAGTATCAAACCCACTCCAGCTGTGAAAGAAAATGTGTATGTGTCGACGTAATCTGTAGTTCAGGTTACATGCACTGTGTCCTGCATCACAGAACTTGCCAATAGATGACAATACCCCTGTATAAAATTTCAGCTTTATTACCTAGTGGCAGTCCACAACTGTAGCAGTTAACTGCATTCTTGTGTAAAGGTCTTTTTTTCCTGTGAGCTGATCACAAGAATGATGGCGAGACTGAGAGAATAACAACAAATCTGTATGTTTCTGGTACTGACCAGCGAAATTGGAAAACTGAAGGGGTCCAATAAGTTAATGCTCATCAAGCTTGCTTTCCTGCAAACGTGAATAGATAGATCAGGATTATGCCTCTGCAAGTTAGTGACGTCATGAAGTTTCATAGAGAAATCAATATCACCAAATTTATAATACCTATGAATATCTTGCATGTGGTACTGATTCATATGCGCCCATCTTTCTTCTAGTTTCTTTCACAATTAAGAAGTGACTACACAAAGAAAATGTTGTGTTATTTTGGACATTAATTATACCCTGTTCTCCAGATATATTCTCTGGAAGAGGATTTAAATGAGAAGCCCCTATTGAATGGATCAATCACATGTGAGCGAATGTCTACTTAGAGCATTACCGTATCCTCTTCCTTACATTTCAGAGAACGGGGCCTGTATAACATTCAAGGTGTATTCCTCAGACCACTCAGCAAATGAAGTGTCCCACAATATCACGCCTTTTTCACCCCATATATATTTGCTGAGTATACACAAGGTGCATTCCTCAGACCACTCAGCAAATGAAGTGTCCCACAATATCACGCCTTTTTCACCCCATATATATATAGTGGTCTGAGGAATACACCTTGTATATATATATGTATATATATATATATGTATATATGTATATATATATATATATATATATATATATATATATATATATATATATACTCCTGGAAATGGAAAAAAGAACACATTGACACCGGTGTGTCAGACCCACCATACTTGCTCCGGACACTGCGAGAGGGCTGTACAAGCAATGATCACACGCACGGCACAGCGGACACACCAGGAACCGCGGTGTTGGCCGTCGAATGGCGCTAGCTGCGCAGCATTTGTGCACCGCCGCCGTCAGTGTCAGCCAGTTTGCCGTGGCATACGGAACTCCATCGCAGTCTTTAACACTGGTAGCATGCCGCGACAGCGTGGACGTGAACTGTATGTGCAGTTAACGGACTTTGAGCGAGGGCGTATAGTGGGCATGCGGGAGGCCGGGTGGACGTACCGCCGAATTGCTCAACACGTGGGGCGTGAGGTCTCCACAGTACATCGATGTTGTCGCCAGTGGTCGGCAGAAGGTGCACGTGCCCGTCGACCTGGGACCGGACCGCAGCGACGCACAGATGCACGCCAAGACAGTAGGATCCTACGCAGTGCCGTAGGGGACCGCAACGCCACTTCCCAGCAAATTAGGGACACTGTTGCTCCTGGGGTATCGGCGAGGACCATTCGCAACCGTCTCCATGAAGCTGGGCTACGGTCCCGCACACCGTTAGGCCGTCTTCCGCTCACGCCCCAACATCGTGCAGCCCGCCTCCAGTGGTGTCGCGACAGGCGTGTATGGAGGGACGAATGGAGACGTGTCGTCTTCAGCGATGAGAGTGGCTTCTGCCTTGGTGCCAATGATGGTCGTATGCGTGTTTGGCGCCGTGCAGGTGAGCGCCACAATCAGGACTGCATACGACCGAGGCACACAGGGCCAACACCCGGCATCATGGTGTGGGGAGCGATCTCCTACACTGGCCGTACACCACTGGTGATCGTCGAGGGGACACTGAATAGTGCACGGTACATCCAAACCGTCATCGAACCCATCGTTCTACCATTCCTAGACCGGCAAGGGAACTTGCTGTTCCAACAGGACAATGCACGTCCGCATGTATCCCGTGCCACCCAACGTGCTCTAGAAGGTGTAAGTCAACTACCCTGGCCGGCAAGATCTCCGGATCTGTCCCCCATTGAGCATGTTTGGGACTGGATGAAGCGTCGTCTCACGCGGTCTGCACGTCCAGCACGAACGCTGGTCCAACTGAGGCGCCAGGTGGAAATGGCATGGCAAGCCGTTCCACAGGACTACATCCAGCATCTCTACGATCGTCTCCATGGGAGAATAGCAGCCTGCATTGCTGCGAAAGGTGGATATACACTGTACTAGTGCCGACATTGTGCATGCTCTGTTGCCTGTGTCTATGTGCCTGTGGTTCTGTCAGTGTGATCATGTGATGTATCTGACCCCAGGAATGTGTCAATAAAGTTTCCCCTTCCTGGGACAATGAATTCACGGTGTTCTTATTTCAATTTCCAGGAGTGTATATATATATATATATATGTTGCAGATCATTTACTACTTTAGAAAGCTCCCTTTCCAAATTCTGAAGGCACACATTTTGGAAAAGGATTAGATCTCGGTGCCGACCGTAGAATTATCGACACGGGACACAATATACACTCCTGGAAATGGAAAAAAGAACACATTGACACCGGTGTGTCAGACCCACCATACTTGCTCCGGACACTGCGAGAGGGCTGTACAAGCAATGATCACACGCACGGCACAGCGGACACACCAGGAACCGCGGTGTTGGCCGTCGAATGGCGCTAGCTGCGCAGCATTTGTGCACCGCCGCCGTCAGTGTCAGCCAGTTTGCCGTGGCATACGGAGCTCCATCGCAGTCTTTAACACTGGTAGCATGCCGCGACAGCGTGGACGTGAACCGTATGTGCAGTTGACGGACTTTGAGCGAGGGCGTATAGTGGGCATGCCGGAGGCCGGGTGGACGTACCGCCGAATTGCTCAACACGTGGGGCGTGAGGTCTCCACAGTACATCGATGTTGTCGCCAGTGGTCGGCGGAAGGTGCACGTGCCCGTCGACCTGGGACCGGACCGCAGCGACGCACGGATGCACGCCAAGACCGTAGGATCCTACGCAGTGCCGTAGGGGACCGCACCGCCACTTCCCAGCAAATTAGGGACACTGTTGCTCCTGGGGTATCGGCGAGGACCATTCGCAACCGTCTCCATGAAGCTGGGCTACGGTCCCGCACACCGTTAGGCCGTCTTCCGCTCACGCCCCAACATCGTGCAGCCCGCCTCCAGTGGTGTCGCGACAGGCGTGAATGGAGGGACGAATGGAGACGTGTCGTCTTCAGCGATGAGAGTCGCTTCTGCCCTGGTGCCAATTATGGTCGTATGCGTGTTTGGCGCCGTGCAGGTGAGCGCCACAATCAGGACTGCATACGACCGAGGCACACAGGGCCAACACCCGGCATCATGGTGTGGGGAGCGATCTCCTACACTGGCCGTACACCACTGGTGATCGTCGAGGGGACACTGAATAGTGCACGGTACATCCAAACCGTCATCGAACCCATCGTTCTACCATTCCTAGACCGGCAAGGGAACTTGCTGTTCCAAAAGGACAATGCACGTCCGCATGTATCCCGTGCCACCCAACGTGCTCTAGAAGGTGTAAGTCAACTACCCTGGCCAGCAAGATCTCCGGATCTGTCCCCCATTGAGCATGTTTGGGACTGGATGAAGCGTCGTCTCACGCGGTCTGCACGTCCAGCACGAACGCTGGTCCAACTGAGGCGCCAGGTGGAAATGGCATGGCAAGCCGTTCCACAGGACTACATCCAGCATCTCTACGATCGTCTCCATGGGAGAATAGCAGCCTGTATTGCTGCGAAAGGTGGATATACACTGTACTAGTGCCGACATTGTGCATGCTCTGTTGCCTGTGTCTATGTGCCTGTGGTTCTGTCAGTGTGATCATGAGATGTATCTGACCCCAGGAATGTGTCAATAAAGTTTTCCCTTCCTGGGACAATGAATTCACGGTGTTCTTATTTCAATTTCCAGGAGTGTATTATGCCAAAATGCACCTCTAGGCATGCAGTACGGTAAAGCTCTGGCGAGTCTTACCTGATGCTCGTCGACACTAATAGAATTGGCCAAGAAAATCCTGCTAGCTGATTGGTCATTATTATAACTACCAGACGGCGACAATCTCCACTGTGGTGATCATGATGGTCCCAACTGAAGCGACTGTGACGACATTGTTGGCCGTAACTGGAGTAATCATGACAACAATGGTACTGGCTGGGATGATTGTGATGTCCCTGGAGTTGATGCAAGACCTCCTCCCAACAATTCCAAAAGTCCTGGGAAGAAAATCACGCAATCGGTACTTGTTGGCTGGTAGGTATTATGCACAAGCATAAATGATTTTTACGTGGGTTGGTACTTATGTAAGCAATCATCTGCATCTGAATTGGAACATACGGAATATCATCATCTCAATCAAGATAGGATCATCATCTACAACCAGTGGGCTCTGTGATATCATCGCATGACTGACCAGTCCTAGTAAAGGTGTAGTGGTTTCATCTTCGCTCACATCAAAGTCCTGTAGGCTAAGAGTAGTAGGTGCAACCAGCAACACTGAAAAGTCCTGGGAAACAGAAGGAAATGAAACAGATAAGCATTCCACACAAGCGTAAATTATTATTTCAGCACATACACACTGACAGAAAAAAGTCGCTATACCAAGAAGGAGTTGTGCGTCATTAACGAAAGTTGGTAGACATGTTTTTAATTCGGAAAGATGTCTATTCAAATTTCGCGCCAGTCTCATAAGAATGGCGCTAGTAGCACCACTATGGTGGTGATAATCAGGTTTGTTTTACATACACGTTGTAACGGTCGTGAGCGTTAGCTACCTTTGCGACTGGGCTCGGTGAGTTGATGTTAGTCAAGAATACCTTTAAGGCAAGAAAGACGCCATTGTCAACATCTCACTCAGTTTGAACGATATCGTGTAATAGGGCTACGAGAAGTTGGATGTTCTTTTCCCAATATTGCAGAAAAGAATGCTGCCACTGTTCATGACAGCTAGCACGGTTGTCAGGATGATGTACTGTCGCAAGAAGACCAGGCTCCAGACGGCCACGTGTACTACCGAAAAGGAAGACCTTTGTATTCGTCTTTTGGCTCTGGTGCATTGTACTGCATCTGCAGCAGCAATTAGGGCAGCAGTTGGCGCCACAGTGACACAACCAACTGTTATAAATCGATTATTTCAGGGACAGCTCCGAGACACATGCCTTTTAGTGTGCATTCCACCGCCTTTTTCGACTTCAGTGGCGTCATTCGAGAGCTCATTAGAGGGCAAGGTGGAGATCTGTTGTGTTTTCTAATAAAAGCTGATTCTGTCTCAGTGCCAGTGATGGCCGTGTGTTGGTTAGGAAGAGACTAGATGAGGTCTGCAACCAACCAGCTTGTGTGCTAGACGTATTGGACCTACACCTGGAGTTGCGGTGGGGTGCGATTTCATATGACAGTAGGAGCACTCTCGTGTTTATCCCACGCACCCTGACTGCAAATTTGTACCTCAGTCTGGCGATTCGACCTATTGTGCTGTTATTCAAAAACAGCATTCTAGGTGTATTTTCCAACAGGATAACACTCGCCACGTACCGATGTTGCAACCAAACATAAGGCACCTGTGCAGCATAATGCATGCAAGTTTGCATACTTGCATGCAATATTCTGGCGGTTACACTAATTACCAATGTACTAGCATTTCATATTTGCAGTGGCTTAGCTCACATTTAATTATTCCCGAAACTTCATTACTCTACTTTAATTACTTTTTGGTGTTGCGATTTTTTCGCATCAATGTATATGGATTGGTAAGGACGAGCAAAATCGTCATTGCTTAGTAGTGTCGCTTCCAGCACACCCATCCACAATCCCCCACATCTGTAGCCTCTTTTACATCAATTTACAGGACTAGGATATCAGCACCTATGGCTGGGGGTGGTATACTGTATATGTCGTCATTCTGTAAAATGAAAAGAAAAATTATTAAATCGCGTCTGTACATAATCAGACACACACACACACAATATTTTTCTTTACTTTCAGCGTCGAGATCAGGACATTTGCAACCATTACCATTGTCTCCATTGCTAGTATCACTGTATGAACGTTCTATAACAAAAGATTAATACTGATGTGAATTCCAGTTGTAAAGCCGTATTTATATATAGCTGCAAAGGGCCGATTTTAAAGAGAGAATGTACTCGCATATGCTTCCATTCGCCTTGCAGGTAGGGGCTACATCATGTACCTACTGGAACTTCTGTAGATATCCGGGGTGTAAGGTCATGGCTGGCAGTCGTCTTGGGGAGACTGGTACTGCAGCTGACTGGGGCCCAAGGGGTCAGAGCCGAGAAGTATGTGGCAGGGATAGCTGCCACAACTATCTGGAAGGCCAGTGGCATGCAGCAGACCACAGTTGCTGCTTGTAAGACATGGCAGAGACATCGCACGTGACCTCTAGTGACGCGTGCAACTACATAAAAATACTGTAATAATGTACATTCCTAAATGTTTAAATAAGTACACAATGTGAGCTGCAGTGTGTTTGTGAAGCCCAAGAACAAAATACTGTGACACACGAACTTAAAACGTATGATGTGCTACATTGCATCAAACGTTTGTATATACAGACCGTGGAATATGTAACTGTTTAAAACAAGCTATCTCACTTGGATATTTTATTTTTAAGTTCCCGCCGATTTTCATTGAACTGGGTGCATTGTGACGTCATAGTAATGAATTTATGCGGCAGTTCACAGTTGTAGCTATCTTGGAAAGCCATCTTGGATTGTGATGTCATTGAGAAAGCCATTCTCACCTAGAGGGAACAAATAGGATATCTACTCTTACAAGGAGAGAGGTGTTGGTGAGCTGCAGCGTAGAGGGGGAATGGAAGCCATAAGTCACTGATGAAGGTGGGGGAGATCTGGCACCTGTGAAGGCTGCCCTCATATCCTCAATCAATGGAATTTCACACCAACAGGACAAGTGACCTAGAGGGCGAGTGGGAGGGGTAAGGGGTTGTAGGGTGTCCGTTGGGACATATACGACAAAAATGCAGCCCACGTATAGATTCTCATATCCTGTATACTCATGTTTCACTACTACAACGACTATTTTTCGTCAAAGAAAGATAAATTCGTATTTAACGTCCTATCTAAGACTAATTGTAAGTTATTGGAGACAAATTACAAGCTCAAAATGGGCAATGATAATGAAATAAATCTGTCATTTTCATACGTAAGGAACCCTTCCATTATTCAGCTCATTTAATATAGTGGAATCACAGGAAACTTAAATCTAAATGTTTCGTCTGGGGCTCGAACACCTCTCCACCTGAATGCAAGTACAGTGGCCTCACTCAGTAAGATTAACATTTATGTCCACCCTTATCTCCTTTACTCCTTCTGCATTCGTACCATACTATAACAGGTGAATGACACTAATGAGTAAGTGGTGGTTAGCTGAAAATATTTGGCACATAAACTACATAAGAGATCCCAATACGCAATTTTCAACACGTTATTACCAAAGGCTATTTACACATGGCAATATTTTTAGTTTTGAAGGTCCAGATTACTTGTACACTAGATCTGGTATTAGTCAGATATTACCTGATTATTGCCTAATAAGTCCGTAGCTGGTGAACAAGAAACACACTTCAGTGGGTTGTTGTTGTTTGTTGTTTTTGGGGTGTACGGCCGCTTGACTACGAGCCTGTCAGCGCCCTTACAAATGCGAAAAGAAAAGAAAAACGGAATAAGAGCTAAAAAGGTTGGATCCCTCACTTGCTCACACTGTCACTCACTCATACTGGCAATGGAAGATAACGCATTTTGTAAGCCTTTTGCCCCTAAACATTTGAATATGTGCTAAGTTGTGGGAACTGCACTTATGAAACAAAATGACTCAAGTCAGAGTTCACAAATGGCTCTGAGCACTATGCGACTTAACTTCTGAGGTTATCAGTCGCCTAGAACTTAGAGCTAATTAAACATAAATAACCTAAGGACATCACACACATCCATGCCCGAGGCAGGATTCGAACCTGCGACCGTATCGGTCGCTCGGCTCCAGACTGTAGCGCCTAGAACCGCACGGCCACTTCGGCCGGCTCAGAGTTCACAATTTGACGTCAGAAAACATTGGTAAACAATTCTAAGCGTAGAAGAAAGTGTTGTATTATGGGTAAGACTGTTATAATTAGTTTGAACTTATAACGTGCTACCAATGGTAACGTGACTCCAAAGGTATAGATCAGAACATTCTTCGGTTTAATATGCATGATTCATTTCGCTATTTGTGTGTCACTTGATGTTATGACAAAATTTATTTCAGTCATTTAGTGGCTAAAACAATAACATTCTTTATAAAGGTAATAAGAAAAATTAAAATATATTCGAAAATAAAAATTGAACACAATAGTTGTATCTGTGAAGTACAGAGTAAGAAAGTTTAATAGAGGAAGAGAACATAGTTTCTTGTAACCGAATCATGATTTTCGAACATCAGTTGTTAGCTGAGTGATTTGTACTGCTCAGTCAAATTAAAGCGAGGTAGACTATAAAACGAGCATGGCATGCACGTTGGTAACATAGATAGTTGTGTATATAGAAGTTCACTCTATTGGGAATCAGGAAGTAACAATGGGAACGTTCCCCGCTGTATCATTTGCCTGTTAGACGAATGCCAGGAAGTGAAATTCGTATCCGAAAGTCTGCTGTGAATCGCGAACGCAATGTATCACATGCGCATGTGTTTACTTGAATAAATGACTTCGAGGAGGTCGGGTGTCATTGAAGGATAGTAGTCGGCCAGGACTGCTCATCGTGTCATTACCCCTTCTGAGATTCCTGCTTCCATTAAAAATAACTGCAGGAGTCGAACTGAATGTCGACATCACTTTCTTCACGAAGAAAAATATCGTCTCCTGTCCCGTATTCTCCTGGGAGATGAAAATGCTGTCGTCATTTTGAGTCAGATGACAAGTGTCAGAGCCATCACTGAATGCACGTGGATTCTACCCACCAAAAAAGACCAAAACTATGTGCGACAGCTCCGGGAAAGACATCATGATCTTTACCTTTGAGTGCAAGAGACAGCTGCTCATTGACTTTCTGGAACACGATGCCACAATTAACACACAGCGGTATGTGGATCCTTTGAAAAATTAAAGCGTGCCATCGAGTCCAAACTCCCAGAAACGTTAACGTATAGCATCACTCTGTTGCAGGATAATACCCGCCCACATGTTGCGAGAGTTGTTTTGACTGCACTACAGATGTTTCGCTGAGAACCCCTTACACATCCACCGTACAGTCCCGATGTAATGTTCGAGTCTTGAAGATAGACGCTCGTAGCCATCGATTTGCTTCAGACGAAGAAGTGCACGACTGGGTACAATTGTGGTTCTGTAGACAATCGCTAACTGTTTCCATGAAGGCGTTGAGCTTCTTGTCTAACAGTTGGATAAATGTATTAACAGTTATGGCGATTACTTTTGCAATAATAAACAGTTTACCTACTTTTCTCCGTCTGTCTCGTCTTCGTTAGATTGCCCCCTATAAAAACAATGTTCATCGTTTAACTACCGGGTGATCAAAAAGTCAGTATAAATTTGAAAACTTAATAAACCACGGAATAATGTAGATAGAGAGGTAAAAATTGACACACATGCTTGGAATGACATGGGGTTTTATTAGCGCCAAATAATAAAAAAAAAAACAAAGTTCACAAAATGTCCGACAGATGGCGCTGGACAGCAAAACGTCAGTGATTGCGCATGACAATCGTGTATAAAAGGACCTTGGCCTCCCAGGTCCCCAGACCTTAGTCAGTGCGATTATAGGCTTTGGGGTTACCTGAAGTCGCAAGTGTATCGTGATCGACCGACATCTCTAGGGATGCTGAAAGGCAACATCCGACGCCAATGCCTCACCATAACTCCGGACATGCTTTACAGTGCTGTTCACAACACTATTCCTCGACTGCAGCTATTGTTGAGGAATGATGGTGGACATATTGAGCATTTCCTGTAAAGAACATCATCTTTGCTTTGTCTTACTTTGTTATGCTAATTATTGCTATTCTGATCAGATGAAGCGCCATCTGTCGGACATTTTTTGAACTTTTGTATTTTTTGGTTCTAATAAAACCCCATGTCATTCCAAGCATGTGTGTCAATTTGTACCTCTCTATTACATTATTCCGTGATTTATTCAGTTGTCAAATTTATACTGACTTTTTGATCACCCAGTATAAACAGTTGCCCGCATCTCGTGGTCGTGCGGTAGCGTTCTCGCTTCCCACGCCCGGGTTCCCGGGTTCGATTCCCGGCGGGGTCAGGGATTTTCTCTGCCTCGTGATGGCTGGGTGTTGTGTGCTGTCCTTAGGTTAGTTAGGTTTAAGTAGTTCTAAGTTCTAGGGGACTTATGACCACAGCAGTTGAGTCCCATAGTGCTCAGAGCCATTTGAACCATTTTTAGTATAAACAGTTATATCTGCATGAAATGAAAGTATTACAAAGGACGCATTTAGACTTCTTATTAAAAAACGTCGTGTAGTCCCTGGGAAATATCTGTACAAATAAATTTTCTGTAGGTCTCTTACTCTGATGAGCCAGAACATTACTACCACTGTCTGATGAGAGAAAACGCCGCCTGATAGCGTTGCGGGTATGTAACTGTTAAATACGTGCGCCGCATCATGGACACAGGTCGTTGGGGCAGTATTATGCTATTGATGACATCCACCCGGCCTTCCATGGGACCTGTGCTAGTAATCTAATGCATCATGTCAGCTGTGGCTTATGTGATCAATATTACAGACCAGTTCATGCTTGATGTCTTCCCCAATAACGATGCCATCTTTCAGAAGGGTAACTTTTCATGTACAAAGCCACAATCGCGATACAATGGTTTCCCATCCATCTCGTCCTCCCCCTACCTCTGTCCCTCTCCCTATCCGTATCCTCCTCCTCCCACCTCTCTCTGCCCATCTCCTTCTCTTTCGTTTCTCTGTCTGTCCCTTTTCCCTCGCTCTCTGTCCATCTCCTCCTATCTCCTTTCCTGTCCATCTGCTCTCTCTGTTCATCTGCTCCTCCCACTCTCTCTCTCTCTCTGTCCATTTGCTCCACCCCCTCTGTTCATCTGCTCCTCCTCCCTATAATTCTGTCTCTACCCTCCTCTCTCTTTTATTCCATCTCCTCCTCCCTCCGCTCTCTGTCCATCTCCTAATACCACTTTCTACACCCATCTCTTCCGCCACACTGTCCATCTCCACCTCTTTCCTTTCGCTGTCCATCTGTTCTGCTGCCCTCTCTCTGGTCACTACCCCCTCCTCCTCTCTTTGTCTATCTCCCCCACCCCTCCCCATGTCCACCCCTTACTTCCCCTCCTCTATCGCCGAGCGGTTCTAGGCGCTTCAGTCTGGGACCGCGCTGCGGCTACAGTCGCAAGTTCGAATCCTGCCTCGGGCACGGGTGTGTGTGATGTCCTTAGGTTGGTTACGTTTAAGTAGTTCTAAGTCTAGGGGACTGATGATCTCAGATGTTGAGTCCCATAGTGCTTAGAGCCATTTTGAACTCTCCTCTATGTGTCCATCTCTTCCTGCACCCTTCTTTCTCCAAGTTATCACCTCCACCCCAAAAAGAGGGTGGTGGCTCTTACACCCACAGTATTACTTTACGGATTGTAACTAACATGTGTACCAAATCTGACTGAAATCGTTCCAGGGGTTTAGAAAAAGCGTTTTGCCTGCGGCTTTCCCCGCGTACACACGTCAAATACATTTCACATATACATAACACACTTCGCACGTATTTATACACATATCTCACTTGTATCTGTAGCGAATTTCTCCTGTAGTTTAATTTTCACGCAGCTCAACGTTTATCACGATGAATCTCCTAAAAAATGTCTCGTGCTGTGACATAGAATATGGTGACAAAAGCGAGATACTTCCTAATATCGTGTCTTACTGTGGTATACACCAATTCTAACAAACACCGAACAACGCGCTCCAGTACGCAGCCGCCAAATACATCGCTGGCCGCACTTCTCTGGGCGGCCCGCTGCTTCCATCGCTGGCCGTCTTCACACGCACGCTCCCTGACGTGGCCGAGAAATACATCGCTGGAAGCACTTCTCCGGGCGGCTCGCGGCTACCATCGCTGGCCGCCTTCGCGCGCGCGCGTTTGTCAGCACCCAGCAATTGGCTACGCCAGGAAACATTGCGATTGGTTTTCCCTGGAAAACAGCGACCCCAGCCGACGGCTCCATTAACTAGCAAGCCTTATATAAAACCGGCCGCCGCCGAAAACGACAGTTCTCATCGGGAAGTGCAGTACGCCGTGTTCCAGCTGCTTGTGGATGACTCGCCGCACCACTCGAGGTTACCTGGCCGCTCGGCGTAAATCTTCCGACTTCACTTGGAGAGACTGAACTTCACTGGACTTGGGAATAAATACGGGACGTGCACCCCACCATGCACATTTGGACATTGGTGTAACCAAACTTTAATTGTGCATTACTTCTGAGTGTGAGTCTGGGTAGACGCTTGGCTAACATAGTTGTTAAAAAGTGATTTGTGATTTAATAAACCAGACTGAAGAGGTTATCGTGTTATTCCTGGTTAAACACTTACCTCCTTTTGCCCAACGTGCCATAGACTCAACAAGTCGTTGGAAGTCCACTGCAGAAATATTGAGAAACACTGCCTCTATACCCGTCCATAATTGCGAAAGTGCTGATGGTGCATGATTTTGTGCACGAACTTACTTCTCGATTATCTTCCACGTCGGGCTAACTGGTTGGTCAAATCACTCACTCGAACTGTCCCGAATGTTCTTCAAACCAATCGCAAACAGTTGTGACCCAGTGACATGGGGCATTGTAATCCATACAATTTCCGTCGTTGTTTTGCAACAGGACGTCGATGACTGGTCTCCAAGTAGCAGAACGTAACCATTTCCACTCAATGATCGGTTCAGTTGGCCCAGAAGGCACAGTCCCTTCCATGTAAACACAACCCACAAAATTGTGGAGCCACCATCAGCTTGCACAGTGGCTTGTTGACAAACATGACTTCGCGGGATCTGCGCCACACTCGAACCTTACCATCAGCTCTTACCAAATGAAATCGGGACTCATCTGACCAGGCCACAGTTTTCCAGTCGTCTAGGATCCAAGCGGTATGGTCAAAAGTCCAGGAGAGGTGCTGCAGGCGATCTCTTGCTGTTAGCAAAGGCACTCACGCCGGTC
Source organism: Schistocerca nitens (assembly GCF_023898315.1). Taxonomy (NCBI): domain Eukaryota; kingdom Metazoa; phylum Arthropoda; class Insecta; order Orthoptera; family Acrididae; genus Schistocerca; species Schistocerca nitens. Next base: position 251,980,897 of record NC_064616.1, on the reverse strand, counting down.
GTTTGCTACCATTGCCTGTTAACGCCAAATTTCGCTGCACTATCCTAACGGATACGTTTGTCGTACTTCCCACAATCTTTCTCCGGTTTTCTCACGCAGTGTTGCTTGTGTGTTAGCGGTGACCATTCTATGCAAACGCCGGTACTCTCCGTCGTTAAGTGAAAGCTGCCGGCCACAGCGTTGTCCGTGGTAAGAGGTAATGCCTGAAATATGGTATTCTCGGCACACTCTTGGCACTGTGGATCTCGGACGACTGAACTCCCTAACGATTTCCGAAATGGAACGTCCCATGCGTCTAGCTCCAACTTAAAATCCGCGTTCAAAGTCTGTTAATTCCTGTGGTGCAGCCTTAATCACGTCGGAAACCTGTTGACATGAATCACCTGAGTAGAAATCACAGTTCCGTCAATGCACCGCACTTTTATACCTTGTGTGCACGATACTACCGCCATCTATATATGTACATATCGCTATCCTACGAATTTTGTCACTTTAGTTTAATTTTGCAGGTACATCCAGTGATATATGTGGCTACTGAATGTATTGGGAATAGAGTTGGCAGTTAAGAAGTAATAAATTAAAACGTCATGCATGAAGCCTACGGTCGCAGGTTCGAATCCTGCCTCGGGCTTGGATGTGTATGATGTCCTTAGGTTAATTAAGTTTAAGTGGTTCTAAGTCTAGGGGACTGATGACCTCAGATGTTAAGTCCCATAGTGCTCACAAGGGAACCTCCCCATCGCACCCCCCTCAGATTTAGTTATAAGTTGGCAGAGTAAATAGGCCTTGAAAAACTGAACACAGATCAATCGAGAAAACAGGAAGAAGTTGTATCGAACTATGAAAAAAACTAATAAAATATACAGACTGAGTAGTCCATACGAACATAGGCAACAACAAGGAGAATGTGAGCTCAGAAGCGTCGTGGTCCCGTGGTTAGCGTGAGTAGCTGCGGAACAAGTGGTTCTAGGTTCAAGTCCTCCCTCGATTGAACATTTTAGTTTCTTTATTTTCGCAAACTTATGATCTGTCCGTTCGTTCATTGAGGTCTCTGTTCACTGTAATAAGTTTAGTGTCTGTGTTTTGCGACCGCACCGCCAAACCGTTCGATTAGTAGACGGAAGGACGTGCCTCTCCAATGTGAACCGAAAACATTTGATCGTATGATCATAGGTCAACCGATTCCTCCACAGGAAAACATGTCTGATACATTCTATACGACACTGGTGACGGCATGTGCGTCACATGACAGGAATATGTTGTCGGCCCACCTAACTTGTACACTTAGCGAATAGGTAAAAAGATTCTTCTACCTTGCCCGATTTTCTTGTGGATGTGATAATCACTTCCAAAAAAGTGATGAAAACATAAGAGTTTGTCACATAAACTGAAAATAAAAAAATAAAATTTTCATTCGAGAGAAGACTTGAACCTAGAACCTCTCGTTCCGTAGCAGATCTCGCTAACCACAGGCCCACGGCGCTTCTTGCCTCCCATTGTCCTTGATGTTGCATATCTTCGAATGGACTACTCAGTTTGTATATTTCACTAATTTTTTTCATAGTTCCACACAACGTCTTCCTGTTTTCTCGATTGATCTGTGTTCAGTTTTTCAAGGCCTACCCACTGTGCCGACTTATAACTAAGTCTGAGGGGGGTGCGATGGGGAGGTTCCCTTGTCAGAGCCATTTGAACCATTTCAAAAACAAGAACCATGCATGAATCTGCCGTTTTTCAAGCGTCTCAGTGTTTATGAAATCACATCTCCTGAACTATGTGTCGTACAATGATATATGCTTCTGGTTACATTCCGTGACATTTGTGGTTACTTTCAGCGAAACATGTTGCGAATACAGTTCGTATTAAAGAAGTAATAAATTAAAATGTTATCCTTCATGTGTACGTTTTAGCGCACGAACGTTGGAAATGTAGTAACGAAAAAGCTTATTTTGTTTTCTTTCAGCATTTTGTGGGGATTCTCAGGGAGAAAAAGTTTCATAAGGGTTTTAAATAATGTGTAAAGTTTGTTGAAAGTCTCTAAATGGTCTCATTTTCAAATACTGGACGAATAAACTATGGGTATTTGAGGGTCATGGCTACAATGATTTTTCACCCCCATCCCCACCCCTTTGACGGTTAGTCGGTTCGTACTCCCAGAGCGATTCTTTCCAGACAATAAGTGATATGTTTACCATATTTTGGTTGAAATCAGTCAGTGGTTTTGTAGATGTTGAACATACATACGTACCTACATGCATCCATTTTTATAATATGTATGGATGCATACACATACAACCTTGGGCTACTTATTCCAATCACGTCTAGGATGAAAATTTACCTTTCACAAATGTTCATCGTGTCCTCCAACGGACGCACATCAAACATTAAGACGATATTAAACTCCTGTCATACGTTTGCGATCATGTCTGGATTTATAGCATTCGCAGTTGTTAATAAGTAGCGTCGCTGCTCCCCAAAGCTGTTGGAGGGGTGGCCAAATGGACGGAGCCTTTTTCAAACCTTCACAAAAAAAGTCACTTTCTGTGAGGTCAGGCTTCCTTGGAGGGTAATGGTGCCATGAGAGATCCGTACACTCCTTACGGCCGATCCATCGTTCAGGCAGCTCAGTGTTAAGAATACTGCAGATGTCAGTGTCGTGGTGCCTCGTCCTGTTGAAAAATGAGATTTTCGTTGCTATGTTATAGCCTTCGTGACTCGACCCATGTTGGGCAATGAACGAGCGAGTTGGTCAGTTGCACCGGGCAGAAACCTATTGCCAGCCACATGAGAAATATTTAGTTAGTCTAGATATAAACTTGTAGTTTCGTTGCATGAGTTAAAATTCGCACCAAGTTTCTAGCTTCGCTCGTATAGGTGATATAATATTGCGAAATCAGAAGAATTTTTTTGAAACATCCTTATTTCTGCGTGACTGTGTATCCCTGTTTCTATCTGTCTTGTATTCGCTGGGAGTAAAGCAAAAATTTTGCAACAAGAATACAGAATCTGTGTCTAGCCCACTGACTGCGATGCTGACTGTCCAAAGAAGTAGTTTCGTATTTTAGCTGGGTGGGCGTATGTCGAAGGCTGTGCTGAACTGATTTCTATTGTTTGTCACCATTAAATTTACCGGCATTTTATTGCAAAAACCCTACATTAATTGAGCAAGACTCTACAGGAAATGTAGTCTCAAAGAACAAATACTTTATCGACATATCGATGTAACAAAAATAGGTCATCCAACTGACTGAAATGGTTTAATAAAGAACGGCGAATCTTGATGATGCTGACTGGGTAGAGTTACAACTGCTTCCATATCTGTATTCCGGAAGCGATCGTACGTTGTTTCTGGGAAGGTCAATAGTTTGCCAGAATCATTTCCCCTCTAGCTGTACCATTCCCTGCTAGTGTGCAATGAGGATTGTTGGTACACGAAAATTTCTCTAATTTTACCGTTTTGTCTTTACTTGAGAAATATGTTGAAAGTGGTAATATGTTTCCTGACTAGTAATAGATCTTGGGCTCTCAGTATTTTGAGAATAATACGAGGTGTGGCTAGAAAAAAAACGGACTAGTACTGGTGAAACAATAAAACGAATGCAATAAGGCAGAAAGTCGCGTGGCCTGTCACGTGACTCTCGCTCCGCCTACTGCTCGAGTTTCATCTGCCTCCTGCACTCAGTCTGCCCGTGGCGTCTGTTTTAAGTAGTTGACGTTTTGTCTGTGCGTCGGAAAATGTTGAGTGTACAGAAAGAACAGCGTGTTAACATCAAATTTTGTTTCAAACTAGGAAAATCTGCAAGTGAAACGTTTGTAACTTTACAACAAGTGTACTGCGATGATTGTTTATCGCGAACACAAGTGCTTGAGTGGTTTAAACGATTTAAAGATGGCCGCGAAGACACCAGTGATGACACTCGCACTGGCAGACCATTGTCACCAAAAACTGATGCAAACATTGAAAAAATCGGTAAACTTGTTCGACAAGATCGCCGTTTAACAATCAGAGCAGTGTCTGAGTTAGCAGAAGTTGACAAGGAAAGTGTTAGGCAGATTCTTCATGAAAGTTTCAACATGAACAAAGTGTATTCAAAAATGGTTCCAAAGTGTCTCACAATTGAACAGAAGGAACGCCGAAGAATGATTTGTTCTGACATCCTGGAAAACATTGAAAGTGATCCCACCTTCTTACAAAATGTTATTACTTGCGATGAATCGTGGTTTTAACTTACGATCCCGAAACTAAACGCCAATCGAGCATTGGAAAACTCCTGGTTCTCCACGACAAAAAAAAAGCACGAATGTCAAAATCGAAATTCAAGGCAATGATGATTGTTTTTTTTTTGACATCAAAGGGATTGTGCACATTGATTGGGTACCAGAGGGACAAACAGTGAATCAGCATTACTACATTAGCGTCCTGGCTACCCTACGTGAGCGAGTACGGAGAAAACGGAACGATTTGTGGAGAAAAAAGTCATGGATCCTTCACCAAGACAATGCCCCAGCTCACAGTGCGTTGTCAGTGAAGACGTTTTTGGCAAAACACAACATTCCCATCTTAGATCATCCACCCTACTCACCTGATTTGGCCCCCTGTGACTTTTTTCTTTTCCCTAAAGTCAAGTCAGTTTTGAAAGGAACTAGATTTGAGACTGTTGAAGCAGTAAAAGAAAAAGCGACGGAAGTAATGTATGGACTTACCGAAAATGATCTGCAGCATTGCTATGAACAGTGGAAAATTCGTATGGAGCGGTGTAGAGACCGAGGAGGAGAGTACATTGAAGGAGATAACATGAAATTGTAAATAATTGTAAACAAATGTTTTTTCCAGCATCAGTCCGGTTTTTTTCTAGCCGCACCTCGTACAGAATTCCGCAGAATACAGCTCGCTTCTTACACCGTCTCCCATCGGAGACTGTCGACCATTTCTCTCGTGCTAACTCAACACAACAGTTATGAATCATCAAGGTTTTCTTTTAATCTAGGCTGTTTTGTCCGTTAATCATAGTGACAATAGTCCGCGACGAGGATTCAGCTGAGGCTTTTCAGTTGGCCTTCTCCTGGTTGGCCCCGGTGACAAAGGGAAGCTGTTGCCAGTGTAACACAAAACGTTGTGGTCAGCTCTGAGGTTTGGGCAGACCGCAGTGGAAAAGCCGAGGTTCCTTGTGGTAATGACAGTGGCACGTAAAGTGCCCTCCGCCACACACCGTTGGGTGGCTTGCGGAGTATAAATGTAGATGTAGATGTAGATGTAGACTCTACAGACGGTAGCCTTTTGTGGGATGCTTCAGAAGTAAAGTTTGAAGAGCTCACTGCTCAGGCTATGATACACTTTCGTTTTCGTGCCAAAACACGTCTCGAGAACAATGAATGTGTGATCATGATACAAAGAGCATTTCTACAGCTATACCTAGACTCTCTGAAGTACTATAAACTGCTTACCTAAGGGTTTTCTCTGGCTCCATTCATACATGGAATGTCAGAAGAATATAAGTTTATGTGAATCTCGATTAACTTTAAAACCATAGTTTCTCCTTGTTTAAATATTAAAATTTGTTTGTACATCACAACTTTTCAGTCTCGATCTGAAAAACCATGGTCAAGTGAAGGAAAGATATTCAAGATGGTTAACAAGTATCTGGCTACGCTGCCAAGAGACTATTTTTTCTTATCGGTTGGTGTCACAGCAGTACAGAATGAGCTGAAGAGTATTCGTAGATTCTAACCAGTTATTGGAATCTTCTAGATGTATCAGAAGTATCTCTTCGAGTGTTTGTCGCATTAAATTTTTCGTGTGGGAGGCAAACAAGACTTTGACCACTGCCATCGTCTTCGTTTAGATAACTTAATGTCCCTGTCCCGACTTAATGCGGGTTCCACACGCTTGAATAGCATTCTTATATTCGTCATTCAACTACATTATAAGTAATACCTTTCGCGGACAAACTTCGATGTTCATCCTGCCTACCAACACAGAGGAGCCTGTAATTGGTTTTACCTACAATTGAGCCAGTTGGCCACTTAGCTGGTTTCGCAAACTTGAAAATGATCTACAATCTGAGTGAAGATTTTCCTCTGAATTTGAAATAATGTCATTTCTTAGAAGAACAATGACAATTTGGACGTCCTCTAATTGTTAGAACACGTGAAAATGTTTACATGTCAGTCGATCCATGGAAGGTGGTTCAAATGGTTCAAATGGCTCTGAGCACTATGGGACTTAACATCGATGGTCATCAGTCCCCTAGAACTTAGAACTACTTAAACCTAACTAACCTAAGGACAGCACACAACACCCAGTCATCACGAGGCAGAGAAAATCCCTGACCCCGCCGGGAATCGAACCCGGGAACCCGGGCGTGGGAAGCGAGAACGCTACCGCACGACCACGAGATGCGGACATGGAAGGTGCTCTGTAAGGAAACACACAATTGCAACGGGGATTTACAATCAACATAATATGATGCTGGGTGTAGTGTCGGCAGACTTGCCAACACTACGCACACTAATTGAAAGAGGCGGCCAAGATGCACGCGCTAACTCACGAAGGATGGAGTGCGGTCTGAAACAGGATACGTAATGAATGCTATAAAGAAAAGTACGTAGCTTCTGGAATACTTAACTTTAATCCATCCTTTGTATACATCGTTCTTGATGAGACATCTGGAGATTGTGGCGATACAAGTGAGACTCTTTAGATACAAGCTATCTAAGGCTAATGGCGCCTTGCTAGGTCGTAGCCATGGACTTAGCTGAAGGCTATTCTAACTACACACCTGGAATTGGAAAAAAGAACACATTGACACTGGTGTGTCAGACCCACCATACTTGCTCCGGACACTGCGAGAGGGCTGTACAAGCAATGATCACACGCACGGCACAGCGGACACACCAGGAACCGCGGTGTTGGCCGTCGAATGGCGCTAGCTGCGCAGCATTTGTGCACCGCCGCCGTCAGTATCAGCCAGTTTGCCGTGGCATACGGAGCTCCATCGCAGTCTTTAACACTGGTAGCATGCCGCGACAGCGTGGACGTGAACCGTATGTGCAGTTGACGGACTTTGAGTGAGGGTGTATAGTGGGCATGCGGGAGGCCGGGTGGACGTACCGCCGAATTGCTCAACACGTGGGGCGTGAGGTCTCCACAGTACATCGATGTTGTCGCCAGTGGTCGGCGGAAGGTGCACGTGCCCGTCGACCTGGGACCGGACCGCAGCGACGCACGGATGCACGCCAAGACCGTAGGATCCTACGCAGTGCCGTAGGGGACCGCACCGCCACTTCCCAGCAAATTAGGGACACTGTTGCTCCTGGGGTATCGGCGAGGACCATTCGCAACCGTCTCCATGAAGCTGGGCTACGGTCCCGCACACCGTTAGGCCTTCTTCCGCTCACGCCCCAACATCGTGCAGCCCGCCTCCAGTGGTGTCGCGACAGGCGTGAATGGAGGGACGAATGGAGACGTGTCGTCTTCAGCGATGAGAGTCGCTTCTGCCTTGGTGCCAATGATGGTCGTATGCGTGTCTGGCGCCGTGCAGGTGAGCGCCACAATCAGGACTGCATACGACCGAGGCACACAGGGCCAACACCCGGCATCATGGTGTGGGGAGCGATCTCCTACACTGGCCGTACACCACTGGTGATCGTCGAGGGGACACTGAATAGTGCACGGTACATCCAAACCGTCATCGAACCCATCGTTCTACCATTCCTAGACCGGCAAGGGAACCCGCTGTTCCAACAGGACAATGCACGTCCGCATGTATCCCGTGCCACCCAACGTGCTCTAGAAGGTGTAAGTCAACTACCCTGGCCAGCAAGATCTCCGGATCTGTCCCCCATTGAGCATGTTTGGGACTGGATGAAGCGTCGTCTCACGCGGTCTGCACGTCCAGCACGAACGCTGGTCCAACTGAGGCGCCAGGTGGAAATGGCATGGCAAGCCGTTCCACAGGACTACATCCAGCATCTCTACGATCGTCTCCATGGGAGAATAGCAGCCTGCATTGCTGCGAAAGGTGGATATACACTGTACTAGTGCCGACATTGTGCATGCTCTGTTGCCTGTGTCTATGTGCCTGTGGTTCTGTCAGTGTGATCATGTGATGTATCTGACCCCAGGAATGTGTCAATAAAGTTTCCCCTTCCTGGGACAATGAATTCACGGTGTTCTTATTTCAATTTCCAGGAGTGTATCTGCTCTGCAAATGAGCGAGGCTTCGTCAGTGTGCATCGCTAGCTACGTCGTCCGTACAACTGGGGCGAGTGCTAGTAAGTCTCTCGAGACCTGCCGTGTGGTGGCGCTCGGTCTGCGATCACTGACAGTGGCGACACGCGGGTCCGACATGTACTAATGGACCGCGGCCGATTTAAAGCTACCACCTAGCAAGTGTGGTGTCTGGCGGTGACACCACACTGGGACCATCGTATGTATAGGTAAATATTATCTAAGGACTAATTGAGAGATACTAAACAACGCACCCTATCTTTTTTCAGTTGGAGCGCGCTGTTATCTTTGTTACAGACAACACGCATTTTTATGTGTCTATTAATACAAACAAACTTAGAACGATGCTTCAGAGTGTGGGACCAGACTTGCGTGAGCTACATGAGCAGAGTGTAAGTGGCTGATTGTCTATAACCGAATTTGGCACATTATGTCCGTAGGTACTCTTCGGAGGAAGAGGAGATGGCAGTTAACGTTACCTCGGACGAGTATAGTGATATGTTACAGAGCTTTCCGAGATAAGATTGCATAAACATGAAGAGGATAT